>NC_136061.1:518829972-520210579 GCF_964261635.1 Lissotriton helveticus
TGGGAGCCGGTGTCCGGATTGTGCGCGCCGCGGTTGGTGTCCGCGTTTCACAGGAAACATCCGGAAAAACCTGGCCCTGTGGTGAGGACATCGGTGGAAGGGGGATGTACTGTTAAGACACAGAACGGTGTACGCGGATCGACAGCGCAGCCAGGACCCTCCCGAACTACAAGCCCCGGAGCCAACACGCCGGGAACTACATTTCCCAGCATCCTGTGCGCGGCGCATGCGCACAGCAACCAGGCGGAAGTAATGGCATAAAGCCGACCGAAGGAGCCGAGGCAGACGTTGGATATTCCGGGAACACAGCTGGACGCTGTGCAACAACCGAGGTGAGCCACAGACCCGAGGAACGTCTTCTTGCCGAGAAAACAGGGCACTTGACCTTGTCCCGGCAACCAAGTGATACACGCACTTGAACTGCGCGAAGCCTTGTCCCAGACGCCAGTCCCCGCTCGAGGGTTTCGAGCGCTTAGAACTGTGTGAAGCTTTGTCCCCGACGCCAGTCCCCGCTCGAGGGTATCGAGCGCTAAGAATAGCGCGAAGCTACGCTTCTAACCCCAGTCCCCGCTCGAGGGTATCGAGCGCTAAGCATAGCGCGAAGCTACGCTTCTAACCCCAGTCCCCGCTCGAGGGTTTCGAGCCAGTGGAGAAGCGCAAAGCAGCGCTTCAAACCCAGTCCCCGCTCGAGGGTTTGCAAGACGTTTGAATACTAGCCCTAATGGGCCAGCTGAGCTTCAGTCCCCGCTCAAGGTATATCGAGCGCACTGAAACAGCGCCTAGGTAAACCAAGACCCTCTATCCCCGTTCGAGGGTTACTGAACAAGTGGGATTAGACAGACAGTTTATCTTTGTTTTCCGGTCACGCTTGAGGACTCAGAGCTAGCTAAGAACCTTTACTTTTCTATACTTTACGTTGCCCTCCGTTGGATGGTGTCGGGACCGACATCAATGCGGAGGACGAATTAACCAGGACGCGGTGTTCTCACCCTCTAACTCGAGTGGCATTGCCGGCCACTTCTTAGCACGGTGTCCTCTGTTGGGGAATGCCGGGACCGGCATTCGTGCAGAGGACGGTTGGACAAAGAGGAGTGTAGCCCACTGACTTATTGCTGGCTGTATTACGTGGTCTCTACTCGTGTGAATAAACAGGGTTTTGCCCATAAAACACAAGCCTGTTTGCGTCTGTCCTGATCGGTAAGGTCTTAGAGTTCTACCTTCTCAACCCCGGGGTCTCTGGGGATTACAGTAACAACTCACCTACCGAATCAACTAGCCCTAAAAATGGATGGTGCTGGAGTGTCGGGCCCATACCCAGCCGTCGCTGGCACTGAGAGATGCGGGGGCTAAGTTGTGATGAGTAGGAGGGTTGCTGCGGTGAGCACGGAAGCCCTGGTGAGGGCCCGGGTGGAGCCGCCGCAGGGGCAGATCTTGGTGGCAGTAGCAAATATTCAAACACGAACTTTGAAGGCTGAAGTGGAGAAGGGTTTCATGTGAACAGCAGTTGAACATGGGTCAGTCGGTCCTAAGTGATGGGTGAGTGCTGTTCGGAAGGGACGGGCGATGGCCTCCGTTGCACTCGGCCGATCAAAAGAGAGTCTGGTTCAGATCCCCGAACCCAGAGTGGAGGAGACGGGCGCTCTCCCAGCATCCAGTGCGGTAATGCAAATGATCCCGGAGAAGCCGGCGGGAACGCCGGGGAGAGTTCTCTTTCTTTGTGAGGGGCAAGGTGCCCTGGAATGGGTTTGCCCCGAGAGAGGGGCCTGAGCCTTGGAAAGCGTTGCGGTTCCAGCGGCATCCGGTGAGCTCTCCCTGGTCCTTGAAAATACGGGGGAGATGGTGCAAATATCGCGCCGGGCCATACCCATATCCACAGCAGGTCTCTAAGGTGAACTGCCTCTGGCATGTTGGCACAATGTAGGTAAGGGAAGTTGGCAAGTCAGATCCATAACTTATTTATTTATTTATTTATTCAAAGTTTTATATAGCGCGAACAGGATCCTTACAGATATCAGAGCGCTTCACAAAGACAGGGAAGGGGCAGTAGGAGTCAACAGAGATAATGGGAGACAGTATAATAGTCAATAACATGGTAATAATAATGGATAATAAGAACATACATAAAACCAATCCATATACAATCAGGTAAGGGAGTAATATAGGAACAGCACAGGTCATTGTTCACACTACAGAGGTGTACAGGTGGATCAGTAAACCAACATGTATCATATCTTGGTCGGTAGTAAGAAAGTAGCGCAGTAGTGCCCCCAACAAGTAGAATATAGTGCCAGGGGATAGGGTGAGCAGTGATACACATCAGTGCAGAGTCTCTGTACCAACATCTGTAACGATCAGGAGATCTTGGCCAGAAGGATGGTTTTCACCTCTTTCTTGAAGAGTGCAGTGGAGGAGATCAGCCTGGTTTCAGGAGGGAGCGCATTCCAGATCCGGGGAGCCATCCCTGAGAAGGAGCGCTTGTAGGTTTTCACTTTCCGGAATCTGCGGGGTTTCAGGAGAAGATTTTTTGTGCTCCTATTGGATCTCGAACCTCCTGATAAAGACAGCTTTTGAGCGAGGTAGTTAGGTGCCTTGTGGTGCACGGCCGCGTGTGTCATAACTGCAATTTTTAGCTGTATTCTGGCTTCAAAAGGCAGCCATTTTAGAGACTTTAGGTCTGGGGATATGTGCGAGTGCTTTCTAGAGCCAGTGATGAGTCTCGCCGCAGCGTTCAGGGAGGCTCTTAAGGGTGCTGTTGTTGATAGCGGGAGACCGCTGAGGGCCACAATTCCATAGTCTATTCGAGGGATGACTAAAGCTTGTACAGCAGTTTGGAAGTCTTTGGCCGGGAGGAAGGGTTTAATTTTCCTCAGTGTGTTAATTTGGAAATTAGCTGCTTTTGTGGCTTTGCTGACGTGCTGCTGCATGTTGAGCTTGGCGTCGAGTGTGATGCCTAGGGATTTCGCCGAGTCCACGATGGTAGGTTGGACATTGAGTGCTGTTAGGTTGTTGAGCCAGGTTTGGATGGTGGAGATTTTCGTCGGGGGTGAGATGAGTAGGAACTCATTTTTCAGAGCATTTAGTTTGAGGTGATTATCGGCCAGCCAAGCTTGGGTGTTAATAAGCGTGGAATTCAGGTGTTTGATATCTTCCGGGGATTGTAACTTTAGATAGAGTTGTGTGTCATCGGCGTACATATGGAATTGTACATTGGATGCTTGAAGCAAGGTGGCGAGCGGTTCCATAACGAGGTTAAACAGTGTAGGGGAGAGGGTGGATCCTTGTGGGACACCTAGATCTACAGGCACAGGTGTAGATAGCACATTGTCAATCTTGAACCTCTGGGACCGGTTGTGAAGGAAGGACGAAAACCACTTGAGAACAGTTCCCGATAACCCCATTCTAGTACTTAGCAGCTCCAGCAAATTCTCATGTTTGACCGTGTCAAATGCAGACGAGAGGTCAAGAAGGATGAGGAGGCAGGACTCATTGCGATCCAGAATTTGGAGGGCGTCATCAATTATGTGTGTCATAGCTGTTTCAGTGCTATGTTTCGCTCTGAAGCCTGATTGATGAGGGTTGAGGAGGTCAAATTGATCAATGTGTTTTGTTAGTTGGAGTTGGACACATTTCTCCAGCAGTTTGGCCAGTGTGGGGATATTGGTGATGGGCCGATAGTTGTTTAGGTCAGACGGATCAGCTGTAGGTTTCTTGAGTATAGGCGTGACTTGCCCCACCTTAAGGGAGTCTGGAATGTGGCCTTCTTGTAAAGAGCTGTTGATGATCTTGGTCCAGAGAGGGAGGAGCAGGGGGATAAAGTCTTTTACCGCATTAGCAGGTAGAGGGTCTGTGAGGTGATTAGAGGGCTTCAAGGTGCAGAGCAGTTTGTGTATTGCTTCTTCCGAATAGGTATCGAAGTACTGCCAGGATGCCTTGTTTTTAGGTTGAGTGCCTGCCTTTCTGGTGTGGTTGGGGTATCGGCTTACATCCATGATGAGGTCATTTCTTATGTTGTCAGTCTTTAGTTTAAAGAAAGCAGAGAAGGCTTCACAGTGTGGGGTGTCCTTTGTTGTGCTGTTTGATTGCGTGGGTTGTGCCTTTGTTTGGGTCTTGATTAGTTCGAACAGCTTTCTTGGCCTGTTCTTCGCTTGGTCCAACTGGCGGCTGAAGAAGACAGACTTTGTGCGCTTTATTTTCCTAAAATAGGCATTTCTCTTGTTTCTAAGCTTTTTGAGATGCAGTGCTTAGCGATAAGGATTGGCTCTAAGGGCTGGGTTGGTCGGAATGGGGCATGAAACGGGGCTGGTCGCATGCCGCGGCTTGACGAGGCACCTCCCTCCGGGTCGACGGCGACTCTGGACGCGAGTCGAACCCTTCCTGTGGATCGCGCCAGCTGCGGTGGACGCCTCTCCCCACGCCCCCTCCCCGGGGGCGCGAGGCCAGCGATCTGCCTTGGCCAGCGCCTAGACTTAAAACTGGTGCGGACTAGGGGAATCTGACTATTTAATTAAAACAATGCATCATGAAGGCCCGAGATGTGTTGATGTGATGTGATTTCTGCCCAGTGCTCTGAATGTCAAAGTGAAGCAATTCAATGAAGCGCGGGTAAACGGCGGGAGTAACTATGACTCTCTTAACCTATTCTCGGTTGTAGTGGCCTTTACCTCCCAGTGGTTCCACCGGTAACTGCCTCTGTAGTGCTAGACTCTGCGTTGAGAAGCATATAGAGACAGGCCAAACAAGGTTTTATCATGGCAGCGAGCGTTATAGTAAGAAATGGCAAAGCAAACAAACCCTATTCCAGATGGGGTGTTTCCTGGAGAATAAAAACCCCATTAAGATGGCGTAAGGAGGTGATGTCCTTCTCAGAAATCATTAACTTCCTCACCGAATTTGACAAACCAGCACCCGTTTCAAACAATGCAACAAGCAACAACGATTCAGATTACTATATAGGCCATAGTTCACCCTCCATAGCAGAAGAAGACACAACAGTAGACCTCAGCAAATCCATCAAGGTTGTGACCTCCTCAGCCAAGAATGACATTGGTACAGGAAACTTTGAAAATCTTCCCGATATGTACGAGGTCAGCAAAGATGTAATAATACAGAAAAGTGGCTACACAAAAAAGTCACTTATTGGAAGTACCCAAACGAAAAATATAAATGTGACTTGTGTGGAGACATATTGGGAACTTTTAAAGAATGAGAAAACATGTCTTTAACAAGTACAAAGGCTTCTATCTTAAAACATACTGCTCAAAATGTGACAAAGAAGTCGAATACCACAATATTGCATGCCATTATGCCAAATGTAAAGGAAGACATCAAAAAGGAGAACTGTCATTCCTGTGCAGCTTCTGTGACATAAGATTTGGAACAAAAATTGGTTTTTCTCAACATGCTCAGCATGCGCATCCAAGAGCGCAAAATGAGGCTAGACTAGCAGCTCTAGCAAGCAGCAACCCGTCAAAATTATGGTCACAGGAAGAAATACTGCTACTAGCAGAATCAGAAAAAGTATATGAAAATAAGAGGAATATTAATGTGCTGATGGTTCCACGTTTTGACAATAAAAACAGAAAACAAATTGCATAAAAAAGAAGAGATAGAGAGATAAAAGCAAAAATCCACATTAAGATGTACTGCAAGCATCAAATGTTTCTGAAAATGACTCTTGCGATGAAGCAGAGGTTACAATGGAAGTAACAACATAAAAACGCAGAGACTTTATCAATTGTAAACGTGCGCAAAAAATCATGAACTTTGATGAGCCAGAATCACAGAAATCGAGAAGTACACCCAAAAAGTAGAGCAACACGATGCTGCCATGAATCTGATGCATGAGGTAGTGACTTATATCACAGAAAACACCACAGGTCGTGCACCAGCAAGTGTACCAACAAATGAACCAGCAAGTGAACTCAATAATGAGCTATGAACTCTGCTCAAGATGAGCACCAGAATGCCTCAGTAGGGAACAAGATAACAAAAAAAAGACAAGAAAAACTGAAGGCTTAATCGGACGCAGAAGAAAAATTATACCAAAGCAAAGGGCAGCTATAAAGAATAGCAGGCAATGTTTAAAAAAGACAAAAAGAAAATTGCCAGGACTTTCACTGATGGGGCAGAAGATGCCACTTGCCAAATCAATGCTGATTAAATCTTTCAATACTACAAAAACAAGAAAAATCCTAATTTCATGCCGATTGATCGGATACCAGAGGATAACGAAATTAGAAATCTATGTAGAGAAATAACACTGCTCCAAATACCTTATGCCTTTGAGAACTTCAATTTAAAGAAAGCAGTGGGGCCTGATAAGATTGGTCTGAATAACTTGTATAAAGTGCACAGCAGGCAACCAAGACTGCTGCCCAGAATTCTATTGTCTTGGTTGTTGATGAGAAGAGTACCAGAAATTATCAAAAAGAACCGATCAATTTTGATACCCAAGAATGTACCAATTAGTGAACTTAAAAAAGTCAGTAACTGGCATCCAATTACCATCGGTACTGCATTCATGAAGTTATTCACAAAAATACTAAGTAAAAGAGTCTAATTTTTTGTTGAATTGAATACACAACAAAAAGGCTTCATGAAGGTGAGAGGTTGTCTCAAGAATCTGACTCTCCTGCAAAATATCATAAAAGGGGCCCTCATTAGCAGTAGTGTTCATAGATATATCGAAAGCCTTCGACTCTGTCAGCCATGGTCACATTATACATAGTCTCGCAAGGCAAAGAGTTCCATCATACATCAGAGACATAATAAAAGACTTGTACACTGACTCAACAACATCTTTCAAGGGAAAGAACAACGAAGCAACTCCTGAATTAACATTGAATTCTGGGGTCAAACAAGTTGACTCTTTATCCCTACTACTATTTTACATTGCCATGGATCCTATGATCTGTGATCTTTAGAAAAATGGCAAGGGCTTCTCATTTGGATCAGATGGTCTTATTGAGCAAATCACATCTCTCACCTTTGCCAATGACATCGCAGTACTCAGCAGTACATGGGAAGGAATGAGTATAAATCTTAAAATCATTGAAAAGTTCAGTAAAACTACAGGATTAAAACTTAATGTGAAAAAGACACATGGATTTTATATCAGTCACCATAAAGATAAAATCCTGATTTACAACTGTAAAAGTAAAGTAAAGTAAAGTCCACATTTGTAAAGCGCACAATCACCCGTAAGGGTCTCTAGGCGCTGGGGGCCGTCGGGAAGATTAAGCGAGCTATTGCCCAGAGTCACATGGTGCTGGGCTACCCTGCCGCCGGAGCCGGGGATCGAACCGTGGTCCCCAGATTCCAGCGTCAGTCGCCCTGGCCGCGGCGCCACACCTCTCCCCTGAAACCATGGTAATTTGAAAAAGAAAATATTGAAAACATTCATCCAGGAGAAAGTGAGAGATACCTCGGATTGAACTTTGATCCACACACAGGTCATACAAGCAACAACAAAATTAATGAGGTTCTTGTCAATTGTGCTAAAAAACTTGGTAATCTATCACTTAAGCCTAGCAGAAAATAGACATTTTCTGTCAGTACTTTGTGCCTAAATTATCATTCAAATTGGAAATGACAGGAACAGAAGCAAAAACTTTAAACGTTCTGGATCAAACAATAAAAAAGTATGTCAAACACTTTCTACACCGTCCTGCAAACACATGTGATGGTCTCCTATATTCAAAAAGATCACTTGGGGCCTCAGTTTACCAAAACTATGTACACAAATTGGTCTCAATAAAGTCAATAGTTTATTGTATCTCAGGGCAGATCCAGACCTGTACATAGCTCATTCATTCATGTACGCAGGAGAAGATAAGAATGAAAAAATGTATTACATCATCAAAACACACAAACTCAACATGTGAGACAGTAGGTTTCTGAGCTATGATTTGAATTTGTTAGCAACATATGATTGAGAAAAGAAGAGTTTGAGAAATGGGCAAATCTCCTTGTTCAAGGTGATGGTATAAAATACTTAGCAAGTAATCCAACCTCAAACTTCTGGATTAACAAGCATAACAAAATGAAAGAAAACCAGTACATAGCTGTTCTGATGTTAAGAGCAAATGTTTTATATACCAGAGAAACCATCACCAGGGAAAGAAATTGTGCATTTGCTACATGTAGGAATTGTAATGATGTTTGTGAAACAATTTCTCATATTTCAGGCGCATGTCCTAAAACTAAGGACATTAGGATAAAAAGACATAAAACAATTCTGGAATTGCTCATTGATAGAGCAAAAAGGTGTGGTTGGATGGCATATAGGGAACCTCATGTTAAAAATAATCAAGGAGAATTACGAAAACCAGATGTAGTGTTTACCAAAAATGGTACAGCTGTAGTGATTGATGTTTCAATTTGTTATGAAAATTCTCAGAATTCCCTTGAATTAGCATTTGAGAGTAAAGTGAAATCAGGATCAGGATCTGTCACAGCAAATCAAAGATCTCACAAAATGCAACACTGTAAAATGTCATGACTTTATCGTTGGATGTCGTGGTATTTGGCCTCAATGTAATGATGTTGTTCTGGCTGATTTAGGTCTGCAAATGTCATTCCTATTAAAGAAAAATGTTTGCCTGACTACTTTATTCATGAACAATTGAGTATCAAGCTTATACTGAGATGTACACTTTCTTGCAGCACACATGTCACCCTTATAAAGCATAATGTTTTAACATATAGGTTTAAGGTTGACACAAGATTAAGTATAGATGTGAATTTTATAGATGTGAATTTTTTTAGATGTGCTTTTTTCTAATTAGATGCGCAATTTGTAGATGTGTATTTTTTAATAAATGTGTGCTTATAACAATTTAGATATAGTTGTGTACATCATACTTATTGAAATGTCTTGAATGATGAATAGGTCTCAAATAATCGCATACACATAATTATCACACATTGATTATTGATGTCCTGCTAATCATATTTTAATTTCTCAGGACTGTTCATAGACAATCTTAAAATTGTTGGAATAGTACTTCAGGGTGTACTATCTCTGGCGTTTACGTGATCCCAGTTCCAGTGAGGACAGCGTTCAGTGTGGCTGTACTCCGGAGCGAAAGAACGTTGTAATGTTGGAAGCAAAACCGAATTGATTCTGATGGGCAGCATAATAACCCAGAATGAACCACCGTGAGGTGGTACAGATATCCAAATGCCTCGTCATCTAATTAGTGACACGCATGAATGGATGAACGAGATTCCCACTGTCCCTACCTACTATCTAGCGAAACCACAGCCAAGAGAACGGGCTTGGAAGAATCAGCGGGGAAAGAAAATCCCTTTGAGCTAGACTCTAGTCTGGCACTGTGAAGAGACATGAGAGGTGTAGGTTAAGTGGGAGGCCCTCGGGCCACCGGTAAAATACCACTACTCTTATCGTTTTTTCACTGACCCGGTAAGGCGGGTGGCTCTCGTTTCTGGCTCCAAGCACCTGGCACCTGCCGGGCACGACTTGCTCTGGGACAGTGGCAGGTGGGGAGTTTGACTGGGGTGGTACACCTGTCAAACGGTAACGCAGGTGTCCTAAGGCGAGCTCAGGGAGGACACAAACCTCCCGCGGAGCAGAAGGGCAAAAGCAAGCTTGATCTCGATTTTCAGTATGAATACAGACCGTGAAAGCGGCGCCTCATGATCCCTCTGACTTTTTGGGTTTCAAGCAGGTGGTGTACAGAAAAGTTACCACAGGGATAACTGGCTTGCGGAGGCCAAGTGTTCATAGCGATGCCGCTTTTTGATCTTTCAATGTCGGCTCTTCCTAGCATTGTGAAGCAGAATTCATCAAGCATTGGATTGTTCACCCACTAATAGGGAACGTGAGCTGGGTTTAGGCCGTCGTGAGGCAGGTTAGTTTTACCCTACTGATGATGTGTTGTTGCAATAGTAACCCTGCTCAGTACGAGAGGAACCGCAGGTTCAAACATTTGGTGTATGTGCTTGGCTGAGAAGCCAATGGGGTGAAGCTACCATCTGTGAATTATGAATGCCTCTAAGCCAGAATCCCCCCTAAACCGTAATCATACTGCAATGACCGTGGAGCCTCTGTTGGCCTGGGATAGCCGGTCTCTCTTGGGGGGCTGGTGCACAGAGCCGCTAACTTGGGCACTGGAGCGAGGACAGAAGGGGGCTACCACCATCGCCCTTAGTGTACTGCATGTTCGTGGGGTACCCGGTGCTAAATCATTTGTTGACTACCTGATTTTGGGTCAGGGTTTCGTAAGTAGCAAAGCAGCTACCTCGCTGTGATCTATTGAAAGTCATCCTCTGAGCCAAGCTTTTGTCTCTCCGTGCATGGGTGCCTCGGATGCCCTCCTCCACCACAGCCAGGGGTGAGTCTCTCTTCTGCTGGGGTGGCGGGAGGGATGCAGAGGGGGTAACATGAGCCCACAGGAGGCTGCCTCCACCACGTGTCCTCCTGCACGGGGGCCCCATCCTATCTTTCCCCTACCGTGGTACAGGGATGGGGGCCACCATCCCTTGCGGGCTGACTGGGCCTCGCCTGCCCGCTGCATGGAGCAAGTCGGGCAGGGAGGTGAACAGCAGCAACCCGGGGGAAGGAGCCTCCCGAGTGGCTGCATTGGTGCACCCCACCACCCTCGCTGGACTGCAAGGGCGACTGGGTACGGCATCCTCCCAGGTCTCCTGGACACTGGGCGGTCCCGGGCCATCTGGTCACCTGGCTGCACAACAAGATGGCCCTGCGACCAAATGGCCCTGCTAGCAGGGCGACCAAATGGCCCGGTGGGCATGGTGACCAGATGGCCCTGTGGGCTGGGTGACCAGATGGTCCTGAGGGCTGGGTGACCAGATTGCGCTGCGGGCTGGCAGCCGGGCTAACTCCAACTTTTGTCCCTTCCCAAAGTTATATCATCCAGAAAAATCGGCTCCCCGGGCACGTTGTGGGGGCGAGGCTGTGTCCTGGGTTTAACCCTCCTTGGTTCTAGCTGAGGGTCAGGGTGTTGCGGACTGGGGGGGTCCGCCGGGGCCCAGGTAGGCTCTGCCCGGTCTGGCTAGGGTTCATAAGCTAGGACCCGGGGCTCATGATGCATCCCAGGGTCCCAGGATGCGGGAGCTACCTGTCCTGGAAGCCAGCGGAGGGTCCGGGCTCTGGTGATGGGGGTCCAACGGGGCCTGGGGAGGCTCTCCCCAGCCTGGATAGGGTTCAGAAGCTAGTACCGGGCCCGGGGCTCGTGCTGCATCCCAGGGTCCCAGGCTGTGGTAGCCCCCTGTCCTGGAAGCCAGCCGAGGGTCCAGGTGCTGGTGATGGGGGTCTGCCGGGGCCCGGGAGGCTCTTCCTCCCTGGCTAGTGTTTGGAAGCTGAGACCGGGCCCAGGGCTCCTGCTGCATCCCAGGGTCCCAGGCTGTGGGAGCCCCCATCCTGGAAGCCAGCCGAGGGTCCGGGCGTGGGCGATGGGGGTCCGCCGGGGCCCGGGGAGGCTCTCCCCAGCCTGGCTAGGGTTTGGAAGCTGGGACCCGGCACGGGGCTCGTGCTACGTCCCAGGGTCCCAAGCTGCAGGGGACCCCCGTCCTGGAAGCCAGCCGAGCGTCCGGGCACTGGTGATGGAGGTCTCCCGGACCCTGAGGTGACTCTCCCTGGCCTGCCTAGGGTTCGGAAGCTAGGTCCGGGCCGGGGGCTCATGCTGCGTCCCAGGCTGCAAGAGCACCACATCCTGGAATGCAGCTGAGGGTCCGTGCACTGGCGACCGGTCTACGCCGGGGCCCGGGGAGGCTCTCCCCGGCCTGGCTAGGGTTCGGAAGCTGGCACCAGGCCCGGAGCTGGTGCTGCATCCCAGGGTCCCAGGCAGCGGGAGCCCCCATCCTGGAAGCCAGCTGAGGGTCTGAGCACTGGTGACGGGGGTATGCCGAGGCCCAGGGAGGCTCCCCCCAGCCTGGCTAGAGTTCGGAAGCTGGGACCAGGCTCGGGGCTTGTGCTGCACCCCAGAATCCCAGGCTGCGGGAGCCCCCCATCCTGGAAGCCAGCCCAGGATCCGGGCGCTGGTGATGGGGGTCCGCCGGGGCCCTGGTAGGCTCTCCCCGGCCTGGCTAGAGTTTGGAAGCTGGGATAGGGCCCAGGGCTTGTGCTGCACCCCAGTTCCCGGGCGCTGGTGACGAGGGTCTGCTGGGGCCCGGGGAGTCTCTACCTGGCCTGGCTAGGGTTTGGAAGCTGAGACCGGGCCCGGGCTCTTGCTGCGTCCCATGGTCCCAGGCTGCGGGAACCACCCATTCTGGAATCCAGCCGAGAATCCGGGTGTGGGTGATGGGGGCCCTTCCGGGGCCCGGGGAGGCTCTCCGTAGCCTGGCTAGGGTTCGGAAGCTGGGACTGGGCCCGGGTCTCGTGCTGCGTCCCAGGGTCCCAGGCTGCAAGAGACCGCCATCCTGGAAGCCAGCAGAGGGTCCGGAAACTGGTGATGGGGGTCCACCGGGGGCCGAGGAGGCTCTCCCCGGCCTGGCTGGGTTCAGAAGCTTGGATTGATCTGGCGTTTGTGCTGCATCTCAGGGTCCCAGGATGCGGGAGACCTCCATCCAGGAAGCCAGCCATGGGTCCAGGCACTGGTGATGGGGGTCCCCTGCGGCCTAAGGAGGCTCTCCTTTGCCTGGCTAGGGTTCGGAAGCTGGGACCTGGCCCGGGGCTCTTGCTGCATCCCAGGCTGCAGGAGTGCCCCATCCTGGAATCCAGCCGAAGGTCCGGGCGCTGATGATGGGGGTCCGCCGGGGCGACACTCCCCGGCCTGGCTAGGGTTCGGAAGCTGGGACCGGGCCCGGAGCTCATGCTGCGTCCCAGGCTGCCGGAGCACCCCATCCAGGAATCCAGCCGAAGGTCTAGGCGCTGGTGACGGCGGTCTGCAAGGGCGACTCTCCCCGGCCTGGCTAGGGTTCGGAAGCTGGGACTGGGCCTGGGGCTCGTGCTGCATCCCAGGGTCCCAGGCTGTGGGAGCCCCCCATCCTGGAAGTGAGCTGAGGGACGGGTCCAAGCGCTGGTGATGGGGGTCCACCGGGGCCTGGGGAGCCTCTCCCCGGCCTGGCTAGGGTTTGGAAGCTGGGACTGGGCCCGGGGCTTGTGATGCATCCCACGGTCGCAGGCTGCAGGAGCCCCCCGTCCTGGAAGCCAGCCGAGGGTTCAGGCGCTGGTGACAGGGATCCGCCGGGTCCTGGGGAGGCTCTCCTTGGCCTGGCAAGGGTTCGGCATCTGTGACCGGGCCCTGGGCTTGTGCTCCGTCCCTGGGTCCCAGGCTGCAGAGACCGCCATCCTGGAAGCCAGCCGAGGGTCAGGACACTGGTGATGGGGGTCCGCCGGGAACCGAGGAGGCTCTACCTGGCCTGGCTGGGTTCAGAAGCTAGGATTGGTCCGGGGTTTGTGCTGCGTCCCAGGGTCCTAGGCTGTGGGAGACCCCAATCCTGGAAGCCAGCCGAGGGTCCGGCACTGGTGATGGGTGTCCCCCGGGGCCTAAGGAGGCTCTCCTTTGCCTGGCTAGGGTTCGTAAGCTGGTACAGGGCCCGGGACTCGTGCTGCGTCCCAGGCTGCCGGAGCCCCCCATCCAGGAATCCAGCCGAAGGTCCAGGCGCTGGTGACGGGGGTCTGCCAGGGCGACTCTCCCCGGCCTGGCTAGGGTTCGGAAGCTGGGACCGGGCCGGGGCTCTTGCTGCGTCCCAGGGTCCCAAGCTTTGGGAGCCTCCTATCCTGGAAGCGAGCTGAGGGTCCGAGCGCTGGTGACGGGGGTCCGCCGCCGGGGCCTGGGGAGGTTCTCCCCGGCCTGGCTAGGGTTCGGAAGCTGGGACCGGGCCCAGGGCTTGTGCTGCATCCCACGGTCACAGGCTGCAGGAGCCCCCCGTCCTGGAAGCCAGCCGAGGTTCCAGATGCTGGTAACGGGGATCCACCGGGGCATGGGGAGGCTCTTCTTGGCCTGGCTAGGGTTCGGTATCTGTGACCGGGCCCTGGGCTCATGCTGCATCCCAGGGTCCCAGGCTTCCAGAGCCCCCATCCTGGAAGCCAGCCAAGGGTCCGGGCACTGGTGACGGGTGTCTGCCGGGGTCCGGGATGGTTCTCCCCAGCCTGGGTAGGGTTCGGAAGCTGGGACCGGGCCTGGGGCTCATGCTCCGTCTGGTGGGCCCGGGGTGCGGGAGCCCCCTGTCCTGCAAGCCAGCCGAGGGTCCGGGCGCTGGGGATAGGGGTCCATTGGGGCCCAGGGAGACTCTCCCCAGCTTGGCTGCTTTCAGAATAGGTACTGGGCCAGGAAGCAGGGGTGGCTGGCTTTGTCCGCTACGCTGGCAGAACAGAGTTTTCTGCCCACCCCTTCTTACAAGTGTAAGTTTATGGCATTTTAATACTAAATAGTAAATTATCTTCTTTTGTCCTTTTGTTTGGTGCACTAAAGACGGATTTCATATTTATACCCGCGATTCGATTTAATTAATGTATTGCTTGGAGTAATTATACACTCATTTTCTGGTCCAAATAAACGCAATTGTAATAAAATACAACTATATTTGATCATTAGGGCTAAAGAGCACAAGGGGCCTCGAATGCCTTCTCCATATGTGAGATTGAGGTTTGGCCAACCAGGTTCATCAAATCTATAATGCTTCGTTTATGTACACTTCAAAAGTAATCTAAATAAGCGATAATGTCTAAAGAATTTACAAGACAGAAAAGTACTAACAAGATGTACATTGGTTTACCGCATAATAGTTCCCAATTGTTTTAGTATGACATACAGCATATTTTTTTTATTGAGAATATTTATAAACAATGTTATTTTTAAAGAATAAATTGGTATCATGTGTTAGAGGTGAACAAGCTTATTACATTGTGATAAATAATGCATGGAAGTCTGCTAAATTGTGACCCGCATGCATAGGTTTTAGCTAAATCGTGCGCTTGTCTACACATTAACGTTCCCCTCCGTTTCTCTCACAGCATGTTTTTCACCCTTCGTTCTCTCTACCTTGAAGTTTTTCTCATTTGTTTTTCCAATTTTCTGTATTTTAAGTATTTTTTCTCTGCCAACTCCATCTCTTTCTCCCTCAAAGTTTTCTCGCTCCCACTTGCACTTCCCTCCTACCTGTGAATCCTCTGTTCTATGCCCTTTTCCCTCCTCATGCTTCATCTTAGATTTTCCCAAGTCTCAATTTTCCAGAGGCTAATTTCCGCAATTTGTTCCTCAAATGTCTATTACTTCAGGGTTTGTATTCTTCACCCTGGAGTAGGCTTTGTTCATTGTTTTCCTTGTGTCTCTTTCATCACTTTTTCCTGCCTTAGCCTCTCCTTCCCTCATCAGTTTGTATCATACCAAACCCTTACTCTTTCCATCACTCCCCTCTCTATGTTCTCTGGACCCTGTCTCTAATCAGACCTTTCTGTGAACAAGTAGGGGCCTTCACCATTCCTTTCTCTCAGTCTAAAATGACAGCCAAGACAAGTCCATTGATGCTGTTCAATGCTCTTCTTTCTATATAGGGGCTTAGTGATCAAGTGCAGCAGGTTCAGTGACACCAGCTTCTACAGGTTTTATGGGCTTTCTCCACATTAGGTATGCCAGTCTCTTACTAACCAACCCGGGGACAGGGAATAGATTTACCTCTCTTGCTATAAAGCCTAGACAGTGATGGTTAAAGGGTTGGCAAATTTGTGAGGAGTTTCCCAGAGGCACTCAAGTTTAATTGAAAATTATCATCTCAGCCAATCATCTAAATATTCTGCATCTATTTTTTGAATCTGTGAAGAGTTCGAAATCTGAAGTCCTTGTTAAATACACAAGATCAGACAGAGGTTAACCGTGAAATATATGTAGCATCCATGGCTTCTTGGACCAAAGGTAGGACAAATGAGCTGAAGTCAACAACCTAGTTGCAAAACGCCATTTAAATAAAGAAAAGTTGTTAAACAGCTCATTAAGCAAAATTTAAACTCCAATGCTTATCTAATTATCAGCTATAATAACGTGATGAAAAACGAATTAAGTTCTATCCTCTAATTAGGCAGATTAGCTGAGCCCCTAGTATAAACTCAGTATGCAAGAATCATCTAAAGTAAGTAAATGGTTGACATGCCCTCGGTCTAATGGCAAGCATGAGATTTTGCATATTTGGCGAATGAGCGCTCTGATTGCCTGTTCTGTGCAGGCAAGGCCCAGACCAAGGACTGTCCCTAATGACAGAAGTTTAGAACTACTTAATTTAAAGTGTTAGGATCAATTAAACACCTTATGGATTGCGGAATATGATTACAGGCTTATTGTTTCTAAATCATTTCTTTCCTGAATGATTAGATTTTTATGATAAGATGATTGGCAGTCTACAGGTGTAAATTCCAATTAATTGAAAAAGTCTTGCGCTCCACGGATTGCTATATACAATCTGATATCATATTTAATCAAATTAGCTTAATTATCCTCATTCTTTAGGGATTTCACTGGGTGAGTAGTATTGCACCGAATACTAACTGCGATGCTCTGATTTGGAAATCACTTTAGAAGTGTGTTTTGAATTCATTCATTCTGTCTGCTATAGTTTATTTTCCCAACGACATCAGCAAGTTCACATTTTACCTGCTTTTCTTTTTCTTGCATTCTGTTCATGGTTTATGCAATTGTTTTATGTATAAGCTATACGTTTTTAAAGAGCATATGTTGTAAAAAAAGAAAGGACACAAAACATCTCCGAAGTAGGTATTCTATATAAAAATATAGCTGTCTTCTTTCTGTACCTGTTCTTGATATTGGAGAAAAATGCACTGCTCCTGCTCATATTGTACCGGTGATGTGTGTGTTTGGTCAAGTTTGGTAAAAAAAAAAAATCACAATTCAAAGGTCTAAAGCACTACCCTTACCGAAGAATGTTTTGAAGTATAGCCAATCTGTTAGCAATGGAAATTGACATTTGTTTACCATAATTTTATTCAGTTGGACAAACACAAATTGTATCATTTATGCGCACCCCCCATAAGACATTTGCGTCATCCTACTGCTTAGTAGTACTCAGTCCCTGAACTCACCTCTTTGAAACATATCTCATCTAGTACCTTAGAAAATACAACTTCCCTGGAATGAACACCCATCACCCCTCCCGTGCACCTTCTCTTGGCACAGTCTTCATGTCTCTTTTTTCCAGGCTTTGTCTTGAGGCATGTAGCTTTCAACACATGATCAGATAGTGTTCATTGTTACCAGCATGAGCTGCACTATAAAGAGCTTTATTAGTAGAGCGAAGACAGCTGGGCACCTGCGTTTTATGCTTTGGAGGTGTTTAAAGTTCATACATATAATGCAGAATTTTTCAGAGTTAATGCATTAACTTTAGATAACATGTTGAAAATGGTATTCAGTTAAAATATCGAGGTGGAAATGTTGACTTGCACTAATATTCATTTTTTAATATCATGATAGAAATAGCAACAGGAATAAAATTGTGGTCAAGAACATCAACTTTAAGGTAAGAAATATCGATTTAAAAAATATAGAAGTCATTACTATCATTTGCAAAAATATAGTTGATTAAAATATCGATTTTTTATTGTGCTTTATGTATTTTAGTATATATTTTAAATGTATGTTATGATTTTTTTGTATAAGTATTGTTTATGTTTTTTAATATATGTATGAGATTTTTAGTAATTATTAATTTAATTTTAATAACATTTTGGGGTCGATTCTGATCCGGTAAAAAGCGCTCCGAATCGTCGTAGGGAGCGTTTTTCCCCCGTACAAATCGTACCTGTAAACGTCCCGTACGTACGACGAAGTACGATTCGTACCAGGAGCCGTACTCCGTACGAGTCGTACAAGACATCATACGACTCTAATCTCCGTACGATTCTCCCTCGGAACCCGCTGTACGCGACATCTGTATGGTTCGCGGCTGGTTTTTACGACACAGCAAGTACGATACGTGTCGGGCACGCACCGTACGACCCTTTTTCTACGGTAGCTGAAAACAGCCATAAAAGCAGAGTTCGTGCCAAAACAGGTACGGAACGGCCCCAAGGGTACGATGCGTACCGCCCATGATCGCAGGGGTATGCACCGTACCCCTGCGATCATGGGGTGTACGAGCCGTACCCCCATTGTACGTTCGGTGTACGAGCCGTACCCCCATTGTACGATGGGTGTACGGCTCGTACACCGATCGTACATGGGGTACGGCTCGTACACTGATCGCACAATGGGGGTATGGCTCGTACACCGATCGTACATGGAGTACAGCTCGTACACCGATCGTACAATGGGGGTACGGCTCATACACTGATCGTACAATGGGGGTACGGCTCGTACACCGATCTTACATGGGGTACGGCTCGTACACCGATCGTACAATGGGGGTACGGCTCGTACACCGATCGTACAATGGGGGTACGGCTCGTACACCGATCGTACAATGGGGGTACGGCTCATACACCGATCCTACAATGGGGGTACGGCTCGTATCGGAATCGACCCCTTTGTGTTTTTAGTTCTGTAGCGGGTTGTGGTTTTATAGGGGATGATGTAATTTTTATTTATTAAGATTTATTTCATTGAGATTTAATAATGTTAATTGTGTTTTTATTTTTGGAGGGTATATTGTAGGTGTTGGTTATTGGGTTTATAGGATTAAAGGGTGGGAAGTAATTTATTCGTAATTAATTATTAATTTGTTGTTAATTAAAATTATTTAATTGATAATGAATTATTGTATTTGTGTATTTATTTTCAGGTACGGATTGTGGGGGTTTAAAGTGGTAAAGGGTGGGAAGTCATTTATTTTAAATTAATTAATAATGAATTGTTAATGAATATTAATTCATTGATTAATTGAAAAATTAAAAATGGAAATTGTGAAATTAATTTTAGTTGTGGGTTGTGGGGTTCTTAGGGGTACATGTTGGGAAGTAATTTATTTTTATTTAATTAAAATTAGTTGATAATTAATATTAAATAATTGATATTTAATTTAGGCAATTATCTTTTTATGTTTTTTGTGTTTGGGTTTAGGGTTTGTAGGGGTAAATCGTGGGAGGGGAAATAATTTGATTTACATTACAATTAGTTGTTAAATATTATTAGTTATTTAATTGATTTTATTTTAATTGTGTATTTAATTTATTTACAGTCTAATTTTAGGGTTGTGGGGATTAAAGGTGTAAAGGATGGGAAGTTAATTACATTTTTTGTGCTTAATTTGTTTTTTTTATGAAAAAGATTTGTTTAATCGATAATAATTATTTTAATTATGCAAATACATAATCTTTATCTTCAATGTGGGTTGTGAGTTGTGTGGTGTTATAGGCTAGGAAATAAATGGACTAAAATAAATAGACTACATTTATGTCTAACTAAAAACAATTTTTGTTTCAAATCTTTTTTTATTTTATTTAATATAATATTTGCAGGTATTTGTGATATGTATATAACATTACGATATGTTTTTATTTTTTTATTTTCAATATTAAATCTATTTATAATGTTATTTTTAACATATTTATATTTTTACTACTTACTTTAAAAAATATATTTTTTTATTCTGTTGGTAATATTTTGTTTGTTTTTAATTTGAACTGACCGGAGTGAAAATAGTAAATGTTAATTTATACCCCTCCACTATCCAACACTTTCCCTACTGTTGCACTCACTGGAAGGAAATCTGAATTTTTACCCCTCCGCTATCCAACACTTTCTCTACTGTGGCAGTGACTGGAGTGGGAAATTTAAGTTTAAAGATTCCTGCGGTGTCGGAGTTCAAAGGACGCCGCCGGATGCTTCTGCGATGTTGGAGTGACATTTGGAGCCGTTTTCAACCTGTTTCCTTTGCTATTAAACCCAGCGGCAGTGATATTCCTCTCAAGTTGATGCGAGCGGCCGCCTTTGTATGCCTGCTCCTTGCTACTCCAGACCTCCTGCTAGGTAAAACCGGCGTTTTGTTCCATAACGCACAGCAATGTTTTTTCTCTGCAATTTTAATGTCGCGTTGTAGCCCTTCTTCATGCTTATATATTCAATGACCCATGACTATTTAAAAGGCATTTTAAGGTTTAATGTGCTCCTATCTCCTGCCTGATCCATATGAATGCCACTATATCATGTTTTTCTCTCTGCACTGATTTCACCTAATAAGAAGGAAGAGGAGGGAAAGGATTTCCTTATGCCTGCTGAATATCCTTTCTTTTTCCTTGTCAGCCTCTGCATTGTGTGTAATTTACGTATTGACTGATTGTGACCTCCTTTAATCTACATCAACAGTCTATCACACCATGGTCTGTACTAAAGGTTCAACCTTGTCCTCATTATTACTTGGAGCTTGTCGCACGCATCTTCAAGCTCTTTGTTAAGAGGGGCAGTGTGTTTTCACAGCATATGGGCAGATTGAGATCTCCATTAAAAGTTGTATACCATCCTTCTGGATGTTCCATGATGGCTAGTGATATTTCTCCTCCTGGTACAAAACCTAAGAGAGTTAAAAATGACCTCCCTTCACCCATTTTGTCATCGTATAATCCTGTCCTTGATGATATTCTTGATGAGGTGAGGGGCTTGAACTCTTTTATGTCCAATACTAAGAAGAAGCTGTAACAAATTGAAGATAGGTGGATTAATATGGAAGCAAAGGTACTTGACATGGAACAACACATCAGTGATTTACATGATGTCTCTACTAAAATTCCTAAACTGAAGCAGGAAATTCAATGTCTTAAACTTCGTACTGAGGATCTTCAAAACCGCAATAGATGCAATAATCTTAGTCTTTATGGTTTTACCAGAATATTTGGAAGGTCCTGACCTCCTTTTTCTTAAGAAATGCCTGCCTGAGCTCCTTGACCTTCCATTAGAGCCTTCACTAAATATCTAGCGTTCTCATCGTCTTGGACGTTCTCAACCTAACTCTCTAAGACCTAGGGGAATTATAATACTATTTTTGGAGGTTACAGATCTTATGCGTGTACTACTAGCAGCAAAAGTAGAGCATCGCCTTTTATGGTCTGGTCACACAATGTATCTTTCTCAGGATATCTCTAACGCTACAAATGCTAGAAAGAAGGAACTTCTGGCTCTTCGTCCTCAGATGAGACAGTTTAATATTCGGTATGGCATTTTGCACCCATGCATGTGTAAAATTACTCATAATGGTTCCTCTCGCTCATTTGATGATCCTGTTAAATTGAGGTCCTTTCTTCACAGTCTCTCACCGAATTTTGTTGACAATTCTATTCAACGTCTCTGACTTTTTTCTTTTTTTGTCTTTCTAACAGATTTCATATGGCTGTTCAATTTCCTACATTTGAATATCTCTTCCTCTGCTGTGCCGTCTGTTCTTGGTGCTGTTACACCCCATGCTCAATTTGTTTACTCTTTTTCTTAGATCTGGATCTCTTTCCTTAATCAAATTTTTTGTTCTTCTTATTTTCTCTTCTCAATTTATTCTTTTTTGTTTGTCCTTTCTTTTTGTTATTATTCTGTATGATGCATGTGCTTATTGTTATTATTTGTTGTTATACATATTATTTTTCATATTCATCTAATATGTGGTGTTTTTCTGGTTCCAGCTGTTCTTCTGAAAAGTATCATCTTCATAATATGTGTTTTTTTTTTTGTTTCCGGCTGTTCTCCTGAAGTGTATCATCTCCATCCATGTATTACCCTCCAATCCCTCCAACATGTGTAATGTTGTTACGTGGAATGTTTGTGGTCTTGGATACCCCGTCAAAATACAAAAGGTACTCTCTCATTTGTCTAAACTGAATTCTCATGATTCATTCATTCAAGAAATACACTGTAATGAAGCAGAATCTCTTAAATTAAAAAGACAATGGTTCGGTCAAGTTGTTTATTCTCCTGCATCTAATTGGAAGGGTGGTGTTGCTATATTATTTCATAAATCGTTGCTTGTACAAATTGTATCTATGCAATGTGATATTGATGAACACTGGGTAATGGCTAAGGTTGTTATATAAAATAAGGAACTTGTCTTATTCAATATTTATGGCCCTGTTAAACCAGACCCTTAATTTTGGAATAGTATTAAGATTTTACTTTCCTACATTGGTAGCCCAAATATTATTGTTGCTGGGCATTTTAAACAATGGTTGGATCCTTTCGCTGATAGACAATTCAAGTGTGAATTTAATCCTGATAAATCCCGGAAATCATTTCAATCTGCCATTGCCTCTTGTTCATTATATGTTTGGAAGACCTGCAACCCTGATTCCTTTGAATTTACTTGTTTTTTTAATGTTCATCATACCCATTCAATAATTGATTATATTTTAGTTAGTAAGCCCTTACTCCCATCTATTCAATCCTTGGAGATTGGATCTATTTTTATTTCTGACCATGCACCTGTCATTTCTGTTCTTAACCTTTCCCTGAGTTCTTCAAAATTTTGTAGTTTTTTGTTATCAGACACTGTTTTTATAACTGAAGCTACTGTTTTTAATAATGAGTTTTTTTACTATTAACACATTTTTGGATACATCTATTCCTAATAATTGGGATGCCTTTAAGGCCTCCTTTCGTGCCTTTACTATTTGATATTCAACAAATAAGAAGATAATCGCAAAGGCCAAGTATACAGCTTTATTACAAAAACTGAAATTGCTGGAACACAATTACTATACTTCTAGATCTCCCTCTGTACTTCATAAATTAATTAAGGCCAAATGTGCTACTAACAAACTTGTTATAGTTGATGCTAGTAATGTCCTTCTTAAAATTAAGTCTAAGTATCACGGGGGTCAAAATAAATCTGGCAAGATGCTGGCTAATTACTTAAAAATTAAATCTGAACCTAAACATATTGGTTCTATTTTAAATGAATTTACTAACAACTTAGCAACCTCTGATGAAGATATTGCTACTGCCTTCATGATTATTACCAAATATTATATTCTAATGACATGAATCTCTCTAGTCAAAACGTACACACCTTTTATTGGGTCTCCCTAAACCCCCTTCGCTTCCTGATGAATTTGACCTACTAGAAAAAGAGGTTACCCGTCAAGAGATAACGGATACCATTAAATCCTTAAAAAAAATCTAAAGCAACAGGCCCTGATGGTCTTTCTGTTGAATTATTTTCTACTTTTTCCTTTATCTTTGCTCCCAAACTTCTGACTCTCTTTAATTCATTTCTTGCTGATTCTAAAGCTTCTGGTTCCTTTATGCAGGCCTTTATTGTCCTTATTCCCAAACCTGATAAAGATCATTCCCTCTGTAAAAACTATTGTCCCATTTCATTAATTAATTATGACTAAGATATTTGCTAAAATCCTTGCCTCTCGACTCGAAAATATTATTCCACTATTGGTCAAAACTGAGCAAGCTGGTTTTGTTAAGGGCAGAGTGGCTGCGGACAATGCACGTATGTTTGCTAATTTTATCTCATTTGAGAGGAAATACAAGTCTCCACTTGCAGCATTGCCCTCATATGCCGAAAAGGCTTTTGATCGTGTAAAGTGAATAACAACTGCACACTGAAAGGCATGTTGATCTACAGACCTCCTGGCTCCTCAGCCAGGTTTGAGGAGAGCCTGGTTGAAAGCATTATAGAGATCTCGCTATCCAAAGACAAATTTATGGTACTCGGTGACCTTAATCTACATCTTAACGACCCCTCTGACAGCGCCAGCATGAATTTTTGCAAAGTATTAGGAGCCTTACAACTGAATCAAATTGTAAGCGGCCCCACCCATCAGTTAGGAAACCTCCTAGATCCTATATTCGTTAACTGGGGGGAAGTAGAAGCGACAACTCCCATCCCCATCCCATGGTCGGATCACTATCTGGTACCTTTTGCCATCCGAATTCCTGAAGGCAAATCTCTGCGACCCATTGCACGGTACCATCTCAGGCGAAAATGGGCTACCTTCTCCCAGTCTAAGTTCTGTCAGGCTCTGACCAAAGGAGGGCACCCCGGGGGAGATGATGCAGACACGGCTAACTTTCTTCTCTGCAAGCGCATCAACGATGCTCTCGATCTTACAGCCCCCCTGTCAAAAGCCAAACCTGGTGGCCGTGTTAATAAAACTTCACCTTGGTTCAGTAATAACTTGCGGGACGCAAAAATCTCATTGAAGAGAACCGAAAGGCAATGGCGAAGGGCTCTCTCAAAAGATACTAGAGATGCCTACTTGTCAGAGAGAAGACTTTATCATGGCTTAATTAGAAAGTCGAAAGCCACATATTATGCGGCCAGGATCAGCGAAGCTGGTAACTCAACGAAGGAGCTGTTCCTACTCTACAAAACTCTCTCTAATGGAAAATCTGCCATTGCCCCCGATGACTGCTCACCCGAGTCTTGCGACAGAATCGCAGACTTTTTTGCCGAAAAAATATCTAAAATCTATTCGGCATTCCCAACCCCACCCATGAATGGGATCGAGTTTGTGGAAAACCCAAGGGAATGGGGAGACATACTTACACTGACAAATTTTGTTACCCCGCCCTCGGAAGATCTCCTTAAAATCTGTAGGTCTGTGAAGTCGGGCTCTCCACGGGACCCTACTACTCCTAAACGTCTAGAGGACAGCCTAGTGGTTCTGGAGCCCTACATCAGGCATCTACTGGACGTGTCTTTCAACACAAAGACAGTGCCCAAAGAATGGAAAAAAGCGGTAGTCCTTCCCCTTAGGAAAAAACCCAATATTAGCTTCGATATACTAGATAACCTACGGCCTATCTCACTCTTACCCTACCTGGCCAAGGTGGCCGAAAAAACGGTTAATCTCCATCTTATGGATTTCGTGGACAAAGCCGCCTTACTGCACGACACCCAATTTGGCTTCCGCCCCCGCCACTCAACGGAATCAGCACTTCTGATGGCTGTGGAGTCCCTAAGGCAGGGGGTGGATGAGGGACACACTATGGCCCTTATCCTATTGGACCTGAGTGCGGCATTTGACACTGTAGCGCATTCCACCTTGCTACAGTGTCTGAATAATGGAGGCATATCAGGAGCCACACTCCAATGGATCCAATCCTTCCTGACTGGGAGAAGTTTCCAGATCCGTCAAGGAGACCACTACTCTAGAGATATGGGACTGGGCCAGGGAGTTCCTCAGGGATCGTCCTTGAGCCCAACCCTTTTCAATCTTTATGTCTCCCCAGTGGCGCCGATTGCCGCGGGACATGGATTGCAAATTGTATCCTATGCCGACGACACGCAGCTGGTCGTCTCCCTCTCGCGTGCACCCGGCCTTGCCATGGACAGCTTCAGGGCCTGCATGCAGGACCTTGCTACCTGGATGTCCACAAATTGCCTGAAATTAAATGGCAACAAGACCGAGGTGCTCGTGGTGGGAGGGAATCCTTCCGTCTGGTCGTCGGCATGGTGGCCTTCATGCCTGGGTGAGGCACCTATACCCCCGCAAGAAGTCAGAAACCTGGGGATCTGGCTCGATGCCGATCTGTCTCTCGGACCCCAGATAGACAGGGTCACGGGCATCTGCTTCAGCGTTTTAAAAATCCTGCGAAAGGTCCTAGTTCTCCTCCCTATGGCCGCACGCAGAACGCTGGTGCACACTCTGGTCACCTCACGCCTGGACTTTGGCAACCTACTCTATCTGGGAGCTACCTGTAAGGCAATAAATCGACTACAGGTGCTACAGAATGCGGCAGCTCGCCTCATACTAAAACTACCTAAAAGATCAGACTTCAAAGCTGCCCTCCAGTCCCTTCATTGGTTGCCTATAAAGAGCAGAGTTGAATTCAAAGCTCTCTGCACCTGCCACCTTATCCTTGCTAATAAGGCACCAGCACCACTCCAGAACCTAGTCACCAGGTATGTTCCATCTCGCGCTCTGCGCTCCTCGCAGGGAGGCCTACTTAAGGTCCCGAGGGTAAAGCGAGCTCGCATGGGAGGAAGATCCTTTCGATACCTGGGGGCTAAGAGCTGGAATGCGCTACCTCTCAATCATCGTCTGGACCCTTCTGAATCTAGTTTCCGGAGGAAATTGAAAACCCATCTCTTTTCAAAATAGTTGGCCCCTTCCCCTTTGTGTCCTATGAGTGCTTCAGTTAGCGCGGGGACACGCTTTTAGCGTAACCAAGCGCTTTACAAAATTCCCTTAATAATAATAATAATAATAAACTGGCAATTTATGTTTAATACACTTCTATGGTTTGTTTTTAGTCCAACTTCTGCTTTGGATGATTCTACTCCCCTTTCTTTGTTGTTTGATCTATTTATTGATCCAGCATTTAAAGTGATTTTATGCTGCTGGAAAGATAACTCCAAATTATCATTGTTAACTTAGTGGAACTATGTTGTTAATGAACATGGAATTGCTAATGTCTCTTCTCTTGCTCTTTCTCGGAAAAATAAATCTGACTTTATTTGGCTACCCTTTACTTCTTATCTTCTTATATTTCTACATATGCACCTGTGCTTTAATTTCTATATTCTTTGTATTCTTCTATTCTCTTATATATATATAGATATATATATATATGTCACAATCCTGAAAACACAATGAAGTCGAAACAAACAGGTATGGACCACTTCCAAGATTTCT
Source organism: Lissotriton helveticus (assembly GCF_964261635.1). Classification (NCBI taxonomy): domain Eukaryota; kingdom Metazoa; phylum Chordata; class Amphibia; order Caudata; family Salamandridae; genus Lissotriton; species Lissotriton helveticus. The sequence continues at coordinate 518,856,476 of NC_136061.1, forward strand.
TCAGTGCAGTGCTTTATTCAATGAAACAGCAGCATACATATATATATCTGCTTCCTATTTTTCTTCTTCAGCTTTTTCTCTCCTCTCTTTTTTCTTTTGTCCCCTTTCTCTCTTTTTTAATTTTTTTTCTCTTTTCTGTCAAGTTATTTGCTTATGTTTTTCCCTTTTGCAATAATTGTTATATTTTATGCACAAGGTGTTATACGCTCTGAAAACTCAACAAAAAGTATTGAACAAAAACAATGTTAAATAGCTTAATATTTTAATTTATAATAGAATGTTTTTAATAGATTTTTTTTGTTAAATTTTAAAATAAATTTTAAAATTATGAAATACATAAAAATTTAGTTTAATAATCGTTTTAAGGTAAATATATATATATATATATTCACTGAAAAAACCATAGGTTATAGACCATATATAGTTAGGAATTAGCATTTACAAAACCTTGAAAATTCACTGAAAAAACCATAGGTTATAGACCATATATAGTTAGGAATTAGCATTTAAAAAACCTTATTTTACTCACACAAAACCATTGAAATTCCATATATAGTTAGTTGCACTAACTATATATCGCGCACCCGCAATCCACTGCTGATCATGTCACATATTACATCATTCATGACATGGTCAGTGACATCACTGATGACATCACTGATGACATCTCAAATGACATCACTGATGACATCACTGATGACAACATCCAGTGACTGTATGTTTCTGTAAAGTTAAAATATGTCTTACATATTGAAGAATGAGTGGATGTATAAGTGTCTGGATGAAGGATTTAGTAGGTGCGTGACTGACTGTATGAGTGAGTGATTAAATGTGTCTCACTGAATGCATGGGTTAGTGACTAAACTGTCTTAATTTGCGCATCATTATGTCTGTTGTGATGTAAACTGCTGCATGTGTTGATCATTAGCTATACGAGAGGCTATATGTGTTATTGATTGGTTGCCCAAATATTTGTATGGGAGATTGAGTTTGTGTAGGGGTGGCTGGGAGGTGTGTGACTCTGTGCATAGATGTGTGAGCAGTTGATTCACTAGGTGTATGAGTTCAAGAGTGCATGTGGAAACAGCTACATGGGCAGTTGACTGTGTGCATGAGTGTATTGATGAGTGAATGGATATCTCAATGCTACATGTCATAGTAAGTACATATGTAAAACACAGTACATGTGAGAGTTGGCAAATATAAATAACTGTGCATGAGAGCCACTGAATGTGTGAGTGGTTGTATGGATCATTGTGAACTTGTATCAGGGATTGTATAAGAGAGTAAATATGTGTTAGTATATGTTTGAATAAGTAAGGTGTGTATAACTGTATAGTTGAAGAAATGGAGGTGAGATTGTTTCTTTGCATGACTGACTAGGTGTGTGAGTAACTCCATGGATGAGTGACAGTGTGTGAGTGTCTGTATACACTGAGTGTATCTAAGGTTATATTAGAGTCTGAAGAGGTTTATCGTATTAGCACAAGAATGATGTCAAATGAGATGTCATCATTGATGTCATCAGTGATGTCATTTGAGATGTCATCAGTGATGTCATCAGTGATGTCACTGACCATGTCATGAATGATGTAATATGTGACATGATCAGCAGTGGATTGCGGGTGCGCGATATATAGTTAGTGCAACTAACTATATATGGAATTTCAATGGTTTTGTGTGAGTAAAATAAGGTTTTTTAAATGCTAATTCCTAACTATATATGGTCTATAACCTATGGTTTTTTCAGTGAATTTTCAAGGTTTTGTAAATGCTAATTCCTAACTATATATGGTCTATAACCTATGGTTTTTTCAGTGAATTTCAATGGTTTTTTAATAGCAAATATCATACACTGTCGAATGTCAAGTACGTGGTAAGTAAAAACATTTTCTTGTTTATGCACACTGATCTGCTTTGCATGCTGCCCCCCACCCCTCATTTCTATTAGGAGTACTCTCTCTTTGCAGATAGTGAAGGGTAGTTAACGCAGGCCTTTGCCCCCGTTGTAATCCGTCGTGCCTGCTTCTCTCTCCATTTGATTGATTGTTCTCTTTGGTTCATTCTCTATTTACAAACAAGCACAGAGTCGCAGATAGCGAAAAATCGTGTAAAAAAACAAAAGGAATCGAGCAAAATCAGTAGGCCACTAATGGGATCTCTTTTTGACCTCGCTAAAATAGAAACATTAGGAACAACCTGTTGAACATAGCAATGTGTATGTACATAAGCGGCGTTCATTTGTGTTCACAGTACCCCTTGTTGATTGTTTGAATCGAGCATTGAATTGTTCGAAGTTGGTTCTCTTAAGGATCTTCTCTGCCTGCAAACGAGGAAGAATAGGAATATTCTCTCTCCCTTTGCAGATAGTGAAGGGTAGGTAACGCAAGCCTTTAACACGTCGTACCTATTTCATTCCTCATTGATTGATTGATTGTCCGAACATTGACTGTTTGGGAATTATTTCTTTTTGGAGGTATTCCCTGTTTGCAAATAAACGTAGGAAAATCTTTGCAAGTAGTGAAAGGGTACGTAATGCGGACCTTTCTCCCCGTTGTAATTTGTCATGCCTATCTACTCCCCACTGATTGATGCACCTGTTTCACCCGGACCATTTACTAGAGATAGGTCATCTGGCCCGACCAGAGAGCACCTCTAGTGAAAAGGACATATGCAATAATAACGAAGAAACTTTAACAGAAACTTTAGCATGAAACAACCTGGAAAGAAAAGAATAGGAAAACGAAAATCAGTAGGCCACTGATGAACTTTTTATTAAATAACAAACAAAGAAACGATAACAATACGTAATGATAAAACCTATTATTGTCCTAGAAACAAGAAACGTTAGAAGTAAGCCCGTAATAAGAAACCTGAAAACATCGCCCCTCACTGCCCCAAAACGTGTCTGTCCCACCGCCTGCCACGGCCAAATAACGGCAAACTGGGAAAGATAGAAGTCAGCAGACATCCGCCCCATTCTAGAAACTTCCAAAGGGCAACAGGTTTTCGGCTACGCCCAGCCGGAAGCAACACATATAAGGCGGGTCCTGCTGCCACACCTCGGCCAGGAGATCATCACGTAGGGTGTAGCCGGAGGAGAGGCCGAGGCCAGCGGGACCCGGCCAGGGGGATTGACAACACTGGAGAGTTTCAGGGGGGGGAATGTCCCTGTCCTCGACCCTCCCCTCTCTCTCCCAGTCCGGCCGCGGTGGCCCTTGAGAGTTGCAGGTTGTCCCTCCACACTCTCTCCCGGTCCGGCCACCAACGGCCGGGGGCTGGGGCCGACGGGATCCGGCTGCAGCCGATGAGCCAAGGAACCCGTTCATGGGGCCAGAGCAAAGGGCGTCCGGCCGCCATCCACCAGAGGTGCGGCCCAAAGACGGACGGGACATTTCTTCTTTCTTTTATAATGGCTGCGACAACACTGGGGGGGGATGTCTTGCACATGCCTCCGACCCCCCCCCCTCATCCTCATCGCCTGGTCCGGCCATAACAAATGTCAAGCGAGACGCCGTGGGGTGCACTGGGAGGGAGAGACGGTGCGAACAGGCCTCTCCCGCCTCCCCAGGTGGAGGCTTCCCAGCTGCACCCTCAGCGCTCCAGGCGCCCGGAAAAGGGTTCTTCCACTGTGGCGATGCTGCAACGTCTCGCCCGGCAGGGTGGAGCCCGTCCGCTCATTTGACCCCGCGATCGCCAGTAGCTACCGAACTCTCAAAATGGCGGTCGACCTGGCAAGGGCGGGCCCAGCATAAAGAAATGGCCCGGTCACTGGTTGACTCCACCACCGTAGTCCTGCACGACCTTGAAGATTCTAGAGGAGCCGCGGGAGTCTCCGACCCCCGCAGACACCCCCGATGGGGAATGACTGCCATGATCGCCCGTGGAGTGACGAAACTGTATCCGCGGGACGTCGGCGCTCCCATGCTGCCACCAGCCTCAGTTTGAATGACTAGAATCCTGCAGACCTCAGTTCCGGTGAAAGCACAGTGTGACCCGGTAGGAAAAATTGTTGCACCCCCTCCCCTTTTTGACTGATAGTTCAAACCACCGATCCTTTCCTTTGCCCTTTTACCGGAACTATGGACTGCCTCCCCCTCTTTTACATTTTCTAGAGAAAACAAAACATTAACCACTACATTAGCATAGCAGTTGACACCAGAACTGTTTTCAAATTGAAAACCAACAACATCTTCAACAGAATCCTTTTTGTTTCTGCTGTGACCCTGCTACAGCACAGGCATTGTCCCCAGCAGTAATTCTGCAATGCCGGTAAGTATAGCTGTGGTGCCTACTGGACTCACTCACCCCCGCGGCGCCCCACGCCGTTATTTGCTGGGCGGCAACTTACTAGACATCACCTTTGTGACATCCAGATTTCAGCGCTTTCTGCTGCCTTGGAACTATTCGCACAACAGACCGCTACTGACAATCCACCCCCCGGGACGCCCCACGCCGGATACCCAAATCAGTGCGGCACCCAGGCAACATCTTCTTAATTTTCATAATTTGAAAGAACTAGTAACATGTCCTCATCAGGAATTTCCTCATGAAAAGTCTGCAATGATGATTCTTGTAACTCTATGGTCTCCAAACATTCGATAAATTCGCCATCAAGAGATTGATCAAAAAAATCATTCAAGTCATCTCCTCCTTGTGAGAATATTTCATTATTGGTGCTGTCAATTTCAATAAATGTATTGGATAATTCAAAAGAAATTGCCACGGTCTCTTCATTGTTTAAATGTTTTTACTGTTTTTGTTTTGTTGTATATATTTATAAGTTATTAAAGTTTTATAATCCTACTACTTTGTTGGAGTGCTATATATTTTTAATATGACACATAATTGTAAAAACTTTGATGTACAAAGAGTCATCCCTGGAATCTTCCGCTTCAGGCTCGGTCCCCTCCCCAATCACAATACAGGATGGTTTTCAGATAGTAGGAACACGTGTGGTGTGACGGATCTCATCGGGTGTGGGCCTTGATCTACTATAACTCCTTTGAAGAGGGGTGATTCTTTACAGCTGGGGCCATAAACTACATCTGCAGGGCTAGCTGATAGCCTGGACAATCGGACACAGAGGAAGAGGAGTGTCAGAGGGTGTGGTAGTGAATAGGGCGAAAGGGAGGTGTCGGGCGGGCACAGAGTGTGATTCTCAGGGAAGAGCAGCGCAGATGGGGGGAGGTTTATTGCCCATGCATAAGACAGAGAGCGGGGGTGACCAGTGCCTGGGGAAGATGCTTGCGAAGGTGGGGAGCCATGCTAAGGATCAACAGCGTGCAGAGAGTGGGTCTGGTCAAGGCATCTAAAATGGCTGCCGTGCACGACAAAAGCGTGGCATTTCAAAAAAGGCAAGATGGCGCAGACAATGTTTTTCAACACTTCCTCATTTCCTTCGAATCGAACGTTAACAGACGTTGGTGCATAATACCAAAGTTAAGCGATATTTATCGCTAACGATGCTTAGCAACGAATTTTTTACCGCTAAGCATCGTCAGAAATTATCGAAGATAAACCTTGCTATTATCAAGGTTTATCGCAAATGCGATAAAAAACGGCCGCAATGCATGAATATCGCTAAAAAGTCAGCGATATTCATGCATTACCGAGCTAATGCTCTTAGCCATGTTATTAAGCATGGGCGTAAAATCCGCTCCGCTCGCGGATTTTTCGGATTTTCGGCAAATTCGCAATCCGCGAACGCTCGCGAATTTGTCGAAAATCCGTGAATCCGCTCGCGGCGGATTTTTTGCTTGGTTGCGGCGCGCGGCGTGGTGCACGGCGTTCACTTTCCGTCATTTAGCATTTGCTGAGTTGTTTTTCTTTGCGAGTGACGCGCCATTTTAGATCTTGCTGCGTGTTCCCGCGGGAGTTTGGCGCCCGCGAATACGTAATCGCGGCTTGCCACCTTGCACAGCACACCTCGCGAGAGTTCGCAATTGCGAACACGTAGTTGCGGCGGAAAGGAACAATCTCGCACTTGCGAAATAGAGATTTTGCAATTTCGCACAAGAAAATCACCAGCAAACAGGATAAACCTTCAGAAAATTATGATTTTTATCAGAATCACTCCTCAGGTTGACATTTGGATGGCCTTTTTTTTTGCAAGGAGTCCATTTTGGGGGGGGGGAGGAAGGAAGTGCCCCACAGTCTCCAACTTCCTGTTCCTGTCCAGCAGGCTCCTCCCAGTGCTTTGTCCATCTCCTGGTCACTTTCATTTGGATCTGGAGCTGGAAGGATTACTTTTTGTGGGTGCTGCTTGATATTTGGATTTGAGGCCTTTTTGACTGTCTTTGGATCACTTTTGGATTAGAAATCAACTTTCACAAGTAAGTTTGTTTGGGGCATTACAGTTGCTGCAAGTAAAATTTTGGAACTTTTTCAGAACATTAAATAAATTATATTGTGGGTAGCCACAGTATCCAGTAGGACCAGGGTTGGTTAGGGGTGCATGATACAACTGTTTTGTTGAATTTAAACACCATTGAGGCCATGGATGGGCTGGGATTGTGCTGATTTTTGTTCTTTTTTTGGGCCTGCTGGTGTGGCCCTTTGCCCAGGGGTGGTGAGTGTTGCATGGGCCTAGTCTTTCTGTGGGGTGTCTTCTTGAATTTAAACATAATTGAGGCCATGGATGGGCTGGGATTGTGCTTATTTTATTGTTTTTTGTCGTTTTTGGGGGGCTGCTGGTGTGGCCTTTTGCCCAGGGGTGGTGGTGCATGGACTGAGTGTGCCTGTGGTGTGGTCTCACTCTCTTTAATGTAAACATCATGGATGGCATTGGATTGTGGTGATTTCTGGCTGTTTTTCTGTTTTTTGGGGGTGTACTGTTGATGTGGACTGGCCATGTGGGTGGTGGTGGTGGCCATCTTGAGTGCTGGCTGGTACAGGCAACATGTGCTTGGGGTGTAAGGGGCCATTTTGAGGAGAGGCAGTGTCTGAGGCCTGCACTTATTTTGGCTACTTTTCATCCATTATGCCCAGGGGTAGTGAGTGTTGTATGGGCCTAGTGTTTCTGAGGGGTGTCATCTTGAATTTAAACACCATTGAGGCCAAGGATGGGCTGGGATTGTGCTGATTTTATTGTTTTTTGTCGTTTTTTTGGGCCTGCTGGTGGGGCCCTTTGCCCAGGGGTGGTGAGTGTTGCATGGGCCTAGTCTTTCTGTGGGGTGTCTTCTTGAATTTAAACATAATTGAGGCCATGGATGGGCTGGGATTGTGCTTATTTTATTGTTTTTTGTCGTTTTTGGGGGGCTGCTGGTGTGGCCTTTTGCCCAGGGGTGGTGGTGCATGGACTGAGTGTGCCTGTGGTGTGGTCTCACTCTCTTTAATGTAAACATCATGGATGGCATTGGATTGTGGTGATTTCTGGCTGTTTTTCTGTTTTTTGGGGGTGTACTGTTGATGTGGACTGGCCATGTGGGTGGTGGTGGTGGCCATCTTGAGTGCTGGCTGGTACAGGCAACATGTGCTTGGGGTGTAAGGGGCCATTTTGAGGAGAGGCAGTGTCTGAGGCCTGCACTTATTTTGGCTACTTTTCATCCATTATGCCCAGGGGTAGTGAGTGTTGCATGGGCCTAGTGTTTCTGAGGGGTGTCTTCTTGAATTTAAACACCATTGAGGCCATGGATGGGCTGGGATTGTGCTGATTTTATTGTTTTTTGTCGTTTTTCTGGGCCTGCTGGTGGGGCCCTTTGCCCAGGGGTGGTGAGTGTTGCATGGGCCTAGTCTTTCTGTGGGGTGTCTTCTTGAATTTAAACATAATTGAGGCCATGGATGGGCTGGGATTGTGCTTATTTTATTGTTTTTTGTCGTTTTTGGGGGGCTGCTGGTGTGGCCTTTTGCCCAGGGGTGGTGGTGCATGGACTGAGTGTGCCTGTGGTGTGGTCTCACTCTCTTTAATGTAAACATCATGGATGGCATTGGATTGTGGTGATTTCTGGCTGTTTTTCTGTTTTTTGGGGGTGTGCTGTTGATGTAGACTGGCCATGTGGGTGGTGGTGGTGGCCATCTTGAGTGCTGGCTGGTACAGGCAACATGTGCTTGGGGTGTAAGGGGCCATTTTGAGGAGAGGCAGTGTCTGAGGCCTGCACTTATTTTGGCTACTTTTCATCCATTATGCCCAGGGGTAGTGAGTGTTGCATACTTGCATGTCCCTAGTCTTTCTGTGGGGTGTCTTCAATGTAAACATCATGGATGGCATGGGATTGTGCTCATTTTTCTGTGTTTTGTCGATTTTTTGGGGTGTATAACTGAACTGATGTTCCTCTGTCTTCCATTGCTTTTAGGTGCACAAGAAGACTCAAGAGAACCACCAGTGCCAGGAAGAAGTCCTGCAGCGGTGTGTGTGTGCAGCATAACGTCACGCGACGTCACGTCTGGACACAGAACCCTCTGCAACTCGTGCAACTGCTGCCTGCTGACCTGCTCTGAAGAAGATGGCCCCAAAAAAAGTAACCCGTAGCTCCTCTAGCAAGAAAGGTGCCAGTAAGGAGCAGAAGAAGCAAGTTACCAAGGACACTGGTGTGCTGCCCGCCCCTTTTTTTGGAGTAAAAAAAAAAGTATGCCTGCAGCAGCAGCAGCGGGATCTGCTGGGGACCAAGCTGGCAGCAGCACCCCCGCTCCATTGGGCTCAGTGCCACCACCACCACCACGCCAACTTAAGTCCAAGCCCTTGAGTGCTGCAGAGGCAGCCAGTATAGTTGTTCAATCACCATCGACCAGTGATGTTGGCTCATCGCAAGAAAGCAGCAGCAATGTCCCTCAATCAACACAGGTTGTTGTAGCTCATCTGACGAGTGTTGAACAACCACAGCCGCAACAACAATCACATGTGCAAGTACAAGCCCAAGTGCATGTGGAAGGAGAGGCAGCGCAAGGAGATGCGCAAGCAGAGGTGCATGGAGGGTCACAAGTGCCCACAATAGTTGTTCCTCCCGAAGTAGGGGCACATCAGGAAATCGACAATCAAGGCGAGGTATCATTTGAGGAAGCCACTCCTCCTGATGATCCTTCATTGTCTTCCACACCCCTAGCAAGGAAGAGATCAAGGGTGGTGTCTACATCTTCTTCAAGCACACCTCCTTCTGATGATACGGATCAAACTTGGGAACCAGCACCACAGCCGTCTGAGAGTGAGGCACACCATGATCCGACAAAGGTAGTTAAGCGTAAAAGGAAGCTCGTCCAAAGTCTCAGAGTTATGGAGTGTGATGAGTCTCAACAAGAAGTGGCGGATACTGCTGCTGATGAAGACTCTGCCAACGACGACCCAGTCATCATAAAGGTCACTGCAGCCCCAGCGGGCATGCAGCAAACAGACATTTTGACCCTAGCCCGAAGAGCTGCTGAGCGTGATGATGATGATGATGTTGTCGATGAGGAGGCAGTGGAAACACCACAATCATTGGAGTTAAGTAGTACACCAACTCGTCCCGCTTCCATATTTCTTTCTGGCAAGAAGAGACCTCCGTCAACCTCGACCTTAATTAGTGGCGGTGAAAGTGCAAAACGTACAAAAGTTGGGCAATCCAGATCCTCCACTTCATCTGGCATTAGCTTCATGACCACCACCACCAGTATCGCCGCCTCCTCCATGTCCCACAGACACTTCAAGTCCCCAGTTTGGGACTTCTTTACTGTTTGTCCAAAAAATCCAAAGTTTGCCATTTGTACCATTTGTAAGCAAGCAGTTAGTCGTGGTAAGCCAGGTACCAACTATGGTACCGGAGGCCAGAGAGGTCATCTTAGGAGACAGCACACTGTCAAATGGTTTGCGCACCTAGATGCGATCAAGAAAGGCCAAATTCAAGGAAACGTTGATGTTTCATCTGATGATGACGAGCAGGAAGAAGACGTGTCAAACACTTCCCTTACACCCAGTACCCCTGTCAGCAGCACACCCAATGTGAGGCACACTAAGAGTGTTGGAGCGAGTGAGACACCAACGCACAAAAGTTCACCAGCGAGCAAAATTGGGTCAACGAAGTCATTATCAGCCCGTAAATGCTTGGTCCAGGGCAACATTAGAACAATGCTTACTTCAGACGTGCCATATGAACGCAACCACCCACTGGCGCGTCTGTATAACACTAAGCTGGCTAAAATGCTAGCTGTGGACCTTCTACCTTTTTCTTTTGTAGAAGCGGTAGGTTTTCTTGAATTAGTGGCAACGCTCTGCCCTAAATGGAAGGTTCCGAGCCGGTTCTATTTTGCCAGAGTTGCGGTTCCAGCACTACATGAAGATGTGCTGGAGGCGATTGGGGCAGCTTTGCAGAAGAGTGCTGTTCACACAATACATCTGACAACAGACATGTGGACCAGTGGCGCAGGCGCTGATTACATGTGCATCACTGCACACTGGGTCTCTTTTTCAGGTGTTAAAGCAAAGCTAAACGCAGGTGTTGACCCGGACAAAGTTTTCAAAGCTGCTCGGAAACATGCAACACTAGCCATGTTTGGCTTGGAGAAAAGTCACACAGCAGAAAACCTTTTGGAAGAGTTTAACAAAAAGGTCTTGAAAATGCTATCCCCCCTAAAACGCAAGATTGGTTATGTTTCCACGGATAATGGCGCCAATGTAGTTAAGGCCATGTTGAAGGGTGACCATGTTAGAGTGCCGTGTTTGGCGCACTGTATCAACCTGGTAGTTCAAAAATTCTTGATTGATAAACAGAGTCCAGCGTTCGAGGTAATGGCCACCTGCCGCAAAATGTGCAACCATTTCAGCCATTCTTTTAAGGCCCGGAAGCATCTGCGGAGACTGCTACTTCAACGTGGAATGCCAGTGAAAGCACTCATCCAGGAGGTGGCAACACGTTGGAACTCAACCGTCTACATGCTTGAGCGTCTGTATGAGCAGTATACGGTACTCGATCACTATTTCTTCACAGAGGGTACATCTCAGAAGGAGGACCTGCGGATGAGTGCGGCGCAATGGGACATAGTTAAAAGCCTGACAGACATGCTTCGTCCTTTTGAGTTCTTCACGCGTGCAGTCAGCCAGGAGGACTGTAATTTGGGAAAAGCTATCCCATTGTTGTGCATGCTGGAGCACCAACTGATGGCGGTGTCTTCTGAGTTTGAAAAAGATGTACAAAAAAAAGACCATTTTATTTTGTCTGAGAAATTATTAGAGCGCCTACGTGGTGATGAACGTCTTCAAAAGATCAAGTCAGATCAGCATTACATTTGTGCTACTATTCTGGATCCACGCTACAAAAAGGCGCTGGCAGGCGAAGCATTCTTTCCTTTTGCTGATGCAGATGTTCAAAAGTACAAACATTGGTTAGCCTGGTCAGCCAAGAGGTTTGAAAAAGAACGGCAGGTTATTGAAGGAGAAGCCAGTACATCAGCATCAGCATCAGCAGGCCATCCCCAGTCACAAGAATCCACTTCTGCACCTGTGGCTGGGGCACAAGTGACCTCTCAGCCGTTAAAGACACCGGCAACTGGATCATCTGCACCACACACAATGACAACACTAACAGTGGCTGCGGAGGAGGATTGGCTAAGTTTGATGGGGTATGGTTCTCGAAAAAATGTCACAGGCACAGCAAAAAGTAAGCAAAGTGGAGGAACAGTTGATGACCTTGAGTCGATGGTGCAGGACTATCTGAATGACTCAACAGAGGTCTTTCTTAATGATGAGCCATTGCAGTATTGGCATGGCAAAAAACAATTGTGGCCACAGCTCTTCAACCTGGCTATAAACTATTTGTCTTGCCCACTCGCAAGTGTGTCTTCTGAACGTGTTTTCAGTGCTGCTGGTGGCATTGTAACTCCCAAACGGAGCCGCCTCTCGCCCAAAAATGTGGAGCGGCTGACAATGATCAAGATGAATCAGCACCTCATACCACCAGATTACAAAGTACGAGAAAGCACGCCGCATGAAGACGAGGAGGACGGCAACGTAGATGAGGGGATTTTTTCTCTGTTCGGTGGCACTGACCTCATCCAGCCTGAATTCGCAGAGTATGATGACGAAATCTTGTTCTTATTCCCTGACACCGAGCCCTGAAAATGAGACAATCAATCAAGAACTTTCTTTTTCGTCCTTATTCACTTTTATTCCTGTGTGCTTTGTGTCTCTCTTTCTTTGTTTTGCACAGTTAATTTAATTCAAACTTTAATCACCTAATCCCAAAAACAAGACCATCATCAGAACTGTCTTCACTTGTTTGCTTATTGATTTGAAGGTGCCGCAGTCTACATTCCTCAGGTTCACAAGTTCTGAAGAACATGCTCCTCTATCCTCCTCCTCCAGACTGCGATTTCCCTCAAAGCAGAGTGCTGGATTACGCCCAATGAAGAAAGACTCAGCACTTGTGGGGGTGTTGTACTTCTTTGCGGGTGAGTTGACGGATTTGGGCCCATTGCTGTGAAGCTCTAATAATGGACAAAAGTGTTTTGGACCAAATATGAGGTGGAAATTTCTTGCCGTTTTTGCTGACTTGCTTGCCTTTGAGGTGCTCTTTGGCGGGGTTCCGGGTGTTTGTGGGTAATTTTTGGTGTCTGGGAGCACTGCTGCGACAGTCTAATCTTGATTGCATTTGCTTTTCAGGAAATCCGTGGTGGAAAACAGGAGTTATGATGATTGATGATGATGAGTGACCTAGCTGCACAGCGCCGCGTTTGGACCGAAGGCCGAGAGATATTGTAAGTATGAGATTTAGCTTTTTCGCTGTTTGGGGGTGTTGTCGGGTGGTTTTTTCCGGGTGGGTTGGCGGGTCTTGCCTGGGGCATTCGTGGGAAGGTCTAATACCGGATAGAAGTGTTTTGGACAAAATCCTGAATGAACAGCCTTTTTTTTGCTATTTCTTCTGTCATCTTGCTCAATGTAGCGTTTTGGGGGGCTTCCTGCTGTTCGTGGGTGGGTTGCGGCCGGGGTCTCTGTCGAAGCACTGCTGCGACAATCTAATCTTGATTGCATTTGCTTTTCAGGAAATCCGTGGTGGAAAACAGGAGTTATGATGATTGATGATGATGAGTGACCTAGCTGCACAGCGCCGCGTTTGGACCGAAGGCCGAGAGATATTGTAAGTATGAGATTTAGCTTTTTCGCTGTTTGGGGGTGTTGTCGTTTTTTCCGGGTGGGTTGGCGGGTCTTGCCTGGGGCATTCCTGGGAAGGTCTAATACCGGATAGAAGTGTTTTGGACAAAATCCTGAAGGAACAGCCTTTTTTTTGCTATTTCTTCTGTCATCTTGCTCAATGTAGCGTTTTGGGGGGCTTCCTGCTGTTCGTGGGTGGGTTGCGGCCGGGGTCTCTGTCGAAGCACTGCTGCGACAATCTAATCTTGATTGCATTTGCTTTTCAGGAAATCCGTGGTGGAAAACAGGAGTTATGATGATTGATGATGATGAGTGACCTAGCTGCACAGCGCCGCGTTTGGACCGAAGGCTGAGAGATATTGTAAGTATGAGATTTAGCTTTTTCGCTGTTTGGGGGTGTTGTCAGGTGGTTTTTTCCGGGTGGGTTGGCGGGTCTTGCCTGGGGCATTCCTGGGAAGGTCTAATACCGGATAGAAGTGTTTTGGACAAAATCCTGAAGGAAACACCAGTTTTGGCACTTTTTGTAAGTTAGGGTTCGTTAGGGTTAGCCCTAGCAGCAGGATTGCATGTGTTTCGGGGGGTTCTATTGCAACGCAGTTCTGGTGTTGTAGAGCACTGTTGGAGCGATGCTGGCTATGGATACTTTTGCTTGCTTGCAAGTGGTTTGAATACAATCCACGGTCTGTATTTGGGCCTACTGTTACTTTCAAAGTACGTTTTGTAACCATTTTTCTGCTAGGCATCGTTTTTGGAGATCTGATTGGGGTTCTTCTACATTTTTGCGACTGGCTTTAGTAAGGGTCTTGGTGGGAGCATTGCTGGGAAGGTCAAATTTTGTTCTAAAACACAGTTTACAGTACACCTACCTTGAGGGGAAAGATCCGCTATAATATTTTGGCCATACTTATTTATCCTTAAAAAGGTGACTCAGACAGAGCACGCAATTTCAAAAATATTTAACTGTCTATTAGGGAAATCAAAGTGTCACATTTTGAACCACACAGCGTACATACCTTTTATTTATTTATCAGTGGTATTGTAATAGCACTTCCTGTTTTCCGTTCAATAATTACAGGCCGGGTTTCAGTCAACATCCGCCAGGCAGGCAGTGGACAGGGTGTCTTCTGTCAGTGGTCACCAACATTGATGGACGAAGCGTCAGCTGGAATGGAGGAGTGCCGCCAATAAGAGGAATTGTTTGCTGCATGCAACTTACTTACCAAATTCAAGGACAACTCCAACAACATACGCAATACAGATACAGTATCCATTGTTTTAATCTATGAGTGTGACTGCATGTGCTTAGCTTTACTTTGTAACCAAAGATTGTCTTTATCTTCAATTATTGTTTGTCCAGGCTCTGCTTTTTTTTTCTTCTCTCAACAAAACCTACCCAAAAAGAAACCCCCATTCCCATCCATTTTACAAACCCTAACCCTCTTCCCCCGGGCTGTGTTGTTTTGCTTGATGTCTGACTAAAATGACATCAATAATTCCACACACTTGCTGGGGAGGATAAGGTCATAGCAACAGGCTGGTGAAGGAATACGAGGATATCTTCTAGACTTACTCAGCTTCAGTACTATATCTTCTAGTAGTAGTAGCCAATGTCAAATAAATTCAACGCAAGTACTAGTTATACTTGCAAGCAAATACTTTACCATTTGTTAGGCTACATTATGGCACTGTTCTGTCTGTCACCTGCTATATTCTCGATCGTACCGTAACCGTTGTAATGCTACAGTAAGGACAAACAAGGTTTCGTTTTCTTTTTTTCCATAGGCATGCAACTGCCACTGTGTCACACCACTAGTACCACCGCAATGAGGAAATGTCACCCGCCCAGGATTGACAACGTTAATCCCCATTTCACGTGGAGCCAGCCCTGGGCCTAGCCCTAATTTCTAACACAAATTACAGGTAAGATAAGCGTTTGGTGGGAGGTAGTATAATGGAGTATTATTTCGGAGTAGACAAGAGATTGACGGTTGTACTACTAAAGTCCTACGACTGTTCAGGAAAACAAAGTTACTGTTACACCCCCGCCCCCCACCCACCAGACTGAAAAGCAGTAAAAAACAGGTATGGTCAAATAAAGTTAAAAAATATATTTATGTAGCCCTAACAAAATAATCTCCCTCACCCACCCTAACCCCAACGATTGTCTTTGAAACGTCCCAAAACGATCCCAACTCCCAAATCCCACCCCCCAAAAGTCTATAAAAAAAGGGCAAGGGACACTCCACTACTGGAGGGTGCTGGTGCTGGTGCATTTTGCGGCATGGGCATCATACTCCTTGCGGAGGGTGGCAAGCTCGGAGCGGAGGCCCTTAACCAAGTTCTTATACTTCAGGACCTCCTGCTCCAGGTTGGACATTCGGACTCGTAGGCGGCGTTGGCGGCGTTGGCGTTCCTTGCAGCTCCTGTGGGGGGCAGCTGGTATTTCTGTTGCTTGGCGGTGGCGGTTGTCTTTGTTAGCCCGGCTCGGTCCCGCTGGCTTAGTCACGGAGGAGGATGCAGTGGTCACAGTCGAGGATGTTGTTGTTGCCCCGCTCGACTGCGTGTCCTCCTCCTCCTCCAGGGCCACCAGCCGCCGATATTCGGCGACAGTGGCCTCCAGCCTCCGTTGCCGGGCCATTCTAGCCTGCTCCCTCCGTGTTGTTGATTTGGAAGGAGCAACTATATGAAGAAAGAAAGACATAGTCTGTAACCAATGCTCCTTAGCATTAATAACACAAAGTGATTGAGCCGAAAGTTGGGTCACAGTACAAGTAGCAAATTGAAAGCACAGTACATAACTATTGAGGACAGTATCTATGTAACCTCCCACTTCTGCATCCTTGCTCTAACATTAGTGGTAGTTTAATGAACAAATTCTACGACCACTATGGACTTCCATTACAGTCGACTATGACAGTACACCAGTCTTATTCTTCTTCTTCTCTCTTGTTTAGGGAAATTGGTACGTTATCTTATGCAAGCCGGCAGAATGACATGGACAGCACAGTGAACTTGCACCCGAGAAAAAAAGTTGCACACCATGATGAGTGAGACAGACTTGCGTTACTGTACCGGTCCAGTACATGCAGGTGGTGAAGCTATTACTTTTCTATTACGGGTGGCACTGAGAATACTCTGTTACAAGGGCTACTGCTTAATTAATTTACCTTTCACCCTACAGTGCAAATGAGTACTAGAAAAGGAAAATGAAGAAGCTAACTAATTTGATTATCTATCACTTCACATGGGACGTATTTGATGACATATGGGATGACTTTAGGTGCTTTGCTTAATATTGAGTGAACAGTGATACACCCACACATGAATGACGTACTACAAGTAAACTAAAGTTATTAAGAGAGGTACGGAGTGTCCACCGTAATAACCAGATATATGCTGTGATTGCAGACGCAATACAAAGTACTGCTACTATTCATGGTAGTATTGGACACATTTACAATTTCTTTTCCTTGCCTTCCCTGCACTGGAACGGACGTGCGGGTGCGGTGGTACATGCTCTTCAAGGTAACACTTACTTCATCTGGCGACCATCTACTCTCTCTAGATACACATGTGCTATCTAAGAGTCAGAGAATACCATGCTCCAGGCATCCATTCAGTCAAAGTATACGCACACATACAGTTTCTGTTTCACCCACCCAGGCTGCTGTCCTTCCACCCATCCTTGCTTCATCATTGACCCAGCCATGCACCATACCATATTCTTTCCTTCCCAGCCACCTCGGGGGCCAAGCAAACACATATCGTTCTTCTTTGCCAGCCATCATACAAGTTCGCGTCCCACTTACTTACACCCTTCTTTCGCTTTTCATTCATCCCATCCATCACGTTCGTCTAAGAACTTATTGGGATTCTTCTCACCAAAAACTTCACAGCTAAGTCGAAGGACATTTCGAGGAGGCTACTACCTGGTTGATTTGTAATACACCCGTGCAGAAAGCACACTATGCAGTCTTCAATCTCAATAAGTAAGGAATATATAGCTTACCTGTTTCCGCCACCACCGTTTGAACCCCCACAGGACCGTCCGCCGGCTCTTGCACCGCCTCCTCCCCAGAGTCCGCCGAGTCCTCGCCCAACACAGCCACCTCCGCGCTGGCCCCGTCACCAGATGTTACACCTACAAAGTACATTTAAGAATGTTAGAATACACCACTCACTACTATATAATATTTGGTCTAGGAGAAATGTTAAAAAAACTGAATACAATGTAATAATTTGTGACTGTCTACTCCAAAGTAAAAATGTCCCATTTTCCAGGGAAGGCTGTTGTCTTGCTGCACTTTTATGCACAACTGATGAATGCTTGCTTTTGATTTTTAACACGCACCACTTTTTCTCCTAACAGACAGAAGCTTGACTCCTAAGAACACGACCAGGATCAAGTTCAAACCAGGTGAGAGCTCGGCTCGACCACAAGAAATGTGTCCAATTAATCGTCAGCACTAACCACTTTTCCGTTTTCAGTTAAATAGTTTTATGACAAAGTAGATTTTAATAAATGTGTTTACTTTTAATAAAGCTTTTAAACTTAAATAGACTCTGTGGTTTTTGTTCCTCCAGACTAGAGTGGATGAGCTAAAGGTTTTGGAATTTTTGCAAGCATGAGTGCCTCTGACACTTCTTGACTGTGCTGTGACTCCGTACTCTCTTGTCCTGCGTACGATAATCTAGAGATCATTGGGGATCAATAATCGGTGACTTCGGGAGCTGAATGACTCTGCCACACTATCTAGTCAGTAAGGAGACAGTGCATAGAGCTATTGCTGAATAGAATGGGAGTCCAATGGAATTGCCAAATGTCCAATCTTAGTTAGCTACACAGACAGACTAATAAGAATAGTCTAGTAATACCACAGGGAGTCATATTCGAGGCAGGATAAGAATTTATATCCAGTCTACAAGAAGATCAAAGACGATTTAGAAAAAATCGAATGAGGAACGCTAGGAAAAAATAGGTACTCTTTATTAAAATGTAAACTTACTGGGGCCAGCAAAGGAGCCCTCGCCTGCCCGATCCTGGCCTGCATCCTCAGCACCCTCCTCCTGTGTCCTCTTGCCCTTGGGGGGAGCTGATGTACAACATGAAAGAAAGAAAAACCAGAAAACATGGATGAGATTTTTCAACCAAATCAAACATTTCAAAAGAACAATAACAAAATATTTTGGAGAAATAGCAAATAGATAGACAACTATTCCACGGGATCTATCTCATGTGGTATACTACGTTATTCGTATTGCCTGATTTGAGGAACGTTGACTTAGAAAGTTCCTATGTAACTCAATAAACAGACTACTAAAGAGGTTTGCCTAGGCCTGGCACTGCAGGCAGCAGTCCGCAGCACGCAAAGTGACAGACAAAGTCCATCCTGCTTGCAGATCAGTGAATACTCAAACTATCAATCCACCCACCACCGCCACTATTTCTTCTTATAGCCATGTGTCTAAAGGAAGGACTGGACTTCAGCCTGTTGGGGCTGATTTAGAAGTCCCTTGCGGCTCATTTTCCTCCATTGTTGCGTGCCTTTTGTGACGCAGCGGCAGAACAAAAGACTCGCCATGGTGTTGGTGCGGCGTATATATTAAAAAAAAACACATATGGGCATATGGGCGATGCATCACGTTTTAAAGCCCTGCGCCATCAGGGGGCATTCCGGCGCAAGGGAGGGCGTACCTGCGCAGGAACGAATCCTAAAAGTGGCTGAGGGAAATCTACAAGATGTCAATCAGTCACTTTTAGGACAATGATGCATGACTCAAACCCTGCGCGCTTGAAGCCGACGTACGGCTTGATGCAGCATTGGGGAGATAGGGTACCCCAGAGCATTGCTGGAGCTGCGCCATCGTTGGCACGCAACTCCAGCAATGCGCTGCCTTTATCGGCACAGATGCGTAAGGCTTCTGTGACGTTTTGGGCCAATGGGTGGTGGTGGCATGGCACACAATTACTGCCGCATCCCTGCTACTTTGCAGGGATGCGCCGGTAATTGAAAATATGACCCTTAGTGTCTAGCATTACGCAGTTCTTATCTTTACACTACACTCATACATAATTTCTCAGGCCAATGAAATGCTTCTGAACACAACATACAAAACAAAGAAGCATAGTAGCAAGCAAGGCTACTGAGAAGGAGAGCAGTGCACCTGAAATGCATAGAAGATTTTGAAATATAATTTACCTCAATGTAATCGGCAGCATTATTGCTCTTGGTAAAGAACAAAGATTTGCAAATAACAGAGCCGGATAAAACAGAGTAGTAAATGAATAGCTACTACTACTCACCAAGCCCGGGGACCTCTACGCCGAGCGCGTCCAGCAAGTCCCGC
This sequence comes from Lissotriton helveticus, assembly GCF_964261635.1. Taxonomy (NCBI): domain Eukaryota; kingdom Metazoa; phylum Chordata; class Amphibia; order Caudata; family Salamandridae; genus Lissotriton; species Lissotriton helveticus. Next base: position 518,875,881 of record NC_136061.1, read on the forward strand.
TCCCGGTCCATGACATCGGTCCAGCGGTGGGTGGCCTGGTTATATGTGCGCCGGACCCCAGAGAGCTTATACATGGCCCGGCACACCTTCTCCCACCGCTTGCGGCGCTCCCGGATGCCATAGCCAGTCGCGATCTTGCCGCCTCCCAGGATCGTCTTGGGGAGGCGGCGCTGGACGTGGAAGATGAGTGCCGCCACTTCCTCCGTGCTGAAGATCTCCCGCGGGACCACTTGCTCCCCCCTCAAACGCCCGCACGGGAGCCGGGCACGGGGTGCGGGACCCTTCCCCTTCTCAGGGTGCTTCCCGGCTCCCTTTACCATGGTCTGGGCAGAAATACAGTTAAATGATAAACAAGAAATAGAATAGTGAAGAAGAAAAGAAAAGAGTTTAAAAAAGTAGTTTAAAAGTAACTAAAAGCAGCAGAAAACACAAAAATATAGAGCTAGAAAAATAGAGGGATAGATAATAAGTAAAATTAGATCAAATAAACTTCAAACAAGCAAAGGATGGCAGAGATTGAGAGAGGATAGAGAAAGCATGCCCAGAACCATAGCAATGAATGAGAAACAAGATGGCCGCGCCCGTTCACGACCGCGTGGGTAAGTTCGCGCGAGATTTTCCTCGCGAGCACGCGCGAAATTGTACTAGCGAGCAGCACACTTTGCGAGATTACACATAGCGGCCGGAAACGGAATTACGTCACGCAAACAAGATGGCCGCGCCCGTGTACGACCGCTAGGGTAACTTGGCAAACGTATAGCTACAAGCGCCTCGCGAACACGCGCAAAAGCACGCGAACATACACGTCGCAAAAAAAACAATTTTGTATTCGCACGTATTCGCGGCTTCCGAAATCGATCTCGCACGGATTTGCGCCCCAAAAAACGCGCGAAATTGCAGAAAAAACGATTTTAGCTAAACTGAAAGCAATGAGCAGGTGCAAAAGTTCAAACTTAACATTAGTAACATTCAAGGTAGTGCTTCCTGAGGGGCCCCTCCAGAGTTTGCAACTATTCTATGACCCTGCTATGACCCAAACAGCAGGCTCATAGAATAGCTACAAGTAGACCATAAAGGTCCTGTGAAAAAAAAATTCACTGCAACAACAAGCAAATTACAGATAAGGAAGGAAGCAGGTGCCAGCCAGACTGGAACTTTCAAAATTACTGACACATTAATGACCCACAAATTAATTGATGGCAGTTGAAGAAGGGCAGGTGTGCTTGCTTTTTTCAACCACCATAATCTACAGTGATAAATAAACCTAATGGGTGGCAGTGATGATGTACCAGAGGGTGGCATGGGTGTCCCAGAGGGTGGCAGTGGTGAAACAGAGGGTGCTGTGAACCTGTGATGATAAACCAGACGTAGAAACAACATAGTCGCGGCCGTTGCGAGCCGAAAAGTAAGTTCGCAATTGCGAACTTGTCCCAAAATCGGCGCGAACGCGCGCCAACACAAAAAACGGGAAAATCCGCATATCCGCTAGAGTTCGCGTATCTTCGCGGATTGCGAATCCGTAAATCCGCAATTTCGCGTACGCGAGATCCGCTAGATCCGCCCATGCTTACATGTTATCCACCTCCCATTGGATAACATGGCTAAGAACTGCTCAGGGCAGGTGTTAGTTTTTGGAGATATTCGCGCTTAGCGCGAATATCTCCAAAAGTTGGTAATAGGAGATAGATATCTTGCATGTTGTAATGCAAGTTATTGTGGTATATGGAACTCATACCATAATCTCTCAGGAAAGCAGAAACTGATCCTTTTGGGACCACCTGAGAAGGCCTAGGAGGTGAGGGGTACTCTACTTTGCCCCCTTTTCACGTTCCGAACTATTTTTTTTTACTCTCTTCTGTAATTACACAAAATGGCAGCGATAAGATGCATCAGAGACAGACAGTGAGAGAAAGGAGGCCGGAGATGAAGAAGAGATGTCAAATACACATTGGAGATAATATAGTGGGAGAAGGGAAGTAAATATGAGTAAACTTACCATGTAACATAAAAATGTTCCACTCTATACTATAAGTCTCATTTTATACTACAATCACTTCGCTACAACCTCATAAATTAAAAATAAAAATGAATAATGTCTCAAACAATTTTTGATTTCTAAATATAAATTTATTCTTCTGAATTTTCAAAATTTGAAAGAACTAGTAACATGTCCTCATCAGGAATTTCCTCTTCAATCATCTCATCTGGAATCTCCTCATGAAAAGTCTGCAATGATGATTCTTCTAACTCTATGGTCTCCAAACATTCGATAAATTCGCCATCAACAGATTGATCAAAAAAATCATTCAAGTCATCTCCTCCTTGTGACAATATTTCATTATTGGTGCTCTCAATTTCAATACATGTAGTGGATAATTCAAAAGAAATTGCCACGGTCTCTTCATTGTGAGCCATTTTATTTTGAAATTGCTTGCTGTAAATTGCAGAAAAAAATAATCACTTTCATTTATCGTTTTTAGTAATACATAATATAAAACTAACTTTATCAAGTATTTAGTATAACAGAAGGACTGTAAATAAATAACAGAAAACATTTTTCAAATTATCTTCAAGTGTACAACATAGTTCCCCTTACAAATTAACAACTCACCTTTTTAAAAGTAGGAGAAGTGTTAGTACTGTGTAAATCAAACACCAGCAATTGACCACCAAAAATTCCTCACAAATGTACCTCAGACAGTAGTATCACAAAATGGCTGTGGTTTCCTCTCATTTTAGATATATACATAACCAATTAACTTTCATCACACACAAATACAAAACCAAAGTAACATTTTAATTGGTTCTAAATTTCAACACTTTCAAATGTGTTTTCCCCATGCAATTTTCCATAGGACATTTAGATACGTCTACAGCCTGAATGGCTGAACGGAATTACACCAAACTTGGCAAAATGGTACATCAAACCTAAGAGGTCAGGGAGGATCTACTATGCCCCCTTATGGTCATTTGCCCCTTCGCTTTGGCCTCCTCTTGTCTCTCGATCCTACCGAGAGACAAGATGGCGGCCGCTATGGACTGTTTGGAATGTTTACAGACGCCGGAGAACCAATCAGCTTCGCAAAGCTCCGTAACGCGAAAAGTACGCGAAGCGGAGCGCTGTTACAGATATATATCTTTTTTTGAACGTTAATTTCTCAAAATCCACTGGAGCACATATATTGAGACCTAGCAAAGGCACATCGGGCTACCAGTCCCTACAATTTTGCCAAGTTTCGTGCAAATCCATTCAGCCGTTCGATTATTATTATTATTATTTTTTTTGCCCCGCGGGGCCCTTTTAAAACCTCCACATCAAACTTAGAGGGTCAGGGAGGATCTACTATGCCCCCTTATGGTCATTTGCCCCTTCGCTTTGGCCTCCTCTTGTCTCTCGATCCTACCGAGAGACAAGATGGCGGCCGCTACGGACTGTTTGGAATGTTTACAGATGCCGGACAACCAATCAGCTTCGCTTCACAAAGCTCCGTAACGCGTAAAGTCCGCGAACCGGAGCGCTGCCTGGTCCGCTGTTACAGATATATATCTTTTTTTGAACGTTAATTTCTCAAAATCCACTGGAGCACATATATTGAGACCTAGCAAAGGCACATCGGGCTACCAATCCCTACAATTTTGCCAAGTTTCGTGCAAATCCATTCAGCCGTTCGGGCTAAAAGTGAGGCCAACCGCCCTATGGAAAACTCAATGTTTAAAACATGTTTTGGGACCCCCCTTTTTTCTCGGCCCCCCCTTGACGAACCCCCCCCAAATTTTCAGGGGCTGCTCTGAAACAAAATGTTCCATTTTCCTGAAAATTTCAGCCAATTCCGTCCACAAACGCCAAAGTTATTAGACATAGAATTTTCAAAAATCCCATAGAGAAAAAATCCTAACTATATATACCTACTGGCGACCGCCAGTAGGTAATATGTACATATATATATATATATATATACACATACAAAAATATTGCTGCTCCTGCTTGACCGTTGGATTGGGAAGCACTCAAACACCACCAAGGCTCCAAGCAAAAGACCTTTATTGCAGGTATGGAAACGGTTCACTGCATCCTTTAACAGTCATTGCGCCACTGCCGAAGCATTTCGATTTCTCTTCTTCAAAGGCATGTGGTCGAATGAAATGCACAGCCCGGTCACTGCCTATCCCAATTCTTCCTTTAATGGCAAGCCCCTTGATGGACTACTCTGTATGAGATGTGCTGAGGATTCTGGAAGTGGTAGTGCCGATGCATACATTACGTGCAAAATGTTCTGCTGGAAAAAAGACCCTGGATGGGCCTCCGCAGTTCACGTTTTCCTAAATCCTATAGGGTGGCACCCCACCGTGCAGCTGACTGATGACAACCCTTGTAGCTCCCAGGTTCCCGGGGTGGTGCAGTCCTGGTGGCACGGAAACCGCCAAAGAATTGCTGCTCCTGCTTGACCGTTGGATTGGGAAGCACTCTAGCACCACCAAGGCTCCAAGCAAAAGCCCTTTATTGCAGGTATGGAAACGGTTCACTGCATCCTTTACCAGTCATTGCGCCACTGCCGACGCGTTTCGATTTCTCTTCTTCAAAGGCGTGTGGTTGAATGAAATGCACAGCCCGGTCACTGCCTAGCCCAATTCTTCCTTTAATGGCACCCCCCTTGATGGGCTACTCTGTTTGAGATGTGCTGAGGATTCTGGGAGTGGTAGTGCCGATGCATACATTACGTGCAAAATGTTCTGCTGTAAAAAAGACCCAGGATGGGCCTCCGTAGTTCACGTTTTCATAAATCCTATAGGGTGGCACCCCACCGTGCGGCTGACTGATGACAACCTTAGTAGCCCCCAGGTTCCCGGGGTGGTACAGTCCCGGCGGCACGGGAACCGCCCAAAAATTTATATATATATATATATATATTTATACATTAATTATTATGTATCTGCGTTTAAATTTTTTGTACATTACGTTTTATTTGCTTTATTGAAATTTATATAAAATCTAATTTTTTTCAAATTAATTTTATTCTTTAATATATTTAATATTTATTCATTTATTATATATATAATCTATATATAAATGATACTTTGTAAAACTGTATCTATGACATCAATACTATTTTCTCTATATTTTTGTACTTACCATTATAAGTATAGGATGTAGATATGTTTTACATTGATATTTTGGTCAGAATAGTTTTGTACACGGATAGTTTGAGTGTCGATATTTTGTCAGTGTACCCTCGAAAAGGAGAGGTGCAACTTTTATTCACTGTATACAACTGGTGCTGCCTAAATCTAGTTAATTCATTCATAGAAATGAGTTACACATACTAAAGTTACACCCTGAAGGACATAAAAATGAAGTGTTTGTCTCAGCACTTATCCGGGGCAACTGTTCATTGTACAGCCATGTGTCTGCATTAACATTTAAACAACTGTTTAGCTCACAAGTGGAATAGGTAGTCCCTCAGTTGGCCAAGATCAGTCTGGTGAAGAACTAGTGCTAAACACATTTTATCAAAGGTGGTGCCCTGTTGGCACGGATTGTAGGGGATCTTTCAAAGCCCCAGTATTTGCCTTAGGGAGTGAAGCCACTGAGACAGTGACTGGATTCTAGTTTTCTTCCAGTGTGCTGCTTTTAACATCTGAGAGTTCCAAACATATGGGCCATCATGATGCTCTGTGTCTAACCTCTTTCTCCTAGCATGGCTTCTGCATATTCAGAAAGTAAGTAAGTAAGTAAGTAAGTAAATCTTTATTTCGAAGAATAAAAATTCCTCATAAAAGCACATTGCATTATAAAATTTCATTAAAATTTCATTAAATTTCATTCCTGAACTTTTTATGTTAAAAACATCAATAGAGAAGAGAGGATATGATCCACAAGGCAGGTATAGTTTTACAAAACAAATTCATTTCTTGTATTCCTCAATCTTACTGCTACATTTAAAAAGCTTAAAATGGCACATAGGGTGTGGGGGTCAGTGGCTTTCTGTAAAAACAACAATGCAGTTTTTGCTTGGGGGAATTTCTGTTTCTTAAAAATGTCAACCAAAAACAAACGTCTAGGGTTACTGTAAAATGGACATAAAAGTACAAAATGAAGGGTGTCCTGCGGAGACCTATTGTCGCAGCCGCAGGCACCCTTCTGCTCAATTGTTACGGTAAAACCAGCAGGGTAAGCTAAAATGTTTGGTAACCAATTGAGCCTTAAACGGCACATTAAAAACCGATCATTCTGACTATACATAAGAAACAGGTATGGTTCCATTCCCTCCCCATTTCTTACAAGGTCATAGGCTGCTAATGATTTCTATGTCAGGCCGCGACTTCTTCTGTCAGAGACAAATTTTCTAAAAGCAATTTTTTCACCTTCGATTTACAGCTATTAACAATCGAGGAAGGATCATTAAAAAATTGGCACTGGTCGATACTCGTTAAAGAGTCTTTCACATGTTTCAACCAAGGGATTTGTAGAGCCTTGTCTCTTTGTAAACAGTCTGTAACTATTTCCCTGGTCAGGGCTGCCTCCGGGTTGGTCCAAATTCTCATCCATGCCATAGATGGCCTTAGTTTGACAATGTCAGAGATATATGGCATCCCCAGTTCATCATGGGCAATTTCGGCAGGGATGGTTTGTGGGATGTTTAAAACTCTTCGAAAGAATTTATCTTCAAGCTGTTGAAGTGGCTTACAGTCCCTGAAGCCCCATACCTCAGCACCATACAAGGCCTTTGCTGTACTAATTGAGCCATATAATGCCATTATCTGTTCTGGACACCAGCGTCCCAATCTACGGGCGAAGCTCGAGATGGCCCCATTTGAGGAAACAAGCTTGGTGCAATGGGCCTCGAGCAGATGATTAAACTGCATGTCCCCGTCCATTAGCAGCCCTAGATAGGGGAAGGTCTTTACTTTGCCCAGGGTGTGTGACCCAATTTTGAACACGCTCTTATTGGTGGGTTTTTTTACCGGCCACCACGACAAAGGATTTTGTTAGATTGACAGACAGGTCCAAGTCCCCCATGAACTTAACAAATCCGTCCACCAGGAGTTGCAAAGCCCTTGGGGTCCTGGCCAGCAGGACCGCGTCGTCCGCGTACAATAGTACTGGGACGTGACGCGGTCCTACTTTGGGAGAGTCAACTTCTAGGGCGATAAGGGCATTCTCTAGGGCATTAATGTAAAGGGAGAAAAGAAAAGGAGCTAGTATGCACCCTTGTCTTACTCCCCCTGAACATAAAATTTGATCAGTTTGCCCCCCTCTGGGCTGAAACGGACCTTAGCCGTGGTGTTCCAGTGCAGCTCTTTCAGGATATTAATCAGGCCCTCTTCTATCCCTAGGTTATGCATCATGGACCATAGTTTAGACCTATTGACATTGTCAAAGGCCGCGGCTAGGTCCATAAATGCCATGTAGACCTTGCCCCTGCCTGCTTTCATGTACTTAGCTGTTAAAAGATACAAATTTAGGCACTGGTCACTTGTCGATCTGCCCTCCCTAAACCCAAATTGTATTTCGGCCAAGATATGATGTTCCGCAGTCCACTCCATCAGCCTGTTTAAAATCACTCGCCCCAAAATTTTAGCAGAAACATCAATGAGCGAGATCGGCCTATAACACATAGGATCATCCCTGGAACCTTTTTTGAAGGACCAGGAGCGTGGGAGGCCAGATTTGATGGCTGCATTTAGGACCCTTGTTAAAATTGGTGCCCATAAGTCTATATTGCTTCTATATAGATCCGGTGGGGTGCCATCCGGACCAGGGGCCTTGTTTGGGGTCAACCCACTGATTGCATTTGTAATCTCCACTCTGCTCTGGGAGGATGTTACTACTAATCGCCGGGGCGGAATTCTCGTTAAAACAGGGCCGATTTACAATTCTCCAGAATTCTGCAAAATCCCTGTTTTCTCCCGCCTCTCTCAGATCTGCCCACACTTCTGCTTGAAGCAGCTTATTCCGCTCTTTTACTTTGGTTCTGTAGTTTAGTCTACAAGTGGCCACTTCTGTCTTATTCCTTGGTTTAACTTTAAGACAAGCTTTTAAATCCCTTAGTGCTTTGGAGCAGCTCTTGTCGAACCAACGTGGGTTCTTCTGCTCTTTCCTGGGGCCTTTGACTTCCAGCATTTTATCCACTATGTTTGTGAGGGTTGTGAAGGATTCCATTAATTCTGGACCTTCCTTTAGGGGGTCCAGACAGTCTTCTATCTCTTTTCTTCCATTTTGGACAAGAGATTTATAGAACTCATGAGAGTTTACCCTTGCCCACTTGAGTCGCCTACCCTGATCTGTTGGTTGGAGGCTAATTCCCCCCCCCTTTGGATTTGCCCCCCCACAAGAATGTCTAATTTCCAAAACAAGAGGGTTATGGTCACTAAAGGTACTCCATTTAGTTTTGACCCTGGCAACTCTGTTTTTAGCAAAGGAGGATATTAATATATAGTCTATTATGGTAGAGCTCCCTGTGCCTTTGAAGGTTTGAACATATGTACCCTCTGCCTCTGGGACTATTAGGTCCATCGTGTGTGCTAATGAATGGGCTTCTATCATTGAGTTTAATTGTGTGCCCTCCTGATTGTGTTCCCAATGGGGCCCCTCATTAAAGGGGCAGGTATTCCAATATAGGTGGTCCTGGAGCAGATCTGGGCAGAGGTGACAATTAAAGTCGCCCAATACTATTGTCATTGGTACCCCCCCTTCTTCAGCTCAGCCTCATGTGTGAGTTTCTCATCTAGTTCACTGAGTGCAACATTTTTTCCACTTATGGGTCCCGGGTTGTAAAAATTGGAAAACTGTACCCTCAGTCCTCTACTCTGGAATATTGCGGTTTGCAGGGTATATGATGTCCAGGGTGGTACAGTCCATTTACCTTCTAATGTTAAATCGACATAGAGCGCCAACCCTCCTATCGCTCTACCCATCCTTCCTTTTTGTGCACAAAAAAGCACTTGTAGCCCTCTATTTGGTATGATGCCGCACTAACTGCCCCTGTCTCCTGAAATGCCAGGATATGAAATCCCTGGATCTCATTCCTCCATTCAGGGTTATCAAATTTACCTGCTAAACCCGCTACATTCCATGTCAGAATGTTCACTTTTCGTGTCTGTGCTTCCCCGCTGTTCGTATCCCATAAGACAGGATTTGAATCAATTAGCGGTACGTTACAAGCCCTCGCTATTTCTGTTGTTTTATTGTTTAGATTTTCTGCCATGTTTTGAGTGACTTCGCTTTCCTCCGCTCCCTCCCCTCTAGTCGGTGTTACAATCCTTTCTCCCTTATCCTTCTCTGCTTCCCTTAGTCAATCATTTTCATCCATGGATTGTAAGGGGCTGTATCTATTTGTCCATTGGGGACTTCCCTGGTATGCTATAGTTTGCATGCCATACCCCATGGACCTAGGACCATGTCCATCTGTGAATCTGTTCCTCCCCGCAAAATGAAAGTTTGGTTGGCGTGTCACCGATTTCCTGGGGTAAAAATATGCTAGAGGCATGGTCCTTATAGTGCTAGTGGTGTTTCTGTTATCATTAGCTAATATATACTCCCACAAGATTTGGGTCCCTAAAGTTGGCAATTATACAATTCCCCTCTGTTTCTTTCTTTCTAGTCCCCACCCACTGTACTCTCCTTAAATGTAGAATCTCCCCCCCTCTTCCTCCCTGTAAAGGTCTATGAATGTTTAGCCAGGTTGTAATCTTTTGTTTTAATTCTGTAAAAGTTTCTCTCTGCCCCCGTCCTAGCCCTGGGACCCCCGTGAAAATAACAACAAAAGGGCTTGCTTCCGGAGGTAGGTTTACACATGGGAGTGGGTCTTGTGCTCTAGCATTTTGCTCGGTAAAATGTTGTTGATTTTTTGCCTGATATGAGGTGCCGATGTTATCTGGCTGCCTTGGCCCTCCCGCACCCTGTCTTTGAGTGTTATGTCTGTCCGAGTTTCCATGTGTGTTAGTACTCCCGCCCCTGTCTGTAGTTGCCCCATCAGTCGCAGCATGCACCTGAGCAATGGTGCATTGATCATAGCTAACACAGTTATTGGATGGTACTGCTCGTTGGGCTGGGACGTTATTTGTTGAGATCCCCTTAACATTTTGTGTGGGTGTTGGGGATTCCCTTGCCTTACCCTGTCTTTGCAGTTCGCTAGCTGCTTTATCAATCTTACTCACTAGGGGTTTGATTAGGCTGGTTATAAATGTCTCCAAGTGCTTTTGTAGCTCTAGAATTATAGGGTCAAGCCACCTCGGGGGAATTGGGGCGGCTTTGGGTTCTATTATTAGGACTTCATCCTCTATGTCTTTAGACTTACTACGCTTATTGATCTTTTTCTTAGCCCTTGTTTGTCTGGATTTGTTTTGGCGTTTTTTAGAAGGTAGTTTAGGTGTTACGTTTGTGTCTATAATTATGGATACTTGGTCCTCCGCTACTAATTGTGCACAGGGGATAGTGTCTAGTGAGTTTTCATGGCTCCCTTCAGGTGATATGTCAACTTGGGTTACTTCCTCAGTTTGAGTTGGTGTCAATGGCAGGGAGATTAGAGTCATTGATATGCGTCTCTCCGCGCGCTCAATATCCCCTGCGACCTTTCGTAACATTAAGTCAATGACCGTTGGAGTGGCTTTGTGGGTGGGTGCATCACCAGTCCCTGGGTCGGGGTTTTTTGGTTTAAGAGGGGTTCCTGCTTTGTTCTTTGTCGAGCGAGTTTTGGGTTTGGTCGCCATGGTTTTGCAGGTTGCTATATCAGTGATTTAATCCCTCTTTCTTTTTTGTATGGCACTGTTCGGAGCAGGGAAGTATAAGCAGTAGCAATGATCTGTCCGCTTTCCCCAATGGCAATTATTAGACTTCTGTGTCCTGTCTTTGTGATTTTTGCCAGACCCTCAAGCTCTTTTTTGCACGTGGGCTTCTGAAATATGGGAATGGGCTGTTACAGTACCTTTCAGCAGAACCTCGAGAGGTGGCCCGTCCCGTCCCTGGTCGTCCCCGGACAGCCACAGACGGCCCGCCCTCTGCCCGGGCTCCGCCCGGCGCCGTCCGCGCGCCTCCCGCGTGGCGGGAGGCACCCCTCGCACTTGTAGCGCCTCCGGGCGCAGGGATGGCATCACAGGTCTTCCGCCAGTGGCTGGGGCAGCTGGGGGATGTGGTTCCCGCTGCGCCTGTGCCGACCGGAGTGTAGCCAGCAGCCGTTGCCCTCACGGCGCGGGAAGGTAGGGGAAATGTAGATTATCCCGGTAGGTGTCAGGAAGCCGTTCCCCTCACGGTGCGTTTATTGGCAAGTGCCCCACCAGGTCGCTCGCCGCCCCTCGCACTTGTAGCGCCTCCGGGCGCAGGGATGGCGTCACAGGTCTTCTGCCGGCGGCTGGGGCAGCTGGGGGATGTGGTTCCCGCTGCGCCTGTGCTGACCGGAGTGTAGCCAGCAGCCCTTGCCCTCATGGCGAGGGAAGGTAGGGGAAATGTAGATTATCCCGGTAGGTGTCAGGAAGCCGTTCCCCTCACGGCGCGTTTCTCGGCAAGAGCCCCAGAGGGTCAGAAAAGGGCACCATAGGGTCGGCTTCAACTACCCCTGACAAGACTAGCGATACATGTCTATTTCCTTCCCAAGAGATTGTACTGACATATTCGCATACTCCATTTTAACTGCGTAATGTGCCTAGTGAACAGCATCTCCAACAGTTTCCTTTAGTGTTTGACGTGACTCTTTCGGCAGGGTTATCCCCAAACGTTTTGCCTTCCTCTGCCTATTTTTCTGATCTTTATTTTTGTTGGCTTTAGGACTTAGGCCACTTTACAACTTCTAATCAGTGCTAAAGTGCACGTGCTCTCTCTGCTGAACAAGGAAAGATTGGTTTACACTTGTTTGGTATATTTGATTTACTTGTAAGTCCCTTGTAAAGTAGTATTCCATATACCCAGTACCTGTAAATGAAATGCTACTAGAGGGTTTTTAGCACTGCTTGTGACACCAACAGAAGTAGCCTTTCAAACCTGTCTCAGGCCTGCCACTGCAAGGCCTAAGTGCTCAGTTCACTGCCATATTAACTTGGCATTTAAAACTACTTGCAAAGACTTTACCTCTCTTTTTATTACACGTAGGTGTCCCCTAAGGTAGGCCATAGGTAGCCCCATAGGCAGGGTGCTGTTCAAGTAAAATGTAGGACATGTGCCTTTATGTGTGGCAGCCTTTTTTGTTTCTCACTGCTTTGTGGCCTACTCATCTTAGAGGTGAGCATTTTGAATACCCTTATATAAACTTAAGTGGTACTTCATAATCTGAAAGGAGTAGTGTTGCCATGTTTGGCATATTTAGAATGGTAGTGATAAATCCTGCTTACTGGAAAGTGGGCATTTCTCTGTTCTTATCACACTTTGTGCTTTGCAGGCTGATTCCAATACACGTCAAGGACTGGGTGACAGCTGAAATTGGTGCATACTTGTTAGACAGCCACAGTACAGGAAGGGCTGGGTGTGACAGTGGTTACATCTGCATTCGTCGACATACTGATAGTCTTCCTGGGCTGGAGAGGGTGTCCACACTCTACATGTGTATAGGTTGTGTAATGCCCTCACACAAAGGGGTGATTTACTTCCTACTCATGTCAGGAGCTAGGACTTGTTTGAAAGGGATGGATTGTTGCACACTTCTTAAGGTTCCCTTTGAGGTTCTCCCTTGAACAAAGACAATTTTGAGAATAAGTACAGGGGTTGTGGCTCAATAGGCCCGATACACTTGTAAAGAGACACTGCTGGCTCTACAATCTGCACATCGCAAGGAAGATTGCTGTGCTGCCAGGAGAAACAACCATTGGAAATACTTGCTTTGTTGTGGTGATCTGCTTGTTTGCTGGAGAAACTTCTGTTTTATTCAAGGAAACTAGTATGCCTGCCTGCTCTTTGTATCCTCCAGTGCTCTGCAGGGTGTATTGGGTTGCCCCCCCTTGTCCTTCCCGAGGTCTCAGGGATGTAAAAATCCCATGCAAAGATCAACCTTGCAAGAAATTCCAGTGTGGCCTGAGTGCTGAGGGTGCCACACTCTATGAGTTACCCTTAAGGCATCATGATGTTTCCTTTGGATGTGGAGGCCGTTCTACTTTCGGTCCCACCATACTTATGAGTGTTCTACTTCATGGAAGAGGACCTGATTGGATTGACCATGGGGCTTTAGTTCACCACCCTCCCCCAAGATCCACCCGGGGACCAGTGTATGCAGGTCGCTGTCAGCTTTCCCAGTCCAGCCCGCAGTTCGGCCCACCGGCAGCCCCAGCGAGGTAACAATACCCTGTAATTGACACCTCCCGCTACGAGTCTCTGATTCTGCAAGGCTGGTGGCCTCGTTCCCCAGACAACGTCAAGAAATCATTGCTGAAGGCCTGACCCCAGAACGTCAGAGATTGCTGATGCGGGCTTCAAGGATTTCCTTCCCCACACATCCCCTATGAAGTCAACACCCATCCAGTTCCTCCAACTCATAGGGTGCTTTGGTTTGACCCTTGCACGGTCCAGAGGGGCCGAGGGAGGCCTCTCCCCCCTGTGGGAAACATTGACAATAAATAGCATCACGTGGACCTGTGACGCTCTGCATGTACCTCTCTCGCACAGGAGTAGTGCAGTGGCTGATCCCCAATGGGAGATAGACGCTGACGTTACCATAGAGTCAATCGGAAGCAGGTGCTTTGCCTGCAACTACTGCCAAAAGGGCTCACCACTTCCAAGAATTCCATATGCCACATAAAATGAGATGAGGTGCTCCTGGATCCAGGTTTGGGTGATACATCTCACGTTTGATCTTAGAAAGAATGAGTTGCTGGGGAAGGTTTAGAGGAAGTACATGCATTCAACGTACTGGTTATGCTAGAAATATTTGCTGCATCTATTGGGCTACACGAAAATTGCATATCTGAGAAAATACCAAAGTGTTACATGACTTTAGAATGGTACGTACATATCCCCCAAAAATATGCTTATGAAACATGTTGTGCATAGCATATAAGCATTGTCCTTTGTTGCCTGACATGTGACTTACCCTTACAAATCAGCATTATTTTCCGAGTATTTGTTGCATACATGCCATTTTGTTCTATGTTTATGCACAATATATTATATCTATTTTTATATAACTCTGAATGGAGTCTCTTGTGTGGTGTTTTCTTTGTGTTTCTGTCTGGGTGTGTTGAACAAACACTTTACACATTGCCTCTGATGACAAGCCTGATCTGTGCCAACCTACCAAAGGGTGAGCACAGGTTATCAGTGGTGTGGAACTTTTTTGCCCTGGCTAGAGTGGGGGCTCTGCCTTGCTTCAATGCCTACCCTAGCCAACTAGAAACCCTATTTCTAACAATTAACCTCAGGATATATCTATTTTAGGCAGCGGTGTTTGCAGTACCAGTGACCCATACGTTGATACATCCCTTCCCTGTGTACCAAAGTATACCCCTTTCCTCTCTGGATGTTTCTTTAATCGACTTTCCAACCCACTTTCCTGACCTCATCATGACTGCTGAGCATTTTTTTTAAATATGAAGTGGATTATTCACATGGCATTGGAACCTTTGAAGTTCTCACAGTGAGTGGCTGAATACCGCTTCTCTATCTCATGGGTGAGGCACGCAGGGGCACATTAACACCTGTCTGTTTTCTGTCATGAACTGTTAACTCTTGCTTTCATTCTTAAAACATTTTAACCTAGTTTTTGGTAAATATGTCGCAGAGCATGCAGCAATCACCACTCCCAACTACAGAAATGTTCTTCCCTCATTTCTGGCACGAACTGTTTATTTAAATTTATGGGTTTGTATTGGGATGAAAGGGCCTGTGAGCCCTTTTTGAGTGCCAGCTGGTTCCATAATTTCATAGGCTCTCTTGTGACATCAGAGAGGTATACGGTCTTGGGATGTAGATCCTTCTTCAGACAGGAGGCATCCCAAAGGCATTGCCAACCTTGATCTGCATAGTCAGCTCTTCTACAAGTCCCTTAGTGTCACTTCACTGTAGTACATAGCAGGGATGCTTGGTGTTATGCTAGCGGGTCTCGGCATGACAGGCTGATCTTGAAACCATGAAAATCTTTTTGTGAATCCACAATTTGACTTTTAATAAAATGTGAAAAGGCAATGTTGTGTATACGGTGGCATTGGAAGGAAGAAGGTAAATTCAGGACATGACTGTTTGAGCAATCTTTATAATCTCAGCATGTGCTATTATACAAGTCCTGGTTGCTTTAGACAACTCTGAAAATCATGACATTCAACTGCAGTGAGCGTATTTAAGTTATCTAGTTTCCCATGACAATTTATTAAACACAAAACCTCATTAATGATGAAAAATATAGTTGACCAATCAAATGCCTTGGATTTTATCGACTTAATTGCAGTTGAAACTTCTCCTAGTATTGTTAAATAACATTCAAGCACTGGGAAATGTCAAATGAAAATACTTTTCCCTTTCCTATTAAAATTAGTTACCAGTGAGCTCATTCGCCTAATTGCTTTATTCCCCCTTGATTTCCTGTCTCCTGCCGAAAGATGATTGACCATGAACATAAAAATTCAGGTGGGGAATCTATGGTGGGTCAACACAATTAACTTGCAGAGACCTCTATAAAGCAGAACTGCTGCTTAGACAGTTCCTGGATGGGAGTATTCAAATTAACCAGTCCATCCCGAAATGTGACAGCGAGCAGGCAGCATGGATGTGCACATCTGTTTAAAATATATGTTACCTTCATTCAGAATGAATTGCTGCTGGCTGGCTTACATTTTTTCAGACTGCTGAGTTCCATTAATACTGAATATAAACGCATCGTCTTACTCCTATGCTGGCGGAGTACTGTTAACAATATGAACCATATTGCTTGGTTAAGATCTGTTGCACGGATGCCATGATTTTCAACCGAAAAACCGTTAGCAAAAACTGTTATGTGTTTAGCAGCGGTGCCGCACTACGTTGTCTCCGTATTTGCAAGAAACCTATGGATACAAAACGTTTTGTTCCGGTCCGTTTTACACAACGATTGGCATAATGCTACATTGATTTGTCCATTTTTACGCAAGTGCGATTTGTGTAGTAGAACCCCCTAGGTTAAAATTAGGGAAAATCATTTGTGTGGGCAGAATTGCAACGCTCATTCACAAAGGTATGATGTTGGCAGAAGTTGGCCCTGGCGTTTGGGACTTTTGAGTGCAGAAAGTGTACCTGTCTTGAAGAGGGGTTTATGAACATTTATGGAAGGGTCTTCTGTAATATAAATGGAGATCAAAACACATTTGAATATTTGTTGTTCTTCACAAATCTGTGGCTAATATTTTTGCGTCATGGAACCGTTTGTAAATATGTTGTGACTAATTATTATAGGGGGTGAAAGTAAAAGGGGTTATTTCATGTGAAAAATATTTTCCCCAAGGGGGCAACAAATATGATGCATGAAAATGAACATACGCGTTTTATTTCTATTTGCAAACTTTTCCGTTAATAAAAATTCTGTGTAAATATATTTTATGCATTTGCGTGTTCCAATTGGAGTTTTCCAGAAGTACTCCTTCAGCCCTTAAATAATTATACATTTCCTCAAAATGAAGGAGTATTCGGATTAAAATTAATCTCTGCCCTTTTTTACCTTTTGTCTTTTGGGCTATGACTGCTGGGGTTAGTGAACTAACGTCCACAAGGAAAAAGGGTAAAGTTACAGTTGATGACTAGACACATTACCTTAAATGTCGCACAAGTTTGTAAAATGGTAAAATGTGTGAAATACATATTCACAATATTAGTAACATGCAAAATCAAAGCAAAACAGAGTAAATGGACAATGAAATGAAGTGTAGTCAGCAATGTCGGCCAACAATCATCAGTCATGCAACTGGTGGATATGTGGTTGGTGTTGGTCATGCTCCCTGTGCCCAGAGGACAGAGGGTAGCATGGTGTCTATCTGCAGAGTTATCATGCTCAGCTTGTGCTGTTTGCTTAGCTGTAAATGTTGCGCGGGGCCCATTTGCGCCCTCATCCGTCCATCTTGATCTTTTTGGGGTTCCTTGTGGACGTCATTAGATTAATTTGCCTTTTCTGTGATGATGTTGGTGCGAATGGTGGCATTTGACCAGAAGAAGCTAAGGATTGAAGAAGCCTCATTGTTTCCCACAGTATTCTGAGTTCTATGGTTTTGAATTCCTGTGCTGACAGAGTTAACAGATTGAATGATTTCCTTGCAGGCTGTTTTCCGATCCCTTATTGGGTGACCCAGTGGACCTTGAGTTTGACTTACTATTTATGCTGGTTTCTAACATGGCCTGGTCCTAGCTCCTAATCCTGCTCTGATTCTGTTGCAGTATCTCCAACGGTAATACATGGTGGGCACGGACAGTCATTGTAACAAAGCTTATATTTTGCTTGTTTGGTTTCAAATTGCCCTGATTTCTCTGGTGGTTTCATTTGGTTTACAGAGGTGAGGGAACGGGCCAAAGGAGATCCAATAGTACTTTGCAGCAACTAGGCCAAAGAGTAACCAAATGCGGGTTAAACGCAGAGCTGGCATCTAGACCGAAACACCAAGGCTACTAGGGCTCTTAGGCCTCGGGAGCAAAGCTGGTTTGAAGATGCCCTGGCTCGGCTGAGTACTGTACACTGAAGATGGGCAGCTAGGCAAAGGTGAGCAAAGTTGAACCTCGCGGTCAGGGGCTGGCAAACTTTAAGTGATGGCTCTGGGGTTCCTTGGCCACTGTAGGCTTTCTGTTTGATAAGGATCTAAAGCTCGCCCCACACATAAATCAAGTTTCCTCTGCCTTTTTCTTTACGCTGAAAGTTCTGTGTAAAATTCTTTCATTTATCCCATTACGCTAAGTAAAACTGCAGTCAGAGCCCTAGTTCTCTCTAGAGTTGACTACTTCAACGCTCTTTACATAGGAGCTGACAAAGGGCAGATCACCAAACTTCAGCCACTTCAGAATGTGGCTGCTCGGGTATTGCTCGGCTCTCTAGGAATTATGCTGGTTGGTTGATGAATGCGCACAATATTGTGTTCCACTAGAAGTCGTTGGGCCACTTTGGGCTCAGTATATGGACTCATAGCAGTGGTTAAGGTAGAAATAGCCAGACAGTCAGTAATTACTGCAGTTGTAGAAATAGGAGGTAAACAGTTTCCATCATAACTTTCAGATCGAGCTTAATATTTTAGCCCCTCCCCTAGTCAATCAATTTCACTCACAATGGAGTCTCCTGGTTGTAAAGGGCTTAATTGTTCCTCCAGCCCTTTTACTCTCTGATTCGCACAGGGGATTTGATTAGATGTTGACGGATGATTCAGAGATGATATAGGGCGATTATGCTTTGAAACCATGGACTGGAGCCCCTCAAGGCTCTTGAAGTGAATAGAAAAGCCATATGGTTGATATGAACGTTCCTCCAGGACTAATAATCCAGGAACCAATGCTGGTTCCTTGAGTGTCAATTATATTGCATCCCAACACTCAGAATGATTTGTTTCTCTTTGTGCAAAAATTATATCTGACTGTGTTATTGAAAAAACTTTCTTTCATGTCTAATGCAGTGGGATATTTTGTTCACCAGGGAGTCTGTAGGCCCCCTACCACTGGATTTGAGTTTGGGGACATGGGGACATTTGACATATAAATTGAGCTATGGCAGATTGTGGACTTGTATCAGGAATGGGATTTATTACTGACTGTAGAAAAGATTGCCAGCGTTTTGGAAATGACTGTGCTGGGTGGCCTGTTTTTTTGGTAGTCGACCAACAGGAACACAGCTCTGTGTCCTGCAGAGCAGGAGACCTCAGGATGCTTTATAGCGCTGGTGGGAAGTTGTGAAGTTCGGCCCCTCCTCATCGGGGCAAGGTATCCTGGGAATTGATGTTCACACGAGCACAGACCAACAGCAAGAGTGCTCTGCGTCCCATGCCGCAGGAGTCTTCAGTGTGCTTTATAGCGCTGGCAGGATGTTGCGGGAGTTGGCTCCTCCTACTCAGGGCAAGGTATCCTGGGATTTGATGTCCTCACGAGCACCGGACCAACAGCAACAGAGCTTTGACAAAACAATAGTTTCTGACACAATATTTCATTGACTCTTCGAAAACTGTATTGTGTGAAAATTTGAGATCATGCAGATGCTATTCTAATATCTTGCATATTATTCCAGTTGCAATACAACTTATGTAGTCTTATCATGTTTTATTGAAGTACTCGTTCTAACTGTTTGATTTCAAAATTGTGAAAACTGAGCTTATAGTACATTTGTAAGAGTGCACCACAAATGAATTGCCCTACAGTTATAGAAATGAAACTAAAAAAAATATGCAATGAATTTCCCATTACAGTATATGGAGACTAGGTTCCCCAAGCAGATACAAAGACTTAATATATTTTGCCAAGAGTAGCATTTACAAACACACACAGGCACACACATTCCCTTGTCCAGAGGATGAATAATTTGATACAAATATTATTGAACACACTAAAACACATATAAAAGCAAAATATGTGAGACAAAAGGAAGTCAGTGTTAGAATTGTGGACTAACTTTGAAGAGATTTAATCTGATTACCCCACAATAAAGGGGAGAGTGGGACCTAGTACAAGACCTATGTCCCCTCAACTACATCAAGGTCCTAGAGTTCCCCATAGGACCAAACCCCTCCACCATCTTAACTAATATACCGGCAGACTCAAATGATTGTTCTGTAATAGACATAAAAAATGCGTTCTTTAAAATCCTACTATATCCAGACAGTCAGTACCTCTCTACATTTACATTTTGAGGGGTTCAGATGCTATTCCGGAGATTACAACAACGGTACTGTGAGTTCCCAACTATCTTTCATCAAATACTGAGAAAGGATCTCGCTATCTTCCAGTCGAATATCACCCTCATCGAATGTGCCGATTAAATCTTTATATGTAGCCCCTCTGAAGCAATATGTCATCAGGACACGATTGGTCTCCATATGGCAGTAGCCAAAAAAAGGATACACGGTGGAGGAAGGCAAGGGAAATATGTACAGCAGGAAGTTAACTATCTAGGTAAAATGATTTCAGTGGGTGGTCGACAAGTCACCCCAGAACAGGCAAACTCCCTTAGGGCTATGCCACAACTTCAAACTAAAAGGAACATGCAAAAAGTCTTGGGCCTTTGCAAGTACATCCAGCAGTGGGTCTTTGATTACAGCACGCACATTGCCCCTTTACTCGCGGAAATGCAAAAGGCAAAACTGGCAGCAAGAAACTAATGTGGACACCTAAAATGCACGATACCTTCAGTAAACTCAAAACAGATATAACACGCTCACCTGTGCTAGAGACACCAGACTATACTAAAGAATTCTTCTTATTGAGCCACAGTGATGGGCAAGTCATGTCAGCTGTCTTGATGCAGAAATATCCCTTTGGTTACAAACCCCTTGCATACTACAGTGGGCACTTAAACACAGTCATGCAGGGTCACTTCCCATGGAAGCAAGCTTGGCAGCAGAACTTTTGCCATCAACAAAAGCACTTCCATTGTAATGGGCCACCACTGACACTGTCTGCAGAACATCAGTGTTTGCAGTTATACAAAAGAGCAAGAGCAAGCTGACTGCGAAGTGGGTTTTGGGCTTTCGAGCTGATGCTCTCTAGACCATCACTAAAAATAATGTGATGTCACCTGGTGAACCTAGCCACCTTCATAGCCCATGCAGTACAGGAGATTCATGATTGTGCAATATAAACCTCTGATGGTATGAGCCAGGCAGAGGGGGTCCCATCTCAGGCAGTGAGGCACTGTTCATTGACGGGTCCTCTGTGATAGACCAGGAGGCAGGGCTAAGACACACAGGGGCACTAGGACTGACAGCTATTAGCCATGTGCCTTCAGAACCCCTAGAGGTCACCACGCAGCTAACCCTCATACCACACCTCTCAGCACAGGCAGCAGAGTTAATAACGTTGATTGAAGCTCTCATCTAAAGCACAGGGAAGACAGCAGCAATTTATTGTGACTCGGCCTATGTCACCACCACACTGCATTTGAGCATATAGAGATGAAAAAGGAAAGGCTTCCTGACATTGGACAATACACCTCTCACGCAGAAGGACCTCCTTGAGCTACTAATTAACACATTAACTCTACCTAATCGTGGGGCCATATTAAAATGTGCCACGCATACAACCGGTAAGGACTTTATATCAATGGGAATTGCACTAGCCAACCAAATGGCAAAGAAGGCAGCTTGCGGAGCGGTTGGAGAGACACATGTACTCCTCATGCAGCAGGCAGCAGAGACGAAATCACTCAGGATAGGCCAGTCACAGAAACTGTATTATTAAATCTGACAGGGGACTTGATAGCTCTACTGAGAGGGCTCTGCTCCCTCCCCTAGTCCCCTTGTCCCCTGTACCCCACTACCACTTGTACTCCTGTTCCTGGAGTATTTGATTTAATACCTGCATCTCTTTTCTTTTTTGAGGCGTATCACAGATTCTGAATCCAGCTCTTCACTTTGATGGTACCGGAGCCTAGCGGTGGTTCCAGCTCGCCCTGAGTTCCACACTGGGAGGGCGCAGCTCGGAAGCTGTGGCACTGTGGGGAAGCAGCCTTCCAGATCCAGGTCAGCAGGGAAGAGTCAGCACTGGATGGGACATGGGGGTGGCCCTCTGCAGCCCAGGTTTGGTTGAGAGGCTGCATATAGCGGAATATGGGGAGGAAAGGGCATGCTCTCAGTTCCAGGCACCAAGCTACAGTAAGGTTGCCCCAATACTGGGTAGGGCCACCTCCTGTTGGGTTACAGCTATGTTCCCTAATCTAAATAAAACAACAAGGACTCTTACTACAATTTTATATAGCGTCTTCAGCGACGGGACCTTTATAGAGTCTAAAGCTGTAAGAGGGGGCTCCTACTCCTATGGAGAAGGGTAAGAGAATTCAGATTATACCCTCTTTACCCTCCTTACCAACTGGGAAAATCTGTATATACAAGCTCCGTACTAGAGGAACACAATTTACTTTTCTACATTGACTCTGTCCCCTCCTGTGAATGACATAAGTAGCAAAAGTAGGGGCCAGCTCAAATCACCCGAACGACTCAGGAAGGAGTAAAGACCAATGGGGAAGGTGGAGAAAGCAGCGCTCACAGTGACCGGCAAGATACCTAGGAGCAAGGGGAGTGGGTAGAAGGTCATCCACCGGAAAGCAAAAGTAACTCCATCTTTAAAATCATTCTATAAGGTTATTGCGTCTCCGGCCTCTGTCTCCATCCAAGGAGGCGTTCTTAGTAACTCTAGCTCCACTGTGATGGAACAGAATATAGGCCCAACTCAAGGGACTAGTGCAACTTCCCCCCACCTTTTCTCCTCCTCAGCAACTCAGACTCCAGGTCTGGTCAGTGGAATAAGCCCCCAAGTGGCCACTCAAATGCCTATTTCAACAGCAAATAAGCTTACAGCTCTGTAGATACATGAGGATGATGACAAGGTGGAGCAGGAGGAGTCCCTACAGATGGATCCAGGCATTAGCCATACATCTCAGGTGAGCCCTGAGTCACTGACCGGCATCCTTTTGGTCCTCAAAGAGGAGATGAAGAGCAGATTTATGATCTCTGAAGAGGATCATGTTGCAATGCAGGCTTCCTGCGCTGCTCTAGCTCAGACATTGGAAGAAATGTTTACAAGAACTACCATCTTGGAGCAGGAAGTTCACAAAATGAAGCAGGCCATAGATATGACCTCTGCAGAGGTGAGCCAATAAGCCCAGTAAAACAAGGAACTGTAGAAAGACCTAGAGTGCCTTGAGAACCATTCACTAAGGAACAACCTTAGACCTATGAATATCCCCAAGGGAGTAGAAGGTTTGGATATCAAGGCTTTCATGATTTTGCTGTAGCGGGACACAGCTTTAAATGATCAGCCGGATATCGATCTTTCATCAGAGAATCAACGGGTACATCCGTTCTCTTTTTAGAGGAACCCTGAGAGGCCTAATCCGATAAGGATCCTAGTTAATTTCCTTACGGACACCATTAAAGAGGCAATTTTCTGTACAGCACTAAAGAAAGGGTCTTCCTCTACTGGGTCCTACTCTTTATTGTGAAGATCAGATGTCTGCCATGCCACTGCTCAGAAACAAAGGGAAATTGGGAAGAGAACGGAAGAACTGAACAAATGTGGTGCCAAAGCCCAGTTAAAATTCCTGGCCTCACTTCGAACAATGTGGAATAATCATATATACCTACACTGTTCAGTTGAGGATGTAGATTAGCTGGTTGGTGCATAGGGGGACTTGAGATAGGGGATTTGGGAGTGGGTAATCATATTTTTTGCTCTACCGATGAGTAAAGACCATTAGGCTTGATGCCTATAATGTCAGGGAGGGTTCCCCAAGGGAGGGGGGTAGGGCATGGTGATAGGGTGGAGAGATGGAAGAGGGGGGGTTTAAAAGTCTAAACAAAGAAAACACAAGGAGACAATGGATGGAGCGCTGATCTGTGACTGGGGGTGAGTGTCTGAACATTTTCAACCCTCGTCCCTCGTCTCCTTGTGTTTGCATTGTTTGCCCCAAGTTGGCAGGGTATGCACAGACGTGGATCCCTTGCTCACTTTGCCACTGGATTCAAGCTAGCCTGGCTGAAGAGGGGTGTTACCCCAAAACCGGTCCCAGGATGCTTGTTTCTGGTTCAGGGAAGACATGGATTGGCAGTTCAGGCTGGACTGTTCCCATGGAGCACAGGGTCAATACTGATGTGCATGTAGCTGTGTCTGAACTGGGGTGGCGAAGTGAGTTAAAGAATGATAATGGTATCAACCCAGATTTGTGACTGGGGGTGAGTGTCTGAAAAGTTTCAGCGTTCCGTCCATCATCTCCTTGTGTTTGCGCTGCAAAGGCAACTACCAACATTCCTCACCATATATGGGTCTCTGGAAACATTTTTATTACCAGTTGCATTTTGTATATAAGAACAGCACAAACCAAATGTAAATTGAGGCAGTCCTCATACCTAGTGCTTGTAACTGTTCTCCAGTCTGAAATATTTAATTAATCACACAGTATTCCTGTTTTGCCAAATGCCTCTTGTCTTCTTTTTATTTCTAAGGAATTCTAACTCAAGCATCATCTCTAATGCTTCACAGAAGTTTCTATTGTACAGGTTCAGAAATACATTAATAATCAATATTGATTTAATTTTGACTCATACCTTGTATCAGTTAATTGTTATTTCTTGGTGTGAGGGGTTTTGTTCATGTGTTAAAGTTACTGTTACTGTGGGTACCTAAATCAATAATACATCAAACGTCTGGCAAAGTTGTTGCTTTTACTTTTAATAGCCAGGTGATGTATTTCATGATATCACTGAACTGATAGGTTAATAACAATCCATGCCACATGTGAGCTAATGATGTCCCCTGTTTTTAGAAAATGTAAGGGTGTCAGTCTGATTGAGAGTTTGTTTCAGCTCGACACATTCCATGATATAAGTATAAGTTGACTATTGCATAGTCAATCATCTGAAGTGTTTTGTTGGTCTGTGTTGGGAGTAGGTAGTATTCTTGGAAGATACAATGTAGGCCAACAAGCTCCAGTATGCCTACTTCTCCTGACTTAATGGAGTAGTTTAACGTTTTGAGTTTATTTTATTTTGCATAGTTACTGAAAACTATTGCAACATTTTAAAGTAGGCAATAGAACTGATATTGTACACCATTAAAATCAATAAAACGTGTGCTAAAAAAATGCTGTACAGTGGTGAAAATTGTCAGTGTGAGCGTTAACAAGAATAATTGGTTCACAGAGTAAAGTGCAGTGCAGTCGCTTAAAATGTTACTGAGGCCAGAAATACGCATAGTAAAGTGCTGTATAGTGCATATTATTTGGAAGTGAGAGCTAGTGTGTTAGTGCCTGCTAAGAGTGTATATAATAAAAAGGTGCTCTTTCCTTATTGCAACAAAGAGAAGCAGTGACCAGCTTGCAGACCAATTGCAGCCCAGGCATCTTATTGCATGTGTGGCAGAGGTCTGGATGTTATTTTATTCATTTTTTGTTCGGCCAGCGTTAGAAATGTTACCGTTCCACAGTTCAATTGCGTGTCCCCCCAATTAAAGCATGCCAGAACCATGCCTCCTGGTGCGCATAGCTTTCTGCTTAAAGGGAGCATTTAACAGCTGTGACCATTCTTGCTGCAGTTCCTTGCATGTGCAGATTAAATGCAGAATGTCTTCTTGTTCAGTATCGCATAGTCTGCAAGTGCTTTGGGTTGTTGCTCACAGCCAAGGTGGAAGGTTCTGAGTGCATGGTAGAATGCCCAGTGTGTGGCTTTGAAATGTTATTTTTATTGCTTTAGGATAGCCCTGATTGAAGTATTTTTCCGGTGCAAGTGTTTTGTAGGAATTTAGGGTTATCCAGGCATGAGATCTGGCTGAGAAGGTTGCCTTGTCTTCCACCAGTGAGAGTTGTTTTACACATTTCCAAACCAATGTTTTGAAAGTTAGATGGTAAAGATGTTGTTCCAGAGTTCGGTGAGCCTGGTAGTTTCCAGAGATGTCTGTATATAACTTCTTGCTTGGGAAGTTTCCCCATACTGAAGTTCTTGCCATAGCAGGTGTTTGAGGTTGCAGTTCAGATCTTGTGCCAACAGATAATGTAAGATCCGTGCCTGGCCAGGGATTGTTGTAATAAGCTGAACTCCAGCCGTACTTGATCTGGAGAAGTCTAGTGCAGAAAGCAAAACACAGTTCTATATGGTTAGACCAGCATGCTGTCTACTATGCTGGCATCTCTCCCCTGCATTGTATGTTATCGTAGGCAGTAGTTTGGCTTGAACTACCTTCAGGAGCGTGCTCAATGTCGGCCCGTCAACTTATTTATGACATTTTTCATTGATAGTGCTATTACCACTCTCTCCCTCCTATTTCTCCTTTTTGCCGAGTGAATGTCCCTTCTTTATCAATGATAACTCCTAGGTACTTGTATTTGTGTAATGGTTCAAACTGTGTGCCTCCCAAGTACCATTTCCTCTGCCGATTTCTTTTGTTATTTATTGTCATTGACTGTGTCTTTCTAAGGTTTATTTTTAAGTAGTTCTCTGTGCCGTAGTTCTACATTTGCATTAGTAGATATTGGAGACCAATGTAGGTATGGCTGAGCAGAACTACATCGTCTGCGTACATAAGACTGGTCAGTGTTTTGCCTCCTAACTCAGGTGCATGTGAGTTGCAGGTGTCAAGTGCATGTGCAAGGTCGGCCATGAATAGGTTGAACAGGGTGGGTGCAAGCACGCTACCCTGCTTCAATCCTTTGATTATAGGGTCTTTTGAGCAGAGGCGAGTTCCACCGTCCAGTTTCACCTGAACCCAGGTGCCTGTATGAAGAAGTAAAAATATGTTTAAGATGGACTGTGGGACTCCCAAGTGTGCTAGCTTCCCCCACAGTCTACCCTTCTCAACGTTATCAAATGCAGCGCTGGAGTTGATGAAGCATAGATATAGTGGAAGGTTGACTGTTTTTGCTGCGTCGATCAGTGAGGAGATTGTGAGTTTGTTTGCTGATGTGCCAGCCATTTTGTGAAAGCCTATCTGATTTTGTGGTATTATCTCATTTCCCGCTAGCCCGGTTGTGAGATCCTCTAAGACAGTGCCCGCAAAGTATTTTGCTTCTTTGTTGATCAGTGCTACCAGCCGATAGTTGCGCAGCACGGCCTTGTCACCTTTTTTGTGGATCGTTACGATTGTCAAGCCCTTCCATGAATCTGGTAGTCGGCTTAGTAGCCTAACCTCCAGGAAAAGAGGTTGCAGGATGTCTGCCCAGTCACCCGACTTGGCTTTGAACAGTGCAGGCAGGATGCTGTTCGGTCCCGAGCCCCTGCTTTCCTCCCTTTTGCGATCTGCTTTTTTATTAGGAGTGGCAGTGAGCTGCTGGCTTTGCAGGGTGGTATGACGTCTCAGTCTAGCATGTTCGGCTCCAACGTCTCATTGTGGCGTTCTCCCAAATGTTCTTCTAGTGGCCATATGTTAGTATCATGTGTTCCGATGCCTCCCGTTTGGTTGTTAAAGTGCTTAGTTAGGAATTCCACCCAGATTTCTTCTTTAATATGTGACAAAATTCCCTCATGATAAGGGCGGATTATGTTGTTCACAGTATTCCAGAAGCAGGTACTATCATTGTGATTTAGGTCATGAAGAAGTTTTGCCCAAATTGCATTTTCTTGGTCTTTGTTAATTTCCCATTCCCGTTTTTTGAGTGAAGTCCGTTGGTTCCTCAAAAGTGAGCGCTTACTTGGGTCCCCTGGGTGTCTTATCAGTGTGCTTAATTTGCTGTTTATTGATTTTTTGAGGAGCTTGAGGCGGTCTCTTTGCACTTTCAGGATCTTGTTTCTCTGGCTTAACATGTGGGAGTGGTCTTTTTTGATTGAGGGGGCGGCCTGGCGTTCTAGAAGAGTGGCTGTAAACTGTTCCCATTGGGCTATTTGCTCTTTTTTTTCTCTTTTGAGCTTGTCGCTTGTGATTTAAAGAGTTTGATTGCTGCTTCTGCCTGGGATTCTGCGTTAGTTACTTTGCATTTGAGGTATAGATGGGCCCCAGAGTTAGATCTTGATAAATAGAGCTAGGTACAGTAGCTGTTAACAGCAATTTTTGTGGACGGTGGTTGCTCTCCCCCTTGTCCTCCATTCTGAACCCCAAGATATATGGGAACAGTGAAAGGATTTCAAACGTATAGTCCAATATGGAGCTTGTTGTTGGGGAGTAGTATGACTTAATGGAGAAAGAATTGTGCAAATACTTTGATCATTTATCCTACAATGTATTAAAATCTTGGTGTTTTAGTGTATGGAAGAAATAACTGCCCTGTTTACACACCTAAGAAAGTATTTTTCAGTCTGTTTGATATTGTCTATTTTGTAAGGATAGAAAGGATGATTCTCTGCCTCTCTGGTTTTAACTCTGAGAAAAGTAGTTTCTCTCAGAGTACTTGGGTGACATATGTTTGGGACCTCCTAGTTACTAATGTATATTGTACTCTTGGGGAGGATTGAAGCGTAAAACATTTAATTTTAGTAATACCTTCCGTTTGCAGGTTGTATTTTAATGATAAAATGTGCTGAAGTAGGCATGGAATATATGACCTATTTACCAGGTCTACCACAAGAGAAATATTGAAGGATAAAAATTAGCTAATTTGAATGACTTTGTTCCTCTTTGTATATGCTGGTAGGATCAAACATAGGGTTCTGTTTATCAAGAGATTTATTGGTTTCGGTATGTAACTGTTGTGTTTTATTGTTGAGTTGATTTTCACCTGTTGTGTCCACCCTACATGCTTGAGTTTGTTTGGATTGCTAGAAGCATCTGGGACTTTTTATGGGGGTTGAACGGTTTCACTTTGTGATTGCTTGGTGTGTGGATTTATGGAGTTCTCAATTGTCTTTTTCTCCCAGCTGGTTTGAATGATTTGGTCACTTGTTGCAATTATACGTGCATAGTCGTCTTGTGGATGGCTCTGAATGCCAAAGTTATTACCTGACTATGTCAATGGCTGCCTTTCACTTTGTGATTTTATGCTGGCATTAATACCCAATTAGATGAACACTATTTTTGTTTTATTATATTTAGTGTTTCATGCTGAGTGCTCCAAATGTGTTTATCATCAATTGTTTTGTCTCCTGCAGTTTTTTATTGGCTGATGTTCTTGACTTTCATTAAATATTGCAAATAATGTATGATTTTTGATGTCTGCAATGACATCTGAATTTCCAGCTTTTTGGGCTGATTGCGTATTTGTTCTTGTTTTCTCAATATTTTTCTATTTTTTCCCTCTACCTAGTGGTCTTTAAGTTAGCATTAGCATAGGTTTGGGATCCCCCTAAATGTCTGTAATGATGTCTGCTTGTGGAGGTGTACTCTGGTCTTGTAGGAAGCTCATATGTTCAATGTTTTTGGGGTCTTTAATTCAATATAATGTTTTATTATGAATGGTATAAGTTGAATTGTATTTTGTGAGTTGTTTATTGGTTAATATGAGTTGATCTGCAAACGAGGTTTCTTTGTTAAGAACACTTATTTTCTCTAATTTATCCACCAAGCGTATGAGCAATTCAGGAAGAGTGCAATGTTTGGCCACTATTGGAGCGCATGCACAGCTCATGGTCATATTTGTCGCAATTCATGTGGAACAAATGATTTGTGTGTATAAAAAGTGGGGTACATACTTTTAGATCACTTCTGGGAATCAAGAGAAACCTTTGCCAAGTAGAAGAGCCGGATAAGCTGAGGACGAATGCTGCCCCTGTGCTATTTTCTGTCTGGGGTTAGACTGCAGTGGCTGCTTGCTGCCAAGGGAAGGAGAAAAGGACTTTGCTGCTTGCTTTGTCATCCTGAGGAAGATCTCCAAGGGCTTGGAACTTAGCTTGCCTCCTGTTCTGCAGTCTCAGGGACACCAGTCTAAATTTGAAATGTGTTGCAAAGAGTTCATGTGTGCCTTTGAGCACCCATAATTTCTGCTCAATGATACTGGTGACAATTGACTGTGCACTGTCCAACAAGGCCCAGCTCAGTGTTATGCTGAAAACACAAGTGAAAAAACAATGTGTTCGGGTATACCTATCATTGGCATGACCTACCCAGAAAGTCCCTAGTAGATAATAGGGCGGGAGATTGAAATTAGCTATAAGACCCTAGTACATAATAGGGCATGAAAGTTCAGAGGCCAGCAGCCTTTGTTGCACTGTCATGTGTGCACTGTTGAGTGCCTGAGGTCATTTTAAAAGCTGCCCTGCTCTGCAGCACTGCTTTTAAATGTGAATTGTGTCCAAACTCGACCTTGGTAGTAGGGCCACTTACAATGTGACAATCTACTTTATTCTTACATATTAGGTACCCCCATGGTCTCACCTAAGTGTTCCGGGGGTGTGGTTCATGTAATGTAATTTATATGCCCCGAGGAGAGAGACATTACACATTTCACTTCCCTCATTGTAGTAAAGTCCATCTAAAAAATAACTTTCGTGTTATGAGCACTGTGGAGTGAGGATGTACATTATTGTTGCATTTTCAGGACCACTTAGGTCTCCCTTGGTGTTCCAGGGATGGGGATCATGTAACTATAAGTAGAACCTTTATAAAATATGTTTCTTATGCCCAGGTGATGGAGAAATTACACATTTCATTTTCCCCATTGTAGATACCCAGCCACATAGGATAAAATTGCAATAGTTTATGAACGGGTAAATATTGCTAGGAATTCAAAACATTTCATTCACAAACCTAGAAGAATGATATTGATAAATCCAACAATATGCCATTGCTGTAATTATCCTAAATCGTACAGAAAAGAAGTTTAAGACTTTCTTGTCTGTAAGCCAAAATTCAGCCTCCCTGCAGCCTTGCCTCATTGGTCAGAGTTAACAGAATTAGCCAGGCTGCTGTGATAAAGTGATAAGTTGCTTACCAGGGGAGAGGCTATCTGCTGGCGGAAGGCTGTGCTATACAGGCATGCCAGAGCAGGGGGAGGGGACATAAAGCATGAGGCTTCAAACGATGAAGAGGACATGAAAGGAATGCCAGGCCTACCTAGCCCCATCCCCTCTGCCCAGATAGGAGGCTTAATGAAGGAATCTGCAGGTGTCAGGGGGAGGAGAGCTAAAAAATGAACCACACCAGAGGTCGGTTTAGTTAGTTCTTGCTCCTATGCTGAGATTTCAGCCATAATGAATTTTGGAGGAATAGTGCTTTCTGGGACAAGAATATACCCCATTTTGGAGGAAGTTGTCATGCTCTGGGGTGTTGCCTTCCACCTCATTGGACCAGAGAGCTCTTCTATTTGACCGCAGAAAATACTGAATAAATATGTGAGTGGGGCAGAGCCTTTCAGTTCTGCTGCCCGAAACTACAAGGAGTAGAAGGACTTTATCCGGCTGGAATCTAAATTTGCACCCACAGGCCCTGCGCTCTGACTGACAGCACCTGCTGTACTCTATGGTACTATAACCCTGGGGGCTGTGTCTTGCTTCAAGAGGAATTAAGGAGTGAACTCCCTGCAGCTACAGTTTAACAAAGCCCATCTGCATCATTTCTACCAAGAGTCCCCAGCCTGGAGTGCATTAAGTGGACGTTTAAGGATTTGACCAATGCATTGTGGTAATTGTGGTTCCAACGTTCTAAGGACCATCACAGAGATTCCATACCCTTGGATTTGTGTTTTGGACACTTTGATCCCACAAGGAGACCTTCAGCAACCACCTCCTAAAGTTTGGAGAAGTTTGGAAAGTAAAAGAAGAGTTTTTAAGTGGGAAGGCAAACTTTTGACCAGGGCTTCCCACTTAGGTATCCGGCCAGGGCTTCATTGTGATAAGCCTGAAACTTTGACTACATTTTGATTTTTGTTAATTTGGTGTCTGTTCATAAAAATATTTACTATATTTAGAACTTGTTGTGGAATTTGTATTGTGTGTTGGGCCCTTCTAATTTTAATGTATTGGTGTCTTAAATGCTTTACATACTTGTCTCCTAGTAAGGCCTGACTGCTCACTTACATCTACCAAAGGTTGAGCAAGGGACACATTGATTGAGATCTCTACTGTACCCTATACTATGTTAGTTGACTTGTTACTGGTGGTAGGTGCATACATACCCCTCCCAATAACCCACTTTCCAACAAAATGCAGTGATTTTTAAATGTTTTATTTCAGACGAGCTGAGTTGTAAGCAGCATTTCGGTTTTAATAATTTTTAATACTGTCTGATGTTGACTACAAGACATCGGTCAAATTGTTAATCAGTATCTCATGAAAAGCTGTGCCCGAGATTGAAGTTTCAACCAAGATTTATTTCCTGCCAGTACCTTCCTTCATAAGTGCATCTATGACCATGGCTGGACTAGGAATCGAAACTGAAACCAGGGGTGATAATGGAAAGCACCACTCCTGTCTCACCGTTGCCACTTTTGTTACAGGCGGCCGATATTGCACCGGCCCCCTGTAACAAAAACTGCCCCCCCAGGGGTCTAAAACCAACCCCACTCTGACTGCCCACCAGGGAAATGCTTGGTGCCCACTATGACTGCTACCACTACTGTCTATGACCTAATATAGTTGAATATTCTGGTACTCTGAGCGTACCCAGGGCAGTCCTTCTCTTGTCGTGGATGTAGCCAACGCTTTCGACATAGTTATCTTGGAAATCAATGCTCGAAACTCTCACTCAACTCAACTTCTAGACAAGTTATGAGTTTGAAAACATTTTTCCATCAGAGGTATTTATTCGGCATGGAGATATATCCAGTTGTTTCAAAATATTAAGAAGGGCACGGCAAGTTTGTCAGGCATAACTGGAATTATTCACCTTTCCAATTGATACCCATCAATTCCGGTTTAGAGGTTCCAAGGAGATGTCTGGAAGATATATCTTATATATGATATAGATTGTTTAAAAGCAGATAAACATGTCAGTGGTAATTTAAATTAGATTAAACAGAATCTACACAATTTGGAGATGTAAAATAAATAGTAAAGAAATAGAGACAGTGTTATTTCGTGTTACAAATGTTAATATAGCTGTTTAGTTTAGAAAGCAATCAAAGATGAACTTTAGGTGCTACAAATGAATTATAATTTCGCATGACAATGAACTATTTGGCAATTTAAATTAAAACATACTGATGGACATGTTAGTAAAACAGTTAAAGTCAAAAGTAAAATGTGGAATTGGTTGAAACGTGAGTAATTTCCTTTGTGGAAATGATGCTACATCCCCAAATAAACATAACAATTTCACATTGCCTGTCCGTCTTTTTGCATTTTTTTTAAGCATAAAATGCATTCTCACCTGCATTTTGAAAACAAGGATTGGCTTCAAAAAGCTAGCAAA
The DNA here is from genome assembly GCF_964261635.1 of Lissotriton helveticus. Taxonomy (NCBI): domain Eukaryota; kingdom Metazoa; phylum Chordata; class Amphibia; order Caudata; family Salamandridae; genus Lissotriton; species Lissotriton helveticus. The sequence goes on from NC_136061.1 coordinate 518,908,699, forward strand.
ATCTCACATGTGATTGAACAAACCAAATACTATAAAAAAGGAAAGCGTGTGGTACCTACCACACTTTGTCAAGTCCTTTGCTAGTGGTGCTAAGAAGGTGAAACCTTCGCCCAAACTGTTGGTATAGTAAAATGAAAAAAGGAACAGTGAAATAATTCTGTTATAGAATATGCTGCATTATACTATATACTTTTGGTTTCCTCCAGATATAATTTAGTCAATTTAAGCACATGCTTTGGTTCTCCTCTGACACATAGTTTCAGAGGCATAGTGCATGATATTATCCAAAACACTTTAAAGGGGCTTAAAATGGTATCGTGTCTTTCTTTCAAAAACTTTTATTCGATTAACATTTAGTGAATCATGAAAAGTACATCATAAAAATTCAATGAATTGTTTAAAACGCAGTGTTATAATACGAGTAAAAACTAAATGTTGTTTAAAAACGTTTGATAACAACCGATTTACAAATTGATTCAATTGAACATCAATCAAGGAGACGATAGCCCAATTTTACAGAGTATTTTCAAACATGATTTTAAGAAAAGAGCTACACATTTGGCTACGTATTGTGAGTCTAGCAGCTGAAGTGCCAGGTAGGCTGGCCGACAGGTTCTCAACCCCATTGATCGAAGAAGTGAGGTGATCCAGCGCTTGCGAGGTTGCTCATAATAGCGGCAAAACAGAGTTAGGTGGATGGTCGATTGGGATGATACCCCATCACACGGACATTTTGCCAGGTCGTGAGACCAATTTAGCTCTTTGGGGAAGGTAACAAGGCGGAAAAAAGAATTAAAATGGAACCTGGTTAGAACAAATTTTTCGTGGTTAGATAGAAAGAATGTTAAATAAGGCTGGATACCAGGGGAGGTTTGGACCATTAAGATCTGCACATTTGTTGGCTTTGATACTTCATGAGAAAGGCGTAAATCTCTCAGATGGTTTAGGCAGAGATTTTTCAATGCACTTCTACTGATGTCAGATGTTGAAGAAGGCTCGATGAAGTAAGATGTGCAGTTCAAATCCTTTAGGAAGTTGGAAACGTACATTTTTTTCCAACTCGCCAAGGATAAACAGCCTAGTAATAAGGAACAGGTTAAGTGGCATTGCGGTTTGTTCCAAATACGGTGCCATAAGAGAATCGGCTGACATCTGATATTGTCAGTTATATAATCGATTCCTAGCTCGATGTGGGAACCATATATTGGGGCACTTTGGGGAAGTGCCAGAATGTATTTTAAAAACCCGTTTTGGACCTTTTGTAGATCTTCTACGGGAGCATAGCCCCAGACGCCAGCTCCATATGTTGCTACGCTATGACATTTAGCGTGATAAATTTTAAGTAACTCATTTGGGGCGGGTTTACCCAGTTTTCTTGAAAAGGAAACAAGAGCTGAAGTTGCTCTCTGATAGATACATTTTTTTCTTGCCACTGCTTGTTTCCATGATAACTGATCGTCCATTAAGATGCCTAAATAAGGATATTCCCTGGCACGTTCCAATCTAACTTGTTCTATAAAAATGGGCTTGGGGTTCTTTGCCTTAGGACCTATGTGCATGACAAAGGTCTTACTTTTGTTAACTTTTAACCCCAAAGAGAGCATGAACTGGCAATATTTGTCTAATTGTTTTTGCAGCTGGATTAATGTCCTAGCTAAGATGACGGAGTCATCCGCGTAAAGTAAAGCGGGAATGGGGCGATGATTGATGGATGGAAGGTCCTGGCTCCTTTCTAACATGGCCGATTCCAGCCCGTTGGTATAAAGGTTAAACAAGAAAGGGGCCAGGACACAGCCCTGTCTGACTCCATTGTTTACTGAGAATGAGGGCGTTAATTCACCGCCGATCCCGTATCTCACGCACGCTGTGGCGTCGGAGTAAAGCTCACGAAGGAATTTAATGAGAGGAGGATCAACCCCCAGTTCATTGAGAATGGACCACAGCCTGGAGTGTATCACGCAGTCGAACGCTGCGCTGAGGTCGACATACACTAGGTATAAATTGCCTCCTTTAGCCCCAACATACTTGCCTATTAATAGGGTTAAATTTAGTGCCTGGTCAGCAGAACCAAGTCCCTCCTGGAATCCATACTGGAGGTCGGTCAAGATGTTGTTCCTCAATGCCCAGTCTTGGAGATGTTCCAGGATCAATCGTCCTGCAACTTTCCCCAAGGAGTCCAGGAGAGAAATGGGCCTGTAGCAGGCTGGATTATTGTGATCCCCCTTTTTGTAAATAGGGAGCAAGATGGAAGAGGACCAGGAGTCTATTAGGCCAATTTTAGAGACTGCCGCCATCACCTGGGTGACGATGGGGGACCATAATTCTATATTATTTATAAAGATATCAAGTGGAACTCCGTCAGGACCAGGTGCCTTACCGGTTTTGGAGGACATTAAGGCGTAAATGACCTCACTTAAGCTAAAATAAAGTTCGATGGGGTATACTTATGCCTTGGTAGAATCTTTTACTAGCTTGACCGTTTTTGTGGTATCAACTGGGAGGCCACCGAAAATTTTTGAGAAATGGGTCACCCACTCATCAGCAGTCACGGTCACATCTAGGTGCTGGGGAGTTTTGGCGTCTACCAAAAAGGGGGATTTAACTACAGGCCAAAACTGAGAGCTGTCTTTACTTAGGCAGCTCTCATGTAGTTGGGCCCATACGTCTTTCTTTAATTCCTTTTTGCAATTTTGTTGTGCCATTTTGTAGTCCTTTCTAAGTTTGGCTATCTCAACTGTGTTTCTATTAGGATTATGTAACGCCTTTTTTAGGGCGGATAACGCTTTACGACAGGTTGAATTAAACCACCGTAAGGATTCCTGGTTACCAGGTTTATGATGGCGGAGTAATTCAGCCCGCATAACTTTTAAAATCTCCAAGAAGCTAGATAAAATCAACTGAGGTGGGGAGTCCTCTGCCAGACAGTTATTTATCCAAGGAAGGGCTTTAGATATGACGTTACCAGTGATTACTACAGGATCAATTTTGGACCATTTCACGGAAAAGCCATTGACTTTATCCATGGCCAATGATTGCTGGGTTAGTAGGCTAGGCCTAGTAGGATGGAAATCATCAGTGTCAATTGACAGAGTGATGCTGTTAGGAAAATGATCACTTGAAATATTGGTACCTGTGTTAAACTGTTGGAGTTTGCCCTTTAGTATTTGTGAGCATAAAATGTAATCTATGGTGCTTGAAAAGCCCCTACCGTGGAATGTAGGTTTAAATTTGACTGGTGGATCCACTAGGTCGTTTGCATACTCTAATTCCAGAGAGAAAAGACTATCATTCAGGGCATTGGCCAATAATGTGTGCGTGAAATGAATCAGGGGCAGTCGTTTTCATCTAGAAGACCACAAATACCTTTCTTATGATTGGTGCACAGAGAAACATTGAAATCCCCCCCCCAAATCACATAGCATACATATGATGAGTGCTTATTACGTTGTTTGTTTATAACAGTGGAGATTTCAATTACAGACTTTACACATTCAGCGGGGAGGAGGTTGTTATAAAAGTTAATAAAAAAGTGCAACATACGATTGCTAAATACAACCATTATAATTTGAAAGTTCGTAGTGGTATATAAAACAGTTGTTTTCTTTGATGGTACATTGTTTGAAATATACACCACTAAACCTCCCTTTCATCTGCCATGCGTGGTAATACTAGCTGGGGTATGAAACGTTTTATAGCCCTGAATATGTATGGGCTCAATGGCCCAGGTTTCCTGTAAACAGACTATTTGATGAGTGTTCACTATGTCCCGCCATGGTTTAAGATTTAACTTTGAGCGGAGACCCGCTACATTCCAGAAGAGTACAGAAAGCGTCTGGATGGAGGAGATAGAATTTCTGATGTTCGTCAAAGCGTCAGTAGATGAAGTTCCTGTGTGAGGAGAGGTGTGTGTTAATGGGGCAATAAGGAGGGTTGCAGTACGATCATCTTTCTTAGAAAAAGAGGTTTGTGCTATTATGGATATTATGGTTGGTGCTTCCGCTGTAAGGTTAGTACCGTCCAAAGGGAGTGGGATTGGGGAGCGATGGAGTTGTTTCGGTGTTTTGAACCCAGAGGAAGGGGAATGTATGCATTCTTGATTACTGTCGGGTGATGGTCAATCAACCATTTCCAGGCAGTCGTATCTGTTTGTCAGACGGACCCCTCTCCATCCAAAGGTTGGAGCAGCGTCTCTACCCCCATATCCCGGCCAGTCAGCCCAGTCGCGTCTTCTATTCCAATTTCCAACCTGTGTCCAGTTCCATTCCGGACCAGTATTATAGTGGTGTACTGGAGGGTAGAAGAACGAGAGTCTTTTAGTGTCTATCCCGTCAGATGTAAGTTGTGAACCCCAAGAGCAGCTGTGTTCCACAGTGTGGGGATCCTCAAAATTGATGATAACACAGTCACCTTGGATAGTTTTTGGCTCTTTACCTATCCAGGGGACCCTGCGGACCATTGTGACTCTGTTGTCTGAATAGGGAGGAAGGGGCCTATTGGTAGATAGCCAATGAAGTACCTTATTTCTAAGGGACCAGCCCGGTTCCTCCGAATTTGTATTCAGCTCAGGGACCCCGGTCATAATGACAACATAAGGAGTGGCTTCTGGAGGTAGATGGATAGGATGACCACCATTCCTCCTGGTCTTATAGGTGGTATTTTGGATCCCTAGTGTCTTTGTATGAGTAGGGGCCAGAGTGGCCTGGGAGGATGGGGGGACTGGAGCTTTAGTTAAAGCAGGGCCTTTCTTCACCGCTTTAGGTGTCGGTTTTTGTTGTACGGCCACTGCTATGGTGGCCGGTTTTGTTACTATCGCCCCTTCGTTGATGTTTTTGAGTTTGGGTTTTTGGGCCGCGGTGTGACCGGGGACAGGACCCTTATTAATTTTTAGGGTTAGTGTCAGCTCTTCTATCTGTTTTTCGATTTTTAACAGGGTGAATTCAATGGGTTGCATGTGAGATTTAATTTATACCTCTAATCTGGTCAATAGTTGGTTAGTTAAGCCGCAGGTTTCACTCCCTCTTCCCACGTTACTATTGACACTGAGGTTGGCCATGGAGGTGGAAAGGTTAATTGTTTCTGTGGGTATGGGATTCAGCTCTTGCTGAGGGGGAGCAGCTTGACTGGGGGACTGGGTGTTAGGTAGAGAGTGAGGGTTGGATTGTATCATTGTTCGGGTATGTTTGCGCGATTTTTTTTGCTGAGGTTTCTTTTTGTTCTTTGGTATTGCTACCTCCCTTAAACCCCGAATTGTAGTTGTGATAGAGTCGACCCTACTCGGACTAGTAAAGAGAGCTGGAGTTCTCTCCAGAGACAAGGATAACTGTGATGTCTGTAAGGCTGATAATTCTAAAGAAACTGACAAGTCCACAGTACCTGGGACAGTATGGGAGTCAATGTCTTCGTTCAGTAGTGCGCCGGATTCTTGGGGGCGCAAGGGAGTTTTGGCTGCAGCCAATAAGCCCAGCGAGGAGCGTTTGGCCGCAGTCAATTCCTGTGAATCCCTCCTTTCCAACAGGAGTACGCCTTGATTAATGGCATTGTTTGCCCTAGCGATAAACTGATCGATTGGACCGGTTGTTTGAGTGACACGAAGTGCCTTGTTACTCCTGGTCCCTCTAGGTGACATGCTTAGAATAATGGGACCCAATGTGGAGATTACTGGATGACAACGGTACTACAATAATAGTATAACAAAACAAATATACAGATGTGCAAATGTCAATAGGGTGGCCCAGTCCAGTCTTACCCGGTCTTTAATGGGCTTAAACGGGCCCGCCCTTGGCCCGGGCTTGGCCCGGCGACGCTCCCGCGCAGCGGGATGCTGTATCCAATAAATAGGGAGTGTTACGGAGTGGGGGCAGAGCAACAGGGAGAGCGGACCAGGTGGTGTCTCTAGGTCAGGCAGGGACTCCTGGGAGATGGAGTCCCTGCTACGCTCGCAGCCCTGATGCAACCTTCCTGAGGAAGCCCACTGATCACGGCTCCTTCTAGCCGTCCAAAGTACCTCTGCCCCAGATCACGAAGCGGCACCCGCGGAGCGGGTGCGGCGAGGTCGGCAGGAAAAAATGCAGAGAAATGCAGCCACAGCAGTTACCCCAGCAATTACGATTCTTCATGGGGCCTAGTCTTCAATGAAACACCCACACAGAGAGTGCAGGCTGGCGGTTGAAATCCCCTCAGGTGGGCGGTGGGCGGTGCAACAGGGAGAGCGGACCAGGTGGTGTCTCTAGGTCAGGAAGGGACTCCTGGGAGATGGAGTCCCTGCTACGCTCACAGCCCTGATGCAACCTTCCTGAGGAAGCCCACGGATCACGGCTCCTTCTAGCCGTCCAAAGTACGTCTGCCCCAGATCACGACGCGGCACCCGCGGAGCAGTTGCGGCGAGGTCGGCAGGAAAAAATGCAGAGAAATGCAGCCACAGCAGTTACCCCGGCAATTACGATTCCTCACGGGGCCAAGTCTTCAATGAAACACCCATGGTATCGTATCATATATAGATGAACTTCAATTTTATATCAAGTAGCGAACTTTGATCAACATTACAGCAAAAACTGCTGGAACGATCTACGCCAAATGTGGTATCAATGTAGGTGTTAGCACTTTTTTGGGGGCGTAAATAAGCCTTTTTCAAGATATAGACATTTGAACAACATTCTGGGTGAGCTTGAAAAGGTTAACAATTTTGTATATCTTGATATGTGGAATACATTTGTTAGATTGCTCATAATTATGGCACCGTTTGATGAATAGGCATAACATTTGGCTGACAAACATGTTGTTCTTACATTTGGCTTTTTCAAATTAATGTACGCCAATCAACATGGAAGGGAAGGCAACAATTGTTAATTTACAAGTTACGTTGACACTGTGTGATAAATCAGTAAAAATGTTAGCTGTACTTTAAACAAATTTGTTTTCTATTCGTATGCCTCAAGAGGGGTCAACATTAAACGGGAAAATGCACTTTCATTTACAAATTACTTGTGGCATTGTTTCACAAGTCAGCAGGTCCACTCCAACTCTCCCTGCCAGCTGCCAGCGATTGCAGGTATGCATAATCTGTCAGTACTTAGCAGCAGCTAGTGAAGGAGTTGCCCTGCCCCCAGGACCAGCACTAAGGTCTTGCGTCTCCTAGGAGCCTTACCTGCCTATTGACCCCTAAATGTTTCCAGTTCTCCCGCACCCTGCCTCCTGATCTCCTGTTTTCCCATTGCTTTTCCCACCCTCGTGTGACCCTCCTACCTCCTAGGAACTACTTAATGGAGGCTGCAGGACAGCTCTATTGAGCAGATGCAGTCTGGCTCTCCCTGACTCCTGCCAGCAACCGCAGGCCTGCCTGACCTCTCACTCGCCTCACAGCGTCAAATGTGGGAGTTCCCCTGCCCCCAAGGATGAGCACCAAGGTCTGACTTTTGCCCCGTCACTGTTTCCCAATTTCCCAAATCCTGCTCCTGCCTTTGCTCTCCTGTTTTCATGCTCATTTTCGCACTCCTCCCAGGACCTATTTAATAGAGGCCACAGTGCAGGTCCAGTCGAGCTTTCCCTGACTGCTGCCAACCACCATAGTCCTGCCTGACCAGCAGCAGCAAGTGTGGGTGTTCCCCTACCCCCCAGGACCAGCACAGAGGTCTCCTGTCTCCTAGGAGCCTTGCCTGCCTTTCATACCCCGCCTCCTGCTCTACTGTTTTCCCACTTTCCTGCTCACCCATGCCCCTCCTCCTCCCAAGATCTACTTAATGGAGGCCACAGTTCATCCACATGGCTAGCAGACCAAAAGGCAAGCCCATCTGCACCTGTCTGTAGCCAATACCCTAGACCCTGGTCGCAACAACAACTGCTTTCTCAAAACCCCTGCTTCACAACAGGAACATTCACCTGTATCTGCTGTTGCTTCACTTCCACTCAAGGACCGTATTTTGTCCCAGTATCTTGCACAACGCTGTCAGCATGGACCAAGACCCCACCGGACCAACTCCGATGCCTCATGCTCAGTGCCAGATTGCTCTGCAAGCTTGCCACTGAAATTTGGGCCACCATCTCCACCATTTTGCTGACGCAACCTTCATAAAAGAGAAGTCACTCACCCTAGCATCACTCCTGGACATTGCCATGGAGACATCCATCGGCTGCAGGATCAAACACCATTACCACACTAACTGACACAGAGGCAGCATAGCCATCATACATAAGGGGTCAATCACTTGCAGCATCAGCGTTGACCAAACCATGCATATCATGGAACACTTGAGCTTCCAGCTCCACACCGATGACAACATCACCATCAAAGGCACCCTTGCATACAGACCGCCAGGACCACAGACTGGACTAGGCATCGTCATTGCTGAATTCTTCTTCCCACTCGAATCTGAACACCATGTCTTCCAGTAAAGCCTAAGCTCCACCCAGACGACTCCACCGACCCCATCTCCCCTGATACTACTGGAGAGACTGGACAACATTAGCTTCAAGCAACTAGTCACAGACCGCACGTAAAAAGCAGGACACATGCTGGGCCCCTTCTTCACATCTAGCAACAGAATTTAATACAACCTCACCTGGTCGAGCCACTCCATCGTGCACTTCACCAGCGCTGGACATGCCTACATAATCCCCAACCAACACAGTGCCCCCTTCCGCAGCCGGCCAAGGTCACTCAGCAACAATGGATGGATGCCTCAGCACCACATAGCCCACAGACATGGACCGCACAGTTCAGAACTTCAATGACTGGATCAACAGTGCTGCTGACCAAGTCGCTCCCATGAAACCAGCCAAAACACACAAAACCAACAAACACGACAACTACATCCGAACTCAGCACATCAAAACGCAAGGGCAAGCAGCTTGATAGAAGATGTTCCACCAGCAAAAACCACACCGACAGAGCCACCTTCAAATCGGTCTTCCAAGTCCATCAGGAACAGATCAAAACAGCAAAAAAGAGACTCTGACCCACTGTATTAACACCAACGCCAACCCAACCAAGGAATTCTTACCATCATCAGAGAGTTCATCAGTCCATCAGCCACTGAAAACTCAATCCCCCCTCCCAAGAACTCTGCAACACCCTCATTGACCATTTCCACAAGATAGCAACCGTCTATAAGAACTTCGATTCCCAACACTCCAAGCTACGCCAACTCTGATCGACCACAAATGCCGACTAGCCGCTTAATGTATGCAAACGGCTTAGTGCACCTGTCACAACCACCCATATGAACTCCATCCACTCAGGAGAACCAAATCATCTCTGCTCCACTGACTTTTCAACCTCGGAATATACAAGAACAGCCGCCAACCCACCAACATGCTCAATGCCTCACTAACCACAGCCATCTTTCCCAATGCCTGGAAACATGCTGAAATAAGACCCCTCCTCAAGAAACCTTCTGCAGACCCCAACTAACTCCCGAACTACATTCCATCCAACTACACCCATTGCCAGCCAAAGTACTCAAGAAGGCTATCAACCTACAACTCACCAAACACCTGGAAAGAAACAACTTGCTAGACCCCGCCCAATCAGGAATACAAATTCAATCACAGCACCGAGACAGCTTTGATTGCACCAACATTTGTTTTCCACACCCTACTCGACACAGGAGAATCAGTTGTCCTGATCCTGCTTGACCTCTCTGCCACCTTTGATACAGTAACCCACCACACACTCATTTATCGCCTACACCAGCTTGGTATAATAGATGACACTCTTAGATGGATGCTATTCTTTCTCACAGGATGCACCCAGAAAGTCTATCTCCCTCCCTTTGCATCTCAAGTCAAGCATAACATCCACAGTGTTAACCAAGGCTCACCCCTCAGCCCAACACTCTTTAGAGTCAACACAACTCCACTCACAGACATTGTCAGATCATACAATATCAAAATCATCTTCTCGCCGACAACACACAGCTCATCCAATAAGTCTCTGCTGACCTCTCAGCAACAAAGATCAACTTCCACAACTACGTGAAGGACATCTCAGCATGGATGAAGGACAACTGCCTGAAACTCAACACAGACAAGATGGAAGTTCTGATCTTCAGTAAACACACTGACCTGTGGAATGACTCCTGGTGGTGGTGCTGAATGGCCAAGACCACAACCTCAGCATCATCCTAGACAGAAAACTCTCCATGAAATATCAAGTTATGGCTGTCTCCTCAGATTTTTGATTGGCTCCCCATCAGCACCAGCAAGACAGTAATGCATTATTATTATTAAGCGTTCTTATATAGCGCTCGATTACCCGTAGGCATCTCGGCGCTTGCCTTGGGAACCCGTCCTGGTTTTTCCCTGTGAGATACCATACTGGGCATCCCCAAGGTGAAAGCCAGGCATCCCGCCGCGGGGGGGCCGTAGTGGAGATTAAGCAAGCTAATGCCCAGAGCTGCAGAGTGTGAACCTGTGACTCGAGTAGGCACCGAAACGAGAATTATCGAGTCCGTGGATATTTGGGCTCAAGACCCTGCCGCGTCGGGAATTGAACCCTGGTCCCGGGTCTGACCTCTGCTTCAGGGTCTGCCGCCTCTAACCAGTGAGCCACACTTCTCCACATGCCCTCATTACCTGCCAACCGGAATATAGCAATGCACTCTATGCAGCTACCACCACAGGACTCATGCAAAGACTCCAGATGATCTACAACGCAGCTGCCAGACTGATCCTCAACCTGCCCAAGAGAACCCACATCACCTAAAATACCTCCACTGGCTCCTTGTCCATACAAGATGCCATTTCAAGCTCCTGACCTATGCCTACAAAGTCCTCCACGACCAAGGACTCACTTACTTGAGGCACTGGATGCACTTTTACTGTCCCATCAGGAACCACCACTCCACACACCTAGCTCTATAGCAGATCCCTTACATACACCACTGTGGCACCCGAGAAAGCTCCCATCTTGCCATCAAAGCCTGGAACACCCTCCCCCTCCACCTCCACACCTCAACCTTGCTGACCAACTTCAGGAAGGGGCTCAAGACCTTGCTTTTAGAATGTGACCTACAGAAAGCACCTGGATAACCTCGCGAGTGACAAGCCGCACTCTACAAATACTACATGATTGATTGATTGAAATGTGCCAGGCAGTTTTCAAGTAATACCCAACACATGTATTTTAGGTTTAATGCACATCCAATATAGATGGCTAAGTTCAATGGGAGGAATGGGTCAAACCATTATTGATTTGCTAATAACATTAATATTGTATGAATCTGCATAAAATGTAGTTGGGATTTAGCATGGTTATTTTTCTCATGGTGTTCTCAATTTAATTCATGTCCTTTAAGGGGCATACTTAAAGAGGGGGCAAGGATCATTTTAGCACCATTTGATGAATCCACCTTGGATGTGGCAGACATTTAGCAAGCTCAATTTTCATCTGGTATGTAAAGGTTAGATCAGATCTATTAAGTGAGTCAAGAATTAATGAGGACATAGAACATTTCATACACTAATCATTTTGTCACCCTTAGAGGAATCAGCCAGGAATTTGTCAGGCAGAAAATTATGCCTAATGCATGAATATCAGGATTTAGACAGACAAGACTAAGGAGCAATATTTAACGTTGAAGGTTGAAAGCCAGGACCTGTTGCTAATCCCCACTATGCATGGCCATACACCATGGACATCTTGGAATGGACACAACACAGTTGACTGAACTACATCATAAACATATTACAGCTCACTAAAAAACAAAGCTAAGCACCAGTTATAGGTCAGTGTACAGAAAAATGAATAGTAATTTACCAGTTACTGCAGGCAACAAAAAATACACACCATACCCAGCTCCCTCCATTATATCTGGTATATATCATTGAAAACTTGGTGTGTGTATTTGACACATATATATATAACACATTGTGTAGTTATATTTAGGTCAACATTTCCAAGGAAAGAACATTTTTTGTATAACAAATAAACGTTGGTGCCATTTGACTAATCTCCATGAAACTTTCCATAAACATCTATCCACCACAGCTCTCTCCTAAAGAGTTTAGGTTTGATCTGTCAAACAGGGACCGAGAAAAAGGGGGGTCCCAAAATTAAAAGGTTTTTCCTCATGACATTTCTATGGGGAATTGTAGCTGAAGCTATAGCTAAGACAAGAATTTGACAGAAAAATAGATCTTACCCCAAAAGCATGCCTTGTGTGATTTGGTGCAAATTAGTTCAGCTGTAGGAAAAAATGGCAAAAAAGAAAACTGATTGACAGGTCTAGCTAAAGTCCCACAGTACCAAAGTACCTGATTGGTTGGGGCTATATAAAGAAAAATGCTGTGAATGCCATTATAGAACTCAGGAAATCAGTTCCTCAGTCCTAAAATTAAAAAAAGTACATGATGGGTTAGAGATACCCTGACCCCTGGTACCCACTTTGGGGCCAAAATAAAATGATAAAATGTTGTGATGGTCTCTTGGCTTTCCCGTGGGACTGGTGGACTGAAAAAGAACAGAAAAGAAAAATTAAATAAAGTTACATCCCTCGGGCTAGACAAAGTCCTTTATAGAGAGTAGACACCCAATGCACTATGAAGCCCCAATACATGGTAAAACCCCTTCTGACTCAGGCACAAGCCTACGCAAATCCAGATTGGATTCAGACTTATCAGGCAGCCCCATAATTCCAGACTCCCCACGGGATACGGAGGCCTGAGCTCTGACTGTCTGAGGTCCAGTTACTTGAGGCCGCCCTGATCGTCCGGACTGTCATGCACCGTTAGCCCGGGCCCTGTCAGGCACCCATAGGGAGATGCGCCTGGAGAGGGTCCCTTCCAGGAACTGTTAACTAAATAATGCTTGCTTCTGTTCCTACCTTCTCTGTTTCCACCTTTTTTCCCCTTATCCTCCCTTCTGATGCTGCACTCTTCTATCCCTTGTGCTTCCGTGGGCATTGAACTCTCTGTACCATGTCTTCGCTCACCCTGAACTGTATATTGCTGCTGTCTGCCATCCGGCACTATGGAGGAGGGTCCTCCTTTGTTCGCTCTAGAGTAGTACCACTGCTCCCAACTAACCATTTAAAGTTTAGTATCAATCCCCCAGTGAGGGGTTAGTTCTTTGGGTGTTCTACCTTAGGGCGACAGATGCTTCCTCTTCTGAATTGTGGGGTGGGGGGAGTTGGGGGGTACTGGGGACAGGAAGGCCATTGCCTCCCAATTGTTTCTTGTTCTTCGCCGCCTACGGGCGGATTTTAGGTTGGCCTGGGTTGTTGCTGCTTGTGAGCAGAAGGTTGCAGCTCTTTGCCTCTCTATCCGATTGTGGGCCCTCCTCTTTCTCGACTTTGAGAAAGCTTTCAATACGGTGGGCTGGGATTACTTACAAGATGTCCGGGAGGCGATGGTCTTCGGCCCGCGGTTCCGCAGCTATGTTCGGATCCTTTACGTGAGTCCCAGGGCCCGAGTGCTGATCAATGGGATGCTCTCGGAGGCATTCCCGATACGTAGAGGCACGCGCCAGGGGTGTCCCCTATCTCCACTCCTGTTCGCGTTAGCTATGGAGCCCCTGGCGACACTCATCCGGCATTTCCACCTCGTCCAGGGGTGGGCCTGGAACGAGAGTCACATCGACAAGATAGCCCTCTACGCCGACGATGTGCTCCTATACTTGGCGGACCCGGCGACCTTGGGGCCTAGCTGTCTTCAGCTCCTTTCGGACTTTGAACAGGTCTCCGGACTCCGGCACAATGCGGCCAAATGCACTCTGGTCCCGCTGCACCCCTCCCGGGAGTGTTTTGACTGGCAGGCATCCATCCCTCTCAGACGCCACTCGGTCAAATACCTGGGGATATGGGTGACTCTGCTCCTGGAGCTGGAATGGGCGCTAAACGTTACGCCCCTAGTCACCCAAATGCACTCCGACCTGAAGAAATGGCAATCCATCCACCTCAATCCCCTGGGACGGAGTGCACTGTTCAAAATGATGGTCCTCCCTCGCTTCCTATATATTCTACAAAATATTTCCATCCCCCTTCCCCGTTCCTGGTTCCGAGAGCTGGACGGAGCCCTCTCTAGGTTCCTCTGAAGTGGAGGGCGGTCCCGCATCTCCCTTGCCCACATCCGCATTCCCCCCTTTGATGGGGGCCTAGGGGTAACTCATCTTTACCTCTACTACCTTGCCACCAGGCTGATCATCATCCACGATTGGTACGCGGGCGGCTGATCCGATCCGGCGTACCGAGTGGAGCTGGAGGAGATGGACTTTTCTCAGCTCCAAGCGTTCCTCTATGGCTGCCCTGTCACGCAAAACATGGCCCCGATCACGAGAACGGTCTTGATGGCTTTGCGCACCGCCCTATGCCATACAGGATTGGACCGCAAACTTACCGGACAGACACCACTCTGGCACCGGAACCGGCTCCGGGAGGTCTCATCTCTCGGAGGCTTCCAGCGAAGAGATCTCATTGGGGTGTCGATGCTGGGGGATGTCTGGGTGGGGGACCACATGCAAGCTTTCGCTGACTTACAGCAGCGGCACGCCCTTCCTCACACCCAGCGCTTTCGATATTTGCAGCTGCGCCACGCCCTGTCCGCACACCTCTCCGCACCATCCACCCTTCCAGAGTTTAGCCCACTAGAAGCCCAAGTGATGATGGGGGACATGGGTAGGGAGGAGTGTCCTGAATTAATCGTGCCCTGGTCAACAATAGCCCCTCGTCCCTCGACCAACTGCGCACCCGCTGGGAGGGCTGGGTGGGACCCCTGGAGGAGGCCGACTGGAGTAATACCCTGATGGCCCCGCGTACCCTGACCACGTCCTCCAAGCTGCAGATGGTGCAAATATATTACCTACACACGTCCTACCTCACTCCAGAGAGGCTCTTCCGAGCCCGCTTGCGACCCTCCCCGGACTGTCCTAGATGTGGCACTCCCCAGCCGATTTCTACCATATGGTGTGGATGTGCCCGGGGCTTGCGAGGTTTTGGAGGGGGGTGGAGAGAGAACTCTTGCAGGCTCTGGGCTGAGAGGTCCCCCATGACCCACTGCGGCTGTTGTTGGGTATCTTCTATGGCCTTGATGGGAACAGATCAGACAAACACCTGCTGGGGACTGCGGTGGCCGTGGCCAAGCGGGACATAGCACGCAACTGGCTGAGAGACTCTGCTCCCACGGTGGGGGGGTGGAGGAGGGGGGTGGACTGGTGTGGAGCCCAAGAGGAGGCCCTCTTCGAATCCCGAGGTGCCCCAGAAATGTTCCCTAAAATATGGGGGAAATGGTTTAACATGCTTCCACCGTAGACCCAGATGTGTACACTGGACTGATTGTCACCACGTTAAATATGATGTTGGATTGGACTGCTATACCTTTACCCATATGTAATGAGGTTTTTATATTGCTGTACCCTATATTTCCTGCGCTGCGACCGATGAACTCTTTTCCCTGTTTTAAAAATCTCAATAAAGTTGATTATCAAAAAAAAAACCCTGCTATGCACAGTCTGTGCTCAGTTTACAGCCTGTGCATAGAGCCCACACTTTTCAGAGACCTAAGCCCCATTAAATAGTCAAGCACTAACTGCACACAATCTGTGCTCAGGGTGCAGACCCTGCATTTAACCCACTCCCTCCAGACATGCAAGTGCTGTAAGGTGGGCAAGTCCCCAATACACACAGTCAGCTCTCAGACCTTAGTATGTCTAGTATTGTAGAGCCGACTCCCTTATAAGTTGCAAGGCCCAATAGGTGGAAAAAGCCCATACTATGCTCCTACCACAGAGATTGGACAAATCTGGGGATTTGGTTAGATGAAGGCCTTACACTTAACACCCAAGCCAGAAAAACTGCTAGAGCCTGCTATGGTCTCCTATGCATTTCTCGAAAAATCCTACCCCTACTCCCGACCCAATCTAAAAAGCTTCTGATTTAGGGTCTCGTTCTGTCCCGATTGGACTACGGCAATGCCCTTTACCTCGATGCCCCTAATAAAGTAACGGCGAAGCTCCAGGTTGTGCAAAATACCGCTGCCCGGCTTCTTACGGGCTCTAACAACCGCTGCTCAGCCAAACCAGCCCTCAGGTCACTCCACTGGCTACCCATAATTGAAAGGGTGCATTTCAAGGCCCTATGCACTACCCACAAAATTCTGCATGGTAAGGCCCCTCCCATCTTAACCGCATGCGCGCTAGCATTTTTCCCGCTGTGCGTGGCGGTTTTTAAAAACCCGCGTTACATGACGAGCTGAGCTCGTCATGAGTGTACGAGAGGCGTAACTCATGACGAGCTCAGCTCGTCATGAGCGTCGAAGGGGTTAAAGGACCTCGTCGTTCCCTACAAAACCAACAGAACTCTTCGATCCACTCACCTTCATCTGACTTCAATACCCAGGATCAAGAGGGCCAATCGACATTCGGGCTCAGCCTAATCTTCTATTGTTTCGTAAACTTCTGAAGACTTGGCTGTTCCCCTAATTAATTCCCCCCTCGACCCCATCTGTTCTATCATCAGCGCTGGGACGCTCACGGGCAGCCATGCGCTCTATAAATCCGTAAATATAAACATAAACATTGTCCCCAACAGTTGGGCCACCTTCTACTGCTCACTGTCAGCACTCAGTTTACTCTCTGCAGAGACACAAGCCCCCTCTGCTGGGCAAGCCTCCAGTAAGCACAGTCTGCACTCAATGCACAGTTGTGGATAGACCCCACTTCCTCCAGACATGCAATGCCCATTGGGTGGGGGGACTGCTACTACACACAATTTGCAGACAGTGCATAACCAACTCCCTCCAAGGATCCAAACTCCATCAGGTGGAAATCTCCTGCTTTGCATAGACTGTGCTCAGTATGGAGATTGTGCATTGAGCCTACTCCTTCCAGGTACCCAGGCCCCCTTAGGTGGGCAACCCTATTACGCACAACCTGCACGCTTTGCACTGGTCTTCATGAAGAGCCCATTCCATCCAGACTTTGAGGCTCAATTATTTTATTTTATTTTTTATTTGGGAAGTTTTGTATAGCGCTAGCCAGACCGCAAGGTATCGGAGCGCTTCATATAATTACATGGCGGTGCAAAAGAAAGCCAACAAAGCATAGCAAAGTACAATACAGTGCAAAGAGACATTTGAGGTGCACTCCAGGGTGATCTTATCTGATAGTTAAGGAACGATCAAGGAACAGGATTTTGAGCTGACTCTTGAATTTAGGGAAAGAAGGAATAGTTGTGATGTCAGGGGGTATAGAGTTCCAAATTTGGGGTGCATTCCCGGCTAAGGACCGATCCTTGGATTTTTGTTTTCGAGTTTTTAGTGGGATCAGGAGTAGGGTGTTAGAGCTTCTGAGGTTCCTGTTCTGACCCGCTTTTTTAAGTTTGGATGCCAGATATTCAGGTTTGCCAGTGTGAAGGGCTTTGTGGGTGAGGCAGGCTGTTCTAAAGTTCACCCGCAATTCTATTGGTAACCATTTGAGTTATTTTAGTGCCGGAGAGATGTGGTCAAATTTCTTTATTCCAGTGACCATTCTGGCAGCCGCGTTGAGGGTTGTTTTCAGAGGAGCCAGATGTATTTTGGGTATTCCGGAGAGGATTGCATTCCCATAGTCAAGCCTTGATAACACCAGTGCTTGGGTGGCTTGTTTGAGATCACTGGGTGGAATGAAAGGTTTTATTTTGCTTAGTAGCTTCAGATTAAGAAAGGCGCTCTTAGCCGAGATCTTGATGTGTTTGGTTAGATCTAGTTTGGAGTCAAGTGTGATGCCTAGTGATTTGACAGAGTCCGCTAGGGAGAGATTCTTATTTAGAGCGTCAATATCTTTTAGCCATTCGATCATTTGTGGGTTCTCTTCTTTGTTCGAGATGAGGAGTAATTCAGTTTTGTCAGGGTTCAGCTTTAGATGGTTGCTAGTCAGCCAGCATTGGACTTCCTTTAGTGTTTCGTTGAGTCTGTGAATGTCTTTAGCGGAGGAGATTTCCAGATAAATTTGGGTATCATCTGTGTAAAGGTGGAAGGGGATGTTAGCTTTCTGAGTAGGGTGGAGAGTGGTTCCATGTAGATGTTGAAGAGTTGCGGGGAGAGCACTGAACCTTGTGGAACTCCTCTATTGACTGGATGAAGGTCGGATTCAAACCTTCTCATTTTGATTCTTTGTGAGCGATTATGCAGGAAAGAGGAGAACCAGTTGGGCACCATATCATCTAGTCCAGCCCTTTCTTAGAGGGCTTTGAGGAGAAGAATATGGTCAACTGTGTGAAATGCTGCCGATAGATCGAGGAGAATGAGGAGGCAGCATTGGTCTTGGTCCAGTGATTTGTGTATGTCATCAATTATGTTAAGGATTGCAGTTTCCGTGATACACCCTTTCCTGAATCCTGACTGATGTGAGTCAAGGAGGTTGGTATTGGTCAAGTGCTGTGTTAGTTGTTGAAGAACACACCTTTCTAGTATTTTGGAAAGGAGAGGAAGATTGGAGACGGGTCTGAAGTTATTTAAGTCATTTGTATCAAGGCCAGTTTTCTTTAGCAATGGAGTGACTTGTCCCACTTTTTGGCAATCTGGGACATTTCCGGTTTGTAAGGAGCTATTAATGATCCTGCACCAAAGTGGGGCTAGGGAGAGTTTCAGTTTTTTGGTTAGCGGAGCAGGAAGGGGGTCAAGGGTATGAGATGAAGGTTTTGGGGTAGAGATAAGTTTGACTATTTGCTCTTCTAGAATGGGCTGGAAGAGTGACCATGGTTTAGAATTTGGTGGTGGAGCGCTACCAAGCACCCCCCAGGCTGCTATGGGGTCATGGAGCGCAATTGATGACCAGAGAGTGCTCTATTTTGGAGACCTTGTCATTGAAGAAGTTGGCGAAGTTGTCGCAACGTTCTTTGGAGGCCTGTCCGAGGGAGGAATCCGGCTTGGAGGTTTGTTGTTTAATAATACTGAAGAGATCTTTGGGTCTGTTCTTTACGTTGTCTAGAGCAGATCGGAAATACATGGATTTCTTGTTCTTGATATGGTTGTTGTACTTCTTCCGGATGGATCTAAGTTTGTCTCTGTGGGAGATAGTAGGCACACTTCTCCATTGTCTTTCTGCAGCTCTTAAGTGCCTCCTTTCTTCATTGGTGTCAGAGTCGAACCAGGATCTGGATGGAATGGCTCTGTTCTTTCTTTGTTTCAGTGGTGCTAGTTGGTCGAGGAGGTTTAGCATATTAATGTTGTAGAGTGAGGTAAGATCGGTTGTGGATAGATTTTTGTCGTTAGGAAGGAGAAGCTTTAGCCTATCTTCCATGACTTCCAGGGGAATCTGGGAGAAATTTCTCGACCATTTGGGGGGATCCTGCACAGGAGGCAGAGATAGGACTCTTTGATTAATGTGTAATAAGATCATGTGGTGGTCCGACCAGTCCACAGGGCGGATGTTGTCGATTGTAATTGTGTCTTGTTGGGCAATGATGACATCCAAGATCGCTCCTTTGTTGTGGGTTTCTTCGGAGCAATGTTGGAAAATGTTATTGTCACAAAGGAGAGTATCAAGCGATTGGATTAGGGCGTTGTTGGATTAATTCCAACGTAGGTTGAGATCACCCAGAATTATGTGGTTAATGTCTTTGAGTGCGCAGTGGGCAATTAGGTCCGAGAGATGTTCCCCAAAAGTAGGTGTGTTGCCGGGTGGGTGATAGAGAAGGTGACCTACTAAAGGGCTGTTGTCCTTAAGCTTAATAGAGAACGATAGACATTCAAAGGAGCTATATTCGCAAGGGTCCATTATAGTGATGGAAATATCCTCTTTGTGGATGACGGCTATCCCTCCACCGCATTGGTCTATTCTGTCTTTATTGTAAGGGTGGGCGTAGTTGGCGAAGTAGCGCTACGCGAAGCTACGCGAAGTGCACTTCGCACTAACTTCACGTAGCACTACGGGAGCTGCGTAATAGCATGTTCGCACTGTGCAAGATGCATTTTCAATGATTGCACAGTGCGAACAAGCATCCAGCACTGTGCAATCATTGAAAACGGCATCTTGCACAGTGCGAGCGGTAGTTTTCTGCCGCTCGAGTAGATTTTTACTCGAGCGGCAGCTTTCTCAACGCAAACTGGTAGTTTCTCATCGCGAGCGGTCGTGAGCATGCACGACCACTCGCAATGAGAAACCTGACCTCCCTGCGTTGAGAGTCTCGCCGGGATGCCATTTTGCTTGCTCGCGGTCGCAAACATGACGTTGAGGACCGCGAACAAGCAAAAAATGACCGCTGCACTATGCTACGCTGCGCTACGCGTGTTCGCACTGTGCTACGTGTAGCTTGCATAGTGCGAAGTTGCACAAACTTCGCAAATTACGCGAGCGTAGCGTAGTGCTTCGCCCAGGGTTACTTTATTGATGAGTTTGAAACCCGGGGGCACTAACATGTCGAAGCAAGGTGGGAAGCATTCCTTTAGCCAAGTCTCCGTGATGAATGCAATGTCTAAGTCCTGAGAGAGGATGGCTTCGGCAAGTTCCGTTGCATGCTTGAGGGCAGATCGACAGTTAATGAGCATTCAGTTGGTAGGAATATTGTTTTTGGTCGACTGCTTTTCTAGAGGGGCCCTTGGTATGAAGGTGAGGGTGGGTGGGGGTCTGGTAAGTGTCACAGGTGTGAAATCTCTTCCAAAGCCCGTGATTACTTGAATCTTGGCGTTGGTGGCAGTTGAGGGATGGGAAACATAGGTGGAGGCTAGTTCCTTAGCTTCTTCCTCTGACATTGCTGCTGCAGATCTGAGAGGCATATTTAATTGGGTCTCAACATCTTTATTAGTGTATGTATGAGCTTCAGATGTGGTGGATAAAGAACTTGAGGGAGAATCAAGAGGGATCCCCTCGTCAGTTCTAGGGGGCCTTGGCGGTCGTTTCTCGGGAGTAGGTAAGTTTCCAGCACAGAAATTGAGAGTAAAAGAGTCAGTCGAATCGGAGGCCCTGTGTTGGACGTGTCGGGGCTTACGAGTCTCATCAAGATTGGCAAGGATGTCATCTAGGCCACTGTATATCATTTCAAGCTGCCTCTCTAGTAGGGACAACCGGTGCGCCATATTTTCCAAAGCTGGTGATGATCAGTTTTGGGTAGGGGCATCTTGCGGAAAGGGGGGCCAGATCCCCATTAGGGGTTTAATGCAGGGCAGATCAACCGGGCTGTTCGCATTAGAAGGCCCTAGGTCGGGGGTTAGGTCTTGATCTCATCCTCCGAGGGTCGGTTGGAGTGATGCGTGGGTCCGTAGACCGGGCTCTAGGGAGGGAGTAGTGATGTTGGCGTGGGCAAGATTTCTGGGGCGGTGGGGCCCTGTCTTCTCTAGTAGGTTTGTGGAAAAGTAAATTTTGCCATGTTCTGTGTCCCTACGCCTTATCCATCATATGTTATGTGTGCATGACCAATATGCATATGTTATTCCCCATTTCCGATTAAAGACGCAATTACAGTTGTGTCCACCTCTAGTATGCCAGTTTCCAGTCCTCGTGAATACTACGAATATCAGGCCTATGTAAAGCTACGTTGCCACGTTTCCCAGTGTGCACGTTATTTCATTATAAAGTCCCCGTTTCTAGGCCTCAACAGGGCCCGGACCCTAGATTCAGCTCCTGTCTCCTGAGCCTCGCTAAGGAGCGATCCAGCCCCCACCTGTATCCTCGACCTTTCACTTACTTCCTGTCTCGCAGTGCCCGGTGCAGCCTGGCCCTGCCTCTGAGTCTGCCAAAAGTATGTTATAGTTCCAGTTATCAGTTCAGTCCTCCTTCTCTGCATTCCTAAACTACTGAACTGCATCAATAGTTTCCGTCATTGTCTAGCCTTCTCGTCTCCATGTTAGAGAAATACTGTATTTAATGGTCATTTAGTATTCCTCATCACGCACTACATGTAGAATAATGCATGGTCCAGTCTTAGAATCAAGTTAGCTTTTCCCCTCATGACTTCTAGTTTATATCAACATGTTCCCTAAACATCAGATACTAGATAGGGTTTAGGTACATGTCGCTCCGACCCTCCAGACTTTAGTCTCTGCTCCTAGCACAGAGTTCATAGCCCCCAGCTTCTCCTAGTAATACGTCATTGCCAGTTTACGCGCACCACCAGGTCAGAGGTCCCGGCTCCTTAGGTAGCCCCCTCCTATGTTTCCGCCCTATTCATGACATATTCTGTTACGTTTGCATCACATGTCTATGTATACTCCCAGTTACACCTACTTTTACTGTTATCTTTCGCGACTGCTACGCGTCACGCCTTCTGCTCCACCCACTGCTACGCCTACTGCAATGTAATGCTATGTGTTCGCGCTATGTATATATGCCTGTGTATTGTTATGAAAAGTTAGCGCGCTCATCTCAGACCCAGCCCCGGCAGCTGCCGGGCCCTGTCATCCTATTCCTATGCAGGTTGTCCTGATCCTGTCCTTATGCTGTAATAAACCTGCAGAAACTCCTACTACCTCGAATCTTGACTCTTATTTATTGAGCTATCTGTTATGATATATGCCTAGTCAAAAATAGGGTATTATTTATTTATTTACCACATAATGGCGCCCGAATAGGGACTTGCCCTTTCCCCACGCGTCGGTGAAGCCACGCCGACCCCCTGACCCTCTGCAGCCGTGACGGAACCATACCGTGCACCGGCAGATATTTCTGCTTCAAGTATCCCTCAGGCCCACGGAGGAGACGGAGGAGGCGGTCCAGCATCCAAACGAGACGGTGGAGGAACGCGGCGAGTCCCGACCAGAGCCCAAGCCGAGAGTCCAAGGTCCGAGGTATCCGGAGGCCCACCCGTAACTGAAGTCCGAAGTCCGAAGTTCGTCGTCATCAGTCCAGTTCAGTCCGAGGCCTTCCGTTCCGTGCTGCCCGGTGAGTACCATTGCTGGGGTAGTATCTAGACAGGACCAATCTAAATTGACTCCTGGTCCGTGGGTTGGTGGTACCCAGACTCACAAACGAAGTGTTCACCTAGGTGGATACGGGTCTTGATGCGTTCCGTTATGGGACCGGTATGTTCCGTACTGTTACAGCAGTGCATCCAGTAATTCTAGTCTGTTCCGTTCTCGAGAAAATTCTTGTATTTCTGCTCTCAGTATTCCAGGTAATATTCTGTTCGAACTGTTATTTATAATGTTCTTCATGTATTTTAATGTTGTGGTATGAGTGTGACGTGATTTCGTGTTTATTGTGTATTGTATTGTGCCTAGATTACAGTCCAGTCATGCCTATATTTTCCAAGTTACGTCAGTTAAAAACTAGAAAGGGTTTATTAGAAGAAGCAGTTCCTGTTCCGCCTAGGGACAGTCCAGGTCACTTTATGTATCAGAAACATGGCATAAGTGCCATATTGTATCTAGATTTATGGGTAGAGTATACCAAACAGTTAGAAGAAAAGTATAGATGGCCCGTATCGGGTACATGGGATGCCGAATGTATCATGCGAGTAGAAGAAGCATTATGGAAAAAGAAAGCCAGACGGTCACAGAAAGATGCCATCGAGTTATGGCGTAAAGAAGCGCATAGAAGAACCGAAAAGGAAGTCAGAAAGTCAGAGTTAAGTAGAGAATCCCAAGAACGAGCCCAAGAAAGAGAATTAATCGAGATAGGTGAACAAGTCAAAGCCGAACAGTCAGACAGACAGAGGCATGCCCTTATTAAGGGTATGTATCCTCTTCTTGCCGAGGGCTTGCCAAAAGCGACCCCAGAGGCATCCAGTAATTTCCCGCCACCATTAGTTCCGACCAAGCTACGTCACAAACAGACCGCAGCTGATATTTTTATTTCGTCCTATTTGGACGACACAGTCCCAGAATATGCGAATCCTGTTCGCGCTCCGCCAGTCCCTGTAAATCAGGCACTTCCCGCTCTTCCAGACACCGGAGTACCTGCTACGGTACCCCCGGTCCAGCCAGCATTTCAACTTCCCGCTCCGCCACGAAGAATGTCCGTCGATGATTCTAGTTTAGGGGCCGCAGGAGGAGGTCCTCCTCAAACCCCGCCGCCACACAAGCGTTTAACGTTAGCCGAATTACATGGACAAGCGTCACAGCGTACGCCTAGATATCAGTCTGTTGCAGAAATAAGAAAATCCCTTGCCGAATGTTGTTATGATCCAGTCCCAGGCGAGGATAATATGGTTTTATATTCATTCCGCGTAAGAAAAGTGACCGAGTATCTAGTCACCTTACCGAATATGAAAGAAGATCTAGACAGAATATATCGTTTCATCCGTACAGGGGATGATCCAGAAAGTATTGGTGAGGCCATGTCTCAAAGGAAAGCCGAGATCCAGCTCATGATATTAAAGTTTCTGATTAATTGTCTAATAAGAGAACAAGATTACCCGTCTAAAGATTCCGCCGAAATGAGAATCCTGACAAGGTGGAGTGATAATATAGCCGAGGGTAAGCACAAGACCGTCGGTGCTATGGAGAGTATGTACAAGAAAATCCGTAAAGAAATAATAAAGATACACGAACAACGTAAAGCCGCACAAGTAAGCGAGAAAGAAAGTATCTCTGATCCTGAAGAGGAAGAGAACGAGAATCCCGCCAGAATAGCGTATGTAGGAAAATCTAGATTTACAGATCGTCATTTACGTCTAGAACCCAAGTCTATTTTCCATCATTCAGTACCAGAACAAGGTTCTCTAGAACAAGTATTTCAAGCTACCGATCACATTCTGAAATCACGAATCGGTTACAGTGAATTAAGTACCATGCATGAACAAGAACTAGCCCGATCAGCAGTCCGATGGATTACTGATTCTACCACTTTTCCAGACGAAATAGTGGCACAAATGTTTCTGAAATTGCCCCCAGCCGAGCAACGACTGGTGGGTATGTATATGATTCAGCACCTCATTACATTGTATGAGGGTCAGCATTCTGATCCAGGTCCGTTACATGATATCCTGAACGAATTACTCCAGTACAGATGGAGAGGTCTAGGTACCGATTTAATTAGTGTCATTCTAGAACAGCGTCACAAATATAGAACGTTTCTGAACCCGCACTTTGTTCATGTCTCACCCCCAGAAAGCAAACCATTTTACATAGACAGACAGAACCCGTTACGAGAAGTCCACCCAGTTAAAGGAACGGGTGGCGAAATGCAACGAGTGTTTGTATACACTCCAATCACAAAGATGGAACTCCTCGAGATGAAGAAATTAATTCCCTGTCATGACAAAGATCCAGCAGGGTTCCATAGAGAATTAAAAGACATGCTCCGTATGGGAGAATACACTTACCCAGATATCATTAAAATGTTAAAGGTTCTGCTACCCGCAGGGGTATATGAAAAGCTAAAGGAGAAAGAATGGGAGGTGGGAGAGAAAAAGATAGATTGGGCAGTTCTAGAAGCCGAAGATAAGATACGTGTACCAGGTACCGGTCTTGGAGAGAAATGTAAAGAATTACCAGAATTATTGATTCAAGTTTTACCCAGATTATTGACAACGAGAAAAGAAGACTGGAATGCAATCTCAGCCTGTAAACAGAAACAAGAAGAAGATATTAGTGATTTTTATTCTAGGTTTGAAAAATGTTTCAGTATCAACAGTGGTCTCAAGACAAGTAGTGAGTCATATCCTCACCTTTTCGTTACTAAATTAGTCGAGAATTCAAGCCCATCAATTAAAAAACGAGTTTTGAAAGTCGAAAGCACCTGGCAAGCAAATACTCCGTCCCAGATGCTCCAGATGCTCCAGTACCACCAGAATAGAATCAGGGAAGAGCAAGAACACGAGAGAAAACGTATGAAAGACACGAAAATGAAAGTGCTAGTTGCACAATCTGTTCCTCAAGACAGTCAGAAGAGGGGTCCGAATCAAGCCAGTCATCCTGCAGCTCCCGTTAAAGGGAATTGCAATTATTGTAAACAGCCAGGTCATTTTATAAACGAGTGTGCAGTTCTGAAACACAACATAGCTACTGGTAAGACTAAAGAAAGACCACGTCCGCCTAGACAAGAGCAAGTTTCACAGACTCCTCAGCCACAGAATGCACCACAGCCAGTTACAGCACCGCAGCCTATTGCTGCCACACAGCATGTCACATCGCAGATGTACCAGTATGCACAGTCTGAGTATCCAGAGTATCAGCCATATTCATGAAACAGCCTAGAGAGGGAGGTAGGCTTGCCTCTCATCGAGATACCTGTAGATCAAGAAGGTCCCTATGTTCACAGTCAAGTATTAGGGAAAGACAGAAAGTTTCTGATCGATACAGGGGCAAGTAGGACCACAATTAGTCATGCCGAAGTTCCAGGGGCTCCGCTCTCAGGCTCAAGAAATGTTTCCCTTGGTTTTTCAGGAAAGCCGATCGTTAATGAGATTTCAAAGCCAGTCACTCTAGAAGTAGGTCCATTGTCCCGTACTACTGATCTGTTACTTACTAAGTCATGTCCAGAAAATCTATTAGGCATTAAGACACTGAAAGAATTAGGTGCAGTTATATGCTGTTCCCCAGAGGGAATACGTCTGTTCCTACGTGACTTTAAGGGTCACTATGTATTACGAGATTTTGATTCAAGACTGTCTAAAGTTCCGCAGCATTTATGGGCGCAAGGTCCAACTGATGTAGGTTACATGCAAATCACACCCTATCGTGTGACTCTAAAACCAGGTGTAGTGTTACCACGAATCAGACAGTACAGATTGCCACCTGAGGCTGTAGCAGCCTTATCCAAAATTATAGACGAGCTCATGGCTCAAGGAGTAGTTGTAGAAACTGACTCCAATGTATGTAATTCTCCGATCATTCCAGTCATGAAACGTACTGATCCAAATGCACCCCCAGTATATCGATTAGTGATTGATTTACGAGAACTTAACAAATGTATTATTCCTCAGTACCCAGTTGTCCCAGATATTTCTTCCCTGTTAACTGCTATTGATTCCGAAGCCATGTTCTTCACTGTCATAGACCTCAAGAATGCATTTTTTAGTGTTCCCATTCATCCAGACAGCCAGTTTCTTTTTGGTTTCTGTTTAAATGGAAGGAGCTATATGTTCACACGAGCTCCTCAAGGTTTCACAGAAAGTCCTAGTATTTACAGTCAAGCACTCAAGAGACAACTAGACAATATTCACATGCCAACTGACACTGCCCTGCTCCAGTATGTCGATGATCTACTGATCACAGCCCGTTCTGAACGTGACTGCGAGCGAGCGTCACTTACAGTTCTGTATTTCCTAGCCGAGATGGGGCACAAGGTGTCCCCTTCGAAGCTTCAATTCTGTGTCCAGCAAGTGGTCTACTTAGGACACTTACTGTCCAAGAGGGGTAGGCAGTTGACACCCGACCGTATCCAGTTAATAGCGAGTCTTCCCCAGCCCAGAACCCAGAAGGAGGTACGTGCCTTTATCGGCCTTACTTCTTATTGTAGACAATGGATTCCGCAGTATGCATTTCTAGCTAAGCCACTGATACAGTTAACGACACAGGAGGCAGCCGTATCGACTGTCCTCCCTTGGACATCTGAACATACACTTAGTTTCAACGAGTTAAAGAAAGCTCTATGTCAAGCTCCAGTTTTAGCTACACCGAACTACAGTAAGCCTTTTACACTTTTCGTTACTGAACGTGAAGGTACAGCATTATCTGTTCTCACACAAGATCAAGCAGGACAATACAAGCCTTGTGCTTATTTTTCTAGCACATTAGATCCAGTCGCCCAGGCGTTGCCTGCGTGCCTCAAGTCAGTTGCAGCCACAGCACTAGCTATCAGACAAAGTGATTCCATAGTTTTAGGACACTCCCTGACAGTACAAGTTCCACACTCCGTAGAAGTTCTTTTAAACCGAACACAAACACAGCACTTGACAATTGCACGTTTAACAGGTTATGAATTGACACTGTTTCAGCCACACATAGAAATTAGACGCTGCAACGTTCTGAATCCTGCTACACTGTTACCATCAGTTAATTCAAATCCAGCCACACACGATTGTGTGGAAGTAGTTAACATTACGACAAAGCCAAGACAAGACCTGACAGATATTCCGTTACCAGATCCCGACCTGACACTTTATGTGGATGGTTCATGTATGAGAACTAGTACAGGAGAACTAGTCGCCGCATATGCAGTGACTACTGACACCGAAGTTATTGAAACACACCGTATTGACACTCTGTCCGCTCAAGCAGCAGAGCTAGTTGCTCTGACACAAGCCTGTATACACGCCAAGAACCTGAAAGTTAATGTTTACACAGATTCACGTTACGCATTCGGAGTTGTACACGACTTCGGAGTGCTCTGGCAGGAGAGAGGTTTCATGACTTCTCATGGAACCAAGATTCAGCATGGTCTCCTTATTCAAGCCCTGTTAGATGCCATACATTTACCGACATCTATCGCTATCATGAAATGCAAAGCACATACGAAAGTTACTGACATTATTTCCCAAGGTAATGATCTAGCAGATCGCACAGCCAAGCTTACAGCACAGACTCCAGACAGTCCAGTTAACAAGACACACACTCCAGATCCGACTACATGTATGACAGTTAAGGACCCTACACAAGATGTCATAGATATCCAGTTACATGCTACTCCTGATGAAATCAAGAAATGGTCTGAACAAGGAGGGGTCCAGACAGATCAAGGATGGTTAACGAAGGGTAGAGCCACATGGTTTCTCCCCGACTCTATGGTTCAAGTCATTATTAATACCGCACATAGTCCAGCACATTTAGGAGAAAAAGCAATGTTAGACAGTATCCAGAACATTTGGTTTAACAAGCATTTACGAGCTGCAGCCAAGCAGAAAGTCCGTACCTGTATGATATGTTGTCAGTTTAATCCAGGTAAAAGTGTCCCGGTGGAACAAGGTGGTTTCCAGCCCCCTGACCACCCTTTTGAGGTCCTCCAGATGGATTATATTCAGATGGAGCGATGTCGAGGTTTCAAGTATGTCCTTGTAGTTGTATGCGCTTTGTCCAGGTGGACAGAAGCATACCCAGTCCCAGATTACACAGCCGCGACCACTGCCAAGCAGTTGGTTCGTGAATTCTTCCCTCGATATGGACTCCCTAGAGTCGTATATTCTGATAACGGTCAGCCATTCTCATCTGAACTCATGAAGCACGTTTCCCTTTTGTTAGGGTACCAGTGGAAGTTCCATTGTGTACGCCATCCTGAAGCAGCCGGTCTAGTCGAGAGACATAATCAGACTCTGAAAATCCGCATTGCCAAAGTTTGTAAAGACAAGGGTGTGGACTGGCTAGTAGCTCTGCCAGTCGCTTTATTTTATATGCGCATGGTCGCACATTCCAGATCAGGTCTGTCCCCGTATGAGGTCGTTTTCGGCCGCCCCCCTAACATGTGGGGTACTCCTAGACCCCGAAGTATTACTGATGTTTCATGTAATATGCTGACAGATTACCTAGCTTCCTTGATGTCTGCCCTCAACTCATGTCGTTCACAGGTTGCCGCCGCATTTCCAGACAATACCGAGGTGGCACCGCATGAAATCGTTCCAGGTTCGCTGGTGATGATCCGAAATTTTGACAGATCAAGTCCGCTGGAACCTCGTTGGAAGGAGCCACGTCAGGTCCTCCTGACCACCCGTACTGCCGTCAAGCTGGAAGGCAGGAAGGGGTGGATACACCTTTCTCATGTTAAACTTGTCAATGGATTGAAACCCGTTTCTAAAAACATTTCCAAGGATTCCCAGGATTTTAAGGACTGTCCCGCAAAAGACATTGTTACAACCCCTTCCCTGTTAGAGAAAACTCCGCAGCAGGAGTATAAGTTAAAGCTCCGGTCTAGTAAAATAAGTCAGTCAGTTTGATTGTATAAGTCCTCCCCTAGGTGAAACGGTTAGACTGTTTCTGACATGTATAAAATAGACCCCCATAGTGAGAGAGTCAGTGAAAGTTCAATTCGATGTATCGTTTTTCTAAGTTTCATATTATTTCTCAGCATAATGATTTCCTGCACTAGTTATGCATTTTTCCTGTATTTTCCAGTTCCTCATGTAAATAAGTCTGCTAATGCTACAGTAGAGCACACGTTTAGTGATCTGCCTCCTCATGAACTCTCTTACCGCCTCGCTATGCGTAACAACACGTTTATCCGCATGTTACATTATTCACACCAGACCAGCAATGCCACTAATTGTTGGGTGTGTGGTCGACTCCCCCCTTTCCAGACACCGAAGGGAGTTCTGCCACTCTTTCCTTATCCATTCTCACATAATGGTTCGTGTGGAGCATGGTCCACGTTAACGTCATCCTCAACAGATATGTCTTTTCTTAACAGTACATGTTTCCCAGACAAGCAAGGTTTCCCCCACAGAACAGGTTTAGATCTAGAAAATGAAGTGTATAATTTAGGTAATTATTCGTCGAATTTCATGGTCCTGAATGTTCAGTCTGATACTACTCCAGACTCACCTGCTATTTCAGTACTACCAGTCAAAGGCGAATTATGTGTCCGAAATAAGGGTTCCATACATGTAGGACATAGTGAATGTGCTACTATTATCCAGTATAGTGACAGTGGGAAATCTATTTTTAAAGCCTCACGTCATTCTTATTTTGTTTGTGGTCAAACTGCATATGTTCGTTTGCCCCTTGATTGGGAGGGAACCTGTTACATTGCCTTCCTACTGCCACCTGTTTTTCTAGCCCCACCTGACTACCATAGGAATTCCTTCCTAGTACACACTAGACACAAGAGAAATCTCCCGATTGTCGATTATACTGAAACTGCCGCAGAACAATTCATTGATATAGATAAAGGTGTGTTCCCTTATTTAGGTACAGTTGTAAATAGTAAGCTAATCCGTAGGTTAACAAGAACCCTTGAAGCAGTAGTAGATGAGACTGCCTTCGCTCTAGGTAACTTAACCGAAGAGCAATCCTTTATGAGAATTGTCGTTTTACAGAATCGTCTCGTCCTTGACGTCATACTGGCCGATAGGGGCGGGGCCTGTAGAGTCCTCGGATCTAGTTGCTGCATTTTCATTCCAAATAACGCGCCGTCTGTTTATTCAGCTATAACCAGACTTCATAAAATTGCCCATCTGTTACATCAAGATCCAGGCACCTGGACATGGTCTGGTTGGTTCTGGAATATAATTTCCGCATGGGGATGGAAAGTCCTGTCCTTTCTAGGTATTGCAGTAGCGATCATATTAAGCTGCTGCCTCTGTATACAATGTGGCCCTGCGATTTGCAGCATGTGTGCTACCTCTTGTATTCCTAGTCCCAAGCCCCGTTCTAAATCCCGTTCCAAGACAATTCGAGACGAGCAAATGGTACTGTATGAAATGATAGACGGTATCATGAAAATTGATGTTTCCTGATGGAAACGTAGTGACAAGGAGGGAATGTGGAAAAGTAAATTTTGCCATGTTCTGTGTCCCTACGCCTTATCCATCATATGTTATGTGTGCATGACCAATATGCATATGTTATTCCCCATTTCCGATTAAAGACGCAATTACAGTTGTGTCCACCTCTAGTATGCCAGTTTCCAGTCCTCGTGAATACTACGAATATCAGGCCTATGTAAAGCTACGTTGCCACGTTTCCCAGTGTGCACGTTATTTCATTATAAAGTCCCCGTTTCAAGGCCTCAACAGGGCCCGGACCCTAGATTCAGCTCCTGTCTCCTGAGCCTCGCTAAGGAGCGATCCAGCCCCCACCTGTATCCTCGACCTTTCACTTACTTCCTGTCTCGCAGTGCCCGGTGCAGCCTGGCCCTGCCTCTGAGTCTGCCAAAAGTATGTTATAGTTCCAGTTATCAGTTCAGTCCTCCTTCTCTGCATTCCTAAACTACTGAACTGCATCAATAGTTTCCGTCATTGTCTAGCCTTCTCGTCTCCATGTTAGAGAAATACTGTATTTAATGGTCATTTAGTATTCCTCATCACGCACTACATGTAGAATAATGCATGGTCCAGTCTTAGAATCAAGTTAGCTTTTCCCCTCATGACTTCTAGTTTATATCAACATGTTCCCTAAACATCAGATACTAGATAGGGTTTAGGTACATGTCGCTCCGACCCTCCAGACTTTAGTCTCTGCTCCTAGCACAGAGTTCATAGCCCCCAGCTTCTCCTAGTAATACGTCATTGCCAGTTTACGCGCACCACCAGGTCAGAGGTCCCGGCTCCTTAGGTAGCCCCCTCCTATGTTTCCGCCCTATTCATGACATATTCTGTTACGTTTGCATCACATGTCTATGTATACTCCCAGTTACACCTACTTTTACTGTTATCTTTCGCGACTGCTACGCGTCACGCCTTCTGCTCCACCCACTGCTACGCCTACTGCAATGTAATGCTATGTGTTCGCGCTATGTATATATGCCTGTGTATTGTTATGAAAAGTTAGCGCGCTCATCTCAGACCCAGCCCCGGCAGCTGCCGGGCCCTGTCATCCTATTCCTATGCAGGTTGTCCTGATCCTGTCCTTATGCTGTAATAAACCTGCAGAAACTCCTACTACCTCGAATCTTGACTCTTATTTATTGAGCTATCTGTTATGATATATGCCTAGTCAAAAATAGGGTATTATTTATTTATTTACCACAGGTTGATGGGGGTAAGTGGGCTGCTCTCGTGGGAAGCTAGAGTGATGGCGAGGAGGATAAGATAACGGGGGAAGAGATCGTTGGCCGTCTTTAGAGACCTGAAGGATAGGGTTCCCACAGGGACGGCGTGGTGGGGGGAGTTTGTGAGGGGGGGGCTGGGGTGTCCCATCAGGAGGGGGGAGGAAGGTATTTCCGACTCCAGCAGAGGGAGGTCGCTTAGGGCATTAGGATGGGGTGAAGCAGGGCGCCGTGACTGTAGGTGTGCTGAGCACAGGGTGGGGAAGAAGGAGTCGAAGGCCTCTAGGTTCTAGGGGGTTAGATGTCTTGAGCGTGGTGAACGGGGAGAACGGGCCGGGAGGGATTTACACGAAAGTGATCCCAAACCCGAGAGCCCGTTTTCCCGATGCTACATCCGCGGCTATCTTGCTTGCTTGGGTGAGCCAAAACTGCAGAGAGGTTGCACTCTCTGTGTAGCTCATCACAGAGAGTTCACACCGTCCACATACGAAAGCTTCAATATATAGCAAGGAGTCTACTGTTAGCATTTTATTTTACATAAAAAAACCCTATTCAATGAAATAACAAATGCTAAAGTGAAGTTAAAGTTAGGTTTGGTAACATATATTACATAACGTAAAATAAAACCTTTAAACTTCACTGAAAAATTAGAGGTTAAAGTAAAATTATGTGTAGCTGAAAATGACAATCAAAAATACAATTGTAAACTATTTAAAAAAAACACTGAAATTCACCAGTCGTAGTTTAGTGAGCAAACTACATTTTCCGGCCTACCATACCTTGCCTATTTCCAGCCGCGGCCCGTGGAGGGAGTTCCGTGGGGCAGGCAGGCAGGGGAGGGGCAGGCTGGGTCTTGGTAAACACCGGAATATGGATGATTGCAGGAAAGTAAACAATTAAATTAATAAAACAAATTTTGTTGCACGCCCTGTATTGCAAAATGCATGTATTACACAAGACTTCATCATCATAAACCATTTCGAACTGCCTAATAATTACACTCATTCGCTCATGCAGCCATTCTTACATCCAAATGTTCACATAAACAACACAAACTCTCCAATGAAGAATCACTTTCACTTAAAAAATAGTCAAAGGTATTGATTTAACAAAGTGTTTCTTATTTTGTTCAATTCTGATTTTTTTTAAAAACAGTTTTCAGTCCGATATTATAAAGTTCAGAATCTGAAATAGTATCTAAGCCTCATTCATTGGTTATGCTCAAATGGATTTTTTAGTGGATCAGGTCGTTTAAGTATTTATGTATTTTGTATCTATGTGAAAAATACGTTTTCTTACATTGGTAAATGCAGAACATGTCTTATTTTAAGTTACTTTTGTGTTCTCTCAGCTAACCCACTTTGAGGGCCTGCATTGTAGCCTTGTTGAGGGCACAGCATTTATTTAATATTGCATTAAGAATAATATAGCTGTAAAATAAAGAGCTCATATGGCATTGGGTTAAAGTACCTTAATTATTCACAGGGGATGGGTCACCCACTAGCTAAGAGGAGCATCATGATGAAAGCAGTGCTGTTTTTAGTGAAATAGAGTACAGCTGAGCATCTCTGTAGTGGATTATCCGAACTTCTTTTGTCACTCATGTCCTGGCGGTTTTTATGATGGTGTGGTCCAAATAACCCTCAAAGTTCCAACCTTCTATTCCTGAAGAATGATAACTCTGCGGATACCTTTATATTTTTTTATTATTCAATTTCGTTGGATTTTAATTACAAGTTTAAGCTTAGGGGATACAGACCAGTAAACCATCCAAAGCACTTATCATATCGGGTGTACATGACTAGGAGAGACCCAATAGCGCTGCAAAGCTTGTCAGACACTCCCAGAAGTCAGGTTGCCCATGGCACGCTGATAAACATTAATGTAATTGCATTTAAAAAAAGAGAATAACTGACCTTAACTGCAATGTTTAACTACTATATATGCTTAGAGCTACAAATGATAAGGAATAACTGATGCATTTATTTTTTTCATTTTGGGAAGGGTTGGCAGTGTTTTAAATGGGGACGGCACTAAAAAGTTTGAAGACCACTTACATGGGATAATATTTGGTGAAACTGTGGCAGGAGGAAGAAATCGGAGACGTATAATAAAAATAAATTGAATGTAATTGTGATATTTACAGTAACTGTCATGAAACTAAATTGCTGCCTTTAGCGAAAATGTAGGTGCAGAGGCTTTATATCATCCAGTAACTAATCTCCCGGAACCAGTAACTAAATTAAAGCAGCAGAAAATTCAATACTAGACTTGAAAATAATTTTTTTGCAGCAGAAAACTGTAGCCATTTTAACTATCAATCATGTTATAGAATAAAATGTCCTCCATATAGAATGGGTAGATCATAGATTTCTAGAGCACGCCAGGGAAATAGCAACTAAAGCAATAATGACATTTAAAATTGCTTTGTAATAATGTTATTCTCTGTAAATGGACCATAGTTTTAAACTGCAATATTGTCACGTAGAAATCTAGTATCGCTTGAAATATGGTAACTATTATCTCTGTCAGTGTTAAAAGCCAAAATTAAGTACACTCCGTTAAACTGACGATATACATTTGTAACAGTGAGAGTTTTTTTTCTTTCATTACGAATACGTAGAAGAATTAAAAAATGCTATTTACGTACATGAAATAAAACACTTCAAAGAATAATAGTTTTTTTTGTAACATTTTAATTGCCTGTCTTGCCACTTCCATTGAAGATTTGTCTGACATTCAAGGGTGCAGGTTTCATTGACATGATTTCCTTCCTGTGATCCTACACTTTGGCCCTCAGCACGAGTTATGCCTAAACCAGGTGTAATAAAATCCCACCAAATTTACCGTTAGCAATTAGTAATAAAAACCACAGTCAATATAGAAAAATCACTCTACTATGAGCTTTTCCAATGTCATAGAGAAATATTGTTGACATTTCATTGTACCTAGTTTTACAAGATGCGATTTTACAGGCTAGTAAAATCGGAAATGCACATACTCAGGGGAACACAGTGGAAACAGGAATTGACATCACTGTCAGACCTGACATCCTTTTGTGGTAGTCCCCCAAACCTTTTGCCTTCACCCCTCATATTTCGATAAATTCGCTTTTATTGGCTTTAAGACTCTGTGCACTTTACCAATGCTAAAGTGCCTGTGCGCTCTTCGTAAAATATGGTACAGTTGGCTTACACCTAAATGCCACTTTTAATTTAAGCGTCTAGTAAATTGTGCCAGCTATACCCAGGGTCTGCAATTTCAATGCTACTCCTGCAGCACTTACTGTGTCCACTTAAGTAGCTTTAAAAAACATATTTCCAGTCTGCCACTGAAGCTTGTAGGGCTGTTTTAAACTGCACTTTCAAACTGGCAAAATAATCCTTAACACCAGACCTAAACTTTCTTTTTCAATATTAATAAGTCACTCCTCTGGTAGTCCCTAAATTCTCATATGGCAGGGTACATTTTTTTTTTTTTAAATAGGACATTTGGGTTTAGGTTTTACATGTCTTGGAAATGAAAAACTACTAAAGTCGATTTCCCCTATTGCAGCGTCTGTCTTTCCCATAAGAAATGGAGCTACCTTATTGCATCAAATAATTGACAACATTAGTTTGAGAGCTGATAGGAACATTTTGTTTACACTCAAATGAATTGTGATTTAAAATCCCCTTTTATTGGTAAAATCAGATCTTAAGTCACAATTCAGAAAATGCACTTTAGAAAACTGATTTTTTTTCCCCAACCATTAGTGTCTTCTACCAGTATCCTGGGTCAAAGTAGTGTGCATGGCTCTGCTGTGGGGGGTTGTATATTCCTCCCATACAGTGACACCAAAGGGGATTGGATGTGGACAGACTCAGCCATCCTGTTAGGACAGTTGGGGGCGGAGCTATACTCAGCTCTATTTATATTACAAACATCTTTGCCTCCTGCACAGACAAAGGAACCTGATCCTTGTATTTTGTTACAAAATCGTGAGTCTCACATCTGAATCACATCAAGTGGCATGTATGGTTTTAGGTAGAGAATGGCATTGTGGGATTGTTTACAGTAGAGCACACAGGAAATCCTGAAAAAGTGGATTGGATTCCCTCTGGAAACTTTTACCCTATAGCTTGGTGAGTGGCCGGGACGTTTACCACCAAAAGCTGGTGTCAGGCTGTAATGTTGCAACCCCAGAACCATCCTCATAACACTTTCCTAGCCCTGTTGCGGAACAAAACAGGACTGGCCCTGCTGTCTGTGAGAAGAGCACAGAAGATTGAACTTTCTCTACCTCTTGTACCTGTATTGCTTCTGATTTAAAACAATAGGACACACCTAAACCCAGCACTCCCAAAAGGTGGCAAACATACTGCTGAACCTATTACATTTTTATTGTTTATTATGTTGTTTTTGGAGAGTTTATATGTACATGCAAATAAAAAGGAAGACATATGTTAAGTTTTGTTGTTAATGTTTTTATTTGCAAATGCGTATTTTTTGTTTACAATGACTTTGTTTTTATTTTGTTTTATTATACAATTTTTGACAATATTAAAATATGATTCACAAATGTTGATATTATTCAAAATGTATTATAAAGTACAATATCATTTTTCACATACATATTTTTCAACAGTTTTGAAAAATGATAATTTTTTTGAAGTATAGTCATGTAATAGTAAAGTAAATATATTTTCAACTTTTTTACTATAAACATTTCCGTTTTCATTTAAAAAAACATTTTTATGAGAAAAAGTTACCATGTTAGAGAACTACCTTATCTGTTTATAAAAAGAACTATAATTGCATGGTTATGTTTGAAAGTTTGGTTGAAAATATGTGTAGAGCATGATTGACTGAAAGAATGCATTAGTAGTGTACGGTGAATTTATAGGGGCAGATTTATGAGTAAGTGCTGCAGCATGGCACTCAAAGTCCTTTGGCTGCACCGCGCTGCAGCACTTCCAAAGCACAGGGATGAAACATATTTACATGAATATGTCGCACCTCTGTGCTTCCCTCTGCACTGGCGCACAAACTGAAGCCATGCGCTGGCACAGGCACCCTTGCAATTCAGAAAAGGGGGTGGTGATGGACAGAGCATCTGAGTTAAACAGAACACTCATACCCAGTCAAAAGATCAGGGCTTGATCCATCACCGTTTTTTAGCTCACTGCACCATCCCAGCTCAGAACCTGGCTATATGCAAATTAGTCTGACCCTTGCCCAGTGCATCATGGGAACAGGGCAGACCAAACTACCAAGCCAATTCTTTACTGGAAAGGAAAAAAGCTTCCGGGGACTGGTTTCTGGCATTGCAGCCGTCTTTGGCCCGGCTTGCTTGAATCCTGATGGTGCAGTGAGCAAGGGACTCATGTCTGAGCATACCCTGCCACTCCTATAGTGGCCAAAACAATTCAGAAAAGGGGGTGGTGATGGACAGAGCATCTGAGTTAAACAGAACACTCATACCCAGTCAAAAGATCAGGGCTTGATCCATCACCATGTTTTAGCTCACTGCACCATCCCAGCTCAGAACCTGGCTATATAAACAAATTAGTCTGACCCTGGCCCTGTGCATCATGGGAACAGGGCAGACCAAACTACCAAGCCAATTCTTTACTGGAAAGGAAACAAGCTTCCGGGGACCGGTTGCTGGCATTTCAGCCGTCTTCGGCCCGGCTTGCTTGAATCCTGATGGTGCAGTGAGCAAGGGACTCATGTCTGAGCATACCCTGCCACTCCTGTAGTGGCCAAAACAATTCAGAAAAGGGGGTGGTGATGGACAGAGCATCTGAGTTAAACAGAACACTCATACCCAGTCAAAAGATCAGGGCTTGATCCATCACCGTTTTTTAGCTCACTGCACCATCCCAGCTCAGAACCTGGCTATTTGCAAATTAGTCTGACCCTGGCCCAGTGCATCATTGGAACAGGGCAGACCAAACTACCAAGCCAATTCTTTACTGGAAAGGAAACAAGCTTCCGGGGACCAGTTTCTGGCATTGCAGCCGTCTTCGGCCCGGCTTGCTTGAATTCTGATGGTGCAGTGAGCAAGGGACTCATGTCTGAGCATACCCTGCCACTCCTATAGTGGCCAAAACAATTCAGAAAAGGGGGTGGTGATGGACAGAGCATCTGAGTTAAACAGAACACTCATACCCAGTCAAAAGATCGGGGCTTGATCCATCACCGTTTTTTGTAACTCACTGCACATCCCAGCTCAGAACCTGGCTATATGCAAATTAGTCTGACCCTGGCCCAGTGCATCATGGGAACAGGGCAGACCAAACTACCAAGCCAATTCTTTACTGGAAAGGAAACAAGCTTCCGGGGACCGGTTTCTGGCATTGCAGCCGTCTTCGGCCCAGCTTGCTTGAATCCTGATGGTGCAGTGAGCAAGGGACTCATGTCTGAGCATACCCTGCCACTCCTATAGTGGCCAAAACAATTCAGAAAAGGGGGTGGTGATGGACAGAGCATCTGAGTTAAACAGAACACTCATACCCGGTCAAAAGATCAGGGCTTGATCCATCACCGTTTTTTAGCTCACTGCACCATCCCAGCTCAGAACCTGGCTATATGCAAATTAGTCTGACCCTCGCCCAGTGCATCATGGGAACAGGGCAGACCAAACTACCAAGCCAATTCTTTACTGGAAAGGAAAGAAGCTTCCGGGGACCAGTTTCTGGCATTGCAGCCGTCTTCGGCCCGGCTTGCTTGAATCCTGATGGTGCAGTGAGCAAGGGACTCATGTCTGAGCATACCCTGCCACTCCTATAGTGGCCAAAACAATTCAGAAAAGGGGGTGGTGATGGACAGAGCATCTGAGTTAAACAGAACACTCATACCCAGTCAAAAGATCAGGGCTTGATCCATCACCGTTTTTTAGCTCACTGCACCATCCCAGCTCAGAACCTGGCTATATGCAAATTAGTCTGACCCTGGCCCAGTGCATCATGGGAACAGGGCAGACCAAACTACCAAGCCAATTCTTTACTGGAAAGGAAACAAGCTTCCGTGGACCGGTTTCTGGCATTGCAGCCGTCTTCGGCCCGGCTTGCTTGAATCCTGATGGTGCAGTGAGCAAGGGACTCATGTCTGAGCATGCCCTGCCACTCCTATAGTGGCCAAAACAATTCAGAAAAGGGGGTGGTGATGGACAGAGCATCTGAGTTAAACAGAACACTCATACCCAGTCAAAAGATCAGGGCTTGAACCATCACCGTTTTTAGCTCACTGCACCATCCCAGCTCAGAACCTGGCTATATGCAAATTAGTCTGACCCTGGCCCAGTGCATCATGGGAACAGGGCAGACCAAACTACCAAGCCAATTCTTTACTGGAAAGGAAACAAGCTTCCGGGGACCGGTTTCTGGCATTGCAGCCGTCTTCGGCCCGGCTTGCTTGAATCATGATGGTGCAGTGAGCAAGGGACTCATGTCTGAGCATACCCTGCCACTCCTATAGTTGCCAAAACAATTCAGAAAAGGGGGTGGTGATGGACAGAGCATCTGAGTTAAACAGAACACTCATACCCAGTCAAAAGATCAGGGCTTGATCCATCACCGTTTTTTAGCTCACTGCACCATCCCAACTCAGAACCTGGCTATATGCAAATTAGTCTGACCCTGGCCCAGTGCATCATGGGAACAGGGCAGACCAAACTACCAAGCCAATTCTTTACTGGAAAGGAAACAAGCTTCCGGGGACCGGTTTCTGGCATTGCAGCCGTCTTCGGCCCGGCTTGCTTGAATCCTGATGGTGCAGTGAGCAAGGGACTCATGTCTGAGCATACCCTGCCACTCCTATAGTGGCCAAAACACCATGGTGCAAGGATGCCTGCATCGTGGGGAGATTGTTTTTGTGCAGAAAGGGACACCTTCCTGTACAAAAACAATCACTAAAGGCATTTTCCTAATTCAATGCGTGCTGTAGAATGCAGCACGCATTAAAGAGGGAAAAATGAGGAGAAATGAAAACATTACTCCTAATTGCGTCTTGCTACACCACCTCTAGGGTGGTGCAGAATTCACACACATCTCCAGATTTATGATTTCTCGTAAATCTTGAGATGTGCCTTGTTCCATGGGTGTTGTGTGGGAACATACACAGCAACACCCATGGAACGCCCCTTCAACTCAAAGTGCTGCGTGTGAAGGGGCCGTATTTACAAGGAGAGGAAAAGCCGCGCAGGGTGGCTTTTCCTCTCCTTGTAAATATGGAGGTAACCCCAGTACCACCACTATATAACAAAAAGAGATGTACTGGTGGCGCAGGGGGCTTGTAAATCTGCCCCATAGTGCTTAGGGATTTGTCGGAGTGAAACAATAAGAACATAGTGCTGGATGATTGAGGAAGTGCATGAGACTGACAGGAGGAGTCCTAGGCTGCATCTGTACTACTTCAGTATTTAGTGGAGTGTAGCAATAGTATTTATGTGGTTAGAGGTTTGTAGGCATTGTGCACAGAATATTGTTGGTGTATTTCTGTTAGTGACTAGGCCATTCCATGAGAACATCACTAGTAATTGGAATGATGACAGTGCTGCAAACAGAGTGCGTAGGTATTGGCAGAGTAATATGATAAGTAGATAGTGGTGCATAAGTGATTGGATAAGTAGATAGCGCTGGATGGATGACTGGAGAAGTGCATATGACAGAAAAGAGGATTCCTAGGCTGCATGGGTACTAAGTGGCTATTCAGAAGACTTTTCCAATAGTATATAGCTGGTAAGAGGTCTGCATGCATTGTTCACAGAATATTGGAGGTGTAGTCGTGTTAGTGGCTAGGCCATTCTATAAAGACATGACTAGTAAATAATATGATGACAGTGCTGTAAACAGAGTGAGTGGTGAATTGATAAGTGTTTACGTATTGGTGTAGTGATAGGATATGTAGATAGTAGTGGATGGGTGATTGGAGAACTGCATGGTATTGAGAGGAAGGTTCCTAGGCTTAATGGGTACTGCTTGGGTATTTAGTACAGTGTACCAATAGTATTTATCTGGTTGGAGGTCTGCATGCATTCTGCACAGAATATTGTAGGTGTACTTGCGTTAGTAGCTAGGCTGTTCCATAAGTGCGTAACTAGTAAGTGGAATGTTTACAGTGCTACAAACAGGGTGTCTGGTGAATTTATAAGTGGATAGATATTGTCAAAGTTATAGCATAAGTAGATAGCGCTGGATGGGTGATTAGAGAAGTGTATGGGGCTGACAAGAAGATTCCTATGCAGCATGGGTAGTACCTAAGTATTTACAAAACTGTTCCAATAGTATGTACATGCTTAGAGGTATGCACACAGAGTGTGTAGTATTTTATATGTGTACTTTTCTTAGTGGCTAGGACATTCCATAAGTACATCACTAGAGGATTCCTATGCAGCATGGGTAGTACCTAAGTATTTACAAAACTGTTCCAATAGTATGTACATGCTTAGAGGTGTGCACACAGAGTGCGTAGTATTTTATATGTGTACTTTTCTTAGTGGCTAGGACATTCCATATGTACATCACTAGTAATTGGAAAGATTACAGTGACGCAAACAGACTACATGGTGATTTTAAAAGTGCTTAGGTATTGGCAGAGTTATAGGATAAGTAGATAGTGCGAGATGGGTGATTGGAAAAGTGCATTGGACAAACAGGAGGATTACTAGGCTGCATGGGTAATAACTTAGTAAGTAGCTGGATAGAGTTTTATATAGATACTGCACAGCTGAATGTAGTAGTGCATGGATAGTGTTTGGATTACTTAATATATCATTTAAAGTAGTGCATATCAAAATATTCTAAACATTTTTTGCAGTTCTTTTTTTATCATTTACATTTTTTGAAATTTCGATCTTTAGAATTATGATTTGTAAAAGAGAAGAAAAAATACAGTTATAATGTGTATTATAATTTTATAAACACAACATAATAAACATGATATAAATTATTTAGTTTGCCTTTTTTGCTGTTCTCAGAATATCTCAAAAATATTTTCAATATAGTCAACTATCGCTGCACATTCCATAAAAATAACATCCTCAATAACATACCATATAATACAAATCACACATATATAAAATGCTTCTTTCTAAGATAATTTTGTTACTACAATATAAAGAACCAAAACAATAATTCAATCAACAATTCTTTATAATTTCCATATACTCTAATGATGTTCTTTAAAATATATGATGTCAGAATATCCAAGAAAAAGTGCTTAATTGATATTAATATCTTTCCTCTAGGCCAAATGATATTCCTGAGATCCTTTATACTGAGATTGTCCAATAGTAATAGTATTAATACACTTTAACACATTCCCAATAGGCCGAATTATGTTCTTAGAACTTTGGCTTTAAAAATATTAGGTAGGAATTTGGTAATTCGTTAGGCAAACGATGTCTAAAAACCAAATAAGCATCATTACAATATGTCCATCCTTTATTGCCTTTTAAATAGACAGCATAATATCCAGATGTTGTAGAAGGACCATCATGGAAAATAATTGCTACTGCTACAAAAGTTCTTCCTGATATTGATAGTTGACTTGCTACAAAATGTTTAATTAAAGTTTCCAATTTTCTTCCATCAGCTGTACAAAGTTGTATCATTAAAATTATATATCGTCCAAATCTTTGTATAAATAATGTTGATAACATTTCTGATTTGCATTGGCTACACTCCATGTTTTGATTTGCTGCTTTAACTAATTTGTTGAAAGACAGTTTTTACAGTCTGATATTGTCAAATATATGAATCTTTCAGTGTCTATGTTAGAGGTAGAAGTAAATGTACAATTTTTACATTCATCTTTCCATTTATAATGAAGTCCAAACAGATTTTCAATTTCTATTCCTTCATCTTCCAATACTGCAAGCATATACAAAACAAATTACTGAGCATCTTGTTGGACATTCTGTGTAAATTGCGTAGAACCAGAACATAAATCCAGAAGATTCCGAATATCAGAAACACTTTGCATTTTACTTTTATTGGTTCTCAATTTTTCATAAATACAATGCAACACGGAACAAAACCTTTTTTCTTGATTCTCCATAATTTGCTATTGCAGAGTTTCTAGAAATAATACAACAATTACCACTACATTAGCATAGCAGTTGAACTATTTTCT
Organism: Lissotriton helveticus; assembly: GCF_964261635.1. NCBI lineage: Eukaryota > Metazoa > Chordata > Amphibia > Caudata > Salamandridae > Lissotriton > Lissotriton helveticus. The sequence goes on from NC_136061.1 coordinate 518,952,296, forward strand.
AACTGATATCCAATAATCTCTTCAATGGTGTCCTTTTTCTTTTTGCTTCAAATTTCAACATTATCTTCATTTTGTTCTTCTCTTTAAATTTACTACAAATATTGTCATATCTTCTTTTTTGAACTACTCCACGCTTTTCATATACAGGATATTCACCTAAATTGGGAGCATAAAATCTTCCTAATCGATTATACTCTTATACACAATTGCATCTGCACTAATCTGTCTCTCATCAAAATCAATCAAATGCAATCCAGATAAAGTTCTGCCTCATGACAAAGCCACATATGCCATACACTCTTTAAATATGGTACTTCTAATGTTTACCAAAGCACTGTCTACACTTAAACCTTGAGATTTATGAATAGTCACCGCATATGCCAAAGAAAGAGGAAACTGTTTTCTATGAACATACAAATCTGTAACAAGCAAAAGCGAAATGAACAATGACCAATTTATTTTACTTCTTCAATTTGATCAAATTTGATTTTCAAAAATTCAATTCCATCTCTATTTTGATGATTAACAAAATCAACAACTTTAGTCATTGCTCCATTTACTAAACTTTTTTCCACATCCAAATTACGCTGTAAAATTACCTGACAATTTACACATAGATATAAATTATTTTCTAAACCAGCAGTTTTAGATAAAGACTTTTCTAAAGAATCCCATTTTGTTTTAAATTTTTCTGTCAAAACAATAGTGATTCCTTCATGCTCTATTTTATCAATAGCTTCCATTTTTATTATTTGTTCCAGCTTTAAAAGTTCTTCATTGAATGTAGAACACTCACGTAGTGTGGGCATTAAGCAGATTATAGGTTTATTTTCTGACATTTTTTTGTTTATTTTTTCAGGAACTATGTTTTCATTTGGAAACAAGTTTGTAAGTAGTCGACTTTGAAAAGCTTATTTGCCATGTTCTGTCAATACCCCAATTCTTATATCTTGAAGAATCGTTCCATAATCAACATCATTTGCCTGTCACATATTTTTAATGAGTTCTTTGTATTCAAAATATGACCAAATGTTAACGTTTCCAACACTTCCCAAAGACTTTCTGGTGTCTTCATGCACTAGCTTTTTAAAAACTGGTTGCCCTTTTACGGGAGTGAGTTGCAGTAAATAACCAAAAACTATCACATGTTTCCCTCCAAATAAGACATCGTATCCTGTTTTTAGAATTTGCTGCATTCTTAAATGCACAAAGGCAAGCATTAAGTTTGAGACCATGCTCACTTCATCAATAATTAGAAGTTTCATTTTGTTTAGCACTCTTGAAACTTCATAACAAGCTTTTCCAGATAGCTTGTGATATTCCAATTTGTTTTCATGCTCTACAGGTAACCTTAGTAAACAATGTCATATATTTCCTTTAATGTTTTGCGCTGCCAATCCAGTTGGAGCAATTACAACACAAGACAAAAGTGAGTCAGTTGTTTTTGAAAGATAACTGGTTAAAACTTTAATTAAGAAACGTTTTCCTGTATCAGCTTGTCCATTGCCATACATTCAGATAGGTTGAAATGATGTGCATATGCATTTTTTCTTTTCATGAAGAAAACCATGGTCGATCTGTTATCTCACTTGCTGTTATTCAACATTTAGTTGTTCTTCCAAGTTTCCTAACTCCATAATATCTTCTTGAGCTTGATGCATTGCTGTTTCCACTTCACTAATGGTGATTGCCACTTCATTTTCAAGAATTGGTTGTCCTAGTGGATCTTTCCTCAGTGGAGCAGAACTTTGACTGTCTTGAGAACTGTCTCTAGCAATCTCAGCTGCAATAGTAGCTTTTTGATCAATTTCTTCATTCAACATTTTGAGATAATTTGCAAAAACTGTGCATTCATTGCTATCTTTACAAGCATTGAAAGAATCTTCATAGCACTGAAAATCTCCAAGTAATTCCAATTCTGTATGCCAAGGCTTGAAGAGTTGCAAATGTGCTAACGAGTAAAATTCTCTTTCATCAGCAGTATTACAACTCAGTTTTCTATGATTAATCAGATTTCCTTTACTTTGTTTCAGCAAACATCTTTCTGGACTAATCACTGCATATTTTTATTCATTTTGGTTTTCTGTAGTATTTCTCATAAAACTGTAATATTTCAGCACTTCATAGAGATATATGTTTTCAAGATGACGACTTCTACGTGGATTGTATGTGTCCAACATGTTTGTTTTGACAATATTTGTGCTTTCCAGATCATTTACTGCTAAATTTTCAATTTCTTGTATAGATTTAAGTACTTGATTTTGCGTTGCTGAAAGACCTAGACTCACCCAAATGATTCCTCTAGACTTCGAGTATAAACTTGCAGATGACAAGCAATCCGAGCATTCGTACGCTCCAATCTCTCTGTCAGGAACTGACATTGGCGCCTACAATGCAGAGACCAGGACTACATCTCCCAGAAGGCTTTCTAGGAGGAGTTAGCCATATAATCACGTGACAAGCAGTTCGCGTTGTACGTGATTTTCCTACCAACCTTGGATTGTCGGTTTGGAGTTGGCTGCTCGGCTTTTGTTTCACCGCGGCAATTCTGGCCGATATTTTCCCTGTTTTCTCCCGGCTCGGAGACGAAGCCTTGTGTGAGGACTGGTCGTTTTCCCTTCCTGCTAGCGGCTGCAGAAGGGAAGGGGATATTTGTTTGGCGTGTTTGTCAGATGCCATCCAAGAGAGGCGGCTGCCGTCTGTCCTCTCCGTGTCCTTTTTTTTAAAAAACTTTATTTATTGAGATTTTCAAATTGTTATACAAGTGAATTTTCACAGGTATCGGTCTCGGCAAAGCATACACAACATTACACCATGACAGCAATATAGATGATGATAAGAGGCATGAACTCTCAGCAGCATTGTCCAATATATCAGGCTATCTCGCCGGTTTCCTTTGTCGTCAACCTGTGAGACCATTCAGTGGTCCAGTCCCACATGCATTTCCTCACTATATCAGCGACATGCAATCAATGAACCTTTAATAATACATAGGCGTATAGCCATACTTTCTTTTGCTTTGTTCTTACATTATTTCAACATCTGTATCATGAGACTTTAATATCTGTAACCCATAGTGCTAGGACCATATGTCTACAACTCTGCAGTGGTACTCGTATCTTCCTGAGCCTCAGCATCAGATGCAGTAGAGTGATTTAAAAGATAGCTCCTCAGGAGGTCCCATATATCCTTAGGTCTATTTCGCACTGGTAGTGTTTCTGCATATATCTTATTCTGGTCTTGGCAATAGATAATATCAGTCAACCAATCCTTAAATTTAGGGGCTCTCCCCCTCCCCCACCGACATGCAACTCTACGTTTCGCAAGCAATAAGGCAACGTCAACAAATTTCCTATTGGGTTTAGGTATCTTCGGTGTGTATCCTAACAACATAATGAGGGGATCTCTATCTAGTACCCCACCTAACATTCCCTGCAGAGCTGTATGAACCTGGGTCCAGTAGTCATATACCCCTGGGCATTCCCACGCCAGGTGCAGAAATCCCACACCCTCTACCCTGCATCGGTCACAGCTGTCATTGTCTGTCAATTGGAATCTCAATTTTTTGACTGGTGTATAATATATCCTTTGTAGGAATGTAATGTGTATAATCTTGAGTCTGCAGCTAGAGGAGATATTGGCTGTAATACCACAACAGTAGGCCCATTGCTGAACATCGATTTCGATGCCTATGTCATCACCCCACTGTTTGCGAGCTTTACACTCCATGCCCTCGCATTGCGTCCTGATGCTCCTATATATGTGGGAGACCATATGGCGCCCTTCTGCAGACATCAGCACAATATGTAGTGGCATCACTGTATCTGGCTCAGCAGGAAACTGTGGCAGTATACTCTTCAATCCCTGCCGCAACCTGACATAATAGAATATTTCGAGAGGTGTGGGTTGATTTCCCTGAAATAGTTGATCCCTACTTTTAAACTGGCCATTCAGGAATAGATCCCCCCATTTATCAATGCTTAGTCGCTGACACATTTTTTGAAACCCACCTTCCTGCAGTAGCGTCAGTCGGGGATGATAGACGAGTGGCAGGCCTGGCGCATAAAACAATGGGAAGTGCAGTATACTAAGGATCCGCCGCCAAGCGTCCACCGCACAGGTCACCGTAGTGAACGGTGTCTCTATAGCTTCAACAGGGTCATGTATGATTCCTTTCAGGGGTAGGGGCTTCGCTATCCAATCTTCTGCAGCCAACTGCGGCATGTAAGGAGTCGGTGCAAACCAGTGATATGCATATTGTGCCTGCGCACTCAGATAATATACTACAAAGTCAGGAACATCGAATCCTCTGTTAGCGTATGGCTGAGTAATGATAGACCATGCCAGCCGTGGCTGCTTGCCTCCCCAGAACAACCTCAGCAATTCCGATCTCAGTGTTCTAAAAAAATAGGCGCCCGGGTAGTATGGAATATTTTGAAAAAGGTACAAAAACCTAGGCAGTACTACCATTTTAATAAGCAAAGCTCTACCTGCCAAGGATAGTGGTGATGACATCCAGCGAGTGACATCGTTGGTTAATTTTGTGATTGCAGTGCCATAATTCAACCTTATCGTTTCTTCCTTTTCTATGGCTACCTGGATACCTAAATAGCGGAGGTCTGAGCTACACCATTCCAGCGGGTAGTCCAGCTGAAAGCGGGACACCGCTGGGGTGAGAGGGAAAAACTGTGATTTTTTCCAATTAATTTGTATGCCCGACAGGCGTCCGAATATTATAAATTCTCCCAACAGAGGATTGAGGTTAGATTGAGGATCGGTAACATACAGTGTCAAATCATCAGCATATAGGGACACATCGATTTGCCGTTGGAAGCATTTAAATGCGCTTTGTTTGTGCAGTTGTCTAATGTGACATGCTATGGGCTCAATCTCAATTGCAAAAAGCAAAGGGGAAAGCGGGCACCCCTGCCTGGTGCCTCTGGTGATATATATTGGATCGGATAACCCACCATTGATAAACACTCTTGCCATGGGTTTTGTGTAGAGCAATTTGATCCAGGCAATAAATAATTTAGGGAACCCCATCCTGTTCAAGACGGCAAATATATCATCCAATTCCACTGAATCGAATGCTTTTGTTGCATCCAAGAACACGGCAGCTACCGGTAACTCCGGCGCTATGGTGCGAATCATAGAGAAAAGGCTACGCAAATTATGATTGGTGGATCTACCAGGAATAAAACCAGCCTGATCTGGGAGCACCATAATGGTCATTCGGAGGGATAGTCGGGACGCTAGTATTTTTGCATCACAATTTATGAGGGACAGTGGCCGGTACGAATCGCACTCTGCGGGATCTTTCCCAGGTTTTAAAATGGAAGTGATCACCACCTCACGCATTGAACTTGGCAGCATCCCTACTTCTAACGCATCTTCAAAAACCTCCTTCAACACTGGGGCCATTATGTCTATATAACATTTGTAAAATTCGGCCGGAAGCACATCCCGCCCAGGGGCCTTACCATTTTTTAAGGATATTATAGCATCCCATACTTCTTCGAGCTCCAAAGGGGCACCTAGAAATTGTCTATGTGTGTCGCTCAACCAGCATAACGCCACGTCGTCTAGGAAGTCGTCAAACCTCACCTCCCCTTCTCGTTGCGTATCGTATAAGCTGCCGTAATGTGACGTGAACATATGTAAAATGCCCTTAGTATCTTGACATTTCCCACCCTCTGGTCTAAGTATCTCGAGTATGTGTGTGTTATATCAAGGATTTTGTGTAATTTCTGCAAGCGCTCGCCCTGGTCTCTCTCCCTCGCAGTATCGTCGAGCGCTTCAGTGCTTACCTCTGAATTTTACCTCTCTAGCTGCCTCATCTTCATATTGCGTGAGTTTGTCCCTAAATTCCTTATGCAACTGCCCCACTTCTCCCTGTGCCATCTTCGCCTCTAACTCTTTCAGTTCCTGCTCAAGTTTCTTTACAGTACCCTGAATGTCCCTTGGCACCCCAAAGCTTTTGGAGATGCAGTACCTCCTGACCGTTACTTTAAAAGCTTCCCAAATCGTTTCCACGTCATCCACCGACCCCTTATTCCTAGGAAAAAATGCTGCAATCTCCTCACCCAGTTCCAATTTAAAGACCTCATCCAGTAATGCTGAAAATTGAAGGCGCCACAAGGGTTTTGTCTTGTCGTACCCAGGTATACAAATTTGAGCCAGTACTGGACAATGGTCCGAATATGTCCTCGGCAGGCGTACAACCCTACCCAGATCCACACTCAGTCCACAAGATAACAGGCAATAATCAAGTCGAGCCCATGTATTAGAATATGTGGTGAAATGCGTCCCTTCTCTAAGTGTAGTGTGAACAAACCTCCAGCTATCGATTAACCCCCCTTCTTCCATTATGCCTTTCAACACATCCCTGGCACGTTTATTGTATTGGGTACAACCATCCGATCTGTCCATTCCTGGGACCATCGCTACATTGAAATCGCCTCCCCATATAACATGCATGGAACCTATGTTGACCACCGTGCCCCACAATTGTGTAAAGAAATTCGGCGTATCTACGTTAGGGGCATAACAATTCACTATCGTAACTGTGTCAGTGCCAAGCCTGCCCCATATTAAGACAAATCGTCCCTCCGAGTCCAGCAGTTCCCCAAGCATCACAAAGGGCACCGATTTTTTGATTAAGATAGCAGCGCCTCTAGCATATGCAGAATATGAAGAGAAACGTCTGACTGCTACCCACTTGCTAGCAAATGTGTAATTGGAGCGTGGACTTAAGTGTGTTTCTTACAATAGCGCAATTTGTATTCGATGTTGGTTCAAGTACGCCAGCACATTTCTACCTTTCCTGGCATCGTTCAGGCCTCTTATATTCCAAGATAGTATAGAGATCTTCAACGTCAATCCATCAGCTGCCATCATGATGTAGAGTGTCGCAACATATCAGTAGGATATAACCAAATACAGCTTCCTTTACCAGAACCTGTACCTGCCTAGTTAATAGTGGCAAACAATCAACATATGGCATTGCAAGAGTACAATCCCACAACCCCCCCTTCCTCCCTCCCCCCACCCACTGAAGCAGCCCCAACTTGCCAGTATCCTCTTCCAACCCCCTCCCCAAATTCCCATCCACAACATGCCTGTCAACATACCGACAGTATCGAACATAGGGGAACACCCGTTGGGGGACAATTCTAGGTAGTCACACGTCCACTCTCCCCCCCCCCCGAGCCCTCCGACCTATGTGACTTCTGGGCTTCGGCTGAAGAGGGGTAGTGGGGCCTGGAATACATTACCACCGGAACTCTCGATACCAGTCGGCTGAGTAGTCATCAAGTGTCCCCAGTCTCTGTATCACGTGTGGGATATCAACAGTTATCAGCATAGCCCAAGAGATCCATAGATAGTCCTCAACGTGAGCATCTCAGGATTCCTCATCCATCCCATGTGGGTTGTCTTGGTTTGTAGGCCTCTGTCCGGTCGGTCTACGTTGCTCATTCTTCAGTGTTCACAGGTAATCTTCCACCTGCTGCGGCTTAGTGAAGAAGCGCTGCTTCCCCTGGTGTGTCACCCGCAACCGGGCCGGGTATAACAAGGCGTAGTCTATTTGCGCTTCACGTAGCTTCTTTTTTACTGCAATAAACTTGCGTCGTTCCTCTTGGACCATTGGGGTGAAGTACGGGTATATGGAAAAGGACACGCCCTCGTAGGTCAGGGTTCGTTTGGAGCGAGCCACTCGCAGGGCCACATCTCGATCCCGATAATTCAGTAGGCGAGCAATGATGGGTCGAGGTGGGGTTCCAGGCTTGGGTTGTGGGCCAAGAGACCGGTGTGCTCGCTCCACTATGAACTGTGTGGTGAAGGCGTCAGTCCCGATGGTTGCCAGTAGCAGCTTTTCTATATAGTCCTCCATGAGTCCCGAGTTTGTGGACTCCGGAACACCAGTGACGCGTATATTACTGCACCTGCTACGGGCTTCCAAATCCTCGTTTTTCGCAGCGATGACCCGCAGTAAGTTGTCCATTCTTGTAAGCTGCGCTGTGTGTCCTGCCGTGATGTAATCATTTTCGGAAATGCGCCGCTTCGCCTCCCCAAGTCTTTCTTCGTGTTGGTCCATTTTGTGCACAATTGCATCCAATCTCGTCGACATCTTGTCCACCTTATCTACTACCGTGGCAAATCCTTGCTGTATTTCTTGCAGAATGTGTTAGACATTGATTTCGTTGGTTGCTGATCCGCCTGCTGCCTGATCCATCCCATTTGGCGCTCCGCTCTCCGTGGTGGGGTTCGATACCTTTTTTGCAGCGTCAAAGGTGAGTTTAGACTGACGGGAGTCCGGCTTCCCCATCCTTGCCCAAATACGGTCACTCCTACCTCCTGTCGTTCCTGAATTGACAGTTGCACTCAATGTTTTCCGAATCACCTTAAGGGGGAAGTTTCTACCTCGAGAGGCCCACAAGCAGGAAGCCTCGGTTGTCTCCGTACCTGTCCCACGTTGAGGCACAATAGGTAGCAGTAGCTGTAGTCCCGCTTATTTCAGCACATCAGTTCCCGGCGTTTAGGCTGCAAATCTCTCCGAACCTAAAGTAGCAAGTTCATGTATATCCTGGGACTGTGGCCTGCCGAGGGGGGTTGCACGTCTGCGATGTCCACCTTTCTAATTACAGCTCTTGTGGTGATCCGTTATATATTGTAAATCATTGGCATCTGGATCAGATTCGGGGTCACATCAGACAATACTTATTGTCCCTACGCAAATGCCACCAGTTTGCTGTGCTGCGCATCACGCCTGCAATGGTTGGGTCCCGCTGCGCGCTCCGCTAGCTTTTCCCGCCTATGGTGCACTACCAGGAAATCCTCTGATGCCCGGTTCTGATGATCGCTAATGGCCGTCGTCCGTCCTTCCAATGACTCGCGTGTGGAGTCTCCGGACCAGCTTGAGCACCTACCACGTCATGCCGCCATTATGCCTGCTTCGCGATCGTACGCATCACAGGTGCGGTCGCGGGCCCATCCGCATAAAAATTCACCTCAGCCGCTCCTCCCGTGCTTTACCACTATCTTGTCAGGCGGCGACCTCCAATCGGCCGAGGGAGTGCTCCGGCGGCGATTGTGTGCGCGTGGCAGCTTCAATCATCCATAGGCGCACGCCCGCCTTCCGTTACCTCTGCCTGCTCTCCGCGTGTGCAGCCGCGGCCTGTCCTAGTCACGGCTGCCGCCCTCGTCTCACCCCGACAGTCCAGTAATTTACCCGGGGAAAATTTCAGGGCTCCGTAACGTCTGTTCCAGGCATCCAATCAACGCCAAAGTTTCACCGAAGCTGGGGATGAGTATAATTTAGCACGCAGTGTTTTTTCAGCCAGATCTTGAGCCAGTTCACCAGGATAAATGTCGGATATCGATCCAGGCTACAGGAGCCTCACCCAAGGGCGGCCATTCTGTCGTGCGCCCTCTAGCGCCCCGTCCTCTCCGTGTTCTTGCCTTTGCCAGCGGCTTTCCCCGAACGTGTCTGGTTGACATTCCGCGGAGTTAAAGAATGTCTCTTGGGATTACCTGGTGAAGCGGCCCGGATCCTGGAACCTTCTTTCTGGATTTTTCCCTGTCAATCAAAGGACCCTGGGTGGACTGGTAAGCTTAGGCATCCAGGTTGGATGTGCTAAGTAAATACTTACCGTTTTTGTTTTGTGGCATTCCTTGTTAGACTTTCGTGTATATTACATGCTGGATTGGAAAAGGATTAATTTTTGTTTTGAGAAACAGGAACTAGTGACAGGAACTCGGAATATTGTCCTGAGAGAACTGACCTTAATTTTCCTCAAAGATCAACCTATTCAAAGACTGTTCATTTGAGTAGGGTTTTCATTAGACGTTTGGGGAAGAGTGAGTTTGGTACGTATGGGACCAGCTTGGTTTGATTAATTGGAGGCCAGGAATCGGATGCCTGCGTGAACAATCTGTGCCTGGCTTTATAGGAACCATTGACTCAATGATGAGAGAAGCATCTTGTTCTATTGAGACGTCAGGAAGGGATTCTCCTCGGAGCTGTTTATGAGTACAGGTGTGTTGGGTACTAGCGAGAATTTATGAGAGTAGATAGCATACCTTCCTGTGCTTTACCTTGTGTGTTCTCGTTTCAGGTATCCCTTCCACTGCTGCTTCCTCCCCTTCCTTCCCTCGCTTGACTACCTCTATGCTCTGTGTGTTCTTCACTAGTGAGAGTGTGGGGAAGTCAGGAGGTGGACCCCCTTAAGCATCATCCTGATCCCGAGGAGCTCGACCAGATCGTGACACTCTCAATGGGATAACATATTCAAACTGGAACTGTACAATTTCTTACTGAGACTCTTCTCGTGGGAAATGTCTTCCCACATTTCTCTCAACTCTGTCTTTTCTGATTTTGTTATGTAAGATGTCACATATCAAGCAACAGCAATGGAATTTTCCGCAACATATTGGATTTCCATATTAGCATTCCTCATTGAGAGAATAACTGGATTATAATCATTGATATACTTTGATTCTTCACTTCTTCTCAATTTGTATGTAGTTTTTGGGCTATTTTCTAGTGATGGTATAGCTGATATAAAATTGTTTACTTTTCTTTTGGATATTACTGGCCTTGAAAATCCAAAACAACATTTGGTATAAAACTTTTACTTGGACTTGTACTTCTGACTACATTATTTGCCACATCAATCACTTTGGACTTGTAACAGTTGTTGCCTTAAGGAGTTTTCTTCTGTTGTTTTTGGTACAGCACATGTAACATAATCTTCAATAAAAGATAAAACTGTTTCATCCGAATCAGTTCCAAATTTGGGTGCATCCTTGATCCATATCAGCATATGTATATGAGGAGCACCTTTAGCTTAATACTCCTTTCTCCAAAAGAAATCAATAACTTCTCCTAGAAGAGGATACTTTTTATTGCAGATAAAAGACAAACCTATGATTGAAATATCTGCGTACATTTACAGGATCCAAAGAGCACAATTCTCCAGGTGTCTTGTATTCAATATTTTTATATTTGAATTTGCTTCTCAAAGAGCTTTAAGTAAATCATTCCAAGCGTATTCAGCACAGCTTAGGGTAACAAACCATGTAGGAGTTCCCAAGGCCCACATGCATCATTGTGACATTTTGCACTTCCTAATTTGCGAAAAATAAGGAATCGCAAATTAAGAAGTGCAAAATGCTATGCATCATTATTTTCGGTATTCATTTGTGATTCGGTAAAAATCGCAATTTTTACCGAATCCCAAATGAATACCGAATTCTTAAGTTAATTTTCGCAATTCCCATTGATTCCTATGGGCCAAAAGGCCCATAGGAGTCAATGGGAAGGCATTAGCAAATTGCGAGTGGCACTTTGAAAATTTCATGGGTGCAGGGGGGGGTCCAAAGGACCCCCCATGCACCCCTGAAATGTATTTTTCGCATCATGTTTCACACACACATGTCCTAAGGACATGTGTGTGTGAAACATGAATGTTGAAAAAAAAACATTTTCAGCATTTTAAACACTTTTTCCAAATTTACCGAGTGGTTCAACCACTCGGTAAATTTGAAACCCTAATTGCGAATTTACAGTTTTAAATTTAATGATGCATTGCTTTTAAGAAATCGCACATCTGCGACTTCTTAAAAGCACCCGCAATTTTAGAACTCGCAAACATGTTACGAATTCTAAAATTGCTTCATGCATCCCAAAAAGCACTTTTGCATTCGCAAACGGCCGATTTTAAGGAATCGCACCGTTTGCGACTACAAAAATGCTTGATGCATGTGGGCCTAAGTTCCTTAGCATGCATTTAAGTTCTCCATGACGACGATACCAATACTCATTAGTACCACGCTGACATGCCATCAAATGACTCAGTTGAGATTCTAAATGATCGTCTCTCTGATGTACTTTATCCATAAATTCCTTTGCAGAAACATTTTGAAGATGTACTCCTGTTTTTAATATGTGGTTGACTGCATTTGAAAGTCCAGACAAGTCACTCTCAAACAAAAGATGAAATATATATGGGATACAATCAAAATCTTGGATCGTCTGCATATAATTTTGTTGTCCGATATTCTGATGCAGGAATCTGCACTGATCATTCGTCATATTGACCACCTTTTCTAGTTGGGAACAGCTTCGGAAAACAACAATCTTCCAAACATTTTTTTCATACACTCATGAGAGTCTCCTCCGCTTTCTTCTTTTGGAATAATTTAATAGTATTCCCCATCACTACTTTTGAATAAAGTGGATGTACACTATAATGTTCATGAATTTCTTCACTTTTGGACATGTCCACTTTTTCAATTTGACCACTTGTCGTTTCACTATCATCTCCTAAGTGTATTTCTTCTTCTTCCACATACACATTTTCTGTAGTAATCATTCTTTTTATAAGATATAATATTGCCTTTTGCTCTTTCCTGATATCCACTAATTCCTGCCAGATTTTCTTACTCTTAGTAGGAACACCATTAACTAGAATAACTAATGGTTCACTTTCTACATTCTCTACACCACTAGTTTCAATATTTTTCGTTAAATCTAGAGGTAAATATACAACTCTTTCTTTTAATACTCTTGGTAAAACTATAGGAGTCAATGTACCTGTTTTAGGATCCATACAAACAATAGCTTGAAATGGGAGTACACATTGAATCAGAATAGACTCATAAGTGTTTAAATCTATCAGTTCTGGAGGAAAAGTTACCAACTCTAGATTAATATGGACAGCTTAAGCAGGCACTTTATTATTATCGTCTAATTTGATCTAACCCAAATCAAAGCAATCCTCTACCAACAAATAAGTTGAACATTCCTACCACTTATCTTTATTTTCTCTTTCACTTTTTAAATGTAGATCAACAGTCCTAGTCTGATTTCTATATTGAGTTCGGTGGCAACAAATACAAGAAGAATTTGACCTTTCACATGAAATCACATCAAACTTTGTAATTTTTTCTTCAAACTGTTCTGTAGTAGTATGTACCACATTTTCTTCAACGTCTACTTCTATTAATGTCTCACTTTCTCCACTCTCTTTTTCATGACCAAAGTAACAAAACTTTATTTCATCACAAACCTTTTTTACATCTGATACTGACCCTCGCAAAAGGGCACTGTTTAACTCATTTAAAATTATTGCTGGACTTTTTTCGTAATCTTCAGACTAACTTCTGCATTTGAGGATGATGTACTAACATTCTAAAATGATGAAAAACACTTTGACATACTTTTCTAGAAAGACAAGCCAGAGAATGACCTTGCAAACCAGTATTTTTTCTCGCTCTGCAAGGATCTAGTCCTTGCAACATCTTAATCTTTTGATTAACACTTTTTTACTACACTCTCTTAAGAAATTGCGTAAAATATCAATAGATTACTGTTGTATACTAAAAATACTACTACACTCCCAAGTATGCACTGGGGCTTTAGGACGTCTCCCTAGAACTTCATCAGCTATCACTTTTTCTACATTCCTAGGAACCATCTTCTCTTTCTCAATTGGATAGCCATTTCTAACCTCATAAGCTCGACCACTGGTATCAACTGCAAGCAATAATGTATTGGTTTGAAAATAACTCTCTTCATTAACTTGAATTGTGTTTCCATTCACCCAAAAAAATATCACAAAAGTTACTTCTGTTAATTAGTCTCTTCTTTTTACTTTTGGCCTCTATAAAATGTATTGGCTTATCTAGTGATCGAATTCTATTTAAAACTAAAATGAATAATTTCCTTTTTAATTCAAAAGCCTTCTCAACAATTTTTTCAATTTCTTTCTTCTTTTTATAAAATGCTGCTCTTCTTTTGTATTTCTTGACATCAAACTAAAGACAACTCTATTGTAAAACATTTTCTTTCTAATTTTTTCATAGTGACTTTTCCCCCTTTTACCATACATTGTGTCTTTTGAATGGGATTTCTCATTATTTATGTTTCTTTTCTTCTTCTTTTTTTTGTTGTTGTTGAGGTATTCTTTGTACTTTCCACAATTTGCACACTGTTTCTAGGCTTTGACATTTTTAAAATACATTATTTTGTTCTCTTAGACTTTTTCTTTTTCCCCACACGTTGTTGTTCGCCTAATTCTTGCTGTTGAGTTTTCTTCAAATAATAGTTATTTTGCTGTTGTTTCCTTTTTTTATTTTTCTTGCCATGATAAGTTTGTTTTAATGATGATGAATAATGTCTGTAGAAAAGAAATATATATATAATAATATTATTTTAATAAATCTATAAAATATACTATTCGATTACTAAACAAACACATTCTACATACAAACCATTTAAACACCTCCTTTTGAATTCACAATTAATTTACTGAAGTACACAGGTACTAATTGAATAATTGTTGGAATGAATAAGCGCTATACAAATGCATAGACAGTAAATGAGTACCTAGAGTACTGGTACTTAACAGCACATCGACTTTATAAGTGATTGTGTTTCAGCAGAGGAAGGATATGCTTCTGTCATGATGATGTAGGAGTGGACACAGACTCACAGTGTGATTCCTGACTTTCATAACTATTACCTAGATTATTACAGGAGTAAATCAGTAGTCTGCAGAGACTTAGGAGACTGCATACATTGGACACATTTGACTATACCACTGCTTATCTCAATACCTGAGTCATTTTGCAGGTGCTTAGACAGTGACTGGGTCTCTAGAGCGCTAGTAGTTAACAGCAAGGTGAGTTTATAAGTGCTTATGTTTCAGCAGCATGATTAGACAAGGATATGCTTCTGTCTGGATGATTGTAGGAGTGAACACAAACTCACAGTGTGATTTCAGACAAGCGTGACTATTAACTGGATTTTTGCAGGGCTGACTCAGTAGTCTGTAGAGGGTTACAGGACCACATACTTTGTGCACATTTGACTGTAGCACTGCTTGTCTCAATGCCTGTGTCATTGTGCAAGTGCATAGACAGTGACTGGGCACCTAGAGTGCTAGTATTTAACAACAATGTGAGTTTATAAGTCTTTGTGTTACACCAGAGTGATTAGAAAATGACATATTTCTGTCAGGATGATTGTAGGAGTGGACACAGATTCACAGTGTGATTCCTGACTTGAATGACTATTATCTTGATTTTTGCTGGACTGAATCAGTAGTCTGCAGGTACTTAGGGGACCACATATATTGGGCACATTTGACTATACCACTGCTTATCTCAATGCCTGAGTCATTATGCAAGTGCACGGACAGTGATTGGGTACCTACTGTGCTAGTAGTTGACAGCAGGATGAGTTTATCAGTGCTTATGTTTCAGCAGACTTATTAGATAAGGATAGGATATGATTCTGTCCGGATGATTGTACGAGTGGACATAGACTCACAGTGTTTTGCCAGAGAAGCATGACTATTACCTGCATTTTTGCAGGATTGAATCAGTAGTGTGAAGGGGGTTAGGGGACTGCATACATTGTTCACATTTAACTGTACAATTGCTTGTCTCAATGCCTGATTGATTTGTGCAAGTGGAAAGACAGTGACTGGGTACCTAGAGTGCTAGTAGTTGACAGCAGGATAAGTTTATAAGCCCTTATGTTTCCATAGAGTATTTAGATAAGGACATGCTTCTGTCAGGATGATTATAGGAGTGGACACAGACTCACAGTGTGATTCCAGACAAGCATAACTATTAGCTGGATTTTTGCAGTACTGACTCAGTAGTCTGCAAGGACTTAGGGGACTGCATACATAGTGCACATTAGACTGCACAACTGCTTGTCTCAATGCTTGAGTCCTTGTGCAAGTGCATGGACACTGACTGGGTACCTAGAGTGCTAGTAGTTGACAGCAAGGTGAGTTTATAAGTACTTGTGTTTTAGCAGAGTGATTAGTTAAGGACATGCTTCTGTCAGGATAATTGTAGGAGTGGACTCACAGTGTGATTCCAGACAAGCATGACTATTACCTGGATTTTTGCAGCACTGACTCAGTAGTCTGCAGGGGGTAGGGGTTCCGCAGCGTACCGGAATTTTTTTTCATGCTCGCGCTTTAAAAATACATTCTCGCACGCTCGATCGCCTGGATCCCCACATTTGCAGACAAGTTTTCCTGATCCGGTCGCGTGCTCCATGAGATATTGGTAGCTGTTTGCGCTCTCTTGCACGAGTTCGCACCAGCAATCACGTCATTCGTCTTGCGATCATGTACCGCGAGAGTATGAGATCTCAAACACGTTATTCTCCACAGTGAGCGAGAGCACGAGGACACGAACACGTCATATTGAACTCGACAAGGAGCGAGAGAACCCGAACACGTCATTCTCCATCGCGAGCGACAGCGTAAGGACGCAAACGCGTCTTATCCAACGTGACAGGCAGCGCGAGAACACAAACACGTAATTTTGGAAGCACCATCGACGTCCAACGGAAGTAAGGTGAAGCTCGAGAACTCGAACATGTAAAGTTTTCAATATGGAGAGGAATATCAGCTCTAGCAGCATAAAACCTCCTGCAAATTATGATTTACATGAAAAAAACTCCTCAGATTGACATTTGGCTATGCTTTTTTGTGCAAGGAGTCCTTTTTTATAATGGGGGAGAGGAAGGAAGTGCCACAGAATCTCCAACTTCCTGTTCCTGTCCAGCAGGCTCCTCCCAGTGTTTGTCCATCTCCTGCTCATTCTGCCTTTGGATTTTGAGCTGGAAAGAACACTCTTTTCGTCTGCTGCATCATTGCGAATGGATTTGAGGATTTTTGAGTTGGATATTTTACAAGTAAGTGGCTGTTGTTCTGTTTGATTGGGGGCATTGCACTTGTTGCAACTACAATTCAATTTTGGTAACTATCATTCCTTTTGTTTTAAATGTTGTGGGTAGTAGTAGTCAGTTGGCCCAGAGCTGGTCATGGGTGGCTGCATGATGAAGCAACTGTTCCTTTGGTGTTATTTTAATGTATTTCATTTTCAAGCATCATTTAGGGCATGGATGGCATTGGATTGAGTTGGGAAATGTGTTTATTTAGGGTGGGCTTTCTGTTGTTGGGCCTGGCCATGTGGCCGGTGGCCATTTAGAAGCCTAGGCCTGCACGCTTGTCTGGCCTTGTCTGCTAACAGGCCTGCTTTAATCCTGTAGGCTCAGAGCAGGTAGCCACAGCTGCATTAAACAAGTGTTTCTGTGTGGTATGTTGCTGTTGAATTTAGTCATCATTTAGGGCATGGATGGCATTGGATTAAGTTGGGAAAAGTGTTTCTTTTGGGGTGGGATTTCTGTTGTTGGGCCTGGCTATGTGGCTGGTGGACATTTTGAAGCTGAGGCCTGCAAGCTTACCTGGCCTTGTCTGCCAACAGGCCTGCTTTTCATCCGGTAGGCTCAGAGAAGGTAGCCACAGCTGCATTAAACAAGTGTTTCTGTGTGGTCTGTTGAATTAAGACATCCTTTAGGGCATGGATGGCATTGGATTGAGTTGGGGAATGTGTTTTGTTTGGGGGTGGGCTTTCTGTTGTTGGGCCTGGCCATGTGGCTGGGGATGTACGTCGTTACAACGCATGCTTTTACCACGCATGCTGTAACAACGCAAGTTTTAAAACGCATTCCATTACAACGCTTTACACTGGGGGGTGCTGGATGGTGAATAGTTTAATTTACTATTCCAACACCAGTCCCCGTGGACACTAGGGAAGGAGTTGGATAGTAAATTAAAACTATTCCCTATCCTAGAGCGCCCCCCAGTGTAATGCGTTGTAATGGTTTTCGTTTTAAAGTCTGCGTTGTAATAGCACTGCGTGCTAAAAGTTGCGTAGTAAAGGTTGTTCCCCTGTGGCTGGTGGCCATTTTGAAGCCTAGGCCTGCAAGCTTGTCTGGCCTTGTCTGCCAACAGGCCTGCTTTCATCCGGTAGGCTCAGAGCAGGTAGCCACAGCAGCATTAAACAAGTGTTTCTGTGTGGTCTGTTGAATTATTTAGACATCATTTAGGGCATGGATGGCATTGGATTGAGTTGGGAAATGTGTTTCTTTTGGGGTAGGCTTTCTGATGTTGGGTGCCTTAAAGACATGCCTTTAATTGTGTGTGTCTGGTGTGGGTTGGTGTGCAATGCATGCACCCTGCAGACCTTTTTTGGGCCTGTGTCTTTTCGGTTTTGCATTTTATTGCATTAAAAAGGCAGAGCGGTGTGCTTTAGCATGCATCCTTTGCATGACTTTTATAGGCCTTTTGTCAGTTCATGGTGTTTCCCAGGCCTCCTGCTTGTTGCTTGTGATTTGTGAGTGTCCATGTGGCTGGTGACCTTTTTTGTGGTGGGAGTTATTAGTGTCCTACTTTTGCCATATAGGCCTGCATGGGTTTCCTATTGGCTTACTGCTTCCATCCATCCATCCCCTTTCCCAGCAGCAGCTCCATGAATGATGTGTTGCTGAAATAATTTAATGCCAAATAGGGTCCACCCCACTACCATTACATTTCTATTTTGGTGGTTCTTATTCTCTTTCCTATCCTTCCTGAGAGTGTAGTGTGTACACAGTAGTATAACATAGCCCTTGTTGACAAAGTTTCAGAAATGGCTAGACTATATCTTCTTTTGTTTGTTTGTTTTTACTAGTACAGTAGTAACTGAACCACAACAACAAATGCAACATTTTACTGATGTTCTTCTCCTGGCTTATTTGCTTTTAGGTGCACAAAAAGCCAGAGGAGGAGGTGTCATCATCATCACCCTATTGAACTGCCAGACAGAAGTCCTGCTGCGCATCACGTCCACGTGTGAGCACAACTTGTGCACCTGCATCCTGCCTAACATCTGAAGATGACCCCAAAGAAAGGTACCAGGTCCAGTACCAAGAACATTTCTGGTGAGAAGAAGGAACAGAAAAAGGAAGTGCCACTAACCACGACTGGTGTGCCGGCCAATGATTTTTTTGGGACTAAAAGAATTACGCCTGCAGCAGCGTTGTCTGGGAACCAAGCTGGGAGCAGCACCTCCGCACCAGCGGTCCAACCCCACCAAACTAGGCCCACGCCCTTGAGTGTCGCAGAGGTAGCCAGTCTACTAACGGGCAGCGATGTTGAAATGTCATTATCGCAAAGTAGTACACAATCAACGCAGGTGGAAACTCCGCAGATAAACGAGTGTAGCAGTGGGATGACTGCGGTGAATGATTTAGTCACTTAAATTGTAAAATGCTATGTTGCTGGATATGTGCTTTGTCCAACTCTTTTAAAAAATGTACTCTAAACGGAGGATGTGCTTAGCGACATGCCGTCACTGTGGGCCTGCTCTGTCCTGTTGTTGTTGAAGGTCAATGCTGGAAACGGACTAGAGTAGAGATGATGCATACATGCCACCTCGGAAAGTGTTCTTGTTGCACTATACCATAACTTGTGCATTTTTTTCAACTCTATTTCTCAATATCCCTTTTGTTTTTCCATCTACAATTACAGGACGGGCCTTGCGCTATACTTGGGAAAACATTACAATCCACACTTACCTTACCAATAAATCTACATTTGCCAGGGAGACAGTGACTACTGGCGACACACAAGATTGATGGACGAGAGGACCAAGAGGAATGCCGAGATGCAAATCCACATTTTTGACCAGGATAACACAGAAACAGTAGCAACTTTTATCATCTTTTAAATAATTTGACTCATTTTTGTGTCTACAATCTTTACAACAGTGTGTTCTTGTTGTTGTTATTATTATCATTAGATTTTGCTCTGTTTATGATTCATCCCTACCAATATTTAAAAATGTTATTTGTTATATGTAAAAGTAAGCCCGGAACAACTGAACAAGAACTGTATGTAATCCGGGTCTCCTTATCAATTATCATCATGCATGCATTTCCTTTTTCTCACTTAACATATTGATATGGATATGGTAGTCTACAGAGATTGTGGTTTGTTGTTTGTCCATGCATACTGTTTTTCATTTTCAAACCTTTCCCCAATCCCCTTCCCATCCATTCAACAAACCGTAACCCTCTTCCCCCAGGCTGTGTGACTTATTGAGATGTGACTAAATTAAATATACACCAATAATTTATCACACGCTTACTGGGGCGGATATGGCAAAATCAACAGTACTTCAATTTCAAGGCAGAGCGAGGATCTTCTTCTGATTGGCCACCCATGAGCAGAACATTTTAGAGGAGATTTTTATTTACCAAAGGAACATATACATCCACATTAATTTCCGGCATTGATAGGATTTCCTGTCATCCTCATACACAACACTAACTGTTACACTTGTGTCGAGTGCACTCTAGGCCTAGTCAAGTGACTCAACAAAACTATAGTTTTTAACTCTGTTTAGTAGGCTATCCCCACCACCGTTATGTTTTGTTGTAAAATATTTTTGCATATTATTGTTTCGCGGCAAGTTCTGTACTGTACTTCATTCTATTACTCCTCGCACAGTCTCTCTCAGGTGACTGACTGTCTCATTTTCTTTTTTTGCAAATGCTTCTGCCCTGCCAGTGTCTACTACTACTACAACCACAACAACCATGGCATGTTAGGAAATGAAACCATCATCACAATGCAGCCATCGCTGTGCCTAAGTTAAACATCAGGCAAAGATAAGAGAAGTTTGGGAAGGCATAATTAATAATGGACATGTTTTTAATCAATTCACACACCCCTTTGAATCCAGTTAAACAATGCATAGACTAGAAGAGAGAAACTGACAGTACTAGTAGTACAACTCAATCAGTGTGGGGTGCTACATCTATCTTTTCGTATCTTACAAAATATTGATTTAATAATAACCCTAACAAAAATATACTGTGTAAAAAACTCATAAAACCTCACCCACCCCTCTCCCTAACCCCAACCAATGTCCATAAAGAAGTCCAACCAAATGTCCAAAACCCCAACGCCCTTTCCCACCCACCAAAACAATAAATAAAAAAGGGTCAATAAACAGGGTCTCCTAGGTGTCTTTGGAGGACACGCACTGCCTCCTCAAGTAGGGCGACGCGGCGCTTTAGAGCGCAGCAGTTGCAGCCACAGGGGGGCACCAGTGATGGAAAGGCGGTGGCGGGCGGTCGCCAGGCAGTGGGCGGCCATACCGCTGGAGGGCGGTGGCTAGGGCCCGGGGCATTGGATGAGTGTTCAGCTGCTGCCACCTCCTCCTCCTCCTCTTCTAGGACCACCAGCCTTCGATATTCCACTTGTATTGCCTCCAGCTTCCGGCGCCGTGCCTTTGCGGCCAACTCCTTCCGATCTGGTTTGGAAGGAGTAGCTGTAAAACAAGACTATTCTAAAATATACTCTTAGAAAAACAGTACGACAAGTTAATTATACACATAGTGGCATGGTAGCACTATAAAGCACAGTATATAACATTTGTGGTATGTATCTATCCTAACACTTGCTTGGTCTTTAACTTTGTGGGATTTTTCATGCATTCAACCAACCATGCATCAGATTCCTATCAGCCATCTTTGCAATTTGCATGCTTGCATCACATGTATGCTTCTCTCTGTCAGTCACAAATATTAAATATTGCCCATCCTTATTCCTTCCACCTGTCTTTCCCTTTTAGTTCAACACCAGGTGATCTGATCTGACTTTTAGTCTTCTCCATAAAACTTTCAAAGCAGAGTTGAAATCAGATAGAAGAGGCCATTGGTTACTCAATTCTCCCGCCCCTAATGCCTTTACTAATGCCAATGAAAGGGTGTCTTGACTCTTAAAACGTACACACCAACTCTAATTTACTTAGGGCATCATTAGGATGGTGGGCGGACTTTGTCTGCCAGCCATCCTCACGCTAATTTGGACAACCTGCCATAAGGTCGGGGGTCCTGTGGGGGCAATTAGGATGCGCCCACCACAGTTGCAGGCGCATCCAGTTTGTATAACATTGCGGCAATTAGGATGCGCCCACCACAGTGGCGGGCGCATCACGTATTTTTAACATTGCGGTGGGCGGTGCTAAAAGTACCGCCCGCCGAACTGCTAAAAAAACATGTTGTGCTTTTCAAAGCACAAAGTGACAGGCACCGTGCGGTGCCTGCCACGTTGTGCTTTGAAAGGCAGGGTGGTACCACAGGCAACCCCCATGTGTACCCCCCAACCCTCCGGGTACCCCGTATGCCTTTCGAAAGGCATCCCAAAATGCACATTCTAATATGGCTGGCAGTGGCTTTCAGACACCGCCACAATATTGAACCCTTTCCCGCCCGGTCGACATGTCAACCGTGCGGAAAAGCGGCGGACGTTCTTTCCATCTGCAGTGGACCCCCTAGCCATTGTAATATGGCATGGGTCTTTTCTACAGGGATGGCAGGCGGTTTGCCACCATGGGTCGGCTGTGACTACTGCCGGCCCGGCGGGGGCAATCTGCCCGCCATCCTAATGGGGCCCTAAGTCTCAACAGTACAGTATACATACAGTACACCCTTGCAGTGAGTGTAATGTAAATAGTTAGGGATTATGAATCTAACTTACCACCGCCCGCCACTGGTGCTGGCTTGCCCCCTGCAGCTCCATCCGCAACTGTCACGTCCTCACCATCCACGTCGCCTTTGCTGCTGTCCCCGGCACTGGTGGACGGTAGTGCGCCTAGAAAAAACATTACACATTTTTTAGGTGTCATATACACCTCCCCCTATTGGTCATTAGCAAGATTGAAAAATGAGTTAATAGTATACAATACATCACTAGTTCAAATTAGGTAGACACTAGTATTTATATGGTCCCTAGGGTCATTCTAGTCTTTGCTTAGTTAGCCGGAGCCATGTAACCATTTTACCTTTGTGTCTTTTATTTTTGCACATGTGATGTTCCCTTGCAGCTTGTTGTATAAGACACATTTGAGCCCACATGACCTCATACTACTACTGTCTAAGCTCTGCGTACAAGGTCAACCAAAACATTAACAAGCCACGTTTTTATGAAGTTGTGGTGTTAGTCCATATTGCTTATCCATAAAAATGCTACACTTTTTGGCACGGCTGAGAAATGCTTGCAATATACTAACGAGCACCATTTTTCTCATTACAGACGGAAGATTCCCTTCTACGAACCAGAGCTTTGCAGAGCGTTTGATGTAACAACCACCAGTACTAGGTTCTACGAAGGTGAGGGGTCAACAGAATTCACTCAGAGATCTGCATTTAATATTTTATATAAACTATATTCCTATGAATATACTCTGCTACCAAATGTTTGGTAATACTTCCAGTCTACTGCCCCCCACGTACTTCAGCAGGCTTTGTTGACTCCTTCCTGGAACTAGTTCATGACCTCATTAGGCCTTGATCAACAGGTAGTGGGCCCAACACACAAGAAAGGTCATACCTTAAATGTAATCTGAATGGCTGCTCTGTGGCTGAGCCCAATTGATATCTCACCTTGCTCATGGTCAGATCACCATCTATTGCAGGGCCACTTCACTGTTCTAGGGCAAGGGGGAAAGCCATCTTCAGGATGGAAAGTCTTAAGGAGCTGGAATAAGATCGGAGCTGAGGACCTGATAGATAATTTAAAGACCTCGTCCCCTTCTAAGCCTGAGGATGACTTAGAGGTCACCTGCCACAATTTGACAACAAAACTCGAGAGAGCCATTGAAGTTACTGCACCGGCGCGTAGAGTGAAAATTGTGGATAAGGGAATAGGGGCCCCATGGTTCAATGAAACTCTTAGGTTAAGGAAGCGAGCCTTGCGTAAAACTGAGAGAGCCTGGCGTAAAGAGTACAAACCTAGTGCACGGGCTCTGTATGTGCAGAAATTTGCTCTCTATAAACTGGCAATTACGTCTAGGAAAGCGGAATTTTATGAGGGCAGAATTGCGGCGGCAAGAGACCTCCAGAAGGAAATCTTTAAAGTCCTGACAGAATTAAGGAAAAATAAAGAGCAGACTCCTTCGTTCACGCAGGATGACTGCCAAAAATGTCAAGCTTTCTTCTCTAATAAAATATCGGATCTCTTAACAGAAATATCTCATACCCCAATACTTGATTGTTTTGTTCAACCTACCCCGATAGCCCCTTTGATTACCCACCCCCTGAGTACACTGCCCCTGATTACCAAGGAATTATTGGCGAGCCTAATGGGGTGATTAAAGTAAGTGTCATTGGCGGACCCATGCCCTCCCAGGATATTCAAGTTAGCATTACCAGGAATAGAGGACGATGTCCTCTTTCTCCTCAATAGCTCCCTGGAAACAGGACAGGTCCCCACTAACTTTAAGGAGACACACCTGATTCCACTATTGAAGAAGCCGGGTGCAGATGCTAAGATTTAGGCCTATTTCACAGCTGCCTTACTTAGCTAAAATTCGTGAGCAACATGTTCTTACCCATATTTCCTGCCACCTTGAAAATAATCGGCTGCTAGAACAGAACCAGGCTGGCTTTAGGGCTCATCATAGTACAGAGCTGGTTATGCTGTCTGTACTTGATGATTTGAGATGCAGAGCAGATAAGAAGATCCCCGGTGCCCTGGTGCTGTTAGACCTCTCCGCGGCGTTCGACACGGTTAACCATGAACGACTGTTGCCGCGGTTGGGAGACTTCGGCATCCAGGGAACTGCGCACGCCTGGTTAACTTCTTTTCTTCAAAATCGCTCCCAGAGAGTTCAACTGGCAGACCTGGTGTCATCGCCAGCCAGCATTTCTTGTGGAGTTCCCCAAGGCTCGGCACTCTCACCTCTTCTTTTCAACGTTTACTTGCAACCGTTGATTTCAGCACTAAATCAGATGGAATGCCAAATTTATAATTATGCAGATGTCATTCAAATTGACGATTCATCTTCGGCACATGCGAGACTGCAAAATATTTTGAAATATACGGTTAACTGGATGTCCGCCAATTCCTTAAAGATAAATCCTGACAAAACAGAGGTGCTGCCGATTGCCATAACATGCAACCCCTGGAATGATCTAATCTGGCCTAAGGAATTAGGACCCTTTCCAGAACCAGCAGTGGCCGTGAAAAGTTTGGGTATCTACATAGATGGCAAATTGACTATGACAAAACAAGTTTCCTCAGTTGTTAGAACTTGTGTAGGCCTTTTGAGACAACTCCGGAGAATATCTCAACTTTTGACCCCGGCAACCCTTAGACGCGCAGTATCAGCCATGATTTCGTCGCGCCTAGATTATGGTAACTCGCTGTATGCTGGCCTCCCACAACAACAGCTGACTAGGCTACAAACGTTCATGAATGATGCAGCTAGACTGGTTTTTAAAACAGCGAGGCGGACACATGTTACACCTTTGTTGCGTGAGCTCCACTGGCTGCCAATTAGGCAAAGAATAATGTTTAAGGGTCTTTGTATTACATACAAAGCCCTATATGGAAACACGCCAAGATACATCAAGGACCGCTTGGTCCCATATGTTCCCAGTAGAACACTCCGCTCGACAGATGCCACTCGTTTGGTCCGCCCCTATTTCAGACTATCTGCTATGGGAGGGCGTGCTTTTTCCAATTCGATCCCAGTGGCTTGGAACAACTTGCCAGTACACCTGCGCAAGGAATCGAGCCTCTTACCCTTCAGGAAGATGCTCAAAACCGTGCTCTTCCGGGAGGCTTGAGGCTCGTCCTAAGTGTTCTGGCCCCGTGAGTATTCAGTATGTATTTTTGGACAAGCGCTTAGAGACCTCTGGGTGATAAGGCGCTATATAAATTAAAATAAATAAAAAATAAATAAACAAGAGGATGGTGGTGCATCCAACATTGTTCAGTTATCATGATTTCCCTTTTTTTCCTATTGACTTCCAGTTGTTGTAAGTGTAAGTGCAACAATGTTTATTGTTTTAATGTTATGCATTTTCGTGTTGGTGCAGCATTATAGAACAACGTAGATAGCGTGTCAATTCAAAATAAAACTTTTGAACTTACATAGGCTCGGTGGTATGTGGTGTGGACTTACACGAGTGAGCGAGCGAAAGGAAGGGTGTGCATATGCATTGCTTCCACGACTGATAGGTCGGGTGTGTTAAGTTCTGGGTTGTCTACTTGTTGGGTATCTTGGGGAGAGGGTTCGGAGAGCTTATAGTTATGACGAGACACTACTATAAGTAGTCAGGCAGGGGATTGTGGTGGATTCTGAACTTCTGATTGAGGTGTGAGGAAGGTCCAACCTCCCATCACCAACATCCTATTTTCTTGTGCAAAGTTCTGTATGTGCAAAATCGCTACACCAGTAGTAGTATGTCCTATCCTATCAAAATAGTAATAAATCTGGTTGGGCATTTGTTGGTGGGAATTGTCAAAAAGCCTCAAGATTACCAAAGACTCAAGATCATTAAGACTAGAAGTAGTACAAGAGGACAACCCAAAGGACTGGACTCAATGGCTAGAGCTACTGGTGAATCTGAGTTTTATTTAAAACCTTTTAAATAAAGAATGGCCAACTGGGCAAGCTTAGCTACTACAGACAGACTACTAGTAGTAGTACAGAGAGTCATCATAGCAGAGGCAGGGATAACAGGAATTTCGAAACAGATAGTACCGATCAAAGGATAATTGTTGGTAAAAAATAGCATTAGGAAACAGAAACAATAGTTCGGAATAAATATGGTGCAGTAAAAGTTATGGAATAAGAATTATTAATATTAAAAACAAGAAGACTTACTAGGGCCAGCAGAAGAGCCCTTGTTGGTGTCCCTACTGTTGCTGGTGTTGTGCTCCTCCCGCCTACTGCAACCCTGTCTGCCTGCCCCTGGGTGCTTAACAGGAAAGATATAAGAAAGAAACAAACATTGATGATTGGTGTGAAACACATCAAATATTTTTTTTATACGGTCAAAAAAACACTTATGTAAACAACAATTGCAATAACTAAATTGACCGATCTCACCTGGTCAACAAGTAGTATTGGGGATTCGCGGATCGACTATTTACTATTTATCAACACTAATCCAGTCTTCCATTCTGATTCGAGAATACTAAATGAGCTTAAGTATGATTTACCACCTGACCTAGCCCACCTATTCCAGGTGTTCCAATTGTACATTAAGTATGCATTTCCACTTCTTTTACTCCTCAACAATGCATATGGTCAAATGGGGGACACATGACTACATTTTTGTATACACCGAATTTTTGGTTGATTGATTGATGCTAAATAATGTTCTGCTAGTGCTAAGCCTATTATAAATCATTGCACAAACTAGAAAAGGTTCTACTAAAGACTGGGGTCCTAGCAGCACGAGACGTAACAGAGGGGGTTATCACGCATACCACTACAAAATTACAAACTCATACAAAGTAACTAAACCTAAGTATCAATCTGCTCCTATCTCTTAGTGATAGGGATGGACACTAACCATCCCCAGGCCTTGGTCCTCCTCGATCTCTCCGCCGCTTTTGACGCGGTTAATCACTCCATCTTATTGTCCCGTGTCGGAGCGGCCGGAATCGGAGGATCGGCCTTGGTCTGGCTGTCCTCCTTTCTGAGTGACCGCACCCAAGCAGTGCGCTTGGCTGATTTTTCTGCGGATTTCCAGCCGGTCAAATGCAGGGTCCCCCAGAGTTCTTCCCTTTCCCCTTTATTATTCAACTTGTATATTGCTCCTCTTATTTTTGCCCTCCAACAGCAGGAGGTCTCCATTTTCAACTACGCGGATGACCTCCAGCTTGTTTTTTCCCTATCCTCCTCCCCAGAGTCTATCTCTAATTTTCAGTCTGTTATGACCTTCATCTGGGACTGGATGAATCACAACCACCTGAAGCTCAACCCCGACAAAACGGAGTTGGTGCTGACAGGTGGTTGCTCCAGTCGCTGGTCTTCTTCTTTTTGGCCCCCCTCGCTGGGCTCCCCCCCAACTCCATCCCCCTCTGTAAAAACTCTTGGGTTCAAACTGGATCACCAACTCTCACTTCACTCTCAAGTCAGCTCTGTGGTGTCCTCGTCCTTCCTCTCCCTCCGTACTATTCGCAAAGTTTCTCAGTTTTTTTCTTTCCCTGCCCTCAAACTTATAGTCCTGGCAATGGTGATCTCCCGCCTGGACTACGGCAATGCCCTTTACTGTGGTATGCCCGCATACAGCGTGCGACGCCTTCAGCTGGTCCAGAACCAGGCGGCCCGCCTGGTTTTTAATTTGTCCAAGTCACACCACGTCACTCCCCTCCTTAAGACCTTACACTGGCTCCCCATCCGTGAACGAGCCCAGTTTAAATTAGGATGCATCATTTTCAAAGCGCGGTCCAGCTCAGCCCCTGCCTTTATTATTTCTGAAATCCAATCTTACCTTCCTCCAAGGGAGCTGCGTTCTTCCACCCAACAATTGCTCGTAGTCCCTCGTTTCAAACGTAAAAAGTGGGGAGGTTCCAAATTTTCCACGCTTGCCCCTGCTTTTTGGAACTCCCTTCCGGCTCATCTGAGAACCTGCCCCCAGTACACCCTCTTTCGCAAGGCATTGAAAACTTTTCTTTTCACACAAGCTTTCTCTCCTTAAACCCCCTCTCCTTGCTCTTGTTTTTTTGCTCCCCAAGGGTTTTCAATACTACCCAGCGCCATGAAACCGCTAGGTGTACGTGCGCTTAAGAAATATTTTAAACTCAACTCAAACTCAAACTCTTAGTGACAGGACAAAGTAAGGAGTAGAGTCACTGTAGCATTACGTGACTTAATTTCTCTAAAATAAACTCTTACATAATCACGCTAAGCGAGCGCAAATGCAAAGTTGCAAACAAGTAAGATTAGTAGCGCAGAAGAGCACCTGTGTCATAACAATCAAAGTAGTAATATCCAGCAGGTCCTACTCCCGGTACAGGATATCGGACCATTGGTGCGTCAACTGGTTCTGGGTGCGCCCAACCCCAGAGCAGCGAAACACTGCCCAGCGCACCTTCTACCACCGCTGCCGACGCTCCCGGAGCCCGTACCCAGACCCAGGCCTGCCACCTGCGGCCAGGGTTAAGGGGAAGTGGCGCTGCACAAAGAAAACGAGGGCAGCCAAATCCACCTCCCCAAATAAGGCCTGCGCCTGCACCCCTTGTGGGTGCCACCTTCCACAAGGAAGGCGGTCGAGGCTCTAGCTGTGATGAGCCCTGTGGCCCTTTGCCATGGTTCTGGGGTAGGCGTGGGGCAGAAAAGAAAAGGTAAAAATTAAAAAGTAAGAGAAAGAAATGGAAAAAACAGGTAATAGAAAAAGAGTGAAAAAAGTATTTAAAAAAACACACAAAAAGTAGACAAAAACCAAAAATATAGGACCAGGAAAATAGTCAGAGAGATAATAAATAAAATAGATTAAAAAAAGTGTCTAGAAACAAAGGAATGAAAAGATAGAGGGAGGATTCAAAAGCAGGCCCCAGAACCATGCAATAGAGTGAAAACCAAGATGGTCGCGCCCATTGCGACCGCGTGGGCAAGTTCGCACGATATTTTCTCCCGGATCACGTAAATAGCGCTGCAAACACGTCAAAGCGTTCCCGAACAGGAAATACGTATTGCGAATGGGCGCGAGCATGCGTTGTGCAACCCGGAACAGGAAATAAGCATCGCGAGTGGGCGGGGCAAGTGAAAACAAGATGGCCGCGCCCATAAGCGACCGCATGGGTAAGTTGGCGAGACATTTTCAGCGCGATCACGCAGAAAATATCACAAAGAGGCGGGAAAAAACTTCTGCGTTTGCGGAGATTTTTGATATTTTAGCGAAAGTGAAAGTTAGGGGACCGCATCCATTGTGCACATTTCACTGTCCCACTGCTTGTCTCAATGCGTAAGTCATGGTGCAAGTGCATAGACAGTGACTGGGTATTTATAGTGCTATTAGTTGACAGCAAGGTGAGTTTATCAGTACTTTTGTTTTAGCAGAGTGATTAGATAAGGACATGCTTCTGTCAGGATGATTGTAGGAGTGGACACAGACTCACAGTGTGATTCCCGACAAGCATGACTATTACCTTGATTTTTGCTGGACTGATTCAGTACTCTGTACGGGGTTAGAGGACCAGATACATTGTGCACATTTGAATGTACCACTGCTTGTCTCAATGCTTGTGTTATTGTGTAAGTGCATAGACAGTGACTGAGTACCTAGAGTGCTAGTACTTGACAGCAATGTGAGTTTATCAGTTATCAGGCAGTTTAGGAGGTACATGTTGTGTTGTACCTTCTTGGGATGGGAGGAGGGAAAGAACTGAAAAACGCAAAGTGAACACCTGGTATGTTTGACCGCAGGGTCCCAGGAAGAGTGACAGGATGCAGGGGTCTCTACTCTTAGCTTGCGGAGTAGGTTCGGGCTATACTTCTTGGGGTTGGATGGCGGACAAGCAGGGGTTATGGCCCCTGGTCCCGGTCGGTCGCGGACAGGCGCAGACGGGCTTACCTTTGGCGCGCCTTCGGCACGCCCGCTGCACGAGTCCGCTGTGCGTGGTGAAGAGCATCCGGTTAAATAAGTGTAGAAGGGGTGGTCATCCAATGGCGTAGCGCCCTCCTCCCCTCTAACCCGGTAGTGTTGTCCAATTCCGCTCCTCCCTCCACATCAATCGGGAGAATCCCGTGGTGGACCGGGGAGGCGCGTGGAGCCGGGTGTCATAGGGTGCAGGAGTGCGGGTAAGTGGGGGATATTCCCTTTTTTAAAAAGTAAGGCAGAAGTGATTGCTGCAGTACTCGGTGATTCAAATTATAGCAATAATTGTTTTTTAAAAATACCAGGAGGTGCGGCGAAGTGTTGCCTCTCAGCGCGTGTCAGCAGCGCGAGTGAGCTAGCTTCTGTTATTTATGCAGTGTTGCTGTATCCAATGGTGTAGCGCCCTCCTTCCCTCTAACCCGGTAGTGTTGTCCAATTCCGCTCCTCCCTCCACATCAATCGGGAGAATCCCGTGGTGGACCGGGGAGGCGCGGGGAGCCGGGTGTCAGAGGGTGCAGGAGTGCGGGTAAGCGGGGGACATTCCCTTTTTTTTAAAGTAAGGCAGAAGTGATTGCTGCAGTACTCGGCGATTCAAATTATAGCAATAATTGTTTTTTAAAAATACAAGGAGGTGTGGGAAGTGTTGCCTCTCAGCGTGTGTCAGCAGCGCGAGTGAGCTACCTTCCGTTATTTATGCAGTTTTGCTGTATCCAATGGCGTAGTGCCCTCCTGCCCTCTAACCCGGTAGTGTTGTCCAATTCCGCTCCTCCCTCCACATCAATCGGGAGAATCCCATGGTGGACCGGGGAGGCGCGGGGAGCCGGGTGTCAGAGGGTGCAGGAGTGCGGGTAAGCGGGGGATATTCTCTTTTTTTAAAAGTAAGGCAGAAGTGATTGCTGCAGTACTCGGCAATTCAAATTATAGCAATAATTGTTTTTTAAAAATACAAGGAGGTGTGGGGAAGTGTTGCCTCGCAGCGCGTGTCAGCAGCGCGAGTGAGCTAGCTTCTGTTATTTATGCAGTGTTGCTGTATCCAATGGTGTAGCGCCCTCCTCCCCTCTAACCCGGTAGTGTTGTCCAATTCCGCTCCTCCCTCCACATCAATCGGGAGAATCCCGTGGTGGACCGGGGAGGTGCGGGGAGCCGGGTGTCAGAGGGTGCAGGAGTGCGGGTAAGTGGGGGATATTCCCTTTTTTTAAAAGAAAGGCAGAAGTGATTGCTGCAGTACTCGGCGATTCAAATTACAGCAATAATTGTTTTTTTTAAATACCAGGAGGTGCGGCGAAGTGTTGCCTCTCAGCGCGTATCAGCAGCGCGAGTGAGCTAGCTTCTGTTATTTATGCAGTTTTGCTGTATCCAATGGCGTAGCACCCTCCTCCCCTCTAACCCGGTAGTGTTGTCCAATTCCGCTCCTCCCTCCACATCAATCGGGAGAATCCCGTGGTGGACCGGGGAGGCACGGGGAGCCGGGTGTCAGAGGGTGCAGGAGTGTGGGTAAGTGGGGGATATTCCCTTTTTTTAAAAGTAAGGCAGAAGTGATTGCAGCAGTACTCTGTGACCGTTCCTTCCAGGTTTTAGAGGGTGATGTCATCTCCCCCAGCAAGCCCCTTGACTGTGGGGTGCCGCAGGTCTCTTCCCTGAGCCCTACATTATTCAATCTTTACATGAGCCCCCTAGCTGAGATCGTCCGCCCAATTGGGGTGAAGATAGTCACCTACGCGGATGACACCCAGCTAGTGGTGGCACTCAACCCCCTGCAATCCTCAACCAACGGTTTGAAAAACTGCCTGGAGGCAGTCGCTGAGTGGATGACATCCTCCTGTCTCAAAAGATTGGGGACAAGACGGAGCTTATGCTCCTTGGCAACCCCACCCACAACACCATCGACCCTTTCTGGCCCACATGCCTCGGTCCTGCCCCACTACACAAGGATACGATCAAAAGCCTAGGCAGCTGGCTTGACAAATCCCTCAACTTTAACTTCCACGCAACTAAGTTATCAGCCATCTGCTTTGGGCTGCTCAGACTCCTACGAAAATTTTTCCCCTTTCCCTGCCTTTTCCGGCCAGACAGATAATGGTCCAGGGTCTGATCTTATCTCATCAGGACTTTGGAAACGCCCTCTACCTAGGGGCACCACAGGCAACCTTAAATAAGCTGAAGATCATCCAAAACTGTGCAGCAAGAACTCTCCTTCAAATCCCCCGCCGAGTCCCAGTCAAACCCAGACTGAAGGGACCTCCACTGTCTCACAGTGAGGAAAAGGGTCGAATTCAAGGCTATGTGTATCACCCACCAAGCCTACTGGAAGAAAGGTGCCGTTATCAACCAGTGTCTGGTTACAGCCTATCACCCCACCAGACAGCTCAGATCCAAATCCCCCTTTCGGGTCATAACACCAAGAGTCAAAAAAGCAAGATGTGGATGCCGCTCGTTCTCCCTCAACTCTGCCAAAATTTGGAACTCCCTTCCCACCCAACTCAGATCAGAACCCAATCTATTTACTTTCCACAAACTGCTAAAAACCCTGCTTTTTAACAAACCAGAATAGCCCAAATGGCTGCTCATTAGGCTTGTTGTCCGCAGTGCTAGGACACCCGAGGGTAGCTACCGCGTTTTATAAATATTCTTTTCATTTCATTCATTCACATATGTTTTAGTAGAGTGATTAGATCAGGACATCGTTCTGTCAGGATGATTGTAGGAGTGGACACCGACTCACAGAGAGATTCCAGACAAGCATGACTATTGCCTGTATTTTTACAGGACTGACTCAGTAGTCTGTATGGGGTTAGGGGACCGCATAAATTGTGCACATTTGACTGTACCACTGCTTGTCACAATGACTGAGTCATTGTGCAAGTGCATAGACAGTGATTGAGTATCTAGAATTCTAGTAGTTGACTGCAAGGTGAGTTTATCAGTACATATGTTTTTGCAGAGTGATTATATAGGGACATGCTTCTGTCAGGATGATTATAGAAGTGGACACAGACTCACAGTGTGATTCCATCCAGAAAAGCATGACTATTACCTGGAGGTTTTTTCAGGACTGACTCAGTAGTCTGCAGGGGGTTAGGGGACCACATACATTGTGCACATTTGACTATACCAAACACATGCATTGAGAATTTATAAGTACTTAGGTATTACTACACTGAATGTGTGAATTAGTGTATAGTACTGGATGGGTGATTGAAGGAGTGTCTTAGTACTAACAAGGCAATACCTGCTCAGCAAGCAAACTCTATATAGGATACAACTACTGCATAAATCTCTACTGCTACATAACCTTTCTACAACTACTTTTAATATTACACATAGCCAAATACAAAGCAGAAACCATTCACATTTCTCTACTATAAGTGTCACCAAATCACTGAAAAACATAAAGGAGTATTTCTCTACAGAGCACTATCTACACCACATAAATTCACAATATAAGCTTCAAATTGAAACCAAACATCAAAAATTATGTTGCATATTTTAACTATACCTCTTCAGACACTTATGAAAACTACTCTCATCACTAATACCTTACCTCGACATATACATTTCCAATTTGAAATCAACACCTAAAATGCTGCACTGTACTACTAATGTACATATCCACACATTAAAACAATCAAAAAGTCATAATCAGCAATCCATATTCCAAAACACACATAATACTATGCAAAGTGTATATTAAACAACATTTAAAATTCATTAAAAAAACTGCAATAAATATTTCTTCATTACAAAATATATGACTAACTTCAAATTTTATGAATTATATTTCATGTTTAAAAACAAAGGCACCACATAGTACACCTCACAAATTAATAACTCACCTTTCAAATTGATTTGTAGATTATGAAGTATCTGAATCACACACCAGATTTTCTTATGCACATAATGACCAAAGTACACTGCTCTTAGCAAAATGAAAAAATGGCAAGTTTCCCTCTCAATCTGCACACATATGCATTGAATCACATTGCATCGCAGATTAATTCAAATTCTAAGACACATTTCTATTGGTTACACATATCAACTCTTGCCAACTGACCTCTAACTGAACCAAAATTGCTTCTGGAATTTTCTGGAGTCACGCCTGGTCCGTGCACTGTAAGCGATGGAACCGCGGATCCAGACAAGACTTCAAAAGTATATGACAAATAATTTTACCATTTTCTTTTCATAACACACTACTTCTAACAATATCAGTGACCTGGAAAATCTCACTTCAATTACATATTACTTTAACATTTATAAGAAATACACATTTAAATGCCACACATAGCTTCCAACCCTACCCCCATTCTGCTTAATTCCTGTTTCCATTGTAACAGTTCATGGAACCCTCAACTGAACACACAGGTCACAAGTTCAGCACACAATGTTGCAATTCAAACAGCAAGTGTGCTCGACTTTTCAAAATATCAGCTTATCCTATCTAATTTATCTTTCAAACTGTTTTTACTAACCAACACGAAACATGCTTTTTAAAAAAAGAAACATGCACCCTATTTGTCATTCTATAATGTTCTCAAACAGCCAAGCACTTGTCTTCCTTTTCTAACATTGCATCTTAATGACTATTTTAGAGACCTCTTATTTTAGCAACTACCTACTTCACCTACAGACATCTTTTGAATGCATCCAGACTTCCCTTCAAGATGCTTAGAGTGTGGATTGTGGGACACAGCTATATTTTCTGGTGCAAAAGGTATGCTGAAAGCAGAGGTGTTGACAAAGACCTAGCTTTTAAAAATGTAGACATTAAATGGATTCGACAGAGAGGATTAAAGTGGCACCATTTGATGCTATTGGTTAAATCCTTTTTGCATCTCCAACACCCTGACCTCATAATTGTGCACTGTGGTGGCAATGACCTAGGCACATTGACTGGGGTAGGTCTGGAAATGCTAATGAAGGACACTTTTACAGAATTTATGTTACTTTTAACCAAACTGCCTTTTTGTACTCTAACATATGCCAAAGACAGAAATGGAACTGGTCCAATCAATTTTGTCCACAGACGAGAAAGCTAGGAAAAATATCAATAAAGCTGTTTCTGCTTATCCCAGACATTACAGTATGGGGTCCATATACAACAACAATCTGCGTTTTAATATGGATGGCATCTACAGGAGAAATGGTGTACATTTCACAGACGAGGGAAACTGAGTCTTTCTCAACAACTTTAGACTCTGCATAGGCACTTACATGTAGGTACCAAAATATCCCAATAAACACAATGCCTCTTTTTAGAGCCACCCACGATCAAACATATAAACTAGATTTATAAAAAAAAACATTCTTTTTTTGCTGGGAGTTGCGCACCCAGCATGACTAAGAGTCGGGTAACCCTCGCGTTCACATCAGAGGGCTGTGCTGGGAGTCGCAAACCCCTCACATTCGCACCAGGGGTCGAGCTGGGAGTTGTGCACCTAGCGAGTTCACACCAGGGGACAGAGCTGAGCGTCATGCTAGGGTCACGATTCCAAATTTTTCATTAAAAACCCCAGCTCCTACCACTAATTTCTATTCGCCCCAGGGACCCCATCCCCCAGAGCCTATGCACATTGATGGGGACCGTGGAGGGAGCCCCAATGCCCCCATGGTCCCACTGGCTCCCTGAGTCCTGTGAGAGCTGGCCTTTCTTTTCCACATGGGGAGCTGCTAACATACATCTCCCTGTGTGGAAAAGCAATTCTGCTTTGGATTTTGGAAGAGAGAGCAGATTTACTTGATCTCTCTTCCAAAATCCAAAACAGAGTTTGCTACGGTAGGGCGGGAGACATGCTCCTGCCCTACCGTAGCTAACAGCAGTGTCCCAGGGAGGGGTGGGCACCCTGGGACACTGCAGGAGCCAGCCCTGGGGGGTGGCAGTCCCCAGGGATATCATAGGCTCCAGGAGGGGGGCCCATAGCCCCCTCTCAACTTTTGCATGTGGGGGGCTCATGCCCCCTACAAAGGTTTTATTTTATTTAAAAAACAGAGCCCTGAGGATGTGACATTCCCTGGGGCTGCAGGGGCCCCCGCTTTTAATATTCAAATTCCCCCTGGCCCACCCGGGGGTTAAAAATAATGAAGATAGAAAGCCCTTGCTTCATTTTTTTATTTTTTGTTTAGATCCGCGCACCCAGCGCGCATTCCGCTTTGTATTTTTTTTGTGCCTCTGGGGGTCCTTGAGGGACCCCCTGAGCAGGCCAAGAGGGTCAGGGCATTTCTACCCTGTCCCCTTTTCTTTTTTTCACCTTAGTTTCCCTGTTTTCCTCTGACTCGCTTCTACCGAGGCACAAGATGGCTGCCAACACTTTCTGGTTTGAAGTGTTGACAGCCAATTACAATAAAGCTTGTGGTCAGGAGGGTGCGCGGATCCAGCGCGCCTCTATATATCGAAACTTTTACTTTCTTTTTTTATTAATCTCAGCAACTACTGAACGGATTTAGACCATTTAAGAAAAAGAGTTCATTCTGAAACAAGGGCTACCTTTGTGCCACATTTGGTGTAAATCCGTTCAGCAGTTCAAGCTGTAGCCGTGTCTAAAGTTTCCTATGGGAAATTCATTTTTTGACTTCTTTTTTTTAATTTCTCAAGAACTACAGAATGGATTTACACCATTTAAAATAAAGAGTTCTTTCTGAAACAAGGGCTTCCTTTTTACCAAATTTGGTGTAATTCCGTTCAGCAGTTTGGGCTGTAGCCGTGTCTAAAGTTTCCTAAGGAAATGAACATGCAGAAAACACGTTTTGGGGTCCCCCTTTTTTCTCGACCCACATGTCGAATCACCCTGAAACTTTCAACATAGGAGCTGACCAAAGTGCTTCACTAGTTTTGAAAATATTGCGAAAATTCGTCAACCGGAGCCAAATTTATTGGGAAAAGACAAAAACGCTTTCTGAATAGAAACACAGTCCTAACTATAACTACCTACTGGTAGGTAATAAATATATATAGATATATATATATATCTATATATATATATATAGATATATATATATAGATATATATATATATATATATAGATATATATATATATATATCTATATATATATATATTCACTGAAAAAACCACAGGTTTCACACCAGTTATAGTTAGGTGGAAATTTTACTCGCATAAAACCATTGAAATTCCCACGTTATAGTTAGTTGGACTCACTATAACTTGCGCGTGCAATGCACTGCTGATGACGTCACATATTACATCACTCATGACATGGTCAGTGACATCACTCATGACATCACTGATGACACCTCAAATGACATCACTGATGACAACATACTTGTGACAAAGTGGCAGATCTCCTATCAGCATAAAATAACCTTTGACACACACATTCAAAAATAGAAACTAGCATTTTCTTAAAAAAGGAGAAACCAATACCAATTACAACAACTTATTAGGTAATTCCAACATCTACATGCACATCTACTCATTCACCAACAGTTCTATATAGTCACTCATGCATGTACTTACGCATCATATGTACTCATTCACCTATACATCCTGTTACACACTAATACTCATCCATATAGTTACTCACACACAAATTCACACATGCAAATAAACTATCAAAAAACATTTACTTGATTATACTGCTATATACACACCACTACACATACTTCTACAGAAACGGAAACATATTTACTCTCTTAAACAATCAATTATAAAAACACATACTCACTAACCCACCCATACACACAATCATCCACCCATACAGTCTTGCACACATGCTGTCTTCAAAATACATACAAATAGTGAGTCACTCATTCATGCATCTGTGCTCTAACTAATATCCCCCACCGAACCATACAGACACTGATACTGATACTCAAAAAAACAACTAATAACCCATATACACACTCATGTAGCTTTTCACCAACCCATGCAGCCACTTATACACAAAGTGAGACAC
This sequence comes from Lissotriton helveticus, assembly GCF_964261635.1. Taxonomy (NCBI): domain Eukaryota; kingdom Metazoa; phylum Chordata; class Amphibia; order Caudata; family Salamandridae; genus Lissotriton; species Lissotriton helveticus. Next base: position 518,990,466 of record NC_136061.1, read on the forward strand.
AGATACAGATATTTAAATATTTAAACATTACTCGCTAATATATGTATTCACTAAGATACATTTATTAAGTCAGTTAACCAATCAATTTTACACAAAAAAAATCCATTTCGACATTTATTTACCCATTTATTCTTCCATCAACCTTTAAATATACATATATAAAAAATATTTATTTTTCAGAAAGATACACATTCACTGGATGATGTCATCAGTGATGTCATTTGAGATGTCATCAGTGATGTCATGAGTGATGTCACTGACCATGTCATGAGTGATGTAATATGTGACGTCATCAGCAGTGCATTGCACGCGCAAGTTATAGTGAGCCCAAGTAACTATAACGTGGGAATTTCAATGGTTTTATGCGAGTAAAATTTCCACCTAACTATAACTGGTGTGAAACCTGTGTTTTTTTCAGTGAATTTAATAGGTTTTTTAAATGCTAATTCCTAACTATAACTGGTGTGAAACCTGTGTTTTTTTCAGTGAATATATATGTATATATTACCTACTGGCGGTCGCCAGTAGGTATATATAGTTAGGATTTTTTCCCTATGGGATTTTTGAAAATTCTATGTCTAATAACTTTGGCGTTTGTGGACGGAATTGGCTGAAATTTTCTGGAAAATGGAACATTTTGTTTCTGAGCAGCCACTGGAAATTTGGGGGGAGTTGGTCCAGGGGGGGCCGAGAAAAAAGGGGGGTCCCAAAACGTGTTTTTAACATTGAGTTTTCCATAGGGCGGTTAGCCTCACTTTTAGCCCGAACGGCTGAATGGATTTGCACGAAACTTGGCAAAATATTAGGGACTGATAGCCCGATGTGCCTTTTGTAGGTCTCAATATATGTGCTCCAGTGGATTTTGAGAAATTAACGTTTAAAAAAAGATATATATCTGTAAGCGCGCTCTGGGCAGCGCTCCGGTCCGCGGACCTTAAGCGTACCGGAACTTCGCGTAGCTAAGCTGATTGGCTCTCCGGTGTCTGTCAACATTCTAAACAGTCCGGAGCGGCCGCCATCTTGTCTCTCGGTAGGATTGAGAGACAAGAGGAGGCCAAAACAAAGGGGGAAATAACTATAAGGGGGCATAGTAGATCCTCCCTGACCCCCTAGGTTTGATGTGGAGGCTTTAAAGGGGCCCCGCGAAGCAAAAAAAAATAATTTTGTTTTGTTTTTTTTCGTGGTTAGCGCCCGGTACGCGAACCGGGAAGCGTTCTGGGGAGCGTATCACAATGAAAAATGAATGATAGACTTTTCAAATGCTGTATGTTAATTGATTGTTGGTTTTGTTGATTATTTTTTTTTTTTTTAAGTTTTTTTTATTGTGTTTCATAATTTAATAAACTTTCTAACATTTCATTGTCAGAAATTTCATAATCATGGAATATAGATTGTAGTCTCTGAGGTTGTAAAATGTCCTCATTTGCAAGGAGGTTATCTACTGCTTGTACACATTGCAGTAGTTCTTGGTCCCAAGATTCATCCATAAATTCAATCTCATTTGGATCAATGATTTCTGTGTTGGACTCTGGAAGGACAATTTCAAATGAAATGTTTTGTTCACTTTCCATTTTTCCTGAAATTTGCATAAAAAAAATATATATTAGTAGAGGTAGGGCACTGTTGGGATTAATTTTAGATAGGCAGTTTTTAACAGAGAATTTATCTTTGGGCAGTGTATAGTATCAGAGTGGAAGTAGGAATATAAAAAAGTGTATCTAAATTTATAAGTACTACAGAGGGATAGTATATAACTAACAGAAAAAGTTTGCCATATTAACTTAAAGTGCTCAATATACTTCAGTTTTAAAAATAACAACTTACCTTTAAAAAGAAGTTGAAGTTATTAATGAAAATTCTAATAGAAATGTACACCAGGAAGTAGTAGTCAAAATGGCTGTGTTTCCTTCTCTTCCTTTATATATATTCGGGTACATAACCAATCAAATGTCAGGTAAAAAAAGTAGAAAATGAAAGTAACATTTTAATTGGTTGTCAATTCCAACACTTCAGATGTGTTTTGTGAAGTAATTTACCTCACGGTATTTAGTGAGTTCTATAGGCTAAATGGCTAAATGGAATTCCAATCAAATTTGTGAAAATGGTAGGGATTGGTATGTAGTATGAGCTAATCTATATTTGGTGAAATTGTCTCCAGTGGCTTTTCTGTGAACTACTTTCCCACCTTTTTTGATGGTGCGCTTCCCAGGAAGCGACCCGGTACGCGAACCGGTGAGCGCCCTGGTACGCGAACCTTAAGCGTAACGGGAGTCCACCATTTTGTGTTTCGGTCGAATTATGATACAAGATGGAGGGCAAATAATGTTCAGAATAGGTAGAAGGGGGCATGGTAGACTTATCTTGACCCCCTAGGTTTTGTGAGGGTGGCTGAGGAGGCCCATATGTGCGAAAAAAAAACATTTTTTTTAAAATTTCGCGAGGTTAGCTCCCGGTACGCGTACCGGGTAGCGCCCCAGGGAGCGTACTTTGTTGAAAATTAGTAAAAAAAAGTTAGAGTAAAATAATAATTGTGAGTGATTAGATGTAGGGTAGCTCTGAGAAGAGCTTTTGGGTTTATGGTACATTTTGGTACTTATAAGTAGGTACCAATGCACATTTTTAAATTCAGAGTGAAAACTCTGTTGCCCTCATCTGAGAAGTGAACTCCATCTCCTCTGTAGATATCTTGCATGTAGTAACGCAAGTTATTGTTGTACAGGGAGCCCATTCCATGGTCTCTCATGTAAGCTGAAACAGATTTGTTTACATGCTTCCTCGACTTCTCAATTTGTGGACAAAATTGGTTTGACCACCTCCATTTCTGTCTTTGGCATATATTTGAATATACCAAGGCAGTCTGAGGAAAAAGTGCCATCAATTGCTCAAAGGTGTCCTTTAAAAGCATTTCCAGACCTACACCAGTCAAAGTGCCCAAGTCATTACCTCCACAGTGCACAATTAACAGGTCAGGTTTGGGCAAATGCATAAAGGTTTTCACCAATGGTATCAATTGGTGACATTTTAATCCTCTGTGGCCAAACCACTTAATTTCCACATCTTGTAAATTGAGGTTAGGTAAATTCCTGCTTTCAACGTACCTTTGAGCCCAGTGAATATAACTATGACCAACAATCCAGACAGAAAACATGGTGAGAGAAGGTTCTCCTGCAGTCAGATGAAGTGTGGCAATGAAATGGCAGTTGAAAAAATGTGAGTTTGAAATGAAAAAAACTGTGGAGTTTCTGTGTTCATGAAGTAGTAACAGTGATTGGTGGATTTTGATTGATGAAAACAGAAAGTTAGGGTGTAGAGATGTGTTCTTTGAAAGATGTATTTTGAGTGGTCAATAAAAAATCATTAAATGAAAGAAAGCACTGGATATGTAGGTGCACTGAGAGTTCAGAGTTCAATTGCAACATTGTTGTGTGAATTTGCAAACACCAGAGTTTCTCCAAGAGGTGGTTGCTATGGAAAATAGGCAGAAAGGGCAGAGGGGGAAGGGTTTTCATTTGAAAAAAAGTGAGGGAAGAGTTTTGATTGGGTGACATGAGAAATATGTGTGAAGAATTACACCATTTCTGTGCTTTTGATAGCTGCAGACTCTGGAGTGCATACCTTTTGCTCTGCTGAAGACAAATTGGTGTGTTTCTGAGACTGTTTTCAAACTCAAAGTATTTGCTAAGGTGAGAAAATATTTCTTTACTTTAGATAGAGAATAGTGTGCTTTAAGGAGAAAATTATGATTTATGTGGCGCAAATTGCTTGTAAATATGCTCTCACATGTGCATGGAAAATTTAGATTTTGAATGTTTTTGTTATATAGCCATGTTAAAAGTGACGCAACCATGCTGGAAAGCCAATCAAAAAATGATTTCATGTGTTTTAATGACATTTTAAGTCATTTTCTGATGTGCAGTGTTTAGAAATTATGATTTGAAAATCGTTTTTGTGGAAAAGGAATTGTTTTTAAATTCATGACAAGGATATAATGGTGTATGGTTATTTATAAGGCAATTGACTGTCCTTGATGTTATTTTTCTCATTTTAGTGTAAGACCTTTCTCTGTGGCGCAAATTGCTTGTAAATATGCTCTTACATGTGCATGAAAATTTTAATTATCAATGTTTGTGTTACATAGCCATGATAAAAGTGAACCAACCATGCAGGAAAGCCAAAAAAAAACCGCTTTCATGTGTTTCAATGACATTTTAAGTCATTTTCTCATGTGCAGTTTTTTGAAATTATGATCTGAAAATCGTTTTTGGGAAAAAGGAATTGTTTTTAAATTCATGAGAAGGACATAATGGTGTATGGTTCTTTATAAGGCAATTGACTGTCCCTGATGTTATTTTTCCCATTTTAATGTCAGACCTTTCTTTGTGGCGCAAATTGCTTGTAAATATGCTCCCACCTGTACATTGAAAATTTTGATTTTGAATGTTTATGTTACATAGCCATGTTAAAAGTGACCCTACCATGCAGGAAAGCCAATCAAAAAACGCTTTTATGTGTCTTAAGGACAATTTAAGTAATTTTCCCATGTGTAGTGTTTTGAAGTTATGATTTGAAAATCGTTTTTGAGGTAAAGGAATGTTGTTAAAATTTATGTTCGCCATATGCCCCCAAATTTCTTTTTCAGGGTTGCAGCAGGGTGTTCTTGAGACACCCCTGCACTTTTGGAATAAATTCCTAATTTGTGATGAGCAAATTGTTAATCGCAAATTGCACCTTCATTTATATGAGCCTCCTAGCCCATGGAAATGAATGGGTAATTTGCAATTAGCAATTTTCTCAAACAAATTTGGAATGGTAAAGAATCGCTATTTATTCCTTAAAATTCGCTTTTTTGGAAATGCAAAATAGTTATATGATACATATGGCGGTTGATGTCTAACAAGATAAGAAGCTTATGGATACATTTATGATGACTGGTGCAATGAAGTAGAAATCACTTACTTCATTGGTAGGCCTTTACAATAAATTATCTCCTCTGTATTCTTCATCAAGCATAACTTTAATCTGCAATCCTGAGTAGGCCTCACCTTAAACAAACCTCTGGATAGGCCACATCTTATTGTCATCCTGATTTAATCATTTATAATGCTAGGGACAGATTTATGATATGTGTATACCTCTTTTGTGCCACTTAGAAAACATTGTCCATGGGGAAATGACTTAAAATGTCATTAAGACACATGAATGTTTTTTTTTAAAACGTTTGCAATTTTTTTGGGTCACTTTCAACATGGCTATGTGTCTGAAACAGTCAAAATCTAAATTTGCAATGCACTGGTGGGAGCATATTTACAAGGAATGTGCTTCATGGGGAAAGGTCTTATAATGTAATATGGGAAAAATGACATTAGAGATACTGAAATGCCTTATAGAGAAGCATACACCATTATGTCCTTGTCATAAATTTGCAAACCATTACTTTTCCCCAAAAACGATTTTCAAATTATATTTAGAAAACAGTGCACATGTGGAAATTACTTAAAATGTCAATAATTCAAAATTTGTGATTCCTTAAATGCAATGTATCAAAAAAAAATATGTAAAAAATGATATTAAGGATTTGGAAACTACCACCAACTTCTAGTTTGTGGTAATTTGCGAATTCTTTTCAAAAAGCATTTTTAAAAAAAAAAAAAAAAAGGTCCCATATGACGCCCATACATGCCATTAGGGCATGTAGATGTAACATGTGCTCCCAAATTTCTTTTTCAGGGGTGCAGCAGGGTGTTCTTGAGATACCCCTGCACGCTTGAAAAAAATCCTATTTTGTGATGAGCTAATTGCTAATCACAACTTGCAACATTAATTCCTATGAGCCTCCTAGCCTATGGAAATGAATGGGTAATTTGCAATTAGCAATTTGCTCATTGCAAATTAGGAATAGTAAAGAATCGCTATTTATTCCTTAAAATTTGCTATTTATAATATGTAAAATATTTTGATGATACATATGGCAGTTCATCTGTAACAAGATAAGAAGCTTAGGGATAGATTTATGATGAGTGGCGCATCCCCAGGGATGTGACAGTCATCCTGCGCCACTGTTCCGCCACCCATGGTGTGCTGCATTTACAATGCGGCGCAGCATGGGGCAAAAAAGGCACAGATGCATGACGCATCTGTGCTGTAAAGGTGGCACATTGCTGGAGTTGTATCGTAAGTGCGATGCAGCTCCAGCAAGGATCAGGGGTGCCCCATCTATACAATGCTGCGTCAAGACCTATGCCAGCTTCAAGCAGGCGCAGGGTTTTGAAGCAGCTTTCTCCTATCTGATTGTAAATGCGGCACACCATGGGTGGTAAAGCAGTGGTGCACATTAACTGGTGCATGCCTGGGGATGTGCCATTTAATATAAATCTGCACTTTAACATTTGAGTATGTGCAGGGGACACAGAGTCGTTGAGGCTTATCCAAGGTTAAGAACAGATGAGTCCTGTTCAGTGAAAAATTAGACATAGGCTTCACCTGCTCAGCATCGCTGGACATGGCTAAATAATAGCTGCAAAATGTTACTCTTGTTAAATAATTTTACTATTATAATCTGTGAGATTTGTCTCTTACTCTGCAACATCTCATTGTTGTTGTCTTTCTTTAAAGATAAAGACAACCTCAACATGAGCGACAATCTGCAATCAGTTGATTTTGACCTCATCATTGAACTTGTAATTGAAACATCAGTGGATGTTGATCCATTGGATGATTTAAATCCTGAGGATGAAGAAGAGCGTGATGAGGATGCAGATTTGTCCGAATTATATGATATAGGATGGGAAGCTGACCTGCTTGAGCCTTTGGAATTATAAACATTTATTTTTAAAATTTATAATCAATAAAAAGTAAAAAGGTAAACCGTTTAATTTAAAAATAAAGACACCTTCAAAAACAGGTTATGTGTAGTGTCTTCAATAAAATATTAAAATATGCTCATAAAATTAGATCAGATTCACATATAAAATAGCATAGGTAACATAAATATAAATCTCATTTCTTTTCTGCTATTTCTGTATTGTAAATTTGCAAGGACTAAAAAATCTTCTATTTAAAATGTCAAGTAGTGTGTTATGTTTTTGATCACTATTACTGATTTACTGTTTGATAATAATGTTTAATAACATTTTTATTATATTTTTCCTCAGATTCAACTATGCCTACAAAAATAAGAGAGATGAAGGCTGCAAAACGTCGAAGACAGCAGGAGAAAAAAAAAATGCAGCAGTCCTCTAACAAAAAGATTTCTCAAGCGATGAAGAAAGCACCGGGTAAGAGCTCTAAATATTTCATAAGAAATATTTCTAATAAAAAAAATATTAGTACAGAAAATGTTTCAATCCATAACAACACAAGTAAATCAAATGGAAAGAAAAGGACAAATGAAAATGTTACTGCTAGAGCAAGAGATAAATCTGTGCATGATAGTAGAAGGAAACAACAGTTTACGGAGATTCGTAAACGAATGTTCCGTAACAGGATAATTGGCAATTTGTTAAAAAATATTAAGAAAGGTCAACAGAAATTAGTTTTTTATAGGAGAAAAAAAAAAGTTGAGAAAGTTATTGATCAGGCTTTTGAAATTAAACGTAAGTTATTTATTTTGATAATCAATAGAATTAGGAAGCTAAACAAGGCAATTTTTGATTTCAAAAGAAATAGTAGATGGAAGAGAATAGTTAATCGTAGTAATTTTTGTGAAGTTTTTTCTGGAGAATGGATACATAGTTCAAGCTGTGAGGCATTTTTTAATGAAGAGAGTTATTTCCAGGATAATGATTTGGTGCATGCAGTTGACATCAGTGGTCGTGCTTATGAAGTGAAAGATGGTTGTCCAGTTGAAAAAGAAAAACTTGTGACAACAGAGGCAGAAGAGTTGTTAGGTAATGAGGTTTTAGGAAGACGTGCTAAGGGTCCTGTGTACACCTGGAAGTGTAGTAGTATTTGCAGTGTGCGACAGGATTCCATCAATTTGCTTTGTGATTTTGTACGGTCATTTAACAAGAAAAGTTTGAAGCAGAAAATAAGGTTGTTGCAAGAATTAGATCCTTGCAGAGTGAGAGAAGTGACAGGTTTGCATGGTCATTCACTGGCTTGTCTTTCCAGGAGAGTATGCCAGAGTGTTTTTCATCATTTCAGGATGCTAGCAGTGCATCATAACAAAGTGAGGAAGTTAGTTAGACTGTTGTATTATGCTAAGAGTCCAGCAATTATGCTGAAACAATTATGCGCTGCTCTTTTGCATGGTTCTGAAATAGATGTGAAGAATATATGTGAAGAAATTGAGTTTTGTTACTTTGGAAGTAAAGAGGAGAATGTTGAAATTGAGCAAGAAGTAGAGGGTCATTTGGAAGATAGTGTACAGGTTTCCAGTACAGATAATTTCCAGAGGGAAATTGCGACGTTTGACATGAAATCAAGTGAGAGGCCTAATTTCACTTGTGTGTGTTGTAGACGCACTTATTATAAGAATCAGACTAAGTTAGTGGATTTATATGCAAAAAGTGAAAGGGAAAATAATAGTGAATGGAAGGATTTTGCAACATACTTGATGGTAGAAAATTGTTTTGATTTGGGATTGGATCAACGTGTGTGTACTTATTGTTGTAACAAATTAAAACAAAACCAGATGCCTGCTAGAGCAGTTCATAATAATCTGGAATTGGTTGAGATTCCTTCTGAATTGAAGGATTTAAATACTTATGAATCTATTTTGATTCAAAGTATCCATCCCTTTCAGGCTATTGTAAGAATGGAGCCAAAGACAGGGAAATTGCCTCCATCAGATTTACAGAGAGGATTAAAGGGAAGAGTTGTTTATTTGCCTCTAGATTTGAAGAAAAACATTAACACAATTGGAGTAGAAAAAGTGGAAGAGGAACCTCTGGTTATCTTAGTTAATGGGGTTCCGACAAAGAATAAGAAAATATGGCAAGATTTAGTAGATGTTAGGAAAGTTAAAAAGGCAACATTGTATTTGAAAAAAAATAATAAATACTATAAGAATGTATATGTTGCAGAAGAGGAAGTAAGTGAGGAAGAGGATAGCGATTTGTGTGCTGGTCAAATTGAGAAAGTAGAACCCTCTACTAGTGAGGAAATATATGAACATTATAGTGTTCATCCTTTGCATTCAAAGGAAGTCATGGGGAATGCTATTGAGTTGTTTCAAATGAAACAAGCCAAAGGGAGTCCCATTAGTGTTTGGGAGGAAAGTTTGGAAGCTCGGTGTTTCCCACAGCTTTTTCCAACAGGTCAGGGAGGAAGATATGATGAGCGACCTCATCAAATTCCTGCTTCTGAATACCGGACTTTGCGATTGTATGCAGGAGATGCTAGGTTTCGACAATGCATTCCTTATTTGTTTCATCTCCTGTTTGAAAGCGATCTGTCTGGACTGTCATATGCAGTGAACCACATCTTGAAAAGTGGTATACACATGCAAAACATCTCGGCAAGTGATTTTATGGATAAAGTGAATGTCCAAGATAGTATTTTGGAATCTCACCTGATTAATCTCATGGCGTGTCAGCGTGGTACTAATGAGTACTGGTACCGTCGTCATGGTGATTTAAAATGTATGCTGAGGAACTTAGGTACTCCCACATGGTTCCTCACTCTGAGTTGTGCCGAGTATGGCTGGGAAGACTTACTTCAATTTCTACGAGAGGCAAATGCTAACGTAGAAAACATCGAATTCAAGACACCCGGAGAACTGTGCTCTTTGGATCCAGTCAATGTATGTAGGTACTTCAATCATAGATTTGAAGCTATGATGTCTTTCATCATGAATAAGAAGAATCCACCTCTTGGAGAGGTGTTGGATTTCTTCTGGAGAAAGGAGTACCAAGCAAGAGGAGCTCCTCATATACATATGTTGCTGTGGATCAAGGATGCACCTAAATTTGGAACGGATCCAGAAGACTCAGTGATGAGTTTCATCCAACAGTATTCTACGTGTGCTGTTCCAAACGCAAAGGAGAAGAAAAGCCTAAGAGAAAAAGTTCTGCGTTTCCAAAGCCATCGATGTGGAAAGTACTGCCGTCGTAAATTCCGAAACAAAGACAAGTTCTACACCAAATGTCGTTTCGGCTTCCCACGACCGGTGATTTCTAAAGGAAGAGTAAACAGTTTGATGTCTTCGCTGCGACATAATGTGATGAAGAAATCACCTAAAAACACTTACAATTTGAAGAGGAACGAAGAGTCCAAGTATATCAACGACTACAACCCGGTGATTTTGTCCATGTGGAATGCTAACATGGATATACAGTTTGTGGCTGATAACTGTATGGCTGTGGCTCGGTATGTGACGTCGTATATCACCAAAAAAGAGAAGACAGAATTGAAGGATATGTGGGAGGACATTTCCCATGAAAAGAGCCTCAGCAAGAAGTTGTACAGTTTCAGTCTGAAGATGTTGTCGCATCGAGAAATCGGAGCGTACGAATGTTCTGACCGGTTGTCTTCAGCAAGTCTCTATGCCAAGTCCAGGAGTATCGTTTGGGCGAGTCTTGGTCTTGCTGCAACGCGTAATCGAGTTCTCAAACCTGTGCGGGAAATTGAGTATTTGGCGGAAAAGGAGCCAAACAGTACCGACATTTTGAAGACAAACATGTTGGATACATATTATCCAAATCGAAGCAGTCACCTAGAGAATGTTTGTCTGTATGAGGTTCTGCAAAATTACATGTTCAAGAGGAACATCAAAGAAGATACTGAGAAAGGAGTGTATGCTGTAATAGGAAGTGAGGGATGTCTGGTCAAGCAAAGAAAATGCCACTTGATAAACCATCGAAAATTGAGTGGCGAATCTCCTGAAAAAAAGGAGTTTTTCTATTTAGCACTTTTGCAACTTTTCAAGCCTTGGCGTGCAGAAGAGGAACTGCTTGGAGATTTCCTCTGTTACGAAGACTCTTTCAATGCCGCCAAGGAGACCATAGAATGTCCTGCTTTTCCCAAATATGTAGAAATGTTGAATGCGGAAATTGAGCAGGAAGCAACGATTGCAGCCGAGATTGCCAGAGACAGTTCTCAGGACAGTCAGAGTTCTGCTTCATTGAGTCAGGATCCACTAGGAGGACCTCTTATTGAAAATGAAGCTGCCACTGCTATGAATGAGGTGGAAAAAACCATGGCACATGCTCAAGAGGATGCGGTTAACTTAGAAGAGTTGGAAAGGCAACTCAACGTTGAGCAGAGGAAAATATATGACGAAGTTACCATGCAAATTGATCATGGATTAAGTCATGATAAGAAAGAGTGCTCATGTACGTCGTTGAAGCCTGTCCGACTGTACGTGAGTGGAGAAGCGGGAACTGGAAAAAGTTTCCTCATTAAAGCAATTTCATGCTATTTGCAGGAAAGGACAGAGTCATCACTGTCTTGTGTTGTCACTGCTCCAACTGGACTGGCAGCACATAATATTAAAGGGATTACTTTACATCGTTTACTGATGCTGCCAGTGGAGCATGACAACAAATTAGAATATCACAAGCTATCTGGAGATGCTTGTTTTGAAGTTTCAAGAATCTTGAGGAAAATGAAACTTCTTATCATTGACGAAGTAAGCATGGTTTCCAATGTCATGCTTGCCTTTGTGCATTTGAGGATGCAAGAAGTTCTCAAAACAGAGTATGATGTGTTATTCGGTGGCAAACACATCATTGTTTTTGGAGATCTTCTGCAGCTGACACCAGTGAAAGGGCAACCTGTGTTCAAAATGCTCACGCATGAAGATACCAGGAAGTGCCTAGGCAGCATTGGCAACGTCAATATATGGTTAAACTTCAATTATGCTGAACTGCATGAAAATATGCGTCAGGCAAAGGATGAAGTTTACAAGACTATTCTACAAGATGTTAGAATTGGAAAAGTGACCGAGCATGGGAAAGAAGCTTTACATGCACGATTACTGTCAAATTTATATCCAGAACAAGATGTTGTGCCTGAGAATATTTTTCAGAAAATTACTGATAAGAAATCTGGAATATGTTTGATGCCAACTCTTGCAGAATGTGCAAAATTTAACAACAAAATGTTGCATTTAGAAAAGCAAGAGATTGTGAAAGTGGAAGCTATTGATAGAGTAGAGCATATGGGATCAACAATTATTTTGTCTGAGAATCTGAAAACAAAATTGGATTCATTAGAGAAGAGTATATCTAAAACTGCAGGTTTTGAAAAGACTCTGAATGTGTGCTTGAACTGCCGTATAATTTTAAGAAGGAATTTACATGTTGAAAGAGGTCTGGTAAATGGATCAATGGGTAATGTTGTTGATTTTGTGAAATACAGAAATAGAGATGGAATTGAATTTTTAAAAATTAAATTTGATGGCATTGAGGAAGTACAGCTAATTGCTCGTTGTTCTGCTAGATTTTTGCTTGTAAAAGACTTATATGTTCGCCGTAAGCAGTTCCCTGTTTGCTTGGCATATGCGGTGACAATTCATAAATCGCAAGGTTTAAGTGTAGACACTGCATTGGTGAATATTGGCAGTTCTGTGTTCAAGGAGGGTATGGCATATGTGGCATTGTCACGAGTTAGAACTTTATCGGGATTGTACTTGATTGACTGTGATGTCAGAAACATTTGTGCAGATCTAGATTGTGTTAAGGAATACAATAGGTTAAGAAGAGAGTATGCGCCACATTTGCCTCAGTTTCCTTTGTTTGAGAAACGTCTGGTAGGCCGGAAACGAAGAAATGAGAACAATACTGGGCAGGTTGTAGCAAAAAGAAAAAAAGTGAATGAACCTAAAATTACAAGCAGAAACAAAGAGGATTCTGTTGAAGATGTTGTTGGTTTTCAGTTTGAAAACAGTTCTGGTGTCAACTGCTATGCTAATGTAGTAATGAATGTTTTGTTTTCTCTAAAAAATGTAAAAGAAGAGATTGTGGTCAATTCTGATCAAAGATTTTGCAGTTTGTTAAATTCTGTGTTAGAGAAATGTACCACTGATAGAAGAAACATAGAAAGTGTGTCTGAAATTAGAAATCTGTTAGATAGATGTTCAGGCCAAACACAATTCTCTCAAAATATTCAGCAAGATTGTCAGGAGTTTTTAATGTATATGCTTCATGTATTACATGCTGAAGGTGTAGATGTAGATCAGCTGTTTGGGCTTTCTTATCAATGGCAGCATGACTGCGAGAACTGTATGGTATCAAGTACTACTAGTGTAGACTCAGAAAGATTTGTATATTTAACTTTGCCAGACAGTAAATCAGTCTCCTTTAATAAGCTAGTAAAAGCTGCTAATCACAACATGGAGTGTAGCCAATGTAAATCTGAAATGATGTCCACATTATTTATACGAACATATGGCCAGTACATCATTTTAATGTTCCAACGATGTAGGCCTGATGGAACAAAATTGACAACTTTAATAAAAAATTTTGTAGCTTCGCAGTTGTCAATATCAGGAAGGACTTTTGTAACTACAGCAATTATATATCATGACGGCCCTTCAATATCATCAGGACATTACACAGCTTATTTAAAGTCTAGAAATGGCTGGTCATTCTGTAATGATTCTGTTGTAATTTTCAAAAAAAAATTGCCGTATGACCTTAAAAACTCTTACCTGGTGTTTTTAAAACCAAAATTTTAGGAAAATAATCTCGGGATATGATCTGTGGAATTTAAAGAAGTTCTAATGGCTCCTACACAATTTGGCCTTGAGGATAAGTGTAGTTCAGAGACATAACTTCTAATCATAGGATTGGACATCATGGACATGTATGTGCAGTTTAAATGAGTTCAGAAAAACTGTTTCTTTTCATAAGCTAATTAAAGCAGCCAATCAAAACATGGAGTAGAGGGAATGTAAGTCTGCAATGCTGTCTACTGTTTTACATTACTTTGTGATTAAAAGTGATGTAGAGAATTAAATAATTGTAGTACTCATAGAGGTAGTGTAAGTCTGCTTCATATTAAGCAGTATCAGTGTCATACGAAATGTAGAACATGACTGAGCAAGAAGGGGAAGATATTACTATTCCAGGATTGTGAAAATGATCTTCAACATTTTAATTCTGAAAGTTGCGGGAATGCCAAATGATGGGATTGGTTAACAAGAAATCCAAGAGTTATACATGGCTCTGACAAAATTTGGCCTTGTGGAATCTTGTGGTAGAGAGCAAGAAGTCATTTATTGTATGTAACATGTTTTTAAAAACGATGGAGATTTTCTTTCAGAAACTGGTGGGCTGAAAGTAATAACAGCACAAAAGAGTATAAGCTATTCATAGGACATCCTTGGACGTCATGGAAAGTAAGTTAACTTTAAGGAGTTCTGATTTTTGATTTCTGATCTTGTATGGGTTTTTTAAACACAATCATTTTGATTGTGTTTTTTTTTCCCCGCTGTTACATGATGAATACCTTCAAGTCACTGTTTTTAGTGAATTTTGATACATTCTGAGAACAGCAAAAATAAACCATTTAACATGTATAATTAATTCTGTAATGTTTCCATTTATGATGTATATGTAGAACTGTGTAGAAGGCATGGAGAAGGTGAGGCTTCTGTAAGTGTCAAAGTTGTTGCATGCAGTGCTGCACTTCTGCGTATTCTTTGATATGCTAGACTACATCTGCACAATGAGATACCTAAGCAAAGGAAACAGAAGTGATGTGATTGTGAAATGAGCAAAATAAATTGCATGTATTTCAATTACATCACCTGTGTTTCCTATCATTACGAATCACATTGTGCAGATCAAGTTTAGGTCTGTCCAGGGAAACATAGGAGGTTTGGACTTTGTTGAAGATTGCAGTGGACATGACTCACTTCATTGGTAGACCTTCACATGTATTATGTCTTCTATTCTCTTCAACAACTTGAAATTTCATCTGCAACCCTGAGTAGGCCTCACCTGAAACAAAACTCTGGATAGTAGACATCTTATTGGCATCCTGAAGCAATTATTTTAAATTTTAGTGTCTTGCGACACTTTTCTGAGACAACAGCAATGCAAAAGATGCACCATGTTTTAAGATAGGCCTCACTTCATCTGCATCAAGATAGTGTTACTTTAAAATGTATATCTTTAGGACTGTGTAGCTTCTGTAAGTGTCAAAGTTATTGAAAAACTGTTTGTCCTTCAATCTTTGCCCTTGTCTTTTGTAATTTTTCAATACATGTTTTTATATTTTTCAAATGTTTGTTCTCTCTTTCACAGATTGAAAGTATAAAAATAAAAAGTGAGGAATTTAACGACAATTATAAGGTAAGTATTTTGTACTCTTTTCGTTACATTTCTATCACATTGAACTACTATTAGTTCCACTGCTTCATTTCTTTAATCCTCAGTTTCCTGCCTTTGCTACTTCCCTCATTCCTTTCTCTATTACCTACTTACTCAACTCCTTCCACTTTTTTTCTCAGTCCCTCTCTTTTCATAGTTCCTCACTCTTGTTCACTCACTCCGTCTCTATTACTCTTAGTGTCTTTGACTGATCACTGTATCACTATTTGTTCATAATGCTTTCTCTGTGTAGTTGAAGCACACTAAGGGGCATATTATGAATGCAGCCAATAAAATTATTGCTCTTTTTATTGGCAGAAAACTGGTGCAAAAGCGGCTTTAGCGGCAGTTTTCTGCCGCAAAAGCAGCTTTAGCGACACATTTCTGCCTATAAAAGCTGCAAAACTTTTATTGCCTATGTTGATAATATGCCCCTATGTTATTTACATTAGGGCTATATTGTCCAGTATAACAATCAAAATTGCTCTCCAAAGACACCAGGCAAAGCAGACGCTCCCTCAAACAGATCGCCAAGCGCAATTTACCCTACTTACAATCTAGCCTGTTCTCTGTCGAGACTTTAGCAATCTTTAGAGCACAAGATAAGATTTTTTTACATGGAAGAGCCATACGTATTGCAATTCTACTTAAGAAACAAGCATTGGCATAGACAATAGGTCTCGCCTTTGGGACCTTATACGTGTTTAGCCATGCAACAGTTGATGTTGCTGCACCAAGGATATTATGCTGCATAACTAAAGACTTAGAAGGTCCAAAAGTCGATACCTATTGGCTATGCCAATGCTTGTTTTTCTTTCACTTCGTTATCTATTTTGTTTTTCACAATTATACCATCTTCTGTCTGTTCTTTGGTAAATAGATCTATTAAATAGTATCTCTTCTTTACTACCTATAGCTGTCTTTCTTGAAACATCACTCTCTGTTTACTTTCCTTATACTTACTCTTTTTTTTTAAAAAGTTTTTTTTTTGGTTAGCTCCCGGTACGCGTACCGGGAAGCTAAACCGGAAGCGAACCAAAAGAAATAGAGCTTGCCAGAGTGCTAAACATTCTAGCAATTTTTTTGGAAAGGGAAGGTAGTTCTGAAAAGAACTTTTTTTTTTATATTTTTGTTGTTTTATATTTTTTTTGTATTTTTTGAACATTTTTTGTTTTTTTTGTTTTTTTTGAACGATTTTATATTTTTTTGGGGTTTTTTTGGGGGGGGGGAACAACAAAAAACAGGCGTTGAAAAGGGCTCAACAGGAGCAAAAAAAAATTACTGGGGGCGGTTAGGGCAATTATGATTGTCATAAGCCAGGTTGATGGCATTAATACTCATGTTACCACATGATATCAACGCACCACAGTGCATACAAGTATGTTTCATGTGCCCAAAATTCTCTTGGATGTTTGGCACAGTTTCCCGTGCCTCTGCTGGTGTCAATGATATTGACGATGTTGACCTGGCCACAGGAGTTGCTGTTGGGTTTTGTTCCATATCCCGTATTTCCGCCCGGCTGTAATTAAGTGGATGCTTCCTGGTCATGTGCCGATGCATGGTATAGTTCCCATAGCTATACTTTTTATCAGTCCCTCTTGATAATTTCTCTTTGCAGATGAGGCAGGTCACATACCTCGCATTCACTTTCTTTTGCCCTGGAGGGATTGAATAAAACTGCCAGATGAAACTGGATTTCCTATGGGAAACCCGGGGCACCTCTTCCAAGAACTGTGGTTCTTCTCCCTCCTCTTCCTCCATTTCTTCCTCTTCCTCCTCAGTGTTGGTCATCACCTGGGGAGGTGGTCCTCTCTTCCCATGAGGAGGTGGAGGTGGTGGTGGGGGTCCACCAGCTGAAGCAACTACTGAAGCCATTTCTGATATACTAATGAAGGTCTTCCTCTCACAATGATGAAAGTCAGAGTGAGGAAAGAAGGAGGGGTTTTCATCATTTGGGAAAAACAATACTTCTCAACCAATGAAAAGTGTTATTTTTAGGTCACCTGACCTAGCCTTCCATAATTATGAAACTAAAAGTGAAATGAACCAATGAAAAGCTTTATTAACAAGTCACATGACTCTAACTTTCATGTTACGCGCTGCGGAACGCTCCCCGGTTAGCTTCCGGTTCGCTGCGCTTCGCGCCTCGGTCCGCGCCCGGGGACACTTCCGGGTGCGCTAACGCAGTACGTCACAAGACGCATTTCGCGGCAACGCGATACGTCGCGCTTTCGCGCCGCGGATCGCTTCCGGGGAGTTGCGTTTCGCGCCTCGGTCCGCGCCCCGGGGCACTTCCGGGTGCGCTAACGCAGTACGTCATAAGACGCATTACGCGGCAACGCGATACCGTAACTATGTTGATTTGTTACCGGTTCGCGGACCGGATCGCGGAATCGAATTGAGCTAACGGGAAGCTTCCCGGTTCGCGGACCGGGAGCGAAACAAAAAAAATATTAAAAAAAAGTTATTAATAAACATATAAAATATATTTTTGGATTTAAAGAAGAATACATTTTACAGCTATAGATATTAGCTTTTAAAAAACCAATGAAATTCACTGAAAAAACCATAGGTTATAGACCATATATAGTTAGGAATTAGCATTTACAAAACCTTGAAAATTCACTGAAAAAACCATAGGTTATAGACCATATATAGTTAGGAATTAGCATTTAAAAAACCTTATTTTACTCACACAAAACCATTGAAATTCCATATATAGTTAGTTGCACTAACTATATATCGCGCACCCGCAATCCACTGCTGATCATGTCACATATTACATCATTCATGACATGGTCAGTGACATCACTGATGACATCACTGATGACATCTCAAATGACATCACTGATGACATCACTGATGACATCTCAAATGACATCACTGATTACATCACTGATGACATCTCATTTGACATTACTGATCACATCACTGATGACATCATTCATGTGATAATACGATGAACCTCTTCAGACTCTAATATAACCTTAGATACACTCAGTGTAAACAGACACTCATAGACTGTCACTCATCCATGAAGTTACACACACACCTAGTCAGTCATGCAAACAATCAATCACACCTCCATTTCCTTAACTATACAGTTATACACACCTTACTTATTCAAACATATACTAAAACATATTTACTCACTTATACAATCCTGGATACAAGTTCACAATGATCCATACAGCCACTCACACATTCACTGGCTCTTATGCACAGTTATTTATATATGTCAACTCTCACATGTACTGTATTTTACATATGTACTTACTTTGACATGTAGCACTGAGATATCTATTCACTCACCAATACAGTCATGCACACAGTCAACCGCCCATACAGCTGTTTCCACATGCACTTTTGAACCCATACATCTATGCAGAGAGTCATACACCTCCCAGCCACCCATACACACTCTCAGTCTCCCATACAAATACTTGGGCAACCAATCAATAACCCATATAGTTAATCATATAGCTACTGATCAACACATGCAGCAGTTTACAGAACAACAGACATAATGATGCACAAATTAAGACAGTTTAGTCACTAACCCATGCACTCAGTGAGACACATTTAATCACTCACTCATACAGTCAGTCACGCACCTACTAAATCCTTTGTTCAGACACTTCTACATCCACTCATTCTTCAATATGTAAGACATATTTTAACTTTACAGAAACATACAGTCACTGGATGTTGTCATCAGTGATGTCATCAGTGATGTCATTTGAGATGTCATCAGTGATGTCATCAGTGATGTCATTTGAGATGTCATCAGTGATGTCATCAGTGATGTCACTGACCATGTCATGAATGATGTAATATGTGACATGATCAGCAGTGGATTGCGGGTGCGCGATATATAGTTAGTGCAACTAACTATATATGGAATTTCAATGGTTTTGTGTGAGTAAAATAAGGTTTTTTAAATGCTAATTCCTAACTATATATGGTCTATAACCTATGGTTTTTTCAGTGAATATATATATATATATATATATAAATTACCTACTGGCGGTCGCCAGTAGGTATATATAGTTAGGATTTTTTCTCTATGGGATTTTGGAAAATTCTATGTCTAATAACTTTGGCGTTTGTGGACGGAATTGGCTGAAATTTTCAGGAAAATGAAACATTTTGTTTTTGAGCAGCCACTGAAAATTTGAGGGGGTTCGTCAAGGGGGGGCCGAGAAAAAAGGGGGGTCCCAAAACGCGTTTTTCCCATGTTAATTTCCATAGGGCGGTTGGCCTCACTTTTAGCTCGAACGGCTTAATGGATTTGCACGAAACTTGGCAAAATTGTAGGGACTGGTAGCCCGATGTGCCTTTGCTAGGTCTCAATATATGTGCTCCAGTGGATTTTGAGAAATTAACGTTCAAAAAAATATATATATCTGTAAGCGCGCTCCGGGCAGCGCCCCGGTTCGCGCACCTGACACGTAACGGAACTTCGCGAAACGAAGCTGATTGGCTCTCTGGTGTCTGTCAACATTCTAAACAGTCCGGAGCGGCCGCCATCTTGTCTCTCGGTAGGATCGAGAGACAAGAGGAGGCCAAAACAAAGGTGGAAATGACCATAAGGGGGCATAGCAGATCCTCCCTGACCCTCTAGGTTTGATGTGGAGGCTTTAAAAGGGCCCCGCGGGGCAAAAAAAAGAAATCTTTTTTTTTGGGTTTTTTGGGGGGGGAGCGCTCGGTACGCGCACCGGGAAGCGGTCTGGGGAGCGTACTATAAGGAAAAAAGAATGATAGACTATGATATTTTGAAATATTGTATGTTTATTGATTGTTCTTTTTGTTGTGTTTTTTTTTGTTTTTTTATTTATTTATTTATTTTGGTTGTACTTCATGAATTAGATATAAAAATGAATATTGTCTCAACATTTTTTAATTATTACATAAAAATTTATTGGTCAGAATTTTCATAGTTCAATAAAACTTCCAGCATTACATCATCTGGAATCTCCTCAAACATGCATGTTTCTATGTCTTGTAAGCATTCAATAAATTGTTCATCCAAAGACTGATCCATAAAATTTTCATCTAAAAATTCTTCATTTAAAATCTCCTCAGATGTAATGTCGAAGGAAACATTGATATTTTCTTGCTCCCCTTCCATTTTTTTGCTGTAAATTGCATAAAAAATAACTATATCAGAAGAGTTAGGGCACTGTTGGGTTTAAGTTCAGACAGGTAGTTTGGATTTTTTAACAGTGAATTTATCTTTGGGTAGTGTATGGTATCAGACTGGAAGTAGAAATATAAAAAAGTGTATGTGATGAAGCCTAAGTAAATTCATAATTATACAAGAGAAGCCTAAATCCATCCATAACTATAACAGAGAAGTCTATCTAAATCTATAACTATTACAGAGTGATAGTATAAAACTATCAGAAAAAGTTTTCCAAATTAACTTTAAGTGCACAATATACTTCAGTTTTCAAAATAACAACTTACCTTTCAAAAAGCAGTTTAAGTTCTCAGTGAAAATTTTCTTGAAATCTACTTCAGGAGGTGGTAGTCAAAATGGCTGTGTTTCTCTCTCTTTCTTTATATATATTCAGGTACATAACCAATCAAATGTCAGGTAAAAAAAGTAGAAAATGAAAGTAACATTTTAATTGGTTGTCAATTCCAGCACTTCAGATGTGTTTTGTGAAGTAATTTACCTCAGGGTATTTAGAGAGGTCTACAGGCTAAATGGCTAAATGGAATTCCAATCAAATTTGTGAAAATGGTAGGGATTGGTATGTAGTATGAGCTAATCTATATTTGGTGAAAGTGTCTCCAGTGGTTTTTCTGTGAATTACTTTCCCACCTTTTTTTGAGCGAGCGCTTCCCGGTGCGCGCCCCGGTACGCGAACCGGCAGCGTTACGGGAGTCCTCCATTTTGTGTTTCGGTAGAATTGAGATACAAGATTGAGGGCAAATAATGTTCAGAATGGGTAGAAGGGGGCACGGTAGACGTATCCTGACCCCCTAGGTTTTCTGAAGGTGGCTGAGGAGGACCATATGTGCGAAAAAAAACCCATTTTTTTTCAAATTTTCGCGCAGTTAGCGTCCGGTGCGCGTACCGGGTAGCGCTCCCGGGAGCGTACTTTTGTGAAAATTAGTGAAAAAAGTTAGAGTAAAATAATAATTGTGAGTCATAAGATGTAGGGTAGCTCTGAAAAGAGCTTTTGGGTCCTGTGGCTGATGTAGGTACCTACAAGTAGGTACCAATGCACAGTCTTAAATTGAGGATGAAAATTCTGTTCCCCTCATCTGAGAAGTGAACTCCATCTGCTCTGTAGATATCTTGCATGTAGTAACGCAAGTTATTGTTGTAGATGGAGCCCATTCCATGGTCTCTCATGTAAGCTGAAACAGACTTATTTTCATGCTTCCTCGATTTCTCAATTTGTGGACAAAATTGGTTGGACCACTTCCATTTCTGTCTTTGGCATATATTTGAATATACCAAGGCAGTTTGAGGAAATAGTGCCATCAATTGCTCAAAGGTGTCCTTTAAAAGCATTTCCAGACCTACCCCAGTCAAAGTGCCCAAGTCATTTCCTCCACAGTGCACAATTAACAGGTCAGGTTTTGGCAAATGCAAAAAGGTTTTCACCAATGGTATCAATTGGTGACATTTTAATCCTCTGTGGCCAATCCACTTGATTTCCACATTTTGTAAATTGAGGTTGTGTAAATTTCTGTTATCAGCAAACCTTTGAGCCCAGTGGATATAACTATGTCCAACAATCCAGACAGAAAACATGGTGAGAGAAGGTTCTGCTGCAGTCAGATGAAGTGTGGCAATGAAATGGCAGTTGAAAATATAAGAGTGTATAATGAAAAAAACTGTGGAGTTTCTGTGGTAATTAATCAGTAGCAGTGATTGGTGGATTTTGATTGCTGAAAACAGAAAGTTAGGGTGCATGTATGAGTTCTTTGAAAGATGTAATTAGAATGGTCAAGAAAAAATCATTTTATGAAAGATTGCACTGGATACGCAGGTGTACTGAGAGTTCAGAGTTCAATTGAAACATTGTTGTGTGAACTTGCAAACATGAGAGGTCTTTCAGGAGGTGGTTGCTATGCAAAAAAGGCAGAAAGGGCAGAGGGGGAAGGGTGTTGATTTGAAAAAAGTGAGGGAAGAGTTTTGATTGGGTGACATGAGAGATATGTGTGATGAAGTACAGCATTTCTGTGCCATTGATGGTTCCAGGCTCTGGAGTGCATACCTTTTGCTCTGCTGAAGACAAATTGGTGTGTGTCTGAGACTGTTTTGAAACTCAAAAAGTATTTGCTAAGGTGAGAAAAGATTCATTTAATTTAAATAGAGAATAGTATGCTTTAAGGAGAAAATTATGAAGAAAGTTGTGTATTTAAAATGTTGCTTTGTGTCAAGTGTTTTAGAAATAGATTTTGTTTCTTTGAGTTACATAGCCATGTTAAAAGTGACGCAAAAATAGTGCAAGGGTCTTACAAAAATGCTTTCATGTGTCTTAGGGCATTTTAACTCACTTCCCCATGAATGTAGGAATGTAATTGCTTTACAAGATGTGTTTAAAAACGTTTTTTGAAATCAATTAGGTTTCTTGATATGTACTGGTAGAGTTTCATAGGTTGATTGGGGCATATTTACAAGGCTTTTGAGTTCATTTGATGTAATCTTTCCCATTTTATTTTAAGACATTTCCTTGTGGTGCAAGGTCCTTGTAAATACGCCCCCATGTGTGCTTGGCAAATTTAGATTTTGATTCTTTGAGTCACATAGCCATGTTAAAAGTGACCCAAAAATGGTGCAAGGGCCTTAAAAAACGCGTTCATGTGTCTTAGGGCATTTTAAGTCATTTCCCCTTGAATGTAGGTATATAATTGATTTAGATGATGTGTTTAAAAACGATTTTTGAAATCAATTAGGTTTCTTGATATGTAGTGCTAGAGTTTCATAGGTTGCTTGGGGCATATTTGTAAGGCCTTTGAGTCTCTCTGATGTTATTTTTCCCATTTTAATTTAAGACCTTTCCCTGTGGTGCAAGGTCCTTGTAAACACGCCCCCATCTGTGCTTGGCAAATTTAGATTTTGATTCTTTGAGTCACATAGCCATGTTAAAAATGACCCAAAAATGGTGCAAGGGCCTTAAAAAAACGCTTTCATGTGTCTTAGGGCATTTTAAGTCATTTCCCCTTGAATGTAGGTATATAATTGATTTAGATGATGTGTTTAAAAATTATTTTTGAAATCAATTAGGTTTCTTGATATGTAGTGCTAGAGTTTCATAGGTTGCTTGGGGCATATTTATAAGGCCTTTGAGTCTCTCTGATGTTATTTTTCCCATTTTAATTTAAGACCTTTCCCCGTGGTGCAAGGTCCTTGTAAATATGCCCCCATCTGTGCTTGGCAAATTTAGATTTTGATTCTTTGAGTTACATAGCCATGTTAAAAGTGACCCAAAAATGGTGCAAGGGCCTTAAAAAAAGGCTTTCATGTGTCTTAGGGCATTTTAAGTCATTTCCCCTTGAATGTAGGTATATAATTGATTTAGATGATGTGTTTAAAAACGATTTTTGAAATCAATTAGGTTTCTTGATATGTAGTGCTAGAGTTTCATAGGTTGCTTGGGGTATATTTAAAAGGCATTTGAGTCCCTTTGATGTCATTTTTCCCATTTTAATTAAAGACATTTCCCCGTGGTGGAAGGTCCTTGTAAATACACCCCCATGTGTGCTTGGCAAATTTAGATTTTGATTCTTTGAGTTACATAGCCATGTTCCATACAGTGCTCACCTTCTGCGTAGTCTTTGATATGCTAGACTCCATCTGCACAATGAGATACCTAAGCAAAGGAAACACAGGTGATGTGATTGTGAAATGAGGAAAAGAAATTCCACATTTTTCAATTACATCACCTGTGTTTCCTAACTTTACGAATGACATTGTGCAGATGAGGTTTAGGCCTGTCCACGGACACAGAAGAGGTCTGGCCTTTGTTCAAGAGTGAAGTGGACATGACTCACTTCATTGGTAGGCCTGCACATGTATTATCTCCTCTGTACTCTTCAACAAGCGTAAATTTCATCTGCAACCCTGAGTAGGCCTCACCTCAAACAAACCTCTGGATAGGGCACACCTTATCGTCATCCTGAATCAATCATTTAAAATGTTAGGGACAGATTTATGATAGGTGTATGCCTCTTTTGCGCCACTGTGCATCACTTTTGTGATGCAGCGGCGGTGCAAAAGATTTGCTATGTGGCGACATATTTACAACTTGATGCATCTAGGCAAATGTGTCATGCTGTAAAGTCCCGTGCCACATGAAACCGATGCAGCAGTGATGCAAAAGATGCACCATGTTGCAAGACAGGCCTCACTTCATCTCCAACAAGATAAGAAGCTGAATCTTCTGTAAATGTCAAAATTGTTGTATACAGTGCTCAACTTCTGTGTACTCTTTGATATGCTAGACTCCATCTGCACTATGAGATACCTAAGCAAATGAAAGACAGGTGATGTGATTGTGAAATGAGGAAAAGAAATTCCACATTTTTCAATTACATCACCTGTGTTTCCTACCTTTACGAATGACATTGTGCAGATGAGGTTTAGGCCTGTCCACGGACACAGAAGAGGTCTGGCCTTTGTTCAAGAGTGAAGTGGACATGACTCACTTCATTGGTAGGCCTGCACATGTATTATCTCCTCTGTACTCTTCAACAAGCATAAATTTCATCTGCAACCCTGAGTAGGCCTCACCTCAAACAAACCTCTGGATAGGGCACACCTTATCGTCATCCTGAATCAATCATTTAAAATGTTAGGGACAGATTTATGAAAGGTGTGTGCCTCTTTTGCGCCACTGTGCGTCACTTTTGTGACGCAGCGGCGGTGCAAAAGATTTGCTATGTGGCAACATATTTACAACTTGATGCATCTAGGCAGATATGTCATGCTGTAAAGTCCCGTGCCACATGAAACCGATGCAGCAGTGATGCAAAAGATGCACCATGTTGCAAGACAGGCCTCACTTCATCTCCAACAACATACCGTCCGTTTAAACTGTAAACATTTAGGAATGTGTAGGGGGCATGGAGAAGCTGAATCTTCTGTAAATGTCAAAATTGTTGTATACAGTGCTCAACTTCTGTGTACTCTTTGATATGCTAGACTCCATCTGCACAATGAGATACCTAAGCAAAGAAAACACAGGTGATGTGATTGTGAAATGAGGAAAAGAAATTCCACATTTTTCAATTACATCACCTGTGTTTCCTAACTTTACGAATGACATTGTGCAGATGAGGTTTAGGCCTGTCCACGGACACAGAAGAGGTCTGGCCTTTGTTCAAGAGTGAAGTGGACATGACTCACTTCATTGGTAGGCCTGCACATGTATTATCTCCTCTGTACTCTTCAACAAGCGTAAATTTCATCTGCAACCCTGAGTAGGCCTCACCTCAAACAAACCTCTGGTTAGGGCACACCTTATCGTCATCCTGAATCAATCATTTAAAATGTTAGGGACAGATTTATGATAGGTGTGTGCCTCTTCTGCGCCGCTGTGCATCACTTTTGTGACGCAGCGGCGGTGCAAAAGATTTGCTATGTTGCGACATATTTACAACTTGATGCATCTAGGCAGATGTGTCATGCTGTAAAGTCCTGTGCCACATGAAACCAATGCAGCAGTGATGCAAAAGATGCACCATGTTGCAAGACAGGCCTCACTTCATCTCCAACAACATACCGTCCGTTTAAACTGTAAACATTTAGGAATGTGTAGGGGGCATGGAGAAGCTGAATCTTCTGTAAATGTCAAAATTGTTGTATACAGTGCTCAACTTCTGTGTACTCTTTGATATGCTAGACTCCATCTGCACAATGAGATACCTAAGCAAAGGAAACACAGGTGATGTGATTGTGAAATGAGGAAAAGAAATTCCACATTTTTCAATTACATCACCTGTGTTTCCTAACTTTACGAATCACATTGTGCAGATGAGGTTTAGGCCTGTTCACGGACACAGAAGAGGTCTGACCTTTGATCAAGAGTGCAGTGGACATGACTCACTTCATTGGTAGGCCTGCACATGTATTATCTCCTCTGTATTCTTCAACAAGCGTAAATTTCATCTGCAACCCTGAGTAGGCCTCACCTCAAACAAACCTCTGGATAGGGCACACCTTATCGTCATCCTGAATCAATCATTTAAAATGTTAGGGACAGTTTTATGATAGGTGTGTGCTTCTTTTGCGCCGCTGTGCGTCACTTTTGTGACGCAGCGGCGGTACAAAAGATTTGCTATGTTGCGACATATTCACAACTTGATGCATCTAGGCAGATGTGTCATGCTGTAAAGTCCTGTGCCACATGAAACCAATGCAGCAGTGATGCAAAAGATGCACCATGTTGCAAGACAGGCCTCACTTCATCTCCAACAACATACCGTCCGTTTAAACTGTAAACATTTAGGAATGTGTAGGGGGCATGGAGAAGCTGAATCTTCTGTAAATGTCAAAATTGTTGTATACAGTGCTCAACTTCTGTGTACTCTTTGATATGCTAGACTCCATCTGCACAATGAGATACCTAAGCAAAGGAAACACAGGTGATGTGATTGTGAAATGAGGAAAAGAAATTCCACATTTTTCAATTACATCACCTGTGTTTCCTAACTTTACGAATCACATTGTGCAGATGAGGTTTAGGCCTGTTCACGGACACAGAAGAGGTCTGACCTTTGATCAAGAGTGCAGTGGACATGACTCACTTCATTGGTAGGCCTGCACATGTATTATCTCCTCTGTATTCTTCAACAAGCGTAATTTTCTTCTGCAACCCTGAGTAGGCCTCACCTCAAACAAACCTCTGGATAGGGCACACCTTATCGTCATCCTGAATCAATCATTTAAAATGTTAGGGACAGTTTTATGATAGGTGTGTGCTTCTTTTGCGCCGCTGTGCGTCACTTTTGTGACGCAGCGGCGGTACAAAAGATTTGCTATGTTGCGACATATTCACAACTTGATGCATCTAGGCAGATGTGTCATGCTGTAAAGTCCTGTGCCACATGAAACCAATGCAGCAGTGATGCAAAAGATGCACCATGTTGCAAGACAGGCCTCACTTCATCTCCAACAACATACCGTCTGTTTAAACTGTAAACATTTAGGAATGTGTAGGGGGCATGGAGAAGCTGAATCTTCTGTAAATGTCAAAATTGTTGTATAGAGTGCTGAACTTCTGTGTACTCTTTGATATGCTAGACTCCATCTGCACAATGAGATACCTAAGCAAAGGAAACACAGGTGATGTGATTGTGAAATGAGGAAAAGAAATTCCACATTTTTCCATTACATCACCTGTGTTTCCTAACTTTACGAATCACATTGTGCAGATGAGGTTTAGGCCTGTTCACGGACACAGAAGAGGTCTGACCTTTGTTCAAGAGTGCAGTGGACATGACTCACTTCATTGGTAGGTCTGCACATGTAGTATCTCCTCTGTATTCTTCAACAAGCCTAAATTTCATCTGCAACCCTGAGTAGGCCTCACCTCAAACAAACCTCTGAATAGGCCACTGTTGGACTTGGCCTTTTCCCCCAACATTTTTCGCTTTTGTCCCCCTTGTCTGAAATGTCTCCCCCATGGGATTAAACCTGTATAGGCCATGAGTGGTGTGAGACACCTTGTTAAAAATGTAATGTCAAGTAATGGTGTGAGCACTTGTAAATTTCCCCCATTTTAAAAATGCACCTGACTAAAATGTACTGTTTTTAAAATGGATGCCATGGCCATGGGTTTTGCCATTGTACTGCCATAGGTCAGCAGTCTAGCTATTATTACCCATCTACCCCTAGCATTTGGAGGGAAAGCCTGGCACCCAGGGTGCTCACCCCCTCCCCTTGAGCCAGTTTAGGCCAGTTATGCCAACATTCTAGAAGGTTCTGGCATTGCCAGGGAGAGGGTATAAGTAAGGGGGATGTGCCACCAGAGAGTCAGTCAGCGCTGGGACAAGAAAGAGAGGGGACCTGCTGCGAGGAGCTACCGCCACAAGGGCCTGTGAGCTGGGCCCTGCACCCCTAAAACCCCCTACTCTACTGTCCCCTGGGCCCCTGACAAGGGAGGGCCCCTATCCAGGTCACTGACGCTATTTGACCGGGTACCACGCCAGCGCTGTGTGAAGAAGCGCCCAGGAGGTGAGAAGTGTGCCCCTGAGGAATTGCTGTGAGATTGTCTGCCCCTTTGAGGCACCATGGGGAAGATTGTGCCCCCAAAAGAAATGCTGCTGGCTGAGGTGCTGTGAGGCCCTGTGAAAGCGCTGGGCCCTGGGACTGTTGTGGCCCCCTAGTGCTGAAAAGCCGCCTGTCAAGCGCTGTGTGGTGAAGCGCTAAATTCCTGCCCCCTCTGCGTTTTCTGAGGAGCAGTGCGCTGGGAATAGCGCCGTTTTTGGAGGAGCAGTGCGCTGTGAGAAATGCTGTTTCCTGAGGAGACTGTGGCAGCTTCTAAATAGCGCCGTTTGTTGAAGCGCGCTTTTGCCGCTATCTAAAGAAGTACTTAAAAGGGAGCCTACCCCTTATTGCCGCCGGAAATCACCGCCGCGGCCCGGCGCTGACGTGGGGATTCTCCCCACTGCTGTGGGTATCGTTGCGGCGGCCCCCGGTACCGGGAGAGGGCCGCCGAAGTGAGGAAGGGGCCGCGCTAGGCCCTGAGGCCGCGGCACTTGCGTCACGTGACGGGGGCGCCCGGCCGCGTCATCGGCCCGTCCCCGCCAACGCTGCACAGGGATTGGTTGCCGGCCCGGGCGGCCGGGAAGGCAGGAAGAAGCCGAGTCGGAGCCCCGGGTCCCCGTGAGGTAGGAGGGGGACCCGGGTGAAGCTTTGTTGCGGGGCCCCCGTGCCAAGGAGGGAGCCCCGAGAGAAGCAACCGGAGCGGGAGGCCACCCCGCCGGTCTGTGTCCCCACGCGAGGGGCCGGTGAGGTAGGCGGGGCCGGGGCACACTGTCGGTGCCAGCCCCACCTCCCGACCTGAGGCGCCCGGAGTAGAGCAGCTGCGAGGCTCCCGTGAGGTCGAGGGAGCCCCGATTGAGCCGCCCAGGCCCCCGTGAGGAGGAGGGGCCGGGTGACTCCCCCGAAGGGGAGAAAAGTTCCATTTGCGTGTGCTGCGCCAGAGGGCCTCGAGGCACATTGCCGGTGCCTGCCCCCTCCGCCTTGCAGCCCGGGTCCCCACAAGATAAGAGAGGCCTGGGAGAGACGGAAGTCGCGAGAAGGTGCTGCAGGTCCCGCAGGGCTCCCGGTTGGTCAGGGAAGCCCTGCGAGTGAGGACGCTGCACAGCAGGGGCCTCGAGGCACATTGCTGGTGCCTGCCCCACCGCCAAGGAGGCCCTGGACAGCCTGGTGAGTGTGGGCAACAGCAAACGGTGTGGGGGGTGGAGAGGGCAACGGGACACAGGGTCGGTGTCCGCCCCTCCCCTGCCTCTGTTGACTAGGTGGGGCCTAAGTGCACAGAAACCAAGTCAAGGCTGCTGGTGACTGCTGCTTTAGGGCCCCGGGATACCTGAACTGCCTACCGAAGCCCCGGCTCACTCTAAAAGTCTCAGGGAGGGAGGTAGAATGTTGTTGTGCCCCCCAGGAAAAGGGTTGACATGCCTAGCCCAGCGAGGGGTTAATTGAAATGCACCTTTTTGCCTGTTGCCTAATTTTCCCTGAAGTGTCCCACCTATATATGTAGGCCCCGAGGAGGGTTTGCCCTAGGTTGAGGTTCTTAGGCCCAGAGGCTGGCCCAAATTAGGTTTAAGGCAATACGGGCCTAGTGGTTAGGTGACTGCTATCTGCCTGTTCTCCCTAGTTAGGGCTGAGCCCTATGCTAAAGCATAGTGCCTAGCGTGCTGCGTCCCCTACCTGGGATTGGGACGTCAGGGGCCTAATAAGGGTGGGCTGTTGTGTACACCCTGATGTTCGATACCCCTAGTGATGGTAGAGGGAGCCTAGTTGATTCCTGAC
Organism: Lissotriton helveticus; assembly: GCF_964261635.1. Taxonomy (NCBI): domain Eukaryota; kingdom Metazoa; phylum Chordata; class Amphibia; order Caudata; family Salamandridae; genus Lissotriton; species Lissotriton helveticus. The sequence goes on from NC_136061.1 coordinate 519,020,727, forward strand.
AGGTGTTCCTGATTTATGAAAAGGGCCCCTACCTGATATCTATGCTGGGCGATGTATGTTCCGCCTATGTTGGTCAATGGGTTGGCCTGATGTGTTATTCCAGGCCCTTGTTTATGTACCAGATTAATGGGCCAGACAGGCTAATTTATTACAGGTGTTCCTGTCCATGTTATGCCGTGATGCCCTAATGTTTTTCCCTAACAGGGGTTGGGTTGGTGTTAATGTGCATGATGTATTTCTATGTTAATGTAGAATTTTGCAATTACAGCCTTCCCTTTAGGATGAGAGTCTGAGTTGGCCCCGCCAGATTGGCCCCAGATCTAATGACATTTTGAACCCATCCTTTTTCTTCCTTTCAGCATGGACTACTTCCTATGTAAATAATTCCCCCCATTATTCGCTTGGCTCTGGCGCCATTCGGCGTCCTGTTGTGACACTACTGTTTTGCATTCTTTTGCCTTGCAGGTTGGAAACCCTACTAAACTACGTATCTTTTTCCAACTCAAACTGGTGTCCTGCCTCTTTTGTGGTGTGCCTGGTGTGTTGACTGAGGGTACTGCGTGAGTGTTTCACATGTCCTCGAAGTTTGGCCTGCCCGCTTGATGCCATGCTACCCCTTTGGAGATCTGGGTAACCCCCATTTCTTACAGTCACACCTTATCGTCATCCTGAATCAATCATTTAAAATGTTAGGGACATATTTATGATAGCTGTGTGCCTCTTTTGCGCCGCTGTGCGTCACTTTTGTGACGTAGCGGCGGCGCAAAAGATGCGCTATGTTGCGACATATTTACAACTTGATGCATCTAGGCAGATGTGTCATGCTGTAAAGTCCTGTGCCACATGAAACCTGCGTCAGGTTTCATATAGGCGTTTTGTTGCAGGGTGGGCATTAATTTGCATGAAAGCCCTGTAAAACTAACACAGTGAAATTTAGAAGATTTCACTGAGTCAGCTTTATAGCATTGCTGAATGAAATCCTTACGCCTGTTTGAAACAGGCATAAGGAGTGATGCACCATGCAATGTGTGGCTTGCTCCTGTGCATTGCAGTAGACATGTCGCGTTTACGACGTGATTCCTGCAATGTGCTGCTTTTGCGGCACAGATGCGTGACGCATCTGTGCTGTTTTTGCTCAATGGTGCTCCACATTGTAAATGCGGCACATCATGGGTGGCAGAGCAGCGGTGCACGTTAACTGGTGCATCCCTGGGGATGCGCCAGTTAACATAAATCTGCCCCTTTACATTTAAGTATGAGCAGGGTACACAGAGTCGGTGAGGCTTATCCAAGGTTAAGAACAGATGAGTCCTGTTCACTGAAAACTTGGACATAGGCCTCACCTCCTCAGCATCGCTGGACATGGCTAAATAATATTTGCAAAATGTTACTCTTGTTAAACAATTTTAATATTATAGTCTCTGAGATTTGTCTCTTACTCTGCAACATCTCATTGTTGTTCTCTTTCTTTAAAGATAACGACAACATCAACCATGAGTGATAATGAGCAATCAGTTGATCTCGATCTTATCATTGAACTTGTCATTGAAACGTCAGTGGAAGTAGATCCCTTGGATGATTTAAATCCTGAGGATGATGAAGAACATGATGAGGATGCCGATTTGTCAGAATTGTATGACATAGGGTGGGAAGCTGACCTGCTTGAGCCTATGGAACTATAAACATTTATTTTTAAAAGTTACTGGAAATGAAATGTAAAAATGTAAACCGTTTCATTTAAAATTAAACAAAAGTTCAAAAACAGGTTGTGTGTAGTGTCTTTAATAAAATAGTCAAATATGCTCATAAAATTAGTTCAGATTCACATATAAAACAGCACAGGTCAAATGTAGAAGCATTCCATTTCTTTGCTACTATTTGTGAATACTAAATTTGCCAATGCACTAAAAATTATTCTATGTAAAAATGACAAGTAGTGTGTTAAATTTTTGACGACTGTTATTGATTTACTGTTTGCTAATAGTGGTTAATAACATTTTTAATTATATTTTACCACAGATTCAACTGCAGATCATTTCAAAAGGAGAGAATGCCATCTAAACAACGAAACCGAAAGGCTACAAAACGTCAAAGACAGCAGCTTAATAAAATCTTGCAGCAGTCCTCTACAATAAAAACTTGTCAAGTCACCAAGAAAGCTCCGGGTAAGACAACGAAATCATTCATAAGAAACATTTGTAGAAAAAAAAGTAGTACTACAGAAAATGTTTTAGTCCAGAAAAAGAGAAGCAATTTAAATGGAAAGGGAAGGCCAATCAAAAATGTCACTGCTAGAGCAGGAGATAACTCTGTGCATGGTAGTAGAAGGAAAAATCAGTTTAGTGACATTCGCAGACGAATGTTCCGCAACAGGATAATTGGCAATTTGTTAAAAAATATTAAGAAAGGTCAGCAGAAAGTGGTTTTTTATAAGAGAAAAAAAAATTGAGAAAGTTATTGATCAGGCATTTGAAATTAAGCGAAAGTTATTTATTTTGATAATCAATAGAATTAGGAAGCTAAACAAGGCAATTTATGATTTCAAAAGAAATAGTAGATGGAAGAGAACAGTTAATTGTAGTAATTTTTGTGAAGTTTTTTCAGGAGAATGGATGCATAGTTCAAGTTGTGAGGCATTTTTTAATGAGGAGAGTTATTTCCAGGATAATGATTTGCTGCATGCAGTTGACATCAGTGGTCGAGCTTATGAGGTAAAAGATGGTTGTCCAGTTGAAAAAGAAAAAATTGTGACAACAGAGGCAGAAGAGGTGTTAGGTAATGAGGTTTTAGGAAGACGTCCTAAGGGACCTGTGTACACCTGGAAGTGTAGTAGTATTTGCAGTGTGCGACAGGATTCCATCAATTTGCTTTGTGATTTTGTACGGACATTTAATAAGAAAAGTTTGAAGCAGAAAATGATGTTGTTGCAAGAATTAGATCCTTGCAGAGTGAGAGAAGTGACAGGTTTGCATGGTCATTCACTGGCTTGTCTTTCCAGGAGAGTATGCCAGAGTGTTTATCATCATTTCAGGATGCTAGCAGTGCATCATAATAAAGTGAGGAAATTAGTTAGAATGTTGTATTATGCTAAGAGTCCAGCAGTTATGCTTAAACAATTATGCACTGCTCTTTTGCATGGTTCTGAAATAGATGTGAAGAATATTTGTGAAGAAATTGAGTTTTGTTACTTTGGAAGTAAAGAGGAGAATGTTGAAATTGACCCAGAAGAAGAGGGTAATGTGGAAGATAGTGTACAGGTTTCCAGTACAGATAATTTCCAGAGGGAAATTGCGACGTTTCAGGTCAAATCAAGTGAGAGGCCAAATTTCACTTGTGTGTGTTGTCGACGCACTTATTATAAGAATCAGACTAAGTTAGTGGATTTATATGCAAAAAGTGAAAGGGAAAATAATAGTGAATGGAAGGATTTCACAACATACTTGATGGTAGAAAATTGTTTTGATTTGGGATTGGATCAACGTGTGTGTACTTACAGTTCATAATAATCTGGAATTGGTTGAGATTCCTTCTGAATTGAAGGATTTAAATACTTATGAATCTATTTTGATTCAAAGTATCCATCCCTTTCAGGCTATTGTAAGAATGGAGCCAAAGACAGGGAAATTGCCTCCATCAGATTTACAGAGAGGATTAAAGGGAAGAGTTGTTTATTTGCCTCTAGATTTGAAGAAAAACATTAACACAATTGGAGTAGAAAAAGTGGAAGAGGAACCTCTGGTTATCTTAGTTAATGGGGTTCCGACAAAGAATAAGAAAATATGGCAAGATTTAGTGGATGTTAGGAAAGTTAAAAAGGCAACATTGTATTTGAAAAAAAATAATAAATACTATAAGAATGTATATGTTGCAGAAGAGGAAGTAAGTGAGGAAGAGGATAGCGATTTGTGTGCTGGTCAAATTGAGAAAGTAGAACCCTCTACTAGTGAAGAAATATATGAACATTTTAGTGTTCATCCTTTGCATTCCAAGGAAGTCATGGGGAATGCTATTGAGTTGTTTCAAATGAAACAAGCCAAAGGGAGTCCCATTAGTGTTTGGGAGGAAAGTTTGGAAGCTCGGTGTTTCCCACAGCTTTTTCCAACAGGTCAGGGAGGAAGATATGATGAGCGACCTCATCAAATTCCTGCTTCTGAATACCGGACTTTGCGATTGTATGCAGGAGATGCTAGGTTTCGACAATGCATTCCTTATTTGTTTCATCTCCTGTTTGAAAGCGATCTGTCTGGACTGTCATATGCAGTGAACCACATCTTGAAAAGTGGTATACACATGCAAAACATCTCGGAAAGTGACTTTATGGATAAAGTCAATGTCCAAGACAGTATTTTGGATTCTCACCTGATTAATCTCATGGCGTGTCAGCGTGGTACTAATGAGTACTGGTACCGTCGTAATAGTGATTTAAAATGTATGCTGAGGAACTTAGGAACTCCCACATGGTTCCTCACTCTGAGCTGTGCCGAGTATGGCTGGGAAGACTTACTTGAATTTCTACGAGAGGCAAATGCTAACGTAGAAAACATCGAATTCAAGACACCTGGAGAACTGTGCTCTTTGGATCCAGTCAATGTATGTAGGTACTTCAATCATAAATTTGAAGCTATGATGTCTTTCATCATGAATAAGAAGAATCCACCTCTTGGAGAGGTGTTGGATTTCTTCTGGAGAAAGGAGTATCAAGCAAGAGGTGCTCCTCATATACATATGTTGCTGTGGATCAAGGATGCACCTAAATTTGGAACGGATCCAGAAGACTCAGTGATGAGTTTGATACAACAGTATTCTACGTGTGCTGTTCCAAACGCAAAGGAGAAGAAAAGCCTAAGAGAAAAAGTTCTGCGTTTCCAAAGCCATCGATGTGGAAAGTACTGTCGTCGTAAATTCCGAAACAAGGGCAAGTTCTACACCAAATGTCGTTTCGGCTTTCCACGACCGGTGATTTCTAAAGGAAGAGTAAACAGTTTGATGTCTTCGCTGCGACATAATGTGATGAAGAAATCACCTAAAAACACATACAATTTGAAGAGGAACAAAGAGTCCAAGTACATCAACGACTACAACCCGGTGATTTTGTCCATGTGGAATGCTAACATGGATATACAGTTTGTGGCTGATAACTGTATGGCTGTGGCTCGGTATGTGACATCTTACATCACCAAAAAAGAGAAGACAGAATTGAAGGATATGTGGGAGGACATTTCCCATGAAAAGAGCCTCAGCAAGAAGTTGTACAGTTTCAGTCTGAAGATGTTGTCGCATCGAGAAATTGGAGCGTACGAATGTTCTGACCGGTTGTCTTCAGCAAGTCTCTATGCCAAGTCCAGGAGTATCGTTTGGGCGAGTCTTGGTCTTGCTGCAACGCGTAATCGAGTTCTCAAACCTGTGCGGGAAATTGAGTATTTGGCGGAAAAGGAGCCAAACAGTACCGACATTTTGAAGACCAACATGTTGGATACATATTATCCAAATCGAAGCATTCACCTCGAGAATGTTTGTTTATATGAGGTTCTTCAAAATTACATATTCAAGAGGAACATCAAAGAAGATACTGAGAAAGGAGTGTATGCTGTAATAGGAAGTGAGGGATGTCTGGTCAAGCAAAGAAAATGCCACTTGGTAAACCATCGAAAATTGAGTGGCGAATCTCCTGAAAAAAAGGAGTTTTTCTATTTAGCACTTTTGCAACTTTTCAAGCCTTGGCGTGCAGAAGAGGAACTGCTTGGAGATTTTCTCTGTTACGAAGACTCTTTCAATGCCGCCAAGGAGACCATAAAATGTCCTGCTTTTCCCAAATATGTAGAAATGTTGAATGCGGAAATTGAGCAGGAAGCAATGATTGCAGCCGAGATTGCCAGAGACAGTTCTCAGGACAGTCAGAGTTCTGCTTCATTGAGTCAGGATCCACTAGGAGGACCTGTTATCGAAAATGAAGCTGCCACTGCTATGAATGAAGTGGAAAGAGCCATGGCACATGCTCAGGAGGATGCGGTTAACTTAGAAGAGTTGGAAAGACAACTCAACGTTGAGCAGAGGAAAATATATGACGAAGTTACCATGCAAATTGATCATGGATTAAGTCATGACAAGAAAGAGTGCTCATGTACGTCGTTGAAGCCTGTCCGACTGTACGTGAGTGGAGAAGCAGGAACTGGAAAAAGTTTCCTTATTAAAGCAATTTCATGTTATTTGCAGGAAAGGACAGAGTCATCGCTGTCTTGTGTTGTCACCGCTCCAACTGGACTGGCAGCACATAACATTAAAGGGATTACTTTACATCGTTTACTGATGCTACCAGTGGAGCATGACAACAAATTATAATATCACAAGCTATCTGGAGATGCTTGTTTTGAAGTTTCAAGAATCTTGAGGAAAATGAAACTTCTTATCATTGACGAAGTAAGCATGGTTTCCAATGTCATGCTTGCCTTTGTGCATTTGAGAATGCAAGAAGTTCTCAAAACAGAGTATGATGTGTTATTTGGTGGCAAACACACCATTGTTTTCGGAGATCTTCTGCAGCTGACACCAGTGAAAGGGCAACATGTGTTCAAAATGCTCACGCATGAAGATACCAGGAAGTGCCTAGGCAGCATTGGCAACGTCAATATATGGTTAAACTTCAATTATGCTGAACTGCATGAAAATATGCGTCAGGCGAAGGATGAAGTTTACAAGACTATTCTACAAGATGTTAGAATTGGAAAAGTGACCGAGCATGGGAAAGAAGCTTTACATGCACGATTACTGTCAAATTTATATCCAGAACAAGATGTTGTGCCTGAGAATATTTTTCAGAAAATTACTGAGAAGAAATCTGGAATATGTTTGATGCCAACTTTTGCAGAATGTGCCAAATTCAACAACAAAATGTTGCATTTAGAAAAGCAAGAGATTGTGAAACTGGAAGCTATTGACAGAGTAGAGCATATGGGATCAACAATTATTTTGTCTGAGAATCTGAAAACAAAATTGGATTCATTAGAGAAGAGTATATCTAAAACTGCAGGTTTTGAAAAGACTCTGAATGTGTGCTTGAACTGCCGTATAATTTTAAGAAGGAATTTACATGTTGAAAGAGGTCTGGTAAATCGATCAATGGGTAATGTTGTTGATTTTGTAAAATACAGAAATAGAGATGGAATTGAATTTTTAAAAATTAAATTTGATGGCATTGAGGAAGTACAGCTAATTGGTCGTTGTTCTGGTAGATTTTTGCTTGTAAAAGACTTATATGTTCGCCGTAAGCAGTTTCCTGTTTGATTGGCATATGCGGTGACAATCCATAAATCGCAAGGTTTAAGTGTAGACAGTGCATTGGTGAATATTGGCAGTTCTGTGTTCAAGGAGGGTATGGCATATGTGGCATTGTCACGAGTTAGAACTTTATCGGGATTGTACTTGATTGAGTGTGATGTCACAAGCATTTGTGCGGATCTAGATTGTGTTAAGGAATACAATAGGTTAAGAAGAGAGTATGCGCCACATTTGCCTCAATATCCTTTGTTTGAGAAACGTGTGGTAGGCCGGAAACGAAGAAATGTGACCAATACTGGGGAGGTTGTAGCAAAAAGACGAAAAGTCGATGAACCTGAAATTATAAGCAGAAAGAAAAAGGATTCTGTTGAAGATGTTGTTGGTTTTCAATTTGAAAACAGTTCTGGTGTCAACTGCTATGCTAATGTAGTGGTTAATGTTTTGTTTTCTCTAGAAAATGTAAAAGAAGAGATTGTGGTCAATTCTGATCAAAGATTTTGCAGTTTGTTAAATTCTGTCTTAGAAAAATGTAGCACTGATAGAACAAACATAGAAAGTGTGTCTGAAATTCGAAATCTGTTAGACAGATGTTCAGGCCAAACACAATTCTCTCAAAATATTCAGCAAGATTGTCAGGAGTTTTTAATGTATATGCTTGATGTATTGCATGCTGAAGGTGTAGATGTAGATCAGCTGTTTGGGCTTTCTTATCAATGGCAGCATGACTGCGAGAACTGTATGGTATCAAGTACTACTAGTGTAGACTCAGAAAGATTTATATATTTAACTTTGCCAGACAGTAAATCAGTCTCCTTTAATAAGCTAGTAAAAGCAGCTGATCACAACATGGAGTGTAGCCAATGTAAATCTGAAATGATGTCCACATTATTTATACGAACATATGGCCAGTATGTCATTTTAATGTTCCAACGATGTAGGCCTGATGGAACAAAATTGACAACTTTAATTAAAAATTTTGTGGCTTCGCAGTTGTCAATATCAGGAAGGACTTTTGTAACTGCAGCAATTATATATCATGACGGTCCTTCAATAACATCAGGACATTACACAGCTTATTTAAAGTCTAGAAATGGCTGGTCATTCTGCAATGATTCTGTTTTAATTTTCAAAAAAAAATTGCCGTATGACCTTAAAAACTCTTACCTGGTGTTTTTAAAACCAAAATTTTAGGGAAAGAATCTCGGGATGTGCTCTGAGGAATTTCAAGAAGTTCTAATGGCTCCTACACGATTTGGCCTTGAGGATAAGTGTAGTTCAGAGACATAACTTCTAACCATAAGACTGGACGTCATGGAGAAATAAGTGCACTTTGAATGAGTTCAGAAAAACTATTTCTTTTTATAAGCTAATTGAAGCAGCCAATCAAAACATAGAGTAGAGGGAATGTAAGTCTGCAATGCTGTCTACTGTTTTACATTGTTTTGTGATTAAAAGTGATGTAGAGAATTAATTAATTGTAGTAGTCATAGAGGTAGTGTAAGTCTGCTTCATAGTAAGCAGTATCAGTGTCATAGGAAATGTAGAACATGACTGAGGAAGAAGGGGAAGATATTACTAGTCCAGGATTGTGAAAATGATCTTCAACATTTTAATTCTGAAAGTTGCTGAAAAGCCAAATGACGGGATTGGCTTACAAGAAATCCAAGAGTTATAAATGGCTCTGACAAGATTTGGCCTTGTGGAAACTTGTGGTAGAGAGCAAGAAGTCATTTATTGTATGTAACATGTTTTTCAAAACGATGGAGGTTTTCTTTCAGAAAGTGGCGGGCTGAAAGTAATAACAGCACAACAGAGTGTAAGCTGTTCATAGGACATCCTTTGACGTCATGGAAAGTAAGTTAACTTTAAGGAGTTCTGAATTCTGATTTGTTATGTTGTATGGGTTTTTTAAACACAATTATTTTGATTGTGTTTTTTTTCCCCGCTGTTATATGATGAATACCTTCAAGTCACTGTTTTTAGTGAAATTTGATACATTCTGAGAACAGCAAAAATAAACCATTTAACATGTATAATTAATTCTGTACTGTTTCCATTTATGATGTACATTTAGAACTGTGTAGGAGGCATGGAGAAGGAGAGGCTTCTGTAAGTGTCAAAGTTCTTGCATACAGTGCTCATATTCTACGTAGTCTTTCATATGATAGACTACATTTCCACAATGAGATACCTAAGCAAAGGAAACACAGGTCATATGATTGTGGAATGAGCAAAAAAATGTGCATGTTTTTCAATTATATTACCTGTGTTTCCTAACATTACACACCACATTGTGTAGATGAGGTTTAGGCCTGTTCCTGGAGACAGAGGAGGTCTGACATTTGTTCAAGAGTGCAGTGGACATTACTCACTTCGTTGGTAGGCCTCCACATGTATTATGTCCTCTGTTCTCTTCAAACAACTCGAAATTTCATTTGGAACCCTGAGTAGGTCTCACCTCAAACAAACCTCTGGATAGGACACATCTTATTGGCATCCTGAAGCAATCATTTAAAATGTTAGTGTCTTGCGACACTTTTCTGAGACAACAGCAGTGCAAAAGATGCACCATGTTTTAAGATAGGCCTCACTTCATCTGCATCAAGATACTGTTAGTTTAAAATGTATATCTTTAGGACTGTGTAGGGGGCCTGGAGAAGCAGAAGCTTCTGTCAGTGTCAAAGTTGTTGAAAAGTTTGTCCTTCAATCTTTTCCCTTGTCTTTTGTAATTTTTAAATACATGTTTTAATATTTTTCAAATGTTTGTTCTCTCTTTCACAGATTGAAAGTATAAAAACAAAAAGTGAGTAATTTAACGACAATTATAAGGTAAATGTTTTGTATTCTTTTCGTTACATTTCTATCACATTCACCTACTATTAGTTCCACAGCTTCATTTCTTTAACCCTCAGTTTCCTGCCTTTGCTACTTAACTCATTCCTTTCTCTTTTACCTACTTACTCAACTCCTTCCACTCTTTTTCTCAGTCCCTCTCTTCTCATAGTTCCTCACTCTTGTTCACTCACTCCATCTCTATTACTCTTAGTGTCTTTGACTGATCACTTTTTCACTACTTGTTCATAATGCTTTCTCTGTGTAGTTGAAGCACACTAAGGGGCATATTATGAACACAGCCAATAAAATTATTGCTGTTTTTATTGGCAGAAAACTGGTGCAAAAGTGGTTTTAGCGGCAGTTTTCTGCCGCAAAAGCGGCTTTGGTGACATATTTCTGCCGATAAAAGCTGCAAAACTTTTATTGCCTATGTTGATGATATGGCTCTATGTTACTTACATTTCTTTGCTGTTTCAATTAATCTTTTTCTGTTATTTTTTGTTTTCTGTTTTCTATTTTTTCTCTCTGTTATTCCCCATGTTTTAATCTTATTTTGAACATTCACTCACATTCTCCAAGAATCTCTTCTTTGTTATTGTTCTACTCTCTTTTTTTTCTTTCACTTCCTTATCTATTTTGTTTTCCACAATTATAACCTCTTCCGTCTTTTCTTCGGTAAATAGATCTATTAAACAGTATCTCTGGTTTACTCCCTATAGCTGTCTTTCTTTTAACATCACTCTCTGTTTACTTTCCTTATACTTACTCTTCTTTTTTTTTTTTTTTTTGGTTCGCTCCCGGTTCGCGAACCGGGAAGCGAACTGGGAAGCGAACTAAAAGAAATAGAGCTTGCTAGAGTGCTAAACATTCTAGCAATTTTTTTTGAAAGGGGAGGTAGTTCTGAAAAGAACTTTTTTTTTAATGTTTTTGTTGTTTTACATTTTTTTTGTATTTTTTGAACATTTTTTTTTATTTTTTTATTTTTTGAACAATTTTATATTTTTTTTTGTTTTTTTGGGGGGGGAAACAACAAAAAACAGGCATTGAAAAGGGCTCAACAGGAGCAAAAAAAAAATTACTGTGTGGGGCGGTTAGGGCAATTATGATTGTTATAAGCCAGGTTGATGGAATTAATACTCATGTTACCACATGATATCAATGCACCGCAGTGCAGACAAGTATATTTCATATGCCCAAAATTCTCCTGGATGTTTGGCACGGTTTCCCATGCCTCTGCTGCTGTCAAAGATATTAACGATGTTGACCTTGCCACAGGAGTTGCTGTTGGGTTTTGTTCCATGTCACGAATTTCCGCCCGGCTGTAATTGAGTGGATGCCTCCTGCTCATGTGCCGATGCATGGTATAGTTCCCATAGCTATACTTTTTATCAGTCCCTCTTGATAATTTGTCTTTGCAAATGAGGCAGGTGACATACCTCGCATTCACTTTCTTCTGCCCTGGAGGGATTGAAAAAAACTGCCAAATGAAACTGGCTTTCCTATGGGAAACCCGGGGCACCTCTTCCAAGAACTGTGGTCCTTCTCTCTCCTCTTCCTCTATTTCTTCCTCTTCCTCCTCTGTGTTGGTGATGACCTGGGGAGGTGGTCCTCTCTTCCCATGAGGAGGTGGAGGTGGTGGTGGGGGTGCACCAGCTGAAGCAAGTACTGAAGCCATTGCTCTACTATGAATAAAGGTCTTCCTCTCACAATGATGAAAGTCAGAGTGAGGAAAGAAGGAGGAGTTTTCATCATTTGGGAAAAAAATAGTTCTAAACCAATGAAAAGTGGTATTTTTAGGTCACCTGACCTAGCCTTACATGATTATGAAACCAAAAGTTAAATGAACCAATGAAAAGTTTTATTAACAAGTCACATGACCTCTCACGCTTATGTTACGCGCTGCGGAACGCGCCCCGGATCGCTTCCGGGTCGCTGCGCTTCGCGCCTCGGTTCGCGCTCCGGAGCACTTCCGGGTGCGCTAACGCGGCAAGTCATAAGACGCATTACGCGGCAACGCGATACGTCGCGCTTTCGCGAAGCGCCGCGGATCGCTTCCGGGGAGCTGCGCTTCGCGTCTCAGTTCGCGTACCGGAGCACTTCCGGGTGCGCTAACGCGGCGCGTCATAAGACGCATTACGCGACAACGCGATACGTCGCGCTTCCGCGACGCGTCACGATGTTGACTTCTAACGCGGCAGTTGCGCACACGGAACGTTTACCGGTTCGCGGACCGGGTCGCGGCAACAAATTGAGCTAACGGAAAGCTTCCCAGTTCGCGAACCGGGAGCGAAACCAAAAAAATATTTTAAAAAAAATTATTAATAAACATATAAAATATATTTTTGGATTTAAAGAAGAATACATTTTACAGCTATAGATATTAGCTTTTAAAAAACCAATGAAATTCACTGAAAAAACCATAGGTTATAGACCATATATAGTTAGGAATTAGCATTTAAAAAACCTTGAAAATTCACTGAAAAAACCATTGGTTATAGACCATATATAGTTAGGAATTAGCATTTAAAAAACCTTATTTTACCCACACAAAACCATTGAAATTCCATATATAGTTAGTTGTACTAACTATATATCGCGCACCCGCAATCCACTGCTGATCATGTCACATATTACATCATTCATGACATGGTCAGTGACATCACTGATGACATCACTGATGACATCTCAAATGACATCACTGATGACATCACTGATGACATCTCAAATGACATCACTGATGACATCACTGATGACATCTCAAATGACATCACTGATGACATCTCATTTGACATTACTGATCACATCACTGATGACATCATTCATGTGATAATACAATGAACCTCTTCAGACTCTAATATAACCTTAGATACACTCAGTGTAAACATACACTCACAGACTGTCACTCATCCATGGAGTTACTCAGACACCTAGTCAGTCATGCAAAGAATCAATCACACCTCCATTTTCTCAACTATACAGTTATACACACCTTACTTATTCAAACATATACTAAAACATATTTACTCTCTTATACAATCCTGGATACAAGTTCACAATGATGCATACAGCCACTCACACATTCACTGGCTCCTATGCACAGTTATTTATATATGTCAACTCTCACATGTACTGTATTTTACATATGTACTTACTTTGACATGTAGCACTGAGATATCCATTCACTCACCAATACACTCATGCACACAGTCAACCGCCCATACAGCTGTTTCCACATGCACTTTTGAACCCATACATCTAGTGAATCAACTGCTCACACATCTATGCACAGAGTCATACACCTCCCAGCCACCCACACACACACTCAGTCTCCCATACAAATGCTTGGGCAACCAATCAATAACCCATATAGTTACTCATATAGCTACTGATCAAAACATGCAGCAGTTTACAGAACAACAGACATAATGATGCACAAATTAAGACAGTTTAGTCACTAACCCATGCATTCAGTGAGATACATTTAATCACTCACTCATACAGTCAGTCACGCACCTACTAAATCCTTCATCCAGACACTTCTACATCTACTCATTCTTCAATATGTAAAACATATTTAAACTTTACAGAAACACACAGTCACTGGATGTTGTCATCAGTGATGTCATCAGTGATGTCATTTGAGATGTCATCAGTGATGTCATCAGTGATGTCATTTGAGATGTCATCAGTGATGTCATCAGTGATGTCACTGACCATGTCATGAATGATGTAATATGTGACATGATCAGCAGTGGATTGCGGGTGCGCGATATATAGTTAGTACAACTAACTATATATGGAATTTCAATGGTTTTGTGTGGGTAAAATGAGGTTTTTTAAATGCTAATTCCAAACTATATATGGTCTATAACCTATGGTTTTTTCAGTGAATATATATATATTACCTACTGGCGGTCGCCAGTAGGTATATATAGTTAGGATTTTTTCTCTATGGGTTTTTTGAAAATTCTATGTCTAATAACTTTGGCGTTTGTGGACGGAATTGGCTGAAAGTTTCAGGAAAATGGCACATTTTGTTTCTGAGCAGCCCTTGAAAATTTGGGGGGGGTTCGTCAAGGGGGGGCTGAGAAAAAAGGGGGGTCCCAAAACATGTTTTTAACATTGAGTTTTCCATAGGGCGGTTGGCCTCACTTTTAGCCCGAACGGCTGAATGGATTTGCACGAAACTTGGCAAAATTGTAGGGACTGGTAGCCCGATGTGCCTTTTGTAGGTCTCAATATATGTGCTACAGTGGATTTTGAGAAATTAACGTTTAAAAAAAGATATATATCTGTAACAGCGGACCGGGCAGCGCTCCAGGACGCGTACTTTTCGCGCAACGGAGCTTTGTGAAGCGAAGCTGATTGGTTCTCCGGCGTCTGTCAACATTCCAAACAGTCCGTAGCGGCCGCCATCTTGTCTCTCGGTAGGATCGAGAGACAAGAGGAGGCCAAAGCGAAGGGGCAAATGACCATAAGGGGGCATAGTACATTGTCGCTCACCCCCTAGGTTTGATGTGGAGGTTTTAAAAGGGCCCCGCGGGGCAAAAAAAAATTAAAATAATAATAATCGAACAGCTGAATGGATTTGCACGAAACTTGGCAAAATTGTAGGGACTGGTAGCCCGATGTGCCTTTGCTAGATCTCAATATATGTGCTCCAGTGGATTTTGAGAAATTAACGTTCAAAAAAAGATATATATCTGTAACAGCGCACCGCTTCGCGTACTTTTCGCGTTACGGAGCTTTGCGAAGCGAAGCTGATTGGCTCTCCGGTGTCTGTAAACATTCCAAACAGTCCGTAGCGGCCGCCATCTTGTCTCTCGGTAGGATCGAACAGCTGAATGGATTTGCACGAAACTTGGCAAAATTGTAGGGACTGGTAGCCCGATGTGCCTTTGCTAGGTCTCAATATATGTGCTTCAGTGCATTTTGAGAAATTAACGTTCAGAAACAAGATATATATCTGTAACAGCGCTCCGCTTCGCGGAGATAAAATTATATGTGTATTACCTAGCTGTTGCTAACACCAGTTAGCGACGGCTAGTAGAAGATAGCGACCATCTTGGGCCCCACTTTGCATGTGAGTGATATTTATCACTAATGACATGCAAAGTGGGCATGCCAAGATGTTAGCGACTGGAAACAGTCGCCAACATCGCTATCTCCTATTATCAACTTTTGGAAATATTCGAGATAAGCGCGAATATCTCCAAAAGCTACCACCTTCCCTGAGCAGTTCTTAGCCATGTTATCCAATGGGAGGTGGATAACATGGCTAAGAGCATTAGCTCGGTAATGCATGAATATCGCTGAGTTTTCAGCGATATTAATGCATTGCGGTCGTTTTTTATCGTATTTCCGATAAACCTTGATAATAGCAAGGTTTATCTGCGATAATTTCTGACGGTAAAAAAATCGTTGCTAAGCATCGTTAGGGATAAATATCGCTTAACTTTGGTAATATGCCCCAACGTCTGTTAACGTTCGATTCGAAGGAAATCAGGAAGTGTTGAAAAACATTGTCTGCGCCATCTTGTCTTTTTTCAAATGCCACACTTTTGTCGTGCACGGCAGCCATTTTAGATGCCTTGACCAGACCCACTCTGTGCACGCTGTCGATCCTTAGCATGGCTCCCCACCCTCGCAAGCATCTCCCCCAGGCAGTGGTCACCCCCGCTCTCTGTCTTATGCATGGGTAATAAACCTCCCCCCATCTGCGCTGCTCTTCCCTGAGAATCACACCCTGTGCCCGCCCGACACCTCCCTTTCGCCCTATTCACTACCGCACCCTCTGATACTCCTTTTCCTCTGTGTCCGATTGTCCAGGCTGGTCCTAGGGTATCAGCTAGCCCTGCAGATGTAGTTTATGGCCACAGCTGTAAAGAATCACCCCTCTTCAAAGGAGTTATAGTAGATCAAGGCCCACACTCGATGAGATCCGTCACAGCAGAAGCGTTGCTATTATCTGAAAACCATCCTGTATTGTGATTGGGGAGGGGACCGAGCCTGAAGCGGAAGATTCCAGGGATGACTCTTTGTACATCAAAGTTTTTAGAATTATGTGTCACATTAAAAATATATAGCACTCCGACAAAGTAGTAAGATTATAAAACTTTAATAATTTATAAATATATACAAGAAAACAAAAATAGTAATAACATATAAACATTTTTAGGGAAAAACAACGAAGTAGCGGTCGGCTGTGCGAATAGTCCCAACGCAGCACAACGTCCAGATTTCCGGCGTGGGGCGTCGCGGGGGGTGGGTCATCAGTAGCAAACTGTTGTGCGAATAGTTCCAAGGCAGCAGAACGCGCTGAAATCTAGATGACACTAAAGTGATGTCTAGTAAGTTGCCACCCAGCAAATAACGGCATGGCGCGTCGCGGGGGGTGGGTCATCAGTAGCAAACTGTTGCGCGAATAGTTCCAAGGCAGCAGAACGATGGCACCAAGGTGATGTCCAGTAAGTTGCCGCACTGGTTTTGGTATCCTACAATGCTGCTCCGAATAACGGCGCGGGGCGCCCCGGGGGAGGCGGTGAACGGGCCTGTCCAGGTGGAGTGTCATCTGTTGTAGTGGGGCGCCCCTTTACCATTTCAGTTGCCATTCCGTCCGTTTTTGGTCCACTGTGTCAAAAGCCGCAATTCAGCTGAGTTGCGCCCACTCTTGCGGTGCAGCGATAGGCGGCTGTCACAGGACTCTCAAAATGGCGGCAGGCTGTTTCCTTTTTGGGCCTGGTCCACTGAAATGGCCCTGGGACACCTTGGAAATCGGACGCTTGTCTGCTAGGTCTTGGACCCCATTCTCGAAAGCGTCCCCTTCGCCTTGAGAATTCATCAAAAGTTTTGGGGGCTCCGACTCCTGCAGGCTTCTGGTGGGGAGCGGCTGCCATGATTGCTCGCGGAATGACCACGACTGAGCTACGAGATGGTGGTGCTTTCATGCTGACGCCAGCTTCAGTCTGAAACATCCAGAAACAAGGTGGGGCTTTCATCGTTTGGGAAAAAAAAAAAGTTTTCATCTTATGAAAAGTGTTGTTTTTAGGTCACATGATCATGCCTTCCATCATTAGGAAACCAAAAGTAAAATGAACCAATGAAAAGTTTTATAAACAAGTCACATGACCTGTTATGCGGCATAGGGTGTAAAATGCGGAGAAAATACGTTGGCACGTGAGGCGGCGTCAATGTGGAGGCTTTAAAAGGGCCCCGCGGGGCAAAAAAAAAAAAATAATTTTGTTTTTTTTGCGTGGGTAGCGCCCGGTACGCGTACCGGGAAGCGGTCGGAGGAGCGTACTATGAGGAGAAAAGAAAGACAGGGTATAAACATTTTGGCAATTTTGTTATAAATGGAAGGTAGTTCTGAAAAGAACTGTTTTTTTATTCTTTTTCTTTTTTTTCTTTTTTTTAATGAATTTTCTGAACAATTTTTTGATTTTTTTTGGGATTTTTGAAAACTATTTTGTGTTTTTTTTGTGTTTTGTAAGGGGGAAATAACAAAAAAGCAGGGTTAGAACATGTCTCAACAGGAGCAAAAAAAAATAAAAAGGATTCATTGTTTTCTCATCTTGTAGCATTTATGATTTTCTCCAGCTCGGTTAATCAAAGTAATACTCTTCTCTCCATAAGCAATAGTTCCTCCACAATATATACAAACTATTTTGTAGTGTGCAAAAGGAGCTTGAATATTGGGGATTATTTCTCGGCCTTCTGGTCCGGCGAATGAGCTTTGACCCCTGTTGGTGCTGGGGATGACATCTGGGGGGTTGGCAGCAAGATCCCTTACTTGTGCTTGGGAAAGATTATTGGGATGCCATCGCTCCATGTGGCGAATCATTGTATGATTGCCAAAGCTGTATTTCTTGTTGGGGTTGCCACGAGAAAGTATATTTTTGCAAATCAAACAAGACACCTGGGGTGCATTGACCTTCTTTTGTCCAGGTGGAATTTTAAAGAATTGCCATATGTAGTGGTCTTTAATATGGCTCTACCTTGGTGTTTCTGGCAGGAACTGCCTTACTTGCTCTTCCTCCTCCTCCTCCTCTTCGTCCTCATTATCTTCCTCTCTACCAAAGTCCGGTGTTGGTGGTGGTCCTTTTGGTGGTGGTGGTGGTTGCTGAGAAGCACCAGCTGCAGCTATTACAGAAGCCATTGTGAAAAATAGGTCTTGCTCTCTGGAAATAGAAAGTAAGAATGAGGTAAAAAGAAGGAGGGGTTTTCATCATTTGAGAAAAAAAAATAGTTCTAAACCAATGAAAAGTGTTATTTTTAGGTCACATGACCAAGCCTAACAACATTATGAAACCAAAAGTGAAATGAACCAATGAAAAGTGTTATTAACAAGTCACATGACCTCTCACGCTTATGTTACACGCTGCGGAACGCGCCCCGGATAGCTTCCGGGTCGCTGCGCTTCGCGCCTTGGTCCGCGCCCCGGAGCACTTCCGGGTGCGCTAACGCGGTACGTCATAAGACGCATTATGCGGTAACGCGATACGTCGCGCTTACGCGACGCGCCGCGGATCGCTTCCGGGGAGCTGCGTTTCGCGCCTCGGTCCGCGCCCAGGAGCACTTCCGGGTGCGCTAACGCGACAACGTGATACGTCACGCTTCCGCGACGCGTCACGATAATGATTTCTAACGTGGCAGTTGCGCTAACGGAACGTTTACCGGTTCGCGGACCGGGTCGCGGCATCAAATTGAGCTAACGGGAAGCTTCTTACATCATTAGGAAACCAAAAGTGAAATGAACCAATGAAAAGTGTTATTACCAAGTCACATGACCTGCTGTGTTTACGTTACGCGCTTTGCAGGGCCTCCCGGTTTGCTTCCAGAAACCTGTGCTTTGCGACTCGGTAAGCGTACCAGTTCGCTAACGTAGCACGTCATATGACGTATCACACGACAACGCGAAACGTCATGCGGACGGGAGGCGTGATGATGTTGTTTTCTAACGCGGCAGTTGCGGTAAAGAAACGTTTATATGCTCGCGGTCTATTTCGCGGCATCAAGGTCAGCTAACGGGAAGCTTCCCGATTCGCGAAGCGGGAACGAAGAAAAAAAAATATAAAAAAAAAAAGTTATTAATAAACATATAAAATATATTTTTGGATTTAAAGAAGAATACATTTTACAGGTATAGATATTAGCTTTTAAAAAACCAATGAAATTCACTGAAAAAACCATAGGTTATAGACCATATATAGTTAGGAATTAGCATTTACAAAACCTTGAAAATTCACTGAAAAAACCATAGGTTATAGACCATATATAGTTAGGAATTAGCATTTACAAAACCTTATTTTACTCACACAAAACCATTGAAATTCCATATATAGTTAGTTGCACTAACTATATATCGCGCACCCGCAATCCACTGCTGATGATGTCACATATTACATCATTCATGACATGGTCAGTGACATCACTGATGACATCACTGATGACATCTCAAATGACATCACTGATGACATCACTGATGACATCTCATTTGACATCAATGACCACATCACTGATGATATCATTCATGTGACAATACAATGCATCTCCTCACATTTTAATATAACCTCTGTTTCACCCAGTGTTAAAAAGAGTATAATTTTTTAAACCATTGACACACCAATACTAGTTACTACATACGCACTCACTGATTGCTACGTCTACACACACCTTCACTCATTCACCCATACAATCATTCATACATACAATCACTCATCTTTACAACACTATCATATGCACTCATACACCTATACAGACACTCACAGTCTGCCACTCATCCATGGAGTTACTCACACACCTAGTCAGTCCTGTAAAGAATCAATCACACTTCCATTTTCTTGTCTATACAGTTAAACATAGAGCACCTTACATTTTCAAACATATACTAACACATACTTACTTTCTTATACAATCATTGATACAAGTACACATTGATCTGCACAGAGTCACACACCTCCCAGCCAGCCACACACACACTCAGTCTCCCATACAAATACTTGGACAATCAATCAATAACCCATATAGTTAATCATATAGCTACTGATCAACACATGCAGCAGTTTACAGAACAACAGACATAATGATGCACAAATTAAGACAGTTTAGTCACTAACCCATGCACTCAGTGAGACACATTTAATCACTCACTCATACATTCAGTCATGCACCTACTAAATCCTTCGTCCAGACACTTATACATCTACTCATTCTTCAATATGTAAAACATATTTAAACTTTACAAAAACACACAGTCACTGGATGATGTCATCAGTGATCTCATCAGTGATGTCATTTGAGATGTCATCAGTGATGTCATCAGTGATGTCACTGACCATGTCATGAATGATGTAATATGTGACATCATCAGCAGTGGATTGCGGGTGCGCGATATATAGTTAGTGCAACTAACTATATATGGAATTTCAATGGTTTTGTGTGAGTAAAATAAGGTTTTGTAAATGCTAATTCCTAACTATATATGGTCTATAACCTATGGTTTTTTCAGTGAATATATATATATATATATATATATATATATATATATATATTCACTGAAAAAACCATAGGTTATAGACCATATTACCTACTGGCGGTCGCCAGTAGGTATATATAGTTAGGATTTTTTCTCTATGGGTTTTTTGAATATTCTATGTCTAATAACTTTGGCGTTTGTGGACGGAATTGGCTGAGATTTTCAGGAAAATGGCACATTTTGTTTCTGAGCAGCCCTTGAAAATTTGGGGGGGGTTCGTCCAGGGGGGGCCGAGAAAAAAGGGGGGTCCCAAAACGTGTTTTTAACATTGAGTTTTCCATAGGGCGGTTGGCCTCACTTTTAGCCCGAACGGCTGAATGGATTTGCACGAAACTTGGCAAAATTGTAGGGACTGGTAGCCCGATGTGCCTTTTGTAGGTCTCAATATATGTGCTCCAGTGGATTTTGAGAAATTAACGTTTAAAAAAAGATATATATCTGTAAGCGCGGACCAGGCAGCGCTCTGGTTCGCGGACTTTTCGCGCAACGGAGCTTTGTGAAGCGAAGCTGATTGGTTCTCCGGCGTCTGTCAACATTCCAAACAGTCCGTAGCGGCCGCCATCTTGTCTCTCGGTAGGATCGAGAGACAAGAGGAGGTCAAAACAAAGGGGGAAATAACTATAAGGGGGCATAGTAGATCCTCGCTGACCCCCTAGGTTTGATGTGGAGGTTTTAAAAGGGCCCCGCGGGGCAAAAAAAAATAATAAAAATAATAATTGAACGGCTGAATGGATTTGCACGAAACTTGGCAAAATATTAGGGACTGGTAGCCCGATGTGCCTTTGCTAGGTCTCAATATATGTGCTCCAGTGGATTTTGAGAAATTAACGTTCAAAAAAAGATATATATCTGTAACAGCGCTCCGCTTCGCGTAACGGAGGTTTGCGAAGCTGATTGGTCATTCTGTCACTGGGCTATAGTTGGGCTACATCTGGCTGATATTTGGGCTACATTTGTTTTTTTGTGTGTCTGGCGGCCATCTTTGGGCTACATTGGGCTACATTGGGCTTCATTGGGCTACATTCGGCTAATTAGCAAATAGCTCATCGCAAACTAGGAATGGTAAAGAATCGCTATTTATTCCTTAAAGTTCGCTATTTAGGAAATGCAAATAACTTTGATGATACATATGGCGGTTCATCTCTAACAAGATAAGAAGCATAGGGATAGATTTATGATGACTGGCGCATCACCAGGTATGTGTTAGTCATTCTGTGCCGCTGTTCCGTCACCTATGGTGTGCTGCATTTACAATGCGGCGCATCATGGGGCAAAAACAGCACAGATGCGTGATGTATCTGTGCCGTAAAGGTGGCGCATTGCTGGAGTTGTATCGCAAGTGTGATGAAGCTCCAGCAAGGGTCGGGGGTGCCCCTGTCGCAGGGTTTCTGTTCTCACACAGAACTGTGGACAGAGGATTGGAACCTCGGCGAATTAGGGTGTCCCAAAACTCACGTTAGTAATCAAAAACTATTTAGCAAGCTAGGTACAGTGTCACATTGGATATAACAAACTCTCAATGTTTAGACAATCCAGAATATGAACTTATAGTACCTCAGGATACGTGGAACTCATGAACAGTCGGTCGTTATAGATTTCTTAGAAACCAGAACATGGAGTTAAGAAGAACAGATGTGTATTTGAAATGTTTATTTACTAATGCCGTCTTCTCAGGCGTAGTACCTTAGATAATAAAAGTACACATATTATCAGTAGCAAAATTACCAGCATAGTTACTAGTACATAAAAAGTGAATGGTGATAGTATGTTAACATGCTGTAAATGAATAAGAGTTAGCAACACTTATAAGCAGCCGCGGGCCGTGGAGGGAGTTACGGTGAGGCAGGGAGGCGGGGAGGGGGAGAAGCAGGGTGGAGAATACAAGTACACATATTATCAGTAGCAAAATTACCAGCATAGTTACTAGTACATAAAAAGCGAATGGTGACAGTATGTTAACATGCTGTAAATGAATAAGAGTTAGCAACACTTATAAGCAGCCGCGGGCCGTGGAGGGAGTTACGGTGGGGCAGGGAGGCGGGGAGGGGGAGGGGCAAGGTAGAGAGGGCTCCACCCTGCTTCTCCCCCTCCCCGCCTCCCTGCCCCATCGTAACTCCCTCCACGGCCCGCGGCTGCTTATATCTCACCCTCCCTAATACACATATTATATTATTTGCTAAGAAGGTCTCTTTGTGTTGGTTTAGGGCGTGCCCATACTTTAGTGTCTTAGATTTGAAGGAATCACATCACCATACACCAGCTCTCTCTTCATGTGAACCGCATCAACTGTTGTGTATGTGTGTTCGGCAAAGCAATATAAAACCCGCCTCATGCCCAGAATTGGCAGAAGTTGCACTTATGTTATGAGTATGAAGTCGTGGAGATCAGACCTCATAACAATTCTGTATCGTGTTGTTCTTGAAACTTTAGCACTCGCTGTACAGATATAGTTTAACAAGTAAAGCAGATAGTAGACCAATAACATATTATTCTCATGTAAACCACGATGAACTACTAGGTGGAAAGCTAAAGCAACAACTAAGTGTCGTGTGCAGAAGTTGCAAAAAAGGAAAAATGGCGTTTAAACCGGTAATGAGCCCATGCTAACTTAACACGGTGTAAAGATATCCAGGACCTAGATGACACCTCCTCATGATCCGGAAACGAACTGAATAAGATAATAGAAGTGCCATCTCATGAGAGCAGATTGCAAGTTTATATGTGGACGGTCCGCAAGGTAAAGCATTAAAAACTAGGAAAATTCAATGCTAAAGAAAAATAAAACAGCCAAGTACTTTATCGAGTCTTAAGCCAATAGGCAAGGTAAATAATAAAAACTTGACAAATAAGTCAATGAATTGTCAATGAAATGCTAGTACTCAGCATATCAAACATGAAAAAGGTCTATGACATAACTGTGTATGCAAAATAAGCTGCAACAGCCTCCAATAGGAAGTCACCGTCTTCATCCGAAAACAGTTCAGCCATCCAATTTAAAAGCGGAAAAGAACATACGTGCTCTCCCAGCACCGGATCCTCTATCACCATCAGAGGACAGCTCGGTGGGTTTTCAAGAAAGCTGTGTTCCAAGAAAGACTGTGCTGCCGCCAGTAAATTCCAGGGACCAAGTAGTCCATGCATCAATGCCACAGCCATAATCCTTTCGCCAGGACAAATCAACTCGTGAGTAATGATAGGAGTCATCAGCTGATTAAAGTCGACGTCAGGAGAAACCGGTCCGCAGAGACACAAATCAATGGCCCAATCGAAATCACAGGTCAGGCAGTGAAATACAGGCTGGACACAGGTGAAGTAGGAGAACCGAAAAGATAATCCATATGCCGTGCTTAATATCGCCAACGGCATTGTGCCATAATATTCTAGCATGCGATTGCGGAACAGTGTCAGCAGCTGCAGGGTCGGAGGTTGCATAGGAGGGACATCCATATTTAAAAATGTAAAAAAGCACAAGAGCGTCCGCTGGTAATGCAAGTAAAAATGCCAATCCACGAACCAGAGTGCAGAAAATACAATGAAAGGGAGCAGGGATGACTCCAAAGATTTTCTCAAATGAAGTCACGAGACCACTGGTAACAACTTTAAAAAAGTGTGCCAGGGATTTTGTGGAGGATGCGTTAAAGATAGTCGGAAACATGTTGCTGAAATTGAAAGGCAAACCTGTGTACGGGTGTTCGCTATGTGAAGTACGAAAGTTTCACGGGCCGAACTCAAGGCCACCTCTCTCTGAGACAAAAGAGCTCTTATTCTTGCCATGCCGTTGAAACGTGTCCCAAGGTTGGTATTTGTGGCCAGATTGAAAACTCCCTATGTTCATGTGTGGGAGGAAATAGAACATTTCTGCAGCAAATAACCCGTTCACTTACTGTTACGATAAAAGGAATACTTTTAATTAACTCAGAACAATCTTCATTATTGAGCATCAAATAACTACCATTTTCCAACAACTTGAACGTGGGGATGATAGCAGGAACTGGCGTGCCTTGCAACACGCAAGCCATATTTGGTCGGTGTTTGTTGCATGAATCGTGTAACTGTATGTGCCTACACATTAGTGAATGATCTGGCGTCTCAGTGCATTCCTCTCCATTCAGATAAACTTCTTGATCATCTTTGAAACATCTGTATGTGTATGGAAGCGACCAGACCTCATGAACAAAAGCACTACCTAAAGGTTCATAAAGACCTATTGGTATATATTTCATACAATTTGAAAACTTATATAAAGCAAAAGGCAGCGTTATTAAACCGTGGATAAGGCATGTTGCCAAAAAACCCGCAATCCTCTGCTGATGATGTCACTGAGCATGTCATGAATGATGTAATATGTGACATCATCAGCAGTGGATTATGGGTAATAGTATCTCTAGTTTACTCCCCTATAGCTAGTTGCACTAACTATATATCGCGCACCCGCAATCCACTGCTGATGATGTCACATATTACATCATTCATGACATGGTCAGTGACATCACTGATGACATCACTGATGACATCTCAAATGACATCACTGATGACATCACTGATGACATCTCATTTGACATCAATGACCACATCACTGATGATATCATTCATGTGACAATACAATGCATCTCCTCACATTTTAATATAACCTCTGTTTCACCCAGTGTTAAAAAGAGTATAATTTTTGAAACCATTGACACACCAATACTAGTTACTACATACGCACTCACTGATTGCTACGTCTACACACACCTTCACTCATTCACCCATACAATCATTCATACATACAATCACTCATCTTTACAACACTATCATATGCACTCATACACCTATACAGACACTCACAGTCTGCCACTCATCCATGGAGTTACTCACACACCTAGTCAGTCCTGTAAAGAATCAATCACACTTCCATTTTCTTGTCTATACAGTTAAACATAGAGCACCTTACATTTTCAAACATATACTAACACATACTTACTTTCTTATACAATCATTGATACAAGTACACATTGATCTGCACAGAGTCACACACCTCCCAGCCAGCCACACACACACTCAGTCTCCCATACAAATACTTGGACAATCAATCAATAACCCATATAGTTAATCATATAGCTACTGATCAACACATGCAGCAGTTTACAGAACAACAGACATAATGATGCACAAATTAAGACAGTTTAGTCACTAACCCATGCACTCAGTGAGACACATTTAATCACTCACTCATACATTCAGTCATGCACCTACTAAATCCTTCGTCCAGACACTTATACATCTACTCATTCTTCAATATGTAAAACATATTTAAACTTTACAAAAACACACAGTCACTGGATGATGTCATCAGTGATCTCATCAGTGATGTCATTTGAGATGTCATCAGTGATGTCATCAGTGATGTCACTGACCATGTCATGAATGATGTAATATGTGACATCATCAGCAGTGGATTGCGGGTGCGCGATATATAGTTAGTGCAACTAACTATATATGGAATTTCAATGGTTTTGTGTGAGTAAAATAAGGTTTTCTAAATGCTAATTCCTAACTATATATGGTCTATAACCTATGGTTTTTGGTTTTTTCAGTGAATATATATATATATATATATATATATATATATATATATATATATATATATATATATATATATATATATATATTCACTGAAAAAACCATAGGTTATAGACCATATTACCTACTGGCGGTCGCCAGTAGGTATATATAGTTAGGATTTTTTCTCTATGGGTTTTTTGAAAATTCTATGTCTAATAACTTTGGCGTTTGTGGACGGAATTGGCTGAAATTTTCAGGAAAATGGCACATTTTGTTTCTGAGCAGCCCTTGAAAATTTGGGGGGAGTTCGTCCAGGGGGGGCCGAGAAAAAAGGGGGGTCCCAAAACGTGTTTTTAACATTGAGTTTTCCATAGGGCGGTTGGCCTCACTTTTAGCCCGAACGGCTGAATGGATTTGCACGAAACTTGGCAAAATTGTAGGGACTGGTAGCCCGATGTGCCTTTTGTAGGTCTCAATATATTTGCTCCAGTGGATTTTGAGAAATTAACGTTTAAAAAAAGATATATATCTGTAAGCGCGGACCAGGCAGCGCTCTGGTTCGCGGACTTTTCGCGCAACGGAGCTTTGTGAAGCGAAGCTGATTGGTTCTCCGGCGTCTGTCAACATTCCAAACAGTCCGTAGCGGCCGCCATCTTGTCTCTCGGTAGGATCGAGAGACAAGAGGAGGTCAAAACAAAGGGGGAAATAACTATAAGGGGGCATAGTAGATCCTCGCTGACCCCCTAGGTTTGATGTGGAGGTTTTAAAAGGGCCCCGCGGGGCAAAAAAAAATAATAAAAATAATAATTGAACGGCTGAATGGATTTGCACGAAACTTGGCAAAATATTAGGGACTGGTAGCCCGATGTGCCTTTGCTAGGTCTCAATATATGTGCTCCAGTGGATTTTGAGAAATTAACGTTCAAAAAAAGATATATATCTGTAACAGCGCTCCGCTTCGCGTAACGGAGGTTTGCAAAGCTGATTGGTCATTCTGTCACTGGGCTATAGTTGGGCTACATCTGGCTGATATTTGGGCTACATTTGTTTTTTTGTGTGTCTGGCGGCCATCTTTGGGCTACATTGGGCTACATTGGGCTTCATTGGGCTACATTCGGCTAATTAGCAAATAGCTCATCGCAAACTAGGAATGGTAAAGAATCGCTATTTATTCCTTAAAGTTCGCTATTTAGGAAATGCAAATAACTTTGATGATACATATGGCGGTTCATCTCTAACAAGATAAGAAGCATAGGGATAGATTTATGATGACTGGCGCATCACCAGGGATGTGTTAGTCATTCTGTGCCGCTGTTCCGTCACCTATGGTGTGCTGCATTTACAATGCGGCGCATCATGGGGCAAAAACAGCACAGATGCGTGATGTATCTGTGCCGTAAAGGTGGCGCATTGCTGGAGTTGTATCGCAAGTGTGATGAAGCTCCAGCAAGGGTCGGGGGTGCCCCTGTCGCAGGGTTTCTGTTCTCACACAGAACTGTGGACAGAGGATTGGAACCTCGGCGAATTAGGGTGTCCCAAAACTCACGTTAGTAATCAAAAACTATTTAGCAAGCTAGGTACAGTGTCACATTGGATATAACAAACTCTCAATGTTTAGACAATCCAGAATATGAACTTATAGTACCTCAGGATACGTGGAACTCATGAACAGTCGGTCGTTATAGATTTCTTAGAAACCAGAACATGGAGTTAAGAAGAACAGATGTGTATTTGAAATGTTTATTTACTAATGCCGTCTTCTCAGGCGTAGTACCTTAGATAATAAAAGTACACATATTATCAGTAGCAAAATTACCAGCATAGTTACTAGTACATAAAAAGTGAATGGTGATAGTATGTTAACATGCTGTAAATGAATAAGAGTTAGCAACACTTATAAGCAGCCGCGGGCCGTGGAGGGAGTTACGGTGAGGCAGGGAGGCGGGGAGGGGGAGAAGCAGGGTGGAGAATACAAGTACACATATTATCAGTAGCAAAATTACCAGCATAGTTACTAGTACATAAAAAGCGAATGGTGACAGTATGTTAACATGCTGTAAATGAATAAGAGTTAGCAACACTTATAAGCAGCCGCGGGCCGTGGAGGGAGTTACGGTGGGGCAGGGAGGCGGGGAGGGGGAGGGGAAAGGTAGAGAGGGCTCCACCCTGCTTCTCCCCCTCCCCGCCTCCCTGCCCCATCGTAACTCCCTCCACGGCCCGCGGCTGCTTATATCTCACCCTCCCTAATACACATATTATATTATTTGCTAAGAAGGTCTCTTTGTGTTGGTTTAGGGCGTGCCCATACTTTAGTGTCTTAGATTTGAAGGAAGCACATCAGCATACACCAGCTCTCTCTTCATGTGAACCGCATCAACTGTTGTGTATGTGTGTTCGGCAAAGCAATATAAAACCCGCCTCATGCCCAGAATTGGCAGAAGTTGCACTTATGTTATGAGTATGAAGTCGTGGAGATCAGACCTCATAACAATTCTGTATCGTGTTGTTCTTGAAACTTTAGCACTCGCTGTACAGATATAGTTTAACAAGTAAAGCAGATAGTAGACCAATAACATATTATTCTCATGTAAACCACGATGAACTACTAGGTGGAAAGCTAAAGCAACAACTAAGTGTCGTGTGCAGAAGTTGCAAAAAAGGAAAAATGGCGTTTAAACCGGTAATGAGCCCATGCTAACTTAACACGGTGTAAAGATATCCAGGACCTAGATGACACCTCCTCATGATCCGGAAACGAACTGAATAAGATAATAGAAGTGCCATCTCATGAGAGCAGATTGCAAGTTTATATGTGGACGGTCCGCAAGGTAAAGCATTAAAAACTAGGAAAATTCAATGCTAAAGAAAAATAAAACAGCCAAGTACTTTATCGAGTCTTAAGCCAATAGGCAAGGTAAATAATAAAAACTTGACAAATAAGTCAATGAATTGTCAATGAAATGCTAGTACTCAGCATATCAAACATGAAAAAGGTCTATGACATAACTGTGTATGCAAAATAAGCTGCAACAGCCTCCAATAGGAAGTCACCGTCTTCATCCGAAAACAGTTCAGCCATCCAATTTAAAAGCGGAAAAGAACATACGTGCTCTCCCAGCACCGGATCCTCTATCACCATCAGAGGACAGCTCGGTGGGTTTTCAAGAAAGCTGTGTTCCAAGAAAGACTGTGCTGCCGCCAGTAAATTCCAGGGACCAAGTAGTCCATGCATCAATGCCACAGCCATAATCCTTTCGCCAGGACAAATCAACTCGTGAGTAATGATAGGAGTCATCAGCTGATTAAAGTCGACGTCAGGAGAAACCGGTCCGCAGAGACACAAATCAATGGCCCAATCGAAATCACAGGTCAGGCAGTGAAATACAGGCTGGACACAGGTGAAGTAGGAGAACCGAAAAGATAATCCATATGCCATGCTTAATATCGCCAACGGCATTGTGCCATAATATTCTAGCATGCGATTGCGGAACAGTGTCAGCAGCTGCAGGGTCGGAGGTTGCATAGGAGGGACATCCATATTTAAAAATGTAAAAAAGCACAAGAGCGTCCGCTGGTAATGCAAGTAAAAATGCCAATCCACGAACCAGAGTGCAGAAAATACAATGAAAGGGAGCAGGGATGACTCCAAAGATTTTCTCAAATGAAGTCACGAGACCACTGGTAACAACTTTAAAAAAGTGTGCCAGGGATTTTGTGGAGGATGCGTTAAAGATAGTCGGAAACATGTTGCTGAAATTGAAAGGCAAACCTGTGTACGGGTGTTCGCTATGTGAAGTACGAAAGTTTCACGGGCCGAACTCAAGGCCACCTCTCTCTGAGACAAAAGAGCTCTTATTCTTGCCATGCCGTTGAAACGTGTCCCAAGGTTGGTATTTGTGGCCAGATTGAAAACTCCCTATGTTCATGTGTGGGAGGAAATAGAACATTTCTGCAGCAAATAACCCGTTCACTTACTGTTACGATAAAAGGAATACTTTTAATTAACTCAGAACAATCTTCCTTATTGAGCATCAAATAACTACCATTTTCCAACAACTTGAACGTGGGGATGATAGCAGGAACTGGCGTGCCTTGCAACACGCAAGCCATATTTGGTCGGTGTTTGTTGCATGAATCGTGTAACTGTATGTGCCTACACATTAGTGAATGATCTGGCGTCTCAGTGCATTCCTCTCCATTCAGATAAACTTCTTGATCATCTTTGAAACATCTGTATGTGTATGGAAGCGACCAGACCTCATGAACAAAAGCACTACCTAAAGGTTCATAAAGACCTATTGGTATATATTTCATACAATTTGAAAACTTATATAAAGCAAAAGGCAGCGTTATTAAACCGTGGATAAGGCATGTTGCCAAAAAACCCGCAATCCTCTGCTGATGATGTCACTGAGCATGTCATGAATGATGTAATATGTGACATCATCAGCAGTGGATTATGGGTAATAGTATCTCTAGTTTACTCCCCTATAGCTGTCTTTCTTTTAACATAAGTGTGTGTTTCCTTCCCTTATACTTACTGTTTTTGGTTCGCTTCCAGTTCGCGTACCAGCGAGCGAACTAGGAAGCGAACTTAGAGAAATAGAGGTTGGCACAGTTCCAAATATTGTACCAATTTTTTAATAACGGGGAGGTAGTTCTGAAAAGAACTTTTTTTTTTATTTTTCTGAACATTTATTTACTGTTTTTGAATTTTTCGGAACAGTTTTATATTTTTTTGGGTTTTTCTTGGAGGGGGCAATGAAAACGATTCATTGTAAAGGGCTCAACAGGAGCAACAAAACAAAAAAAAGAAGTATTTATTATTTTGGGCGTTTCGGACAAACTTGCATATGATAGTCAATAGCTCTGTTGATCAGAGTGATGCTTCTTTCTCCGTAGGAAATGAATCCATCGCAAAATACGCAGGTGTGTTTTACTTCACCAAATCTCATTTGTATATTTGGCACCATCTCCCTGCCCTCTGGTCCCGTTACTTCCGGTACAACAGATCTTCTGGCCATAATAGGGAGATTATCTAGGTCGTTCCGAAACTGTGCAGCACTGTAGTTGTTAGGATGCCACCTAGTCATATGGCGATGCATTGTGTAGTTTCCGAAACTGTATTTTTTGTCGGTCCCTCTGGACAGTCTATCTTGACATATAAGGCAAGTTACGTATCTTGCATTTACTTTTTTCTGACCTTTGGGAATTTTAAAAAATTGCCAAATGAAGTTTTCTTTCCGGTGAGACGTCTTGGGCTGCTCAGGCAAAAACTGCCTCTCTTCGTGCTCGTCCTCCTGTTCCTCTTCTTCTTCTTCTTGTTGAATTACAACTTGAGCAGGTGGTCCACTCTTCCTTGGATGTGGTGGAGGTGGTTGGGAAGCACCAGCTGAAGCTACTAAAGAAGCCATTGCTCAGTGATCACAAAGGGTCTTTCTCTCACAATGATGAAAGTCAGAGTGAGGAAAGAAGGAGGGATTTTCATCATTTGGGAAAAACAAGAGTTCTCAACCAATCAAAAGTGTTCATTTTAGATTATATGACCTAGTCTTACATCATTAGGAAACCAAAAGTGAAATGAACCAATGAAAAGTGTTATTACCAAGTCACATGACTTGCTGTGTTTACGTTAAGCGCTTTGCAGGGCCTCCCGGTTTGCTTCCAGAAACCTGCGCTTTGGCACTCGCTTCGCGTACCAGTTCGCTAACGTAGCACGTCATATGACGTATCACGCGACAACGTGAAACGTCATGCGGACGGGAGGCGTCACGATGTTGTTTTCTAACGCGGCACTTGCGGTAAAGAAACGTTTACCGGCTCGCGGTCTATTTCGCGGCATCAAGGTCAGCTAACGGGAAGCTTCCCGATTCGCGAAGCGGGAACGAAGAAAAAAAAATATTTAAAAAAAAAATTATTCATAAACATATAAAATATATTTTTGGATTTAAAGAAGAATACATTTTACAGCTACAGATATTAGCTGTTAAAAAACCAATGAAATTCACAGAAAAAACCATAGGTTATAGACCATATATAGTTAGGAATTAGCATTTACAAAACCTTGAAAATTCACTGAAAAAACCATAGGTTATAGACCATATATAGTTAGGAATTAGCATTTAGAAAACCTTATTTTACTCACACAAAACCATTGAAATTCCATATATAGTTAGTTGCACTAACTATATATCGCGCACCCGCAATCCACTGCTGATGATGTCACATATTACATCATTCATGACATGGTCAGTGACATCACTGATGACATCACTGATGACATCTCAAATGACATCACTGATGACAACATCCAGTGACTGTATGTTTCTGTAAAGTTAAAATATGTCTTAGATATTGAAGAATGAGTGGATGTATAAGTGTCTGGATGAAGGATTTAGTAGGTGCGTGACTGACTGTATGAGTGAGTGATTAAATGTGTCTCACTGAATGCATGGGTTAGTGACTAAACTGTCTTAATTTGTGCATCATTATGTCTGTTGTGATGTAAACTGCTGCATGTGTTGATCATTAGCTATACGAGAGGCTATATGTGTTATTAATTGGTTGCCCAAGTATTTCTATGGGAGATTGAGTTTGTGTGGGGGTGGCTGGGAGGTGTGTGACTCTGTGCATAGATGTGTGAGCAGTTGATTCACTAGGTGTATGAGTTCAAGAGTGCATGTGGAAAAAGCTACATGGGCGGTTGACTGTGTGCATGAGTGTATTGATGAGTGAATGGATATCTCAATGCTACATGTCATAGTAAGTACATATGTAAAACACAGTACATGTGAGAGTTGGCATATATAAATAACTGTGCATGAGAGCCACTGAATGTGTGAGTGGCTGTATGGATCATTGTGAACTTGTATCAGGGATTGTATAAGAGAGTAAATATGTGTTAGTATATGTTTGAATAAGTAAGGTGTGTATAACTGTATAGTTGAGGAAATGGAGGTGAGATTGTTTCTTTGCATGACTGACTAGGTGTGTGAGTAACTCCATGGATGAGTGACAGTGTGTGAGTGTCTGTATACACTGAGTGTATCTAAGGTTATATTAGAGTCTGAAGAGGTTTATCGTATTAGCACAAGAATGATGTCAAATGAGATGTCATCAGTGATGTCATTTGAGATGTCATCAGTGATGTCATCAGTGATGTCACTGACCATGTCATGAATGATGTAATATGTGACATCATCAGCAGTGGATTGCGGGTGCACGATATATAGTTAGTGCAACTAACTATATATGGAATTTCAATGGTTTTGTGTGAGTAAAATAAGGTTTTCTAAATGCTAATTCCTAACTATATATGGTCTATAACCTATGGTTTTTTCAGTGAATTTTCAAGGTTTTGTAAATGCTAATTCCTAACTATATATGGTCTATAACCTATGGTTTTTTCTGTGAATATAGTTAGGAATTAGCATTTACAAAACCATATTTTACTAACTATATATATATATATATATATATATATATATATATATATATATATATATATATATTCACTGAAAAAACCATAGGTTATAGACCATATATAGTTAGGAATTAGCATTTACAAAACCTTATTTTACTCACACAAAACCATTGAAATTTGCATTTATAGTTAGTTGCACTAACTATATATCGCGCACCCGCAATCCACTGCTGATCATGTCACATATTACATCATTCATGACATGGTCAGTGACATCACTGATGACATCACTGATGACATCTCAAATGACATCTCTGATGACATGACTGATGACATCTCATTTGACATTACTGATCACATCACTGATGACATCATTCATGTGATAATACGATGAACCTCTTCAGACTCTAATATAACCTTAGATACACTCAGTGTAAACAGACACTCACAGACTGTCACTCATCCATGAAGTTACACACACACCTAGTTAGTCATGCAAAGAATCAATCACACCTCCATTTTCTCAACTATACAGTTATACACACCTTACTTATTCAAACATATACTAACACATATTTACTCTCTTATACAATCCCGGATACAAGTTCACAATGATCCATACAGCCACTCACACATTCACTGGCTCTTATGCACAGTTATTTATATATGTCAACTCTCAAATGTACTGTGTTTTACATATGTACTTACTTTGACATGTAGCACTGAGATATCCATTCACTCACCAATACACTCATGCACACAGTCAACCGCCCATACAGCTGTTTCCGCAGGCACTTTCGAACCCATACATCTAGTGAATCAACTGCTCACACATCTATGCACAGAGTCATACACCTCCTGGCCACCCACACACACACTCAGTCTCCCATACAAATACATGGGCAACGAATCAATAACCCATATAGTTACTCATATAGCTACTGATCAACACATGCAGCAGTTTACAGAACAACAGATATAATGATGCACACATTAAGACAGTTTAGTCACTAACCCATGCACTCAGTGAGACACATTTAATCACTCACTCATACAGTCAGTCATGCACCTACTAAATCCTTCATCCAGACACTTATAAATCCACTCATTCTTCAACATGTAAGACATATTTTAACTTTACAGAAACATACAGTCACTGGATGTTGTCATCAGTGATGTCATCAGTGATGTCATTTGAGATGTCATCAGTGATGTCATCAGTGATGTCACTGACCATGTCATGAATGATGTAATATGTGACATGATCAGCAGTGGATTGCGGGTGCCCGATATATAGTTAGTGCAACTAACTATATATGCGAATTTCAATGGTTTTGTGTGAGTAAAATAAGGTTTTGTAAATGCTAATTCCTAACTATATATGGTGTATAACCTATGGTTTTTTCAGTGAATTTTCAAGGTTTTGTAAATGCTAATTCCTAACTATATATGGTCTATAACCTATGGTTTTTTCAGTGAATTTAAATGGTTTTTTAATAGCAAATATCAAAAGCTTTAAAATGTATTCTTCTTTAAATTGAAAAATATATTTTATATGTTTTTAATAAAAAAATGTTATGTATATATATATATTTTTTTTTTTTGTTTCGCTACCGGTCCGCGCACTGGGTAGCTTCCCGTTAGCTCAATTTGGTGCCGCGACCCGGTCCGCGAACCGGTAAACGTTCCGTTTGCGCAACTGGCGCGTTAGAAAACAACATCATGACGCGTCGCGTAAGGGCGACGTATCGCGTTGTCGCGTAATGCGTCTTATGACGCGCCGCGTTAGCGCACCCGGAAGTGCTCCAGTGCGCCAACCGAGGCGCGAAGCGCAGCGCCCCGGAAGCGATCCGGGGCGCGGCGCGGAGCGCGTAACGTAAGTGTAACAGGTCATGTGACTTGTTAATAAAACTTTTCATTGGTTCATTTCACTTTTGGTTTCCTAATGATGTAAGGCTAGGTCATGTGACCTAAAAATAACACTTTTCATTGGTTTAGAACATTTTATTTTCCCAAATGATGAAAGCCCCCACCTTTTTTCTCACTCTGACTTTCAACTTTGTGAGAGGAAGACCTATTTTGATTGATAAGAAATGGCTTCATTAGTAGCTGCAGCTGGTGCACCCCCACCACCACCACCACCTCCTAGGAAGAGAGGACCACCTCCTCAGGTCATCCTTAATGAAGAGGAGGAAGAAGAGGAAGAAGAGGAAGAGGAGCAAGGGAGGAGACAGTTTTTGCGTGAGGAGCCAAGGAGGTCCCATGTAAAGGATAGTTACATCTGGCAATTCTTTACATTTCCCCGGGGCCAAAAAAAAGTAAATGCCCGGTACGTCACATGTCTCATCTGTGACAAATCTCTGTCCAGAGGGACTGATAAGAAGTACAGCTATGGTAATTACACCATGCATCGGCACATGGAGAGGTGGCACCCTATAAATTATAGTGCTGCGCAGGTACGTGACCTGCAGGAAAACCCCCCTCCTGTGGCCAGTACATCAACAGAAGAGGCAGTGACGGGACCAGAGGCGAGGGAGACGGTCCCAAACATTCAGATGAAGTTCGGGGTCATGAAGCAAGTGTGCATTTTTTGTGGCAAATAAATTTGCTATAGGGAGAGTAGAATCACTTTAATCAACAGAGCTATTGACAATCATAAATGTCCAAAACGCCCCAGAAACTAAATTATCTTTTTTTTTGTTGCTCCTGTTGAGCCCTTTATAACGAATGGTTTTCGTTTCCCCCCCCCCCAAAAAACCAAAAAAAATATAAAACCGTTCAAAAAATACAAAAAAAGTAAAAAAATTGTTCAGAAAAATAAAAAATAAATATAAAACAACAAAAACAATAAAAATAAAAGTTCTTTTCAGAACTACCTCCCATTTATGAAAAATTGCTAGAATGTTTAGCACTCTGGCAACCTCTATTTCTTTTGATTCGCTTCCCGGTTCGCTACCCGGTACGCGAACCGGAAGCAAAACTAATTTTTTTTTTTTTTAAAAGGAATAGTGAGTATAAGGGAAGGACACAGAGAGTAATGTGAAAATAAAGACAGCTAGAGGGAGTAACACAGAGATACTATTTAATAGATCTATTTACCAAAGAAAAGATGTAAGAGTGTATAATTGAGAAAAACAACATAGATAAGGAAGTGAAAGAAAAAAAGGAGAGTAGAAGAATAATAAACAAGAGTTTCTTAGAGAATGTGAGTGAATGTTCAAATTAAGAAGAAAAACAGTAAAGGATGTGGAATGAGAGGTAGGGATAGAACCGTAGTAAAAGAACAACCCTGAGGGAAAGTGTTAAGAAAACAGTGAGCGAAAGTAAATAGGAATAAAACAAGATGTATGACAGTGACTAAGGTTAAAACATGTGGAATAACAGAGAGAAAAAACAGAAAGCAGAAAAGAAGAAGTGACAGAAAAGGAATAATTGAAACAGCAAAGAAATGTAAATAACATAGTGTGCTTGAACTACAGGGAGAAAGCGTAATGAAGAAGTAGTGAAAGAGTGATGAGTGAGAGACAGTGACAGTAATAGAGACGGAGTGAGTGAACAGGAGTGAGGAACTATGAGAACAGAGGGACTGAGAAAAGGAGTGGAAGGAGTAGAGTAAGTAAGTAATAGAAAAAGGAATGAGGGAAGTAGCAAAGGCAGGAAACTGAGGTTTAAAGAAATGAAGCAGTGGAACTAATAGAAGTTAAATGTGATAGAAATGTATTGAAAAGAGTACAAAACACTTACCTTATAATTGTCGTTAACTTAGTCACTTGTTATTTTTATACTTTCAATCTGTGAAAGAAAGAACAAAAATTTGAAAAATATTAAAACATGTATTTAAAAATTAGAAAAGACAAGGGAAAAGATTGAAAATCATCCAATTTTACAAAGAAATAAAGTTAGAGATAAACATGCAGAAAAAAAAGAGAAAGAAACGGTGATAGACAGTCAGAGACAAAAAGAAATTGTAATTGAGTAAATTACTAATAGAAAAAAAGGAAGATACTTTCAGTGACAGAAAAGAAAGATAGAAGAGAAAACTAAATTGAAGTTGTGTAAGCTTCTAAATGAAAGTGAGTAAGGTAAACTATATAAGGAAAGGGTGAATAAGGAAAAGAGAGTGAGGGAGAGAGGAGACAGAGGAAGTGAAGGAAAGAGTGTCAGATACAGACTGAGTGAGGCAACAAAGAAAGATAAATGAGTGAGGGTGAGTTATACTAACTGATTGCACCAAAAAAGGAGAACCCAAAAATATTTAATTTAGAAAACAAAGGGAGGAAAGATGGAAAAGACAAGCAAAGCAGAAGGTT
Organism: Lissotriton helveticus; assembly: GCF_964261635.1. Lineage (NCBI taxonomy): Eukaryota > Metazoa > Chordata > Amphibia > Caudata > Salamandridae > Lissotriton > Lissotriton helveticus. Next base: position 519,058,648 of record NC_136061.1, read on the forward strand.
TAAAAGCTGGAAAATGTTGCAAGGGAGAAAAGAAAAAAGCAGAGTTGGAATAGGGAAACAAAGGTTGAAAGATAAGTTGAGTTAGAGAACAAGGGTGAAAGAGAATAAAACAAAAGGCAATGTGAGTATGTAAAGAGGATTGATAGAAGGTAGTAAAAGACGAGTGAGCATGAGACAAGATGAGTACAAATTAAAATTCACTATACAAAGTACAGAATTAATTATACATGTTAAATGGTTTATTTTTGCTGTTCTCAGAATATATCAAATTTCACTAAAAACAGTGAGTTGAAGGTATTCATCATATAACAGCGGGGAAAAAAAACCCAATCAAAATGATTGTGTTTAAAAAACCCATAAAACATAACCAATCAGAAATCAGAACTCCTCAAAAGTAACTTACTTTCCATGACGTCGAAGGATGTCCTATGAACAGCTTATACTCTGTTGTGCTGTTATTATTTTCTGCCCGCCACTTTCTGAAAGAAAAGCTCCATTGTTTTGACAAATATGTTACATACAATAAATGACTTCTCGCTCTCTACCGCACTTCTCCTCAAGGCCAAATAGTTTAAGAGCCATTTATAACTCTTGGAATTCTTCTAAGCAAATCCCGTCATTTTCATTTTCCACAACTTTCAGAAAGAAAACGTTCAAGATCACTTTCACAATTCTGTACTAGTAATATCTCACCCTTCTTGCTCACTCATGTTCCACATTTCCTATGACACTGATACTGCTTACTATGAGGCACATTACACTACCTCTATGACTACTACAATTATTAAATTCTCTTGATCACTGTTAATCACAAAGCAATTTAAAACAGTACATACAATTATATCAATTCCTAGAATCATTATAGGCCAGTTACCTACCCTAAATTCTCTCTTCTGAAAACACAAAGTAAGAATATTTTAAGTCAAAAGGCAACATTGTTTCATAGTCAAATGGGAATCATTTCCGAAACACCAGCTTTTTTTACATTTTAAATAAGCTGTGTAATAAGCGGATGTTGTCAAAGGACCATCATGTCATATAATAGCTGCAGTTACAAATGTTCTTCCTAAAATCAACGACTGTGTAGCCACAACATTTGTAATTAAAGTTGGAAACTTACTTTCATCAGGTTTATATAGTTGGAATTTTAAAATGACATTATAACCAAAAGTTTGTACAAATAATGTGGACAACATTGAAGACTTACATTACCTCTACTCCATGTTTTGATTGGCTGCTTGAATTAGCTTATTAAAAGAAACAGTTTTTTTGAACTCATTCAAAGTGCAGTTATTTTTCCATGACGTCAACTGTTATGGTAAGAACACCGTTTGCTTTCGGGAAATACTCTGTTGTCCTTTAACTAATCCGTGCCCACCACTTTCTGTAAGAAAACCTTCTTTTTTTCAGGAACTACTTAAAACTCAAAAATAACTTTTCACTCTGTACTACACTTATCCTCAAGGCCAAATAGTGTAGGAGCCATTAGAACCTCTTGAAATTCCTCAGAACAAATCCCGAGATTCTTTCCCTAAAATTTTGGTTGTAAAAACAACAGGTAATAATTTTTAAGGTCAAAAGGCAATTTTTAAAAAAAGTTAAAACAGAATCATTGCAGAATGACCAGCCGTTTCTAGACTTCAAATAAGCTGTGTAATGTCCTGATGTTGTTGAAGGACCGTCATGATATATAATTGCTGCAGTTACAAAAGTCCTTCCTGATATTGACAACTGCGAAGCCACAAAATTTTTAATTAAAGTTGTCAATTTTGTTCCATCAGGCCTACATCGTTGGAACATTAAAATGACATACTGGCCATATCTACGTATAAATAATGTGGACAGCATTGCAGACTTACATTGGCTACACTCCATGTTGTGATCGGCTGCTTTTACTAGCTTATTAAAGGACACTGATTTACTGTCTGGCAAAGTTAAATATATAAATCTTTCTGAGTCTACACTAGTAGTACTTGATACCCTACAGTTCTCGCAGTCATGCTGCCATTTATAAGAAAGGCCAAACAGATGATCTACATCCACACCTTCATCTTGCAATACATCAAGCATATACATTAAAAACTCCTGACAATCTTGATGAATATTTTGAGAGAATTGCGTTTGACCTGAACATTTGTCTAACAGATTTCGAATTTCAGACACACTTTCTATTTTTGATCTATCAGTGCTACATTTCTCTAACACAGAATTCAATAAACAGCAAAAACTTTGACCTGAATTGATCACAATCTCTTCTTTTAAAGTTTCTAGAGAAAAGACAACATTAACCACTACATTAGCATAGCAGTTGACACCAGAACTATTTTCAAATTGAAAACCAACAACATCTTCAACAGAATCCATTTTCTTTCTGCTTATAATTTCGGGTTCATCGACTTTTCGTCTTTTTGCTACAATCTCCCTACTACTGGTCACATTTCTTCGTTTCCGGCCTACCACACGTTTCTCAAACAAAGGATATTGAGGCAAATGTGGCGCATACTCTCTTCTTAACCTATTGTATTCCTTAACACAATCTAGATCCGCACAAATCTTTGTGACATCACACTCAATCAAGTACAACCCCGATAAAATTCTGACTCGTGACAATGCCACATATGCCATACCCTCCTTGAACACAGAACTGCCAATGTTCACCAATGCACTGTCTACACTTAAACCTTGCGATTTATGGATTGTCACCGCATATGCCAAGCAAACAGGAAACTGCTTACGGCGAACATATAAGTCTTTTACAAGCAAAAACCTAGCAGAGCAACGACCAATTAGCTGTACTTTCTCAATGCCATCAAATTTAATTTTTAAAAATTCAATTACATCTCTATTTCTGTATTTCTCAAAATCAACAACATTACCCATTGATCCATTTACCAGACCTCTTTCAACATGTAAATTCCTTCTCAAAATGATACTGCAATTTAAGCACACATTCAGAGTCTTTTCAAAACCAGCAGTTTTAGATATAGTCTTCTCTAATGAATCCAATTTAGATTTCAAATTCTCAGACAAAATAATTGTTGCTCCCATGTGTTCTATTCTGTCAATAGCTTCCAGTTTCACAATATCTTGGTTTTCTAAATTCAACATTTTGTTGTTGAAGATGGCACATTCTGCAAGAGTTGGCATCAAACATATTCCAGATTTCTTCTCAGTAATTTTCCGAAAAATATTCTCTGGCAGAACGTCTTCTTCTGGATACAAATTTGACAGTAATCGTGCATGTAAAGCTTCTTTCCCATGCTCGGTCACTTTTCCGATTCTAACTTCTTGTAGAATATTCTTGTAATCTTCATCCTTCGCTTGACGCATATTTTCACGCAGTTCAGCATAATTGAAGTTTAACCATATATTAATGTTGCCAATGCTCCCTAGGCACTTCCTGGTGTCTTCATGTGTAAGTAGTTTAAACACTGGTTGTCCTTTCACTGGTGTCAGCTGCAGAAGATCACCGAAAACAATGATGTGTTTGCCACCAAATAACACTTCATACTCTGTTTTAAGAACGTCTTGCATTCTCAAATGCACAAAGGCAAGCATGACATTGGAAACCATGCTTACTTCGTCAATGATAAGAAGTTTCATTTTCCTCAAGACTCTTGAAACTTCACAACAAGCATCTCCAGATAACTTGTGGTATTGTAATTTGTTATCATGCTCCACTGGCAGCATCAGTAGACGATGCAAAGTAATACCTTTAATGTTATGTGCTGCCAGTCTAGTTGGAGCGGTGACAACACAAGACAGCGATGACTCAGTCCTTTTCTGCAAATAACATGAAATTGCTTTAATGAGGAAACTTTTTCCAGTTCCTGCTTCTCCACTCACGTACAGTCGGACAGGCTTCAACGACGTACATGAGCACTCTTTCTTCTCATGACTTAATCCATGATCAATTTGTTTGGTAACTTCGTCATATATTTTCCTCTGCTCAGCATTGAGTTGTCTTTCTAAATCTTCTAAGTTAACCGCATCCTCCTGAGCATGTGCCATGGCTCTTTCCACTTCAATCATGGCAGTGGCAGCTTCATTTTCGATAACTGGTCCTCCTAGTGGATCCTGACTCAATGAAACAGAACTCTGACTGTCTAGATATTTTGGAAAAACAGGACATTCTATGGTCTCCTTGGCTGCATTGAAAGAGTCTTCGTAACAGAGGAAATCTCCAAGCAGTTCCTCTTCTGCACGCCAAGGCTTGAAAAGTTGCAAAAGAGCTAAATAGAAAAACTCTTTTCTTTCAGGAGATTCGCCACTCAATTTTCGATGATTTACCAATTGGCGTTTTCTTTGCTTGACCAGACATCCCTCACTTCCAATTACAGCATACACTCCTTTATCAATATCTTCTTTGATGTTCCTCTTGAATATGTAATTTTGTAGAACCTCATACAGACAAACATTCTCGAGGTGACTGCTTCTATTTGGATAATATGTATCCAACATGTTGGTCTTCAAAATATCTGTACTGTTTGGCTCCTTTTCCACCAAATACTCAATTTCCCGTACAGGTTTCAGAACTCGATTACGTGTTGCAGCAAGACCAAGACTCGCCCAAATGATACTCCTAGATTTGGCATAGAGACTTGCTGAAGATAACCGGTCAGAACATTCGTAAGCTCCGATTTCTCGATGCGACAACATCTTCAGACACAAACTGTACAACTTCTTACTGAGGCTCTTTTCATGGGAAATGTCCTCCCACATATCATTCAATTCTGTCTTTTCTTTTTTTGTGATGTAAGATGTCACATACCGAGCCACAGCCATACAGTTATCAGCCACAAACTGTATATCCATGTTAGCATTCCACATGGACAAAATCACTGGGTTGTAGTCGTTGATGTACTTGGACTCTTCGTTTCTTTTCAAATTGTATGTATTTTTGGGTGATTTCCTCGTCACATTATGTCGCAGCGAAGACATCAAACTGTTCACTCTTCCTTTAGAAATCACCGGTCGTGGAAAGCTGAAACGACATTTTGTGCAGAACTTGTCCTTGTTTCTGAATTTACGACGATAATACTTTCCACAACGATGGCTTTGAAAGCGTAAAACTTGTTCTCTTAGGCTTTTGTCTTCCTTTGTCTTTGGAACAGCACATGTAGAATACTGTTCTATGAAACTCATCACTAAGTCATCCGGATCTGTTCCAAATTTGGGTGCATCTTTGATCCATAGCAGCATATGTATATGAGGAGCACCTCTTGCTTGATACTCCTTCTCCAGAAGAAATCCAACACCTCTCCAAGAGGTGGATTTTTCTTGTTCATGATGAAAGACATCATAGCTTCAAATCTATGGTTGAAGTACCTGCATACATTCACTGGATCCAAAGAGCAAAGTTCTCCGGGTGTCTTGAATTCGATATTTTCTATGTTTCCATTTGCCTCTCGTAGAAATTCAAGTAAGTCTTCCCAGCCATACTCGGCACAGCTGAGAGTGAGGAACCATGTGGGAGTTCCTAAGTTCCTCAGCATACATTTTAAATCACCATGACGACGGTACCAGTACTCATTAGTACCACGCTGACATGCCATGAGATTAATCAGGTGAGAATCCAAAATACTGTCTTGCACATTGACTTTATCCATAAAGTCCCTTGCCGAGATATTTTGCATCTGTACACCACTTTTCAAGATGTGGTTCACTGCATATGACACTCCAGACAGATCAGTTTCAAACAGTAGATGGAACAAATAGGGAATGCATTGACGAAACCTAGGATCTTCTGCATACAATCGTAAAGTCTGGTATTCAGAAGCAGGAATTTGATCAGGTCGCTCATCATATCTTCCTCCTTGACCTGTTGGAAATAGCTGTGGGAAACACCGAGCTTCCAAACTTTCCTCCCAAACACTAATGGGACTCCCTTTGGCTTGTTTCATTTGAAACAACTAAATAGCATTCCCCATGACTTTCTTGGAATGCAAAGGATGAATACTATAATGTTCATATATTTCTTCATTTTTAGAGGCTTCTACTTTCTCAATTTGTCCAGCACACAAATCGCTGTCCTCTTCTTCACTTACTTCCTCTTCTGCAACACATACATTCTTGTAGTACTCATTGTTTTTCATCAAATACAATGTTGCCTTTTTGACTTTCCTAACATCCACTAAATCTTCCAGATTTTCTTACTCTTTGTCGGAACCCCATTAACTAAGATAACCAGAGGTTCCTCTTCCACTTTCTCTACTCCAATTGTATTAATGTTTTTCTTCAAATCTAGAGGCAAATAAACAACTCTTCCCTTTAATCCTCTCTGTAAATCTGATGGAGGCAATTTCCCTGTCTTTGGCTCCATTCGTACAATAGCCTGAAAGGGATGGACACTTTGAATCAAAATAGATTCATAACTATTTAAATCCTTCAATTCAGAAGGAATGTCAACCAATTCCAGATTATTATGAACTGCTCTAGCAGGCATCCGGTTTTGATTTAATTTGTTACAACAATAAGTACACACACGTTGATCCGATCACAAATCAAAACAATTTTCTACCATCAAGTATGTTGCAAAATCCTTCCATTCACTAATTTTTTCCCTTTCACTTTTTGCATATAAATCCACTAACTTAGTCTGATTCTTATAGTAAGTGTGTCGACAACACACACAAGTGAAATTAGGCCTCTCACTTGATTTCACCTGAAACGTGGCAATTTCCTTCTGAAAATTATCTGTACTGGAAACCTGTACACTCTCTTCCACATTACCTTCTTCTTCTGGGTCAATTTCAACATTCTCCTCTTTACTTGCAAAGTAACAAAACTAAATTTCTTCACAAATATTCTTCACGTCTACATCAGAACCATGCAAAAGAGCACTGCTTAATTGTTTAAGCTTAATTGCTGGACTCTTAGCAAAATACAACATTCTCACTAATTTCCTCGCTTTATTATGATGGACTGCTAGCATCCTGAAATGATGAAAAACACTCTGGCATTCTCTCCTGGAAAGACAAGCCAGTGAATGACCATGCAAACCTGTCACTTCTCTCACTCTGCATGGATCTAATTCCTGCAACAACTTCATTTTCTGTTTTAAACTTTTCTTATTAAATGTCCGTACAAAATCACAAAGCAAATTGATGGAATCCTGTCGCACACTGCAAATACTACTACACTTCCAGGTGTACACTGGACCCTTGGCACGTCTCCCTAAAACTTCATCACCTAACAGCTCTTCTGCCTCTGTTGACACAAGTTTTTCTTTTTCAACCGGACAACCATCTTTCACCTCATATGCACGACCACTGGTGTCAACTGCATGCACCAAATCATTATCCTGAAAATAACTCTCCTCATAAAAAAATGCCTCACAACTTGAACTATGCATCCATTCTCCAGAAAAAACTTCACAAAAATTACTACGATTAACTGTTCTCTTCCATCTACTATTTGATTTGAAATCATAAATTGCCTTGCTTAGTTTCCTAATTCTATTGATTATCAAAATAAATAACTTTCGCTTAATTTCGAAAGCCTGATCAATAATTTTCTCTACATTTTTTTTCTCTTATAAAAAACCACTTTCTGTTGACCTTTCTTAATATTTTTTAACAAATTGCCAATTATCCTGTTGCGGAACATTCGTCTACGAATGTCCCTAAACAGATTTTTCCTTCTACTACCATGCACAGAGTTATCTCCTGCTCCAGCAGTAACATTTTTGAGTGGCCTTTCCTTCCCATTTAAATTGGCTCTCTTCTTCTGGACTAAAACATGTTCTGTAGTGATACTTTTTCGTCTGCAAATGTTTCTTAAAAAAGATTTTGTTGTCTTACCCGGAGTTTTTCTGGTGACTTGACAAGTTTTTATTGTAGAGGACTGCTGCAAAGGTTTACCAAGGTGGGGTGTAAGTCGCTTTGCTTCTTTTCTTTTTCTTTGCCTTGAGGGCATTTTTGAATTTTTCAAAAGATCTTCAGTTGAATCTGTGGTAAATATTTTTAAAAAAAGGTATTAACCACTATTACCAAACAGTAAATCAATAACAGTCGTCAAAAAATTAACACACTAGTTGTCAATTCTACATACAATAATTTTTAGTGCATTGACAAATTTAAAACTCACAAATAGTAGCAAAGAAATGGATTGCTTCTACATTTGACCTGTGCTCTTTTATATGTGAATCTGAACTAATTTTATTAGCATATTTCACTATTTTATTAAAGACACTTCACACAAGCTGTTTTTGAAGTTGTATTTAATTTTAAATAAAACGGTTAACATGGTTACTTTTCATTTCCAGTAACTTTTAAAAATAAGTCTTTATAGTTCCATAGGCTCGAGCAGGTCAGCTTCCCACCCTATGTCATACAATTCTGACAAATCGGCATCCTCATCATATTCTTCATCATCCACAGGATATAAATCATCCAAGGGATCTACTTCCACTGACGTTTCAATGACAAGTTCAATGATAAGATCAAGATCAACAGATTGCTCATTATCACTCATGGTTGATGTTGTTGTTATCTTTAAAGAAAGAGAACAACAATGAGATGTTGCAGAGTAAGAGACAAATCTCAGAGACTATAATAGTAAAATTGTTTAACAAGAGTAACATTTTGCAGATATTATTTAGCCATGTCCAGCGATGCTGAGGAGAAGAGGCCTATGTCCAAGTTTTCAGTGAACAGGACTCATCTCTTCTTAACGTTGGATAAGCCTCACCGACTCTGTGTCCCCTGCTCATACTTAAATGTAAAGGGGCAGATTTATGTTAACTGGCGCATCCCCAGGGATGCACCAGTTAACGTGCGCCGCTGCTCTGCCACCCATGGTGTGCCGCATTTACAATGCGGATCACCATGGGGCAAAAACAGCACAGATGCGTCACGCATCTGTACCGCAAAAGCGGCGCATTGTAGAAATTACGTCGCAAGCGCGACATGACTACTGCAATGCACAGTGGCAAGCCACACATTGCATGGTGCATCACTCCTTATGCCTGTTTCAAACAGGCGTAAGGATTTGATTCAGCAATGCCATAAAGCTGACTCAGTAAAATCTTGTAAATTTCACTGTGTTAGTTTTACAGGGCTTTCATGCAAGTGAACGCCCACCCTGCAACAAAACGCTCACATGAAACCTGACGCAGGTTTCATGTGGCACAGGACTTTACAGCGTAACGCATCTGCCTAGATGCATCAAGTTGTAAATATGTCGTAACATAGCGCTTCTTTTGCGCCGCCGCTGCGTCACAAAAGTGACGCAACGGCGGCGCAAAAGAGGCGCACGGCCATCATAAATCTGCCCCAAACATTTTAAATGATTGGTTCAGGATGCCGATAAAGTGTGGCCTATTCAGAGGTTTGTTTGAGGTGAGGCCTACTCAGGGTTGCAGATGAAATTTAGGCTTGTTGAAGAGTACAGAGGAGATAATACATGTGCAGGCCTACCAATGAAGTGAGTCATGTCCACTGCACTCTTGAACAAAGGCCAGACCTCCTCTGTCTCCCTGGACAGGCCTAAAACTCATCTAAACAATGTGATTCGTAATGTTAGGAAACACAGGTGATGTAATTGAAAAACTTGCAATTTTTTTTGCTCATTTCACAATCACATCACCTGTGTTTCCTTTGCTTAGGTATCTCATTGTGCAGATGTAGTCTAGCATATCAAAGAGTACGCAGAAGATGAGCACTGTATGCAACAACTTTGACACTTACAGAAGACTCAGCTTCTCCATGCCCCCTACACAGTCCTAAATATATACATTTTAAGCTGACGGTATATTGTTGCAGATGAAGTAAGGCCTATCTTGCAACTTGGTGCATCTTTTGCACCGCCGCTGCATCACAAAAGTGACGCAACGGCGGCACAAAAGAGGCGCACGGCCATCATAAATCTGCCTCTAACATTTTAAATGATTGGTTCAGAATGCCGATAAGGTATGGCCTATTCAGAGGTTTGTTTCAGGTGAGGCCTACTCAGGGTTGCAGATGAAATTTAGGCTTGTTGAAGAGAACAGAGGAGATAATACATGTGCAGGCCTACCAACGAAGTGAGTCATGTCCACTGCACTCTTGAACAAAGGCCAGACGTCCTCTGTCTCCCTGGACAGGCCTAAACCTCGGTATAAAGCAGGAATATCGACGGGATAATATCGACTAGCATAAATATCGAGGTAAGAATATCGAATTTAAAAAATATCGTTGAAGTAAATATCGTTGTTGTAAATATCGATTTTGTATAATGACAAAAATATCGTCAAAATAAAATATCGTTGTATAGAATATCGTTTAGAGAAATATCGTTGAATATAATATCGACAAAATAATTGAATGTGTTATATAAGTGTAGAAAAATTTGTTTTATGTTTAAATATTATTAATTAAATGTCTATTTTTATTATTATAGGGATCAAAATGTAAAAAAAAATTAAATGTTTGTAAATATTTTAGGAGCGGGTTATTGGTATTATAGGGGATAAGGGTGGGTAGTAATTTAAAAAAGTAGTGTAAATAATATGTATAGAATGGTAAAAAAATCGAAAATTTTTATTTATTTTTTATTTTGAATTGCGAAATTTGAAATTTAATTTAAATAACAGAATTATTTATTTAATGGGTTTTTAAAAAGATTTAGTAGCGGGTTGTTGGTGATATAGGGGATAAGGGTGGGTAGTATATTAAAATATGTTTCATAAAATTTCAATTTAATTAAACAAAATTATAAATTGAAATACGAAAAAATATTATATTTAATTGAAATTGAATGTATTATATAATAATTTTGTAATTAAGTGTGGGTTTTATTTATATAGTGTTTAATAAAAAATTCAATTGCTATAAAAAATACGAAATTTGAAATTTAAATATTTAAATTTGAAATTTGAAATTTGAATTTAGAAATTTGATTTTTAAATTATATTAAAATAAGTCAAGTGTGTAATATTTTATGTTTGTGTATTTGTTATAATATATGCTAAAAATGATTAGAAAAACACAAAAACAACCTTTCGGTTAAAAATTATAAAATTGTGAAAATTATGTAAAATTTTTAAAAAAATTCGAAATTTGAAATGCAATATTTAATTTTGAAATTTTAAATTTGAAATTAGAAAATTAATTTTTAAATTATATTAAATTAAGTGAAGTGTGTAATATATTATGTTTGTGTATTTCTTATAATATATGCTAAGAATGATTCGAAAAAATTAAAAACAAAGTTTGGGTTAAAAACTATAAAATTGTGAAAATTATGTAAACATTTATAAAAAATACGAAATTTGAAATTTAAATTTTGGTGAAAAGAATTTGTTATTGTTATGTTCAAAAAAACATATTTTGTGATTGTAATTTAATAGTCTATTTTGTAGTATAATAGATAAGAGTTGGTATTAATATATATAAAGTGATGTCTATGTGTTATAATATCACAAATATTATGGTTTACTGTCCAGCAGTTTCCCTGACTTATGTAGGATTGGAGCTAGAATAGTTATTTATTATGGTTTCCTGTCCAGCACTTTATCTGACTTATGTATGATTGTAGTTAAAATAGTTATTTATTGTTGCTTACTGTTAAGTATTTTCTATAAGTTATGTTTTATATTTTTTATTTATAAAAAAAATTAAATATTATTTTTTTAATTTTTAGAATTATTATTATATATAATGTTGTAATATTATTTTTATAAATAAAAAAATATGAATATTTTCTACATTTTTACATACATATCACAAGTGTCAACATTTATTAAGTACAATAGTAATATAGTTTTGTACACATTTTTTTTATTCATATCTTTCATTTGTTGATGCAAACATTTACATAATTTTCATACACCTTTTTCAATAATTTGTTTACATTTTACATTGCAATTTTAGTCATATATACATTGTTATATTACATTAATTAGTATATTAAATTTTAATTTTTCTTTTTTAAAATTGAATATGTTAATTAATTGACATGTAATTGTATTTTTCTAAAGTATGTACATAAAATAGTGCTCAGTTTTATACATATAAAAAATATTTTTTAACAATCAAATACATATTTTTCATATACAATAATTAATTAATATATAAATATATTATATTTATTATTGTATATTTTACATTAATCATATGTTTATTTACAAACAATAAGTAAATTATTACAAAACATGGAAAATAAATTGCTTTTCATCTCTATTGTTTATTTTTTATAATGGGGATTTAGTCCTATTTTTATTTTTATTGTGCTGCCATTTTGTTTTTTGAACTTCACTTTTTAGTCTATCTACATCGTTGTTTGGGTCATTTCAGAAAACGGAACCTCGCGGTTGGGAGCTGCTTCGTGTTGGTGAATGTAAGTTTATTTTACATTAATTTTAACTACATTTTAATACATTATAGAGCTAGTTGTAGTGTGTACGTGTTGCTATGTGTTGTACTTTACAGTTTATGTGAAAAATACGTGTTATTTAAGGTCGTTATTGATAACGTACTTTCTTAGATATTTCTTATAAAATTAAGGTTTATGTATTGTGTAAATGAATTAGTTCAGGTGTTTTCCTATGTTTTATATGTTATGTTTAGGCTTTCTGGCTTTCGTATTTATTGTGGGTGGGTTTTGTTTGTATTTATTTACAGGTGTTCGTTTTGGTGAGCAGATGGATTTTATCTCGTATTTTTTGTAAAATACAAGTAAATGTTTCACTACATTTCCTGATTTTTCGGGATTTTGGAGAGTTTTTCTCGTGATTATTTTTCGGGTTTTTTATGGTTCCGTTCTCCAGAGTCTTGCTACTGGGACCCTTATAAAGCAGTTGTATATTTGGCATTTTGTGGGGATTTTTTTAAAACATGTGGATTGATTTTGGTTCTAATCGTTTTGAAACCATGTTCTTGGAACACATTCTACAGCTGCAGAACAGTAAAGTTATTATTATATTTTTGTTTGGGGTGGATTGTGCTATATTGTGCAATTTTTTAAATGTCGTTTTATTATGTCTTGTAATAATAGATTACATTTATTTTTACATGACATAATTTAACTACATTAAAAAAAAATTGTTTTATTTATTGTTTGAAATGTTTTTATGTGTTGCTTGTTAAAGGATAGATTTGGCTATTAGTTCTAAGTATTCAAGACCTTCGATACTTGGGTACATTCTTATTTTTTGCTGTAGGTATTCGTACATATTTAATGTTTGTTTACTTAGTTTAGGGCCGATTTTAGATAGAGATTGCTCTATTCTTAGTTCTTGGTAGCTTTGCTCTTTTTTGATGCTTTGGATTAGTTTATGAAGTGTGGGTTGTGTTCTTCCTATTGTGGCTTGGAAGGCATTATGCCATCCTTCGACCGCGTTGTTAGTTTTGGCTTTCTGTGCCATAGTACTAGCATACACATTCCACCATGGAATTTGGAATTTGGGTTGTCTGCGGTGGCCAGAACGATGTAATCTTCCCACCCAGGTATCTTCAAAATAGTCTGAGAAGGGAGTTAATTTTTTTTCATTGGTGCGGTAGAAAGGGCTGTCAAGTAGTAAATTGTAATAGTTAGCAACTTCTGTTGTTGGTACAAATGCCAATGCTATTAACTTTTTAATCTGATAAGCAAAGTTACTGTTTGTTGAATATTCAATGCTTAAAGTAGATTTTTGTAAGTGCCTCCATATACTTTGGTTGTAGTGATAATAACACCCTTGTATAGATGTGTGAGGATATATTTTAAGTATAGCTTGAATCATGGCTATTTCAAAGTCTATTATTATTCTTTGTGGATAGTAATTATCAGTAAAATCTTTGATAGTTGTTAAAATTTCTACGTAGGTAGCATTTGTTTTATTTGGCAGCAGTGTATAAATTAAAGGGATATTTGTTTCTTGGTATTCACCATGGATGGTGTAAAGTTGATAGAAAGGTTTGGGACATACTTTAAAAGTTCCGTCCATCATCCAGGTTTCACACGATTTTAGTTTTTGCAAATTGCTATGTGTTGCAAAAAGTAAAATTCTTTTATCATGACTGTGGTTATCATACATTAAGAATTTATCTTCATTGTGTGTAATAGTATATTCAGGATATATTTTAATGTCTTGAAAAGTTTCAGGTGCTGGTGGAGTTGGATCAGAATCTCGCTTTGTTTTAGCAATTAATCTTTTCAAGTTGGGTATTGAAGGTAACTGTCCTGTGACATGTTCTGGCACCTTGCTTAAAACATTTTTCAAAATAGTGGTGCTTGTTTCTTGTGAGCCTGTACTAGCTTCTCTCAATGTCTCTAGTGCTTCTCTTACTTCGATTTCTGTTACATTGGGTGGGTGGTTATGCTCATGTACATTTACAACATTGTTATCAACAGTCTGTGCTCTACCATAGCATGCAGTTGAGTAATATTTACTACATTTCCAGTAAGTTGTATTCCCTTTTATTCTTTCTTGGGTGTAGGTGTAACCCATGTAGCTCAGCATTATTTTCCCTTTTTGAGAAGTAATAAAAGTAGCTCCTGTTGCCATGTCTAAGGTAGATCTGTGAAGACATATATATGTTTTTTTAGTAAAAGTGAAAAACATTTCTTGAGATGTGTACGTTAAAAGGAAAAAGTGCAAAAACATACTTACAATGTTGTTTTCCTGCAAATTTTATGTTTTCTGTTCTTATATGTAGATTTTCACTCTTTAATGTTCTGTAGTTGTGGTAAAGAATAGTACAAAAAAATGATTTAGTTTTATAGTTGTTTATTTTGTCTTTCTCATTATTAATAGACACAGTGGGTATACTTACTTAATGTAGTAGAAGATGTTGTTAGTTTAGTTGTAGATTGGTAGATGAAGTTTGTATATTCTGTAAAAGAAAGTTAATTTGTGTGATTTATTGTATTAGGATATATTAGTAGGTAATAACATATCAAGTCTTTTGCAACTTTACTTTGCAACTTTTTAAAATTATTTAAAAGTTTTCTAAGTAGACATGGATAAGGCAGTTCATAATTTCATTTAATTATTATCTTGTGGTGGTTGTTGATAGGATGTTGTAGTTATATTTAAACAAATATAAAGACCATGTTTTTAGTTTAGGGAGTTTAGCCACTTTTTAACAGGTTTGTATGATAAATGAAATGGGACTTGACTTACTTGAGTTGTAGTATACTGTGTTGTAGTCGTTGTAGTAGGTGTGTATTCTCTTCTTTTCAGCAAGGTAACCGTTTCCCTCCAAGTTTGGCAAAAAAATGGTAATTTAAGTTAAGTTTGTAATTGTATTTATAGTAGTGAGTTAATTAATGGTTATATTTGATTGGTTCAATTAAATATAATTTAAATTCATTGGCTGACAACATTATTTTGAATTTGAAAGCCGTTATTTTGTAAAGAGTTAGTAGCATCAATAATAGTTTTCGATATTTATTACCAAATGTATTATATGTGTTTTATTTTAATGGTAAATATTTATTACAATGTTAAAATTAGTGAAATGTGATTTAAAGTAATCCGATAAGAGTGTATGATAGTGTTTGGTAATGTTTATATTGGTATACAACCTTTACAACGCAACTTTTACAACTTACTACCATTACAACCAAACTTTTACAATGCAAAAACCATTACAATGCATGTATTTACAAGGCATGTTTTTACAACGTAGGTACCTTTACAACGCATATTATTACAACGTAAGTATTGCTAAGTATATAATTATATTTAAAATGTAATATGTTTGGGGTTTTTTAAGGGATATTTTTAGGTTTCAGGGTCAGTTTTGGCTTTTAGGGTAAAGGGGTATTTTTAGGGTTCAGGGTCAGTTTTGTGTTTTTGGGAAAAGGGGTATTTTTAGGGTTCAGGGTCCGTTTTCAGTTTTTGGGTAAAGGGGTATTTTTAGGGTTCAGGGTCAGTTTTCAGTTTTTGGGTAAAGGGGTATTTTTAGGGTTCAGGGTCAGTTTTCAGTTTTTGGGTAAAGGGTTATTTTTAGGGTTCAGGGTGAGTTTTACGTTTTTGGGTAAAGGGGTATTTTTAGGGTTCAGGATCAGTTTTCAGTTTTTGGGTAAAGGGGTATTTTTAGAGTTCAGGGTCAGTGTTCAGTTTTTGGGTAAAGGGGTATTTTTAGGGTTCAGGGTCAGTTTTCAGTTTTTGGGTAAAGGGGTATTTTTAGGGTTCAGGGTGAGTTTTACGTTTTTGGGTAAAGGGGTATTTTTAGGGTTCAGGATCAGTTTTTGGGTAAAGGGGTATTTTTAGAGTTCGGGGTCAGTTTTCAGTTTTTGGGTAAAGGGAAATTTTTAGAGTTCAGGGTCAGTTTTCAGTTTTTGGGTAAAGGGGTATTTTTAGGGTTCAGGGTCAGTTTTCAGTTTTTGGGTAAAGGGGTATTTTTAGGGTTCAGGGTCAGTTTTCAGTTTTTGGGTAAAGGGGTGTTTTTAGGGTTCAGGGTCAGTTTTCAGTTTTTGGGTAAAGGGGTATTTTTAGGGTTCAGGGTCAGTTTTCAGTTTTTGGGTAGAGGGGTATTTTTAGGGTTCAGGGTCAGTTTTCAGTTTTTGGGTAAAGGGGTATTGTTAGGGTTCAGGGTCCGTTTTCAGTTTTTGGGTAAAGGGGAATTTTTGGGTAAAGGGTCAGTTTTTGGGTAAAGGGGTATTTTTAGGGTTCATGGTCAGTTTTAATTTTTGAGTAAAAGGGTATTTTAAGGGGTCAGGGTCAGTTTTTAGTTTTTGGGTAAAGGGGTATTTTTATTGTTCAGGCTCAGTTTTGTGTTTTTGGGGTACAGGGGTACAGGGTAAAAAAAATATTTAATATATTAATTAAATAAATTAAATGAAATTAAATTTAATTTAATTGAAATCTATTCATTTTAATTAATTTATATTAAAAAAATTATTATATATTTACTAATACTTACGTTGTAATGGTATGCGTTGTAAAGGTACCTGTGTTGTAAAAATATGCGTTGTAAATACATGCGTTGTAATGGTTTTTGCGTTGTAAAAATTTCGTTGTAAAGGTATGCGTTGTAAAAGTATGTATTGTAACGTCATACATAGTTTATATTACTAATTTATTTTTTCTTATTATATATAAATAAATAATACATATTGTATATACATATATGTTAGAAAAGCTTTTTTTGAATTTAAATAACTATGAAAAAGTGAATAACAGAAAGGTAATGTGTATATAAGGTTATAAAGAAAATGACAATATTTTATTTATATTAATATGAGTAGAAAGGTAGTCGATATTAGTGTTGTTGATATTAGTGTAGAAGGTAATGTTATTTTAAATATTGTCGATAATGTAGTAGTCGATATTTATGTAGTCGATATAATTGTTAACGATATTAGAGTAGTCGATAAAAAAATATCGATATTTGTGTAAATCCTTGTTTAAGTATATGGTTACGATATTTTTGTAGACGATGTATTTGTGGCGATATTTTTGTAGGTCGATGTTTTAGTAATCGATATTTCACCATGGAACCCTAAACCTCATCTGCACAATGTGATTCGTAATGTTAGGAAACACAGGTGATATAATTGAAAAACGTGCAAATATTTTTGCTAATTTCACAATCACATCACCTGTATTTCCTCAGCTTAGGTATCTCATTGTGCAGATGTAGTCTAGCATATCAAAGAGTACGCAGAAGATGATCACTGTATGCAACAACTTTGACACTTACAGAAGCCTCAGCTTCTCCATGCCCCCTACACAGTCCTAAATATATACATTTTAAGCTGACGGTATCTTGTTGCAGATGAAGTGAGGCCTATCTTTCAACATGGTGCACAAAAGTGACGCAACGGCGGCGCAAAAGAGGCGCACGGCCATCATAAATCTGCCCCTAACATTTTAAATGATTGGTTCAGAATGCCGATAAGGTATGGCCTATTCAGAGGTTTGTTTGAGGTAAGGCCTACTCAGGGTGTCAGATGAAATTTAGGCTTGTTGAAGAGTACAGAGGAGATAATACATGTGCAGGCCTACCAACGAAGTGAGTCATGTCCACTGCACTCTTGAACAAAGGCCAGACCTCCTCTGTCTCCCTGGACAGGCCTAAACCTCATCTGCACAATGTGATTCGTAATGTTAGGAAACACAGGTGATGTAATTGAAAAACGTGCCATTTTTTTTGCTCATTTCACAATCACATCACCTGTGTTTCCTTTGCTTAGGTATCTCATTGTGCAGATGTAGTCTAGCATATCAAAGAGTACGCAGAAGATGAGCACTGTATGCAACAACTTTGACACTTACAGAAGCCTCAGCTTCTCCATGCCCCCTACACAGTCCTAAATATATACGTTTTAAGCTGACGGTATCTTGTTGCAGATGAAGTGAGGCCTATCTTACAACATGGTGCATCTTTTGCACCGCCGCTGCGTCACAAAAGTGATGCAACGGCGGCCCAAAAGAGGCGCACGGCCATCATAAATCTGCCCCTAACATTTCAAATGATTGGTTCAGAATGCCGATAAGGTATGGCCTATTCAGAGGTTTGTTTGAGGTGAGGCCTACTCAGGGTTGCAGATGAAATTTTGGCTTGTTGAAGAGAACAGAGGAGATAATACATGTGCAGGCCTACCAACGAAGTGAGTCATGTCCACTGCACTCTTGAACAAAGGCCAGACCTCCTCTGTCTCCCTGGACAGGCTTAAACCTCATCTGCACAATGTGATTCGTAATGTTAGGAAACACAGGTTATATAATTGAAAAACGTGCAAATATTTTTGCTCATTTCACAATTACATCACCTGTATTTCCTCAGCTTAGGTATCTCATTGTGCAGATGTAGTCTAGCATATCAAAGAGTACGCAGAAGATGAGCACTGTATGCAACAACTTTGACACTTACAGAAGCCTCAGCTTCTCCATGCCCCCTACACAGTCCTAAATATATACGTTTTAAGCTGACGGTATCTTGTTGCAGATGAAGTGAGGCCTATCTTACAACATTGTGCATCTTTTGCACCGCCGCTGCGTCACAAAAGTGACGCAACGGCGGCGCAAAAGAGGCGCACGGCCATCATAAATCTGCCCCTAACATTTTAAATGATTGGTTCGGAATGCCGATAAGGTATGGCCTATTCAGAGGTTTGTTTGAGGTGAGGCCTACTCAGGTTGCAGATGAAATTTAGGCTTGTTGAAGAGTACAGAGGAGATAATACATGTGCAGGCCTACCAACGAAGTGAGTCATGTCCACTGCACTCTTGAACAAAGGCCAGACCTCCTCTGTCTCCCTGGACAGGCCTAAACCTCATCTGCACAATGTGATTCGTAATGTTAGGAAACACAGGTGATATAATTGAAAAACGTGCAAATATTTTTGCTCATTTCACAATCACATCACCTGTATTTCCTCAGCTTAGGTATCTCATTGTGCAGATGTAGTCTAGCATATCAAAGAGTACGCAGAAGATGAGGACTGTATGCAACAGAGCAATGTACATTACTCACCTCCCTTGATATTTATTTAAAGAAGCAGACACCTTTTTGTCATTGTCATAAATGTAAAAACCATTCCTTTTCTTTATTAACCTATTTCATGTCATAATTTGAAAACACAGCACAACTCCTATGTACAAGTACACCCTGTCAGTACTTAAATTTGCCAAGCACACATGCGGGCGTATTTACAAGAGCCTTGCACCACGGAGAAATGACTTAAATTTACCAAGCACTCATGAGGGCTTATTTACAAGGACCTTGCACCACCTTTAAAGTCACTTTTAACGTGGGGAAAATAACGTGAATGTGGCTCATAAGCTTTGTAAATTTGCCCCCATGTTGACTATGAAACTCTTGCAGAACATATTGTGAAACCTTAATGACTTCAAGAAACGTGTTTTTAAACTGACAAACAAGGAAATTATTCTCCCATATTCATAGTGGAAAGTGAAATATTTATTTAAAGAAGCAGACACCATTTTGACCTTCTCATAAATGTAAAAAGCATTTCTTTTTAAAAAAAAAACGATTTTCTGGTCATAATTTGAAAACACAACACAGCTCCTATGTCCAAGCACACCCTGTCAGTACTTAAATTTGCCAAGCACACATGGGGCGTATTTACAAGGACCTTGCACCATGGGGAAATCACTTAAATTTGCAAAGCACTCATGAGGGCATATTTACAAGGACCTTGCACCACCTTTAAAGTCACTTTTAACATGGGGAAAATAACGTGAACGTGGCTCAAAGGCCTTGTAAATATGGCCCATGCTGACTATGAAACTCTATCAGTACATATCAAGTAACCTAAATGATTTCAAGAAACGTTCTTAAACACATCAAGTACCCAAATTATTCACCCAGATTCATGGTGAAGTGACTTAAAAGGACCTAACAGACATGGGGGCGTATTTACTAGGCCCTTGCACCACTTTTGCGTCACTATTAACATGGGGAAAATGACGTGAAAGTGACTCAAAGGCCTTGTAAATATGCCCCAAGCAGGCTATGAAACTCTAGCAGTACATATCAAGAAACCTAAATGATTTCAAGAAACGTTCTTAAACACATCAAGTAAGCAAATTATTCACCCAGATTCATGGTGAAGTGACTTAAAATGCCCTAACACACATGAGGGCATATTTTACAAGGCCCTTGCACCACTTTTGCGTCACTTTTAACATAGGGAAAATACCATGAAAATGGCTCAAACATGAGTGTGTATTTACAAGGCCCTTTCATCACTTTAGCGTCGCCTTTAACATGGGGAAAATAACGTGAAAGTGGCTCAAAGTACTTCTAAATATGCCCCATGCTGGCTATGAAACTCTAGCAGCACATATCAAGAAACCTAATTGACTTCAAGAAACGTTTTTAAACACATTAAGTAAGCAAATTATTCACCCAGATTCATGGGGAAGTGACTTAAAATGCCCTAACACACATCAAAGCATATTTTTAAGGCCCTTGCACCACTTTTGCGTCACTTTTAACATGGCTATGAAACTCAAAGAAACAAAATCTATTTGTAAAACACTTGACACAAAGCAACATTTTAAATACACAACTTTCTTCATAATTTTCTCCCTAAAGCATACTATTCTCTATCTAAATTAAATGAATCTTTTCTCACCTTAGCAAATACTTTTTGAGTTTCAAAACAGTCTCAGACACACACCAATTTTTCTTTAGCAGAGCAAAGGGTATGCACTCCAGAGGCTGCAACCAACAAAGGCACAGAAATGCTGTAATTCATCACACATATCTCTCATGTCACCCAATCAAAACTCTTCCCTCACTTTTTTCAAATCAACACCCTTCCCCCCTCTGCCCTTTCTGCCTTTTTTCCATAGCAACCACCTCCTGAAAGACCTCTCATGTTTACAAGTTCACACAACAATGTTTCAATTGAACTCTGAACTCTCAGTACACCTGCATATCCAGTGCAATCTTTCATAAAATGATTTTTTCTTGACCACTCAAATTACATCTTTCAAATAACTCATCCATGCACCCTAACTTTCTGTGTTCAGCAATCAAAATCCACCAATCACTGCTACTGAATCATTAGCACTGAAACTCCACAGTTTTTTTCATTACAAACTCCTACTGTTTCAACTGCCATTTCATTCCCACACTTCATCTGACTGCAGCAGAACCTCCTCTCACCATGTTTTCTGTCTGGATTGTTGGACATAGTTACATCCACTGGGCTCAAAGGTATGCTGATAACAGAAATTTACACAACCTCAATTTACAAAATGTGGAAATCAACTGGATTGGCCACAGAGGATTAAGATGTCACCAATTGATACCATTGGTGAAAACCTTTTTGCATTTGCCAAACCCTGACCTGTTAATTGTGCACTGTGGAGGAAATGACTTGGGCACTTTGACTGGGGTAGGTCTGGAAATGCTTTTAAAGGACACCTTTGAGCAATTGATGGCACTTTTTCCTCAAACTGCCTTGGTTTATTCAAATATATGCCAAAGACAGAAATGGAGGTGGTCCAACCAATTTTGTCCACAAATTGAGAAATCGAGGAAGCATGTAAATAAGTCTGTTTCAGCTTACATGAGAGACCATGGAATCGGCTCCATCTACAACAATAACTTGCGTTACTACATGCAAGATATCTACAGAGGAGATGGAGTTCACTTCTCAGATGAGGGGAACAGAATTTTCATCCTGAATTTAAGACTATGTATTGGTACCTACTTATAAGTACCTAGAACTTACACAGAACCCAAAAGCTCTTTTCAGAGCTACCTTAACTATGATTACTCTTTTAAAATTTCAAATGTACCTTTTTTCACTAATTTTCACTTTTGTTCGCTTCCCGGTTCACTACCCGGTTCGCGTACCGGCAGCTAACCTCGCAAATTTATTTTTTTCTTTTTCGACATATTTGAGCCTCCTCAGCCACCCTTAGAAAACCTAGGGGGTCAGGATACGTCTCCCGTGCCCCCTTACACCCTTTCCCAACATTATTTATCCTCCATCTTGTGTCTAAATTCATCCGAAACACAAGATGGCGGACTCCCGTTACGCTATCGGTTAGCTTCCCGGTCCGCGAACTGGGGCGCGCAACGGCAAACGCAGTTAAAAAAAAGGTGGGAAGTTAATTTACAAAGAAAGCACTGCAGACACTTTCACCAAATTTGAAATAGTTCCTAATGCATACCAGTCCCTACCATTTCCCCAAATTTGAATGAATTCCATCGAGCCATTCTGGCTCTAGCCCTGTCTAAATATCCTTAGGTAAATTACATGACAAAAACACATTGGAAAGAGTTGACATTTTCAACCAATGATAACATAACTTTCAAGTTGTATTTTTATGTGCTGTCATTTGATTGGTTTGGTACATGAATATATATGAAAAATAAGAGGGAATGACAGCCATTTTGACTGGAACTCCCTGAGGCTTATTTTAAGAGCATTTCCTGGCAAAACCTTAGACACTTTTGTAAAGGTGAGTTAATAGTTTCTATGAGGAGATATGTTGTGCACCTAAAGTTAATTTTATAAAAACGTTTTCTGTTAGTTATTTACTGTCCCTCAGTTATAGTTATAGATTGACTTAGGCTTCTCTGTTGTAGTCATGGTTTGAGTTAGACATGGTTTGAGTTAGAGTTTCTAAGGGGAAATATGTTGTGCACCTAAAGTTATTTTTATTAAAACGTTTTCTGTTAGTTATTTACTGTCCCTCAGTTATAGTTATGGATTGACTGAGGCTTCTCTGTTGTAGTCATGGTTTGGGTTAGAGTTCATCAAATGCTGTACTTTATATTTCTACTTCCTGCCTTGTACCATACACTGTCCAAACATAAATTCACTGTTAAAAACTCAGAACTATGTTGTACACGTTAATTAAAAAATAAAAATGTAGAAGTTTCTAACTTAAACTCTATTTCTCTCTCTCTTTTTATGCTACCTTAACAGCAATTATGGATAAAGAAGCTCAGGAAGCCAAACTTCAATCAGAAATTCAACAGGACATAGATGATTTTTATAATGAGGCTGTGGACAAACAACTTTTAGAATTCATGGACAATTTTGATAAAAAGAGACAATTCATGAAAATAAAGATGAAGAAATTCCAGATGAACTTTTACTCAAAATTTCCAACAATTTTTAAATTTAACATAAATAAAATGTTATTTATAAATTAAAAATTGTTTGAGAATTTTTTTTTTCCAAATATAAGATATAATAGTAGAGTAATTATTTAAAAAAGTCAGACTAATGGTTAAAGATTCAACATTTTAATATTACTATGTGCTCAGGGAGTGCTCAAAGGATCTGTTTCTGCTTTCCTGACAGACAATGTTATGGATTCCATATTAGAACATGCAAGACATCTACAGAGGAGACGGTGTACACTGAATTTTAGTCTCTTCATTGGTACCTACATGTTGGTACTTTCATCACCCACACAACACAACAGCTCTATTCAGAGCTACCCTACCTCAAAGCACTCTAAATATATTATTTTACTGTTTCCCTTGGTTTTCCCCTTGTTACGCTATCCGGAACGCTACCCGGTACGCGAACCGGACGCTAACCGCGTGAAAATTTGAAAAAAATGTGGAGGTTTTTTCTCGCATATATGGGCCTCCTCAGCCACCCTCAGAAAACCTAGGGGGTCAGGATACGTCTCCCGTGCCCCCTTATACCCATTTCCCACATTGTTTTTCCTCCATCTTGTGATTAAATTCGACCGAAACACAAGATGTCGGACTCCCGTTACGCTACCGGTTAGCTACCCGGTTCGCGTACCGGGTAGCGCCTCTACCGCGAAGAAACGATTTTTATTTTTTTGCCCCACGGGACCCTTTAATAGCCCCCTCATCAATCCTAGGGGGTCAGGAGGGGTCTACCTTGCCCCCTTTCATTAATTTCCCCCTTCATTTTTCTTCACCTCTTGTCTCTCGATCCTACCGAGAGACAAGATGGCGGCCGCTCCGGACTGTTTAGAATGTTGACAGACACCGGAGAGCCAATCAGCTTCACTTCGTGAAGTTCCGTTACGCGTCAGGTACGTGAACCGGGGCGCTAACCGGAAGTTCCGTTACGCGTCAAGTACGCGAACCGGGGCGCTAACCTGAGCGCTGTTACAGATATATATATTTTTTTGAACGTTAATTTATCAAAATCCACTGGAACACATATATTGAGACCTAGCAAAGGCACATCGGGCAAACAATATCTACAATTTTGCCAAGTTTCGTGCAAATCCATTCAGCCGTTTGAGCTAAAAGTGAGTCCAACCCCCCTATGGAAAAATGCATGGGACCCCCTTTTTTATCGGCCCCCCCTTGACGAAACCCCCCCAGATTTTAAGGGGCTGCTCAGAAACAAAATGTTCCATTTTCCTGAAAATTTCAGCCAATGCCGTCCTCAAACGCCAAAGTTATTCGACATAGAATTTTCAAAAATCCCATAGAGAAAAAATCCTAACTATATATACCTACTGGTGACCGCCAGTAGGTAATATATATATATATATACATATATATATAAAATTTCTATGGCAAAATGAAACCCCTCATTTTGTTCCTTTTCAAATTAAATGTATTAAGTGTTACCACTTTATTCCAATCAAGATGACTTCAGGTGTGTCATACTTTTGTCATAAGTAAGACTGTTAGCGTTCTAGTTGTTCTTTAGAACACTCTGGGACATTCTGTCATTGGGCTATAGTTGGGCTACATCTGGCTGATACTTGGGCTACATTTGGGCTCTTTTGTCTCTGGTGGCCATCTTGGGAGACTGCATATCAGAATTTTTTTAATGAAATATAAGAGGATTTGAGAAGTCACTCAAAATGTGCCCTAATTTTTCTTTCTTCAGCACTAATCATAATTTCTATGGCAAAATGAACCCCCTCATTTTGTTCCTTTGCAAATTAAATGTTTTAAGTGTTAACACTTTATTCCAATCAAGATGACTTCAGGTGTGCCATACTTTTGTCATAAGTAAGACTGTTAGCGCTCTAGTTGTTCTTTAGAACACTCTGGGACATTCTGTCATTGGGCTATAGTTGGGCTACATCTGGCTGATATTTGGGCTACATTTGTTTTTTTTTTGTCTCTGGTGGCCATCTTTGGGCTACATTGGGCTACATTGGGCTACATTTGGGCTCTAACATATATATAGCCCAATGTAGCCCAATATATATTTTTTCAAAGTTAATTTTCGTAAAAACCACTGGAGCATATATCTTGAGACATAGCAAAGGCACATCGGGGTACCAGTCCCAACAATTTTGCCAAGTTTGGTGGAAATCCATTCAGCCATTCGGGCTAAAAGTGAGTCCAACCGCCCTATGGAAATTAACATGGGGAAAACACGTTTTGGGACCCCCCCTTTTATCTCGGCCCCCGCTTGACGGATCCCCCCGAAACTTTCAGGGAAGGAGCGGAGCGCAGAGAGGCAATGTTAAGGAAAATTACAGGCAGATCCCTTATTCGGTGCCAAAGTTATTCCCAATAGAATGTTCCGAATTTCCTATGGAAAACGATCCTAACTATAACTACTTACTGGCGACCGCCAGTAGGTAATATATATATATATTGAAACGCGTCTGGTGGCATTGGCGGACACTTGTGAATGCTGTTCTCGAAGAGTCACTGCTGGCAGGCTGTCACCAAAATAAAGTGAGCTGATTTTCATCTTCGTGTGGCGTCTCTTCACTTTGGGCTCCTGTGTGATGGATTTATAGCGGCCCCAACCCGGTCGCGAAGAGAGCCCACCGCCGTTGAAGGCGGGTCTGCAGCGGAACCACTACGGAGCTGCTGCTTAAGGAACGGAGTCGAACTGGCGCTTTAACAGGGAAAGAGCCAGCTCATGAGCTACGTGTGGCAGTCATAAAGCAGGGCAGGAGCCTTCTTGGACTTAGCAATAATTATGGACATTGATTTTAAGACTCTGAACACTGCACCCACTTGGGTTTCACTGCAAGTGCACTACAACATCCATAAGGCCTCGGAGGAGGTCACGCCCACATGGGCGGATGCTGGAATTTAAGCTGTGCACCTGATGCAGTGCTCGGAACTCTTTGCCATTTGCACTCCACTGAAGAAAGGGTTACTCCTGAAACGCGTCTGGTGGCATTGGCGGACACTTGTGAATGCTGTTCTCGAAGAGTCACTGCTGGCAGGCTGTCACCAAAATAAAGTGAGCTGATTTTCATCTTCGTGTGGCGTCTCTTCACTTTGGGCTCCTGTGTGATGGATTTATAGCGGCCCCAACCCGGTCGCGAAGAGAGCCCACCGCCGTTGAAGGCGGGTCTGCAGCGGAACCACTACGGAGCTGCTGCTTAAGGAACGAAGTCGAACTGGCGCTTTAACAGGGAAAGAGCCAGCTCATGAGCTACGTGTGGCAGTCATAAAGCAGGGCAGGAGCCTTCTTGGACTTAGCAAGAATTATGGACATTGATTTTAAGACTCTGAACACTGCACCCACTTGGGTTTCACTGCAAGTGCACTACAACATCCATAAGGCCTCGGAGGAGGTCACGCCCACATGGGCGGATGCTGGAATTTAAGCTGTGCACCTGATGCAGTGCTCGGAACTCTTTGCCATTTGCACTCCACTGAAGAAAGGGTTACTCCTGAAACGCGTCTGGTGGCATTGGCGGACACTTGTGAATGCTGTTCTCGAAGAGTCACTGCTGGCAGGCTGTCACCAAAATAAAGTGAGCTGATTTTCATCTTTGTGTGGCGTCTCTTCACTTTGGGCTCCTGTGTGATAGATTTATAGCGGCCCCAACCCGGTCGCGAAGAGAGCCCACCGCCGTTGAAGGCGGGTCTGCAGCGGAACCACTACGGAGCTGCTGCTTAAGGAACGAAGTCGAACTGGCGCTTTAACAGGGAAAGAGCCAGCTCATGAGCTACGTGTGGCAGTCATAAAGCAGGGCAGGAGCCTTCTTGGACTTAGCAAGAATTATGGACATTGATTTTAAGACTCTGAACACTGCACCCACTTGGGTTTCACTGCAAGTGCACTACAACATCCATAAGGCCTCGGAGGAGGTCACGCCCACATGGGCGGATGCTGGAATTTAAGCTGTGCACCTGATGCAGTGCTCGGAACTCTTTGCCATTTGCACTCCACTGAAGAAAGGGTTACTCCTGAAACGCGTCTGGTGGCATTGGCGGACACTTGTGAATGCTGTTCTCGAAGAGTCACTGCTGGCAGGCTGTCACCAAAATAAAGTGAGCTGATTTTCATCTTCGTGTGGCGTCTCTTCACTTTGGGCTCCTGTGTGATGGATTTATAGCGGCCCCAACCAGGTCGCGAAGAGAGCCCACCGCCGTTGAAGGCGGGTCTGCAGCGGAACCACTACGGAGCTGCTGCTTAAGGAACGAAGTCGAACTGGCGCTTTAACAGGGAAAGAGCCAGCTCATGAGCTATGTGTGGCAGTCATAAAGCAGGGCAGGAGCCTTCTTGGACTTAGCAAGAATTATGGACATTGATTTTAAGACTCTGAACACTGCACCCACTTGGGTTTCACTGCAAGTGCACTACAACATCCATAAGGCCTCGGAGGAGGTCACGCCCACATGGGCGGATGCTGGAATTTAAGCTGTGCACCTGATGCAGTGCTCGGAACTCTTTGCCATTTGCACTCCACTGAAGAAAGGGTTACTCCTGAAACGCGTCTGGTGGCATTGGCGGACACTTGTGAATGCTGTTCTCGAAGAGTCACTGCTGGCAGGCTGTCACCAAAATAAAGTGAGCTGATTTTCATCTTCGTGTGGCGTCTCTTCACTTTGGGCTCATGTGTGATGGATTTATAGCGGCCCCAACCCGGTCGCGAAGAGAGCCCACCGCCGTTGAAGGCGGGTCTGCAGCGGAACCACTACGGAGCTGCTGCTTAAGGAACGAAGTCGAACTGGCGCTTTAACAGGGAAAGAGCCAGCTCATGAGCTACGTGTGGCAGTCATAAAGCAGGGCAGGAGCCTTCTTGGATGTCATCAGTGATGTCATTTGAGATGTCATCAGTGATGTCATCAGTGATGTCACTGACCATGTCATGAATGATGTAATATGTGACATGATCAGCAGTGGATTGCGGGTGCGCGATATATAGTTAGTACAACTAACTATATATGGAATTTCAATGGTTTTGTGTGAGTAAAATAAGGTTTTTTAAATGCTAATTCCTAACTATATATGGTGTATAACCTATGGTTTTTTCAGTGAATTTTCAAGGTTTTGTAAATGCTAATTCCTAACTATATATGGTCTATAACCTATGGTTTTTTTCAGTGAATTTCATTGGTTTTTTAAAAGCTAATATCTATAGCTGTAAAATGTATTCTTCTTTAAATCCAAAAATATATTTTATATGTTTATTAATAATTTTTATTTTAATATTTTTTTTGTTTCGCTCCCGGTCCGCGAACCGGAAAGCTTTCCGTTAGCTCAAATTGATGCCGCGACCCGGTCCGCGAACCGGTAAGAAATCAACATCGTGACGCGTCGCGAAAGCGCGACGTATCGCGTTGCCGCGTAATGCGTCTTATGACGTACCGCGTTAGCGCACCCGGAAGTGCCCCGGGGCGCGGACCGAGGCGCGAAACGCAGCTCCCCGGAAGCGATCCGTGGTGCGTCGCGAAAGCGCGACGTATCGCGTTGCCGCGTAATGCGTCTTGTGACGTACCGCGTTAGCGCACCCGGAAGTGCTCCGGGGCGCGGACCGAGGCGCGAAGGGCAGCGACCCGGAAGCTAACCGGGGCGCGTTCCGCAGCGCGTAACATGAGCGTGAGAGGTCATGTGACTTGTTAATAAAACTTTTCATTGGTTCATTTCACTTTTGGTTTCATAATCATGTAATGCTAGGTCAGGTGACCTAAAAATAACACTTTTCATTGGTTGAGAACTATTGTTTTTCCCAAATGATGAAAACCCCTCCTTCTTTCCTCACTCTGACTTTCATCATTGTGAGAGGAAGGCCTTTATTAATACTTCAGAAATGGCTTCAGTAGTTGATTCAGCTGGTGCACCCCCACCACCACCTCCACCTCCTCATGGGAAGAGAGGACCACCTCCCCAGGTCATGACCAACACAGAGGAGGAAGAGGAAGAAATGGAGGAAGAGGAGGGAGAAGAACCACAGTTCTTGGAAGAGGTGCCCCGGGTTTCCCATAAGAAAGCCAGTTTCATCTGGCAGTTTTATTCAATCCCTCCTGGCCAAAAAAAAGTGAATGCGAGGTATGTCACCTGCCTCATCTGCAAAGATAAATTATCAAGAGGGACGGATAAGAAGTATAGTTATGGGAACTATACTATGCATAGGCACATGACCAGGAAGCATCCACTTAATTACAGCCGGGCGGAAATACGGGATTTGGAGGAAAATCCAACATCAACTCCTGTGGCCAGATCAAGATCGTCAATTTCATTGACACCAGCAGAGGCACGGGAAACTGTGCCAAACATACAAGAGAATTTTGGCCACATGAAACATACTTGTATGCACTGTGGTGCGTTGATAGCATGTGGTAATATGAGTATAAATGCTATCAACCTGGCTTATGAACATCATAATTGCCCTAACCGCCCCCAGTAATTTTTTTTTTGCTCCTGTTGAGCCCTTTTCAATGCCTGTTTTTTGTTGTTTCCCCCCCCAAAAAAACCAAAAAAAATATAAAATCGTTCAAAAAATACAAAAAAAACAAAAATTGTTAAAAAAATAAAAAAAAATATAAAACAACAAAAATATTTAAAAAAAAAGTTCTTTTCAGAACTACCTCCCCTTTCAAAAAAAATTGCTAGAATGTTTAGCACTCTGGCAAGCTCTATTTCTTTTGGTTCGCTTCCCGGTTAGCTTCCCGGTACGCGGACCGGGAGCTAACCAAAAAAAAGTAAAAAAAAAAAAAGAGTAAGTATAAGGAAAGTAAACAGAGAGTGATGTTAAAAGAAAGACAGCTATAGGGAGTAAAGAAGAGATACTGTTTAATAGATCTATTTACCGAAGAAAAGACGGAAGAGGGTATAATTGTGAAAAACAAAATAGATAAGGAAGTAAAAGAAAAAAAAAGAGAGTATAACATTAACAAAGAAGAGTTTCTTGGAGAATGTGAGTGAATGTTCAAAATAAGATTAAAACATGTGGAATAACAGAGAGAAAAAATAGAAAACAGAAAACAAAAAATAACAGAAAAAGATTAATTGAAACAGCAAAGAAATGTAAGTAACATAGAGCCATATCATCAACATAGGCAATAAAAGTTTTGCAGCTTTTATTGGCAGAAATGTGTCGCTAATGCCGCTTTTGCGGCAGAAAACTGCCGCTAAAACCACTTTTGCACCAGTTTTCTGCCAATAAAAACAGCAATAATTTTATTGGCTGTGTTCATAATATGCCCCTTAGTGTGCTTCAACTACACAGAGAAAGCATTATGAACAAATAGTGATAGAGTGATCAGTCAAAGACACTAAGAGTAATAGAGACGGAGTGAGTGAACAAGAGTGAGGAACTATGAGAAGAGAGGGACTGAGAAAAAGAGTGGAAGGAGTTGAGTAAGTAGGTAATAGAGAAAGGAATGAGGGAAGTAGCAAAGGCAGGAAACTGAGGGTTAAAGAAATGAAGCAGTGGAACTAATAGAAGTTAAATGTGATAGAAATGTAACGAAAAGAGTACAAAACATTTACCTTATAATTGTCGTTAAATTACTCACTTTTTGTTTTTATACTTTCAATCTGTGAAAGAGAGAACAAACATTTGAAAAATATTAAAACATGTATTTAAAAATTACAAAAGACAAGGGAAAAGATTGAAGGACAAACAGTTTTTCAACAACTTTGACACTTACAGAAGCTTCTGCTTCTCCAGGCCCCCTACACAGTCCTAAAGATATACATTTTAAACTAACAGTATCTTGATGCAGATGAAGTGAGGCCTATCTTAAAACATGGTGCATCTTTTGCATTGCTGTTGTCTCAGAAAAGTGTCGCAAGACACTAAAATTTTAAATGATTGCTTCAGGATGCCAATAAGATGTGTCCTATCCAGAGGTTTGTTTGAGGTGAGGCCTACTCAGGATTGCAGATGAAATTTCGAGTTGTTGAAGAGAATAGAGGACATAATACATGTGAAGGTCTACCAATGAAGTGAGTCATGTCCACTGCACTCTTGAACAAAGTCCAAACCTCCTATGTTTCCCTGGACAGACCTAAACTTGATCTGCACAATGTGATTCGTAATGATAGGAAACACAGGTGATGTAATTGAAATACGTACAATTTCTTTTGCTCATTTCACAATCACATCACTTGTGTTTCCTTTGCTTAGGTATCTCATTGTGCAGATGTAGTCCAGCATATGAAAGAGTACGCAGAAGTGCAGCACTGCATGCAACAACTTTGACACTTACAGAAGCCTCACCTTCTCCATGCCTCCTACACAGTTCTACATATACATCATAAATGCAAACAGTACAGAATTAATTATACATGTTAAATGGTTTATTTTTGCTGTTCTCAGAATGTATCAAAATTCACTAAAAACAGTGACTTGAAGGTATTCATCATATAACAGCGGGGAAAAAAAAACACAATCAAAATGATTGTGTTTAAAAAACCCATACAACATAACAAATCAGAATTCAGAACTCCTTAAAGTTAACTTACTTTCCATGACGTCAAAGGATGTCCTATGAACAGCTTACACTCTGTTGTGCTGTTATTACTTTCAGCCCGCCACTTTCTGAAAGAAAACCTCCATCGTTTTTAAAAACATGTTACATGCAATAAATGACTTCTTGCTCTCTACCACAAGTTTCCACAAAGCCAAATCTTGTCAGAGCCATTTATAACTCTTGGATTTCTTGTAAGCCAATCCCGTCATTTGGCATTTCTGCAACTTTCAGAATTAAAATGTTGAAGATCATTTTCACAATCCTGGAATAGTAATATCTTCCCCTTCTTGCTCAGTCATGTTCTACATTTCCTATGACACTGATACTGCTTACTATGAAGCAGACTTACACTACCTCTATGACTACTACAATTATTTAATTCTCTACATCACTTTTAATCACAAAGCAATGTAAAACAGTAGACAGCATTGCAGACTTACATTCCCTCTACTCTATGTTTTGATTGGCTGCTTCAATTAGCTTATAAAAAGAAATAGTTTTTCTGAACTCATTCAAAGTGCACTTATTTCTCCATGACGTCCAGTCTTATGGTTAGAAGTTATGTCTCTGAACTACACTTATCCTCAAGGCCAAATTGTGTAGGAGCTATTAGAACTTCTTGAAATTCCACAGAGCACATCCCGAGATTCTTTCCCTAAAATTTTGGTTTTAAAAACACCAGGTAAGAGTTTTTAAGGTCATACGGCAATTTTTTTTTGAAAATTAAAACAGAATCATTGCAAAATGACCAGCCATTTCTAGACTTTAAATAAGCTGTGTAATGTCCTGATGTTATTGAAGGACCGTCATGATATATAATTGCTGCAGTTACAAAAGTCCTTCCTGATATTGACAACTTCGAAGCCACAAAATTTTTAATTAAAGTTGTCAATTTTGTTCCATCAGGCCTACATCGTTGGAACATTAAAATGACATACTGGCCATATGTTCGTATAAATAATGTGGACATCATTTCAGATTTACATTGGCTACACTCCATGTTGTGATCAGCTGCTTTTACTAGCTTATTAAAGGAGACTGATTTACTGTCTGGCAAAGTTAAATATATAAATCTTTCTGAGTCTACACTAGTAGTACTTGATACCATACAGTTCTCGCAGTCATGCTGCCATTGATAAGAAAGCCCAAACAGCTGATCTACATCTACACCTTCAGCATGCAATACATCAAGCATATACATTAAAAACTCCTGACAATCTTGCTGAATATTTTGAGAGAATTGTGTTTGGCCTGAACATCTGTCTAACAGATTTTGAATTTCAGACACACTTTCTATGTTTGTTCTATCAGTGCTACATTTCTCTAACATAGAATTTAACAAACTGCAAAATCTTTGATCAGAATTGACCACAATCTCTTCTTTTACATTTTCTAGAGAAAACAAAACATTAACCACTACATTAGCATAGCAGTTGACACCAGAACTGTTTTCAAATTGAAAACCAACAACATTTTCAACAGAATTCTTTTTGTTTCTGCTTATAATTTCAGGTTCATCGACTTTTCGTCTTTTTGCTACAACCTCCCCAGTATTGGTTACATTTCTTCGTTTCCGGCCTACCACACGTTTCTCAAACAAAGGATATTGAGGCAAATGTGGCGCATACTCTCTTCTTAACCTATTGTATTCCTTAACACAATCTAGATCCGCACAAATGCTTGTGACATCACACTCAATCAAGTACAATCCCGATAAAGTTCTAACTCGTGACAATGCCACATATGCCATACCCTCCTTGAACACAGAACTGCCAATATTAACCAATGCACTGTCTACACTTAAACCTTGCGATTTATGGATTGTCACCGCATATGCCAAGCAAACAGGAAACTGCTTACGGCGAACATATAAGTCTTTTACAAGCAAAAATCTAGCAGAGCAACGACCAATTAGCTGTACTTCCTCAATGCCATCAAATTTAATTTTTAAAAATTCAATTCCATCTCTATTTCTGTATTTTACAAAATCAACAACATTACCCATTGATCCATTTACCAGACCTCTTTCAACATGTAAATTCCTTCTTAAAATTAAACGGCAGTTCAAGCACACATTCAGAGTCTTTTCAAAACCTGCAGTTTTAGATATACTCTTCTCTAATGAATCCAATTTTGTTTTCAGATTCTCAGACAAAATAATTGTTGATCCCATATGCTCTACTCTGTCAATAGCTTCCAGTTTCACACTCTCTTGCTTTTCTAAATGCAACATTTTGTTGTTGAATTTGGCACATTCTGCAAGAGTTGGCATCAAACATATTCCAGATTTCTTCTCAGTAATTTTCTGAAAAATATTCTCAGGCACAACATCTTGTTCTGGATCTAAATTTGACAGTAATCGTGCATGTAAAGCTTCTTTCCCATGCTCGGTCACTTTTCCAATTCTAACATCTTGTAGA
This sequence comes from Lissotriton helveticus, assembly GCF_964261635.1. Taxonomy (NCBI): domain Eukaryota; kingdom Metazoa; phylum Chordata; class Amphibia; order Caudata; family Salamandridae; genus Lissotriton; species Lissotriton helveticus. The sequence goes on from NC_136061.1 coordinate 519,093,104, forward strand.
ATAGTCTTGTAAACTTCATCCTTCGCCTGACGCATATTTTCATGCAGTTCAGCATAATTGAAGTTTAACCATATATTGACGTTGCCAATGCTGCCTAGGCACTTCCTGGTATCTTCATGCGTGAGCATTTTGAACACAGGTTGCCCTTTCACTGGTGTCAGTTGCAGAAGATCTCCGAAAACAATGATGTGTTTGCCACCAAATAACACATCATACTCTGTTTTGAGAACTTCTTGCATTCTCAAATGCACAAAGGCAAGCATGACATTGGAAACCATGCTTACTTCGTCAATGATAAGAAGTTTCATTTTCCTCAAGATTCTTGAAACTTCAAAACAAGCATCTCCAGATAGCTTGTGATATTGTAATTTGTTGTCATGCTCCACTGGCAGCATCAGTAAACGATGTAAAGTAATCCCTTTAATGTTATGTGCTGCCAGTCCAGTTGGAGCGGTGACAACACAAGACAGCGATGACTCTGTCCTTTCCTGCAAATAGCATGAAATTGCTTTAATGAGGAAACTTTTTCCAGTTCCCGCTTCTCCACTCACTTACAGTTGGACAGGCTTCAACGACGTACATGAGCACTCTTTCTTGTCATGACTTAATCCATGATCAATTTGCATGGTAACTTCGTCATATATTTTCCTCTGCTCAACGTTGAGTTGTCTTTCCAACTCTTCTAAGTTAACCGCATCCTCCTGAGCATGTGCCATGGCTCTTTCCACTTCATTCATAGCAGTGGCAGCTTCATTTTCGATAACAGGTCCTCCTAGTGGATCCTGACTCAATGAAGCAGAACTCTGACTGTCCTGAGAACTGTCTCTGGCAATCTCGGCTGCAATCATTGCTTCCTGCTCAATTTCCGCATTCAACATTTGTACATATTTGGGAAAAGCAGGACATTCTATGGTCTCCTTGGCGGCATTGAAAGAGTCTTCGTAACAGAGAAAATCTCCAAGCAGTTCCTCTTCTGCACGCCAAGGCTTGAAAAGTTGCAAAAGTGCTAAATAGAAAAACTCCTTTTTTTCAGGAGATTCGCCACTCAATTTTCGATGGTTTACCAAGTGGCATTTTCTTTGCTTGACCAGACATCCCTCACTTCCTATTACAGCATACACTCCTTTCTCAGTATCTTCTTTGATGTTCCTCTTGAATATGTAATTTTGAAGAACCTCATACAGACAAACATTCTCGAGGTGAATGCTTCGATTTGGATAATATGTATCCAACATGTTGGTCTTTAAAATGTCGGTACTGTTTGGCTCCTTTTCCGCCAAATACTCAATTTCCCGCACAGGTTTAAAAACTCGATTACGCGTTGCAGCAAGACCAAGACTCGCCCAAATGATACTCCTGGACTTGGCATAGAGACTTGCTGAAGACAACCGGTCAGAACATTCGTACGCTCCGATTTCTCGATGCGACAACATCTTCAGACTGAAACTGTACAACTTCTTGCTGAGGCTCTTTTCATGGGAAATGTCCTCCCACATATCCTTCAATTCTGTCTTCTCTTTTTTGGTGATGTAAGACGTCACATACCGAGCCACAGCCATACAGTTATCAGCCACAAACTGTATATCCATGTTAGCATTCCACATGGACAAAATCACCGGGTTGTAGTCGTTGATGTACTTGGACTCTTCGTTCCTCTTCAAATTGTATGTGTTTTTAGGTGATTTCTTCATCACATTATGTCGCAGCGAAGACATCAAACTGTTTACTCTTCCTTTAGAAATCACCGGTCGTGGAAAACGGAAACGACATTTGGTGTAGAACTTGTCCTTGTTTCGGAATTTACGACGACAGTACTTTCCACATCGATGGCTTTGGAAACGCAGAACTTTTTCTCTTAGGCTTTTCTTCTCCTTTGCGTTTGGAACAGCACACGTAGAATACTGTTGTATAAAACTCATCACTGAGTCTTCTGGATCAGTTCCAAATTTAGGTGCATCCTTGATCCACAGCAACATATGTATATGAGGAGCACCTCTTGCTTGGTACTCCTTTCTCCAGAAGAAATCCAACCCCTCTCCAAGAGGTGGATTCTTCTTATTCATGATGAAAGACATCATAGCTTCAAATCTATGATTGAAGTACCTACATACATTGACTGGATCCAAAGAGCACAGTTCTCCGGGTGTCTTGAATTCGATGTTTTCTACGTTAGCATTTGCCTCTCGTAGAAATTCAAGTAAGTCTTCCCAGCCATACTCGGCACAGCTCAGAGTGAGGAACCATGTGGGAGTACCTAAGTTCCTCAGCATACATTTTAAATCACCATGATGACGGTACCAGTACTCATTAGTACCACGCTGACACGCCATGAGATTAATCAGGTGAGAATCCAAAATACTGTCTTGGACATTGACTTTATCCATAAAGTCACTTGCCGAGATGTTTTGCATGTGTATACCACTTTTCAAGATGTGGTTCACTGCATATGACAGTCCAGACAGATCGCTTTCAAACAGGAGATGAAACAAATAAGGAATGCATTGTCGAAACCTAGCATCTCCTGCATACAATCGCAAAGTCCGGTATTCAGAAGCAGGAATTTGATGAGGTCGCTCATCATATCTTCCTCCCTGACCTGTTGGAAAAAGCTGTGGGAAACACCGAGCTTCCAAACTTTCCTCCCAAACACTAATGGGACTCCCTTTGGCTTGTTTCATTTGAAACAACTCAATAGCATTCCCCATGACTTCCTTGGAATGCAAAGGATGAACACTATAATGTTCATATATTTCTTCACTAGTAGAAGTTTCTACTTTCTCAATTTGACCAGCACACAAATCGCTATCCTCTTCCTCACTTACTTCCTCTTCTGCAACATATACATTCTTATAGTATTTATTATTTTTTTTCAAATACAATGTTGCCTTTTTAACTTTCCTAACATCTACTAAATCTTGCCATATTTTCTTATTCTTTGTCGGAACCCCATTAACTAAGATAACCAGAGGTTCCTCGTCCACTTTTTCTACTCCAATTGTGTTAATGTTTTTCTTCAAATCTAGAGGCAAATAAACAACTCTTCCCTTTAATCCTCTCTGTAAATCTGATGGAGGCAATTTCCCTGTCTTTGGCTCCATTCTTACAATAGCCTGAAAGGGATGGATACTTTGAATCAAAATAGATTCATAAGTATTTAAATCCTTCAATTCAGAAGGAATCTCAACCAATTCCAGATTATTATGAACTGCTCTAGCAGGCATCTGGTTTTGATTTAATTTGCAACAACAATAAGTACACACACGTTGATCCAATCCCAAATCAAAACAATTTTCTACCATCAAGTATGTTGCGAAATCCTTCCATTCACTATTATTTTCCCTTTCACTTTTTGCATATAAATCCACTAACTTAGTCTGATTCTTATAATAAGTGCGTCGACAACACACACAAGTGAAATTTGGCCTCTCACTTGATTTGACCTGAAACGTGGCAATTTCCCTCTGGAAATTATCTGTACTGGAAACCTGTACACTATCTTACACATTACCCGCTTCTTCTTGGTCAATTTCAACATTCTCCTCTTTACTTCCAAAGTAACAAAACTCAATTTCTTCACATATATTCTTCACATCTATTTCAGAACCATGCAAAAGAGCAGCACATAATTTTTTAAGCATAATTGCTGGACTCTTAGCATAATACAACATTCTAACTAATTTCCTCACTTTATTATGATGCACTGCTAGCATCCTGAAATGATGAAAAACACTCTGGCATACTCTCCTGGAAAGACAAGCCAGTGAATGACCATGCAAACCTGTCACTTCTCTCACTCTGCAAGGATCTAATTCTTGCAACAACCTTATTTTCTGCTTCAAACTTTTCTTATTAAATGACCGTACAAAATCACAAAGCAAATTGATGGAATCCTGTCGCACACTGCAAATACTACTACACTTCCAGGTGTACACAGGACCCTTAGCACGTCTTCCTAAAACCTCATTACCTAACACCTCTTCTGCCTCTGTTGTCACAAGTTTTTCTTTTTCAACTGGACAACCATCTTTCACTTCATAAGCACGACCACTGGTGTCAACTGCATGCACCAAATCATTATCCTGGAAATAACTCTCCTCATTAAAAAATGCCTCACAGCTTGAACTATGCATCCATTCTCCAGAAAAAACTTCACAAAAATTACTACGATTAACTAGTCTCTTCCATCTACTATTTCTTTTGAAATCATAAATTGCCTTGTTTAGCTTCCTAATTCTATTGATTGTCAAAATAAATAACTTACGTTTAATTTCAAATGCCTGAACAATAACTTTCTCAACTTTTTTTTTCTCTTATAAAAAACCACTTTCTGTTGACCTTTCTTAATATTTTTTAACAAATTGCCAATTATCCTGTTGCGGAACATTCGTTTACGAATGTCCCTAAACTGTTGTTTCCTTCTACTATCATGCACAGAGTTATCTCTTGCTCTAGCAGTAACATTTTTGATTGGCCTTTCCTTTCCATTTGAATTGCTTCTCTTTTTCTGGACTGAAACATTTTCTGTAGTAATATTTTTTTTACTGCAAATATTTCTTATGAATGTTTTTGTACTCTTACCCGGTGCTTTCTTGTTGACTTGACAAATCTTTTTGTTAGAGGACTGCTGCTTTTTTTCAATCACCTGCTGTCTTTGACGTTTTGCAGCCTTTCTCAGTCTTTCTTTCGTTGGCATGGTGAAATGTTGAAATGATCTGCAGTTGAATCTGTGGTAAAATATATTAAAAAATGTTATTAACCACTATTACCCAACAGTACATCAATAACAGTAATCAAAAACTTAATACACTACTTTACATTTTTACATATATGATTTTTTAGTGCATGGCAATTTTAGAATACAGAAATAGCAGAAAAGAAATGGAATTTATATTCATGTTACCTGTGCTATCTTATATGTGAATCTGATCTAATTTTATGAGCATATTTTAATATTTTATTGAAGACACTACACATAACCTGTTTTTGAAGGTGTCTTTATTTTTAAATTAAACGGTTTACATTTTTACTTTTTATTTATTATACATTTTAAAAATAAATGTTTATAGTTCCATAGGATCAAGCAGGTCAGCTTCCCACCCTATGTCATATAATTCGGACAAATCTGCATCCTCATCACGTTCTTCTTCATCCTCAGGATTTAAATCATCCAAGGGATCAACATCCACTGATGTTTCAATTACAAGTTCAATGATGAGGTCAAAATCAACTGATTGCAGATTATCGCTCATGTTGATGTTGTCTTTATCTTTAAAGAAAGATAACAACAATGAGATGTTGCAGAGTAAGAGACAAATCTCAGAGATTATAATAGTAAAATTGTTTAACAAGAGTAACATTTTGCAGCTATTATTTAGCCATGTCCAGCGATGCTGAGCAGGTGAAGCCTATGTCTAATTTTTCAGTGAACAGGACTCATCTCTTCTTAACCTTGGATAAGCCTCACCGACTCTGTGTCCCCTGCACGTACTTAAATGTAAAGGGGCAGATTTATGTTAAATGGCACATCCCCAGGCATGCACCAGTTAACGTGCACCGCTGCTCTGCCACCCATGGTGTGCCGCATTTACAATCAGATAGGAGAAAGCTGCGTCAAAACCCTGCGCCTGCTTTAAGCAGGCATAGGTCTTGACGCAACATTGTGGAGATGGGGCACCCCTGAGCCTTGCTGGAGCTGCATCGCACTTGCGATACAACTCCAGCAATGCGCCACCTTTACAGCACAGATACGTCACGCATCTGTGCCATTTTTGCCCCATGCTGCGCCGCATTGTAAATGCAGCACACCATGGGTGGCGGAACAGCGGCGCAGGATGACTGGCACATCCCTGGTGATGCGCCAGTCATCATAAATCTATCCCTAAGCTTCTTATCTTGTTACAGATGAACCGCCATATGTATCATCAAACTATTTTGCATTTCCTAAATAGCGAATTTTAAGGAATAAATAGCAATTCTTTACCATTCCTAATTTGCAATGAGCAAATTGCTAATTGCAAATTACCCATTCATTTCCATGGGCTAGGAGGCTCATAGGAATGAAGGTGCAATTTGCGATTAGCAATTAGCTCATCGCAAATTAGGAATTTTTCCAAGGGAGCAGGGGTGTCTCAAGAACACCCTGCTGCACCCCTGAAAAAGAAATTTGGGGGCATATGGCGCACATACATGCCCTAAGGGCATGTATTGGCGTAATATGGCACCTTTTGTTTTTTGGAAAAAAAGCTTTTTGAAAAGAATTCACAAATTACCACCAACTAGAAGTTGGTGGTAATTTGCAAATCCTTAATGGCATTTTTTGCATATTTTTTGTTTGATACATTGCATTTAAGGAATCGCAAAATTTGCAAATCCTTCAGTGCAATTGCAAAATAAGGAATAGCAAATATTGCTATTCCTTATTTTGCATCAAACTTGTTTGATACATACCATTTGTCTAATTAGCATTCGCAAAGGCCGAAATTTGAAGAATTTTGATCTTTGCAAATGCTAATTATCTTGATACATATGGCCCCAAGTGAGGCCTGTCTTGCAACATGGTGCATCTTTTGCATCACTGCTGCATCGGTTTCATGTGGCACGTTTTTTTTACACCATGACACATCTGCCTAAATGCATCAATTTGTAATTTTGTCGCCTCATAGCAAATCTTTTGCACCGCCGCTGCATCATAAAAGTGACGCACAGTGGCGCAAAAGAGGCATACACCTATCATAAATCTGTCCCTAGCATTTTAAATGATTAATCCAGGATGACGATAAGGTGTGGCCTATCCAGAGGTTTGTTTAAGGTGAGGCCTACTCAGGATTGCAGATTAAAGTTACGCTTGATGAAGAATACAGAGGAGATAATACATGTAAAGGCCTACCAATGAAATAAGTAATGTCCACTTTATTGCGCCAGTCATCATAAATGTATCCCTAAGCTTCTTATCTTGTTACAGATGAACCGCCATATGTATCATCAAACTATTTTGCATTTCCTAAATAGCGAATTTTAAGGAATAAATAGCGATTCTTTATCATTCCTAATTTGCAATGAGCAAATTGCTAATTGCAAATTACCCATTCATTTCCATGGGCTAGGAGGCTCATAGGAATGAAGGTGCAATTTGCGATTAGCAATTAGCTCATCGCAAATTAGGAATTTTTTCAAGGGTGCAGGGGTGTCTCAAGAACACCCTGCTGCACCCCTGAAAAAGAAATTTGGGGGCACCGCAAATTAGGAATGGTAAAGAATCGCTATTTATTCCTTAAAATTCGCTATTTTGGAAATGCAAAATAGTTTGATGATACATATGGCGGTTGATCTCTAACAAGATAAGAAGCTTAGGGATACATTTATGATGACTGGCGCAATGAAGTGGACATCACTTACTTCATTGGTAGAGCTTTACATGTATTATCTCCTCTGTATTCTTCATCAAGCGTAACTTTAATCTGCAATCCTGAGTAGGCCTCACCTTAAACAAACCTCTGGATAGGCCACACCTTATCGTCATCATGAATTAATCATTTAAAATGCTAGGGACAGATTTATGATAGGTGTATGCCTCTTTTGCGCCACTTACAAAACACTGCCCATGGGGAAATGACTTAAAATGTCCTTAAGACACATGAAAGTGTTTTTTTAAAGCCTTTGCAATTTTTTTGGGTCACTTTTGACATGGCTATGTGACTCAAACAGTCAAAATCTAAATTCACCATGCACAGGTGGGAGCATATTTACAAGGAATGTGCTCCATGGGGAAAGGTCTTATAATGTAATATGGGAAAAATGACATCAGAGACAGTGAAATGCCTTATAAAGAAGCATACACCATTATGTCCTTGTCATAAATTTACAAACCATTCCTTTTCCCTAAAAACGATTTTCAAATCAAAATTTGAAAACACTGCACATGTGGAAATGACTTAAAATGTCCTTAATTCAAAATTTGCTATTCCTTATTTTGCGATTGCACTGAAGGATTTGCAAATTTTGCGATTCCTTAAATGCAATGTATCAAACAAAAAATATGTAAAAAATGACATTAAGGATTTGGAAACTACCACCAACTTCTATTTTTTCGTAATTTGCGAATTCTTTTCAAAAAGCTTTTTTTCCAAAAAACAAAAGGTGCCATATGACGCCAATACATGCCCTTAGGACATGAAAGTGTTTTTTGAAAGCCTTTGCAATTTTTTTGGGTCACTTTTAACATGGTTATGTAACTCAAACAGTCAAAATCTAAATTTACCATGCACAAGTGTAACCATATTTACAAGGAATGTGCCCCACGGAGAAAGGTCTTTTAATGTAATATGGGAAAAATGACATAAAATGTCCTTAAGACACATAAAAGCGTTTTTTGATTGCCTTTGCAGCATGTTTGTATCACTTTTAACATGGCTATGTAACACAAACATTCAAAATCTAAATTTGCCATGCACAGGTGGGAGCATATTTACAAGCAATTTGCGCCACAGAGAAAGGTCTTACATTGAAATGGGAAAAATAACATCAGAGACAGTCAATTGCCTTATAAAGAAGCATACACCATTATGTCCTTGTCATAAATTTAAAAACAATTCCTTTTCCCCAAAAACGATTTTCAAATCATAATTTCAAAACACTGCACATGGGAAAATTACTTAAAATGTCCTTAAGACACATAAAAGCGTTTTTTGATTGCCTTTGCAGCATGTTTGTATCACTTTTAACATGGCTATGTAACACAAACATTCAAAATCTAAATTTGCCATGCACAGGTGGGAGCATATTTACAAGCAATTTGCGCCACAGAGAAAGGTCTTACATTAAAATGGGAAAAATAACATCAGAGACAGTCAATTGCATTATAAAGAAGCATACACCATTATGTCATTGTCAGAAATATTATAACCATTCATTTTCCTCAAAAACGATTTTCAAGTCATAATTTGAAAAGACTCCACAGCTCCTATGCAGAAAAACACCCTGTCAGTACTAATACTTCACATTTTCTCCAATTACATTTTCTCAAAGAAACAAAATCTATTTGTAAAACACTTGAGACAAAGCAACATTTGAAAAACACAACTTTCTTCATAATTTTCTCCTTAAAGCACACTATTCTCTATCTAAATTAAAGAAATATTTTCTCACCTTAGCAAATACTTTGAGTTTGAAAACAGTCTCAGAAACACACCAATTTGTCTTCAGCAGAGCAAAAGGTATGCACTCCAGAGTCTGCAGCTATCAAAAGCACAGAAATGCTGTAATTCTTCACACATATCTCTCATGTCACCCAATCAAAACTCTTCCCTCACTTTTTTTAAAATGAAAACCCTTCCCCCCTCTGCCATTTCATGCCTTTTCTGCATGGCAACCACCTCTTGGAAGACCTCTGGTGTTTGCAAGTTCACAGAACAATGTTGCAATTGAACTCTGAACTCTCAGTGCACCTGCGTATCCACTGCAATCTTTCATTTAATGACTTTTTATTGACCATTCAAAATACATCTTTCAAAGAACTCATCCATGCACCCTAACTTTCTGTTTTCAGCAATCAAAATCCACCAATCACTGTTACTGCTTCATTAACACAGAAACTCCACAGTTTTTTTCATTTTAAACTCTCATTTTTTCAACTGCCATTTCATTGCCACACTTCATCTGACTGCAGCAGAACCTTCTCTCACCATGTTTTCTGTCTGGATTGTTGGACATAGTTACATCTATTGGGCTCACAGGTATGCTGAGAACAGGAATTTACCTAACCTCAATTTACAAGATGTGGAAATTAAGTGGTTTGGCCACAGAGGATTAAAATGTCACCAATTGATACCATTGGTGAAAACCTTTATGCATTTGCCAAAACCTGACCTGTTAATTGTGCACTGTGGAGGTAATGATTTGGGCACTTTGACTGGGGTAGGTCTGGAAATGCTTTTAAAGGACACCTTTGAGCAATTGATGGCACTTTTTCCTCAAACTGCCTTGGTATATTCAAATATATGCCAAAGACAGAAATGGAGGTGGTCAAACCAATTTTGTCCACAAATTGAGAAGTCGAGGAAGCATGTAAACAAATCTGTTTCAGCTTACATGAGAGACCATGGAATGAGCTCCCTGTACAACAATAACTTGCGTTACTACATGCAAGATATCTACAGAGGAGATGGAGTTCACTTCTCAGATGAGGGCAACAGAATTTTCATTCTGAATTTAAGACTGTGCATTGGTACCTACTTATAAGTACCTAAATGTACCATAAACCCAAAAGCTCTTCTCAGAGCTACCCTACATCTGATCACTCACAATTATTATTTTACTCTAACATTTTTCACTAATTTTCAACAAAGTACGCTCCCTGGGGCGCTTCCCGGTACGCGAACCGGGAGCTAACCTCGCGAAATTTTTAAAAAAAATGTTTTTTTTTCGCACATATAAGCCTCCTCAGCCACCCTCAGAAAACCTAGGGGGTCAAAATAAGTCTACCGTGCCCCCTTCTACCCATTCTGAACATTATTTGCCCTCCATCTTGTATCTTAATTCGACCGAAACACAAAATGGTGGACTCCCGTAACGCTTAAGGTTCGCGAACCGGGGCGCTCACCAGTTCGCGTACCGGGTCGCTCCCTGGGAAGCGCACCATCAAAAAAGGTGGGAAAGTAGTTTACAGAAAAGCAACTGGAGACAATTTCACCAAATATAGATTAGCTCATACTACATACCAATCCCTACCATTTTCACAAATTTGATTGGAATTCCATTTAGCCATTTAGCCTGTAGACCTCTCTAAATACCCTGAGGTAAATTACTTCTCAAAACACATCTGAAGTGTTGGAATTGACAACCAATTAAAATGTTACTTTCATTTTCTACTTTTTTTACCTGACATTTGATTGTTTATGTACCTGAATATATATAAAGAAAGAGAGAGAAACACAGCCATTTTGACTACTACTTCCTGAATTACATTGCAAGATCATTTTCACTCACAACTTAAACTTGTTTTTAGAAGGTGAGATATTATTTTATAAATTTGAAAAAATTTTCAGATAGTTATATACTATCCCTCTGTAAGAGTTAGACATTGAGAAAGGCTTCTTTATTATAATTATGGATTGATTTATGTTTCTGTGGTATAATTATGAATTTACTTAGGCTTCTTCACAGGCACTTTTTAAAAGTACTACTTCACGCCTGAAACCATACAGTGCCCATAGATTACTTCTCTGTTATAAACTCACAAGTACCTGTCTGAACTTAAACCCAACAGTGCCCTATCACTACTGATATATTTATTTTTTATGCAAATTACAGCAATAAAATGGAAGGTGAGCAGAATGTTTCCTTCGAAATTGTTCTGGACAGCAACAATGAACAAGTTATGGAACCCATTGATGACTTAGAATTCATGGATGAGTCACGGGACTATGAATTACTTCAATGTGTAGAATCTGTCGATCATTTACTCCATTATGATGACGGTCAAATGTGGGAACTTATGTTCACTCAACAAGAGGACATATCGGACAGTCAAATGCTAGACGTTCTATTAAATTTTGAAAAACAATCTGAAAAATAAAATTGTATGTAATATTAAAAATTTTTTGAGTCTTTAATCATTTTTATATGTAATTCATAAACTAGTTAAATGTTAGAAATGTTATTAAATTTTGAAACACAATCACAATAATAAATAATTGCTTAAAAAATAAAAAAATTAAAAAATAATCAACAAAACCAACAATCAATTAACATACAGTATTTGAAAAGTCTATCATTCATTTTTCATTATAGTACGCTGCCCAGAACGCTTCCCGGTTCGCGAACCGGGCGCTACCCACGCAAAAAAACAAAAAAAAAAAAATTTTTTTTTGCCCCGCGGGGCCCTTTTAAAGCCTCCACATTAAACCTAGGGGGTCAGGGAGGATATACTATGCCCCCTTATGGTCATTTCCCCCTTTGTTTTGGCCTCCTCTTGTCTCTCAATCCTACCGAGAGACAAGATGGCGGCCGCTCCGGACTGTTTAGAATGTTGACAGACACCGGAGAGCCAATCAGCTTCGCTACGCGAAGTTCCGGTACGCGTAAAGTCCGCGAACCGGAGCGCTGCCCTGAGCGCGCTTAAAGATATATATCTTTTTTTAAACGTTAATTTCTCAAAATCCACTGAAGCACATATATTGAGACCTAGCAAAGGCACATCGGGCTACCAGTCCCTACAATTTTGCCAAGTTTCGTGCAAATCCATTCAGCCGTTCGGGCTAAAAGTGAGGCCAACCGCCCTATGGAAAACTCAATGTTAAAAACACGTTTTGGGACCCCCTTTTTTTCTCGGCCCCCCCTTGACGAACCCCCCCCAAATATTCAGGGGCTGCTCAGAAACAAAATGTTCCATTTTCCAGAAAATTTCAGCCAATTCCGTCCACAAACGCCAAAGTTATTAGACATAGAATTTTCAAAAATCCCATAGGGAAAAAATCCTAACTATATATACCTACTGGCGACCGCCAGTAGGTAATATGAATATATAGAAGTGACAATTAATTGATAATGAGTGCTACCAACAACTAAGTAAAGACCTAACTATGGACACTCAAAATGAATTAAATGCACATTTACAACAATGGTACCAGGAAGGCCTTCTGGATGATGATGAATACAAATTTCTCAATAAAAAACATCCAACGATACCAACATTCTACTGCCTCCCCAAAAAACATAAAAATCAACAAAATCCACCAGGAAGACCGATAGCGTCAGCCAACAATTCACTATTGGAACCCATCTCATATTACATTGATCGCTTTTTGGCTCCCCTGGTAAAGAATCTCAGCTCTTATCTAAGAGATACAACAGATTTACCACAAAAATTACAGGAGATAACATGGCAACCCACTTTCAAACTAATAACTATGGACGTAGTGTCCTTATATACCAATATTGAACATCCTATTGGCATTATCGCTTGCAATTACTTTCTGGGAAAGAGAAAGTATGGAGCCCATAACATCATGCTGAACAAAATGATCTCATTGTGCCTTGAAAACATGATCTCCTTATTTAACAAGCAAATTTTTAGACAAATCAGAGGATGGGCAGTGGGATTTTCTTTTTCACCCAATTATGCCAACTTGACAATGGGGTGGTTTGAACAAGCATTGGCCTGGTGCACTGAAAACTATGAATTTCTCAATAAAATCATCCTATGGCTTAGATTCATAGATTACCTTTTGATCATTTGGGACGGTACAGAGGAAGACTTCAAGACCTACTTTAAGAAATTGAATAATAGCCAAACACATCTAAAATTCACATACGATATAAGCTCAGAAAGAGTAATATTTTTGGACACAGAAGTTTACATTGAAACAAACTCTCTACAAATAACTTTGCACAGGAAAAAAACTTTTACAAATGTAACACTACACGTAGAGAGCTTTCATTGTGAGTCTCTTAAGTGGAGCATCCCCTATGGGGAATTTCTCAGACAAAGGCGCAACTGTTCAGCAGATCATGAACTTATCAGACATAGCCAACAGGCAATCTGCAGGTTCTAAAAATGAAAATATCCAACAAAAGTGATTGAAAAAAGTTTGGAGAGAGTTACAACTCAAAAAAGAAAAGACATCTTGAATACCAATAAAAAGAGAGATGAAGAACCAGATAAGGCGCCAATCAGGATGATTACAACTTTCAGTGCCGAAAACAATAAGTTGACAAGAATCATGAAAAAACATTGGCGAATATTAAAACTGGACCCCTCCCTATATCAATTGATAGGAGAGCACCCGAATATAACCTATCGACGGGCAAAGAACATCGGAGACAGAATAGTACATAGCCACTTCCAAGACACTCCAATTAGAACATGGCTACAAAGGGAGGACTTTTGGACTTGCAAAAACTGTGAAGTGTGCAAAATTGCCAGCGTCAAAAAAGAAGTTAAAATCAGAAATGGAAACAATGGAAAATAAATCAACATCTTACTTGCAAAAGCACATTTGTAATATATATGATGGAGTGTCCATGTCAAAAACGATATATAGGCAGTACGATCTTTGAAGTGAAGAAAAGGATTCTGGAACATGTCCGCGCAACAATCCACAAAGATCGGATGAACGCAATTTCGAGACATATGGAAAAGGCTCACGATGGCAATTGGGAGACATTGAAATATTGGGCCCTGGAACAAATTCCATCAACAGAAAGAGGTGGAGATAGAACAAAAATCCTCCGACCGAAGGATTCGAAACACATCTTGAGATTCAGAACCCTGGACCCCAGAGGGTTAAACTAAAATGAAGAACTTTATGTGCATCTTTAAGGAAAAAAGAAAAAATCACCGGAACAAACAAGATCGATTGAACTGAAAAAAATCCCCAAAACATGAAAGTGACATTGCTCATTAGAGAGCAAATAAAGGGAAATAGGATTAACACTCTAAGCTGCAGGAGAGACTACAAGTATCAACTGTATTGTCCTAAAAAGTCTGAGAGTAATAATTTCAGAAGTATGTGTTGTGATATCGGACATAATAACCCACCAGAGGGTAAAATGTTCAGCATTATTTTGATATAGACACCAGAGTCTATGTAAATATATTGCCTCGTTATACACAAAAATCTTTTTTTTAAAAACACCGCTTGCACAAAACACAGAGCACTTAATTTTAAAACTTACATGTTTGTAAGTATTAACAAGAACAACTACACCAACCACGATGCACTTCACCATTAAACAGGAAGTAACTGTGTGCTAATAAACATAAAAGAAATCTGGTTTCTGAGCTGCACATCCTGTGAACAAGCCTTGTGTGAAGGAGTAACGCGTTGGGCAGGACAAGCTGACAATAAAGCCGACGTAACTTCCAAGAAAAATCGAGTGAGTGCCTTTTTGAAAAAACAATCGCTGGATTGAACCGACTAATATATATATATATATATACAACCAAATCTCATTCTTACGAATGAGTAGAGACCACGCAGGGGAACACTTTGGAAGCACGCTTTATTCCTTGTGTGGCGAATGCATTTAGGCAATATAATCAGCCTTCTTTAGCGCCCATGTATCCCGGAGGCTTCCAACCAACAAACTAAAGTTTTGCCGCCCTCTTATTCATTGAGAGCACACTCCGCCCCTGAAGAATACTGCTCACCTGTTGTCAGTTCACATAGTGGATGAGAACTGCAACACCCAGAATGCATCGTGTTGAGTCCAGGTAGGTGCTGCATAGGGAATTGTAAATTCAGACGGTTCTTGGCAAAACAGTTTGTTAAAAACCAATTTTCCTGCTTGTGCCGGAGCAAAGCACCTCCTTGCGTCCCCAAACCGCCTCAGCCTCAGACCTTGGGTGTAGTGTCCGGCGGGGGCAGAGAAGACAATGCCTTCCGCCCAGCATGCGGTTAAGTAACCTCAAAACCGCCTTCTATTTTCCCCACAGTCCATGGCGGTCCCAGACCTTCTAATAATTTAGAAACACGAACAGCCGCCGCAGCAGTGGAGCCAGTGACATCAGGGCCAACTTGCAAGGCGGGGGTCTCTAAACCGTGTCTCTGGCTGACACGGAAACAATGCAACCAAATCTCCTTCTTACGAATGAGTAGGGACCACGCAGGGGAACACTTTGGAAGCACGCTTTATTCCTTGTGTGGCAAATGCATTTTGGCAATATAATCAGCCTTCTTCAGCGCCCATGTATCCAGGAGGCTTCCAACCAACAAACTAAAGTTTTGCCGCCCTCTTATTCATTGAGAGCGCACTCCGCCCCCTGAAGAATACTGCTCACCTGTTGTCAGCTCACATAGTGGATGAGAACTGCAACACCCAGAATGCATCGTGTTGAGTCCAGGTAGGTGCTGCATAGGGAATTGTAAATTCAGACGGTTCTTGGCAAAACAGTTTGTTAAAAACCAATTTTCCTGCTTGTGCTGGAGCAAAGCACCTCCTTGGGTCCCCAAATCGCCTCAGCCTCAGACCTTTGGTGTAGTGTCCGGCGGGGGCAGCGAAGACAATGCCTGCCGCCCAGCTTGCGGTTAAGTAACCTCAAAACCGCCTTCTATTTTCCCCACAGTCCATGGCAGGCCCTGACCTTCTAATACCTTAGAAACACAAACAGCCGCCGCAGCAGCGGAGCCAGTGACATCAGGGCAAACTTGCAAGGCGGGGGTCTCTAAACCGTGTCTCTGGCTGACACGGAAACAATGCATCCAAATCTCCGTCTTACGAATGAGTAGAGACCACGCAGGCTAACACTTTGGAAGCACGCTTTATTCCTTGTGTGGCGAATGCATTTCGGCAATATAATCAGCCTTCTTCAGTGCCCATGAAACCAGGAGGCTTCCAACCAAAAAACTAAAGTTTTGCCGCCCTCTTATTCATTGAGAGCACACTCCGCCCCCTGAAGAATACTGCTCACCTGTTGTCAGTTCACATAGTGGATGAGAACTGCAACACCCAGAATGCATCGTGTTGAGTCCAGGTAGGTGCTGCATAGGGAATTGTAAATTCAGACGGTTCTTGGCAAAACAGTTCGTTAAAAAACAATTTTCCTGCTTGTGCTGGAGCCAAGCACCTCCTTGGGTACCCAAACCGCCTCAGCCTCAGACCTTGGGTGTAGTGTCCGGTGGGGGCAGCGAAGACAATGCCTGGCGCCCAGCATGCGGTTAAGTAACCTCAAAACCGCCTTCTATTTTCCCCACAGTCCATGGCGGGCCCGACCTTCTAATACCTTAGAAACACGAACAGCCGCCGCAGCAGCGGAGCCAGTGACATCTGTGCCAACTTGCAAGGCGGGGGTCTCTAAACCTTGTCTCTGGCTGACACGGAAACAATGCAACCAAATCTCCTTCTTACAAATGAGTAGAGACCACGCAGGGGAACACTTTGGAAGCACGCTTTATTCCTTGTGTGGCGAATGCATTTCGGCAATATAATCAGCCTTCTTCAGCGCCCATGTATCCAGGAGGCTTCCAACTAACAAACTAAAGTTTTGCCGTCCTCTTATTCATTAAGAGCACACTCCGCCCCCAGAAGAATACTGCTCACCTGTTGTCAGTTCACCTCATACTTCAAAATAAAACCAGAGGAGTGCCGTTCCCCAGTGCTTGGGGCACCTTACAAGCCCCCATTATGCAGGAAAATTGCTCCCGTAATTTACCCCCCAGGACCTTATGAATAAAATGGACTTCTACTTTTTTTCACCTTTTCCACCGCTACTTTTTTTTTCACTCTTCCACCGCGTAGGAGTAGTGCATGAGCCCCCCGCCATTTTTTATTTTTAAGAAAATAAAAATTGAGCCTAAAGATCCATGTATCACCCCCTGACCAAGACTATAGGCTCAGAATGTTTCTACCCTGCCCCCTTTCCTTATTTATACTGTTTTCTTGTGACTCTGCTCTCCCGACAAACAACATAGCTGCTAACACTTCCTGGTTTGGAGCATTGACAGCTAATGAGCATGCAGCTCCTGCTCGTAATTGTAGGTATTTACATACGCGTACGCCGCGATTTTTCTTTAAAAAATATTTAATAAAAAATAGAGCCTAAACATCCATGTACGACCCCTGAGCAAGCCTAGAGGGTCAGAATATCTGCATGCCGATTGGCTGTGAACTGTCTGTCAACACTCGAAACCAGGAAGGGTTGGTGGCCATCTTGTGCCTCGCTAGAAAGGAGTCACAAGAAAACAGTAAAACAAAGTTCAGAAATAAGGGAAGGGGTAGGGTAGAAACATTCTGACCCTCTAGGCTTGCTCAGGGGGTCGTACATGGATGTTTAGGCTCTATTTTTTTTATTTTTTTTTTAAAGAAAAATCGCGGCGTACGCGTATGGAAATACGTACAATTACGAGCAGGAGCTGCATGCTGATTGGCTGTGAATACTCCAAACCAGGAAGTGTTGGCAGTCATGTTGTTTGTTGGGAGAGAAGAGTCAGAACAAAACAGTCAAACAAAGTTGAGAAATAAGGAAACGGGGCAGGGTAGAAACTTTCTGAGCCTATAGTCTTGGTCAGGGGGTGGTATATGGATCTTAAGGCTCAATTTTTAAAAAATGGCGGGGTACTCGTGCAGGACTTGTACGCGGTGGAAAAGGTGAAAAAAAAGTAGAAGTCCGTTTTATTTATTAGGTCCCGGGGGCAAATTACGGGGGCAATTTTTCTGCATAATGGGGGCTTGTAATGTGCCCGAGCACTGGGGAACGGCACTCCTCTGGTTTTAATTTTGAAGTATGTGAGGGGGTTAAGCCCCTACTCCCCGCAGTCTCGGTGAGCGGCACCCCTCGGGTCTTTTTAAAAAAAATATATGTTTTGAGCTCTCTCTCCCCGTACACGTTTCTGGGGCAGTGATATGTAAAATGTAAAATGACCTTCCAGCTCTGGGTACCTGCATTGTCTTGAGTTTTTTATTTATGTTGGTAGGGTGGGCTTGATAATACGTCCTTGTAAATTCCAATAGAAGCCTATGTTCTGGTGTTAACATGGGCTTCTATGGGAAATAACAAGGCCATATTATGAAGCTCATTATCGCCGTTTTATCGGCAGTTTCCTGCCAATAAAACGGCGATAATTTTAACTCCGGTCCTTGATAATATGCACCTAAGTTTACTTGTCAAAAAAAAAGAGCAATGGGCCATATTATCAACAAAAGGCGATACATTATCGTCGCTTTTATTGGCAGGAAACTGCCGATAAAGGGGCGATAATGGGCTTGATAATATGCCCTTGTGAATAACCATTGCAGCCCAGGTTAACATCAGAACTTGGGCTGCTATGGGAATTTACAAGGGCCTATGTTTTTTTTGTAATATTGGGAGGGTGGGCTTGAAAATACGTCCTTGTAAATTCCCATAGAAGCCCATGTTCTGGTGTTAACATGGGCTTCTATGGGAAATAACAAGGCTGTATTATCAAGCTCATTATCGCCGTTTTATTGGCAGATTCCTGCCAATAAAACTGCGATAATTTTAACACCGGTCCTTTATAATATGCACCTAAGTTTACTGGTCAAAAAAAGAGCTATATTTCTATGATAGTTTGTAAATATTTCCGTTTTTTTGTTGTGCATCAGTTGTACTTTCTACACATGCGCAGCCTCGTTTCTTTCTTTTTCTTTAAGTTCAACAAGCAAACCTTTCTTTATTTCAGGTATTGAATTTGCCGCTTTCTTTTCCCGGGTCGTGTGTGTCATCCGCTGCTGTACTTTTGTAATATATTAATAATCATATTTTATCTATATTTATTTGAAATGTAATGCCGAGGTACGAAACGTTGATTACGTACTCTGTCCACCGCCATTTTGGTAGTTTTTCACTGTTATTTTTATCATATCTGTTACTTTCATTTACCGTCCTCCTATTTTCTCTGTGATAGATGAGATTTCCTGCCACAGACACCACGGTGTTTGTCCTTGGCCTCTGATGTCATCAGACTTGGTCACACGTATACCTAAAAACTAATTTGAAGGACGTAAGCCACAGCCATTAGAACGCGTGTTCGTCAACACAAAGACATTATTAAGATTATGCGAGGAGCTTGGCGGGCATCCGAGATGGCCGCGTGAGCCCAGCGCTCTCCGGACCCCCGCCGCTCCCGGCTTAATATCCTGCTTTAATCCTGATTTTTGCGAGGATTCATATAGAGGACGTTGGGCTGATCTACCTGGACCTTTCAGAAACTGATTTGGACATCGGGTGCCTGAATTATGTTCAATTGAACTTTTGGGCTCCGCCCTCGAAGTGCGCCCGGGACTGGGTGAGGTTCGGTGGCCGTCTTGGAGTTGAACAACAACGGCAGGGGGATTGGTCTTGTGAGTCCCCCTCTTAAGTTTCGGTTTCGTTTCTGCCTCGGACTGGGACATTGATGAGAGTGTCGGGCCAGAGCTGCGACCGGGACACACGTAGGTTGTCTGGCCCTTGGCTGCTCTGTTCCTGGAGTGGGCTGCCTCTATCCTGGTGATACCCCTCTTGTAGTCCTTTGGTCCCGGGGCCCTCCATTTCTGGTGCCCGGTCCGTCGACCCTGGTGACATTACTCGTGACGCATCTTCAAATGGCGGGCAGAGGGGACCGTGAGACGCGCAAGACGAAGACACCTCTGCGCGGGGGTCCGGTTCAATCTAATGTTATGGATCGTTATACCCACTCTAAGGGGTCCCCCGGAGCTGCCCTGCCCGGCCCCACTGCGTCGGACCAAGTAATGGATGCGTCGACGGAGCCCTCCTTGCAGGATATCATGGGCGCCATTTCTGGCATGAAGGAATCCATAGGCCAACAGTACGAAACTTTGGCCCACAAACTTGACACTGTGGCAATTGAGGTGAATTTGATTTGAGCCGATCTCTCCAAGACGAACGAAAAGGTGAAGTCGTTGGATATCAAATCTTCCAGCCTCACGACGGACGTCTCTGATATTCAGACGGAGATTGGCAATCTCCGTAGGGTGAACGATTTCATGACCCGGCGCTTGGAGGATTTTGAGAACAGGGCACGTCGCTGTAATGTTCGCGTGGTTGGTGTGCCGGAGAACCCAGAACCCCACTCGGTTGATCTCCTGGTTGAAGACCTTATCCAGAACCACCTTTCTCCGTCTGGCCTTAGTAAATTTTTCACAGTGGAGCGCGCACATCGTGTTCCGGGGGGCCAGGGCAAGCCAGGCGCCCCGCCGAGACCTATTGTTGCGAAGCTTTTCCACTACAGAGATCGGGACGCTATCCTGCAGGCCTCGCGGGTGAAGGGCCCGGTAGCCTTTGAAAATGCCACGGTGAACTTTTATCCGGACTTTTCCCAACAGGTCCAGAAGCAGCGTATGGGATTTCGTGGTGCCAAGAAACGTCTTAGGGACTTGGGGATGCGTTACGCAATGCTCTTTCCGACCAGGCTGCGGGTGGAGTATAATGATCGAACTTTCTTCTTTGATCGGCCAGAAGCTGCGAATGACTGGCTGGACTCCCTGCCTAATCGTCCCCCTGAGACTGAGTCCGAAGCCCACCCGGGCGGTGCTGAAGGTGGTGTAGAAAGCTGAACGTTTCGTCTTTGACTGATGCCTTGTTTTGTATAACTGGTCCAGGGATGTAAGCCTATGTTCCTCTGCCTCATTTGTGTTTTGATGTATGGTCTTCTTCTCGCTATTGGTTTGATCGGGGGGCGGGTGGGACGGAGCCTTTCCTCCTCCGGGGTCTTTGTGTAGAATAGGGGTTCTTGGGCGACAGGCACACTGCAGGTTGGGGTGGCTTTTTAGCTTTTTGCAGGGGTGCAGGGTGGGGGGTGTTTTCTTGTTATTGGGGGGGTGGGTGGTTGGGAAGTTCGTTGTTTGTGTGTTCTGTGTTCAAGGCGACTTTATTCTGTATTTGAATTGCTTTTTGTGGTCATGCTCATTGATGGGGGGTTTGGGCTTTGTCGGGTGGGATGGGGGTAGCGGGTTGCGATTTGTTTCGTGGAACGTTAACGGTCTGGGTGATCGTATCAAACGAAGTGTGGTGTTGAAATGTATACAACGTTTATCCCCTGACATTGTTTTCCTGCAGGAGACTCATTTGATAGGCAATGTTTGTCATGCAATGAATAGGTGGGGCTATCGCCTCGTAGCACATTCGGGATTTACCTCGGGTTCCAGGGGTGTGGGTATCCTTATTCGGGCTTCCCTCCCCCTGGCTATTGATGATGTTATTCAGGATGACCGGGGGTGGTTTGCTGTCCTTGTGGGTAGATATGAAGGCCGTGCCCTCTCCTTATTAACTGTTTATGTGCCCCCCGGCTTGCAGACTTCTACCTTTTCAGACTTGGGCCGTGTCTTGTTGGACCTTCCTGATAGTACTCTCTTTCTGGCTGGTGATTTTAACTCGGTAGTCTCTGGCCTCCATGATCGCCACCCCCCTAGGGATACCCCGGCGGCTCAGCAGTGGTTGGGTGGCTTTTTGGATACCTTCGGCCTGGTGGATTGCTGGAGGCTTTTGCATCCTACGCAGCTTCAGTACACCTTTCACTCTGGTGCCCATGGGAGTCTGTCTCGGCTGGATTATTTCCTGATGCCTGCGGCTCAGTCCCCGGCGGTGCGTGAGATTGTGCACTTGCCCAGGGGTATCTCTGACCACTCTCCGCTCTGGCTTCGTTTTGAGGTTGGGGTGGAGGCAGTGGGCAGGGTGGCTCCCATTAATCCGTGGTACCTTACCTCCCCCGAGACCCGTACCCTTTTGCTTAAGTCCTTGGACTCGTATTTTCTGGATAACGAGGGGTCGGTTTCATCTGCTGTGTCCCTGTGGGAGGCCTTTAAGACCGTGATTCGTGGGCAGGCCCTCTCCCTTATTGTTGAGGCTAAGAGAGAGAGGAATAGAGAGGTGGTTGATCTTGAGGGGGAGATTTCTGTATTGGAGGAGGGTTTGGAATCTGGTATCACGCCTGAGAAACTCCATGCCCTGGGTCTGAAACAATTTGCTTATAAGTCCTTGGTCACAGATGCCGCCAAAGTGATGTTTCGGGAGCAACAGGGACGTCTGTATGATGTGGGTGACAAAGCGGGTAAATTGCTGGTGTGGCTGGACAAGAAGGAGAGAGCTAATCGTGTGGTACCCGTGATTCAGTCTGCATGTGGTGTGAGTGTAACGGACCCGATTGGGATAGTTGACCGGTTTGCCGAGTACTTCCGTGTGGTGTATACCCCTGTGTCTGTGAGGGATGTGGTTGACTCTCGCCTTCTGTTGCGTGATATAGCCCTGCCCATTGTTTCTGACTTGGACCGTGTGGCGTTGGACTCCCCCTTTACGGTTGATGAGATAGCTACTGCCATCCGTTCCCTCCGTTCGGGCAAAGCATTGGGCCCGAACGGGTTGCCAATCGAATTGTACAAGTTGCGCCCCGATAGGGTGGCTCCTTATCTCCGCGCCATGTTTCTGGAGTCCCGGGAACGGGGTATTCTCCCTTATGATCAGAGACTGGCCACGATAGTTGTCATCCCCAAGGAGGGTAAACCACGTGATCTTTGTTCCTCCTATAGGCCCATATCCCTACTGAATGTTGAACCCAAGGTATTGGCGAAACTCCTGGCATCCCGTCTCTTGACGGTCATTAGTGACTTGGTCCATCCGGATCAATCTGGATTTATCCCACATCGCAACACGGCTCTGAACCTACGTCGTCTTCACGGCGCGATCGCGAGGGCGGGGCTTCTGACGGAGCCGGCCATTTTGGCATCGTTGGATGCATCCATGGCCTTCGACACGGTGGAGTGGCCTTATCTCTGGGCGGCTCTAGAGAAATTTGGTTTTGGACCTGAGTTTATTGGTTGGGTCCAGTTACTGTACGCGGCACCTCTGGCGCAAGTAGTGGTGAATGGTAGGGTCTCGGCTCCTTTCACCCTTGGCAGGGGTACCCGTCAGGGATGCCCCTTGTCTCCGTTACTGTTTGCTCTCGCCTTGGAACCATTGGCTGCCTGGCTTCGGTGGGAACCGTCTCTCAAGGGGATTCGCTGGTCTCCGGACTTTGAGGACCGCGTTTCGCTTTACGCGGACGATATCCTTTTATATCTCACTTCCCCGCGTAAATCTCTGTCTGTTCTGTTTGACGTTCTTGCTTCTTTTGGAGCCAACTCGGGCCTCGTTATTAACTGGACTAAGTCCTGTGTATATGTTCTTTCGGGGGTTTTGCCCCCCTTGCCGAGCAGACTTCCTATCCAGGTGGTCCAATCGGGTTTCAAGTATTTAGGGATTTTTATTACGTTGGACCCGACGCTCCGCTTTGAGCGTAATCTCCTCCCACCGTTGCTTAGACTGCGCTTGGATGTGGCCCGTTGGCGCAAGCTTCCTTTGTCTCCTCTGGGCAGGGTGGCCCTGTTTAAAATGATGTCCTTGCCGCGATTCCTTTACGCGCTTCACAACTCCTATGACGCTATTCCTAAGACCTATTTCCAAGAGATTGAGAGTCTTCAACGGCAATTGATATGGGATGGGCGACCGCGTATCGCACTCGCAAAGCTCACCATCCCCTGGTATGACGGGGGCATGGCGCTCCCCGATATCAAGCGATATTACTGGGCTTCCCAGTTGTCTGCCATTAATCACGTGATGTTTTCCCCGGGTCGTAATCCTGCATTCGAGATGGATAGACTCCAGCTTCCGGGTGGGGACTTTACTAGAGCGCTTTATTCCCGATCGGCCGGGCGCCATCTTGTGGGCCCATCCAAGATTGCAGTAACTGTATGGCGAGCTGCGAATGTGAGTTTGGGGTGGGAGGATCGATTGACTTTGGCGACGCCGCTTTATGCCTCGGAACGTTTGGGCGGACTCTGGTCTACCAAGGGTTTCGACCGCTGGGATGTGATTGGGATTTGTAAGGTGGGTGACGTGTACTCGAACGGTTGTGTGAAGTCGTTCCAGGCCCTCCAGGCGGAATATGGTTTGAGTGGTAGGGAATTTTTTCGCTACCTGCAGGTCCGGCACGCCCTCGCCTCAGTCTTGGTTCCTGGTGAGGCCCTGCCTGAATCTTCCCCCCTCGAGGACCGTCTCCTTGATGGGCATCTTCCCGATAGCACTATTTCTCTGATTTACAAGAAATTGATTAATAATCGGGCGGACTTACTGGTCCGACTTCGGGAGGCTTGGGTTGGCGATGGGTTGGAACTGGACGACGA
This sequence comes from Lissotriton helveticus, assembly GCF_964261635.1. NCBI lineage: Eukaryota > Metazoa > Chordata > Amphibia > Caudata > Salamandridae > Lissotriton > Lissotriton helveticus. The sequence continues at coordinate 519,117,713 of NC_136061.1, forward strand.
GGATTGGCAGTCGGCACTCTCTTCTCCCAAGGAGGTGGCCATTCCTGCCCGTCTCCGTTTGGTTCAACTTAAGATTCTTCATCGAGTCTATGTCACTGGTCCGCGTCTGATTACGATGGGCTTTTCTTCGGATGGGCTATGTAAGCGTGGATGTGGTTTGAGTGCGACCTTTTTACATATCCTTTGGGAGTGCCCGGTTGTAGCTGCTTACTGGACTGCGGTGCTTGAGGTGATGACTGCTGTCACGGATGTGGCCCTGCGGCCGGAGCCTCGACGATGTCTGTTGAATGTGTGGGAGCCCACTGACTACTCTGTGGCCCAGACTAGATGGGCTACCCTTGGTTACATGATTGCGAAGCGGGATGTCGCGCAACTCTGGGGCGCTTCCAGGCCCCCTGAGGTCTCGAAGTGGGAAGACAACATGGACTGGTCCATGTTTCGTGAAAAGACGGTTTATGTGGCCAGGGGCAGACCCAGGGCGTGGACGAAGGTTTGGGGCCAGTGGAATGATTATCGTGGGGGTATTTGCACCCCTCCCCTTGTAGACACTGCTGAGACTGTCCTTTCTCCCTAGACTAGCGTTCCCGGAACCTTTCCATAAGGTTTTTTATACTTCCGGTTCTCCCCGCTGCTCCCCTCCCCCCCCTCCCGACTTGATTGGAGCCTCCGGGCTCTGGGTGTGTTCTCCTGATCGTGGACCGTCCCCTCCGTTCTTTGGGCTGACCTTCATTCTCGTGCATTCGCCTTTTAGTGTTTGTTTTTCTTTTTGTAAAAAATAAAAATACAAATTGTTCTGTGATAGCTGTAGAGTAATGCTTTGTGCTCGAGCTGTGCCTAACCACGGGTGTACATTTTTATTTCATGCATTGTGCCTTGTTATTAGCGGCCAGCCCGTGAGGTTGTAGGCCCATTCTTGTACTTTTCTATGCTTACTCCAATAAAAGTTTTTGAACAAAAAAAAAAAAAAAAAAAGATTATGCGTTTATCATGCATGGTAAATGCATACTAGTTGTAAAAGCATGCGTGGTAAAGGCATGCGTGGTAAAGCTATATGAGTGCTAATGGCTTCATGGTGACAATCACGCGTGCTTATGACCGCATTGTAATGGCTGTTTCTCCCCAATGGACACTGCAGCAAATGGGTCTGGGCGTCGTGGACTCCAGGGCAGTAGGCGGAGGACCACGCAGCTCCTCATACAATATAGAAATCTTTGTGGGGTGATTGTTTCCGTGGTTTGAGGGGCGTGATTGAGGCCCACACATTTAATTTTGTAGGGGGGTAGGTTTGCACGGGAAAATGGCGTATGAGGTTTATAAATGTGGTACACATTGTTTTGTATTATTTTGATTTCTTTTCTAAGTTGTAGTCCATCCAGAGGAAATATAACTCAGTAGTTTTCAATCCTAGCCTTGAACATCTTACTATAGTATTTCAACGTTTTTTTTATTGTGGACCGTCATACCCCCCCAACAAAATAAAAGAAGTATGTCGTTTTTTTTATTAACTTTTATTAAAACAATAATTGTAAACAAAACTTAATTATAACTATATTAGAAGCAACTAGAAAAATAACTTTAACAAAAAACTATATTATAAACAAATTGTTAAATGGACTCCAAAAGATGTCCGATTGGTAATCTGCAAAACGAAAAAGAAAATCAGAGTTTAGAATTATGTAGATGTGAGTAAATGAGCTGGAGCATTAAAAGTCAAGGTAACTCTACGGTTTTATGTGTGCAGTGTGCCTGGTACATTTCACTTCTGTTATAGTGCCGCGTTAAAGTGGAGTCTATATGGAAGTGCCTACTGCATTACTGACACAAAAGTGGCATAACGGGATTGTAAATATGCCGACTTATTTCTAATGCATTGCTATGAAGTCTTTGTAGATCTAGGCCTCTGTGCTTACTGTTGTATAAACACTGTGGCCAATCACTTCAGCCAGTGGAATTCACAACTTGTTTTGAGCAATTCTTCTACACGTCCAAGCAGACAGCAGTGTCTATAGGTTTAAGAGAGAAAGAGAAATGATGTTGCATAGAGTGAAAGAGAGAGAAAGAGAGATAAAACAACATTAAAACTCGCAGAGTCTGAAGCTGAGATTTTTTCTCGAAAAGTTAGACGTAGATTTACAAGCTCCCTGCGTCACTTTCCTCATGTTAAAAGTGACAGAAAAGTGGTGTAATAACCTTGTAGATCTGTTTGTCAGACTGTTGTAACCTATCTGTTGTCACTGCTCGGAGGTAATTATAGATTTTACACAGAGAAGCTGCTGTACTCTACGCACTCTCTCCTTTCACAAATAAAGGTAACACTACGGTTTCACAGGTGCAGTGTGTCTGGTACATTTCACTTGTTATAGTGCCGCGTTCAAGTGGAGTCTATATGGACGTGCCTACTGTGTTACTGACACAAAAGTGGCATAACGGGATTGTAAATATGCTGACTTATTTCTAATGCATTGCTATGAAGTCTTTGTCGATCTAGGCCTCTGTGCTTTCCGTTGTATAAACACTGCGGCCAAATACTTCAGCCAGTGGAATTCACAACTTGTTTTGAGCAATTCTTCTACACGTCCAAGCAGACAGCAGTGTCTATAAGTTTAAGAGAGAAAGAGGAATGATGTCACAGAGAGTGACAGAGAGAAAGAGAGAGAAAACAACATTAAAACTGTCTCGCAGAGTCTGGAGTTGAGATTTTTTCTTGAAAAGTCAGACGTAGATTTACAAGCTCCTTGCGTCACTTTCCTCATGTTAAAAGTGACAGAAAAGTGGTGTAATAAGCTTGTAGATCTGTTTGTCAGACTGTTGTAACCTATCTGTTGTCACTGCTCGGAGGTAATTATAGATTTTACACAGAGAAGCTGCTGTACACTATGCACTCTCTATTTTCACAAATAAAGGTAACACTACGGTTTTACGAGTGCAGTATGTCTGATACATTTCACTTGTTATAGTGCCGCGTTCAAGTGGAGTCTATATGGAAGTGACTACTGCGTTACTGACATAAAAGTGGCATAACGGGATTGTAAATATGCCGATTTATTTCTAATGCATTGCTATGAAGGCTTTGTAGATCTAGGCCTCTTTGCTTACCATTGTATAAACACTGCGGCCAAACACTTCAGGCAGTGGAATTCACAACTTCAATTGGGCTGTTCTTCTACATGTGCAAGTAGACAGCAGTGTCTATAAGTTTAAGAGAGAAAGAAAAATTATGTCACAGAGAGTGAGAGAGAGAAAAAGGGAGAAAAGAACATTAAAACTGTCTCGCAGAGTCTGGAGTTGAGATTTTTTTCTTGAAAAGTCAGACGTAGATTTACAAGCTCCTTGGGTCACTTTACCCATGTTAAAAGTGACTCAAAAGTGGCGTTAATAAGCTTGTAGATCTGTTTGTCAGACTGTTGTAACCTATCTGTTGTCACTGCTCGGAGGTAATCTACATTTCTACACAGTGAAGCTGCTGCAGTCTACCAAGTCTTTCCTTTCACAAATAATTTGTTGTTGTTTCAGAAACAAAGGGCCATATTATCAAGCAAGGGCGATACATTATCGCCGCTTTTATCGGCAGGAAACTGCCAATAAAGCGGCGATAATGGGCTTTGTAGTATGCCCTTGTGAATTCCCATAGCAGCCCAGGTTAACACAAGAACCTAGGGTGCTATGGGAATTCACAAGGGCATATTATCAAGCCCATTAGTGCCGCTTTATCAGCATTTCCTGCCGATAAAAGTGGCGATAATGTATCGCCCTTGCTTGATAATATGGCTCTTAATTCTTTGTCACCTAGTGGCATCAGGGTGTTGAAAGATGGTACTCTACATGTGGAAGAAGTATTCACTGTAATCAAGACAGTTAACTACTTCAATTCAGATAAGGTTGTATACAGCAGAGTGGAGATAGTAGCATCCAAAACTTTAAAAAAGAAAGAGAAACGATGTGAGAGAGTAATAAAGAGAAAGAGAAAAAAGGACATTAAAACGTGGGAGACACACACGACAGGGGGGGTGTATGTGAAGCCAGAGGCGCAACCACAGTCAAAATTTTCGGGGGGGGGCTTAAGTTCAAGCAAAAAGAAGAGTGGAGCTGCAGGGGCTGTAAGCGGGGGGGACATCAAAGCCTCATTAACAAGCAATATGTCTTTAAAAGACCTGTGACATACTCGGGTGCGACTGTGTGTGGGCGCAGGAAGGTATGTCATCCTAGCTGAAGACTAGTTAGCCCAATATGTGTTTTGAGCGCCTGCTGCATACTATAGATTCTCTCCTTTTACAGATAACTTGTTTCAGAAACAAGCTTCTTTGCTCACCTTGTGCTATTGCCGTCGTCCTTGTTACATAATCCATCGTGAAGTTGTACATCTAAAAGAAATTAAAAGAAAGATGTTATGATTGGTAATTGTTGCTATATTAATTTGGAGTTAGATAACATCACGCTTTTATAGACGTTCATTGTCATATTTCTAAGTACCAGGGGGTATAATATCAAGGACCGGTGATAAAATTATCGCCGTTTCATCGGCAGGAAACTGCCGATAAAACGGCGATAATGGGCTTGATAATTCACCCTTGTTAATTCCCATAGAAGCCCATATTCTGTTGTTAACATGGCTTTCTATCGGAAATAATAAGGCCGTATTATCAAGCCCATTATCGCCGTTTTATTGGCAGTTTCCTGCCGATAAAACGGTGATAATTTTAACACCGGTCCTTGATAATATGTCCCTGTTTGTATTGTGAATATATTCCGGACATTTCAGCGATTATAAAAACTTTACTTCTATTGGGAAAACAAATTAAACATGTAAATTAATACATTATATAGGACTGCGTTCGTCTAAAATATTAAGTCACATTTTTGTATGTAGTCAGCTAAAACCCTTTGACTCCTTCTGATGCGTACTCAAGTGTCACTGATCACCTTTTGTGGAAACAACAGTTTCTTCATGATGTAGTCACGATCTCCAACAAAGAAGTCTCATATATGGTGCAGAGTCTTGATATCTCTATGGCTAACAACATACTTGTGCTCCCATCATCATCATCATCACAGTTTCTTCACCCGCTCAGTGCTTCGGGCACCACTAACTCAGTGACCAAAGAGGCCACGCATGTTGCAGTAGGCCCCTTGTTCGGTGCTTTGGGAACAACTCTAAAATGGCATACAACACGTGCGCTCCTTCTTTTTTATAGATAGGGTCACGTGTGTAGTGACGGATGCGCTGAATGGGTGTGGTGTGGGTGTATACCAGCCATGAGGGAGTATGTGTGTCGATCTGACAACTAGACCTGCAACTAAGAAATCACTAGAATGGAAGTTTGGGCCTTGTACTTTTGTTGTGTTTTCCTGGTAGCGTAAGAGTGGCCTTCTTTTTTCTATGTGACATTATAGAGTCACCATGTATGTAGCCTATTTTGTGACGCATACTATTGTACAATACGTTTAAAAAAACTAGTTGTGGTAGGGTGCTTTTAAATTAAACTGTGTACTCTGCTCACAAGTTTGTTGAGTGTAGAAGTATATATATTTTTTTTCTATTTCGTATTGTATCATAATTGTGCTGACTTTTCTGCTTTAGCGTGCAGTACTATATTATTTTATAAAATGTATAACAAACTGTTGAAATCATGTTTGAAATTAGAATGTAAGCATGTAAGCTGCTCTATGTGAGGAATAGCAATGCCGGCTCCTGCAGGAAGTGGGGAGCCGGCTGGGATCGTGGAGGCCTTGGGGCTGTTCCCACGGTCCGCAGCTTTAGATTTGAGCCCCGGGGGATGGGGTCCTTGGGAATTATAGAAAATTAGTGATAAAGGCTTTTTTTTTCATGGTAGATTTATCGTACGCGTACCAAGCACGTATGGACGATGTACAGCTGGAATATTGGAAGTTTTCCAGTAAGTGTACCTAAGCAATAAAAATAAAAATAATTGTAGATATTTATGAAGTGTATTTGTTTATGTGTTGTGTGGCTCTAAAAAGAACCCTTGTGTTTATTGAGAGATTTTAGTACCTACAAGTAAGTACCGATGCAGAGTCTTAAGTTTATGAGGAAGACTCTGTTCCCCTCATCTGTAAAATGTACACCATCTCTCCTATAGATGCCATGCATATTGAAACGCAGATTGTTGTTGTAAATGGACCCCTTTTGATAGTCTTGGCGAAAGGCAGAAACAGATTTATTCTCATGTTTCCTAGCTTTTTCAATCTGGTGACAATAGTGGTTGGACCAATTCCATTTCTGCCTTTGGCATATATTAGAATAGACAAAGGTAGTTTGGAGGAAAAGTGCCATCAATTCTCTAAAGGTGTCCTTAATAAGCATTTCCAGACCTACCCCAGTCAAAGTGGCTAGGTCATTGCCACCACAGTGCACAATTATGAGGTCAGGGTGTTGGAGATGTAAAAAGGATTTCACCAATGGCATCAATTGGTGCCACTTTAATTCTCTGTGTCCAATCCATTTAATGTCTACATTTGGTAAACCTAGGTCTTTGTGAATTATTTTCTGTTGTGCGTACCTTTGGCCCACAATCCACACTGTAAACATTTTGAAGAGAGGTCTGGATGCACTCTGATGGTCTCTGAAAATGAAATGACAGTTTGAAAATTAAGATTTTTCTAAAATGGTGGACAACATGCAATTTTGGTAAAAGAAAAGAAATGATTGGTTGTTTGACAACATTTTACAGAAAACTAGGATGCATGTTTCTGTTTTTTAAAAGCCTTATTTTTATTGGTTAAGTAAAACTGATAGAAAAGAACGTTACATAAGATAAGCTGGTATATTCTCAAGTCAAGCATACTTGCTGTTTTAATTTGCAACAATGTATGATGAACTTTTCACTTATGTGCTGAGTTAGGTGTTCCCTGAAGTGTTTCTATGGTAACTGGCAGATTGTGGAATGGGGGAAGGGTTGAAAGTTTTGTCAGTTGGAAAGGGTGCAAAAGCTCAAGCAATATAAATGTGTGTTTCGTTTTGAATTCAATGTGAGAATAAATGTGATTTTTTATTTATTTGTATATGTGTGTAGATTGAGTGTGTAGATTGATCGGAAAAGTTTGCTATTTGCTATAGGACTTCCTGATCCCGTAGGACTGCTTAGGGGGATTTACATCCATTCCCAAGGTCAAAATCTTTGATGGCCTTTGTTGAGCCTTTGATGGCCCTGGGGAGCACCATCTCCGAGGGTCGGCTCCTGTAGTGTTATAGGGTGCCTAATCCTGGGACTTCGCTGATTGCTATGGTTGGGCGAGAGTTCTCTTTGAAGTAGGAAAGCAGATTGTTTTTTGTCTGAGAGAGCAGTATGTAAGCTGGTTTCTCTGACTAAAAGCAATTCCGGGTCCCGAAGGATGCAGGGAGCCGGCTGGGACCGTGGGGGATTTGGGGCTCCCCACAGTCTTCAACGTTATATTTGGATCCCGGTGGATGGGGTCTCCGGGGATTGTAAAAATTTTTTGATAGATGCTATTTTTTTTTTTTTTGTACTGTATATTTATTGTGCGCGGACAGTGCGAATTCTTTGCTGTTCCATAAGCGTACGTAAGCAAGAACGTAAGCAAGAAAAATCAATGAAAAAGAAATATTTTACAGATATCTATCAAGTTTTTGTGTTTATATCTTGGTTGCTTGTAATGAGACCTTTTCGCTTTATTGGCACTTATAAGTAAGTGCTTATGCATAGTCTAAATTTGTTGAGGAGCGGTGTTTTATACAGTGCTGAACTTTTGAGCTCTGTTGACAGTTGACTTTTGCTTGATTTGCTGGGGGTAGGGTGGAAAGTTATGTCAGTTGGAAATGTGTGTTTTGTTTTGAATTAAAGTATAAAGGATTTTAATTTGTTATTATATGTATGTATGTGTAAAATGAGAGGGAAAATGTTCAATTTCACGGATCTGCTGGAAACACGGAACTAGAGACATTCTGTATAAGAATATCCACTGTGTGAGTGATATTCTTCTTAATCTACAAATCAATTTGAAGGGTGAGTTGATAAGTTGTATGGGAATGTGTGCGGTGCATCTTTGTACATTAAGGAATTATGGGGTATATTAAGACAGGCGATAACATTATCGCTGCTTTATGGGTAGAAACCTGCCGATAAAGCGGCAATAATGTTACTGCCTGTCTTGATAATATGCCCCTATAATCGTCCGTTGGTAAACGTTTTATAGTAGTAAATGTGTTTTGCTATAATGTATGCTGTATGTTTTTTTGTTTAATATCAGTTTGTGCGTCTGTGTACTTTAAGGGATTATGGGCCATATTATCAATAAAGGGCGATACATTATCGCCGCTTTTATCGGCAGGAAACTGCCGGTAAAGCGGTGATAATGGGCTTGATAATATGTCCTTGTGAATTCCCATAGAAGCCCAGGTTATGATGTTCCCTTCTATGGGAATTCACAAGGATATATTATCAAGACCATTAGCGCCGCTTTAGCGGCAGTTTCCTGCCGATAAAAGCGGCGATAATGTATCGCCCTTTACTGATAATATGGCACTGACGGGAATATTATCAAGGACCGGTGTTGATAATACGCCCTTGTTAATTCCCATAGAAGCCCATGTTCTGGGGTTAACATGGGGTTCTGTGGGAATTAACAAGGGGGTATTATCAAGCCCAGACGCGGACCGTGGAGGGAGTTGCGATGGGACAGGCGGGGTGGGGGAGGGGCAGGGTGGGAGGGTGATAAACAACGGAATCTGGATTATTGCAGGTAAGTAAACAATTAAATTAATAAAATGAATTTCGGGCCATATAATCAACAAAAGGCGATACATTATCGCCGCTTTTATCGGCAGGAAACTGCAGCTAAAGCGGCGATAATGGCATTGTGAATTCACATAGCAGCCCAGGTTAACACCAGAACCTGGGCTGCTATGGGAATTCACAAGGCCCAATTATCAAGCCCATTATCGCGCTTTATCGGCAGTTTCCTGCCGATAAAAGCGGCGATAATGTATCGCTTTTTGTTAATAATATGCCCCTTTGTTCCATGCCCTGCATCGCATTTTGCGATGCAGGGCGCGCTACGAAATACATTTTATTAATTTAATTGTTTACTTACCTGCAATCATCGAGATTCCGTTGTTTATCAGCCCCCACCCTGCCCCTTCCCCGCCCCGCCTGCCTGCCCCACCGCAACTCCCTCCACGGGTCTTGGCTGATCAAGCCCATTATCGCCGTTTTATCAGAATTTTCATGCCGATAAAACGGCGATAATTTTAACCCCGTTCCTTGATAATATGCCCCTATATTTGTCCCTTTTTTCAATAATTTGTAGCCTCTGTTTTTATACTTCCCTCTCTCTCCTCCTACTCCTTTCTCTCTCTCGGTACTACTGTCTTTTTCTTATATTGTCCTCTGTGCTCATATTATCGTTCTTTGTGTTTATAGTTTCTTGTCTCTCCTCTTATTCCTTCTGTCTCTTAATTTTCTTTCCTCTCTCTTCTTATTTCATTTTTTTCTTGATACTCTCTTTTCTGTCTTTTTTCTTGTTTCTCTCCCTCTCTTTATAGTCTGGGCATATTTACAAGCCCCTTGTGCGTCTTTGTTGTTTCATTGTGTTATTTTTATTGATGTAATAGTGGCAGAAATAATGTAGTAAAATGCATATGCATTTGCAAAATGAGTCAGTGTTGTTCACTGATATGTAGTAATTATATACATGGAATATCTATAGTCCGTTAAACGTTTTTCAGTAGTAAATGGTAAAATACATGGTCTCATTTTTTTTTGTAATATCACACTGTGCATGTGTGTACATAAAGGATTTATGTGGCATATTATCAAGGACCGGTGTTAAAATTATCGCCGTTTTATTGGCAGGAAACTGCCGATAAGACAGCGACAATGGGTTTGATAATAAGCACTTGTTAACTCCCATAGAAGCCCATGTTAAAACCAGAACATGGGCTTCTATGGGAATTAACAAGGGCGTATTATCAAGCCCATTTTCGCCGTTTTATCGGCAGTTTCCTGCCGATAAAACGTCGATAATTTTATTGCCCCTATGGAGCATATCATCAAGCCTGGGCGTTAAAATTATCACCACTCTATCGAAAGGACACTGCCGATGAAGTTGCGATAATGGGCTTTATAATATGCTCCATGGAATTCCAATTGAAGCTCATGTTAGATGTTCTTCACATCTAACATGAGCTCCGATTGGAATTTTATAGAGCATATTATCAAACCCATTATCGCCACTTTAGCGGCAGTTTCCTGTCAATAAAGTTGCAATAATTGTATCACCCAGTCTTGATAATATGCCCCTATATTCGTTCCTTTTTGCATATTTTCTACACTCTCTTGTCATACTCCTTCCTCTCTTGTCTTACTCCTTCCTCTCTCATTATACTACCTTCTTTTTCTAATATTCTGTGCTCTTTTCATACTATTTTTTTCATACTCGCTCCTATTTTTGCATGTTTGTCCTACTGTTTATATTGTCTCTTGTCTTTATATTCACCACTGTTGTCATAGTTGTTACTGTCTTCTCATAGTACTCCCTCTCTGCTTATACGGTCAGTCTTCCTTTATATTTGTCTTTTCTCTATATTTTTAGTCTCTGTGTCTTTTTACATTCCTTCGTCTTTCTTCATATTTACTCTTCTGTTGTTATATTCTATGTTTCTTCTTATTCTTGCTGTTCTTTGCAGGTATTCCCTATTGTTTTCCCATACTTTTCTTTTTCTTCTAATACTCTTGTGTCTGTTCTCCCATTTCTTCTGTCTTTTCTTATACTTTGCACTCTCTACTAATATTGTCGTCTTTTCTTATTGTGACATTTCTCTCCTCATTTTACCCCTGTTGTTATACTGCTCCCTGTTTTCATATTCTCCTCTCTCTTCTCTTACTTCTTAATGTGTCTTCTTACTACTGAGTTTTTCTTATATTGCCTTCCGTCACAAGAAGAGTCTAAGTAAGAAATTATACAGTTACTGTTTGAAGATGTTATCTCATCGAGGAATTGGAGCGTATGAATGATCGGATTGCTTATCATCTGCAAGTCTATACTCGAAATCTAGAAGAATCATTTGGGTGAGTCTAGGTCTTGCTGCAACACGAAACCAAGTACTTAAATCTGTACAAGAAATTTAATATTTAGCTGAAAAGTACAGATATTGTGAAAACAAATATGTTGGAGACATATTATCCAAAAAGAAGTCATCAACTTGAGAACATTTGTCTCTATGAAGTGCTGAAAAACTATATTTTTAAACAGAATATTACAGAAAACATCAATAATGGTATATATGCCGTGATTGGTTCTGGAGGATGTCTGGTGAAAGAAAGAAAATGACTTTTGATTAATCACCGTAAACTGAGTTGCCAAACACCTGCCAAAAGGGAATTTTACTATGTAGCTCTTTTGCAACTTTTCAAGCCATGGCGTTCAGAATTGGAATTACTTGGAGATTTTGAGAGCTATGAAGATTCCTTCAATCCAACTAAAGATACTATAGAATGTCCTGTTTTTGCTAAATATGTGAAAATGTTGAACGGCGAAATTGAGCACGAAGCTACAATTGCAGCTGAGATTGCTAGAGATAGTTCTCAAGACAGTCAAACTTCTGCTTCGTTGAGTCAGGACCCACTAGGAGAGCCAATTGTTCAAAATGAAGCAGCAACTGCTATGGAAGAGGTGGAAACAGCAATGTATCAAGCTCAAGAAGATGTAACAAACTTAGGAAACTTGGAAGAACAACTAAATCTTGAGCAGAAAGAAATATATGAGCAAGTGAGAGAACAGATTCAGCATGGATTACTTCATGAGAAGAAAGAGTGCTCTTGCTTATCATTTTCACCTATCCGTATGTATGTGAGTGGACAAGCTGGAACAGGAAAAAGTTTTTTAACTAAAGTAATCACAAGTTTTCTACAGAAAAGTCGCATTTGTCTTGTGTTGTCACTGCTCCAACTGGATTAGCAGCCCACAATATTAAAGGAATTACTTTACATTGTTTATTAATGCTACCAGTAGAGCATGAAAAAAATTAGAATACCACAAGCTATCTGGAGAAGCTTCTTGTGAAGTTTCAAGAGTATTGAGGAAAATGAAACTTCTCATTATTGATGAGGTAAGCATGGTATCAAACTTAATGCTTGCCTTTGTGCATTTATGAATGCAGCAAATTCTTAAAACAGAGTATGACATATTATTCTGAGGAAAACACGTCATAGTTTTTGGAGATCTTCTACAACTTACTCCTGAAGATACTAGAAAGTCTTTATGAAGCATTGGGAATGTAAACATTTGGTCATATTTTCAGTATAAGGAACTTATTACAAATATGCGACAGGCAAATGATGCTGATTATGGAACTATTTTTCAAGATATAAGAATTGGAAAAATTACCGAACATGGCAAACAAGCTTTACAAAGACGATTACTTTCCAATTTGTTTCCAAATGAAAATATTGTCCCATGGAAAATATACATGAGGATTGCAGAAAACAAATCTGTATTCTGCTTAATGCCAACACTGCATGAATGTTCTATAGTCAATGAAGAAATGTTAAAGTTGGAAAATGAAGAAATTATAAAATTGGAAGCAATTGATAAAATTGAACATGAAGGAATCACAATTATTTTGAGTGAAAAGTTGAAGAGCAAATTGAATACTTTAGAGAAATCGATAAGTAAAACTGCTGGTTTAGAAAAGAGTTTGTATGCATATGTAAACTGTAGGGTAATTTTACGACGTAATTTGAATGTGGAAAAAGGTTTCGTAAATGGAGCAATGGGTAAAATTGTTGATTTTGTTAATTATGTAAATAGAGATGGGATTGTATTTTTTTTTTAAATCAAATTTGATGTAATTGCTGAAGTACAACAACTTAGTCGTTGTCCAGCTCGATTTTTGCTTGTAAAAGATGTGTATGTCTGCAGAAAACAGTTTCGTTGGCATATGCGGTGGCCATTCATAAATCTCAAGGTATAAGTGTAGAAAGTGTTTTAGTGAATATTGGAAGTACCGTGTTTAAAGAAGGTATGGCATATTTTGCTTTGTCTTGAGTCAGAACTTTATCTGGCCTGTACTGGATTGATTTTGATGAGACAAAGGTTAGTGCAGGTGCAAATTGCGTAAAGAGTATAATAGGTTAGGAAGAGAATATGCACCCAATTTAGATCAATATCCAGTATTTGAAAGGTGTGTGGTATGTAGAAGAAGACGTTTTGAGAATATCTGTAGTGAAACTGTAGAGAAAGAAAAAAAACAAGTTGAAGTTGTGCCTGCAAGCAAAAAGAGAAAGGACAGTGTTGAAGAGAATGTTGGTTATCGGTTTGAAAATAGTTGTGGTGTCAACTGCTATGCTAATGTAGTTGTTACTGTTGTAGAAAATCGGTATAAAAGATTATGTTCATTGTTGAATTCTGTTCATGAGAAATGTAGTAGTGATAAAAGTAAAATACCAAGTGTTTCTGATATTCTAAATGTTTTGGACATATGTTCTAGTTCTACTCAATTTACGCTGAATCTTCAGCAAGATTGTCAGCTATTTTTAATGTTTATGCTTGGTGTACTGGAAGATGAAGGTATAGATGTTGAAAACCTTTTTGGCCTTTCCTGTAAATGGCAACATGACTGTTTGTTTATATGTAGCACAAACCTAGACACTAAAAGATTCATATATTTGACTTTACCTGACTGTGAATCAATGTCTTTTAACAATTTAATTAGAGGAGCAAGTCAAAACATGGAGTGTAGCCAATGTATATCAGAAATGTCATCAACATTACTTATACAAAGATATGGACAGTATGTTATTTATTGCTGCAACGTTGTAGAGCTGATGGAAGAAAATTGAAAACTTTAATTAAAAATGTTGTTGCTGGTCAATGTTCAATATGAGGAAGAGCTTTTGTAGCTGTTGCAATTGTTTTTCATGCTGGACCTTCTACGCCTTCTAGACATTACACTGTTTATTTATAATGTCTGAAAGGTTGGATACATTGTAATGATAGTCAATTAGTTTTTAAGCAACGTTTGCCTAAAGAGTTACCAAATTCTTACCTAATACTTTTGAAGCCAAAATGTTAAGATCAAAATTTGGCCTTACTGCTGTTAAGGTAGATTAGTCTGGTGTTGTAGAGTATTTTGTAAGTGAGGGTGAGGAGCTTGAAGGTGATCCTTTTGTTGATATTAAGGCAGTGTAGGTGTATCAGGTGGTGGATGATGTGGCTGCAGTTGGGGACATTGATGATCACTCAGGTGGAGGTATTTTGGATTTGTTGCAGTTGTTGTAGGTGTGGAAATCATGTGTGGAGTGTTTTGCCACAGTGTAGTCTGCTGCTGATGAGGACCTGTGCCACTGTTCTTCTTCTTTTGGTTAGGATCCACTTGTAAATGTTGCGGAGCATGTGGAGGGTGTTATAGCAGTACGAGGAGATGGTGTAGACTTGGTTACACATGGAGAGGGAGGAGTAGAGGTTGAATCCTAGGTTGTGGACATGGTTGGTAGGTGTTGGTACTGTTCACAGTGTAGTCAGGTAGCAGGAATTGTCCGAGGCTGAGGGGGTGGGTCTGAGGATGAGTACCTTCATCTTGTGTGAGTTTATGTTTGCAGTGCTGCTCTTTATGTAGTTGGTGACGTCCTTCATTGTGTTGTGGACGTTGCTTTTGGTAGTATGTGGCTTCTAGGTGAGGAAGAGGATGAGCTGGGTGTTGTTTGTGTAGAAGATGCTGTTGAAGTTGTGATGGTGGGCTACTTTTGTGAGGGTGTCCATGTAGATGTTGAACAGCGTCGTACTGATGGATGAGTCCTGGGGGACCTGTAGATGATGTCGGGGTTTTGGATCAGAAGGCTGGGAGGCGGAGTCTAAGGATTACTATTGAACAGCTTCCAAACAAAGGATTTGATGCATACTATTTGGCTGTAAGGAAAAGTATGTGAAACCATTAAGGACTTTTTGTTGTGTATTTTGCCAGCATATATTTGTAAATGACATTATATACAGTGTATGAAAATTAATCATAATGTTTTGTTATTTTATGATTGTTTGAGATGTGTCATATTTACGTAAGAAATTGCTCTTAGATAAAAAACATTTAAGATATGTTTTTTTTTAAGATAATCTTATTGATTGTCTATTTTTTTCCACTGTTATGTGATGAGTACTATTGAACTCACTGTTTCTAGTGAAATTCAATATACTCTGAGAACAGCAAAAAAAGGCAAATGAAATGGTTTACAAATTATTTTGTGTTGTAAAATATATATTGTAACTGTATTTTTTTGTGTCTTCCACAGGTGATAATTTTACAATATATATTTGTTTTATTATTTATTATGCTTAAGGTAAGTGCAAGTAACTGACAGCCATGGCCCGTGGAGGGAGTTGCGGTGGGGCAGGCAGGCAGGGCGGGGGAGGGGCAGGGTGGGGGGTGATAAACAGCGAAATCTGGGTGATTGCAGGTAAGTAAACAATTAAATTAATAAAACAAATTTTGTAGCGCGCCCTGCATCGCAAACTGCAATGCAGGGCACGGAACGAAAGTTGCGGTGGGGCAGGCAGGCGGGGCGGGGGAGGGGCAGGGTAGGGGTGATAAACAACGGAATCTGGATGATTGCAGGTATGTAAACAATTAAATTAATAAAACGAATTTCATAACAAAATGCGATACAATAACTGCCATATCCCCAGGAATATGTCAGTTATTGTGCTTCGTGTCGTATTTACAATGTGGTGTACCATGGGACAAAAATGGCACATGTTTGTGATGTATCTGTGCTGTAAAGGTGGTGCATTGTTTGAGTTATGTTGCAAGTGCAACATATCTCCAGCAATGCTCTGGGAGCCCTATGATCAGACTGCTGTGTCAATCCTTACACCTGCATCAAGGTAGTGCAGGGTTTTGACACAGCATGAGCCCAAAAGTGACAAAGTGAAATCTTGTAGATTTCAGTCAGCCACTTTTAGGAGGTGTTCCTGCATGTAGGAATGTCTCCTTCTGTTACAGGGATTTACAATGTGACACACCTACCAGATACGTCACAATCTAAATACCACATACCATGGCGCATCTTTTGCACCACCGCTTCACCATAAAAGTGATGCAACGTCGGTGTAAAAGAGGCACAAGGGTGTTGTTAATCTGCCTCTAACAAACACTTACAAATTCACCCAGGCAGTTTCACTAGCAGTGCATTCTTTTTTAATTTACTTTTGTTATTATTTTACATTAAAAAAATGAAATGTAACTTTAAAAATAAAATAAATATAAGTTTTTATAATAAAAATGTAGGAAATTACAATAAAAAGAAAGAAATATGATAATTAGTATATTTTAAAATTATCATTTAAAAAACCTTAGAAATTCACTGAAAAAACCATAGGTTTCACCCTTGTTATAGATAGCTGGACATTTCTCTCATACAAAACCATTGAAATTCCTCCGTTATAGTTAGTGCAGCTAACTATAACTCGCCTGCCCGCAATGGACTACTGATGATGTCACATATGACATCACTCATGACATGGTCAGTGACATCACTCTTGACATCACAGTAATTGTTAGATATGATTAGCTTTTTTATTAAATGTATTAGTTTTACATTCTTTACTTTATTTGTTGGTTAAGTCATATACTTACTTTGTTATTTATTTTTGTAATGGATATTTGATTGATGTTGTGGTGTCAATTTTTTTGTTGAATTTTGTATGTGGGTTTTTGGTGAAGTTTAATCTGTTACATATAAAGGAAAATATGTTATTGTTTTTAAGCTAATTTTAAATATTTCGTTACAACGTTTTGTTCTTACTTTTTATATAGTGATTTTCAGAATAGTTGTTGGTGTAGTTCTTTTTTGTTCTGTTTTCTGTATTGTAAAACTTTGCAAATTCCTTCATGTTCGTCCATTTTATGGTAAATTTTGTGTTAATTAATTAATTGTTTTTAGGTTGTGTATTTATTTAGTTACTGTTTTCTGTTGGTTAGTGTTGGTGCAGTTTCAATGTATTGGTGGATATATTTGTTTTAATTTTTTAGAGGTTACCTTTTAATTCATTTAAAATGTATTATGTTAATTTAATGTTTGGTTTTATTTTGTTTATTAATTTAATTTAAATATATTTGTGGCTAAATGTGATATATTTTTAACATATATATTTATGTTTGTTTATTTTTGGTACTTCTGATTTTTTGATGTTGTAATGTTCATTTTTATTTTTTTTATTTTTAGTGTACTTGTTTTATTTAATGTTATTCAATTTTTATTCTTTTAGTGTTTGTTTAAAATAGTCGGCATATTTTTTTATTAGAGTATTGTAAATATTTTATTTTTAAGTTTAAATATTTTCTGTATGGTTTATATTTTTGTATTGATGTTTGTGTCATCGATAATATTTACCTAAATATTTTTTGCTTTTTTCATCTTTTTCATGGTTATCGATAATTTTGTGTTCTTTATTTTTGTTGTCGATATTTTTGTTATTGAGATTTTTTGAAGCAATATTATTGATGATTGATCGATTGATTTAGTACTCATAAAGCGCATACTGTCACCCTACGGGTATCCTGGTGCTTCCAACTGTAGAAAGTGACCAGAGTGGAAAAAGTCGGGCCATAATAGATAGGAGGCAGGAGATTAAGCTTTAGGGAAAGAGACAGGTTTTTAAGCTCTTATGAAACTCTATCAAGGAGTCTGTTTGTCTGAGATTCAGGGGAAGTTCATTCCAAAGGCGGGTACCCACCACATTGAATGCCCTCCCTCCAGACCTGGCACGTTTGAATCTGGGGACCGTCAGTAGACCGGCACTGGAGGAGCGGAGTTGCCTCTTGGGTTGGTACCACAA
This sequence comes from Lissotriton helveticus, assembly GCF_964261635.1. Classification (NCBI taxonomy): domain Eukaryota; kingdom Metazoa; phylum Chordata; class Amphibia; order Caudata; family Salamandridae; genus Lissotriton; species Lissotriton helveticus. Next base: position 519,135,518 of record NC_136061.1, read on the forward strand.
AAACTTTTTCTGCAAGGGATTGTTCCCAGCTCATGCACTGCTCTGAAGACCAGGCAGAGGGATTTAAAATGAACCCTTTCCTTAATGGGCAGCCAATGTAGCTCTCTCAGAGCCAAGGTGGTGGATGAGCTTCGCGGCCTGTTAAGTGCTAATTTTGCTGCTGCGGACTGTACTCTCTGCAATCCCTATAGGATGTATTGTGGGGCACCCAAGTACAGAGAATTGCAGTACTTCAGCCCGCTTAACACTGTACTGCTTACCACCAGTGGGCGTGACTCAGTTGGTAATAACGGAAGTATTTTTCGTAACATGCGTATTAAGGAGAAGCATACATTAGCGGTCTTATTTGCATGAGACTCCATCTGAAGGTTACCGTCAATCAAAACCGCCAGATTGCATACCTTATTAGCCGGTGCTATTGGTTCCTCCTCGGGAGTGAGTTTAACTTCACAAGGTAAGGGTTTGGACATCATAGCAGAGGAGCAGTACAACACCTCAGTCTTCCCGCTGTTAAATTGAAGGGAATTTCTCCTGAGCCAGCCAGCCGTGTGATGCATGCACTGCTGCCAGGGAGATCGCATGTTCACCTTCTAAGGAGAACGCCAGCTGAGTATCATCAGCATGGTTGACTAGGCTGACTCCAAAGGACTTAATAATAGGGAGGAGGCACTGCAAATATACATTAAAGAGAATGGGACTGATCGTGGAGCCCTGCGGCACCCCATGCATTACCGGAGATTTGCTGGTGGAGAATGGTGCTAAGGTCACTACCTGCTGTCTTCCTACCAGATAGGACTGGAGCCATTGCAGTGCTCGTCCCTTCACCCCTAGCCTCTTGAGTCTCTCACTAAGATGGAATGATTCACCGTATCGAATGCTGACGACATATCGAGAAGCACTAGAACAGTGGCATTCCCGTTGTGGGTTCGCATGCGTAGATTGTCCATCATAGTGACAAGCGCCGTCTCAGTCCCAAACCCAAATTGATCTCTATCAAGCAGGAGGTTATCCTCCAGAAAGCACAACAGTGTCCTGCTGACTGCTTTCTCCAGGATTTTGACCGGGTAAGGCAGGAGAGAGATATGCCTGAAACTTGCCGGGGTTGACGCGTCTAGGGTGGGCTTTTTGATCAACAGGGTCACCACCGCCTGTTTCCAGCTTTCCGGGACAGTTCCTTCCACTAGCGATTGATTACAGATCTGTCTCAGCCAATTGTAGGTTTCTTTGCAAAATGTCTTCCAGACTTTATAAGGGAGGGGATCAAGAGGGGAACCCGATGTTACATTGTGCGCCAAGCTGTTAAAAACATCATCAGTGAGGACCAGAAAGCTATCCAGAACCATTGGCTGGGGAGGATCTTCATCCATCGATTGTTCTAAATCATCTAGGTGCTCATTATTAGGATTGAGTGAGTTAACAATTTTGGCAATTTTGTCCTGGAAGTAGAGAGCAATGTCATCAAATAATTTTTGTGATGCTGCTACCATGTTGTTTAAGCAGTTGGGGGAAGAAAGGTCCTTAATGATTTTAAAAAGGGCTTTTGCTCCATTCAGCGCTTGTATGATAGAATTAGCATAGAATTCAGCCTTAGTTTTAAGAATAAGTTCTTTGTATTTCAATTGTGATCTCAGATTTTTTTTATCTTCCTCAGTATATCCCTTTCTCCATTTCCTTTCCGCCTTCTTGCGGAGTTCACACAACTGTTTCAAGTCTTCATTATAACAGGGGCCATGATTTTATTGAGATTGTCTGATCTAGAATGTCTATTATATAGCTGGTATAAATAATATAGTTTTCCTCAGCCGTCACCATAGGTGAGAAGTAGTTATCCTCCTTGACAGGTAAAAGGGGTCCAATCTTATCTTATTTTGCCCATTCCCTGCCTCTTCTATAGGTATTCTGCTGGCTAGTTTTGATCTTTAAACAAGGCCGCCTGACCTCAAACTGAATTAAATAATGGTCAGTCTAGGACTGGGGTAATGTTTGGGTTGTTTCTATTTTGTGTATTTCATGTCAATATTTTTATATGCGATGTTGTTGACTCAATATTTTTGTACTTCGTTGTTTAAGTACTCAATGTTGTTTCAGTGAACCACTTGCAATATTTCTTAATTTGTTTTTTCTGTGCTTGTTCTATATTTCTTCCAATCAATCGTCTTCAAAGAAGGAGTTTCTTCAAACAAAGCTACCTTTACCCTTTTTAAACATGCAGGAACTTACAACCTTGATTCAACCAGAGATTCCATGTGTTTTATGTAGGAGAGTAGGGTCTGCTTCCTATGGTCACCCCAACATTTTGCTGTGATTCTCTGGTTTTTCGACTTTAATGTGGCTGTGGGCCTGCTAATCATACCCACAGCCCAGCTGTTCTCTCTTTAAATTGATACCATGTTCTTTAGGTACATACCAGATTGGGTATTGGGTCACCTTTGTGAGTCCCTGTATAGTGTACCATAGGTACCCAGGGCATAGGTGTATCCAAGGCCCACCAGGGGCATGTATTATGCCACCCCTGGCTGGACCTCCAAACTGACACCACAGGCTGATCACTCATCTTGGGTAAGGTGGTGTAATCACCCCTTACTTAGATATAGTATGCCTATATCTACATTTACATATAGACACATATACACCAATAAGTCACTCCTATGGTAGGCCATCACAATCCTTTTTATGTGGTGTTATGTGAGAGAGTGCCCTAGCATGAGCTGAGCCCCTCTGCAACTTTCAGAACCATCTCCTTATAGCTGTTCTATGATAACCATACCCTATATTCTTAAGTGCATTATAATCCTCACGGTTAATGCTAACATTGGTTTGGCTTTATCAAAACACTTTGGAATACTACCCCCCACCAATTCTGGCAGCGTGGGTAGCATTCCACCCTTCTAGAGGGAAAAGGAATATATGTTACTGCTTTACCCGGTTATAGTTAAACAGATCCTCAGCATCACAAATGGATGCTGCTGCCACCGACACGAGTCTGACCACCTGGTGCTGGGGAAAACTCTGGCAAGGGCGGCCTGGACAATAGGTTTGCTGTCCAGGGAGCTGCCAGCACCTCCCCAGACAGGGGTTATGTGTATTGGGGCAGGGAGGCCTGCATTCAGTGAATGCATCTAGACATTGCTTGGGGAACACAAGGTGCTCTATGCATAGCCCGGCACAAACCAGTTGCTGGGGCACTCCAGCACCAGCTCCGGCATGAAACTGGACAAAGGGAAAGGGGTGTAACCACCCCTTTCTCAGGTCCACCCATAGGAGGGACCTAGGCAGGTAATCCAGCCCCTTAGCTTAGTATAAGTATAGGAGCTGTGTCCCGAGGACTTTAGATTATCCTGGAAAGAAACTTTGATACAGAACTCTTGGACCTTTGATGTTCTATTCCGACTAGAAGACTGAAGACATCTCCCTTGTGGTCAAGGAGTGACCACCTTGTGCAAACAGGCACCACCAGTAACTTGCTGGTCAGCTTTGTTGACGCTCCCGCCGGAACCCAAAGACTCAGCAACACAGGAACTGGACTTTCAGACTTCTCTAACTGTGACTCACACCCACAGCAAAGCTGAGACCCATGGCAGACACAAGAGATGTGGGACTGGACACCCTGGACATCTTGCATTTTGCTAACAGCTCATTTACCCAGGTACCCTTGCAGTTGTGCATTGGGGTACGAGAAGCCCTAGACCGGAGTGCCATTTTCACCAAAGCTCACCCCTCCACACTCTACAAGTGCCATGTGGGGCCTGCTCTTGCATTTCAGCTTGATGCATCTTCTCGTTTCCTTGCCCATTGACTAGTGAGCCCCCTGAAGATTTCCTTTTGAACTAAACTGCTTTCCTGGTTTCTCCAGGCTTGCTCCAGCTTCCCTTCAAAGGAGAAGTGCCACAGACCTTGCTTGCTGGTCTGCAAAAGAGCCAATCTTGACATCCTGTGTGTGTTGCAGTTGCTAAGGCTTGTTGGGTCTAATCTGGATACCAATACTGCAGTCAACTAGAGCCATCATGGGACAGCTCGTATCCAGCTCCTCGTCTTCGTAGATGCCTCCTGGACCTTGTGGCTGAAGAGACAAACTCACCTTCTTGTCACCCAGTGATGTCATTTGAGATGTCATCAGTGATGTCATGAGTGATGTCACTGACCATGTCATGAGTGATGTAATATGTGACGTCATCAGCAGTGCATTGCGGGCGCGTGAGTTATAGTTAGCTGAACGAACTGTAACTGGGGAATTTCAATGGTTTTATATGAGTGAAATATCCAGCTATCTATAACATGTGTGAAACCTATGGTTTTTTCAGTGAATTCCTAAGGTTCTTTAAATGCTAATTCCTAACTATAACGTGTGTGAAACCTATGTTTTTTCTGTGAATTTCAAAGGTTTTTTAAATGATAATTTTTAAATGTAATAATTATTATATTTATTTTTATTCTAATTTCTTACATTTATAAATATTTATATTTATTTTATTTTATAAATGATATTTTATATTCTTAATGTAAAATAATAACAAAACAATTTCTTTTATGAATAATTTTTTTTTCAATATATTAAAATTAAATTCTAAATAATTTCTTTATTTTTTTTATTTGGGGTAATCGCACCGTACGCATACGGTAATCGCACCAAACGTTGTTCTGTAAATCGTCCTTTGTGCGTATCAGCGCAGACGTCACGCATATGCTTTCACGTTGAGCGTCGCATCTACGCTTCCGAGTGACGTCATATAGGACGCTCCGTAAGCCTACACGTACGGCGTGAAAGTTTCTAATTGTTCAAAAACATATATTTATGTATTTAATTTACATATTGAGGGAAGACATTATGTAGGATAATAATGAGCAATTACGCAAATCGCAGCGGTACGTCGTGCGTACTCGCACCGTTAGAGCACCGTAAACGCAACGTAAGAGCTCTGTAAGTGCACCGTGAGCGTACGCAAAGCCATGTGACTTCAAAAGAAGAGTTTTGATTGGTTCATAATACTTCCTATTCCAACTGTTGAAACACCCCTCCCATTTTAATCATTCTTTCTTGACTTTCTCAGGAGAAGGATATCTGCTGAGGAGCTACAGTCAGAAGAACCTGCAGCATGGCTCATTTTCTTGAATCTTCTTCAGAGCACTCCTCAGGCGATGAATTTGTTCGAGAGGAGCCTCAACCAAAAAGAAAAGAGGCCATAATTAGGAAATTTTTCAGTTTCCCATAAGGATAGAAAAAAGTAAACGCCCCTAAGGTCACATGCAAAATATGTGACAGTACTTTGTCCAGGGGTGATCCTAATAAAAAGTATTCTTTTGGGACTGCGAGCATGGTGCGCCATGTTAAAAACTTGCATCCCAACAATTGGGCAAGACAAGTAGCCAGAAGATTGGAGGAGGAGCAGGAATCTGCTGTGCCAAGCATATCAAGTGCACCACCTCCATCATCACCAATACCGAGCAGGATGATCCCTAGTATTCAAGCAGAATTTGGAGATCTTACAATTAATTGTAAGATTTGTAACCAACTAATAGCTCATGGAGAACAATCCATCGAGCTGATTCTTCGGAAGAAGAGGAACCGCAACTGCTCTTGTTAATTTTTTTTTTTTAGTTTTTTGTTCCTGAACACAGATTTGTGGTTTAAAAAGTTCTATTTTTCTGGTTTAAAAAAAAACTTGTTGAAAAAACTACAAAAAAATATAAAACTACAAAGACAAAAAAAACAGTTCTTTTCAGAACTACCTCTACTGGTCAAAAAAAGAACTATATTTCTATGTTAGTCTGTAAAAGTTTGTCAGAATGGATGTGTAGCTCATAAATGAATGAATTAATACATTAGTAGTGTATGGTGAATGTGAAAGTGCAGAACTATAAGGATGTACTACAGCATAAATCTATAAGGTGTTTACCTATAGTATATTGTAGTACCTCCGAAGCACTTGAATGTAACATATGCATATCAATATGTTACAAGTCTATGCTTCAATTTGCACTATTGGTGAAACTGCCTGGATGAATTTGTATGTATTAGGGGCGGTTTGACAACCCCCTTGTGCCTCTTTTACACAACCGTTGTATCACATTTGTGATGTAGCGGTGGTGAAAAAGATGTGCCATGATGTAGGTATTTACAATGTGACGTAATTGGAAGGTGTGTCACATTGTAAAGCCCAGCGCCAGAAGGAGGCTTTCCTAAGCAGGTGGGGGGTGTTCAGGCGCATGAACGCCTCCTAAAAGTGACTACGTGTAATCTAAAAGATTTGATTCTGTCACTTTTGGGCTTATACTGGGTCAAAACCCTGCACCTGTTTGAAGCAGGTGTAAGGATTGACACAGCATTATGAGCATAGGGCCCAAAGAGCATTCCTGAAGCTGCATTGTGCTTCCAATGCAAGTCAAGCAATGCGCCATCTTCACAGCACCGATACATCACATATCTGTGCCATTTTTGCCTCATATTGCACCACATTGTAAATACGATGCATCCATGGTGGTGATGTCACAGTGCACAATAACTGTCATATCTCTGGGGATATACCACTTATTGTACATCTACTAATTACTGTTTTAATGTAGTGAATGCCTTACTACACACTGATCAATGAGTCACTAGGAAACTATACTAAGAGTAACAGAGTATTTGGCGGAAGTGAAAAGATAGAAACTGCGAAATTCAACATAAAAAAGGCAAATTTTCAGGTGCATAGAACAGTGTATGCACAGTCTGTAGGGGGTTGAAACACTCTATGCCCCAAGGCCCACTTTGCACCATGAATACTTAACTACTGACATAGGCCTCATTTATGAGAATTTGCCGTAGAAAAGTGCAGCTGGCCTGCCTACTACGCTTCCCTATGGCAAAATAAAAAGGCAGGAATGTGCCATATCTATAAGATACAGCGCATTCCTATCCTTTTCCCTTGCGTCAGTGCACAATGGTCTGCCTGCACCAACGCAGGGACCTTTGCACAATGGTGCAAGGGTGCCTGCGTTGCAAGGATGATTATTTTTGTACAGGTAGGGAAACCTTTCTGTACAAAAATAATCACAAGATACTTTTCCTTTTTCTACGTGTGCTGCAGAAAGCAGCACACATAGAAAAAGGAAAAACAAAGAGAAATAAACTATTTTTTCCTATTACACCTTCCTTACGCCTCCCCTGGGGAGGCATACGTTTTTGGCAGTGCCTCAGATTTACGATTTCTCATAAATGTGGGGCAGTGTCAAAAGGCCATGGGTGTTTCTAGGAACACCCCCAGTAACACCCATTGCACACCCCTTTAACGAAGAACACTGTATCAAAGGGGCTGATATTTATCAGGCAACAGTACACCAAAAAAAGTGCCTTAGTGCTGCCTGATAAATATCACGCTGACAGCTGTGCCACGGAACATCACAAAAAGTGACGTTCCAATGGTGCAAGAAGTCTCATAAAAGAGACCGTGAATGATTACAATTCTGCAAGAAGAGTGTCTAGGTGAATGTACAGCAGCTTTACTTTTAGAACAGTGTATAGATAAGCACATAGTGCTGTATGGTTCACAATAATACTGAAAGTGTGAGACTGTTTGATGAAAGTCTAAGGATACAGACTGGGGAATTGATGGTATAAAAGGCAAGTCAGCCGATGTATACAACAGAGGATACATAGTCTATATGGATTTGAAGCAGTCCATGCCCTAAGGCCTACTTTGGTGCATAACTACTTGGGAACCGACTGAATGCTTACACCTCTACAAGGAAATTGTCTAGCTAAATATATAGCACCATCACTTTTAGAACATACATAAGAACATACTGCTGTATGACTCATTAAAATACTAAAATAGCAGTAGCAAAATGTTTCCAGGAAGTGTCACGATACAAATTAGGCAATTCAAACTTTAAAAGCCAAGTTTGCAGATGTTTAGAGAAGTGCACTTGTTATATATAGGTGTTTGAAGCAGTCCATACCCTTAGACCTACTTTGCTGCATGACTACTTGGAAAGTGGCAGAATGATTACACTTCTCAAAGGAGACTGTAGAGCTGAAAGTATAACTGCTTCACTTTTTATACAGTGTACACACAAGGATATATTGTTACATGGCTCAGTACAATACTGAAACAGTAGTAGCAAAGTGTTTGGAAAGAGTATGAGGATAGAGACTGGGTAATTTAAAGTTTAAAAGACAAGTTTTCAGGTGCATAGAAGAGTACATGCACAGTAAACTGGAGTTTGAACCAGTCCATATACTAAGGCCTACTTTACTAGACAAATATGTTGGTACTGACTGGATGATACGATTTCTGAAAACAGTGTCAACCTGAATCTGTAACTGCTTCACTTTTACAACACTGTATAGATAAGTACCGCAGTGTTTGCTATAAGTATAATTGTAGTGTAGTTCCTATATTCCCAATAGGCTCTGCGCATTGGAATAATATATTCAGCAGTGTAGACGTAGGACTGAGGTCGACTAGGTCTCTACTGACTATATTAGACTTAAGGTTTGCCAGCTAGCTCAGAGGTCACTCTAAACTTTCTCGAATAAACAAGGAGGAGTTTAACCTCCCTGGATAAACAAGAAGGGATTAGCTTCTGACAACTATATAACATGACAACTTTGCTCCCTCAGAATAAGAGTGTATCTCTAGAGTTGTGTGAAAACAATAGACAGCTATTTTACTCAGTCAAGTGTGCATACTTAGTTTCACCAGAGTGCAGAGAAAAGAGAGACGGGCGTTTTCAATAAAAGGTGTTATTTATTGAGCAGTCATCTTTCTCATACAAGAGAAATGAATTGCCACAATTGCAATACTTAGCATAAAGTAAAGTGCGTACAGTAAAAGGAGTACTATAAAATAATACTGTAAAAGCATTGATATGGTTTCTTAGCCATATGAAACTTTAAAATAGATAAAATATATACATATAAATATACATTGACTAACGTACTCAACTGGTGTTTCTAAATACGCCTACCCCGGTGTACCTGACCTAAGCCTAATACGTGGGAAGGAGTAAGTAAGTAGCAGTTTAAGTTAAGTTGGTTTTGCCAAGGAATCTGAATCAAGAATTCTCTTTAAGGGTTTAGTCAGCTCCGTACCTGGGTGTTAGAAAGCAGGAGGTCTGGTATCTCTCTCTCAGGACTCGATATCCCAGTAACCCGCGAGGGTATCTGGAAACACCGGAGCTGGATTTCTCGGCAGGAGAAAAGACAGCGTCTCTCTCAGTGCGTCAAAGGGGAGGGACGGCGTCTGTGGGCTCTCGCATCAGCTGGGCTCTCGGGCAAGTAGATAACCGCTCTGCTCCAAAACCACCACCGTGTGTTTGCTTAAGGCAACGTTGGTATATTTATACCTGAAAGGTGCCGGGTTTTGACGTAAGGTTGGACATAAGACGTCAATGAAGATGTCACTAAGAACTGGCCGTTCTTAGAGTGCTCACAGGAGTTCTAGGACGAAATCAAAAAAGAAGCAATGGGGAATTCCCAGGTTGCTTGAGGTTTGGTTTGTTTACAAAACTCGTTGTACTTTCTAGGAGCCTGGGGAAGTAGCCTTGCTTAATTTGGACAGCATGGGCTATGACTAAATATGGATATGATTCTTATGCCTTTATAGGGATATTATTTATTATAACCACATAAGAGCATAAATCAGGATTATCGAATTTAGGGTCCTAGATAGAACTACAACACCCACTCCACGATCTAATGGCCTTCATTACTTAAAACTAAGCAATAGTAAACATATAAACATATAATGATGCATGTGTTTTCAACCCACCCCAAAATACATACATTTGCATATGGAAATGGTATATGGTAATACACGAAAAATGAGTATTGGTACTGTACGCTTTTCAAGCAGTGTTAACATTCAGAAAAAAGGATTGCATATACTTATCCGCTGAATGATTTGCGAAAATTTACACATGAAATGGCTCTTAATACAGAAAAGAAGGTCGAGACCATTCCATCACATATTAATACAAAATGCTGTACATGTGCAAGAGGCTGAGGTAATATATTGTCTCTAGAGTTCCTAAAATAGAAGCTCTGTTCTCTAAGAATAGTTCTACTTTAAGCAGAGTACATGTGCCAGAAAAAGGTAAATATTTTGGAAGTGGGAAAAAAAATAATTTCGTTTTCAAGGGAAAAAAATTAGTTCCAAATGTTTTTAGTAGCTTTTGTTTATCAAAGCTGAAGGCCAAATTCAGAGTTCAGGGAACGCTGTGTGTTCATTGCTTAAAAAGTTATTCTTTCTGTTCAGGGGAGAACATCATTTCAGACAGACTCTCAAAAAATTGGTCTACGGCTTCAGGTGAAAGTTCGACCAAGTTTGAAAATGCCGCAACAGTACAGTCTTGAGAATGATTGCTATCATCGATGTCAGGATCAGCAATGCTCACAGAAGGTCGTACCTGGGTGATGCTGCTCTCACCTCGTACTTCACTACCCCCTAATCGTAGTGGTGAAGTCTCAATGAATGCCGTCATCAGAATGGGTAGCCGCTGGGGACAACACGATGCATGAGCCGTTACAGGACTTAGCAAAGTATCTGTATCCAATGGTACTGCTGATAGTAGTGTAAGACAGACATCCAACACGCATTCTTCTCCGCATAGCATACATCGAAGCACAGGTAAGATGCAATTCTGCCAGATGGGTCTGAATGAAAGAAACCAGGTCATATTCAGATCTCTTAGCAGGGCTAATCCAAGGACTTTAGTTATGCGGTCCCAATAGCGTATAGCTAGGATAGTTTCTTCCATCGTTGCCAGAGTCTTGTCTGCGACTTGGCTTGCCATATCGGAGCAGAAGGATCAAAAATAAAATTCCTGCTACGAGTCCCAAAAGAAGTGGTAGGCCGCCAAAGACAGAATGGACAAAATTAAGGAAAAATGCCCATAACTGTTTCGAAGGGTGTTAACAGTCCCGAAAAAATTGTCTTAAATACATGTCGGATGCCACTGGTATCTGACATGTTTAGGATTTGGCTTAGCATTTCTGCAAAATGCACGGGGCAATTTGTTGATAAAAGGCTATGTATCTCTGCCGTTGTCCTTGCAACTTGCAGATCATACGTTTCTTTTGATGACGTTAAGGTCACAGTTGTCTGTAAAAGAACAGACTTTATTCTGCTTAAAGTATCAATTCGAATAGAAGAGATATTCAAAGAAGGCCAAATTGTTGCCTCCGTATCTGGAGTGCTGTTTGGATACAATACTTGCATACAGCAAGTGACCATGGAACTCACGCTAACGAGATAGGCTTTTCCTGGCACCATGCAACAACAGCTGTGGTCCACTATTAGAATATAGCTCCCGTTAGAAAGCCGTCTAAAGAATGCCTCTATTTGTGTTGCAGGTGTGCCGTGCTGGTGACATGAAAGGTTATTTGAAGTCCCCTCGCAGGCCCCATGCAGGTTAATACCTTGACACAGAATTATACCGCTTAGTGATCGTTTACAATTTTTACCACTAAGAAATACATTCTGTTTCTTTTCACTGTAACATGTGTGTGTATAAGGTAATTTCCATGATGACTTGATGTACCCTTTACCCAACCTTTCTTACTGGCCCGCTGGTATATACTCTTGGCAGTATTTACATTGGAAAGTTGTAATCGGAATTGTGATTATTCCATGTATTATCCATTCAATGACAGGTCTTTCTGACATTGTCAATGGTAATCTCTCAAGTTTTTCAATGCTCAGAATCGTATAGTCTGCTCCTTTTTGTGCCAAACTGATTTGTGTATCAGTAAGGTTAAAGATAGAGAATAATGACGTTGTGTTTATTAAATGCCAGGGCACGTAGCCTGAACGCAGATTTTGCAACGTCCAGCCAAGCTGTACAATAGATTGTAATTGGGACTGACCGTGTTGTAACATTAGTAAGTCCTGCTCTATTATATCAATAGCAGATGATACAATACTGTCCAGTGAATATATTCTGGAGGACAGAGTCATTAACCCATTGTCCACAACAGAAAGTGATTTTTCCAAATTAATACGATCAATTTCTCGTATTTTTTCTGCTGTTTTAATTTGCATTACTTTCCAAGCTTCGTTGTACGCAGCGTATATACCGGCCGCTATGAAACGTTTTTGATGCTGTTTGCGTGGTCCCATTATGAAATCACGCAAGTCAGCACCGTCTTTAAGTAAAGTCAAGTGTTGCTTAATTTCAGCCAGTGTAGATTTCTGTAGCCATTCGAGGCAGAGTTTCCCTACACTGTATGTTGTTACTATCCCTGGATGTTGTCTCTGGGAGTATCTTGGGTCTGGCCTGTTCAGTTTTAACCCCTGTAATTTGTTCAGGAATCTATCTTGACAGTTATTTGTGTCTGTGGGCCAGATCAACCATTTTTTCCATCCAATCAGGATGTGTTCTGTTTTGGTTTATAATATGGGATACGTCTATCTCAACATCTGTAGTGCTATTACTGTCAGGTGTTGGCTTTGGAATAGACGGTTTGTTTAAGTCTTTTATCTTGGCCAGGCCAAGACAGGTTGTCTGTTGAATGGTGTCATTCAAGAATGTTATTTGTTCTGGTATCATGCAGGCTCTAAATAATGCTTCTAGACCTTGGACCTGCCAATCTTTGGTACCCCAGATGGTTTTTGTTTCAATGTTATTTTTCTAGAAATCAAAACCAAATGTAATAATTTTTTCATAAAATGTGTCCGAATAGATCAATTTAGTATTAGTCAGCATTGTTTTTACCCCTGAACTTATTTAACAGTTTGAAATAAAACGTTTCTGCATCACTTGTGTTAAACCCTGAGAAGTATGGGAATTTCTCGTAAAAAGTGTTTTCGAACTGCTTTGAGGTGGAGTTGCACAATGTTCCCATTGATTATAATTAAAAACATTTCTAGGCTGAGCAGATTTATGCAAATAGTGATGTGCAAAGTGATTATAACAATACATTTCTTCATAATTTGATGAGCCCTGTAAGTAATCATGTTCTGTAAATGGTGCTGACATTACTAAATCTGACATCATATCATTAATACTTTCAAAGTCCCAATCATCAGAGAATGTACTTGGTTTTACAAAGTCACTTAATGAAATTTTGAACTGATGTGGATATTTCAAGAGCTCAACCGGGCCATAGATTTCATAATCCGTTTTGTCCCATGCTACCCCACCGGGTATTGGATTGGCTGTGACATTCACTGATGATAGTTCTCTTTTCTCGATGTGAGATGACTTGTGAGGCTTTAGGACTAAGTTGATGTTCTGACTTGCTGTGTCCATTGTACTGTATTTTCCTTCAATGAATTTTCCCAAACAAAGAACCATGATGTGTATTGTATTTATATTGTATTTATATAGCGCACTTCTACCCGGAGGCCTCGTAGCGCTGTATTCATACCGCTGTCGAACCCATCCTGGTTTTCCTGTGAAATGTCCACTCCTGGGCACCCCCAAGGTGAAGCCAGGCATCCACAGCGCTGCGGGGGCCGTTGTGGAGATTAAGCAAGCTATTGCCCAGAGTCACAGAGTGGGACCCATGATTAGACTAGGCACCGAGGCGAGAATTATCAGGTCCGGGGAAATTGAGTCCAAGAGCCGCCGAGGCGGGAATTGAACCCTGGTCCCGGGCCAGACCTCTGCATCAGGGTCTGCCGCTCTAACCATTGAGCCACGCTTCTCCACATGATGAGCCACAGCAGGAGGAAAAGTACACCTATCACAATCCAAAATTCAATCCATGGATAAATCAGATAGGTTTCTTTGAGTTGATGTAGAAGTTCAGTTACTTTGTCTTTAAAAGTTTTTATTGCTGGCGTTTCTTCCGGTTCGCTTGGATCTTCAGAAAGTTATCCAAATTGATGAAGTAGCCAGATGCAGTTCTGTCAATTGTTGGAATTGCCCCCGGATTTTCAGTTGCTTTTGCATTTTTTGTTTCATTAGCATATTCTGATGCTACATAGTGGTAGACAGGTGTTTCTTGATGAACTGTTGCAATTTGGGTTTCAAGAGGCACAAGTTCCATGGCATTGTTGCATGGTCCTTTTTTATTCACTGCAGGTTTATCGAATGTGATTAGTCTCTCAGTTTGAACCTCTTGTATTGTAGCAAATTTTGGTACTCTGCTACTTCTTGGGAGTCCACTGGGCCTACTACTTATTATTGACCACATGATTGTGGTTTTACCAGGTCGATGGATACAACTCGGTTCTCCTTTTTACCAGCAAGGGGCGGTAGTACAACTGATCTTGTTCCGCTGACAGCTAAGACCGGTACTGCTTTTCTGTAAGAAGGCCCAAATTCCTTCTTCGCCGCGATCTTCTCTCTGGCCAGATCCCCAATCTTTGGAATCCAGGCAGGCCTTGCTGGGACAGGTGGTTTATCTTCAGTGGCTGTTGGCTGCTGTTTTAACTTTACGTTGCTCAGGCCTTTTCTTGTTTCATTTAAGTCCTGTAAAATAGCCAACCGATCTTTTACATCAAAGCATTTTTCTTCTACCACTGAAGTCTGACTATTGAGGTCCTGAATATGCATTCTAGTCCCGAACAATAGTTCGTACGGACTGAAACCTTTCAGAGAATTTCTTGGCAGATTATTAAGACTACGTTGGACACTTGTTAAATGTTGGACCCACCCGTCACCCGAACCTAATACCCTTGTCGTTATAGATTGCTTTATGTCCCGTTTTTTTCTATCCACAATCCCATTTCCCTCAGGATGGAAGGGACAAGAGTACCGCAATGCAATGCCCATGCTGGTCATGGCCTCCTTATAAGCTCGAGAGCTAAAAGCAGGACCCTGGTCAGAATGTAGCATGCCAATTGCGTATGTGCCGATATGGACTCGCAAATCTTTTATAACAGTTATGGCATCAGCCGAGCGCTGGGGCCACATCCAAATGAATCTCGTACAGGAATCCACTGCGACCATGATATATTTATAGTTGCCATCCCTTTGTAAGGGACCACAGTGGTCCAGGTAAACACAGGCTAATGGTTTATCTGAGATTAGAAGGGGCGTCTGTGCTGGTCGTTTCACTGTTGATACTTTCATTCTTTGGCATATTCCACATTCTAGAACAAAGTTCCTAGTTTGTTTTCTCATGCGTGGCCACCAATATCTCTGTTTTAATAACGATATTGTGGCGGAAACACCAACGTGTGCAGAAGCCAGCCCTTCGTGTGCTGCTGTAATTAGTCCTAACCTGTGTTCCATGTTTGGAATTGCCCTATCCCCCACTCCAGGGATTCGAGCAAATGGAACATTATTCGCATCAGTTATGTATGAGTACTTTACTGGAAAGCTTTTCGGGAGTGATTTTATATCATCTTTTACCGTAGCACTGACAGCTTGCATTATATCGCTGTCTATTTTTGTTTTTGACCGGGTGATAGCAGCTACGAAAGCCGTTTGCACAGCTGCCTTCGCGGCCTCATCAGCCAATGAATTCCCCGCAGCGTGAACGCCATCACGCTGATGACTCAGTGTATGTATCACGTGAGTCTTTTGTAGTTCCTTCTGCAAAAGAACGACCTGTTCCCAAAGCTATTCATGCTTTGTTGTGGCACCTGTGTCATCTTTGTAATCGTTTTAAACCCAGTTCTGCAAGTCATTATTGTAAGATTTGACGCAGTAATGCGAATCGCACACTATTAGTGTGGAGAATTCGCGATCGGCAATATCGAGCGCCATCTTTAAAGCTAGCAGTTCAGTACGTTGATCCGAACTATCTTTTACAGATTGAGTCATAGTTATCAATGGTCTCAATTTTCCTTAGTGCCACCGGCATTTAACAACCGCGCCTGCAGCACTGTAAGCTTGCTTACCACCAACTAAGGGTTGTGCTGATCCTTTCTGTATATATTACACAGGCGTAAAGTTGTAGAGGCAGAATCTCGATTGGCAGAGGATATTCTAATTCATATTTTAGATTTTTTAATTTTTTCATGTTTGGGTCAAAATAGTATTTCACGTCTTCTGCAGCAAGAGAATTTTCCCATTCTATCCATTTTGGATCTAATGCCACCTTAGTCATATTGCGTGGGCTTGTTAATGCTCAAAGGCTGATTCTGCTGTTAAAACAGTTATTCTTTTGCCTTGTGCTTGGGCTCTTTCTTTTGCTACAGCAGTTTGAACCGAATTTACAATGTTTTCTGTAAGACTGAATGTTTTTTTCAGCTTGTGTGTACAAGTGTGATTTGTAAGCTATTGGTACTGTTTCTCCCTCATTAGAGGTCAGGTACGTGAATCCGCATCTTCCTGGGATGACTCGGATTACAAGGTTGCGTATGTTTTCGCGTGTTTGTAATTTGGTTTTAGCTAACATGTCTGTTTGCAATGATCTTAACATTTCTGTGTGTTTTTGAGCCCAATTGATTGGTTTGAAATCAGGTTTTATTAATTCATAGAGAGGTTTAACCCTTTCCGCATAATTTAGAATGTATGTTCTACCGAAATTCAGGAAACCTAGTATTGATTGTAAGTTCTTCAGCGTTTTAGGTGCTTGGAGTACAGCGCACTTCTCTAAGAAGTTGTCTGCTAGGCTTTTGCCTTCAGTTGATAATTCATATCCTAAAAACAGGACAGTTAGATGGGCAATTCATGACTTTTTAAAGTTGAATTTGTAACCCTCAGCTGCAAACCCAAGTATTATGGTGTTTACTCTTTTCAAGTGAGTATCCAGGTCATCGTCTGTTAGATAGATGTCATCGACATAGGATAATGCCTCATCATCATATATTTGTAGTAACTCTGTTACCCTTGCTGAGAATAATCCTGGGCTATTCTTGAATCCCTGTGGGAGTCGACAGAAGTGTTTTTGCGACCCCATTATTGAGAACACGGTCAAATACCTGCTCTCAGGTGCAATGTTTTGACTAAAGAATCCATTAGAGATGTCTAATGTCGTTTTGTATTTTTTGCACACGATGTTATTCATTAGTGCTGCACTGTGTGAGTTTTGTACTACAAATGTTTTGCAACATGAGTTAAGGTGTCTGTAGTCCAAAACTAGACGATATGAATCGTCTGGTTTGGAGACAGGAAACAAAGGATTGTTCATTTGTAAGGTGCATGTTTCAATCACCCCGTGGTATTCAAGTTGATCTAAGATCTCCCTGACTTGCTTTTTAGCTTCTTGTTTAATTGGGTACTGCCTTTGTGCAGTGGGTTGACATTTTAACTGGATTTTGTGAGGAGGAGAGTCCTCATCCCATCCTACATGATTTTTGTATAATGCAGGAGCTTGGGCTACTGCCCATTTTCTTGCATATGTATATTTTCTATGAATTGGAATATGATTTGAGAAGGCAGGCATAATCATTTCTTCGCCATGAGGGCACTCCCTGACAAACGCTGGTGGCCAGTCTTTCTCAGCTAAAAGGATGTCATAGCCTTTTGAAAGATTATCCCAAAAGAGACCTCTTACTTTCCTGGTCTGATCTCCCTCTATATGTAAAGTTATCTCGTATATTTTATGAGGTTTGCTGGTATCTGCAGTTTCCACTTGAATGTATTCATTCGTGTCCACTGTCTCCAGAAGATTCATCAAGATCTTGCGAGCTATGGTCACTTCTGCTGCGCTGTCTAGCATTGTCTGGGCCCACTCTCCATTTTTCAGTTGTGTCCTCAGTATCCTCGGCATGTTTAATTATTTTAATACTGGCTACCTTCTTTCTTGGAAATTGTAACTTTTTACTTTGTTGAGCAGGTTCCTTGTCTTTGGACTTGACGTGCTCTTCCCTGTGTTCTGACCGTCCTCTTCTTTCCGATTTCTGCAAGGAAGTCTGAAAAGATCGAGAGGGACGTGTATCAATATCTTGATATCTATCAGGTTTTTTCAAATTATCCCTATTTCTAAGGTTGTATCTTTTGTCAGAGGGCTCCCTCTGGAGAGACTTGTTTCCTCGGTTAGGAGATCTTTCTCTTCTTTGAGGAGACCTTCCTCTGGACTGGAATCTTTTTTCTTTGGGAGTGGATTGTTTATTTCCATCCCAACTCTTTTTTGGATTATTTAGATTATTTTTAATAAATATTTTTTCAGGATTTTCAGTTAGTTGGGGTTTTACTGGTTTCCCACCCAAACTATCTCTACCTAGTTCTTCATAGGATTTTTCTATGATTCTGGCAAGTTCAAATGGCTGTTCTGCTATATCTGTTTCTTTCAATTTCATGCGGATCGCCACAGATGCTGCTTCTCCTTTTATGTTGGCTAATAATATAGCCGAGACCTGCTTGAAGTCCTTCAGTAATTTCATACCCAGAGTTAGAGCAGGTTCTGGACCGTATTCATTTTGAATCTGTCTTAGCACATCTGGTATAACCGCCATGGACGGAACACCATGTGTTTTTGTGTAAATGGAAGCAAAGACTGTGCCCCAAGTGTCACAGTCCTCCACATGTGGTGCGATCCCCATTGGAAGACAGATAGTCAGAATTCTGTGTTTCCCAGTAGGTGTAGTATCTGGAAATACTGTCTCTATTTGAGTGATTTGTTGTGCTAACCAGAATGGAATTTGTTCCCGTTTTGCGGGTGTTTTACCAAGACAGGATTGTATGTTCTGTGGTATTATTTTGTTTGTGTTCCCTTGATGAAGGGTCAGCTGTGGAATGTTAATTGCTAGTTGGACCGTTGTGGTCCGCATTACATATTGGACTAATTGTCTATGTATTTTAATCAGTTGTTTTAGCTGGGCTAAAAGTTCTGGTACTGACATTTTATCAATGTCTGGATGTGGTGTGTAGCTGGCTGGAACCGGCCACGTTGCTCCTGGTCTACCTAGTTGACCGAGCCTGGTGATGTGATTGTTAAGTTTTAGGGCACCTTTAAACCAGAGCAGGTGCTCTTGGCAATTTAGTGGGATTTCAATCTCCTCGAACGGAGTGTATACATCCGGAGGTTCCTCTATTTTGTAATAGTGGAATTCGTGTGTTACAGCGTTTGCTGCTAGAAAGTTTATCCATGAATAGAATACCTCTGTCTGCCGATATTCATGGGCCTCTATCACGAATATGACTATACCACCTCATGATGTCAGTCCATTTTCTATAAGTTTAAGAGTTATAGTTTTTCTTATGTTGACCGGAATGAGTATAACACTCGGGTCATTGACTTGGAGACTTGTGTCATCCGCTAGGAGACGAGCTGCTATTGTAGCTGCCTCCCTTTCTTCTTCACTTTCCGTCATTTTTACTAACAGAAAGGTTTTTGTTGCAGATCAAGTTTCAAGGAAACAAAGATTAGGTGCACAATATTTTGGAACACTGTATCCTTCAACTTTGACTAAACCAAAAACTTTACACAGGAATCTCTTCCTACTAAGTTCCGGCGGATTTTAACCTTTTACCCACTCCAGACGTCTTTTGGAGTATTAACGGGAAAAGGGTTCTGTCTGAAAAAGCACAACTGAGTTACTCTAACGTCTTGCGTTAGATTTATCGCCTTACCAAACGTTGGGCGCCATGTAGTGTAGTTCCTATATTCCCAATAGGCTCTGCGCATTGGAATAATATATTCAGCAGTATAGACGTAGGACTGATGTCGACTAGGTCTCTACCGACTATATTAGACTTAAGGTTTGCCAGCTAGCTCAGAGGTCACTAGAAACTTTCTCGAATAAACGAGGAGGAGTTTAACCTCCCTGGATAAACAAGAAGGGATTAGCTTCTGACAACCATATAACATGACAACTTTGCTCCCTCAGAATAAGAGTGTATCTCTAGAGTTGTGTGAAAACAATAGACAGCTATTTAACTCAGTCAAGTGTGCATACTTAGTTTCACCAGAGTGCAGAGAAAAGAGAGACGGACGTTTTCAAGAAAAGGTGTTATTTATTGAGCAGTCTTCTTTCTCATACAAGAGAAATGAATTGCCACAATTGAAATACTTAGCATAAAGTAAAGTGCGTACAGTAACATGAGTATTACAAAATAATACTGTAAAAGCATTGATATGGTTTCTTAGCCATATGATACTTTAAAATAGATAAAATATATACAAATAAATATACATTGACTAACGTACTCAACTGGTGCTTCTAAATACGCCTACCCCGGTGTACCTGACCTAAGCTTAATACGTGGGAAGGAGTAAGTAAGTAGCAGTTTAAGTTAAGTTGGTTTTGCCAAGGAATCTGAATCAAGAATTCTCTTTAAGGGTTTAGTCAGCTCCGTACCTGGGTGTTAGAAAGCAGGAGGTCTGGTATCTCTCTCTCAGGACTCGATATCCCAGTAACCCGCGAGGGTATCTGGAAACACCGGAGCTGGATTTCTCGGCAGGAGAAAAGACAGCGTCTCTCTCAGTGCATCAAAGGGGAGGGGCGGCATCCGTGGGCTCTCGCATCAGCTGGGCTCTCGGGCAAGTAGATAACCGCTCTGCTCCAAAACCACCACCGTGTGTTTGCCTAAGGCAACGTTGGTATATTTATACCTGAAAGGTGCCGGGTTTTGACGAAAGGTTGGACATAAGACGTCAATGAAGATGTCACTAAGAACTGGCTGTCCTTAGAGTGCTCACAGGAGTTCTAGGACGAAATAAAAACAGAAGCAATGGGGAATTCCCAGGTTGCTGGAGGTTTGGTTTGTTTACAGAACTCGTTGTACTTTCAATGAGCCTGGGGAAGTAGCCTTGCTTAATTTGGACAGCATGGGCTATGACTAAATATGGATATGATTCTTATGCCTTTATTGGGATATTATTTATTATAACCACATAAGGGCATAAATCAGGATTATCGAATTTAGGGTCCTAGATAGAACTACAACATAATGATATAGAGGATGGAATTGAAGGTATAAAAAACAAGTGCGCAGGTGCATAGAAGTTACATGCATCGTCTATAGGAGTTTTCAAGCACTCCATGGCCTAATGCCTACTTTGCTCTATAATTACTTGGGTACTGACTGTAGAATTACACTTCTGCAAAGAGACTGCATGATTGATTTTATGACAGCTTCCTTTTTACCACAGTGCATACATAAGGACATTCCAATGAATACCTCAGTACAATACTAAATCAGCAATGACAGACTGTGTGAGCAAGTGTAAGGAGAGAGACTGGGGAATTGAAGGTATAAAACACAAATGTGCCTGTACATAGAACAGTGCATGCATAGTCAAAAGGGGTTTGAAACATTCCATGCCCTAAGCCGACTTTACCTCATAAGTGCTTTGGAACTGGCTGAATGATTAGAAACCTGCAAGGAAACTGTCTGGTTGAATGTATAGCAGCTTCAGTTTTAGAATAGTTTATAGATAAGCACATAGTGCTGTATGGCTTAATACAATACTGAAACAGTAGAGTGAGAGTGATTGCTGAAAGTCTAATAATACATACTGGAAAATTCAATATAGAAAAGACTAGTTAGTAGGTACATAGAAGACTGCATGTCTTTAACCCCTTCGACGCTCATGACGAGCTGGGCTCGTCATGCAGTAGCCTCCTGCTACGCTGATGACGAGCCCAGCTCGTCATGTAAAGTGGTATCTGTAGAATCCCAGCACAGGAGAAAAATCCCCATAGCGTTCAAGGTGTTAAAGCAGTCCACGGCCTAGGGTGTACTGTCCTCCATGAATATTTGGGTACTGACTAGATAATTACAGTTCTGCATGCAGAGTTCCTGACTGAATTTTAAATAGCTTCATTTTTAGCACAGTGCATACATAAGGAAATTCTGTTGAATAGCTCTGTACAATACGGAATCAGCAATCACAGAGACTTTTCTGGAAGTCAAAGGATATACACCTGGAAAAAAAAAGTATAAAACACAAGTTTGCTGGTGCATAGACAAGTGCATACATAATCTATAAAAGTTTACATTGTAAATCTGTCCAACAGTGTACGCAACAGACTATTTATAATGACTACAAAAATGTACATTTAGAATACAAGGCTAATTCTCAATAAGCAACACTATTACCTACTCTACAACTAAAAAAGTGACTGCCCACATTCTACATTTTTTTGTACTGCACTCTATTGCACAAAGATGACAAACTAAACACATTAACTTACCAAATTATTTTATCAAAATAGTAATCTAAATGTAGACAAACACAGAATATGATTCTACAAACTTTACAAGGATAAACACATTACTCTTACTAAAAATAAAATGCACCACATACAGTCCATTACAAGTTATCAACTCACCTTTCAAACTGATTGGAAGATTAAGAAGAATACCACTCACACAGCAGATAGTCATAAACAGAATCTCTCTGCTTCAGTGCTTGCAGCAGAATCAAAAATGGCACATTTTCCCTCTCATTTTACACATATATACACATTAAGTACAGATCAAATTCCTTCACACAATAATTAAAAACCAAACACACATTTCTATTGGTTCAACATTTCAAATCTTTCCAACTGACATAACTTTCCACCCTACTCCCAACAGATCATGCAAAAGTCAACTGTCAACACAGGTCAAAAGTTCAGCACACTATAAAACACTGCTCCTCAATAACTTTAGACTATCCATAAGTACTTGCTTATAAGTACTAATAAAGAGAAAAGGTTTCATTAGAAGCAACCAACATATAAACACATAAACTTGATAGATATCTGTAAAATATATTTTTCTAATTGTTTTTTTTCTTGCTGAGGTCGCTTACCGGACGACTTACAGACATTGCACTGTACGTCGTACATACGAGCATTGTACGCGTACGATAAATCTTTCGTAAAAATAAAAACCTCAATTACTAATTTTTTATACTCCCCGGGGACCCCATCCTCCGGGGCTAAAATATAACGTTGGGGACCGTGGGGGGAGCACCAATGCCCCCACGGACCCAGCCGGCTCTCCAAGTCCTTGGGGAGCCGGCATTGCTTTTCGTCAGAGAGAACAGCTAGCATGCTGCTCTCTCTGATGAAAAGCAGTTTGCTATGGTGGAGTGGGAGCCGCGAGGCTCCCGCCCTACCATAGCAAACAGCAGTGTCCCGGGGGTAGGCACCCCGGGACACTGCAGGAGCCAGCCATGGGGAGGTGGCAGTCCCCAGGGCCACCACAAGGCTCCAGGAGGGGAGCCGCACGGCCCCACTCTCAACATTGAAAAAACCCAGGGGCTGGTGGTTCCCGGGGCTGGGGGGTCCATCACGGACCCCCCTATATTCAATATTACAACCCTGGGGAGGTGGCAGTCCCCGGGGCAAGTGGGGTGGGGCAAAGAGCCCCCCACACAGGATTTCTTTTTTTTTTTTAAACCAGAGCCCCCCCACAAACATATACCTTAAGCCTTGGGGGATGGGGTCCCAGAGATCATAAAAAATTTGTAATAGAGGCAATTTTTTTTTACAATAGATTTACCGTATGCATACCATGTTCGTACGTACGACGTACGGTGCAAAGTCCGTCAATCGTCCCGTAAGCGTACAAAACCAAGAAAAATATATGGACATTGGGGATCATTGTAAAACCCCCTAACTAACCCAAGGGAGTAAGGAAGTCCTATAGCAAACAGCTAACATTTCCTGTCAATCGACACATTCAATCCACACACATATACAAATAAATAACAAATCACATTGATTCTCACATTAAATCAAAATGAAACACACTTTTCTATTGCTTGAACTTTTGAACCCTTTCCAACTGACAAAACTTTCAACCCTTCCCCCAACCACATTCTGCCAGTTACCATAGAAACACTTCAGGGAACACCTAACTGACAACACAGGTGAATAGTTCATCATACATTGTTGCAAATCAAAACAGCAAGTGTGCTTGACTTGTCAATATACCAGCTTATCTTAAGTAATGTTCTTTTCTATCACTTTTTCTTAACCAATAAATGACAGGCTTTTAAAAACAAAAAAATGCACCCTACTTTTGTAGCTAGTAAGATTTCAAACAACCAATCACTTCTTTGCTTTTTTCAAAACTCCACTTATCCACCATTTTAGAAAAAAAAAGTTTTTCAAACTGCCCTTTCATTTACAGAGACCATCTGAGTGCATCAAGATCTCTCTTCAAGATGCTTACAGTGTGGATTGTGGGACACAGCTATATTTTTTGGAGTGAAAGGTATGCACAACAGAAAGAACTTCACAAAGACCTAGGTTTACCAAATATAGACATTAAATGGGTTGGACAGAGAGGGTTAAAGTGGCACCAATTGATGCCATTAGTGAAATCCTTTATGCATCTCCAACACCCTAACCTCATAATTGTGTACTGTGGTGGCAATGATCTAGGCACTTTGACTGGGGAGGACTTGAAATGTTTATAAAGGACACCTTTACAAAACTGATGTCACTTTTCCCCCAACCTGCCTTTGTCTATTATAATATATGTCAAAGGCAGAAATGGAACTGTTTTTCTAGCTTAGGTATGCTTGCGGGACGACTTACAGACTTCGCACCGTACGTCGTGCGTACGAGCATGGTACGCGTACGGTAAATCTACCGTAAAAAAAATAGCCTTTATGACTAATTATTTTAATCCCCGGGGACCCCATTCTCCGGGGCTACATACAACGTTGGGGACCGTGGGGGGAGCCCCAATGCCCCCATGGTCCCAGCCGGCTACCCACATCCTTTGGGAGCCGGTATTGCTTTTCGTCAGAGAGAGCAGCTAACATGCTGCTCTCTCTGACGAAAAGCAGTTTGCTATGGTAGGGTGGCAGCCACGAGGCTCCCACCCTACCAGAGCAAACAGCAGTGTCCCGGGGGTAGGCACCCCGGGACATGGCAGGAGCCGGCCCTGGGGAGGTGGCGGTCCCCGAGGACAATACAAGGCTCCAGGAGGGGGGCCGTGTGGCCCCCTCCCAACATTGAAAAGCCCCGGGGGGTGGTGGTCCCCGGGCCTGGGGGGTCCATCACGGACCCCCTATATTCAATATTACAGCCCCGGGGAGGTGGCGGTCCCCAGGGCGAATGGGGGCAAAGAGCCCCCCACACAGGATTTTTTTTTTTAAACAAAGCCCCGGGGGGTGGCGGTCCCTGGGGCTGTGGGGGCCGTGTGCCCCCCGCAAGCATAATTACTTTGCCCTAGGGGGTGGCGGTCCCTGGGGCAGTGTGGGGGGTATTGGACACCCCCATACATTTTCCATAATGCCCCCGGGATTTGGTCCCCCCAGGGGTTAGTTAAAAAAAAAAAGATTTTACCTACGCGTACCCCGTGGTTTAAAAAATAAATAAATTGGCCTTGGGGATCCCTGTGGGACCCTCTGAGCAGACCAAGGGAGTCAGGGTGTTTCTACCCTACCACCTTTGCGTGTTTTCTACCTTTGTTTTACTGCTTTCTTGTGCCTCGGTTCTACCGAGGCACAAGATGGCTGCCAACACTTCCTGGTTTGGAGTGTTGACAGACAGTTGACAGCCAATGAGCATGCAGCTCGTGCTCGTAATGGTACTCTTCACAGTACGCTTAAAGTACGCGTACGGTATGTCATCAATAGATATACTCATGATTTTACTTGTAATTTTCTCAGGAACTACTGAACGGATTTACACCATTTAACAAAAAGCGTAATCTGCGAACCGAATTCTACCTTTTTGCCAAACTTGGTGTAATTCCGTTGAGCCGTTCGGGCTGTAGCCCTGGCTAAACGTCCTATGAAAAATTGCATGGGGAAAACATGTTTTTGGACCCCCCTTTTTTCTTGGCCCCCACTTGATGAATCACCCCCAAACTTTCAGGGAAGGAGCGGAGCAGGCCATTTTCTTGGAGAATTTCGCGAAGATTCGTCCACCAGCGCCAAAGTTATTCCAAATAGAATGTTGTGGATTTCCTATGGAAACTAGGTCCTAACTATAAATACCTACTGGCGACCGCCAGTAGGTTTTATATATATATCATCAGTGATGTCACTGACCATGTCATGAATGATGTAATATGTGACATCATCAGCAGTGGATTCAGGGTGCAGGAGATATAGGGGCCGATTATGATCCCGTCCGCGATCACCGAGGATGAGGGAACGTCCGCATGGGCTGCGGCGTTCCCTCCTGTGCTATTAGGATGTGACCGCCACCCTGGCGGTCACATCCTCTATTTTTAACATTGCGGCGGGTGCAGCTTCAAGCTGCACCCGCAGCAATGTTAAAAATGCACGCATTGCATTTGTATGTAGAAAGTGGCAGGCACCGCGCGGTGCCTGACGCTTTCTGCATACAAATACAGGGGGTACCATAGGTACCCACATGTGCACCCCCCACCCCGCCTTCACCTAGGGGGCCCGCAACGGGCCCCTGCAGTGAAGATCCGTATGCTTTTCAATGGTGGTAAACCCGCCGCGGAAAAGCATATCTTGGTAGCAATCCTAATATGGCGGACGGTGTCTGAGAGACACCTCCACCATATTAGAGCTTTTCCGCCGCGGTTGTAAGCCAACCGCGACGGAAAAGCGGCGGACGGAAACCAGGTTTTTCCGCATCCTCCGGGCCGGCGGTGGCTTCCGCCGGCCCGGAGGATGCGGAAATTCCGCAATCATAATAGGCCCCATAGTTAGTACAACTAACTATATCGGAGGAATTTCAATAGTTTTGTAGTTGTGAAATGTCGAGCTAACTATAACACCTCTAAAATCTACGTTTTTTTCAGTGAATTTCAAAGGTTTTTTAAATGCTAATTCCTAACTATATCAGGCCTGAAACCTATGGTTTTTTCAGTGAATTTGCAAGGTTTTTTAAATGCTAATTCCTAATTATGATGTGTGTGAAACCTATGGTTTTTCTGTGAATTTCCAAGGTTTTTTCAATGCGAATTCCTAACTATAACGTGTGTGAAATCTATGTTTTTTCAGTGATTTTAAAAAGTTTTTTAAGTGCTAATTCCTAAATATAACAAGTGTTAAACGTATGTTTTTTTCAGTGAATTTCCAAGGTTTTTAAAATGCTAATTTCTGTATCAATTTTTATATTTGTTATATATTTATTTTCCAACAAACTGCCTTTGTATATTGTAATACATTGACTGTATCCTGTAATATGCAACGGCACAGCTAGTTTTTATGATTTGGATAAAGTTAAACAGTATAGTCTACATCTTCAATCAAAATATAAACAGTCAAATTTGTCAATTAATTTCTTTTTTTCCAACGAGCGCGCAACGTGAACGCACCTTGTGATTTTCTTTTTTTTAAATGTTATTATTGCCCTTCGGGGTCCTTCAGAGACCCCCTGAGAAGGCCAAAGGGGTCAGGGAGTCTCTACCCTGCCCCCTTTTCACGTTCTCCACTATTGTTTTTGACTCAGTTCTACCTCGAGGGTGCGAGCAACGTGCGCGCACCTCGCGATTTAAAAAAAAATGATGTTTTTGTTGCCCTTCGGGGTCCTTCAGGTACCCCATGAGAAGGCCTAGGGGGTCTGGGAGTCTCTTCCCTGCCTCCTTTTCACGTTTTTAAAAGCTTTTACTAAAATCGGGTAAAACGGCATTTATATGCGACGGTCACGCAACCTGAACGCATGCGTGCGCACACGTAGTGTGCACGTAAAGTCATGTGACATGATAACAACACTTTTGATTGGTTTATAGTACTTTCTTTTCCAGAATCTTGAAAAACCCCACCCACTTCCCTCACTATCTCTTTTGGTTTCCTGAGAGAAGGATCTCTGCTTTGTTCCAGCTTTTTTCATATCAAAATGGCAGAACAGCAGCCACGCGATTCTTCTGAGTATGTGTGTGAGTAACTCTATAGATGAGTGTCCGTGTGTAATAAGATGTATAGGTGTATGAATACATATGATGAGTGAGTATATGTATGAGTGCCCATATAGAACTGTTAGTGAATGACTGGATGTGTATGTAGATTTTGGAATTACTGAATAGGTTGTTCTAACTGGAATTGGTATTTCCATTTTTCTCCACTTCCTGGTTTGAAATGTTGAAAGCCAATGAGAATGCAGCTCGTGCTGATTGGCTGCCACTGTCTGGCAACACTCGTGTAGAACTCAAAAATGGGGCAGGGTAGAAGCACCCTGACCCCGAGGCCTGCTCAGGGGGTCCCACAAGGACCCCCAAGGCCCAAAAAATGTTGTTGTTTTTTAAATCGCGGGGTACGCGTACTGTACGCGTACCGTACTCGTATTCGTACGGTACGCGTATGGTGCACGCACGGTGCGCGCTTATAGATATATATATTTTTTCAAATTAGATTTTCTCAACAACTACTGGAGGGATTTACACCATTTAAACAAAAGGGTGATCTGCGAATCAGACTCTACCATTTTGCCAAATTTCTTGTAATTCCGTTTAACCGTTCGGGCTGTAGCCGTGTCTATTCGTCCTATGGAAAATAACATAGGGAAAACACGTTTTGGGACCCCCTTTTTTCTCAGCCCCCACTTCACGAATCCCCCCAAAACTTTCAAGGAAGGAGCAGAGCAGGGCGCTTCATCTTCTTTGAGAAAGTCACAAAGATTCATCAACCGGCGCCAAAGTTATTCCCAATAGAATGTTGCGGATTCCCTATGGAAACTAGGTCTTAACTATATCTACCTACTGGCGACTGGCAGTAGGTGATATATATATATACATATATATATATGAAATGCACCTTTTATTTGTGAAAACTATTTAGATTTAAAAGGATAGAATGAAACTTATGTTCAGTTATGAATGAATTACCAACCTGGACATAATTATATATTCTAACAAATGTCAAAAGCTCATTAGCATTGTAAATGACAAAAATAGACCACTGAACTCCTCTAAATGATTAAATACAGACATTGTAGACCAATATTGTTTCTCAAATGAACTATTTGTTATTTTGTCAGTTCTAAGTAAGATTTTTACATTTGTCTTTGTTCAATGTATAACTTTAGAACATGCATCATAAGAAGAACTTCTACAAATAGGTTTTAGATTTACTTCGCATTAGGCTTTGCTTTGCCTTCACCTCTTTGAATAAATGTTCCAAAGTAACTTGAACAGTTATATTGATGTATACCAGCTCTGCACATTTCACTATCTGATGTTGCATTTGTATTGAATATAAAAGGACACATTTCTTGTAAAATATTAAGACCAAATTAAATTCAAATATTCGCCCACTAGGAGGTAGAAAGTAGATGTTAGCTGTATCGGTAATTTAGATATTACTTCAGGAAAGCTGAATCCTATTGCCCACATAAAAGCAATCTGATTTGGTCTAAACACAATTCTAAGAGAATTTCTGGTCAACCTTGGTAGGGAGTTGACAAGCAAAAGGCAATCCCCGTAAACGTTTGTGTTACATTAAAACAGTGGCATAAGTTTTAAAGTAAAGTAAACAACACGTTTTAGAAAAATATAAAAAGTTGAGATGAGCAAAAAGATACCAGGGTCATTTAAATAGGAAAAGGAGAATCAGATATACTATTATTTTTTATTTTCAGAAAAAATACCTAGCCAGAGTAAAGTGTGTTTTTAAACAACAGTACACAGCTGATATGGATCTAGACATGATTTGAGGACGATCAGAATGGAACAGAAACTGGATACAACACCGAGATCCTCCCGATCAAAGACTTTACTTTAGAAAATAATACCTCACAATGGGACAAGGTGGGTCAAGGTTCGAGGTTGTGGCCAGTCAGGGCTCTTCAAAGCAGAATATGACCTTTTTGAGCTACAGCGGAAGCCATTGGTTTTGGCCCCACATTTCAAGCAGAGTAAAGCCAGATTTAGGTGCTAATAAGGGTGCTTTGGACTTGTGCAAGGTTTTTGGCAGACAAATCCTGCAGTGGACCTTGGCTGAAACCTGTTGACAGGCAGGCCTAAAAGAGGTGTGATACCTCTGCCACAATACCCCTCTGAACCTATTTTGAGTGAGGAAAAAATATCTAAGAAGAGCAAACCTAGATTCCTTTCCTTGAGTAATCCTCAGCACATTGTTTAACTCCGCTGGAGGTGAGAAATTGACAAAATCCAACTTTTTTGCAACAGGTAGGAAAGGTGTTTCTAGTTTCTCTGGCAGTACACACCTCCTCAGGGCAGATTTCTAGGCACCAGGCATAATCCAGTCTTCTGCCGCCAGGTTGGATATCTTGGAGCCAAGAGACCTTCTTCTTTTTGTGTCCAAAGCAAACAAACAGGAGTCCAACCACTTGACCCTTAAAGAGCATTGTCAGTCCCTGGGTACCAGCGGGATACACAGGTGCTTAATTCCTTAAACCCTTTATTGAGTTCTCTTCTTTCAGTAGCAATCGGGAGAAGAGCACCTTCTTTCTTCCAGCATGGGCTTTGTGTCCCAGGTCCAAGAATGTTCTTAGGAAACAGTGGTGGATGGACCAGATTTATCCTGTGTGCTAGCCAGTTATTGAGAAAATTGAGCCACCCCATCCTCACTATTTAGTTTCAGTCACCCACCTCCAATTATACCACTTTCTTGTTGTCTTACTGTAAAAATCCCCAGAGCCCTTGTTTCAATATAGCAGAATCCTTCTGCCACCAGGAAGAATCTCGTCAGTGTCTTGGCAACTGCCCTATTTAGATGAGATCTCCTGCCATCTGACAAGTTACAAACCTTTTCTCTTCCCCACTGTAACTGGCACCTAGCTCTGTAGGATGGTTGTTATGTTATTCAACCAGCAAACCCTAGCCGCATGATAAGGACCCGGTCTCCGATCACTGCTCAGACCACCTAAGCCATCACGTCATCCATCCCCTCCAGGGCAACCACCAACCCTGACCCCACCATCTCTTCAACCTTGGTACCAACCAAATCAGCATGGAACTCACCAGCATTCACAACACCTCCATCTCCCTGGCAACCTTCCAGATGGTTGTAAACATGCGGAGGTCAGACCCTTCCTAAAGAAGCCCTCTGCTGACCCTAGCAACCTCAGAAATTACTGACCAATCTCCTTGCTCGCCTGCTCACTCAAAATACTTGAGAAATTCCTCAAGCAACAGCACACCAAATACCTAGAACTAAACCACCTGCCTCACAATCAGGATTATGTGCCAACCACAACATTGAGATTGCACAAATTGCTGACACAGATGAGATCAGAACCCTCATTGACCACAGATGAATGGTAGCCCTGATCCACCTTGATCTCTCTGCTGTGTTCAATACAGTATCCCACAACACCCTCCTCAACAGACTCCACAACATCAGCACACAGCAACATGCCCTCAAGTGTATTGCTTCTTTCTTTAAGGGACCACATGGAGCATCCATCTGCCTCAGTTCACCTGCACACCTAAAGACATCATATGCGGCGTACCCCAAGGATGATCCCTCAGCCCCGCTCTGTTCAACATCTACATGATCCTCCTCGCAGGCATCATCAGATCGCACAGACTGAACATAATCTCCTACACTGTCGATACACAACTTATCTCCTCACTCACTGAGGACCCCTCCAACACCAAAACCAGCTCCTGAAATGCCATGACCGATGTAGCTAAAAGGGTGAGAGACAGGTGCCTCAAACTAAACTCTGACCAAGGAGAAGTAATGATCTTTGAGAAGAACACCTCCCCATGTGACCACAGCTGGTGGGCAGCAGAAGTTGGACCAACACTTGCATCAACAGAGTGCGCACATAATCTTGGCGTCATCTTCAACAGGCAACTGGTGATGAAATGACTAGCCAATGCAGTTGCCTCCCCCTGCTTCCACACTCTCTGGGGCTCAGCTAAATATTCAGTTGGATCCCAACCAACGTGGGATAGACTGTAATGCACGTCCTCGTCACCAGCCTCCTTGCCTCCTTGACAGTGGTAATGCTCTCAACATCAGAATTTTCACCCAGTTTCTCAAAGGCCTGAACCTCGCCAAATGGACCAGCATCACCCCTCACCCCAGAAACCTCCACTGGCTATCCATCAAGAGAGGTGCCAGTTCAAGATCCTTACACACTCGTACAATGCTCTACACAACCAAGGGCCATCCTACATCAACCATCAATTAAGCTTCCACATACCCCCCAAACACATGCACTCTGCCTTACTTGCCCTCATACATCCCTGCGCATCCATTGCAGAGACAGCTCCTTCTCCTAAATCACCACCAGGAACTGGAACTACGTACCTATCCACCTCCAAACAAAACCCTCGCTGGCAGACTGCAGAAAGAAACTCAAGACCTGGCTTTTTGACAGAGATACGGCCCCCTCAGTGTCCAGATACCCTTAGGAGTAACAGTTTTGCGCTATACAAATACTGTTTTATTGATTGATTGATTGATTGATTGACATATGGCATTTAACTCCTATGCTACTGGTACATTTCCGACACCATTTACCATGGTCTTTATAGAAAAGTTAAAGAAACCAACTGGGTAAAATCAATTTAAGGCCAGAGCCCATGCACTGTGGTACTGAATAGCAGTGTCATGGCATATAAAGTCCTTATATCAGCAAAAACAGAGTCCAGAAAGAGGCAACAAATTTGGGGTTGCCATGCAGGAATGGCATATTTGCTACAAAACGCTTGCAAATGTATATGAGAAATGGATTGACAAACTCATGGATCCCCTTTTTCTAGTACCTCAGACAATTTTACTCCCACATGTTTACTCTCTACGGGGCATATTATCAAGGGGGGCGATAGGCAATTTTCGCCGCTTTAGTGACCGTTTTTGGCCGCTAAGCGGTGATAATACTATTGCCCTATTAGCAAGCTGTCGCTAACAGCAGTCAGCGACAGCTTGTAGGCGATAGCAAGCGGTTTGGGGCCCGCTTTGCATGTCAGCGATATTTATCGCTAATGACATGCAAAGTGGGCGTACCTGACCTGTTAGCGACTGAAAGCAGTCGCTAACATCATTATTGCCTATTACCAACACAGGGGCGCGAATATCTCCAAAAACTAACACCTGCTCAGACCAGTTCTTAGCCATTATATCCAATGGGAGGTGGATATAATGGCTAAGACCCTGTTAGCGATAATGCGTGAATATCGCTGTATTCTCAGCGATATTCACGGATTTTGCCGCTATCACCGGGAATTTTATCGCTTTTGAGATAAACGTTGCTAATAGCACGTTATCTCAGCGATAAAATCCTGTGATGCGCGGCGATAAAAAAATTGCAGCTAACCCTACTTAGCGATAAATATCTCTATTTGTTGATAATATGCCCCTACACTCCTTTAATGTCTGCAGTGCCACTCAATTTTTGATTTCAGATGCATTTAATTTCTGGCAAGAACCAGTAAGGCCACATTGAACGTGATACTAACTGAGTCTCAAAAGGAACTGAGGTATATTACCCTCCTATTGCAGAGTTTGTAGAATTTGGGAACTCCGCCTTCCTTGGCAGAGCGCAGAGTTCCTGGATTCTGCCATCTGTGTGCAAAGAGGAGATATTTCCTATTCAAGCACTCGAGATTTGTTTCTCCACTCACTCAAGAGTGCCATAATAATCTTGGGCTGCATGCAAGTGCGCACAAGACTTCACTCCAACCCGCACGACTTCCAGCCACAACAGCACCAGTGCAGGGCCAATCAAGAACATACCACGTACGTAACTTTTATGCTCAAGAATCAGCTAAATCCATAACAAGATGTTTTTCACGTGGATTTTTTTCGCCAGCAGACTGTTTCAGTTGTGTTTTAGTCCTGGTCAATTTTCATTTTGATTTCGAGCTGGAAGGATCACTCTCTTTGTCTGCTACATATATACAATTACATTTAAGGACTTTCACCCACATGCATCATTCATAGTTTTTGCGATTCTTAATTTGCGGAAATTACGGAATCGCAAATAAAGAATCGCAAAATGCTATGCATCATTCTTTTCGCAATTTTTTTGCGAATGAATTGCAAGTTAAATGCGATTTCTGAATTGCGAATTCGTAATTTGCGATTTCGCAATTTTGATGCATCTCAATGAGGACACACCCAGGAAGCCAGTACACTGATTACACACACCTGAAGCCCAGTTCAAACTGCAAGAGTGGCTTTTGACAGTTGGAGCTCTGCTTGCAGCAAGAGGAGGAGTGTTTTCGGTGTGCTCTTGAAGGAGTAATGGCTACTGAAAGTGCTGTTGAAGACCGGCATGCCAGAAAAAGGAAAATTAAGTTTAGTGACCAGGAGCTTGAAATTTTAATAGAAGAGGTCACTTTAAGGCATGATCAGCTTTTTGGCAAAGATTCCCTTAAGGTCCCTGAAGGAGTGAAGAGAAGACAGTGGCTGGCTATACAATCAAAAGTGAATGCTGTGGGGGTTGCCCACAGAGACATTACAAATCTCCCAAAAAGTTGGTATGATTTACGCAGCCGTGCCAAGGAGAAAATTGCTTGTAGGATTAAAAGTGCAAACAAAACTGGAGGAGGTGCCCCAAAGGACAAACCAAATACCCCACTGGAGGACATGGTTGAGGAGACCCTAGTCACTGAAGCAGTGATTGGAGTGATTGACATAGACACCTCTGGGCAAGCTTGCACTTCGCAAGGTAAGTGTGTAATTTTCATCTGTTGTTTTGTAAATATGTTTCGGAGTGTAGTAGCCTTTTAATTCCTCTTCTAATGTTTAAAGTTATTCCCAGCACTTAACATTAAGCGCATACAAAAAAGGTGAGGCAATAGTCATTATTTAGCATTGAAGCAATGCATTATGGGAGATGTAGTTTTTTCAAAATTTGAAAAATTGCCTTTCTGGTGAATATGATTTTCAAATGCAAAGTAACTTATCACATCTGTGACTAAACTTTTGAAAGCAAAGTAGTTTTTTATTTTGATTTCAAAATGCATACTTGCACCATTAATTCAAATAAACAGACATTTCAGAAGTAAACATTGCATACATTTGTTTTTTTTAGATATTGAAAAAGAGGGTGAAACAATTGATTTGGGCAACACTGTGAACACTGATTTTGAGAACACACAAGTACAAAATGAAATGACATCGTCAGCCACAGTTGCAAAGAAAAAAAACAAGGAAACAAGTGCAGCAACTGCAAGATTCAGACACTGATGAAGAGCCCAATCCACATGCACATACACAGCAAGCAGTTCAAATGAAGGCAATTCAAAAGACAAAGATAAGTCGTCGTAGTAGACTGCAACAATTTTACAGAAGAAGGGCACGTCCAGCAAACCAGAGGTCATCCTCACAAGATGAGTCCCAGGCAAGTGTAGTTGGAAAAAAACTCCTGAAAGTCCAAAGGCTGCAAGGCAAAGATATAAGGCAAATGAAGGGCAAACTCAATCATGTTAGTGAAGACATCAGTACCATGAGTAACAGTCTTTTAAAATTGTCAATTGTTATTGAAAATGCACATATAGCATCAAATAATAAACTGGACCGCATGGCAACAGCCATGGAAACCATGTGTGAAGCAATACAAGCACAGAACATTGCCAATTGCAATAGGCATTTGAGATTAATGTCTAGCATGCACACTTATACTAGAGCAATACATCGCTTGTGCAATAGCAATGCTAAAATGATAACAAAAACACTGTGCATGCAACATGAATTATTTAAATGTTGTAGTAAGCTTTCTGAAGGAATGATGTCCAACAAAACTAACAAGGATGTCATGCAGAAAGACATGAGTGTGCTTTCATCAGTACATGGTGGCAATAATGATGAGAGTACTAAACCCAGTTGTGAATCAAAATCAGATACAGTTGTTGGGCGAAGCAGCTCAAGACATGTTGAACAAAAAAGTCACACATCTTCAGCTCAGATAAACGCAAAAAGCAAAGCTTTAAGAGTGAGGGGGAGAAAATAAAGTCATGAATGGACTGCCTTCTAAATGACTGACATCATGAAAATACTGGCCAGAGACTGCTGAAAGTCCAAAGCTACATGTTGATATCATTTACACTTTTCATGCAGTAATGTGACCTTTGTTTATTGTTACTTCATTTATGATTTAAAATAAATTTCACTCTGATTTACTGAATATTAACAGGCTCCTTACCGCCTTTAAAAATAATGCTCTGTGATTCCTGCTCTCCTTCGCCTTCCTTCTGCTGCATCTGCTCCATGAAGTCTTGCATGGGGTTGATGTGGCTGGTTGTCATTGTTTCGTAGCATGTCATCTAAATTCAGTTCCAAGCCTCTCCTTGTGGCAATCCGAAACCTAGACTTCATGACCCCAAAGGTCCTCTCTACAACATTTCTGGTGGATATATGGGCAAGGTTGAACTGCTGTACTTTACGGGTTGCTGGATTAAGGTATGGTGTAAGTATATATGATCTCACAGCATATGCACTGTCACCTATGGGGTTGTAAAATGGTACAATTGAAGTTAACATATGATGTAACTAAATGTGATAAAAATGATGATTAGCAAAGAGAACAGTATTTACCAAGCAAATATCCATCTCCAAATTCACCTGACAACAGTCCCCCATGGATGGCACTATGTTTGAAAATGTAGGAGTCATGGGCACTCCCAGAGTACCTTGATACTAAGTCTGTGATGATTGTTTTTGAATTACAAATACCTTGGATGTTTAAAGAGTGATAATTCTTTCTGTTGCAAAAAATATACTCATTCACAGATGAGGGACAAATGGGAACATGTGTTCCATCTATGCAGCCTATGACATGAGGAAAATTAGCCATGTTATAGAAGTGCAACTTTGTTTCCATCAACTCTTGCTGAGTTTTAGGAAAATAAATGTGATGATGTATCCGTTGCAGCATTGCATTTAGGAAATCATTAAAAAATTTATAAAGTGCGCTCTGTGAAACCCCCCAGCAACAGCTATGACTCCCTGGAAGTACCCTGAGGCTAGAAGGTGTAGAGAACATAACACCTGCACATGGGTGGGTATGGCTAGGGTCCTACGAGTTTCTCTACGCAAAATAGGGTCTAATTCAGAAATTAGATCTATTATGGAGTCAGCATTAAGCCTATACTTGTCATATATTTCAGCCTGTGTCTGGCCAAACAAAGTGACGCGCAATCTAAATATCCTTTCACTGAGCATCCTCCTTCTCCTTCCTGCTGCTCTCAACCTTCAGCGACGTGCCAGGACAATGACTGCTGCCATCCTCAAAGAGGTCTGGCTCAACTGTGGAACCCCTTAAGTACCCTACAAATTGGTTTCACATGTTTTCCCAGAAAAAAAAAAAATACCACCTGCTCTCACTACTTCTAAAATTAGGAATTCTTAAATGCGATTCCTTAAGAAATCGCTATTAGCGAATTTTGATGCATACACATTTTTCATATTATTTTGCGATTCCTTGAATTAGCGAACTACTAAAGAA
The DNA here is from genome assembly GCF_964261635.1 of Lissotriton helveticus. NCBI lineage: Eukaryota > Metazoa > Chordata > Amphibia > Caudata > Salamandridae > Lissotriton > Lissotriton helveticus. The sequence goes on from NC_136061.1 coordinate 519,172,582, forward strand.
TCACAATTCCATATGCGATTTCTAAAATTGCAAAAAACGACATGTTATCATGATGCATCTCAAAAACAGATTTTGCATTCGCAAACGGCCGATTTCTGCGAATCGCACCGTTTGCGAATGCAATTCTGCTTGATGCATGTGCCCATTTGTGTTTGAAATTTCTAAGCATGGGCGCAAAATCCGTTCCGCTCGCGGATTTTTCGGATTTTCGGCAAATCCGCAATCCGCGAACTCTCGCGGATGTGGCGAAAATACGCAAATCCGTGCGAAGCGGATTTTTTGCTTGTGTTCGCACTGCTCGCGGTCCGCGGCGCGGGCAGCAACAATCTCGCACTCGCGAAAGTACAAAAATTACAATTGGGGAGGGGTGAAGGAAGTGGCCCAGTCTCCAACTTCCTGTTCCTGTCCAGCAAGCTCCTCCCATAGGGGTGGGGTGAAGGAAGTGCCCCAGTCTCCAACTTCCTGTTCCTGTCCAGCAAGCTCCTCCCATTGCTTAGTCCATTTCCTGGCCACTTTGATTTCGATCTTGACTGGGAAGGATTACTTTTTGTGGATGCTGCTGGATATTTGGATTTGTGGCCTTTTGGATTACTTTTGGATTCGAAATTTTATTTCACAAGGAAGTAAGTTGATGTTGTTTGTTTGTGGTGATTTTTGTGTGTGTTGCTTGTTTTTCGACTTTTTGGGGGGGAAAATCTGCAAGTTCGCGAGCTGAGGATTTTTTTGCTTGTGTTCGCACTGCTCGCGTCCCGCGCAGCAACAATCTCGCACTCGCGAAATTGTAAAAATTACAATTCTGCACATGAATTGAAAACCACCAGGCTTAGTTATGGGTGCATGCATGATACAACTGTTTTGTTGAAATTTATTTTTAACATGATTCTGGCCAGGGCATGGATGGCATTGGATTGTGGTGATTTTTGTGTGTTTTATGACTTTTTGGGGTGGTGTTGGGGGCTTGTTATGTGGGTGGGGGCCATTTTATTGCCTGGTCCCGTGTGGGTGGGGGTCTATGGGCCATTTTTAAGCCAGTTTGTGTGCTTTGTGCCATAGGCCTGCACCCAGTGTGCTCTGATTTCATCCATTATGGCCAGTGGGCCCAGAATCGGTCTGTTCGCGGATTTTGCTGGTTTTTCGGCACGTTCGCGCCATGAAGCAACAATCTCGCACTCGCGAAATTGTAAAAATTGCAATTTTGCACCAGAAAACCACCAGCAGGCAGCATAAGCCTTCTGAAACTTCATGGATGGCATTGGATTGTGGTGATTTGATTTGTGTTGTGTTTTTTGACTTTTTGGAGTAGGGGTTGGGGGCTGGCTATGTTGGTGGTGGCCATTTTGAGGCATGGTCCTGGCCATGTGGATGGGGGTCAAGCGGCCATTTTGAAGGCAGGCAGTGAGCTTTGTGCCATAGGCCTGCACCCATTTTGCCTTGCTTTCACCCATTGTGCCCAGGGGGAGTCAGTGGTACATGAAACTATAACCCTCTCTGTGTGTGCTCTCTTGGATCAATGTTAAATTCCTGTTTCCCAAAAATTTAGCAATTCTTAATTTTGAAATTTCCATATTGTGTGGTGTGCACGAGTGTATTCATAAATGCCTACTTGCAAACTATTTATTGAAGTGCTACATATGCAACATATATTTACTGATGTTCCTCTGTCTTCGTTTGCTTGTAGGTGCATAAAGTCAATAAATCCAGATCATCGTTGAGCATCAGTGCCAGGAAGAAGTCCTGCTGCGGCCTGTTGTTCCGACATCTGAAGAAGATGGCTCCAAAAAGAGGTGCCCGTAGGTCCTCTAGCAAGAAAGATGTCTCTACTAAGGAGAAGAAGAAGCAAGTGGCACCACTTACCAAGGAGACTGGTGGCACCACCACTAAATTTTTGTGGGGAAAACAAAGGCCCACCATGAGTGCTGCACAGGTAGCCTGTTTAGTGGTTACATCACCAACGACCAGTGATGTTGGCTCATCGCAAGAAAGTAGCAGCACACCATCAACACAGGTTGTAACTCATCTCACAAGTACTATTCAACAACCAAAGCCGCAACAACAACTGTATGGGTTACTAGTACAAGCACAAGTACATGCGCAAGGAGCTGTCCGAGAAGGAGCTGTCCGAGAAGGAGCTGTCCCAGAAGGAGCTGTCCGAGAAGGAGCTGTCCGAGAAGGAGCTGGCCGAGAAGGAGCTGGCCGAGAAGGAGAAGGCCGAGAAGGAGAGGTCCATGGAGAGTTGCAAGTAGCGATCAGTGAAGAGGCCCATGTAGCGGCGCATGGAGCGGTGCAAGTGCCCACAATGGTTGTTCTTCCAGAAGTAGGGGCACAGGAGGAAATTGACTTTGTAGCCGGGGTATCATGTCAGGAAGACGAAGGCACTCCTCCTGATGATTCATTTTCTCCCAGCTCCCCACCAAAGAAAAGATCAAGGAGTGTGTGTAGAAGTTCCTCTTCAAGCCCCGCTCCATCAGATGATGATCTGGATCTAGATTGGCACCCATCTCCGACGTCTGAGAGGGAGGCACACCATGAGCTGCGAAAGGTATCAAATGTTAAAAGGAAGGGCCCCGGAAAGCTCATACTTATGGATCCGAACGTCGGACTTGATGAAGTGGTTCATTCTGATGTTGATGAACAGGATGACAGCAATGACCTAGTCATCACACACGTCATTCCAGCCACACCGCCCATGCAGCAGACAGACATTTATACCCTATCCCGACGTCAGGCTGAGCGTGACCCTGGCGACGTGCCACTGGTAGCACCACCAATGCAGTCAAGTAGTACAACAAGTTCAACAAAACCTACAGCTCCCATATTTTCTCGCCAGAGGGGGACTCCATCCAGCTCAACTTCCTCAAGTAGGGTTGCTGAAATAATTGCACAATCCAGTAGATGTCTGCAAGGCTCATCCACCACTGCTTCATCTGACATTGGCAGTATCATCTCGTGCGCCAAAACCAGAGGTCTCAAGTCCCCAGTTTGGAACTTTTTTAGTGTCCATGCAAAGTATGATAACATAGCCGTTTGTTGCATTTGTAAGACTAGCGCTAGCCGTGGTAAGACTGGTACCAACTATGGAACCGGAGGCCAGATAGATCATCTTGAAAGAAGGCACGCTGTCGAATGGTTTGCGCACCTAGCAAACATCAAGGGAAAGCAATCCCAAAGGGCAAGTGGCCAAAATATACCCATACTAGGTGTTTCATCTGAAGATGACGGGGAGGTAGAAGAAGCGTCAGACATGTGTCCGGTTGCACCCAGTACCCCTGGCAGCAGCACACCCTCCGGAACACATAGGAGGCACACTGAGAGTCTGGGAGACACACCAATGCGGAAAATGTCAACACTGATCAGAAGTGGGTCGAAGAAGGCATCAGCATCATCCCGTAAATTTGTCCAGCACACCATTTCAGCCATGTTCTCCTCAGATGTGCAATTTCAACGCAACCACCCAATTGTACGCCTGTATAACACTAAGCTGGCTAAAATGCTAGCGGTGGACCTTCTCCCTTTTTCGTTTGTCGAAGGTGTGGGTTTCCTTGAACTCGTGGCAACACTGGCCCCTAAATGGAAGGTTCCTAGCCGGTTCTATTTTGCCAGGGTTGCTGTTCCAGCACTATATAAAGAGGTGCTTGAGTTGGTTGGGGCTGCTTTGCAGAAGAGTGCTGTTCACACTATACACCTGACAACCGACATGTGGACCAGTTGCCAAGCCCTTGATTACATGTGCATCACTGCACACTGGGTCTCTTTTTCAGGGATTACAAAACAGATAAATGCAGGTGGTGACTTGGTCGAGATTTTTAAGGGTGCTCGTAAACATGCAACATTAGCCATGTTTTGCATGGAGAAAAGTCATACTGCAGCCAACATTTTGGATGACTTTAACAAAAAGGTCTCGCAATGGCTGCCCCCAAGAAAATGCAAGGTTGGTTATGTTTCTACTGATAATGGCAGCAATGTATTTAGGGCCATGGAGGACGGTTTCTATTTCAGAGTGCCGTGTTTGGCGCACTGTATGAACCTTGTCGACAAAATACTGACCATCTGCAAAAGAATATGCACACATTTTTAACCATTCGTTTAAGGCCCGGAAGGAGCTGAGGCGCAAGCAAAATGAACGTAGTATGCCAGTGAAAGCACTTATCCAGGAGGTGGCAACACGTTGGAACTCAACCTTCTACATGCTTGAGCGTCTGCATGAGCTGTTTCCAGTACTCAATGAGTATTTCTACAACCTGGGTGGTGATACGACAGAAATGATGCTAGCGGTGGAGCAATGGCAGCTAGTTAAAAGCCTGACAGACATGCTTCGTCCTTTTGAGGTCTTCACGCGTGACGTCAGCAGGGAGGACTGTTCTTTGAGCAAAGCTATCCCATTATTGCTGAAGCTCGAGCACCAAGTCAAGGTGGTGTCTTCACAATTAAAAGATGCTGGAAAGAATGAAGCATATGAGTTGGCGCAGAGATTATTACAACGCCTAGTTAGCAATAAACGGCTTGTAAATATCAAGAAACAACAGCACTACATTTGTGCTACTATTCTGGATCCACGTTACAAAAAGCCATTGTTTGGCAAAGTAATAATTCCTTTTGAAACATCAGATGTTACAGAGTACAAAGGTTGGCTAGCTCAGTCAGCCATTTGTTTTGAAAGAGAGCGGAAGAAAACTGTACGAGAAGACAGTACTACTAGTGAATCAGCAGGCCATCAGGCGTCCCAAAAAAGCACTTCTGCATCTGTGCCTCTGGCAGAAGTGAGTGACTTTTCCACTAAGCCGTTAACCACACCAGCAACCGTATCAGATTCTGCACCAGGCCCAGGCGATATGTCTGAAGCGGATTGGCTAAGTGAGCTAGGGTTTCCTTGTCCCAGAAAGGACACAGAAGTGCAAAGTACAGGAATGCGGGAGGACATTATTTCAATGGTGCAGGCCTATCTGGATGACTCCACAGCGGTCAATATTACTGAGGACCCATTAGCGTATTGGCATGGGAAAAGAAAAATATGGCGAGAGCTTACCAACCTGGCTATCAATTACTTGTCTTGCCCACTCGCAAGCGTGTCTTCAGAACGTGTTTTTAGTTCTGCTGGTGGCATTGTGACTTGCAAAAGGTCCCGCCTCTTGCCCGCAAATGTGGAGCGGCTCACCGTGATAAAGATGAACCAGCACTTCATACCACCAGATTACAAAGTACGAGAATGCACGCAGGAAGAAGAGGACACCGACCTACCTGAGGAAAGTTCTCCTCAGTTACCAGAAGTACAACCGAGTGATGAATTAGCAGAGTATGAGGACGAGTTCTGCTTCCCTGACAGCGAGTTCTGAAAATGAGTCAATGACTCATTAACTGTAAATTTAGTCCTCCTTATTCACTTTTATTCCTGTGTGTCTGTCTTTCTTTGTTTAGCAAGTGCTTCATCACATTCACAACAAAACTGTAATCACCCCATCACAAGCAACAACAAGCCCATCAGCAGAACTGTCTTGATTTTGATGCCGCAGCATTCCTCATGTTCACAACAGTTAGTTGACAAGAACTCAGTCCTGGTCGTCTATCCTCCTCCTCCACTCATCCTATCCATTTCCCGTAATGCTAATGCCTGGATTCTGCACAATGAAGAAACTTACGTTGAGTCCCCTAAAGAGGGACTGGAAGTAGTGAGTCCTCATTTAAATACATTTTGCTAAGTGTGACTTTTTTTCCCCGATTTGCATTTTTGGCTGTTTGGGGGTGTCAACTGTCAAACTTGTTTGCGCTTGGGTTTACGGGTCTTGGCTGGGCCATTGCTGGCAAGGTCTATTAAGGGATGAAATTGGCCAGTTGTGGCCCTGCTGCAGAACGCTTTAGGACTCTGTGAATTCCAGGTGGAGCCAGCCCTCAAACACAAATTACAGGTAAGATAAGCGTTTGGATGGGAGTTAGTATAATGGAGTGTTCGGAGAGGCGAGAGAGTGACAGTGGTACTAGTAGTAAAGTCCTAGGGCTCTTGAATTAACAAACTCTGTGACAGGCATTTACTTTGGAAAACATTTGGCCTATTGCACGTGAACGTTTAGGCGTTATTATTGCTCGCTTGCCTGTCTTAGGGGTGCTGTCTGTGGGGCTTCTAGGTTTTTGTGGTGTGTGAGCACCGCTGCCACATTTCTAATGTTGATTGCTTTTGTTTTGCAGAAAGTCCACGCCGGGAAACTCCAGTTGTGGCCCTGCTGCAGAACGCTTTAGGACTCTGTGATTTCCAGGTGGAGCCAGCCCTCAAACACAAATTACCGGTAAGATAAGCGTTTGGATGGGAGGTAGTATAATGGAGTGTTCGGAGAGGCGAGAGAGTGACAGTGGTACTAGTAGTAAAGTCCTAGGGCTCTTGAATTAACAAACTCTGTGACAGGCATTTACTTTGGAAAACATTTGGCCTATTGCACGTGAACCAACACGATGACAGTGTTCAGTTAAATGAACTTACTGCAAAACCACCACCCACCAAGCTCAAAAGTAGTAAAAAAACAGGTTTGCTCAGATAAAGTTTGAAAAAGTATATTTATATCCCTAACAAAATATTCTCCCGCAAGACCCTCCCTAACCCCAACAAATAAATAGTCCTTCAAAAGTCCCCAAAAAACCCAACTCCCAATTCCCACCCCCCAAAAGTCTCTAAAAAAGGGGCAAGGGACACTCTAGGGATGCAAGGTGTTGAGTTTGGCCTCCAGGGCATCATGCCTTAGGGCCAGGGCATCATACTTCTCCTGGAGGGTGGCGTGATCTAGGCGGAGGCCCTCCACCACATTCTGATACTCGTTCCATTTCTGGACCTCCGCCTCTAGGTCGGACACTCTGCGGAGTGCACGGCGCAAGCGAGCCTTAACAGTACTGTGAGGTGCAGCCTTTGCTGCTCGGCGGTGGCGTCTTCCAGCACGGCTCCGGTTCGCTGGAGCACTGCGCTTACCGGCAGAACATGGGGTCACGGAGGAGGATGTAGATGTTAGATTTGATGCACTGGAGTGCGTGTCACCCCCCTCCAGTTCCACCAGCCGCCGATATTCGGCAACAGTTGCTTCCAGCCTCCGTTGCCGGGCCAGTACAGCCAGCATACTCCTCGTCGGTTTTGAGGTTTTAGTATTGCCAACTATATGAAGAAAGAAAGACATAATATGTAACCAATGCTCTTTAAGAATATGATTAACACAAAATAATTCAGCAGGAAGTTGTGTCACAGTACAACTAGCAACTAGCCAGCGCAGTACAAAACTATTCAGGCCAGTATCATGGGCGTCCGCAGGGAGGGGCAAGGGGGGGCGCTTGAATCACCATTTCCCTTCCCACAACTCACTTGTATCCTTGGTTTGATGCTCTTTCATATGAAAGAGATCTGGCAGAAGCCCAGGCGATATGTCTGTTTCCCTCTCTCTCTTTCTCTCTGTCTCCCTCTTTATGTCTCCCTGTGTCTCCCTCTACCTCGCTGTCTCTCTCTCTCTGTCTCCCTCCCTCACCCTCCCTCTGGCTCCCTCCCTCTCTCTCTCTCCTTCTGTCTTCCTCTCTCTCTGTCTCTGCCTCTATCTGTCTGTCGGTCCCAGCCTGCTGTAATTACCATATTGTAATTTGTCACTGGGCCACCACTGGATACACATCATATCCTATCTAAGAGTCAGATAGTACCATGATCCAGCTTACCTGTACTCGCCACCGCCACTGTCTCCTTCCTCACAGTCTGTACTTCTTGGTCCGATTCCTCTAGCGCCGCCTCCTCCCCAGATTGATCCTCGGACTCAGAGTCAATGATCACCACCACATCCGAGCTGGCCCCGCCACCAAATGTTCCACCTACAAAGTAGATTTAAGAATGTTAGATTACACCACTCACTAGTATTTGGTCTATGAATGAAAAAATGTGAAAACAACAGAAAAATTAATTGACTGTCTACTCTAGTCTAAAGTAAAAATGTCCCTCCTTCCAGGGAAGGCTGTTGTCTTGCTTCACTTTTTTGTCACAATTGTTGAATGCTTGCTTAATTTTAACACACACCATTTTTCTCTGAACAGACAGAAACTGGACTTCTAAGGACAAGAGCAACATCAACTTCAAACCAGGTGAAAGCTCGGCTCGACCACAAGAAATGTGTTCCATTACTCATCAACTCAGCACCAAGCACTTTTCCATTTCCAACTAACTTTATTTTAAAATATGTGTTTACTTAAACTTTTAATAAAGCTTTTAAACTTGAATAGACTCTGTGGTTTTTGGTCCTCCAGACTAGAGTGACTGAGCGAAAAGTTTTGCAATTTTTGCAAGGAGGAGTCCGTGCCGCTGACACTACCAGGTTTATACAGTGTGCCAAACACGCCACTCTGAAATATTATTACTCTGGTCTTTGGTGTCCATAGTTCGGTTTGTGGAGAATTGTCCCTGCAACAGTGGGATTATTGATTTTGCTCCTATCTAAACACTATTTCGAAACAATTAAATTTGGAACGCTTGGACAACAATAGGTCCTCTATATTTAAATGAAAACTTACTGGGGCCAGCAAAGGAGCACTCGCCGCCCTGGCCTGCATCCTCCTCCTTTGGAGCCACTGCATCCGATTTTTCGGTCCGCTTGCCCCTGGGCGGACCTGACGTACAACATGAAAGAATGAACAGAAAACATTGATGATTGCTGCTTGCCGATGTCCTTGTCAACCAAATCAAACATTTAGAAAGAACAAGAACCAACTATTTCATCCAAAATGAGGGCTACAAAGGAAGGACTGCACCTGAGCCTCTACTCTAGGGGCAGATTTACAAGCCCCTTGCAGCTCTTTTGCTCCATTCTTGCGTCAATTTTGTGACGCAGCGCCACAACAAGAGAGGCGCCATGGTGTGGCGTATATTAACAACGTGACGCATATGGGAGATGCATCCCATTCTAAAGCCCTGCGCCATTAGGGAGCGTTCCAGCGCAAGGGAGGGCGTTCCTGCGCAGGAACGCATGCTAAAAGTGGCTATGGGGAATATATAAAATTTCAATCAGTCATTTAGGACAATGATGCGTCACTGAAACCCTGCGCCTGCATGAAGCAGACTTACGGCTTGACGCAGCATTGCTGGAGCTGCGCCATCGTTGCAACGCAACTCCATCAATGAGCCGCCTTTACGGCACCGATGCGTAACGCTTTGGTGACGTTTTGGGACCATGGTGTGCCGCATTGTAAATACGGCGCACCATGGGTGGTGCTGGCGTGCCGCACACTTTGCAGGGATGCGCAGGTAATTGCTAATCTGACACTTAGGGGCATACTTACGAGTTCTGAGCTGGACACCTCCAGATGTGCACCAGAACAAATGCGTAACGCAAAACTAACCTTGCGTCACGGCAGATGTGCCGCTATTACAATGCGGCAAACCCTGGCGCAAGGGTAGGCAGATGCGTGACGCATCTCGTGACGAAAGAGGGGCGCATCTCTAGAGTCGCGTCGTGGGCGCGATGCAACTATAGCAATGCTCAGGGCTGCCCAATACTCAACATACCGCATCAGTCCTTACGCCTGCTTCAAGCAAGCAGGCATAAAGAATTGACATAGCAGCGTCGCGGAAGTGCCTGCGTTAAATCTTGTAGATTTCACGCAGGCACTTTTGCGAGGCGCATAGCTGCCTGACCGCCACCTCCCCCCCTTGCGTGGGAACGCACCCATTGTGGCGCAGGCCCAGGCCTTCACGTGGCGCTTCTCCTTAGATGGATCACGTTGTACATGACTCGCAGGGATGCGCCACGTTTACGTCGCTGTGCGTCAGGTAAGGCAGCGTAAACGTGGAACAAGGGGCTTATAAATCTGCCCCTTTGTGTCTAGCATTACGCAGTTCTGTAAAATACACTCATACATTACTCAGCCCAATTAAATGAACACAAAATAGAAAACAAATAAGCAGTGGCACCGCCACAGAGAAGGAGAACAGTGCACCTGAAATGCACAGAAGATTTTGAAATATTAATTTACCTCTCTTATCAATGTAATCAGCAGCATTACAGAGTAGTGAGTGATGAAAAAATTGCTACTACTACTCACCAAGCCCGGGGACCTCCACTCCCAGCACGTCTAGCAGGTCACGCTCTCGGTCTAGGATATCGGTCCAGCGGTGGGTGACTTGATTGTAGGTGCGCTGGACCCCCGTGATCTTAAAAAGGGCCCGGCACACCTGCCCCCACCACTTCCGTCGCTCCTGGCTGTTGGTGTAACCAGCAGCGATCCTGCCGCCTGCCGCGATGGTCCTGGGGAGACGGCGCTGCACATAAAAAACAAGTGCGCCCACCTCCTCAGGGTTGAAGATCTCCCGGGGCACCACCATTTCCGCCCTCAAGCGACAACACGGGAGCCGGGCACGGGCTGCGGTGCCCGTCTTGGGCAGCTTGACAGCTGTCTTGACCATGTTCTGGGCAGGTGTTAGCAGTAAAGAAGAGACAAAATGAAAAAGAATAAGAGTAGGGAAGAAGGAAATAAAAGTTTTAAAAAGTAGTTGAAAAGTAAAGAAAAGTAGCCTAAAACACAAAAATATAGATCTAGAAAAATAGAGGGATAGAAAATAAGTTAAATAGATCAAAAAAATATTAAAACAAGCAAAGGATGGCAGAGATATACAGAGGATAGAAACACCATACCCAGACACATAGGAATGAATGAAAAACAAGATGGCGGCCCGATCACGTGCGCGTAAGTAAGTTCGCACGCGATTTCTCATGTGAACTCGTGCGAACTTGCATTCGCAAGGCGCTCATTGCGCGAGATTACACATAGCGGGCGGAAACGGAAATACGTCACGCAAACAAAATGGCGGCGCCCATACTCAGCCTTGGGGTAACTCGCACAAGTTTGCGGCTTCCACGGTCGAGTTCGCACGACGCCGCGCCTCGCGAATAGGGTGAAATTACCGAAAAACGAGTTTTGCAAAAGCAAAACCAACGAGCAGGTGCCAAAGTTCGAGCTCATCATTTGTAACCATTTTACCTGTAGTGCTTCCTGAAGGGGCCCTCCAGAATCCGGTTGCCTACTTGCAACTATTGTGTGACCCTGCTCTGACAGTCACAGAATAGTTACAAGTATGCCATTGCATCCTGTTATTGCAACAAAAAGGAAAGGGAGCAGACAAGCAGGTGCCAGCCTTCATTAATGTCAGTTGGGGCAGGGCAGGTGTTGTTGTTTGCAAAACTTAGTGCAGGTGTGCTTGGCTTTGCCACAATAATGTACACTCACTAGTCAATCAGAGGGTGCTGTGATGACACCGAGGGTGGCATGGGTGTGCCAGCCAGAGGATGGCATGGGTGAACCAGAGTGCCAGTGTTGACAGAGGATGGCAGTGCTTTGCTTTGCCCCAATAATGTACACTGGTGAACCAGAGGGTGCTGTGATGACACAGAGGGTGACATGGGTGAGCCAGAGGGTGGCATGGGTGACCAAAGAGAGTGCCAGTGGTGACAGAGGGTGGCAGTGATGAAGAAAGCCTTGCAAACAGGCTGGGCACGTAGAAACAACAAGTTCGCAAAACTGGCGACCCGACAAGTAAGTTCGCAATTTGCGAAATTGTACAAAACCTTTGCGAACTTGCAGAAACCTGTGCGAACACACACCCCCAAAAAAATCCGCAAATCCGCGAGAGTTTGCGGATTTTGCGGATTTTCGCAATCCGCGAATACGCAAATCCGCAAATTCGCGGATTGCGAATCCGCAAAATCCGCCCATGCTTAGAAATTTCACAAAGAAATTCAAAAACTATTCTCTAAAGGTGTTGTTTGTTTGATAGAGATCATGCACCAGTACTTATTTGTACTTTCATTCGAATTTTCAAATGTATTGTGGTGGGTTTTAGAAAATTTGAATGAGAGTTTCAATAAGGGGCTAGTTATACTTTTGCATTACATTTTTCTTCCTTTGTAAAAGAACAATATTGCACAGTTCAGCACAATGTCCTCATGTTTGCTACATTTACAATATTTCTTTATTTTACTATGTGGCCCAGTCTGCCAATGGGCCATCCAGTCAGTAGACCCAGACCAGTGTGTGCATGAATTGACTGTTTCTGTGGTATATGTTGTTTTAAAACATCATTTAGGGCTAGGATGCCATTCAATTACATTACAAATCTCGGAGCTAGTGCTGCATTAGAACACCACGCACCTGATTTTAGGTGCATAGAACCTGTTGTTTTTGTTTTCATCTTATTTTTAATGCTTTTTAAATTCTTGTAATTCTTGTACTTTTTAACTTACCTGTTTGTGTTGGGGGATCTTTTTGTCTGCCTCCTCGGTCCGCTGCGAGTACTTTGTTTGATTGTTGCAGAGGGAGGTAGACATTTTCAGGGGCTTGGGCAAATTCTGATTACCCTTCATGGAGCACTTCCTGCTCACTCAGCGCTCTAGTGTTGGGGCCTCAGTTGCATATAATTGTGCATGCTCACACGGACGCACAGCGGGCGCACTGCTGGCGCTCCAAAGGTGCACCAAAGGCAAGCCTGTTGGCGCCCGCCCGTGTCCAGACTGCGTCTGGCGCCAGGCATGCTGCCCAACTTGACCCAGCGGGATTAAAACCCATTACCTAGAAATTAGGAACCCTGCAAGATGCAATAATTGTATTGACATTACATCTCATATAGAGAATGTATCAGTCTATCCTAGTCACACCTGCACCATATGCGGCTTTTTGACTTTCCCCAAACTAACAATATAGCCAATCACAGAAAGGTGACACTTATATCCCCATTGGTGACCACACATAAGAGGCTACATGGGACTACTACTTAATGCCCGCTCCCTTATTAAGCACAAAACCGAGTTCTTAATATTCATAGAGAATCAGGAACCTGACTGGGTTTTTGTAACAGAAACCTGGGAAAATGCAGCCTCAGGACCTTAATGATGCTATCCCAGATAAATATACCATTGAAAGGTTAGATAGGATAGGTCGCGTAGGTGGGGGGCTAGCTATTGTTTTTAAATCCAAGTACAAGTCTATCATTGAATCCGACCAGAAGACTCTTACCTGTGAGGCCTTTAATTTTAAACTCATTCTGTCATCTACCTGCACATTTGGAGGGTCATTGGTCTATAGACCCCCCGGTTCTAGGCTGCCTTTTCTGCAAGAATTTAAGCAACTTTTAGAAACACTCATAGTTGACAACGCACAAACTATCCTAGGGGATTTTAGTTTTTATTTGGAAGAAAAGGAAAATATAGATTCAAAACCATCCTAGAGACACTTTCAAGTATGGGCTTTGCCCAATTAGTAACAGTACCGACTCACAAGGCCGGGCATACGTTGGATGGTATTTTTTCAAATCATTCACGTATTGCCTTCCAACACACAATACCTATCTGTTGGTAAGACCACAGTGTAGTTCAGTTTGAATTTTCGCCTCCAGTAGTAAGTAAAGAATATAGATCCCAAGGTCCTAGTACATTTAGAAGATGGAAATGTGTTTCAGCCACTACTATGACCAATGCCTTAGAAAACATTTCCTGTATTATTCATGAGGAATCTAATCTAGGAGCTGAGGCCTTTGATTCATGGCTGAAATCAGCAGCAGATGTAGTGGCACCTTTTAAATGATATACTCAGAAAAAATGACGCTCCTTAGCTTCTTGGTACAATGACAAATTAAAACACTTAAACAATGTTGTCGTCGTACTGAACGGGCATGGAGACGAACCCGAGAGGACCGTGATAGAATTCGGTACAAAGCCACGGTTAAGGACTATAAAGTTGTGCTTGCGAAGGAAAAATCTTTATACTGCACAGAGGCAATTGATAATTGCAAATCTACCAAAGAAGTGTTTCAGCTGGTACAACAGCTCTCATCTTCCCAATCCTTGGCCGAACCAGACGCATCACAAATATTTTGTGATCAACTAGCTTCCTTTTTTCAGAATAAGATCACAGACGGGCTAGTGGCTAACTTAAATATGCCCATAGAAAATCCTATAGTAAACACCTCTACTAAAGACGGTTCATGGATGGATATTGATGAATACACAGGCCTTCCAATATTTTGCGAGTTGACGCCCCCTACTCTCGTACAGTATCTAAGGAAAACGCATTCTGGCACTCCTATGGAGGTAAATTCAGGGAGAGAGGATATCCAATGAAAGTGATAAATGAAGCAAGGACAAAGGCTGAAACCAAAACAAGAGAAGATTTACTCAGACCCCAAAAAACTAATAATGAGACTAACAGAATAATATTTGTGTCTAAATATTCAACAGAAAGCTACCGGATCAAGAGAATCATTCTAAAATACTGCCCTAAGCTCAAGTCTGAAACTGATTTCAATGGTATTTTTGAATCTATGCCACAATTTGCTTATCAACGCACTCGCAATCTTCAACAACTGCTCAAAACATCCAAAAGCGAGTCCAAAATATGCAAGGGCACATTACCATGCTTGAATTGTGGAAACTGCAATGCTATCATAAGAGGTGATACTATACGACATCCACAAACGGGCATTCCAATCAAAATGAAAGTCAATGCCTCCTGCTACAGTGTAAATGGTATATATTTATGGAAATGTCCATGCAGATTTACATTGGAAAAACTGAATGAAAAAACACAAAAGTAACATTCGCACCAAAAATCAGAAATCCCCAGTAGTAGTTCATTTCAAACAATTTCAGGATACCATCAGCCAACTTCACTTTTGTGTACTAGAACAAGTCACTATTGAACAAGGACGTGATAACACTAAACACTTACTCCAACGTGAGACCTATTGGATATATCATCTCAACACTACCAGTCCGAATTGAATTAATGAAAAATTAGAATTTAGCTGCTTTCTTTGATAGATATATGGCATATCATCAATGTACATTGTAACTATGAACATGTTTTCTATTGATTTTATTTTCCTTGGTATACATTGAATTTTGTAGGATTACATTGTTTCCCGGTACCTCACTTTCACAGTCAGTATCACACCATTCATACAGTAGCCCTCACTATACTAATTTTTTCCATTTGAACTATATGCAACTCGTTTCCGTATAGAAAACTACAAACTCTTCAATGTTTAGCATCACGTGATTCGTGATGTCAACAACTTCGGTGTTTTTAATTTGTATAGCACAGCAGTTTGAAAATCTTACCAAATATATTTAAGTTGCCCCTGACATTGGGGCGGCAACTATAACGTTTGTTTATTTACATGGGTATTTTTGACCATATTACCACTTTTGAATAAGTCAGGTGACTTCTGACATCACTATATGGTGCCTCACCATCTCAGCATTTTGTTTTACGCTGCAACGACGCTTGTGAACGCATTCCACTGAAATCGCCGATCGAGCTTCTACCCGGTAAGCTGCTCCCAGCACGTGACGTACACATTCTTAAATGATACAAATTACCACCGTATAACCATGGTAATTTTTCATACAGATCACGTTATGAAGCACTGCTACATTTAAGCACTCACAGCATTAAATATCCAAGTAAGTGTTTAAGGCAATCCAGTCACTTTCGCCATGTCTAGCATGTAACATTGCATGCCGCTGCACTTGGTTGGTCAAACCTTTTGGCAACTCACGTTGCATCCATGAGCACCTTGTGATTTATGGGACAAGTACACGTGTTTGAAATTCATAGTGTGAGTTATTTTTAATGCACCCGCTTTCGTATGATCACATCAGAGCTGTTATCATTATACAAAGCCATCAGCACTCTCATCACGAGTGTCACACCAAATCTTTTTACTTTCCGTATTTTTTCAACAATATGGATCATTGCATGAACATTTTTTTTTTAACAGAAGTGATGTAACCAATATATATTCCTGCCTCGCAACTGATTGTTGGTAATTTCCTTTGAACTTTGTAGCAATACCCCTGATGAATGACAAAGGCCCGAAATGCATTGGGTACTTGAATACAAGCTGAATACTCTATGAGTATCATGCATTAATGATTTGAAACTGAAAAAGAGTTTGAGTACATATGGAATTCAACTTTACTTAAATAAAAAACAAGAATGATGAAATACAATCATTACATTTTTTCCATTAAACTCTTATCAACTTTCAACAAACGTTATTACTCGAGTGCGAATTGAGGGACGCCCCTCTATTGAAGAGGATAGTGCTACTTCAATGTTTATGTTGTTCACACTATCCACCTGATGACAGACATGTAGAACAGTTATTAGACAACTGATTACAGATTGATCAGCAGCCCTCCACTCCTCCTCAGCGCCTTGAGAACTTCACAGGTGAGTAGCCACACTTTAAAAACCGTGATTGATTTATTGACGTGCATTACTGCGCACTGGATTTCTTTTGTGGCGGTAAAGCAAAAGCTATCTGCACTTGGCCATGAAGAAAGTTCCAAAGGTGTTCGGTAGAATACAGTAGCCATGTTTGCCATGGAGAAGTCACATACAGCTAAAAGCATTTTAAGATTAATTCAACAGCAAGGTGTATGAACGGCTGCAACCCACAGATCTCAGAATTGATTATGTTGCCACAGACTATGGCAGTAACATACAGCCTGATTCATGAAAAACGGCATTTGCGAGTCTCAAATAGCGATAAAATGCGAATCGCTATTGAGAACTCGCAAATCAGAATTCATGTACATTACGGGGAAAAAATAGCGACTCGCACGCGGCCGCTAAATCCGTTAGCGACTAACTATAATCGCAGAATAATCGCTATTTCCGGCTACCTGCGTCGGGAATGCGAGTCGCAATCTCGTGCGATCGGGAATGCGAGTCGCAATCTCGTGCGATCGGGAATGCGAGTCGCAATCTCGTGCGATCGGGAAAACGGGAAGTCGCTTTTCGAGCACAGTGATGACATCACAACCAGGAAGCAGGCAGTTCCCACCCCCAAACACCACAGTGAGGCTAACCTCGAGGGAGCAAGTCGGAAAGCAGCAGCTAAACTAGTGATAGCGACTTTACTACCTAACTGCTGCCATGTCTGAGGAACCTGTTCCTGGCCCCAGCAACAGCGCAGGGCGTAAGAGGAAACTGAAGTTCTCAGAGCAGGAGCTCGAGAACCTGATAGAAGGGGTGGTGGCCAACCACGACAGACTCTTCGGGATCAACTCCAGGAAGGTCCCAGAGCAAGACAAACGGAGGATCTGGCTGGGAATAGCCTCCAGCGTGAACTCCGTGGGTGTGGCCGATAGGTCATTGGAGGAGCTCAAGAAGCGATGGTATGACCTCCGAGGTCGTGCCAAGGAGAGGGTGGCGGAGCACCTTGGAGAGGCATCAGGCACTGGAGGTGGCGGACCTACAGTCCCTCCCAACACACCCTTGGAGGACCAGGTCGAGAACACCCTTGAGAGGGAGGCGTGCGTTGGCGTCACACCTCTGGACTCCTCCCGCCCCACCCAAGACACCCAAGGTAAGTGGCATGCGACTGCGACCCTGTCCCCTATGACCGTCCCTGACCAAATAGGCTCACATAATGGCCCTTAGTCATGCCTTTGTTGCGCATCAGGAAATGCCCTGAAGCATTGTGGGAGATGTAGTATGTCCACAATGTAGTAGTACCACAATGCAGCCAGACAGGTTCCAAAGTACGCAAATCCACAGCCATCCAGGGAATGTCACCCAGCATGCATGTAACATCAGCACGTCTGGCAGTCACATGCAACTAATGAGTATCCACTTACCCTCACAGGTGGCACAGAAAGCAGTGACAGCGAGAGGCTGCAGATAGATGAGGAGGCCCAGGAGGAGGATTCACAACCGGAAACCCAGGCACCAGCCCCTGCCGCTGCAACAACACCAGCAGCCAGGCCCCCCACCGTTGTGGCCCCTGCATCTGCCGTTCCAGCCGCAGCCAAAGCCAGGCCCCCCACCGTTGTGGCCTCTGCATCTGCCGTCCCACCCGCAGCCAAAGCCAGGCCCCCCACCGTTGTGGCCTATGCATCTGCCGTCCCACCCGCAGCCAAAGCCAGGCCCCCCACCGTTGTGGCCTCTGCATCTGCCGTTCCACCCGCAGCCAGAGCCAGGCACCCCACTAATGTGCCTCCAGTCCCTGCCGCACCAGCAACGCCTGCTGTGACACCACCTGCAGCTGGTGCCACGACATCTGGGCCTGCGACAGCGGCAACACAGCGGCCAGCCACTGTGACAGGCCAGCAGAGCAGGCGTGGGAGTTCTCGCCGTCACACCACAGCTCCAATCAGCAGGAGGGGCAATGGACAGCGCCATGCCTGTTTGAGCGTAGAGAGGCGCATGCTCAGGATCCATCAGCGCCAGTCACAGCAGCAAGGTGCCATACAGCTCCAGCTGCACAAAATTGGGCGCAATGTGGCGGGAGTGGGAGACCGCATGGACCGCATGACGGCGGCCATGGGCCGCATGACTGCAGCCATGGAGGCAAACACTGCTGCGATGATCAAGCAGCGCAGTGCAGCAAGGCGGCGCCACCACCAGCTCATGAGCCGGCTGGCCTCCTACAGCAGGTCAAATTATGTGGCTGCAAATGCCACCTCACAGTTGTCGCGCCGGTCACTCACACAGCAGCACCAACTAGTTCAGTGCTGTGAGGACATCACCAGGGTCCTGGAGCACCTAACCACCGCGGTAACGGCACTACACCCTCCTGCTCTACATGCCACTGTAGGGGGTGACGATGGCAGTGAGGGGGCTTCCAGCGTTAGCAGCCAATCTGCCACACTTGTTCCGCCACTTAGGCGCAGCACCAGGGCAACGCCTGGTACAGGTGCCCCGGAAGAGGATGAGCCTCAGAGGCGCCTGGGCACAACGCGCAGGAGGCGCACTTGACTCTGTCAGAAAAACACTGGCACAGGCTGACTATAAGCCTGCCATGTACTTTCACAATGCAGTATGAAGGAATACTGTTAGTTGTAAATAGTTGTAGTGATTACCTTTTTCTTGTGAATGAAACAAATATATTTATTTTGCAGCACACATTAGCCTTGTGTAATCATTACATTTTGCATGCAATTGTGATATGTGGGGTGGGGGAAGAGGGTGGGCTAGAAATTGTTCTGTGTGATGTGGTTGCGACGTCTGTGCCCTTCAGCTGGGTTCTCCCCGCGTGCATGGTGCGCATGTGCTGGTGGCCGGTCGTCCCCTTCTGATTCACTGCCTGAGATCTCAACAGGTATCCGGCGCTTGGTTGCAATGTTATGAAGCATTGCACAGACAGCCACAATGCGGCAGCAGGCAGCAGGACTGTAATACATGGCCCCACCTGTCTTGTGCAGTATACGGAACCTGCTCTTGAGCAGGCCAAATGTCCTTTCTATACAGTTCCTTGTCCGGATGTGCGCAACATTGTAGCGCCGTTGCTGAGGTGTGGCAGGGTTGAGGTAAGGGGTCAGGAGGTATTCCCGTAGGGCGTAGCCACTGTCACCTGAATGAGAGGAGCAGATGTTGATTGCCTGTGCAGCGCAGTGACTTCATTGCAATGTGACATTGTCGACAAAGTGTACTTACCAAGTAGGTGTCCTTCCCCAAACTCTCCCCTGAGCTGTCGTGTGTGGAGTCCGCTGTGCCTGAAGATAAAGGAGTCATGGGTACTCCCTGGGTACTGGGCGACAATGTCAGTGATGATGGTCTTGGCATTGCAGACCATCTGTATGTTGAGGGAGTGGTAGGACTTCCTGTTGCGGTACATATACTCCGTGGCAGCTGGTGGGCAGATGGCGACGTGGGTACAGTCTATGCAGCCGAGGACATGGGGAAAATGGGCTACATTGTAAAATTGAAGTTTTGTCAGGTCCAATTCCTGTTGGCTCGTGGGAAATGTGATGTGGCGGTGGAGCTGCGTGAGCATGGCGTCAACGAAAGTGTGGAGGCAGCGTGACATGGTGGGCTGGGATATCCCCCCAGCAGCCGCTACTATGCCCTGGAAACTGCCGGAGGCCAGGAGGTGCAGGCTGCACAATACCGGCACATGTGTAGGCACCGAATTGTTTCGCCTTGTTGGGTGCTGCATGAGGGGGTCAAGTTCATGTATCAGCCAGATGATCATTTCCCCATTCAGCCTGTATTTGGCATATATCTGTTCTCTGGTTTGGCCCAGCAAGGTGACCCGCTGCCGGTAAATACTTTCCTGCCTCATGCGTCTCCTCCGTGCTGCTCGCTGTAGCCTTCGCCGCCTCACCACCATGTACATTCCTGGCATTGTGGAACGCCTAATGCTGCTGCTGAATGTCCTTATGTGTGATTGGTCAGGCCTGGACCTGTTGGTGATTGGCCAACTGTTTTTCAAATTTTACTTAATCATGGCTTTTATGGTTACCACCTGCTTTGAGTTTTCCTTAATTTGCGCCGTGCAAAAATGCGATTTAGGGTTTTTCGCTATTGTATATTGTTCATGAATGCCGATAGAGAATAAATTGCGTTTCGCTATTCATTTCGCAGATTCCGTGGTTGGTCGCTATTTCCGTATCGCTAATGCTCGACTACCGGGAATCTGCGACTATTATAGAGTAATCGCTATTATAATCGCTATTCTGTGTTTGCGAATTCGCTATTTTGTTCTTGAATGCCAATTCCGTATTTTGCACCCGCAATTGCATTTTCGCAGCCATTGCGGGCGCTATTTCGCTTCATGAATCAGGCTGATAGTCACGGCCATGGCAGACAGTGGCTAATTCAGGATCTTGTGTTTGGCTCATTGCATCAACCTGGGTGTGCATGTTTTTCCTTAAAAAAGAAGACATAGTCAGCAGCATACTACAGCATACTGACAAATTGCAGAAGAATCTGCACTCATTTCATCTATTCTTTTAAAGCTCGGAAGCAGTTGCAGTTGCAGATTACTCAGCATGCTAATAAAATACCAGTTAATACTCTGATATAGGAGGTGCCAACACGTTAGAACTTCACCTATTACATGTTACAACATATGTTTGAGTAGCACAAACAGATCAATGACAATGTAATTAAAACAGGAGTGGATGCAATTGGGAAAGCTATGACCATGGATGCATACAAATGGGGCCTAGTCAAAAGCCTGACACAGATGCTACTACCTTTTGAGGTTTTCTTATGGGAAGTTAGCAAGGAGGACAGTACGATGGGCCAAGCTATCCCATTGTTGTATCTACAGGACCAGCTAAAACCAGCAGATGTGAATGAAAACACAGACGTGCATGCCTTGGTTGAGATCTTAATCCTTTAATGTAAGGCTGCAAAATTACATCATCTCACGCAAAGTGTACCTCCTTGCCACACTACTTGATCCATGGAATAAAACAATTCTGCCCACGTCCATTCCATTTTCTGGGGGGGATTTTTCAAAATGCAAGAGGTGGATTGTTGAGCAAGCTGGAGACCCGGAAGAAGAGTGGCTGGAACTTAGAGAGAGTCCCACTCTGCAGTTCTGGGGTGCCGCCTTCAACTTCCGGAGAGGGCAGTCTTATCGCACAACAGCCAACACCAACAACCAGAAGAGAAGGATCAGACCCAAACTCTGCATTAGATTGGTATCAAATTGCAGGGCTTAAGTCCAGTGCAGAGAAGATGGCAAAAGAGGTCAAGCAAGGGGCAGCACAAATGATTATTCAGAGGAATTTCAAGGAGTATCTGGATGATACAAAAGAGGTCTATGTGGATCAATATCCATTGATGTATTGGTATGGGAAAATCCCCTGATGGCCAGAGCTCAGCAAGAAGCAACAACGTATGGGGCTTATCCTGTAGCCTGTGTGACTGCTCAGAATGTGGTCAGTGCAGCTGGCACAGTTGTTGCAGTAAAAAGGACCCGTCTGTCACCTCAAAACGTGGATTGTCTATGACCAAAATGAACAAACATGTCATACCATACAATTGCGCCATTCCTGAAACATTACAGGAGGAGGAGGAGGATTAGTGAAAATCAAGTGTGTTAGCTGTCCAACATATGTTTGAGCCACCAGAGTTTGAGGACAAAATCTACTTCCCAGACTGACTATGCCAGTGATACCGTAGAAACTTTTAGTTCCTTCTTTACAAATTTTATAAAAAACAAAGCTAGTAGAACATTATGTTTGTGTCAGATCAATTCTGCCACACCATCTTTTAGTCACAAATATGGCAGGATTGCAATTGGACCTTTGTGCAGTGAACAAGCCTGCACAATTCCTTCATGATATTGGAGACAATGCCTGAGTCGCTCCCCTGCCTATCCTTTATAACATAATTTAGTAGACTGACCCAGAAGATCATTGGTTTACAAGAGTTCAATGCAAAATTTCAATATGTGGAACAGGTAACTGCAATTATTGCAACAATGAGTGAGTAATTGTGAATGATGATTGATGATTGATAATTCATGTGGTGGCAGATGGTGAGGGAGGGTGTTCATCTGGAATTCATAAACTTGATTTAGATGATTTGCAAAGTTTGGGGCCTGATTGATTGGTGATCATTTTTCCTGAAGGTGATTGGCCTTCAGAAACTTACTTAGTGAAAATTAAATTGTATG
Organism: Lissotriton helveticus; assembly: GCF_964261635.1. NCBI lineage: Eukaryota > Metazoa > Chordata > Amphibia > Caudata > Salamandridae > Lissotriton > Lissotriton helveticus. The sequence goes on from NC_136061.1 coordinate 519,194,993, forward strand.
GTCCACTCTTAACCTTTTTTTCATTATCTAAAAAGGCTGCCTCAGAAGATCATTTGATTTACAAGACTTCCAAATTCCAATCTGTTGCTTGCATCAAAGAGGAGTGATAATTGTGTACCTACCACTGTGCTTGGATTAGAACAGGTAACGATTGCACCAATGAGTGATATATTATTGTGTGAGTGTGAGTGATGATTGATGATTTAATTATGTAGTATTATGGCAAGAGCGGTCAACCTCGAACCTGGGGAACCGAGTTTGAGTCTCAGCAACAATGTTCAACATCCTGTGCTTCTGGGCAAATCACTTCATCTCCACGTGCCTAACAAAAAAACAATGAATGTGTCCATCTGTAATGAAAGTGGTGCTCATGTAAAGTGCTCCGATACCTGATATCTTTGGGTCTAGTTTGCACTATATAAAACTCTAAAGATAAATAAAAAATGGTGTTGGCAAACAGTAAGGGAGGGTGTTCAACCAATTTGCAACCTTGATTTAGATGATTTGCATTGTTTGGACTAAGCATGGGCGAAATTTGCGCGTTCCGCGAATTCGTGCGAAATCGAATTTGCAATCCGCAAAATCCGCGAATTCGTGCGAATTTGCGGATTTTTGTTTTTTGTGTGTTCGCGTTTTTTTTGTGTTTTTGCTGTTTTTTTTGCGTATTCGCGGGGCTTTTTGCATGTTCGTGGGCCGCTTGCATGGCAAAGTTACCCATGCGGTCGTGTTTGGGCACAGCACCCTCTGGTTCACCACTGCCACCCTCTGGTTCATCACTGCCACCCTCTGGCTCACCACAGCCACCCTCTGGTTCACCCCTGTCACCCTCTGGTTCACCCCTGCCACCCTCTGGTTCACCACTGCCACCCTCTGGTTCAGCACTGCCACTCTCTGGTTCAACCCCCTGCCACCCTCTGGTTCAGCACTGTCACCCTCTGGTTCACCACTGCCACCCTCTGGTTCACCCCTGCCACCCTCTGGTTCAGCACTGCCACCCTCTGGTTCACCACTGCTACCCTCTGATTAACCACTGTCACCCTCTGGTTCAGCACTGTTACCCTCTGGTTCATCACTGCCACCCTCTGGTTCACCCCTGCCACCCTCTACCGAGACCTTTTGTGACGCAGCGGAAGCGCAAAAGATGCACCATGGTTCTGAGTATTAACAATGTGACGCATCTGAAAGATGCGTCACGTTGTAAAGCCCTGCGCCATCAGGAGGCGTTTTGGCGCAGGGGAGGGCGTTCCTGCGCAGGAACGCATCCTAAAAGTGGCTGAGTGAAATTTACAAGATTTCACTCAGTCACTTTTAGGTCAATGCTGCGTCAAAACCCTGCGCCTGCTTGAAGCAGGCGCAAGGCTTGATGCAGCATTGGGGAGATAGGCCCCCCAGAGCATTGCTGGAGCTGCGTCGCAAGCGCGACACAGCTCCAGCAATGCGCTGCTTTTACGTCACAGATTCGTGACGCATCTGTGCCGTTTTTGCCACATGGTGCACCGCATTGTAAATGCGGCGCACCATGGGTGGCGGAGCTGCGGTGCACAATAACTGGCGCATCCCTGGGGATGCGCCAGTTATTGTAAATCTGCCCCTATACATTTAGACAACGAGGGAGCACTTATTGATTAGACAGTAGAAAGTACTCCAGTTGAGTAGAGGTATTGCACAAAAAGGTGGCATCTTCGTGGACCAACACGCAGGGCGGGATTCATTCTGCCCCCTGTTAGACTCGTTTTTTGTGCCCTTCTGCCCTCTGTTAGACTCGTATTTCCCTTGTTTTTCTGCCCTTCTGCCCTCTGTTAGACTCGTGTTTTGGGCCCTTGTGCCCTCTGTTAGACTCATTTTTCCCTTGTTTTCCTGCCCTTCTGCCCTCTGTTAGACTCGTTTTTTGTTCCCTCCTGCCCTCTGTTGTTCCCTTGTTTTTGTGCCCTTCTGCCCTCTGTTAGACTCGTTTTCTATGCCCTTCTGCCCTCTGTTAGACTCGTTTTTGTGCCTTTCTGCCCCGTTAGACTCGTTTTTTGTGCCCTTCTGCCCTCTGTTAGACTCGTTTTCCCTTGTTTTTCTGCCCTTCTGTCCTCTGTTAGACTGGTTTCTTGTGCCCTTCTGCCCTCTGTTAGACTCTTTTTCCCTTGTTGTTCTGCCCTTCTGCCCTTTGTTAGACTGCTTTTTGTGCCTTTATGCCCTCTGCATTACCACATCATCACTCAGCGCTACCCCAGCATCACTCAGCACCACCACATTATCACTCAGCACCACCACATTATCACTCAGCACCACCACAGCACCACTCAGCACCACCACAGCATCACTCAACACCACCACAGCATCACTGAGCACCACCACAGCACCACTCAGCACCAGCACTGCACCACTTAGTGCCACCACAGCATCACTCAGCACCACCAGAGCATCACTCAGCACCACCACATTATCACTCAGCACCACCACAGCACCACTCAGCACCACCACAGCATCACTCAGCACCACCAGAGCATCACTCAGTACCTCCACAGCACCACTCAGCACCACCACAGCATCACTCAGCGCCACCACAGCATCACTCAGCGTCACAACAGCATCACTCAGCGCCACCACATTATTACTCAGCACCACCACAGCACCACTCAGCACCACCACAGCATCACTCAGCACCACAACAGCATCACTCAGCACCACCACAGCGCCAATCAGCACCACCACAGCACCACTCAGCGCCACCACAGCAACACTCAGCACTACCACAGCACCACTCAGCACCACCACAGCATCACTCAGCACCACCACAGCATCACTCAGCACCACCACAGCACCACTCAGCACCACCCCAGCATCACTCAGCACCATCCCAGTATCACTCAGCACCACCACAGCACCACTCAGCATCACCACAGCACCACTCAGCACCACCACAGCACCACTCAGCGCCACCCCAGCATCAATCTGCGCAACCATTCAACAACAACTGGTTCAAATATGTTCTCTCAATGTTTCAAACTTTATTACAAATATCACAAAAAGATGTTAATATTTCACTTCTGTTCTTGGATTTTCGTCACAATAAAATACACTGAACATAATCTTCACAAAAGTTATTAACAAAAGTTTAAGCTATTGCCATTATAAATTAAAATCACTTTTATTTAAGTATTAATTATTTAAAAAAATTAAAAGCCATTGTAATTTGTAATATCAATACAGCTAAGTCACGTAAATACAAAACATGTTGCATTACAAATGCTATAGGTGTCACATTTGCGAAAGTTATAACTATTGCATTGTAAATGACAAAGCTATTAATTTAGCTATTTTCAAAACCAACACATAAATAAAAAAAAATGTCATTTACAAGACCAATAGCTCAAACTTTCCTAATGGGAGACCTATTGCATTGTAAATGCTTGTTTTTATATCTGTTAGTGCTTCCTGTTGAGGGTTAATTTTCGTGACAGGCGCCTCATTGCCTACTTGTAACTATTCTCTGACCCTGCTTCAAGGGTCAGAGCAGGGTCAGAGAATAGTTGCAAGTAGGCAACGAGGCGCCAGGAAGCACTTACAGGCTTACAGCAGCAGGTGCCCAAGTTGAAGTTAATTTCTTTGTAACCCTTTTGTAAAAGGTTACAAAAAATTGCTTAAACTTTTGCACCTGCTGCTGTAACCCTTTAAGTGCTTGGCTGGAACTTCATCCCTGCTGATTTGTGGATTTTACTGAGATTTCGCGAGATTCGTGGATCGCGAAATCGTGGAAAATCCGCAAATTCCACGAGCGGAACAAATTTTCAGCCCATGCTTAGTTTGGACCTGAATGATTGATCATCGTTTTCATGATGGTGATTGACCCTTTCTACTCCTTTTTTCTGGTTCTACAAACACCAGACCAGTTACTTTAGCTATCAAACAAAACCTTGTACAAAATACTACAATTCTATTTCTCTACTTATTCCTCAACAGCGGTGGGCTACACACTTAATTTGCTTGGGTCGGGATTGGGACGAAATTACTTGAAGTCAGGAGGAAGATAGAAGAACAAAGGGTGGGACTACATCATCAATAGCTAGAAGAAAGAAATTATCGACTTCAAAGGAAGACCATGACTCTGAGGTCTAGTTCCCAGCTATGTGAAATGGAGAGAGGTACGTTGATTTGGGAAATGCTGCTGAGTGTGTGATGCACTGGTGCCAAAAGTGAAACTCTGCATCCTCTTGTTTTTTGCTCTGCCTCTGAGTCTACATGGTACACTCCTCAAGAACCTTACTGTCCTTCTCCCATTCTCCTTGACTCACAATACAGTTTCTGTTTTACAACCTGAAGAACTTCTCAGCACCTGCAAAAGGCAAAAGCTGAGTGCAGCATTCCTACTTACCTATCGTACTGGTCCAGATAGGCAACCAAGAGTGATGGACTTTCGAGAGGAGAATGCAGATGCACCACCGAATTTTGCAATACTGTATCATTTTTCTTTAACAATCAAATTTTTAGAACTGGCTGGCTTTACTCGTCCATCATTTTATTGTTTCAACCCTAGAGGAGAGAACATTTAGATATCTGAGAACTTGGGTCGCAGGGGCAGAAGGACTGTTTGCAATGCATTTAACTGCACTGCGCTAATAGATTGATGAAGATGATGTGCTGCTCATCACCCAGATTAACATATATATAACTCAGTGTATTTATTTCCATTTAGTTGCCTGCGATGGATAATACTCCCAAATTATCCTACAGTTGGAGTTCACCTAGATGGGAGTGGGACTTCGCTTGTGATGTTGTGATTCCTTCCCTGTTATTACTTCATATAAATTCAGGTAAGAAAACTATGGAGTGAAGTGAACTAGTTAAGTTAGTAAGTAAAGAACTAACTGTTACTGCAGTTAAGCAATCATTTATCTAAGTTGTTTTAAGCAATATAGGTCAGAGCAGCATCCACCCTAATGGTCAAGTTAGTTACAGAGGGAAATACACGGGTATATAACCAACATTACCTAGCAGTATACACTTTTATAAACAGATTTAAAAAACAGGTTGTGCAATAAGACATTAGTGCAAAGCAAAAGTAAAAACAAATAAAATATTTAATGTATAAAGTGAGGTAAAATAATTTTCCCCTTACATATTTTACAAAAAACCTACCCTTTTCACCAACAACAGGCCTATTGCTCTCCCCAAACAAACTGATCCATCCCCAACCAATGTCCAAGTAAAAGTCCCTCCCTCCAATTATTTTTTAAAGGTTTAGAAGAAGGCATTGTCCATACAGGTCTGGAGTTGGTTCATGCTCTGTTCTATGCTCCCTAGCTGGTTTTCAATTTGGTTGAGCCGCTACAGGCTACACAGGTGAAATTACCTTTCCAAGTGGGAACTGGTGGCAGCAGTGGCAGTCAGGGCCCCTGACAGGTGGTGGTGATACCTGAGATGTAATGGCCGTGAGGCTGAAGCTTGGGGCTGACTTGCTGGCCTGGGGCATGGGAAAGAGGCAGCTAGTTCCAGGTCTTCATCCTCCAGGGTCATCACTCACTGGAATTCAGACTGGATGGTCCACAGCTTCTGCAGCCAGGCCATTATCTCTGGTGCTGGTAGATCAGCAGGAGTAGCTGTATCAAGAAAAACAAAAAGAAAGAAGACAAATTGTAATCAATCCTCCATGCCTGCACACAATAGTTCAAAATTAAATAGTGGTTGGCTCAGTAGCAGTACATTGCTGCTTCCCTAGGGCAAATGAAATGTGATGTGATTCTGATTAGGTGTCCCAAAGCCAATTTTATTTTTTACCCTCACATGCCTCACATAAAAAGCATTGACTGCCTGGCAGAAAAGAATTAAGGCAGAAAAACACCAGATTAAAAATTGTGATTAGATTTTTTTACTTTTAAAAGCTTTTCTAGTAAGTAAAAAGACACCATGGGGCTCATTATGATGGCAGGCGGAGGCGCCTCCGCGGTGCTGGCGGTGGCAGAAAATGTAATTTCCCACACGCCAGCAGCGGTCCTCACACACGCCATATTACAATGGCCAACCAGCCCATTTCCAGTCTGCTGCGGCCTTACTTGAACCGGCATCAAAATGTGCCCGCCACCACAATGGTGGGAGCCAATAGAGACCCACCACCGTGCGTAATGACATCCTGACTGCCATACAAATCTGGATGCCCCAAACAGCCAGTCACACCGCAGCGGAGAAACCACCAACCAGAGACGGCGGAAGCACGATAGCAGAGCTTAAATTGGGACTTCCGGTCCCCACCACCCAGTCCCGACCACAATGGATCCAGCTCTACTCATCTTCCTGGTGCTGTACCTGATACACTACCAGCAAGTTATGCACCGTCGCAGACAACGCAGCAGGTAAGCAATGATACAATTCTGCACATAACCACAACACACAGCTCCTATCCTGATATACGGTTCCTGTCCACACCAGACACTCTTGTAGGGACAGGAACACATCAACAAGTGTACCCACCCACGTCCTACCTGGCACTAAATCACCTCTCTGCATCCAGGTCACCTGTTAACCATGACATCACAGCAATCTCCCGGTCACCTAACCGCAGCGGTAAAGACGCTGGAAAACATGCACACAATTCAGTTAGCAGGGCCAGTGCAGGCATGGGCAGTGTCCAAAGACTCACAGGGCCACATCTTCACCCTTCACACACTAGGCCCCACACACCCATTAGGAGACATACTGTGAGCCCCTCCTGTGCTCCCTCTGCACAACTAACCAGCCAGGTGAACCCAGACCTTGCACCACAAAGGCAACCCTTCTCCCCACACCCACACTCCACTCAAGTCAAGCAAACTAAGTCCAGTCATAAAATGAACACTCACATTGAATATGAACAATCACCTAACTGTACACACTGCCTATCAAGCCACCCAGACGCACCCCACACTGACACACAGTCACAGACACATACCAGATGCCAGCAGCAATTGAGAGCAAGATATGGGATAGCCAAAAGTGAGGTGGACAGTGATGGAAAGACAAGGAGCAAGCCACAAAGCATGAGTACATCACATGCAAGAGAAGGAACATATCACAACACACTTAGGCCAACATATCACACATGGCTTGCACAGTGAGTTAGATTAAACCACAGTAACCTCTGTGCCACAACTCATGGAGACAGCAAGACAGGCCATGCATAGGCACAGGGGTGATAGGAAGTGTTTGAAGTAAAACATTGATCAGCCACACATCTGTATCTACTTACTTGACATGTGTGTGTCATCAGCACAACACACAGGACCCATTGACACACTCCATGACTGTCAAACACAACTTGGACCCTTCACACATATCCCTTCTCCACCCACCTCACCCTTGCACCACTCAACACTAGTGTCAAACACATTGAATGGTGCAAATAATGTCCTGTGAATACACTGACAAATGATCACACTCCCTAGGGTGCGGCCACAAACATCATACAAATGTTGTTTATTTAATGGAAAATAAAAACTCATCCAAAGAATTGTTTAAAATAGTTAAAGAACTCTGCAGCCCCATAAGCCTTTCCTCGAATCTGATCCCATCACAAGAAGGATGTGATCAAATAAATGACTTTTTCTGTGAGAAAATAGACAAAATCTACACCTCCTTCTCCAACAATGACCTGGAGCACACAGAGCATTTTGTGATACCCACCTCACAGGCCTGCTGTTCCAGTTTTGTCCCTTTCTCAGAGGAAGAAGTAAGTAAGGTCATGTTGGAAATTAAATCAGGCTCTCCTTTGGATCCCTGAGCACATCACATTTTCTCGCAATTAACCCCGATAATTTGTCCGGCAGTAACACAAGCACTTAACCAGTCACTAAATTCTGCCGAATTTCCATCAATCTGGAAAAATGCAGTAGTCACCCCACTGATAAAATAAAGCAGGGGCAGACATTAACAACCCTGCCAACTACCGACCCATATCACAACTACCCTATCTATCAAAAGTTTTAGAAAAATTGGTTAACAGGCAGCGTTCTAATTTCCTTGAAATTAACAACTTATTGGATGTCTCCCAAACGGGTTTCAGGGCCAATAATAGCACAGAGACAACACTCTTGGCCGTGCTGGATAACATCAGAACACAGGTAGATCGGGGGAAAACAGTCGCCCTGATATTATTAGACCTTTCGGTGGCGTTTGACACCGTTCCACACAACCTATTACTAGGAACACTTGCAGCAAAAGGAATTCGGGCAAAAGCATTAGGTTGGCTGAAATCCTTTTTGTCAGACAGAACTCAATCTGTGCGCTTGGGCAACTTTTCGTCTCCCCTCCGGAACATCAAATATGGGGTCCCACAGGGGGCCTCACTGAGCCCAACATTATTCAATGTATTTGTATCTTCCCTGGCAGAGATAGGAAGAAAGTGGGGTATCGATATCTGTTCATATGCAGATGATACCCAACTAATGGTAACCCTAGATGGGGAAGAGGACCCGAAGGATAGACTGCTAAACTGCCTCACCGAATTATCTGGCTGGATGTACAGCCATTGTCTAAAACTCAGTGCCGATAAATCTGAAATACTTCTGTTCGGTGGATCACAACAGCTATGGGATAACAGCTGGTGGCCCGTTAGCTTGGGCACCCCTCCCAATCCAACACCGACAGCAAGGAATTTAGGAGTTATCATTGATAACACCCTGTCCATGAAAAAGCACGTGTCAACAATCTGCGGCAAAGGTTTTGCATTATTAAAAATGCTCAGAAGAGTCTTTCCATGGATCCCCACTGAGTGCAGAAAGACTCTGGTCCAGTCACTGTTGATGAGCAGGCTGGACGATGGAAACTCTTGTTTGTGGGCATGGCAGACTACCTCTTCACAAAATTACAAGTAGTGCAGAATGCGGCAGCAAAGGCAATCTGCAACAGAAAAAAATATGACCCAGCCAAGAGTTGCCTAAAAGAGCTCCATTGGCTTCAAATGAGACAAAGAGCCACGTTCAAAATGCTGTGTATAACACTCAGAGCATTGTATAACACTGGCCCCCACATCCTAAAAAATAGGATCAAGTTTTATACTCCCACTAGGAATCTCCGCTCTCAATCGACAGGGAGAGCAACAGCTACCCGAGTGAAAAGAGCCAGGATGGGAGGACGGGCCTTCTCCCACCTAGCTGCAATCAGATGGAATGACCTACCCAAGGATCTTAGACTCACGGACTGTCACCTGACTTTCAGTAAAAAATGAAAATCCGCTCTATTCCCTAAACCAGACTAACTCCTTTGGACTCAAGTATTAGCCCACTGCTTATCACAGAACTCATAGCGCCGTCATATCCTATCCAGGATGAATGATTGCGCTTTAGAAGTAACTAAAACATAAACATAAACACACACTCAGGGATGCCTGAACCAAAGCTGGAACAAATACAATAGCCTAACACCAACCTCACCAACAACATACACAGAAGTACAACAAGCCCACATATGGCCAGTCAAACAGCGGAAAGGCAATGGGAGCCCATACAGAACAGGAGTACACAACATTATCACTCTGGGCCAATGCACAGACACCATACCCAAACACAGACAAGAAGTGCATCATCTCAAAACAATCATGAACACAAACTGGGAGCAATGGGCCAATAGGAAAACACAGACAGACATACCACACCACCCATCGAGTCAACATGGTGTAATAGTGTACCACATGCATGCACATGCACAATTCTAACAAGTGACAAGTCTAATATAAGAGGCGACACCACTAAGGTGCAATCAAAACCATACCCACACAGAAACCCCTTTATTTAGCAAGGACACTGGCAAAGCAGACAACAGGATTAACTGTTTTTATTACATATTATACAGATAGGCATCAGAAGTACACAAAAGCAAGACCAGTGGCCAGTCCAAAGTGCAAAGTAGGTACATGAAATCCTGCACAGGGAATGGGCAAACACAGCAATGAACAGCAAGGTCAGTGGCCAGTACAAAGTGCAGAGTAGGTACATGAGAAGCTGCACAGGGAATGGGCAAACACAGTAATGAACAGCAAGGCCAGTGGCCAGTACAAAGTGCAGAGTAGGTACATGAGATCCTGCTCAGGGAATGGGTAAACCCAGAAATAACCAGCAAGGCCAGTGGCCAGTCCAAAGTGCAGAGTAGGCACATGATATCCTCCACAGGGAATGAGCAAACATAGTATGGAATAGCAAGGCCAGTGGCCAGTCCAAAGTGCGATTAGGTACAAGAGATCCTGCACAGGGAATGGGCAAAACCAACAATGAACAGCAAGGCCAGTGGCCAGTCCAAGGTGCGGAGCAGGTACATCAGATCCTGCACATGGAATGGGCAAACAAGGCAATGAACGGCAACGCCAGTGGCCAGTTCAAAGTGCAGAGTAGGTAAATGAGATCCTGCACAGGTAATAGGCGAACACAGCGATGAACAGCAAGGCCAGTGGCCAGTACAAAGTGCAGACTAGGCACATGTGTGGATGAGATTCTGCACAGGGAATGGGCAAACACCAAGGCCAGCAATGAACAGCAAGGCCAGTGGCTAGTCCAAAAGTGCAGAGTTGGTACATCAGATCCTGCACAGGGAATGGACAAACACAGTAAGGAACAGCAAGTGCAGAATAGGTACATGAGATCTTGCATAGGGAATAGGCAAACTCCGCAGTGAACAGCAAGGCCAGTGGCTAGTTCAAAGTTCAGAGTAGGTATATGAGATCCTGCACAGGGTATGGGCAACGACAGCAATGTACAGTAATGCCAGTGGCCAGACCAAAGTGCAGAGTAGATACATGAGATCCTGCGCATGGAATGGACAAACACAGCAATGAACAGCAAGGCCAGTGGCCTGTCCAAAGTGCAGAGTAGGCACATGTACGCATGGGAGGCTGCACAGGGAAGGGATGCAACTGTACACTGCCATGGTCAGCTACACAGTTAGGGGATACAAATGGGCAGTGCAGGTACCACTGTGGGTGAGAAAGGTGTGTGAAGGGAATTTTGACTCAGACTTGGCTGTCAGTCAGACTGGGAGGTGGCTGAGTGCCGTGGGCAGTTGCAGGACTGGACCTGGGAGAGAGAGGACCAGCTGAGGTAGAGGCATCTGTGGCTTTGGGAGCCGGAAGGCTGCTTGAACCGTGTGGTGTGGATGCACGTGTAGGCGGAGACATGCTGCCGTGAGATACGGTGTGGGTGGGAGAATGTGGAGGGGTGCCTTTCTACTTCTTGGGGAGTTGAAATGGCTTTTATGTTGTGGTAGGAGTGGGAGGTGGGGCGGCCACAACAGGAACACTCTCCATCAAAGGTGCATCAGGTACAGCCGGTGGCCCTCCCTCTGGGGACATGCTGGATCCAGCAGTACGCTTGGCCTGGCCTTGACTTTGTCCCTCCATCCCCTGTTTACCAGGTGTACCCCCTACAGTGCCCTCCTGTCCCTGCTTTATAGGGATGCGGATGGGAGGTTGTGGGTGAATCTGCCTTGGAGCTCTTTTTATTTGGACTCTTAGCAGGCATCAGCTTCTCAGCAGGCATGGCACTGTCTGCTTTTCTTGGTGAGACGCTTTTGGGATAGAGTGTCCTTGGCTGGGGTTGCCTCTGAGGCATGTGATGCTGAGTGCTGCTACTTGGATTTATGGCCCTTTGTCAGCTGAAGGGCTTTTGCCTTGGCGCTCTGGGGTGGCCTTGGATGTTTTGGGGAATGGTGTCTGCGCTCTGGCCCACTTGGGCTGCTGCTGTTGTGTTCTGTATCTTGAGCCTGAGGTCTGTGGTTTGTGGTCATTCTCGTTAGATGTAGGCACTGGCAGGGGTGTGTCCAAAGGGACTGGAGCTGGACTCTGAGCCTGTGACAGCTGAATGGCTGCAGATACTGTGGATGACAAAGACTGGATAGTCCGGTGTCGCCCACCCACTTCTGAATGAATCCCTCCATGAAGGCAACTACCTGTGCCAACTTTTTGTCGTGGTCTAGGAAGGCATTGAGGTGAGTTGTCTAACCCACACACAGCTGGCGCAAAAGGTCCACAGCCTCAACACTGATGGCAGCAGGGGAGACAGCGGCAGGGGCAGCGGTGCTTGGGTGAAGGACAATCTTCCCTTCTTACTGATGTGAGCATGTACAGCACTAGTCGACGTAGCTGGGGGGGTGGGCACTGGATGCTGTGTGGTGGAAGAGGAGGCAGAGTTCCTGCTCCCTGTGCCTGCTAACATAGAGGTGTCACCAGTGGTGTCAGATGACGTTAAGGCTGGTGCCTCTGGCTGTGATTCGTCAAGCAGACTCCTGTCCCCCTCTGATTTGCTGATCACATCAGTGTCACTGTGCTCACGTGTAGCAGTTGTGCTTGATTCCTCACCACTGGTGTTCATCCCCTGTCCTTCTGTGCCCACGGTAGATGCTGCAAGAGACAGAGACAAAAGCTCAGTTCAGTGGCATAAGCACTAAACAAGATGATGATATCGCCATTTGGCACACCACCCTGTTCAGTAACATTGTGCTACTTCAATTCCAAACTCAAATTTGGCATACGTGAGCCATGTGATGACCACACAGCCGAATATCCTGCCTTTGGCTCAGTGTAACTTGACATAAAGATCCATCTGAGCATACCTAGGTCCCTGAGGGTGGATAATATGTCCCTGCAACATGTTGGCACAGTCACATCTGGGGGCAGCAGAAGGGGACAACACAGATACAGATTACAAAATATCAGTCCACAATGGCCATGAGCTCATGCCATCCACTATGTTGTACTTTGGGGCACAACTATTGTTGCAAATTGGTGTCAGATGTGTAGTCCTCACAATTCAGAGGTCAGGCACTGCACACATTGATGTAAGCACACTCAGATGAGGCAAACTGCTGTACCCTTCCATGGGATGTCCCTGCCATGTGACCATTAGTATATAAGTGTCACTACCGTGAGTGTCGCTATGGCATTGGCAGTGACACACCACAGGGGCCAGCCGGTCGCTACCTTGATTTGGCTTATATACATTGCTAAGAATAACCATGATTTGGGTGGCGGAGCATGACAACTACCATTTGACCATAAGTATATACGTATCACTACTAAAAGTGTGGCTTTGACATTGGCAGTGACACACTGCAGGGGCCAGGCGGTCGCTACCACAATATGGCTGCTATACATTGGTGCCTATGACCGTGATTTGGGTGCGGAGCATGCTAACTGCCATTTGACCAGAAGTATATATGTATCACTACCGCAAATGTGGCTTTGCCATTGGCAGTGACACACGGCTGGGGCCAAGGCAGTCACTACCAAGATATGGCTGCTATACATTGCTAAAATGGAATGACCGTGATTTGGGTGGCGGACCATGACAACCACCATTTTCCTATAAACATATTTGTATCACTACCACGAGTGTGGCTTTGGCATAGGTAGTGACACACCGCAGGGGCCATGCAGTCGCTACCCCGAATTGGCTGCTATACATTGCTAAGTGTGACCATGATTTGGGTGGCGGAGCATGCCAACCGCCATTTGACCATAAGTATATATGCATCAGTGCCGCAAGTGTGGTTTTGGCATTGGCAGTGACACTCTGCTGGGACCAGGCGGTCGCTACCGCAATATGGCTGCTATGCATTGGTACCAGTGACCCTGATTTGGGTGGCGAAGCACTTTGACTGCACCTATGGATACATCATGCTGTGGGAATGGCCAATGGCCAGATATCTTTTTGGAAAAAGTGGGATCCCTACAAATACAATATACTTGCTAATCACAGAGAATAAAGTATTTAGTAAAGAAACAATCGCAAGCTTTCAATTAGATATTAAGTTAAAATATTCTAGGCCTCGTTACGCAAAGTGTTACCACACAGAAAGCCATTAATAACAACTGACTAAAACAATAACAGATTTTTTATAATAAAAATATATTTTTATTTTGTTAAAAAAAAATTGAGAAATATCAACTTTCTACGCCAAAACTTAAGCATTAAACTTTTTAGTCTTTAACTACTGGTAGCAACAACACAGATTTTCTTTAATACATCGATCATTCTGGGGCTACAGTACTCCTCCCAGAGTAATCCCAGTTGCCCATTTTAATTTATTATTGTAATCGTTTTCGCTATAGACGGTTTCCTGACAAAGGCAGGAGTGCCGAAACGCGCGTAGTTGTCATCTACCACTAGCCTTCATCAATTTTGTCCAGAAATAAACAATTATTGAATGCATCAATTGAAATGATCTCTTTCTTTTATGTATATATTATATCTGTTTATGATTTTGGTGAATATGCATAGTTATGCAACTGATTAAGAATATATATTTATAAAAAACGTATCCAAAAAATAGATTTAATAACAAAATAAAAATATATTTTTATAATAAAACATTATTTATTGTTTCAGTCAGTTGTTATTACTGGCTTTCTGTGTGGTTACACTTTACGTTATGAGGCCTAGAATGTTTTAACTAAATATCTAATTGAAAGCTTGCTATTGTTTCTTTACTAAATACAATGGTCAGTTATCAACAGTGCACAGTGGCCACATGATTAATGGCACAAGATTGTGCACGCAATGGCAATGTCACATTTACCCCACTGCTGACTACACATGCCATGTTGGTGTATATCATTGTAAACTTTGGCATGTACACAGAACAGGTTTACGATGGACTCTCCAATGGGTGCACATGTCAGTGTGTGATAGGGCTGAACAACTCACAATGATGACTGTCTGACCACACATTGTGCATATGTCACTGTCTACTTTGCTTGGCTCATGCACACACTTGCTGATTACGCACAGACTGTGATCATTATGTTGTTGATATGTGCCCTGTTCAACTTACCCAAGAAGGTGTGGCAGGAACAGAATCTAGGTAGGAGACAGTAGTGTTGCATTTTCACACATATGCTGTATAAACTACTCTCAGGGCTGCTCATGCAAGATGTGGCCAGATCCCTTTGGGCATTCACATAGTCAGATATTGTTTAGGAGAAACTCGCTGTGTGAGAAGAGGACTAGTGTACGACTAGTGTAGCTGAAGTTGTACCTACATGTAAGCTGTAAGCTGAACTGTGATGAAAGTCATTGTTGGCGTTGTGTCAGTCAAAACCTAAGATGTTGGACACATCTCATGGTGGATTGCATTGGCATGTTGTCCCCTTTCATCGCACCTTGGAGGATACCAAATATGCATAGTCCCTCACAGAGCTGGCAGACATGGAGGATGAGGAGATCATACAGAAATTCGGTCTGGATCGACCCACCCTACAACACCTATATGCTATGTTGGAGCCCCACCTGCGGCCTCGCAGAACATATCCAACTGCTTTCACACTAACGTCTAGTGTGATGGCGGCCCTGCATTATTTTGCTACTGGATCAATACAGTACACAGTGTCCAGTGCAGAGGAGATGTTGCAACCTATGTTCAGCATGGTGCTACGTGATGTCCTGTCCACTATGATGATCTACAAGGACAGATATATCCATTTCTCTAGGAGACATGCATTGGCGGGTGTGGAGGGTGATTTATATGCCCTTGGGCACATCCCCAATGTTGTTGATGCCATTGACGGCACACATGTTGGTCTAGTTCCACCACAGGTACGTGAGCACATCTACAGGAACAGGAAACATTTCTATTCCATCAATGTGCAAGTAGTGTGCCAGGCGGATATGATCATCTCAAATGTCTGTGCCAAATTTCCTGGCTTGGCCCATGACTTGAACATCATGCGTAACAGCACTGTGCCACAGTTGATAGCTAATCGGCTTCTGGAGCATGGATGGATTGTGGGTGAGTATTCAGAGTCAAGTTGTGTGCTGCGTGTGTGACATGCTGTCCTCTGCCACAGTTATATTACAAAGCTGGTCTGTGTACCTCACACCTAAGTGACTCTGCATATCTCAACCATCTTTAGTTTCTGAGCCCACTGAGGAATCCCAGGACCCCAAGTGATGTCCACTACAAAGATGCCCATGGGAGGACACGTTGTGTAGTGGAGTGTACGTTTGGTCTCCCGAATTCACGATTTCGCTGACTGGACAAGACCAGAGGTGAACCGATGTACTCGCCCAAAAGGTGTGTCAGATAGTTGCATGCTGCATGCTCCACAACCTGGCCTTGCCGAATGAGATCCCCCTGCTCCTAGACGCTGATGAGCAGCCGAGGCCCCCGCCTGCAAACCAAGCCATGTAAAGTGACAAGGATAGTGGAGAGGAGGAAGGTGTCGACCTGCATCAACAGCTCATCAACCACTACTAAACTTCAAGGTGAGTGACAATGTACAATGGGGCCCTTGTCTGCTGATGTCGTTGTTGGTGAAAAGGTCTGTGTGGACTTTGTGACTGCAGCCTGTTGTTGACTCAGTGCTGGCTGGCAATGTTTATCGGACAGGGTGTTTAGCACAGATACAGGATGTCTATGTTGGTACTATTGCTCATTGTAATGTGTGCAGGTTGGAGTACCTTGATGACATGTGTTGTGTGATGTCTGTGATGCCACCGCCTGACCAGTGAATGTTGTTCTGTTGTGTTTTCCTTGGTCCCTTCAGCCTCTCATTGCCAACAAACAATCCGTACTCCTGGTACATTGCAATCATTGTGCCATTGCACATTCTGTGATAAGCACGGAGCAGACACAATGACATAGGTGTGTAAGGAGTGTTTTTTTAAAATAGATATATTTGACAGGGGAGTGAATATTTACAGAAAGATGATTAGTGAAGCAATGAGTTGTCAGTGATGGTAGATGAGACAACCGAATAGTCACCACATTGCTGTGGTGGCCCAGTTCAACAGACGGATGCCATTAACATGGCAGTGTGGGGAAGGACAGTCAAAAAAAGTCAATGGCAAGATGAAGAGGGGTGACATCATGGCTGGCATTTGGCAGGTGCTTTGCCACAAGTTTACTCCCTTGGATTTCGTTGGATGGCCCCTTTGTAGTTTGGCAGGGGGTGCATCTGCTGTGGGGCAAGTGGCATTTGAGGAGTCCCCCCTCTCCTCTCCCGCAGGGGAGAATGTGGAACTGTCATCATGTGGGCCACTGGAGGAAGGTGATGTGTTATTTGTGCTACAGGCCTGTCCCTCAGAACCGCCACTAGCTGGCCCATGAGGTTCACAATTTGGCCCAGGCGGGTGTCAATGGACCTCAGCAGCAGGCAGAGCTCACGGGAATCCTCCTGAGCCTGGCCTGTTTGTCCCTGGGCCCGTTCATTGGCCCCAAGGACTCTGGTGATTTTGTCCAGGCCTTTGTTCCCAGTGTCCGGTTGGCTTAGACTCCCCCTTACCCTCCCACCTGCCCTGCAGTCACAGACCTGTTGCCTCACCACTGTATGCACCTGCCTACTCTCCCTGGCCTCCTCAGTTTATGGGGTTGGGTGGTCATCCTCTGGGGCAAGGAAAGTGTTGCAGGCAGCACTGGTGGTTGTGGTGGTAGTGGTGGAGCCCGCACAGGGGTCAGTGTCGTTGTTGTTGCTGAGGTGGTGGTGGTGGTGGGGCGGACAGTGTGTTCCTGGGACCTGTTGCGCCCGGGCATGCAAGGTGGGCTGGATTCTTGCTCCGCATCCTCGAAATCCATGGAGTCATCATCAGAGAGTCCATATCGCAGGGGTGGAGACAGGTAGGTGTTGTCATCCTCCGCAGTCAGTTAGTCACCTGTGGGATAGAGGGGAAATGGTCATTGAGGTGCACCCCTCAAGCTTGGTGTTCGATGAATCTTATTGCCAGGTTATGCAACAACCATTTTACTAGTTCTCACATTGTATGTCTGCACAGTAATGTGCTACATGAATGATGTGTAGGTACATTTATTCATTTTCCATATTGTGACATGTCAATGGATACCATGCCCCACATGCAGATTTTGTGATTACGAGGACATGTTGTCATCTGACAACTAGCAGAAATACAAATTGATGTGAAGCATCTTAGCTGATTACTCTGCCTGGCAGGCGTTACATCTGCGCATGACCTAGCCATTGTCATCTCATGCATACCTTTGCCATGTGTTGTGCTTTGATATAATTGTTCTATGCTTGGTTTGTTTTCATATGGTCCTTCGAGTTCAGCCCCCATGGAAGTCACAGATAGCATTCAGTGCTGTGCATGTTTGTGCCCTGATTATCTCCAACATGGGATTTGGTGAGTCACACTTTTTTTTATCTTGACAGTTACATACGCTTAGCTGTCTGCACACTGTAATTTGTTATTGTATCTGTGTCAATTTTGATGGGATTTGAGGGCTGGTGTCATATGGCTCCATGCATTTTGGAGGAATGTGAGGTGCATGCACTGTCTACTTACCTGTTCTGTTGTAACATTGGGGTGAACTTTCAGGACACTTCTCTCTGGGTGTGTGTTTGAGTGCTCCATCCTGCTCAGGGGTGAGACAGAGGTGCATGTTTGGAGTTATAGTGCAGGCCTCTCACCCCCAAACTGCCGTCCCTGTGAAGATGGCTACCTACCTGTTAGATGAAGGAGAACAATGCAATGGCTGACACATGCTTCTGGGTGTGTTTCTGAGTGCTCCATCCTGCTCAGGGGTGGGACTGCGGCTCCTTTTGGGAGCTGTAGTACAGGCCTCCCACCCCCAAACAGCCCTGCATGCCAAGATGGCCACCTACCTGTTAAGTGAATGTGAACAATGCAATGGCTGCCACATGCTTCTGGGTGTGTGTTTGAGTGTTCCATCCTGCTCAGAGGTGGGACTGGAATGCCTGTTGAGAGTTGTGGTACAGGCCTCCCACCCCCAAATATCCGTCACTGTGAAGATGGCTACCTACCTGTTGGATGAATGTGAACAATGCCATAGCTGTAACATGCTTCTGGGTGTGTTTTTTAGTGCTCCATCCTGCTCAGTGGTGCAACTGGGGTGCCTGTTGGGAGTTGTAGTGCAGGCCTTCAACCCCCAAACAGCCCTCCATGGCAAGATGGCTACCTACCTGTTAGAGGAAGGTGAACAATGCAATGGCTGACACATGCTTCTGAGTATGTTTTTGAGTGTTCCATCCTACTCAGGGGTGGGACTGTGGTGCCTAGTGGGAGTTGTAGTGCTGGCTGCCTGTACATATGCACCCCTGGGAATGTTGCAGGCTACCTTTGGGTGGTTTAGATGGAGTGGATGTTACATATGTGAGACCTGTGTTGGGTATTATGGTGCATATGAATGTACTTGGGCCTAGGAGGTGTAGCTTTGTGGTTGTGCAAGTCAATACATAGCAGTGTAATGGTATAAATGTATTTGTCCTTACCAGCCTGCACTCCCATGGCTATTCCTGTGAGACTGATAATAATACTAATCTTTATTTGGATATAAAATATCATCCTTAAAAGAAGCACGAACAGCAGTACATATTATTAAAAAAAAAGCTAAAAACTAGCATCACATAAACAATGATGGGTAGGTACAGGTGTTCCACTTGCATTATACAGCTCCCTATTGTAAACAATCCACATAGCATTGCTCTAACTTTAAAAAGTAAGGAAGTTGTGGTACCAGTGATTAGCAATGTTGGACTTATAGACCAACCAACCGGTGACAAATTGCAAATTTTAAAAGTAGATTCAGATAAAAATAGCAGCAATAATTCAGCAGCAGCGAGTTATTTATTTATTTATTTATTTTTAATATTTATAAAGCGCTGCATATACCCGTGGGCGTCAAGGCGCTAAAAACCAGTATCGACTAAGGGGATGTGAGGGGGTAAAATGAATGGATCAAATGAGACAGAATGGAAGAAGGAATTACTGAGAGAACAGCCAGGTTTTCAAGAGTTTGCGGAACTGAAGCAATGTAACACTCTGTCTGATATTGAGAGGCAAGGTGTTCCAAAGTCTGGGGGCTGCCACCAAAAAGCGTCGGTCACCCCAGGTAACTGTTTTGGTGCGAGGGACAACCAGTTGGCTGAGAGTGGCTGATCGCAGAGCTCTTGCAGGTTTGTAGGATTGTAGTTGGTCTCTGAGAAAATGTGGTCCTTGATTATGGGTTGATTTAAATACTATGCAGAGTGCTTTGAAATGAATTCTTTTCTGTACAGTCAGCCAATGAAGATCTTTTATGTTTTTGGAGATGGGTTCAAACTTTGTTTTGCCGGTAAGAAGACGAGCTGCTGCGTTTTGTATTGTTTGAAGTTTTGCAATTACTCTGATTTGAGCATTGAGGAATAAACCATTACAGTAATCCAGGGATGAGAGTACAAGGGCAGAAACCAATGTCTTGATGGCAGAGTCAGGGAGAAAAGGGCGTATTTTTCGGATCATTTTCAACTTCAAGTGCGCTGTGGATACTGTTTTGTTGGCATGGTTCATGAAATTTAATCCTTCATCAAAGGTGACACCAAGGTTCCTGACCTTCGAATCCGGCGTAGGAGGAGTACCGAAGGTCTCTGGCCACCAACAGGTGGACCAGGCTGGGGAGAGTGGACCAAAAATGAGTACCTCGGATTTTTCCGAGTTCAGCTTTAAGCAGTTTGTCGCCATCCAATCTCCTATGTCTAGGAGCCCTTTCTTAAATCTTTCAGCTACTTGCTCTCCGTCGCCTTTAATCGCCAACACTAGTTGGGTGTCGTCGGCGTACGAGGTAAGGCTCATCCCATGTGCTTTGATGGTCTTAGCAAGGTCCGACACATAGATGTTAAAAAGTGTCGGACTAAGGGATGAGCCTTGAGGAACTCCGCAGGGAGCAGAGAGTTGAGCTGATTAAAAGGGTCCCAAAATGACAGCCTGCGTTCTTTTGGCAAGGAAGGAAGCTATTAGGTTTTTGGCAATGTGGCAGATGCCAAGACCTTGGACACGGACAAAGGAAAAAGGACTTTTTAGCAAGTTAAAAGTATTGCAATTTAATTTAGGCTGTTGCCGACAGAAGGCGATATGCGTGGCGTATGTAGGTTGTAAGGCCTATATTTAAAGCTGTGTTTTCTGGGCTTAGGGCCGCGATGATCACCTGTCTGCCGGACCGGATTCCCAACCTGTTCCACTCCGCTTTCAATTTGCGTCTACGCTGAGACATGAGGGCTGGGCAGAGACAAACTACGTGCTCCATTGTTTCAGCCGTCCTGCCGCACCCTCTGCATCATAATACATCTGACGTACGACGCCAGCCTGGCAGGTCGTTTAGAAATTGCCAGTCACCGAGTCTGATGGCAATAAAACTAAGTTTTAGATGCAGGGAGTAGGTGCATGACAGGTAGGTTGCAGGAGCTAAACGCCCATACGAGATCATAATGGCCCATGCGTGTCTGCGTTTGGCAAAGTGTTTTTTATCAATAATGAGGGAGCTCATTCTGACGCATTTCTTTACGGTACTTTTAAAAACTGTTGTACTGGGATTAAGGTCCCATAGATCACCCTCGGATAGTTCTTGAATGGAATCTTTAAAAAGGCGACCATACGAGCCCCCTGGATTTTTCTCAGTGATGTCTAACCAAACTAGTGACTCTAATGAGCCTGCGTCTGCTTGTCTAAGTTTATGGCAACATTTTAAATACGTGCCAGTGCTAGAGACTTCGTAATTTAGCAAGCCCAGTTATAGCCTGATCTGGGCGGCAGAGGCACTTTTGGGCAAGCGAAGGACTTTTTTATAGATTTTAGTCACGTGTTGGTTTAGATTCGTATTTAATTTACCCCTGAAAATCTCAATACCATATGCCAGTGTCGGTCCAATTTTCGCTCTCATAACCTCTAATAAGGGTGTTAGACTTGGGCCGGACAGTTTTTTTGAGAGCTTTGAGAGGGTCACCTGTAATGTCACAGCTTTGCATGATATCTCCTTATGTTGTTTCACGATATTGCCCCAAGAGTCAAGGTTGACCCCTAAGTATTTGTATGCGCTTCCTACTGCAACACTCATTTTGTTATATGACCATCCTCCCCCAACTTTTATTTTTTTCCCAAAGGTAACCACTTGGGTTTTCTTTAGGTTGACCTCTAATTGATTTACAGTAGTGTAATTGTATAGTTTAGTCAAGAGCCTTTGTAAACCTATACGTGTAAGACTACAAAGCACTAAATCATAAGCATAGAGCAGGTTACTTATGGGAGCTCCACCCATCTTTGGTGGGTGGCTGTTGATTTCTTCTAGGGCTGTCGGCAAGTCAGCTATAAACAGATTAAAGAGAAGTGGGGCCTGCACTCAGCCCTGTTTAACCCCCTGGTTGTCATGATTTTCCGGGAGAGATGTGTGCCGGACCCCAACTTCACCTGGACCCATGCGAGACTGTCTGGATGCAGTATGGCAAGCACGTTCACCTCCCATGCAGTGAATATTTTTGGTGGGGTGGCCGGTCCACCGCCAGTCATCTGAGCCAGCTGAGGGTTCTTGTTCTTCTTCTGTTTCACAATCCTCTACAGGTCATGCCACCGCTTCAAGATTTCCTGCTTGGAGCCCGGGGTGGTACCTACTTCATTGACCTTTCCCACATTTGTGCTCTTGTGGCTAATGGTGTCTGTTGGACCAGGTGACCAAACAATTGTGGTTCTACTCTGATTATCTCATCTACCATGACTGATAACTCACTCTCTGTGGATTTGGGCATTTTCTTTTGTGCCATTGTGTGTGATGTGCAAATGTTTTGAGGTGAAGTTGTGAGGGTGGTTGGTGTGTGTGTGTGTGTGTGTGTGTATTTTGTGGTACTGGTGAGATATGTGGTGGTTTGCCTATTAAATGTGCTGCAGGGTTTGTTTCCTTCAGGGATGGAGTAGTGTAAAGGATTCTAGTCAGGAAAAGGACTCAATCAATCAATCAATCATGCCATTTGTATAGCGCACTACTCACCCGGGAGGGTCTCAAGGCGCTTGGGGGGAGGGGTATGCTACTGCTCGAACAGCCAGGTCTTGAGTTGTTTCCTGAAGGCGAGATGGTCCTGGGTCAGCCGAAGGTGGATGGGGAGGGAGTTCCAAGTCTTGGCAGCCAGGTAAGAGAAGGATCTTCCTTCAGCGGTGGCTCTTCGGATGCGTGGTACGGCTGCGAGGGCGAGGCTGGTGGACCGTAGCTGGCGGGTGGGCATGTAGAAGGTCAGGCGGTCGTTGAGGTACTTGGGGCCCAGGTCGTGGAGAGACTTGTGTGCGTGGGTGAGGAGCCAGAACGTGATCCTCTTGTCGACGTGGAGCCAGTGCAGGTTCCTCAGGTGGCTGGAGATGTGGCTGCGTCGGGGGACATCCAGGATGAGTCGGGCGGAGGCGTTCTGGATGCGCTGGAGTCTTTTCTGTAGCTTGGCTGTGGTTCCGGCGTAGAGGGCGTTTCCATAGTCCAGTCGGCTGGTGACGAGTGCCTGGGTGACAGTCTTCCTGGTCTCGGTCGGGATCCAGCGGAAGATCTTGCGAAGCATACGCAGGGTGTTGAAGCACGATGAGGAGACGGCGTTGACTTGTCTGGTCATCGAGAGAGAGGGGTCCAGGATGAAGCCCAGGTTGCGTGCGTGGTTGGTTGGCTTGGGTGAGGTGCCCAGGGCCGGGGGCCACCAGGAGTCGTCCCAGGCGGAGGGCGAAGATCCCAGGATGAGGACTTCCGTCTTGTCCGAGTTCAGTTTCAGGCGGCTGTCCTTCATCCACTCGACGACGTCTTTCATCCCTTCGTGTAGGCAGGTTCTGGCGGTGTCGGGGTCTCTGGTGAGGGAGAGGATCAGCTGGGTGTCGTCGGCGTAAGAGATGGTGTTGAGGTTGTGCTGGCGTGCGATGGCTGCAAGAGGTTTCATGTAGATGTTGAAGAGGGTGGGGCTGAGTGAAGATCCTTGCGGGACGCCGCAGATCACTTCGGTGGCCTCGGAGCGAAACGGGGGGAGGCAGATTCTTTGTGTTCTTCTGGCGAGGAATGAGATGATCCACTCCAGTGCCTTCTCTTGGATACCGATGTTGCTGAGGCGCTGGACTAGGGTGCGGTGGCAGACCGTGTCGAACGCAGCGGAGAGGTCCAGGAGGATGAGGGCCAATGTTTCCCCCTTGTGGAGCAGGGTCCGGATGTCGTCGGTGGCTGCGATGAGGGCGGTCTCGGTGCTGTGGTTGGCTCTGAAGCCGGACTGCGAGGGGTCGAGGGATCGGTTCGTCTCGAGGAAGGCGGTCAGCTGTCTGTTGACGATCTTCTCGATGACTTTAGCAGGAAAAGGGAGGAGCGAGATGGGGCGGAAGTTTTTGAGATCGGTGGGGTCCGCTGTAGGTTTCTTCAGGAGGGCGCTGATCTCGGCGTGCTTCCAGCTCTCCGGGAAGGTGGCGGTGTTGAAGGAGGCGTTGATGATGTTCCGGAGTTGGGGTGCGATGGTCTTGTTGAAGACGTGGTGTGGGCAGGGGTCGGTCGGTGGTCCGAAGTGGATGGTGTTCATCGTGCGGGCTGTGTCTTCGGTGGTCACCGTGGTCCAGGTGCGGAGGGTGGCGGTGGGGGGCATTGGTTCGACGGTTGGGTGCGTGGGTGGGGCGCCGAAGCTGTTGTGGATGTCGGCGATCTTGCGGTGGAAGAACGAGGCGAGGGAGTCGCAGAGGTCTTGTGACGGAGTGATGTCGTTGGTGCCGGTGCTGGGGTTGGAGAACTCCTTGACGATAGTGAAGAGCTCTTTGCTGTCGTGGGCGTTGTTGTCCAGTCGTTCCTTCAGGGATTTCTTCTTGGTGGTGCGGATGAGCTGGTGGTGCTTGCGGGTAGCGTTTTTGCGGGAGGTCATGTTGTCGGTGGTCCGGTCGAGGAGCCAGGCTTTCTCGAGGGTGCGGCAGGTCTTCCTGGAGTCCTTGAGGTCGTCGGTGAACCAGGATGCCTTCTTGCTTCTGGGTCTACTGGGAGGGTTCTTTAGTGGCGCGAGGTCGTCGGCGCAGGCGGTCAGCCACTGTGTGAAGTTGCGGGCTGCTTCGTTGGGGTCCGTTGTGTTGGCAGTGGGCTCTGGCTGAGGGAGGTGGTGAGCTGGTCTGCGGTGATCTTGCTCCAATTCCTGTGAGGTACCTGTTGCGGGTGGTGGTGGGTCGTGGATCTTTTGAAGCTGAAGTGGACGCAGCTGTGGTCGGTCCAGTGGAGTCCGGTGGCGTGGCTGAAGGTGATGTACTTGCTGGAAGAGAAGACGGGATCAAGCGTGTGGCCGGCATAGTGGGTGGGGGTGTTCACCAGTTGCTTGAGTCCGAGGTTGGCAAGGTTTTCCAGCAGGGCGGTGGTGTTGCGGTCCTTGTTGTTCTCCAGTTGGAAGTTGAGGTCCCCGAGGAGGATGTAGTCAGTGGAGGGGAGGGCGTGCAGGCTGATGAAGTGTGGTTTTATACTAAGATATGTGGGTGTGTCAAAATAGGGTATTGCTGCCGGTGTGTTGTGTGGGTTGTCCTGTGATTTGTATTTTTGAAGTTGCCATGGGGGTGTGTCATTTGGGTGTGTTAGGTGGTTTTGAGGGCAGAGCTAATTTTATGTGCGCAATTGCTGGCCTTGTGGCATTTTTTTTTTGTCGACTGCCATATTTGTCACTGAGCTTCTGCGGCGGTTGGTATGCAACAGCCCTTCTGCCGGCTCTCCCATTCATCACTGTTAGCCATTGCGGCAGTCAGAAACAACGTAAAGTATCGCTGTCAAATCGGGGGAATCCTAATTTTCCGTGCAGTCACTCTGCTGGCCTGGCGGCTGTTTGGTGTGTTTCAGCCATGAATTCGACCGGCACTGATGGATTTTCACCAGCTCTGCCCGCTACCACCGGTCTTTCGTGGCGTCGTTCCACCACAGTCGGGATTTATTAGTGGTTGATCCTACTCAGACCGCTCGTTTTGCTGCGGTATCAGCGGGCGGTTGATTTCGGCTACCATGGCGGTCGGGTGGTTTTTGGACTTCGATCCTAATGGACCCCTTTGAGTGGAGAAATGAAAATAAATGACTTCTTATTAATGAATAGGCCTTATGCGCTACGGAGTACAATTTGTTGTGCTAAAATAATGGAGGCATGCTACCAGTCTGTCAGGTATATTGCTACTGTCTGCACCGAGGACAGCTGTAGTAGACAATGATCTCTCTTTAATTCCAATGGCACTGATCTTCTCCAAATGCCTTTCACTTTCTACTCTGACTCCAAATAGGCAGATGAATAATAAATAAGACTTCAAATAGGCAGATGAATCATAAATAAGATACCACACCACACACGTCACGTATAAAATGTGGATATAATTATCCCTTCTGCATGGCCAGAATTATGCCCGGCACTAAGGGGAAAGGAACAGGCTATATAGATTGTATTTGGGGTATTCATCACAGAGTAACCTTTATGCCAAACTTGAAATCAAATCAGGTACTTAGTCTTACTTTACTCACAGGCCTTGCCCACCACCACAAATTTTTCCTAGCAAATTAATTTGCTGGGCAGTAAGGAAAGGAAACTTGACTTACTCCATTGCAAGGGATGGTAGAAAGATTAGGTGGGTAGGTAGAGTTTTTGCTATAGAATAGAGGGGTGTCACTGATCATCAATTTGTTATGTGCCTAATATTTGGCTTATAATGTCCCAAAAATATATTTTAAGCTTTGGCTTATTCGGTCACTGTCATTAATGAAAGTAAAAAAATAGGAGCAGGTGTAAGATAAATCTGTAATGGGAAACCGTGTAATATATTTTGGAATTACTTCACATGGCCATAAAATATGGCACATGCCAACAATGGATTTTTCAATTTTTTTGGGACGGAAGAACTTAGGAAAGAGGGGGCAGAGCTTACCGGCGACTGAGATGGCCGCCTAAGTTCGGAGCTCTGTGCTCAGACACAAGATCCTGCCTGAATCCTACATTGACCTGAGGCATTCCCACAACAAAAACCACCACCCCGTGATGCTGCGGAGCTCCGTTTTCAAGGTAGCGCATCGGCGCAAGTGAGGGTTCAACGCTCACAGAGTTGCAGGGGTGACAGTGCGGCGAGACAACTAGGCTGTGGATCCCTGGAATCAAGTTGAAACCTAGCCGGCCGGAAGTGAGTGCGGGCCGGTACAACTCGCGGTGAGGTGCCGGTTGGAAACCTGGTGCGGCTCTGGACGTCCTGGTGAGCGGCGGTGGCACTTGCATAAAGTATGGAGCCTTAGCTCTTGCGGGCTGACCCCGGGCAGAGTGATGGCGCGGCCCCCTGGTGGGAGACTGTGGTTGGCACAGGGCGCATGCCGGAGGATTGCTGACCGGGTTGCAGTGGCGGTGAGCACCTTTGTGTTCAGGGCTGCTGGGGCGATTGAAAGACCTTGAGGGCATATTTGTAGGCCCTGGACAGATGCTGGACCCAATTGCTTCTTATGAGTGAGATGCAGGCTCATTTATAGACCACAATTTTTGCCCCTGTCGACTGGCTGTTATGTGGGCTGCTGCCAGGTGGAATACGCTGCATGTCCTGTTTGGTCCTCTTGCTGGGGGTCTTCGGGATCGTGGAATGGCATTTGGAGCCCGCATATTTTGCCACCATTGATCTGTAAACACTATATACTGCGGAGGTTCTCTTTTGGATGTCTGTTTGGTGCCAACTAGGTCCTGACTAGCCTGCTGGGGTGCCCCAGCTCCCTTGGTTAACACAGGTGAGGAGTATTGGAGTGATGCCTGCGAGGCCCTCCTTCATGTTGCTGGGTTAGTGGATATTTGGTGTGTTGGTGTGCATTGCTCTGCCCTTCATGAATTCAGTGCTCTGGATTGTGTTGGAGTGTTGATACTTTCCCCCGTTCTACACTGGATATATAGTGTGGAATCTGAAGCTTGCACCGTGCTGCCCTATCCAAACTTGGAGAGTACTGCTGGGGTGTGACGCTATGGGGAGAACAGATAAAACACAACAGAGACTGTCCTTTGACCAGCGGAAGCACAGGGACCGCACGTTGTCCGCAGATGATCGACAGATAGGTGGTAGACGGGTGCAGGACTCGCCAGATGGTGACCTTAAGACCATGCTGACCTTGATGAAAAAGGCCTGCAGGACTCCTTAATGGGTTTGGGCTCCAAGATTGACTCCCTTTCCTACCGAATGGATCGGATGTCCCAGAGACTGGACAAACATGCTGAGCGTACTGATATGGCAGAGCTCTGCATCACTGAAGTGGAAGAGGCGCACACTGAAATGTATTCCTGGCCGCAAATGCATGGATAAGGTATTGCAGGTGTTACAAGACAAGACTGAAGACATGGAAGCCAGGTCTCAAAGAGGCAACTTGTGAATTACCGGTCTCCCGGAATCAACATCTACCGGGAACATGGAGCAGTTCATCGAAAAATTGCTGATATCGCTTCTGGGCTCTGACACATTCTTGCACCATGTTCGTGGTCGAGAGGGCACATCGCTCGCTGGACCCGCCCCCGGCCCACGGCCCCCGGTACCCCACCGAGGCCTATCATAGCCAAGTTGTTGAATTATCGTGACAGAGATGCAGCTCTGCCAGTCCTGAGGGAGAAGCAGACTTTGCAATATGACGGTTCCATACTTGCTGTATTCCCGGACTTCACCATGAAGGTACAGGAGGCACGTCGCCAGTTCTTGCCTCTCAAGAAACAACTTAAAGAGCGTAACATTGACTATGCAAAGTTGTATCTGGCCCGTCTACGCGTCAACCACCAGGGCATATCAATTTTTTTTACAGATCTAAAATTGCTGCAGAAAGCCATGAAGGACTGGAATATGGGACAGATACGCAGCCCGGATAAAGATGTCATACTTGGGGCGGACGGAGGCTCGCTAGTGGAACAAGATTGATGGGAACCAGATCGCCAGACAGATAAGACTTGGGGCTATGAAGGCAATGCAGAGTGTCACCACCATTTGAGGGATGATCTAATGTTAGGATGGTACTGAGGGGTAGCCTGATGATAGGGGTAGTTTCAGATTTTCAGATACATTGTCCTGACCCTGCCACCTACCGTTATTGGGCACATTACAGTTTTGGTTGTTAGGCGGCTCTGGTTGCTTAGTTGATTTCAGTGTGTTATATTACATGGGACATATGTACCATTTGTTAATGTGCAATAAAGGCACGTCTGAGTCCGGAGGGCTGTCACCTATTACCTAGAAGGTAGGCAGTATACTGCTTATAACCTCCGCCTGCGAGTGTAACACACAAACTTGGGGACTGTTAATGAAGCTCTCCGAGGTGAGGCGCAAGTGCTCCCTTACTCAGAGCTATGCTATGTATGTTTTGTTTATTTAGGGGTTTATTTTTTTTGTGTCAAGTCCTGGTTGAGGGGGTCTGGATGTCGGTGGTTGTGGAGGGTTGTTGAGACTCAGTCAAGTCCTAGTTGGGGGGATCTTGATGTGGGAGGGAGGTGGAGGGTTTTTTGAGACTCAGACGTTGCAACACACACAAAATTGGAATGATTCACCTGTTGCGTTGTACCACGGCGAAATATGTTACTGATATATGGCGATGATGACTGACCCGGGCGTACATGTAGTGTGAAACAGTCGTGCTCTCCCGGCTGACACACTCAGCGCACTCACATGGAATGTTCGGGGGCTAAACGACAATAGAAAGGTTCGTAAAGTTCTCTCATACCTAACGAGACATTATATAGATGTAGCACTTTTAAAAGAAACACACCTCCCGCTTAGTTCCCCAATATTGCGGAGCAGAGGCCTGCTAAGTAACATTCCCTCTGCTTGTTTCACCACACACGCGCGCTGTGTTTTTAAATGGGTCAACCCTAGGTCAGCACTCAACATCAGTCCCTGTTTACGGATAGTGAAGGTAGATACGCTATTACTAGATGCTGTGGGATGGGCATGGAATTACTTATTGTTAATATATATATGGGCCAAATTTTGATAACCCAGAATTTTTTTAATTACTAGCGGATAAGGTGAGCAGTTATAGCGAGGACCATCAACTGTGGGGGGGGGGTTGACTTCAATCTAGTTCGGTGCCCTGCATTGGATAGGTCAGGGGGACCTGAGAGGAACACGACTGCTGCAGCTATAGAGATCTAGAGTGTGCTGTTTAAATTTGATTTAATGGACATATGGCATTGGAAATCCCCGCAGGCCGGACATACAGTTAATCTCCGAATAATTATTATGATATGCAGATGCCGTAACATTGTACCTATCTATATCAGATTGCATACAATACTAGTATAGGCTATTGTTGAGTTAGCTATACTAATTCCTAAAATCCTTATTGCAAATTTCTTTAGCAACAATTACATATGGAACTACTACATTACAATGAAATATCTTTGATTGTAGTCCCACTTCTCAACCCCTTTGATACACCAATTCAGTCTCCCTTTTTTGCAATGCATGGATGCACTAAACATCACTGTGAAATTGCTTGAGACAGTACGAGCTACAAAGTAAGTCACAGAGAATGCTAACTCACTGATATCACTAATTCACTATGGTGACAGGGGAACAGAGGAGCCTGCAATGCTTCTTGAAGTATCAGCCAAAGCGAGCATTGACAAGTACGATTAGGTTGCACCGAGAGCCTGCCAAGCTCAAATTGGATCACATAATAATATTCCTAACATAAACTAAACAAAACTTACCTCTGAGTCTGAGCAGCTTGTTAGTTAGATTTTTCTTAGCACTGTAGAACATAAACACAACAAATAATGAATGCTCACCAAGCGCTGTATCTCGAAACCTAGCAGGTCGAGCAAGTCTTAATCCCCGCCTAGGCTATCTGCCCAGTGGTGCATCAGCTATTGGGTGGGTCATTGTACTTGGCCAGCGTGCTGCACACACCTGCGCACCCTCACCCAAGGAAGCAGATACTCCTGCAGGGGTTATCCACTGCCAGGCCTAATGCCTGCTGGGAGGATGAAGGGGAGGTGGCACGGCACTAAATAAACAGTACTGCCACCTCTACCTCATGAAAGATTGCCTGGAGCTGCACCCCTTGGCGGCACTGCAATCTGCAGGGTAGGTGAATGCTGCGCCTCGCAGTGCGGGGGCCTGATGCCCCATTCCTCTGTTCGCCCTGTTCTGACATGGCACTTGGTGGGGGGGAAATAAACAGGGTAGGGAGGGAAGGAAGGAAGGAAGGAAGGAAGAAAGAAAGAAAGAAAGAAAGAAAGAAAGAAAGAAAGAAAGAAAGAAAGGAAGAAAGAAAGAACGAAATAAAGAAAGAAAGGAAGGAAGGAATGAAGGAAGGAAGGACATAAATTACATTCAAATAAGGAAGTAAAGGAAAAGTTCAAAAACTCATGAAATACCACAAAAAATGAAAAACACAAAAACACAGACTAATACAGTAAATAAAAATGAGGGGTAGATTAATGAGGAAGGGTAAGGATGGAAAAGAAGGGATTAAAAAACAATCCCAGCACAAGGAACAGAGCAAAAAAACAAGATGGCCAGGGCCGAACTGGGAACCAAAACCAGCCCTGGCAAAGTGCTCGGCCGGCCCCCCATCCCCATGGTTGTTGGAGGTGCGACCACGCTCTTTGCAGGGGCCGGTTTTCGGCCGATTTTGTTACAGGATCGTTTTTGCAGCAACGCTGCAAAAACGGCCCTGTAACAAAAAAACCGGCCCCCAGGGGCACAAAACTGGCCCCCACCCTTGCGGCGCACCGGGGGATTGCCCGGTGCCCGGAACGGCCAGTCAGGGCCTAAAGATGGCCATGCCCATATGAACAAAGTGGTGACATTCATGTTTGATTTCCAATGGCAGGGCAAACTCATGCGCTGCATTTACTGTAAAAAGGCAGCGTCAATGGTTGAGTTTGGAAACTCCACCCACCTGCGCAACTCCCCATAGTGCAATATCATTTTTTGTCCAGTCCGCAACCTACCCCCAGGCCTAGTTAGATGGACGGCTTCATTTAGGGAAATGTATCATCAAACTTTGCTGTTGTCAAACTCAGGAGATCTAGATCTCCACACACTTTTTGAAGTGGTTTCATGCAGCTCCTTCTGAATTGTATCTTAATCCCCTATTCAAAACACCAAAGTTTCAAGAAAACATGCATGAGGTATGGGTGCAAAATGTAGCAACAGAAGATACATGAAGGAGGCAAACGAAAGTCAGTTAAATTAAGGGTAGCATTGGAGGCCATTTGCACTTACAAGAAGCAGTAATTGGTAGAATAACAAGGCAATAGTAACTAACCTGTAAATTGGCTGTGGTAATTTTAAATTGTGGCTCCCGAGCACTATGACATTGGATCAGGTTTTCTGTCTTTAGACCTGGCGAAAATCAATCTAGGTTTCCTTCCAGTAAAACATAGAAAAGAAGGAAGTTCGCCTTCTAACGAAAGTAGAGTGGAAAGCAGAAAAAGAGACTACTCTAATTCTTTTTCTCAACTCGTTTACGCAATTTATACAAAACTTTGAAAGGATTGGGTATCTGATACACATTTATTTTTATAACATAGGCAGTCCTTCAGTGCTCAGGCCACCTATCAGCCCAGTTTATGTATCAGAATTGTCAATGAGTACATATGTTTTGTTATGTTAATTAGTTTTCTAACGCGCGCAGCTACTCCAAGGAGCAGATAGATAAGGAATGCAGCAATAATGGTAAACTGACAATAGTAATTCAAATATGACTGCTGTCACGGATAGACATTATTTAAACCAGGGCTGGACTGGCTGTAGCTGGCATCAGGCATTCCCCCGGGGGACTGGAAGGGTGGGGGGCCAGTTTTGGAGCGGTTGAGGCCGTGCTTGTTACTGGGGAGCGGTTTTGCAGCAGTGCTAATATATTGGACAGCAGTAACAAAATCAGAAGTAATGGATGCTTGTTTAGTTAAGCAGCAGTGCTTTCACATTAGCATCCATTAGAATTGCTACAACTGTTTTGAGTTCACAGTCCAGCCCTGATTCAGACATTCATTATCTAGATACTATTGTTATCCATTTGACTTGCACAGCCACCAGGTTTCTAACTATGGTGATTGTAAATGGCAGTCTTTTTGACGTGTTCAGCCGCCATGTTGGGACAGTGATAGGCACGCCTTGGCTGTAAGTGTGCATCGAAATACATTTGCCATGTTCACTCGCCATTTTAGTCGAGGCAGCAGCTGTGAGCCTGTTTTGGAGCAAGTGGGGATGCTGTTCATTTGCTTGTTTGTACAGATTGCTTGAAGCACACCTTTGCTGTTTCACAGGATATCAGTCCTATGGTCTGGTAATCACGACGTTTTCATCTTGTAAGGATAAATATTATTAATTACATGTAATGCTTGTATGGCCATCCTATAGAACATCAACTGATTTATAAGCTGTCTCATCCTAAACAACATGGTCATAATCTAGATACTACTCATCAAATTATCTATCTTATATTGTTGATTCAATAATGGAATCAAGCAACATTTACCCTAAACACTAAAGTTTAAAAAGTGGGCAATGATATTTACAAGAGAGGGTTGTAAATGCCAGGGAAGACTTATACAAATACATTAATGAGATGCATGTTGAAAAGCTTGGTATTGTGTCTTTTTATTATTTCCGTTAAGTTAATAACCTAATTCTGTGACTGCACAATTTGTCTCTAAGTAAAAGTTAAAAACATTACTGAAATAGTTCAGAAAAATACATTTTGTAATTATGTAACAATGAAGTCTTTCCTGTGAAATAGATGGGCACATGGCATGCTTAAATGCTTAAAGCAGAAAAAACATTTTACAATTACTAAGCTCAATAAACTGTGTCAGAAAGAAATGTCTACTGAAATACTGGCAAATTTCCTGTGTGCCAATTTCAGCCTACACATCTGGCACTGTGGTTGCAAGATGTTCTCTTGTGGGAAGACAGCAGATGGAAAGAGTACGCTATAAAATATTTCACAAGATCTTGACATTATTTCAAATGTTCTCCCGTCCTTTTTCAAAAAGAGCTGCTCCTGGGAACAATTTCCTTCACCTTCTTCATCCCAATAAAGCTCACTTGTGGTTATTTACTTCTTTACTAGCCAATAAAACCATGGCACACGCAAAGGATTTGCAAGCCTAGCAGTGCAAAGGAAAGAAGAGTAAAGTGAAACGTGCCTCGCGTAAAACTACTTTCAAAATGAATGTAGTGCACCTACGACTTTTTTTCATAAACATATTATACACATGACGGTTAGTACTTAGTCTACGAATTGCAAAGGAAACATTTTAGTGCAATAACAATAATGCATCGTCTGACATCATTTTGTGTTAAAGAGAGCTTTATGCAGAAATACCCTCTTGGATAACCAAAAAGAAAATGTGGAAAAGTTGTTGTCTAAAGAACAGGATTAACTCCAGCGAACCAACAACATTTATAAGCTAGGTATGAGTGCATTTTCAGGCATATTTACTTAAAGGTGATCTCTTATACAGGGCCGGACTGGGAGCCCAAAGCCGCCCTGGCAATTTTGTTGGACCAGCCTCCTTCCCCCTCATCGGGCAAGTGTGAAGCTTTGCGGCTTTTGTTACATGGGGTCGATATTGCAGCACCACTATAAAACCAGTCCCCAGTAATTACAAAACCCTCCCACACCACTGGCAAACTGCCCCCTACCCTTGCAGCCTCCAAAGGAAACACTAAATGCCCGCTTTGGCCAGTTCGGCCCTGCTCTTACACTTAAATATCAGATCAACAAAGGGAAGCAAGAAGCAGCAAGGACATTTCCTGGCGTGCACAGTGTGCAATGGAATATGATTTAAAGATACACTTTAGTATGTTTAATTAGCATGGATGGTTTTAAAATGTTATTAGATGATTCTGAAGATTTTAAATGGGAATATATACAGCGAGGGAACTCTAATGAAGCTAGGATTAATGCTTCATATCGTACAATGTTTACCATTCTCCTTCCAAAATCAAGAAATTTGCATAAGTCGTAGTTAATTGTCCCATATGTCCCAGATCATATATTTGTAGAATGTGCACCTATCCATCTGTTCTTGTTTAATACGGAGAGGTAAAGAAGAAAAGGTTTTGAGCAACATTTAAAAATTAATTGAACTTATATAACAAAAAGTGAAATTACGACAACGCTGATACAATTATATTATAATTTAAATGCATTTTTATAGAGATTACTATCTCTGAAGAGACATTGAATCATTTTAGGCCAGGCAGCAAGCTGCTCTGGAACCCAAGGTTAGTGGTAAGTAGTTGTTGTTTTTTGGGATTAGCCTCCTGCTCTCAAGGTAAACATTCTATTAATTAATTCCAATTTCTTTATGGTAAACTAAACTAATAGAAATTAGGCGTGATCATTAGTGTGTGCTATAAAAGTTCAAGCAAATGGTTGATGAAATTAATAGATGATCTAGGGGAGATTTTATGCCGAGTTTGGAGGTTCCTATCATGCTTTGTTCTTTGCTTTAGTTCCTATAGAAACAATATGTAAACTACATTTCCCATGATGCTTAAAAATAAGGACTAATCTGAATCGAGTAGTAGGAGACTAATGACTTTCAAGTAAATCATGTAATAGTTTTGACTTAGAGCAAAAAGACTTCTTTTCTTGCTGCTCACAGTCAGGAACAGTATTCTTGTATTTTAGACCTGGCATTCTTGGCGTGGTTCCCCAGACTTTTTGCCTACTGACCTCCTGTTTTGCTGACTTCATTTCTGTTGGCTTAATGATACTGTGAACTTTACCACTGCCAACCAGGGCTAAAGTGCATATGCTATGTACTTTAAACATGGTGACATTGGCTAATCCTCAATTGGCATATTTAATGCACTTGTAAGTCCCTAGTGTTGTGCAGTATATGTGCCCAGTGCCCAAATATTAAATGTTGCTAATGGGCATGCAGCACAGATTGTGCCACCCACTCAGTAGACATTTAAACATTACTCAGGCTTGCCATTGCAGAGCTTGTGTGTGCATCTTTAAACTGCCATTTCTACCTGCCAAGTTAACCTACTTTCCAGGCCCAAAACCTTTTTTTTATTGTATGTAAGTCAGCCTCTAAAGTGGGCCCTAGGCACCCCAATGGAAGGGTGCAGTGTATTTGAAAAGTAGGACATGTACTTTTAAGTTTAACATGTCCTGGTAGTGAAATACTCTTAACTTAGTTTTTAACTACTGCAACATCTTTTACAGTTTAATTTCCAATTAGGAGCAGATAGAAATTTGGAATATAGTGACTCTGCACTCACAATTTAAAATCACAACTTATGGTGAAGACAGATTTAAAATTGTAAGTCTGAAAGTGACAATTTTAGATGGTTGATATTTTCTTACTTTAAACATTTAACCTTTAACTAACTACACGTCTAGGTTGGGTGACAGCTGATATTTGTGCATTTCCTCTATGTAGTCACACAAAGGGAGCTGGGGTATGACATTTGCATCCTGGTGGCCCATCGCCAGGCTCATGGGACTTCCTGAGGTAGATTGGGACGGAGGAGCTGACACTTGCACCAGAATAGGGCTGTGGCTTTCCCCACTCAAACAGCTGCATACCCCCTTGTAGTGAGTCTGGAGCCAGGGTAGGAAAGGCAGGGACCTTGCGTTCTTCAAAGACCTCTTTGATTTGTCTCCCATTTCAAAGGCACATTTGGGTATTCGTACTGAGCCCCTGATACCACCAAATCAGAACTTTTCTGGCACCACGGACATTCTGCTTGGAAGAAGAGCTGCTGCGCTGCAGGAGGGACTGCCACTTTGCTAGCTGCTTTGCTGTGTTGGCAAGCTGCCTGCTGAATGCTGAGCGGTATTAGGGATGGCCATTTTGCTACATGTTCTGCTGTGTCAGCCTGCTGCTTCTTGCCTGGGAGTGAGAGGGACTAGAACTGCTCTCTACATCCTTGAACCCAAGTTTCTTCAAGGGCTTTTTGGCTTGCCTCCTGTTCTCTGAAGTCTTAGGGTCACAAACGGCTTCTTGCAACTCTGGTGTTGTTGTTGGACTCTGCAATCTGTGAGTCCTACCCATGACTGAGGTGCCCCTCCAGTCCTCATCCTAAGAAGTGGGTTCTGAAGCTCTCTTCTGAAAATAATGATGCAGGGACACCTTTGCACTGATCGAAACCAACACCATAGGCCAAGCATTTGTTAAAGCGTGACTACTCACCCCTAAAGGTCTCAAGGTGCTGGGAGGGGGTAGCAGGTTTCAGTCCATCAAGGGGGGCCTGTCGAAGAGCCATTTTTTTTTTTTTTTTGCAGAGGTGGGG
The DNA here is from genome assembly GCF_964261635.1 of Lissotriton helveticus. Taxonomy (NCBI): domain Eukaryota; kingdom Metazoa; phylum Chordata; class Amphibia; order Caudata; family Salamandridae; genus Lissotriton; species Lissotriton helveticus. The sequence continues at coordinate 519,231,925 of NC_136061.1, forward strand.
AGCGATGTTGTCTGTCTGAGGTGGAGAGGAAGGGCATTCCAGGCTCTGACAGCGAGGAAGGAGAAGGAGCAGCCTCCTGATCTGGTCTTTCTGGTGCGGGGATCAGGTGTAGGAGAGCTGGGCTGATCGTAGGGTCCTCTGGGGTGCGTGGAATTTGAGTTGGCTGTTCAAGTATGCTGGTCCGGTATCCTGGAGGGCCTTGTGGGCATGGGTGAGCACCTTGAAGGTGACTCTAGCTTTGATGGGGAGCTAGTGGAGTGTGCGTGGGTGCTGGGAGATGTAGCAGTGTCTGGCAGGTTGAGGACCAGTCTTGCGGCGGTGTTCTGGATGTTCTGTAGCTTGCGGGTGAGGTTATTGTTTATTCCGGCATAGAGTGCATTGCCGTAGTCGAGTCTGTTGGTGATCAGGGCGTGAGTGACTGTCTCTCTGTGTTCGAGGGGATCCATTTGAAAGTCTTACATAGGAGGCGGAGGGTGTGGAAGCAGGAGGACAAGACGGAGTCGATCTGGCGGTCCATTTTGAGCTTGGAGTCCAGGATGATTCCCAGGTTGCATGCGTGATCCGTGGGGGTGGGCGGGCTTCTGAGGGTAGGGGGCCACCAGGTGTCGTTCCAGGTATTGGAATTTAGGCCGATGATGAGTACTTCTGTTTTGTTGGTGTTTAGTTGTAGGCAGCTGTTTTTCATCCATTTGGCGATGGCTACCATGCCTTCTCGAAAGTTGTGTCTGGCGGAATTGGGTTCGTTGGATAAGGAGAGTATGAGTTGGGTTTTGTCTGCGTATGACACAACGTTGAGTCTGTAGGTTCTGACGATTGGGGTGAGCAGAGCCACGTAGATGTTGAAGAGTGTAGGGTTGAGGGAGGACCCCTGGGAGACTCCAATTATGGTTGGCGTAGGGTCCGTGAGGAAAGGGGGAAGTCTGACCCGCAGCGTCCTGCCGGAGAGGAAGGAGCGGATCCAGTCGAAGGCCTTCTCATGGATCCCTGCGTCATAGAGTCTGCATATTAGGGTGCAGTGATAGACTGTGTCAAACGCCACTGAGAGGTTGAGGAGGATGAAGGCTGTTGTTTCTCATTTGTCTAGACAGGTGCGGATGTTGTCTGCTGTTTTTTTCTGAAGCCGGATTGGGAGAAGTCGAGGATGTTGAGCTCTTTGATGAATGTGGCGAGTTTGCCGTTGATGGCATTCTCAATTACTTTCCCTGGGAACAGGAGCAGGCAGATGGGTCTGTATTTTTTTAGATCAGTGGGGTCCGCTGAGGGTTCCTTCAGGAAGGGGTTGACCTTGGCGTGTTTCCAGTCATCGGGGAATAAGGTAGTTAACAGGGATCGGTTGATGGTGTGGCAGAGCATTGATGTGATGGTGTAGGCGCTCTGTTGAAAATGTGGTGGGGTCATGGGTCCATGGGGGAGTGGATTGACTTCATCGTCTTCAGTGTGTCTCGGTGGTGAGGGCTGTCCAGTTATCGATCGCTGGCTTCAGGGTGTCGGGGGTGGTTGGTGAGGGTTCAGTATGTTGATTGCCTTCGTCAAAGTTTTCATAGATGTTCTTGATTTTGTGGTGGAAAAAGGTGCTGAGTTTGTCGCAGGGACCTGGTGAGTGAGGGATGTCGATTGACCCGCTGGATGGTTGGGCGTAATCCTGCATGATGTTGAAGAGTTCTTTAACGTTGTGTGCATGAGTGGAGATTCTGTCTTCAATCGCTTTTTTCCTCATTTTTCTGATGAGTTGGCAGTGAGCGCTGGTGGTGGCTCTGAAGTTGTTGTGGGCTTCTGTGGATTTGGTGCTCCTCCAGGTCTTTTCGAGACGGCGGCAACTGAGGCTAAACTCTCAAAGTTCAGTGGTAAACCATCTGGCTTTCTTGGCGTGGGTGTTGTTGTTTTTCTTGAGGGGGGCTATGGTGTTGGGGCTGTCGGAGATCCATCTGTGCAGGGTTCGTGCTGCAGTTTTGTGGTCATCGTTGTCCGTGATGGTTGGGGTGGAGTTGCTGAGCGATGAGGTTTGCTGGCCATCGGTGATTCTGGTCCAGTTTCTTTGTGAGAGCAGGTGCTGGTGTCTGTGGATGGTGGGTGTACTGAAGGTGAAGTGGACGTATAGATGGTCAGTCCATGGGAGTTCAGTGGTGTGGCTGAAGGTGATGGAGTTTCCTTTTTTGAAGAGGGGGTTGAGGGTGTGTCAAGCTGAGTGCGTGGGTTCGGTCACGATCTGGCGGAGTCCAATACTGTGGAGGTTGTCCAGGAGGGATGTGGTGCTGGGGTCCAGTTGGTTGTCGAGGTGGAAGTTGAGATCTCCCAGTAGGGTGTAGTTGGTGGACGCAATGGCATGTGGGGAGATGATGTACATGATGGAGTTGGTGAAAAGTCTGCAGGGTCCAGGGTGTCTGTAGATGAGGGTTCCTTGGAGGGTGGTGGTATGGCTTGCCAGTATCTTGAAGTGAAGGTGTTCCATAAGGTCTGTGGGCTAGTCAGGGAGTGTGGTCAGGCGGAACGTGGATTTGTGGACAATGACGATTCCTCCTCCCAGGCGGATGCTCAGACGTGAGGCCCTTGCTCACTTTGCTACTGGATTCAAGATAGCCTGGCTGATGAGGGTTATGAACCCGAAACCGGTCCCAGGATGCTTGATTCCGGTCCAGGGAAGGCATGGCTTGGCAGTTCGTGATGGACTGTTCCCATGAGGCACAGGGTCAAGTCTGATTTGCAAACTGGGGTGAATGTATGACATTGTTCTGTATTTTGCCCATCAACTGTGGTTTTTGCAATAATCAGAGTAGAACCACAATTGTTTGGTACCCTGGTCCAACAGGCACCATCAGCCACAAGAGCACAAATGTGGTAAAGCATAGTCAACAAGGTCAATGCAGTAGGAAACATCTGCGCTGCAAGCAAGAAATCATGAAGTGGTGGCATGACCTGCAGAGGATTGTGAAACATAAGAAGAACAAGAACCGTCAGTTGGCTCAGAGGACTGGCGATGGCCCTTCCATCCCACCAAAAACATTCACTGCATGGGAGGAGAAGGGAATTACCATACTGCGTCCAGAGAGTCTCACAGGAATAGCAAGGGGAGTGCAGGTTGGTAAGGACAAACACATGTAAACCATTACACTGCAATGTACTGTCTTGCACAACTACAAAGCTGCATCTTCTAGGCCCATGTCCATTCATATGCACCACAATACCCAAAACCGGTCTCACAAATGTAACATCCCCTCCATCTAAATCACCCCAAAGGTAGCCTGCAACATTCCCAGGGTTGCATATGTACAGGTATCCAGTACTACAACTCGAACCAGGCAGCCCTGTCCGTCCCCTCAGCAGGATGTAACACTCCATCCCACCAAGAAGCATGTGTCAGCCATTGCATTACAACTACCAAACTCACAGGTGGGTAACCATCTTTACAGGGAGGGGTGTATGGAAGTGGGAGGTCTGTGTCACAACTCCCACCAGGGCCCCTGTCCCACCCATGAGCAGGATATAGCACCCAAACACACCCCCAGAAGCATGTGTCTGCCATTGTATTGCTCACCTCACCTATCAGGTAGGTAGCCTTCTTCCCAGGGAGGGGTGTATGGGGTAGGAGGCCTGTATGACAACTTCCACCAGGCCCCCATGTCCCAACCCTGAGCAGGATGGAGTACTACCCCCCAGCCAGAAGCACGTGACAGCCATTGTATTCCAACAACTAAATTTACAGGTAGGTAGCCATCTTAACAGGGAGGGGTGTCTGTGAGTAACAGGCATGAAAACTCCCACCAGGTACTCCTGTCTCACCCCTGAACAGGATGGAGCCCTCAAACACACACCCAAAAGCTTGTGCCAGAAAGTCCAACTAATGTGCCAACAGAACAGGTAAGTAGACAGTGAACGCCCCCCACCATTCCTCTCAAAATGCATGGAGCCATTTGACAACACAAGCCCTCACATTCCACCACAATTTACACAGATACAATATCAGTTACAGTGTGCAGACAGCTAAATGTATGTAACTGTCACAGAAAAAGAAGTGTGACACCAAATCCCCCGTTGAAGCAAATCAGGGCACAAACAAGCACTTCCCACGTTGAAGCAAATCAGGGCACAAACAAGCACAACACTGAATGCTATCTGCAACTTCCATGGGGGCTGAGCTTGAAGGACCATATGAAAACAAAACAAGTATGGTCTTTCGAACAAATAAATCGAAGCACAGGACATAACAAAGGTATGCATGAGATGACAATGGCTAGTTCATGCGCAGATGTAACGGCTACCGGGCAGAGTAATCAGCAAATATGCTTCACATCAAGTTGCATTGCTGCCAGTTGTCAGATGACAACCTTTTATCGTAATCACAAAATCTTCACTTGGGGCATGGTATCCATTGAATGCGCAACATTCAATATGCGACATAGTTAACTCTGTGTTGCATACCCTGCAAATTAGATACACCGAACATCAAGCTTGAGGGGTTTACGTCAATGACCATTTCCCCTCTGTCCCACAGGTGACCAAAAACTGACTGCAGAGGACGACAACATCAACCTGCAGAGTCTGTCTCCACCCCTGGAACATGGACTCTCTGATGAGGACTCCCAGGATTTTGAGGATGTGGAGCTTGAAGATGGCACATCTGTTAAGCCAGGGCGTAACAGGTCTAAGGACCCCACTGTCGCCCCCACATCCACATAAGCAACAACAACACCTACACTGACCCCTGCTGGAGCGACTGGTGCGGCATCCCCACCAGTGCTGCCTGCAACACTATCCCTGCCCCTCCCTATCAACTGAGGAGGGCAGGGAGAGTAGGTGGGTGCATACAGTGGTGAGGCCACCGGTTCGTGACAGCAGGGCAGGTGGGAGGGCAAGGGGGAGTGTAAGCCAACAGGACACTGGGACCGAAGCCCTGGTCAACATCACCTGAGTCCTTGGGGTTTATGAACGGGCCCAGGGACAAACGGGCCAGGGTCAGGAAGAATCCCGTGAGCTCAGCCTGCTGCTGAGGTCCATGTACACCTGCATGGGCCAGATCGTGCATCTTTTGGGCCAGTTAGTGGCGATTCTGAGGGACAGGCCTGCGGCACAACCAACACCTCCACCGCCTTCCGGTGGCCCGCAGTATGACAGTTCTACATCCTCCCCTGCTGCCATGGAGAGGGGGGACTCCACAGACCTCACTGGCCTGCAGCAGAGGCCCCCCTGCCAAACGATCAAGGGGCCGTCCAAAGAAATCCAAGGAGAAATCCGTTGCAAAGCACCTGCCAAACGCCAGTCAAGGAGCCAGCCATGATGGCAACCCTCTTCACTATTACATTGAATTTGTTGACTGTCCTTCCCCAAACTGCCTTGTTAATGGCATCCGTCTGTTGGATGAGGGCACCACAGACTACTCAGTTGTCTCATCTACCTTCACTGACAACTCATTGCTTTACAATTCACCATTTTGTACATATTAACTCCCCTCTCACATGTACCAATTGTAAATAAACACTCCTTACACATCTATGTTGTTGTGTCTGCTCCGTGTTAAACACAGGATGTGCAATGTTTACCATGATTACATGGTACCAGAAACACAGATTGTTTGTAATCAAGCAGAGGCTGAAGGCACCTAGGAAAACACAACAGAACAATATTCATTAGTCAGGCGGTAGCTTCACACCATCACACAACACATGTCATCAAGACACTCCAACTTTACCGACATAGACATCCTGTATCTGTGCCAAACTAACTTGTCTCAGAAAGATTGGCATTCAGCACTGAGTCAACAACAGGCTTCAGTCACAAAGATCACATAGACCTTTTCACCAACAATGACATCAGCAGACAAGGGCCCCATTGTACATTGTCACTCACCTTCAAGTGAATTACTGGTTGATGAGCTGTTGTATCAGGTCGACACCTTCCTCCTCTTCACTTACCTCATCACTGGATATGGGTTGATTTGCAGGTGGGGGTCTCAGCTGCTCATCAACATCCAGTAGCAGGGGGATCTTCTTGCGCAAGGCCAGGTTGTGGAGCATGCAGCATGCAACTACAATCTGACACAACTTTTCTTGGCGAGTACATCAGTGCACCTCCGGTCTTATCCAGGCAGCGAAATGTGACTTCAGGAGACCGAAAGTACGCTCAACCACACAATCAACCACACAACCTGTCCTCCCAAGGGCATCATTGTACCACACTTCACTTGTGGTCCTGGGATTCGGCAGTGTTCTCAGCAACCACGGACGGTTGGGATATGCAGAATCACCTATGGGTGAGATACACAGACCAACTTTGTAATATCAATGTGGCAGAGGACAGCATGTCACATACCCAGCATGCTACTTGACCCTGGATACTCACCCTTAATCCATGCACACGCTGGAAGTGGATTAGCCATCAGCTGTAGCACAATGCTGTTACACATGATGTACGAGTCATGGGCTGAGCCAGGAAATTTGGGACAGACGTGTGAGATGAACATATCCGCCTGGCACACAACTTGCACATTGATGGAATGGAAATGGTTCCTGTTCCTGTGGATGTGCTCACATGCCTGTGGTGGAACAAGTCCAGCATGTGTGCAGTCATTGGCACCAACACCATCGGGGATGTGCCCAAGGTCATAAAAATCACCCTCCACTCCCGTCAATTCATGTCTGCTAGGAAAATGTATATATCTGTCCTTGTAGATCATCACAGCGGTCAGGACATTGTGTAGCACCATGCTAAACATAGGTTGCGACATCTCACCTGTGCTGGACACCATGTACTAGAAAGATCCAGTAGCAAAAAAATGCAGGGCCGCCATCACCTTAGACATGGGTGGGAAAGCCGTGATATGTTCTGCGAGTATGCAGGCGGGGCTCCAACATAGCACATAGGTCTTGTAGGGTGGGTCGATCCAGATGGAATTTCCGTATAACCTCCTCATCCTCCATGTCTGCCAGCACTGTGAATGGACAATGCACATTTGGTCACCTCGTACGTGAGATGAAAGGGGATACATGTCAATGCAATACACCATGAGATATGTCTGACATCTTATGTTTTGACTGACATACCGCCAGCAATGACTGTAAACACAATTAAGCTTACAGCCCAACTTACAAGTAAGGACACCTTCAGCTACACCAGTCGTACACCTGTCCGCTTTTCCCACAGCTAGCACATCCAAAACAATACCTGACCATGTGAGTTCCCAAAGGACAATTGCCTCATCTTGCATGAGCAGCCCTGAGAGTAGTTTATACAGCTTATGTGTGTAACTGCAACAATACTGTCTCCTACCTAGCTGCTGTACCTGCCACAGCTTCTTGCATAAGTCAACAACACAATCAGCGCAGTCTGTGCGTAAAAAACAAGTTTTTGCATGAGCAAAGAAAAGTAGACATGGAAATGTGCACAGACTTTCATCGCTGTGAGTTGCTCAGTCCTATCACAGATTTACATATGTAACCATTGGAGAGACCTTCACAACACTGTTCTGTGTACATGCCCAGCAATATCACAAGTCAATGTGAGGGAGTAAATGCCAATGTTTTCAATCACATACACCAACATAGCATGTTTAGTCAGCAGTGGGGTAAATGTTACATTGGCATTGTGTGCGCAATCTTGTGCCATGAATCATGTGTCTACTGTACACTGTTGAGAACTGGCCATTGGCGATTTACACAGCATGATGTGTCCATAGGTTCTGTCAAAGTGCTCCGCCACTGAAATCATGGTCACTGGCTCCAATGTATGGCCACCATACTGCAGTAGCAACCGCCTGGCCCCTGCGGTGTGTCACTGTGCTGTGTCACTGCCAATACCAGTGCCAAACTTGAGGTAGTGATAGATATGTATGTATTGCCAAATGGCAGTTGGGATGCTCCGCCACCCAAATCACGGTCACTGGCATCAATGTATGGCAGCCATACCATGGTAGTGACCGCCTGGCCCCTGTGCTGCATCACTGCCAATGCCAAAGCCACACTCACGATAGTGATAGATTAATATGTATTGCAAATGGTGGTTGGCATACTCCGCAACCAAAATAACGATCACTGGCACCAATGTATGGCAGACTTACCGCGGAAGCGACCACCTGGCCCCTGCAGTGTGTCACTGTGAAAAGTTGGCCTAGTGACCTTGCACCAGTCCAAACGATCCTTATTGATGGTAGGTTAAAGACAACCTTTATAGAAAGCTATCCTAGTGGTAGCTGTGGAGAGCAGACTTCAGGCTAAGTGTTGGAGGAATGTAAAGCTGCTTGTTTTACCAGTCTATAATCTCTTGAATGAACAAATGAAAGGAGAACCTCACCAGGTATATATATAAAATATATGTATTTATTCTAAACACATCCCTCTATTCCGTTTATGAGTCTAGAGACAAAAGTGCATTCAGTAAACTCAATAACACACAGTAAATTAGCACAATATTCATTAAGCCCCAGGGGCTATAAAGTGGTATAAGGACCATGACTTTCTTACATACAATGCCTAGAGCCTTTAGAACTGCTGGGGCCACCAGGAACCACCCAAGGTATTGACACATGGGACCCACGGGGGACACATGCAGTGTCTAAACACAGCAGCGAACACCATTAACTTCTATTGGGAGAGTCGCGGTTGGAAATTTAAAGATAAAGGACACTTTGAGGAGGACTTGAAGCAAACCCCTTTAGACGTAAGGGGTATCTAGAGCCAACACCCATGGGAGCACCGGAGTACTTGAGTTACCTCACCCAGTGAAGCCGGGTGCATAGGTGTCTTTTGGTGTCAGGTTTCGTCGTCGTTTTCAATGGCGATCTGCGGCAAAGTGCTGCTGCTGTTATAGAGGAAAGAGTCCGGGGTGATACAAGCCTCGAAAAAGGATCAGAAGAAGCTGAAAGCAGAGGGGACAGAGTCTGGGTCACTTGTCAGTGACCAGGGGCACGATAGTCGAATGCCCACCGATGTCGGGTGATTTTAGGTGAAGAATGTGAAGCTTGACTCTTCAGCCACGAGGACCAGGAGGCATTGACAACAACCAGGATCTGGAATCAAGCTTTCCCACAAAGGATGTTGAGTGCTGCAGTGTCGGTTTCCAGATGGGACCCAACAAGCCTTGGCAACAGCAACCCAAGCAGAAAGCAGAGATAGGCTTCGGTGCAGACCAGCAAGGTCTGAGGGAATCACCACTTGGTAGGGAGTCATGGCACCTCTGGAGCAACCAGGAAAGCCCATAGAAAAAGTAGAGTTGCCTTCCAGAGGACACACCAGTTGACAGACCAGGGATCGCGAAGGAGCCTCGAGCGGAAATGCAAGAAGCGGGCTCACTGAATACTCGTGGAGTGCAGGCCCACAATCTTTGGTGCACATGGTGATTTGGGCTTGGGCTATAAGTATCCTAAAGCACATCTTCAGGAAATCTCAGGAAGTTAATGTACTTAGCAAATGTGCATGGTGTCCAGGGGTTCTGGTTCCACATCACTCGTGAGGGCTGCGGGTCTCATCTTTGCTGGGGACTCGGGTTAGCCTGTCTGGAAATCCTCTATTTGGGCTGCAAACACTTCAGAGTTCAGTGGGAGCTTCAGAGATGCAGACCGGCAAATGCTTCATTGGTGCCTGCTTGAGCAGGGGAGTCACTCCTTGAGCCCAAGGGAGATTCTTCAATCCTCTAGTCTTTAGTAGGGCATAAAAGTTCCAGGATCCAATTTCAGAGTTTCGTCCAGGTGTAATCTAAAGTCCTTTTGCCAGGGGTCCCTTACTTATACTAAGAGAAGGGATTGGACATACTCTGGGGACCAACCTATGGGAGGGTTTGGAAAGAGGGGTGGCTACACCCATTTCCTTTGTCCAGTTTCATGCCAAAGCAGGGCCTGGTAGCCCCTGCAACAAGTTTGAACTGGACTACGCACAGGGACACCAAATGTGCCCCCAGTGCAGACTTCAAAGCACTCTCAAAGTGCACCCACCCAGCCCCAATACACTAAAGCCTGTCTGGGAGGCGGTTACTAGGAGTGGGCGTCAAATTCCGTTCTGCTTGTGAAATTTTGGCATTTTCGCGTTCTGCGCGGAACACGAAAATGTCAAAACTTCCGCGATCCCTGGCGGAACGGAATTGTATTATTGCATAAACTGTGGCATCTTAGTTGATAAATATGCAGGGCAGGATTCTTTCTGGTGCAGTGCTCTTGTCACAAAAATTAAATCTCAACAGGAAGCACTTACAGTCACTGGAGACAACTCTTCTGGCCCGTTATGCAGCTGTAGTGTAGGAAAAGCACTATACATTTACCCAACGAGGTAGCACTTACTGATTAGCCAGTAAAAGTACTCCAGTTGAGTGGAGGTATCGCACAAATCAGTGGCGTCTTCTTGGATAAATGCAGAGCAGGATTCATTCTGGCACGATGCTCCTGTCACAAAAATTAAACCTGAACAGGATGCACTTACAGATATAAATAAAGCAGGTGACCGAGTTTAAGCTCAAATTCAGTAACTCATTAATCAGCCCACCAAAAATCGTGAGCTTTGTCGAGGCTGGGCAGGTGTGCTTTCTCCCCATATCTACCCTAGAGAATTAGCTGTGATGCAAGATGGAGGCCTTTGCATCTTGGACTTTTACGAGTGCAACCCCCATGCAGTTCCTGTGACCAGGAGCTTCTTTCTCCTCATCTGCTGCTTTGATCGGTCTCTGACCTTTTATAAACACAAGAGGAATGTGAACTTGCATAGAAGCCCCACCTGTTTTGCCCCACCACACACACTAGTGGTGTGCACCATCTTCCCACCCTTTACCCACTATGATGGACAGCTCACTGAAGGGACCCTGGTGCCATTCGGCGCAATGGCAAAGTTACACACAAATGGTCAGGGGAGACAACTCTTCTGGCCCTTTACGCAGCTGTAGTGGATTGCGTGATTGTGTAAATGGATCGCATCAAAACTCGCAGTTGGAGATAACTGAAGAACTCACAGGTTCTCCCTATTTCCAACCTTGACAGAAAAAGAATAGGACCCCCAAAGAGTTCATTACTCTATCACAAGTGCCGCGGGTTTAATTTGACGGGTCCGAGGCAGACATGATACAAAAGAGATTAATCTCCCATCGTCGGGTTTTGTTTTTTGAAAAGCTTGACTAAGAGAAGCTATTTGGTCCTGAGGAGAACTCTACAGCCATCAAGAGTTCTGAATGACCAGTTATTTTTTTAGCCAGAAGAATGCACAACAAAGATTGAATTGTGTATAGAAAAATACACAGAGATGATATTGTTTACTATGGCTTTTTTGTGAATTAAGAAAAAGATCAAACAAAATTGAATTGTAAATAGAAGGTGATAGCTGTGAATGCAGTGCTAGAGTGTTTGAAAAGGTTGAGTGAGTGATTGAATGGGAGAACTAGGAATATGTATATGTGAATTTTGTATGTGATAATTGTTTGCAGTCATGATGTTAAAAATGTTGTGACATTTGGAAAAATGTTATACTAAAAAATAATTAAAAAGAAAAGATTTACTCAAGGCAGAACTAGAAGTCCATGGCACATTTTGTTTGGTTTCTCAATATGTTTGCGTAAATGAGGATATAAATAAAGTAACAGTATTGGCATTTGTTTAGTTAAATACAGGTCAATGGCTTAGCCTTACTTTTGGGAGCCCAAACCCAGTTGTGTTATTAGTAGTGGAGGAAAAGCACTATACATTTACCCAATGAGGTAGCACTTACTGATTAGCCAGTAGAAAGCACTCTAATTGAGTGGAGGTATCGCACAAAACGGTGGCGTCTTCTTGAATAAATGCAGGACAGCATTCATTCTGGTACGGTGCTCCTGTCACAAAAATTAAACCTGAACAGGAAGCACTTACAGATATAAATAAAGCAGGTGCTGGAGTTTAAGCTCACCATGCATTTCCTATGACCAGGAGCTTCTTTCTCCTCATCTGCTGCTCTGATCAGTCTCTGACATTTTATAAACACAAGAGAGGCATGTGAACTCACAAAGAAGCCTCGCCCCCGAAATCTCTGCGAACACGCGAAATTCCACGTGTACGCGGAGATTTTTTGCAGTTTCGCGACATTTTGCGAAAGGCAATTTTGCAAATTCCGCCCACCCCTAGTGGTTACACCTCCCTGTGACAGGAAACCTATTGTCCAGGCCTCCCCTGCAGGAGTTTCAGTCATCAGCAGGAGGCCAGACTCGAGTCTGTGGCTGCAGCATCCATTTTGTGATGCCAGGGCTCTTTTAAACTATTACCGGTTAGATGAGTGTGTACATGTCTCTCCTTCTAGAAGGGTGGAATCCTAGCCCCGCTGCCAGGACTGGTGGGGGATAAGATTGTAAATTATTTGCACCAAATACAACATATTTCCATGCAACCATTCAAAAATTAGCATTTACCACGGGGTTATAATGCACTTAAGAGTATGTGGTCTGGCTGCATCACAGAACAGCCTCAGAGAATAGGCTCCGAAAGCTGCAGAGGGGCTCTGCTCATGCATGGGCACCCTCTCACACACAACCAAACACTCTGCCTTCAGGATTGATAAGGCCTGCCATAGGAGTGACTGATAGGCTTATATGTGTCCGTGATTAATGGTGGATATATGTAACCCACATCTTAGTAAGGGGTGCATGCACCACCTAACCCAGGCTGCAGTAGCAGTCCTGTGGTGCCATTTTGAGAGGCTTCCCAGGGGTGGCATAATATATGCTTCAGCCCCTGGTAGGCCTCTGGGGTAACCAAACTGGAGTGTACCTAAAGTACATGCAATCAATTTAGAGAGGAAAGCATACAGGCTGGGGCCCTGAATAGCCCTGAATAGGGGGATCCCGGGCAAACTAAGTCAAAAACCATCAACATACCGGGAAAAAAGTGAGTGCAACCATGCAGTCAGATTCCACCTTCCTACAGTCACTGCCAATGCCACACTTGCGGTTGTGATAGATATATATGTATTGCCAAACGGTGGTTTGAATGCTCCGCCACCCAAATCACGGTTACCGGCACCAATGTATGGCAGCCATACCACAGTAGTGACCGCCTGGCCTCTGCGGTGTGTCACCGCCAATGCCCAAGCCCTTACAGCCAATGGGAACTGCAATTGCGGTAGCCTAATGCAATTTTGAAAATCGAAGTAGGTGGAGCTGGTCATTGGATGTATTTGAAAAAATCTGACCTGGAACACCAATTGCAGCAACTCAGAACCACTGGATCTATCCCAGGGGGCTATATATGTGTGGGAGAGAGTCTCAAATTTCCACTGTTTCCAGAGCCTGCTGCCTGACACCCTTTACCACCAACTGCTACTGTCACCAGTGCCTGCTGACTGACACCCCTCACCAACAACTGCTGCTGCTCCCATCTTCAAAACCTGCTGCCTGACACCCCTCACCACCAACTGCTGCTGCTTCTGTCTCCTGGACCCAGTGATGTTGAGGACTGAGATGATCATTGCCTGACCCTTAGACTCCCCAAGAAGTTGAAAGGTACCCCTTTTCATTCTCCCTCCCACACTGTGTCTCGCGGCAGCATGACTCCACCTCCACGTGCCACCACACCACCTGGTCCAAGCAGCCCTCTGACTTCCAAAGCCACTTATGACTCTACCTAAGTTTAGCCTCTCTCTCCAAGGTCCATTCCTCCAACTGGCCCGACACTTAGCCACCTCCCAGTCCGACTGACAGCCAAGTCTGACTCAAAGTCCCCCTCACACATCTGTTTCTCCCACAGCAGTGCCTGGACTACCCATTGTGATCCCCCTAACTGTGTTGCTGACCATAGCAGTGTACAGTCTCACACATTCCCTTTGCAGGATCTAATGCACACGTGCCTACTATGCTCTCTGGACTGGCCACTGGCCCTGCTGTGTTTGCCCATTCCATTTGCAGCTTCTCATGTACATACTATGAACTTTGGACTGGCCACTGGCCTTGCTGTCTTTTCCCATTCCCTGTGCAGCTTCTCATGCACCCACTCTGCACTTTGGACTTTCCACTGGCCTTACTGTTCATTGCTGGGTTTGCCCATTCGTTGAGCATCTTCTCATGTACCTACTCTGTACTTTGGACTGGCCACTGGCCTTGTTGTTCATTGCTGTGTTTGCCCATTCCCTGTGCAGGTTCTCATTTACCTACTCTGCACTTTTGACTGGCCACTGGCCTTGCTGTTCATTGATGTGTTTGCCCATTCTCTATGCAGGATCTCATGTGCCTGCTCTGCACTTTGGACTGGCCACTGGCCTTGCTGTGTTTGCCCATTCCCTGTGCAGAATCTCATGTACCTACTCTGCCCTTTGGACTGGCCACTGGCATTGCTGTTCATTGCTGTGTTTGCCCATTCCCTGTGCAGGTTCTCATGTACCTACTCTGCACTTTGGAATGGCCATTGGGTTTGCTGTTCATTGCTGTATTTGACCATTCCCTGTGCAGCTTCTCATGTACCGACTCTGCATTTTGGACTGACCACTGGCCTTACTGTGTTTGCCCATTGCCTGTGCAGGATCTCATGTACCTACTTTGCACTTTGTACTAGTTACTGGTCCTGCTCTTGTCTAGTTTTGATGCCTATCTGTGTAATATGTTAATAAAGACAGTTATTTATGCTGTCTGCTTTATTAGTGTCCTTGCTAAATAAAGGATGTTATGTGTGGGTATGCTTTAATGTGACACATGCTCTGTATGCCACTTTCACATTGCCAATGACTGATTTAACTTGTTCAGGGTTTTGCAGAGGTGACAGGCACTTCAGTTCTTCTTGACTCTGGGGCTTAGGGGTGCAATGATGGTTGTTGGTGATGAGCTACTGTTATCCTAATCAATCTATGGTAATGTTAGCTACATTGTACACATGGCATGTTTGGATGCACTGCCAGTACAGAGTGGGATTCTATATACAGTATTTCAGGTAGGCTGGCCAGGGTCCATAATGTCTGTGTGATCTTTCCTGATGTGTGACCAGCAGTGTTGGTGTATGGTCATCTTCTGATGGCCAGTCATCACAGTCACTTAGATACATTTCAATGTGTGCACTTGTGTGGTCATGAGGTGTGCTGTGTGAAGGGCGTGACTTTGTCAGTAGTGTTGATGTGTGTGTGCCTCTACGATGGAAACTGCACACATGTCATCCTGGATTTGAGTGACTGTTAGTTGGATTTGTCAGCTCTGTGCTTGTGATTCCATGCACATGTGGGAGTTGTAGGTTTTGTGTTGTGAGCATGTTGGTGTATTCTTGCACTTCTGGGGGACACCTACGTGCTGTTTTTCCCAATTGACAGTGTGCAGAGTGTGTGACTGGCAAGTCAGTGTTGTGTTTTGTTGATTAGCCATGTGTCTTGATACTGTTTGTGCTCTCTGTGCAGACCTGCTCAGCCACACTGACATTGTGGGTGTATTTTCTCATGCATTGCTGTCACTTAAGGCATTTTTTGCTCCAGTATGGCATGTGGGATGTGGAGTTATACCTTCCCCTGTATGTGCTTCTGATGCCTACCCATTGTGAGTGAGCACTCCATCTATTTGTGTATGGTACACTCCAGACATGTCCACTACTGACATACACAACACGTCACTCTCATGTCAGCTCTCCCCTTGTGTTGCCAGTGTGTGTGCTGCCACACCACTTTATTTGTTACACTATGCTTTGTGGTGCTGGTCTGTGCACAGGACCAATGTGCCACTCAGGACAGTTTCCCAATTGGTTTATGTAGTTTTCTTGTACTGTTTTGCAGTCATTGTTGGTCATATGCAGTTCAACTGTTTGTGCTGCTCAGTCTTCTGTTTATGTTGTTTTCACCTGGCTGTCCCGGACTTGTGCATCTGTGGGTGATGGGTGAGATGTATGTGTGTTGAGGTACTTCTTCCCTTCCTGAGTGTGATGTTGTATGTGTGCTATGGTGATTTGTGTTGTGGGGGTTCAGGGTGTGGCTCTCAGATCTGTGTGGAACTGGTATGTTTGGTGTGCACACACTGCTTTTTGTGCATGCAGTGCTGTGAGTGTATGTTGTCTTGTAATTGCCTGGTGTGCATCCCCTGATGTCCAGCTGTTTTTGCAATGTGATGGATTGGCATGTGCATCTGTTGTGTGTTTGATGTGTATATGTGCAGTGTTTGGCCTGGGTTGTCTCTTACAGCTCACAGATGCTCTGTGTGTGATGTTCTATTTGCATGTTATTGTGTGTGATTTGTTTGTGCATTGTTATACATTCAGATGTGTGTTGCAAGTGTAGTAAGCGTTATGGATGTGTGTCTATCACATACACTTAGGGCTATTCTTGTTCCTCGGCTTGCTTTGAGTGCACTTTGGTGTTTTCTCTTCTTATGTTTGACCTGTCAGTTGTCAGGATTGTACATGTGCAAGCATGCTGTATACTATTTGTTGGAGCTGGCCCTTTTTGCATGGTTATCCCCAAATCTTTTACTTCTTCCTCATTTATTTTTCCTTCTTACATCTGGTCCTTAGAAACATACCCAGGATAGTGTTCTAATATGGTGGCTATTTTCTACATCATTATATGTCGGCTGCTACCATTCCAGTATATCACTCTTGACTCAAAAGATTGCTTTTCCTAAAATTTGCATAAATGGACATCAAGGAGTTCTGTTTTGATTTCTGGTCTCTATTCTCTTATTCTATTATAAGAGTGGCAGAAAATGGTATCACTCTATTATAGGAGCTTATTTTTCCTCTTTGTCACATAACTTTAAGTAGCACCTCTGACCTTACACTGACCTACTACCTTACAGCAACAATACTCTTCACCACTCAAGTTTTCATCAAAACTCCTTGAAGCATCATTTACCTTATAGCCAGATGTTACGGGTCAGACGCATCACCTCTAACCCAGAGACATGCACTAGACGCATGAAAGAAATGAGCACAAGGTTCCTAGAAAGAGGATACCCACAAAACATAGTTGTTGAAGCAGCCAATAGAGCGTCAGGTATCACAAGGGAGAAAGCACTCAGTCGAGTAGAAAAACCAGAAGATACATGCATGGTGTTAGTCTCCAAGTACTCAACACTCAGTGGGAGGTATAAGAAAATAATACTGAATCATTGGCGGATCTTGTCATCAGAACCTCAGAGAAATTCTATCAAAGGAACCACCACAACAGATCTCATACAAAGGCACACAAGCATGCTTGAATTGCAACATTTGCAACAACGTGATAAAAGGTAATGCAATAAGCCACCCAATGGAGGGTAACAACATCAGAGTAAACGTCAACGCTACCTGTGATTCTAGCAATTTGATCTACCTTCTAAAATGCCCTTGCGGGAAGATCTATATTGGAAAAACAGAAAGGAAAATCAAAGTTCGTCTCAACGAACATAAATCAAACATACGGACAAAAAACTTGAAATCCAGCATAGCGACCCATTTCGCGGAACATCAACATAATGTGGCGCAACTCAAATTCATGGTCCTGGAGATTATTGAAAAGAAGGAGGGTAGGGACAATAACAGAACCCTCCTACAGCGTGAAACGGCATGGATCTATCGCATGCAGTCACAGAAACCATTTGGTCTTAATGACCGTATTGAACTAAGTTGTTTTCTATGACTAAAATTCATGGCTTCTTTGAAACTATGAACCTATTGTGGCGCTAGTATGTTTATTTTTGTTTTCAAACACATTGATGTATGCTCTTCACAATGTATTAACATCTGAACACACCTAACATGGCCGACAAAGCATTCGATCACATTCTGCAAGTCCGTCGTTTGTTTTTATGTTTTGTGACGATCCCGTCACTTCCGCTTCCCCCGTCTTTGAGTTTGTATATACAGTGCTCTAAACTTATCACCGATCGAGCAACGCGAGTCGTAGAACTACCGAATTGGTTATGGCCAGATAAATCCAAGTAAGTCGAGAGTTCTTCTCGCTGCGCTTCCTGCACTGAGCTTTCCTAGACCGGCGCGCCAAGGAATCTAACGGTATGCACGTTTTTGTCCCCAGATTCCATTGAACGATTGTCCGGATTGGACACGTAAGCATTTTTCACCCGTTTTTTTACTTTCTTTCACCCCTCCGTGATTACGGGTTTTCATTACCAAAGCACCTCCTTACACATTGGGTTTCCTCAATGATAGCACACACCGGGTTATGCACGCCATGATGATTTGAAGAGCATTATGTTTATTTTGTGATTCATGTTAGACTGATGAATATGGGTTATGTTTACAAATTTGTGTTCATGTTTAATCATTTCAGAGCTCCTGGAAAAAGGGCACTTCTGCCCGAAATGCATCGGAGCAGTAGATTGGTCCAATTAAAAATGATGCGATAATGTAATTTGGAAATGTAAAATCAAAATTGGAACTAACATTAAAAGGAATCAAGAAACTTATGACAAACCAAAGAGGAGTCTGTCGTTTTTGACGAACCCCATGAGAGTGCCCAAAAATAGGGATGCGTCCATATGCCAATGCTCGCATATGAAGTTCTTACACTACTATAGCCTGCATATACCAGCTATTAAAGGCTCCCTCCAGCATTAAAGGCCAGAGCCGAATGCAAGTGCCTTTAATAAGGGAGTGGGACTTTAAAAGCTGTATAGCCCAGCTATGAAGGGTTATAAGGCTATTAGAACATTTTGCCACTAGAGGGCGGGAGGTTCTAACAAATAAAACAAAGGCTTCATGGAGCCCAAGGGGATTGCAATCTCCCTGTGCTCCCTGATGTCTTTGTTCTCATCCACAGCAGTGAACAAAGTAAAACATTAGAATGTAGGAGCTCCCGGCTTCCTCCAACCATTAGAAGCCTGGAGTACTTCATTGTTTTCGGATCACTGACTAAATATCGAGGTACAAAATATAGACTACCAAAAATATAGATTCCAAAATATCGACAGACAAAATATCGAATTCCTATCTACAAACAGGTAAGTACCAAAATATCAAACCCAAAATATCGTTTATATATATATACTTTGTAAAAATATCGAATTTCTTAAAAATAATATAAAATTAAAAAAATATTAAAAATAAATAGCTAAAATATACTTAAAAATACTTAAATTACCTTAAAATTATTAAATAACTAATTTAACTTATAACAAAAAATATACAATCATATCTGTTAAAACATATATATATATATTAACATAATATTAATAAAAAATACACAATATTATTACCGTAGGATAGAGTAGGGGTAAAAATTACAATTCCCACTCCAGAGAGTGCAACAGTAGGGAAATCGTTGGATAGCGTAGGGGTAAAAATTACAATTCCCACTCCAGAGAGTGCAGCAGTAGGGAAAGCGTTGGATAGCAGAGGGGTACATTTTACTATTCCCAGTCTAGTGAAAATAAATTAATATAATTCACATAATTATCAATTAATCAATTAATAAAAATTATTTATCAATTAAGAATTAATTAATTATTAATTAAAAATGTATTAACAATGTATTCAAAATAAATACCAATACATTAATTAACATATTTAATTAATTATAATTAAATTACTTCCCACCCTATTCCCCTATAAACCCACAACCCGCTACAGAAAATAAATTCATTTAATTCCAATAATTAACAATTAATCAATTAATAAAAATGAATTATCAATTAAGAATTAATTAATTTCGAATTAAAAATTAATTAACAATTTATGCTAAATAAATACCAATTAATTAACATATTTAATTAATTATAATTAAATTACCTCCCACCCTATTCCCCTATAAACCCACAACCCGCTACTTAAATTAATTAAATTCAATTACGCAAAAATTAAATAACATAAAATTAATTACTTAAAATAAAATTCCAAAAATATATACACTTTTCACACATATACTAACATACAAAACACTTAAAAAAATTTGATATTATTAAAAATTCGATATTTGAAATAAAATATATTATGTACTTCGTTATTTTGACTGTCTATAGTTTTAAAAATCGATATTACATTACTTACCTTCAAAACAATATTTTTGATGTCTGTATTCTGTCCATTCGATATTTTGTCCATTCTATATTTTGGAGTCGATATTTAGGTTAGTCTATATTTTGGAATCGATATTTTGAACATTTACCATTGTTTTCAAGGAGCTCCCAGCATTACAATGTCCTAAATGTCTTTATAACACTCTCTCATTCCTATGTGGAACATGGACTGATAAGATTGCATACTGACTTCTTCCTGACCGCAGAGACCCATGATCCAGATATCCTTTAGACCAGATGGCAAGTGTAAAAACACTCTCTGAGTTTTCCTCCATGATTGCTTGCAAAATCATACACTACAGCCATCACCTTTAAACTGAGTTTCCGTTGCTTTTCTTTTTTTCCACTCTTCTTTCCATGACTTATTTTTGATGGACACAATTGTGAACAGGACTTTAGATATGACCAATTAAGCATGCACTCACCTCATCCTGTTATATTTTATCTCTTCACGTTTACTACGTTGCAACCACTTTCCCTCTACTCTCTATTTCAGATGAATTTTTGATTAGTTGCTGAGACCTTTCGTTTTATTAATCGAAATATATCATGCTTTATTAGTATGTTCTTTTCTCTCCGTCCTTCTTTTATATATATAACCGTAAGCCTATCTAGCAGGCAATTGATGACCTTTTAGTTACATCCCTTTATTCTCCCCTGTGCACTTTCCATATCTCACTTCGACAACGCGTTCACTCCACCTATAACCCAACCTCTTCTTATAAATGACCCACTCTGTTTCTCTCCATTTTCTTTACTTGTACTATCATCAAAATTATGATAGAATATGAGACATTTTGCAGTGAAATCTTCACAGAATGAACAGCACATACAAGTTATTTGACTATTGCTGTTTCATTTTGTCAATTTTGATTCCATGTTTCTCTCACCTGCTTATTATTGATTATTGATTAATATTTTTTAATCTCAGTGCCATTGTTTTTGTATGTCTGTGCCTATGTGTTATCATGACCATTTGTGTTGCTATTCTTTACAATTGATATGAACAGCCTTGAAAAATCATCAGGCCTGCGCGCCACTAAGGGGCGAAACATATGTTGGCTGCTTCATCAACCTCAAAAGAGCTCTATAAGTTGGATTAATGAATTGCAACACACCATAAATGTACTATTAACTGGATATTCACTATAATATTGTCTAATATGGCTTCAACTGTCTACCAAGAAGGTACGTAAAAGTACTTTTATTGCACAGTACATCTCTACAAAGCAAAAGAAAGGCAGGACCTGCTGTGCGATAGCAATGGAACATGGAAACAAGGTTGTACAATGCAGGTACATGGTTCCATGTTCTAGGTACAAGATAATCACGAAGGAAAGGAAAGATAAGGGGAAAGAAAGGGAAAATAAAAGGCAAGGAAAATGTAACACATCTCATCCCTAAAAACAAAAAGGAATAAAAAGAACAAGCAAATGAAGAAACAAAAGATCAGGACATATATCTCGCTGGTAGAACACTAGGGGGTCGATCCCAATCCTGGTAAAAATTCCGCCGTACGATTCGTATTCATAGCAGATTCCGTACGAATGGAAAAATTCCCACCGAACTGCGAAGTACGATCCATTGCCGTCTTTCTCCGTACGATTATCAGGGATCCGTACGAACCGCAGTCGAAGACCCGTACAAATAAGCATCGGGAATCAAACTGTACGATTTGTAAACCTGCCGTACAAACTGACAAGTACGATGCACTGCAGCAACCCAGTACGCGATTTGTACGGATCAAAAGAGTCGCGCATGAAGAATGACTTGTACGGAAAATATCGCGTTACAGCAAGCCGCATCAACATATACGAACCGTTTACCCCTCGATCAAACTTACGCGAACCCCCCCATGCCCCAACGGCCCGTATAAGTCACTTGCACCAACAAATACGAACCGCACACACCCCGATCAAGCCTACGCGAACCCCCCTACCCCCCAACGGCCCGTATAAGTCACCCGCACCTACAAGTACGACCCGCACACCCCTCTGATCAAGAGTACACGAACCCCCCCACCCCCCAACGGCCCGTATAAGTCACCCACACCAACAAATACAAACCGCACACACCCCGATCAAGCATACGCGAACACCCCCTACCCCCCAACGGCCCATATAAGTCACCCGCACCTACAAGTACGACCCGCACACCTATCCGATCAAGCGTACACGAACCCCCCACCCCCCAACGGCCCGTATAAGTCACCTGCACCAACAAATACGAACCGCACACACCCCGATCAAGCCTACGCGAACCCCCCCTAGCCCCCAACAGCCCGTATAAGTCATCCGCACCTACAAGTACGACCCGCACACCCCTCCGATCAAGCGTACACAAACCCCCCACCCCCCAACGGCCCGTATAAGTCACCGGCACCAACAAATATGAACCGCACACCCCTCCAATCAAGCGTACACGAACCCCCCCACCTCCCAACGGCTCATATAAGTCAACCGCACCAACAAATACGAACCACACACACCCAGATCAAGCCTACGCGAACCCACCCTACCCCTCAATGGCACGTATAAGTCACACACACCAACAATTATGAACCGCACCCCCCCATCAAGCGTACATGAACCCCCCTACCCCCCAACGGCCTGTATAAGTCACACGCACTAACAACTACGACCTGCCCCCCCGATCAAGCGTACACGAACCCCCTACCCCCCAACGGCCCGTTTAAGTCACACGCACCAACAATTATTAACCACCCCCCATCAAGCATACACGAACCCCCCCAACGGCCTGTATAAGTCACACACACCAACAAATATGACCCGCACCCCCCGATCAAGCGTACATGAACCCCCTACCCCCCAACGGCCCGTATAAGTCACCCGCACCTACAAGTACGACCCGCACACATAACATTTATAAAGTGCACGTGAACCCCGAAACCAGCACAAGGAGTTCGCAAACGAGTCGCACAACAACACAAAACATCTCCTGTGTACACACCATTGGGAAACAATGTCCTGGCCACATACAAACAGGCAAACAGAGGGCCCAAGTAACACCCACCCCATATAACACACCCACCCCTAATACAAAATAAGCCACACCCACAAATTGACCAATAAAAGGGTCCACACATACAACCCATCATCCTTTGCAACATACCTATTTGCAAAAAGAAGACACTGCAAGCAAATCAACAACTGCACCCATTAACCCTCACAAATACACACTATCTTATCTACACCCACAACACCCCTTCACAATCAGACCCACACACCCCCATCCATACACACGATCACACCCTCAATCACATACACCCCACACCATGACTACACCAAAGAATCCAAAGTTCACTAACCCGGTGATGGAGGTCCTTACAGATGAAATCATCAGAGTGGAGCCACAGCTGTTTGGCGCATTGGTCAGACAGACCAGCATAGCTCAGAAAACACGCCTGTGGGAGAGGATCACAGACCGGGTCAATGCTGTTGCACCCATCAGGCGCACCAGGCAGGAATGTCAGGCCAGGTGGTATGATCTGCGGAGGATGGTCAAGAAGAAGGTGGACCAGGACTACGCCTGTGCACACCACACTGGAGGTGGTGGTCCCCGCAGACCTCCACAATACCAGCCCTGGGAGGAGAAAGTCATGGCCCTGCTATCATCGGTGGGAGTTCACGAAATACAAGGAGCCGTTAAGCCTGGTGAGTATACAAACAACTCATGTAAAATGGGGGGACTCCCAGCAGTGCCCAACAGTATGGGGGTGGGGTGAATATGAGTCCCATCAGTGCCCAACAGTATGGGGGTGGGTGGCCATGAGTCCCAGCAGTGCCCAACGGTATGGGGGTGGGTGGCCATGAGTCCCAGCAGTGCCCAACGGTATGGGGGTGGGTGGCCCTGAGTCCCAGCAGTGCCCAACAGTATGGGGGTGGGTGACCATGAGTCCCAGCATTGCCCAACGGTATGGGGGTGTGGTGGATATGAGTCCCAGCAGTGCCCAACGGTATGGGGGTGGGTGGCCATGAGTCCTAGCAGTGCCCAACGGTATGGGGGTGGGTGGCCATGAGTCCCAGCAGTGCCCAATGGTATGGGTGGTTGTAAGGGGGAGGGTGATAGTGTGGAAGGAGTAGGGTAGGAGGCTGCCCTCATCCCATATGTCCCAGGTACACACCCAAGCACCATGCCCAATGCACAGGGAGTGTGAAATTACGCACAAGATAGCAGACAATGGACCCTGGTGTAGGAAGCACAATGCCCTCCTGTGACCAGTGCAAACACAAACTCCAGGACAAGGTCAGACATCCTGTGCAGTAACCCACAACCACAATCATGGCAGCATGCTTCATGGGGGCACAGCCAAACCACGAAGGATGGACGCTTGCAAATCACACTCAAACAACTAGCATGGCCTGTCACACACACCCCTTACAGAAACGTATCCCCTAGGGACAGGCAATGGAGTGCAACACTATCACAATTGTCATGTAAGAACAAAACAATCACTGATATGATTACACATGCACTTGACCCATCTCATGAACGTTGTGGATGCTCTTAAGTTGCACCATGGACATGGGCATTGACAAGGTGATGCGTCTTGGAGAAGTGCCACGTTCTAAAGCCATGAGCTAGACGTGGGTGTACAGGTCATGGGGGGTTGGCATCGTTTGGCCATCATGGAACAGCAACACCTATCAAAAGTAGCTGAATTGAATCAGAATAATTCTGCTCTGTCTCTTACATTAACATGCTGCATCTAAACCCTGTGCATGCTTGACGCTGGCATTAGGATTGACACTGTATTGTGAATATTGCATCAAACAGAGCACTGCTGTATCTGTGTCGTGCCGGCAACACAAGCCACAGCAATGGATGTGTCAGTCATTCTCAAGAAAATGGAACATTGCTAATACCCCTGAGCACATGTTAATTGGATACCACTACATACACATACACAAGTGAACAATGAGAAGAATATAAAGCAGGTTGAACTGTGATGCTGACAATGGAGAACAAATAAATATGTGTCATGATAGTGCATTAACAGTGTCTGTCTCTCACAACCACAGGGAAATGTGTGGAAACCACCCCCGACTAGAGGGGAGAAGGATCCCAGTCCCAGGCTCAGCAGGACCATGACCTCACCGACAGCGACGCCTCACAACACACCGTGGATGACCCCAACCAACCTGGCCCCTCTGGATCCCTAACCCCTGCAGCAACTGGATCTGATACATCTGTGCCAACCACCAGACCCATTCCCACCACTTCCCAGCAGACAGGTCAGAGCCCTGCCCATGATCCACCAGAGAGCCAGTCTGAAAATGAGGGACACCCTTCGGCGGGCACCCTGGAGGTGGCAGACAACATCCAACCTGCCAACACTCAGGGGTCCCGTCGATCCGATGTGCCCACAAGTGCAGGCCGTGCTCATGTGGGTCAGGGTGGTGGGAGTGGCACAAGGCGGAGGCGGAAGCTGCAGGCACCGGTATGGCTGAACTGAGTACCATCCTGGAGGCATACCGGCGGGACACCAGGGAGGTCAGCCAGGTAGGGGAGGCCCTCAACGAACTGAAACAAAAGCAGGCCGAGCAACATGCCTAGCAAGTATGACATCATGGACGAGTGGAGGCAACACTAGCTGACGGTGCATCGGGATATGAGCCAATCTCTCTGTCAGATGTCTGCCAACATGCAGCACCCTCCCTGTGTCACCAGGCCACAAACGGCAAGGCAAAGTTCTACTCCAGCCACAGGGAGGGAGGAGGAGGAGGAACAGTCTGACGGAGCATCCCATGCATCGTCAAGGCCTGCATGTGAGGGTCCCCTAAGGAAGGTGGGTCGTCCACGGCGAAGACGTTGAGAGGCAATGGGCCATGCACAACTCCCAGGACACCTGCCTAGCATATTGCCCTTGAGTGCAACAGCATCACCTATTTGACTCTCCCACATGGACTTGCTGGTCACAGTCTGCCCAATGATGCCACGCACTGTGGCCTGGACTCTGTTGACTGAAACTGTAAGGCATTTCATCTCCAGCTGTGAACTTTGGATTCCCCCATTTTTGTACAGCACCTACTCACGTTTCCTGCACAAGATCACCAAATAAATCTAAGAAACATCATACGCATTGGTGTGGTAATCTTGTACCCAGTGTCTAAAACATATGTGTGTGGAAATGTATGAAATGCTAGAGTATTTAACAAACTGCAGCCATCCACACACTTTAATCAGAGTCCGGTTGAGGACACACATAGGTCAAATTTTTCAAATAACAAGATACATGGATGGCAATACACACCCGTGATGGTTACTAAATGCTGTAGGGGGGTTTGGCTTGGACTTCTGCAATTACAGACAGGCACAGAAGACTCACTTGTAGGTGTATAGATCAGGGTTAAAATGTAGGTGTCTACGTAGGGAGTACCAACATCTGTGTCCTGATGTATGAGAACTATCATCAGCATGCAGCTGTACTGTGGATGTGATGAATGGTGCACAGACCAAGGGTGGCAGGACAAACTGTGGCCAATGGCCTGTTGCACTCTCTACAAGCTCACCTGATCACGTGACCGCCCCCTATGCAGCTACAACAACCAAACTCGTTTGACGGGTGCAACGCATCCAGAACGCCTTGCCACGTCTGAGAAATCTCTTCACCAGACCGGCCACATCACACCACACCCAAGAGACGTGGTTTTGGTGTGTATTCCCAGTGGCTTTTTGACTGTCTGTAACGGCCATGTTGAAGTGGTGTGCTGAGGTTGCGTACTGCCACGTTACTGTAAGGAAGGCGAGGTGTGCTGCTGTGGTGTTGACAAGGTAACACAGTACAATATTGTGCAGCTGGAAGGTGTGTGTGTGCTGTATGAGGCACATGACCTGGTTGTACGTAGACACACTGTCAAGTGGGGCAGCATAGTCTTGCCAGTATGTGTTGCACACACAGGCAGAGAAGCTGTTATGGGTGAGTTTGAGGTATCGTGATACCAGGTGGATGAATGTCTGGTGTTCTCTGTGTCTAGGCTGGCAGGAGCATGCTCTACAAATGGATGGAAGGAGGAGTATCCTGTAGGCGTGTGGGGTCCAGGATCTGGCCACTCGGTGCTGCATTGTGGCTGTGGATGTGTCTGGGTGACTCAGGGTCACTGCAAGCAAAATGGCAGAGTAATCACCAAATACCACGGTCACAGGATCAGGCCCCTTAGGGCCAAGTGGGGCACAGACACACAGCATCAGCAGGTGTAGTCTGCACGTAGTGGGTAGCAAGGTAAACAGCACTTACACAGCCATCTACCTCACACACAATATTGAAATTTTGTCTTTACCAACACCATGCATGTTGTCACTGTACACGTATCCACATATGAACAATTAATTAACATTAGGCAATATATGGCGTCATTACCATGTGGTGCTACTCTTGACTCTACCGCATCTATACTGCTTTGAGGTCACATTACAGAAGGATCGTTATTAGACTTGTGCTGTGTTTACTCAAATCATTACCCTGACTCAGGAACCCCATAACATGAACCACTGTGTATTTCCGCTCGAACCTTCTTCTATGGGAACCCCAATTGCTTGTTTTTTGTTAGGACCCGGAGTTCTTAAGGGCATGTTCTGAGTGTGTTGTTAGGTGATTTTTGCCCTAACGGAGACTACAAGTCCCAGAATGCCGTGAGGCACTCTGCAGAAGACTATGATCCTCCTGCACCAATCAGATATCGATGGGGAGGTTCTTATGTCTTCCTTCCCCTATCGACGGTGCTTGGTTTTCAGTTTGAATCCTGCCTGTATCCCGACCCTTGGATCACCGTTGCTGTTGTTGCTCATTGAACTGGTTCGTGATTACTTTTTCCTTGCTTCCGTTGCAGAAGCCTCGCGCGGCCGCGCTGGCTTGTGCTGCCTCTCATTCTACTTCCCTCATCCCGGCACTGTGTAAACTCCTCCCGCCACAGTGCTCTTCGGAGTTGTTCACCTCCATTCCTTTTCCGCTGAATGCGGATCACCGATGTTGACATTTCTGGCCATAACCCCGACCCGTAAGCCCCCGCTGGGTCCCTACGACTGCTTACCTGAGGCTGGAGTATCCGTTGTGATTTCTCGGCGGGTCAGTGGCCCGACAGGAATTTAACGAAGAAATCAGCTTTTCCTTTCTCCGGATTGAAGGACGCCGAGTGTTCGCGTCTGGCAGCTGTTTCTCGGTGGGACACGCCCGAGAGTGGCTCCATTGGAGTTAACGTTGTTTTTGTTTTCCTTTGCGAACTCCGTGAGAATTATCACGACCTTGAAAGAACTTTATTTTTGGACTCTTCTTATTGGAACAAGAAAGAGAGACTGTGTTTGGACTCTTCTGTTCTTCCGTGGATTACTTCCCTGTTAAAGAGAGACCTACGTATCCACCCTGCCTTTTTTTGGTTCGTATGTTATTATTTTTTGTGGATACCTTTTGGGTGCGTTATACAAGTTGGGCAGGTAAGATCCTTGCAGCACACTCATTACAGGAAAAACGTAGGTGTCCTTGTTCTTTTATATTAGTGTACTAAGAACCCTGTTGTGTGTCTGTTTTCTTCTCTCCCCTGCAGGCTGCTGCTTCCTATTGGGCGTACCTTGTCTAAAGTACCCTGTCTTCGTACAAGGAGACCTAAGGGTTTTAGGTCTCTCTCTTTTCTGGCGTCACCGCCCACTCTGTGTGTATTTACGAGCCGCAGGTGGGGTTGTGTCGTAGGAACAGAGGGAGGCACTGTCTACTCTTCTGAGGAGCTGGTTTCTGCTTCAACCCTGTTGCTCGCCCGACAGAAAACCAAGCCCACGTTTATTCCTCCTCCCAAGAGTAGACAGTCATGGACGACGCGGTCATGCAGGGAGAGACAGACGAGATAACCCTCAGAGAGCTAGCCAACACAGTTGTGAATCTACAAACTGAACTGAAACTGATGAGGAATGAGAATCTGAGGTTATCGGCTGAAAACACTAGATTGGTTGAAGCCAGTAAAACTCAGGAGGTACAAGCTAGGCATAGGAGAAGCTATATACACCCTTCACATTTTCAGGTACCTAGTGGTAGTACTCCTGAGGTCCCTCCTACACCTGTCTCATCTGCCTCTCCTGTTCAGGTTACAGTAGTCACCCCATCTCAAACACCATTAGCAATGCCAGAAAGATTTAGCGGAGACAGCCAGAAATTTAAGGTATTCTTGAACCAATGTCACCTGATGTTTTTGTGTAAAGCCTCCTCTTTCCCTGATGACGCAGCTAAGATCGCGTTTATAATTTCTTATTTGAGTGGGAACGCCGCCTCATGGGCGGTTGCACTGGTCGAGAACGATGATCCCGTGTTATACAATCTCACCCTGTTTAAGGAGCGTATGAAAAGCCTTTTTTCTAGGCATACTTATATGCAGGCGAGCGATAATGAACTCCTTAATCTGCGACAGGGCTCGAAAGATTTGCTGTCCTATATCACCGCCTTCAACCGCCTGGTGACAGAGACACACTGGCCTGACGATAAACGAACTTCGTTGTTTTACAGAGGGCTGAAAGATGAGCTCAAAGACATCTTATCCCAAATAGTAGATCCTCCTGAAAATTGTTCTGAATTTATTGATCTTGTGGTCAAATTAGACCACCGACTGGCTGAGAGAAAGGGTGAAAAAACTCGCGGAGATTTCCCCAAGTTTTTGCTACCTAAACCTGAAAAACGAGATCCCAAAGATACAAGTGAACCAATGCAGATAGGAGGAATAAGGGGCCCTCTAACACCAGAAGAAAAAGAGAAAAGACGAAAGTTAAATCTCTGTTTATACTGTGGAAAGGCTGGCCATTTCGCCCGCGAATGTCCAGTGAAACCAAAAGGAATGCCTAAATACACCAAACCCATGCCTTCGGGAAACTAGTTGACTTGGGGAGTATTGAGGTCGCTCTTCCAAGTCCTTCGTTATCCCTGACCTCCAAACAAGTGGCCAACGTCTATTCCGCCATTCCCAAACCCTTTACCATCTCGGTGGTGTTAGTGTTCCCTTCACAAGGAAGACATACCATGTCAATTCTTTTGGATTCAGGAGCCACGGGTAATTTCCTGGATATTACCCTCGCCAAGTCTTTGGGTATCCAGTTCATCAAGAAAGATACCCCTGAAAACATCAGGGCTGTGGATGGGTCTGCCCTGTGTTCGGGAATGTTAAAATACCACACCCCTGAGATCATTGTGTTGTGTGATAATGGACACAGCGAATGCATGTCGTTTGACCTGATTGACACACCCAACTTCGGTGCGATACTAGGGGTGCCCTGGCTGCAGACCCATAACCCCCATATCGATTGGGTGGCTAGGACTGTTACCCTACGCTCCGCCCACTGTCTTACCCATTGTTACCGAGACATCAACCACTGGCACACTCCTGTGTATTGTTCCGCAACCACAATAGATGGGGCTACGTTGCCCCCTGAATACCTGCAATATGCTGATGTATTCGACGATGTGAAAGCTGTAGCCTTACCGCCTCATCGTTCCTACGACTGTAGGATAGATCTTATACCTGGTGCGGAATTGCCTGTTAGCCGCATTTATGCGCTTACGGAGACAGAGACCAAATATCTTCAAGAGTATCTACAGGATATGTTGGCAAAGGGGTTTATCAGTCACTCTACCTCTCCAGTATCCTCCCCTATTTTTTTTATACCCAAAAGGGAAGGGGGTTTAAGGGCCTGCCTGGACTACAGGGTATTGAACAAAGCCACTATCAAGAACAAATACCCGCTCCCCCTCATTTCCACACTACTCGATCAGGTTAGGAAGGCCACCATCTTTACCAAACTCGATTTAAGAGGAGCCTACCACCTGATCAGAGTCAAAAGAGGGGACGAATGGAAAACAGCCTTTAGGACAAAATTTGGGCTTTATGAGTATAATGTGATGCCCTTCGGGCTATGTAATGCTCCCGCAGCATTTCAATTTTTTATAAATGAGATACTGCGGGAATATTTGGATATCTTCGTCATCGTGTATATCGATGATATACTGATATACTCCTCCAATGAAACTGACCATGTGTCCCATGTACAAGCCATACTGAGGAAACTACACGAACACCACTTGTTCGCTAAACTCGATAAGTGCATCTTTCACACTCACAGTGTAGCCTTTTTAGGGTTCGTCATCTCTCCTAAAGGGATACACATGGATCCGGCCAAAATATCTGCTATCCTAGAATGGGCATGTCCTAAGTCGGTGAAGGACATTCAGTCTTTCCTGGGATTTGCAAACTTCTACAGGAGGTTTGTGGACCACTTCTCAGACATGGTAGCACCCATCACTCGCTTGCTCAAGAAGGGGGTTGAGTTCCATTGGGACAAGGAAGCAGAAAAGGCCTTTCAGGCCCTTAAGGCACGTTTCACTTCTGCTCCCATCATGAAACACGCTGACGAAACACAACCCTACTTCCTAGAAGTGGACGCTTCGCAATATGCGGTGGGAGGCGTGTTATCACAAAGAGATCAACGCAAAGGCACTCTCCATCCTGTGGCGTACTTCTCCAAAACCTTAACCCAATCTGAGCAGAATTACACCATCGGAGAAAGAGAACTCCTTGCCATCAAACGGGCCTTCCAGGAGTGGCGTCACTACCTGTTAGGATCCTCCCACGTGATCACTGTCTATTCTGATCATCAAAACCTGCAATATTTTCGCACTGCTAAAGCCCTTACACCTAGACAACTCCGGTGAGTCGCCTTTTTTGGAGAATATGATTTCCTGATACACTTTAGACCCGGAATACGTCAGGGTAAGGCAGACGCTTTGTCCAGGCTAGGAGCGGAGAACAAGTGTGTTCAGGAGAAACCCTTGCCTCTTATTCCCGAGAATAGGATAGTGGCTTTAGGAGTACAGATTCCTGATTCCCATACCTTCATGGACCTTTTAGAACAGGCTTATGCACCTCTAGATCAGGCCACTTGGTTACGAGATCCAAACAACACCATTGTGGACAATCTGTGGTATCATGAGAATAAGATCTTTTTGCCTAACAACGAGTTACACCGCCTTGTCCTGCAATGGTGTCATAACATGCCCTTAGCTGGTCATCCCGGGGAAAACAAGACTAAAAGCCTTTGCCAACGATGGTTTTGGTGGCCGAGACTATCTCATGATGTTAAGCAACACGTCAAGGCCTGTTCTACTTGTGCCCGTCAGAAGGCTTCTCATGCTGTACCTGCAGGGTTATTGCAACCACTTCCCGTTCCTAACAGCCCATGGAATACCCTTAGTATGGACTTCATCACCGACTTGCCTAACGTTCATGGGTACACCACAATCATGGTGGTTGTTGACCTGCTATCCAAGATGGCCCATTTCGTTCCCCTGAAAAAGATCCCCTCAGCTGTGGATTTAGCAGGCATTTTCATCAAAGAAATAGTTCGATTGCATGGATTGCCTTCTGTTTTGGTATCGGATCGAGGTCCCCAGTTTATCTCCAGATTTTGGCAAGGATTGTGTAAAACCCTCTACATTGAACACAGGTTGTCTTCCGCCTACCATCCCCAGACCGATGGCCAAACCGAAAGGACAAACCAAACCTTAGAGCAATACCTCAGGTGTCTGATAACTACTACATGTCAGGATTGGGTCCAAGCTTTGCCCCTTGCAGAATTCGCATACAACAATTCTACCCATGCCTCCTCCAAGATCTCTCCGTTCTTTTTCACCACTGGTTATCATCCCAAAATAATTCCTCTTGAAGTACTCCCTACTGACACACTGAATCCTGCGGTTCTTGACCATCACCAAACACTGTCACAGATATGGGAATTGGCGACAAAGGAACTGTCACAAGCCAAAGAGACAATGAAGGCCCAAGCAGACAAACATCGTAGACCCGCTCCCGTTTATGCTGTGGGCGACAGAGTTTGGTTATCGTCAAAGAACTTAAGAATAGAAGGGCCACGTAAGTTACAACCTCGCTATCTAGGTCCTTTTGAAGTACAGAAAGTCATCTCTCCAGTAGCCATCAAACTGGAGCTGCCCCCCGAGATGCAAATACATCCTGTTTTTCATACGTCCCTTCTGAAACCCTATGTGACCCCTATACTTCCCGAACCCCCTCCTCCTCCTGTTATGGTAGAAGGTGAAAGTGAATTTGAAGTGAGAAGAGTGTTAGACTCACGCAGACACAGAGGCAGACTCCAGTATCTTATTGATTGGGTGGGTTATCCGCCAGAGGATAGGACTTGGGAACCTGCTGAAAACATTCATGCCCCTAGACTGGTGCGTAGATTCCATGCGCTCAATCCCTCCAAGCCCAGACCAGTGAGAAGACCTTTGGGGGGGGGGGTACTGTTAGGACCCGGAGTTCTTAAGGGCATGTTCTGAGTGTGTTGTTAGGTGATTTTTGCCCTAACGGAGACTACAAGTCCCAGAATGCCGTGAGGCACTCTGCAGAAGACTATGATCCTCCTGCACCAATCAGATATCGATGGGGAGGTTCTTATGTCTTCCTTCCCCTATCGACGGGGCTTGGTTTTCAGTTTGAATCCTGCCTGTATCCCGACCCTTGGATCACCGTTGCTGTTGTTGCTCATTGAACTGGTTCGTGATTACTTTTTCCTTGCTTCCGTTGCAGAAGCCTCGCGCGGCCGCGCTGGCTTGTGCTGCCTCTCATTCTACTTCCCTCATCCCGGCACTGTGTAAACTCCTCCCGCCACAGTGCTCTTCGGAGTTGTTCACCTCCATTCCTTTTCCGCTGAATGCGGATCACCGATGTTGACATTTCTGGCCATAACCCCGACCCGTAAGCCCCCGCTGGGTCCCTACGACTGCTTACCTGAGGCTGGAGTATCCGTTGTGATTTCTCGGCGGGTCAGTGGCCCGACAGGAATTTAACGAAGAAATCAGCTTTTCCTTTCTCCGGATTGAAGGACGCCAAGTGTTCGCGTCTGGCAGCTGTTTCTCGGTGGGACACGCCCGAGAGTGGCTCCATTGGAGTTAACGTTGTTTTTGTTTTCCTTTGCGAACTCCGTGAGAATTATCACGACCTTGAAAGAACTTTATTTTTGGACTCTTCTTATTGGAACAAGAAAGAGAGACTGTGTTTGGACTCTTCTGTTCTTCCGTGGATTACTTCCCTGTTAAAGAGAGACCTACGTATCCACCCTGCCTTTTTTTGGTTCGTATGTTATTATTTTTTGTGGATACCTTTTGGGTGCGTTATACAAGTTGGGCAGGTAAGATCCTTGCAGCACACTCATTACAGGAAAAACGTAGGTGTCCTTGTTCTTTTATATTAGTGTACTAAGAACCCTGTTGTGTGTCTGTTTTCTTCTCTCCCCTGCAGGCTGCTGCTTCCTATTGGGCGTACCTTGTCTAAAGTACCCTGTCTTCGTACAAGGAGACCTAAGGGTTTTAGGTCTCTCTCTTTTCTGGCGTCACCGCCCACTCTGTGTGTATTTACGAGCCGCAGGTGGGGTTGTGTCGTAGGAACAGAGGGAGGCACTGTCTACTCTTCTGAGGAGCTGGTTTCTGCTTCAACCCTGTTGCTCGCCCGACATTTTTATTGAGAATACCTGATACGGTTTTGGCTCCTGTATACAATTTTTGCTGTACGAGCGGTTATGTTCTTTCTGTGCTACAATTCGCATATACATTTTGGAGCTCCCTAGTGGATGAGACGGACCTTTTTTCTTCACTGTGATTCCTG
Source organism: Lissotriton helveticus (assembly GCF_964261635.1). Taxonomy (NCBI): domain Eukaryota; kingdom Metazoa; phylum Chordata; class Amphibia; order Caudata; family Salamandridae; genus Lissotriton; species Lissotriton helveticus. The sequence goes on from NC_136061.1 coordinate 519,266,493, forward strand.
AGTCCAACGACTACTCCTGTCATATGCTTATGACATTAGATAACACGCGCCGTGATACTTCCATCTTATAGCCTTGAAAAAGTCTTAGTACTGATTATTAGTACTGACGAAACACGTGTAGGCTGGTTTTATCTACTTTGAACACTTTGGATTTTCAAATAAAAAGAAAAATTAGAATATAAATACGAACTTCATCTGTTCCTTTATTTTGTCCTGGATTTGAAAGTATATGATATACACAGTTCAGTTATTGTGGACCTTACATGACTCACTAGTCTTGGTTTATATATGTTTTAGGATTGTGCTCTCCTTGACCCCTTCTTTTTGGTTGTACATTTGTCACTCTCTTGATTGACATTGATCCCTCTTGGTAGTGGGGGATAGTGGTCCATGTAGCACTCCGCCCTCAACAATACTATTAAGATTTTTTGTATAACATTTTTTTCAATATTGTGTCCATTTTACTCTCATTTGTGGATGTGTGGGTCTATCCAATTTTGGATACACTACTACCATTTCTCTCATGCTCACATTAGAAAGACATGTGCATTGACAGCAAGGAGGCACAATGTTCTGTGGAAATCACACGTCATACACAACAAGATGAAGGTCCTTGGGAGGCCATGCAGCATAATCCAATGTACATGGCCAGTGGCATTGCCCTGAACACAGTAAAAGTCATGCAATGATGTCACCTGTAATGCTGCAGAAAGATTCTCCACACAACTGCCAGGGACTGTCCGTACCTTTGATTATCAGAGTTATGCGATGCTGAAAGGGTTCCACCTCCAAATAGCCCCTTGGTCTGAGTACATATGACAGACACAAAAGGGTGATCAGGCGAGGGAAGGAGAGGATGGGAACTGCAGGGAGGGAGATCTGAAACAGAGGCAAACAAGCATTAGGATTGCATTTTTAAGTCACTGATTTGACAAATACCTAATGAGATACACTGTACCAGTCACACCTGTGAAGTGTAACCACTGTACCCTATTTGAGATCACAGATAATGCTATGACATAAGATCAGATGCAGGTACACAGACACATAAATTATAGTCCAGTCTGTCACCTATTAGAATCTTGTGTAACTCTCACAAGTCTGCTACTATGCAATGAGATCCATGTTGACAAAAACTAAGTCACAGTGTATGGTGATGTGTCCCAAAACAAGACATCAAATTGTATGGCAGTGCTACTTACGCAAAGTCAAATATCTGTATTTGGCCCTGTGTATCCGTAAGGGCCATGAAGGCAAACTTGACATCACCCACAACAGCTGTAAGCATCTCATATGATGAGGAATATAATGACCGAAAACCAATGAAGCCCCTCTGGAGCCAGTCTGTTGCTCTTGCAAATGAGCCTCACTGTGCTAAACATGACAAGCAGGTGGAAATCAACAGCAAGTAATGAGGAGCTAGGCCACATAAAGAACCCTACCGTCACCATGAGATACTACACGGGACTAGAGAATCATGTGATTAACCTCACTCCACTGGTGCCACGGAATAATTTACATGTGATTCAGCCCACCATTCTAATGTCATCAGCCCAACATACCTGGCATCATGGGAATGGAAAGTGAACTTCGACTCACTGTGAAAGCAAGCGTAGCAGTATTCTCAACCTGCTGTGAGGTAACGACATGACAGTGACATGACATACTAGCACAAGGGGCAATGCATCCATGCAAACAGACTCACACGACAGTTGTCTTAACATGAGGGACATACACCGGCCCACACCTACACGACATGGTTTTTGGGAAACCAAAGTGTACTGGCCCACAGGTTTAAGGGTATGATCCAGACACATCCTGCCGCACACAGTGAGGCTGCAATCCCCCACAGAGTGCGTGGTTGTGATCTCCCACACAATGTCCAACCATGGTATATGCAATGTTTCAATGTCGATGTTTATACACATTGATGCATTCACCAGAGTCAAAACTCAACGACAGATGACTGTCAGATAGGGTGACTATCCTGTCATGGGTGTGGGGCTACATAGAATCGGAAACCTGATGTTGTTGCATGTACGCATGGTCCAACAACTTGCGCATGAACATGTACCACACAATTGAAACCATACCAACGCAAAAAAGCCTTATATGAGTTCTTACCCAAACTGACATTTCCACATGTCCGTGCATGGTCCGTTGATTTGGCTGACGTTGCTATCATCATGAGCAATAGCAGGCTGACCAAGATGACACCAACGGACAACTGGCAGCGCGACCTGGGAATGAGAGGCACACAAGGGATCAAGTGCAGAATGATTTCATTCAGACATGGTCATGTTGAATAGACTACGGTTGTACTAAACTTGTACATTCCAAGTTCACACATAGCACGTCTGTGTGTGGCATTACATCTGCACCTGTGTGACACTGTACAACAAACATCAAAGTGACGTTGCATACAGTCAGCTGGACACACAGCATGCTACCCATTCAACTCTATGGTACATGCGTGAACAAAATGCACCTAGGACTCACCATTATGTAAAGAAGTTGCGGATGAGGTGACTCCGGATATCATCTTCAACCTCCTCGTCACTGGCATCCTGGCCAATTCCTTCATCCTCCACAGGCAGATGTTCCAGCTCATCAGGATCTAGGATGAGTGGCACGGCCTCCTCCACTGCCATGTTGTGTAGCATGCAGCACACGCTGAAGATGTCACACACCTTGAGTGGGGTGTATGGGAGGGCTCCGCCTGTCTTGTCGAGGCACCTGAACCGGCTCTTCAGGAGTCCAAATGTTCGCTCTATCACCCGCCTGGTCTGCCCATGAGCATTGTTGTACCGCTGGTCTGCAGCTGTCTGGGGTTGCGTAGCGGAGTCATGAGCCACCGCATGTTTGGATATCCTGCGTCTCCTGCAAATTGACATCATTGAAATGAGTGTGCAATATGATGCAGTTAAGGAAATAATGACATACAGACATACATGAGTAACAGAGTTTAACCACCAACAAGACATGCCCGATGGTTGCGCAGCTGCAGCATCATCTGTGGTACCCTGCTACGCCTCATGATGAATGCATCGTGGCACGATCCTGGAAAACGTGCGCAAATATAAGAGATCAGCATGTTGGAAAGACACACCACCAGGGCATTTATAGAGTGGTAATGTTTCCTGTTGCGGAACGCTTGCTCCTGAGCCTGTGGTGGCACCAGAGAAACATGTGTTCCATCAATAGCACCAATAACATGTGGCATGCATCCCAGGCCATAGAATTTCCCCTTGACATCTGTCTACTGTGCAGGAGTAGGGAATGTTATGAATTCGTCTATGTGCACCAACATGGCTGCCAATACATCACGTAAAACCCTGCTGAACATTGTTTGGGACATCCCCCCCACATCAGCTATGGTAAATTGGAACGTACCTGTGGCAAAGAAATGTAGTGCTGCCATCACCTTTACCTTGGGTGTCAGCGCAGTTGGATGCCTGTGTTGTGGTTGGAGATGTGGTTCCAGCCTGTCCGTCAGGTCCTGAATCAACTTTCGTGTAAAGCGGTAACGCCGTATGCAATCACGTTCCCTCATGGCATCCAAGTCTGGCAACGGCCTTACCAGAGGGGATGCCCTGCACAACATATAAAGGAAAAAAAGGGTACAACTGTCAGACAAAGACAATTACAATGTACATGGCACAAGCAACACTGCTTCACTGCATCTAATCATTTTTGAGTCTGGCGTGGGCTACACATTGAGGACACATGTGCCAGCTGGCTGCCACTCCTCCATGATAACTGATAGACCTGTTGTCTGTGGAAGCGACATGACATGCATACAAATGATCTGCTGGGCTGGTCTGAGTGAGCAGGACCATGTATCATGTCAGTGACACACGTCACATGAACTGCATGAGGATCTTGTCTGCACATCCAGACAGCTAACAGCAATGCACACACCCACATCACATGTGCCATCATTTGCACATATCACGCATATTGTGCTTGAGGTGTGCATTTGCATAAAATACAACATGGACATTATCAGACTGCAGATATGTATTTTTGGGGACAAATGGTCTATAATGCCATCACACATATGAGCGGATGATTTGCACCAGTGGCATGGTGTGCGTACATGTGTAACCCTGTCATCACGGCAAAGACCCATCATAGATGCTCCTACAGCAGATGAACTTGACAGTATACAAACAGCATGCACAATTTCGCACATGGCACACACACATGACATGGTCACACACGGTCATGCTGGGCATCAATTTTACATCTGTGACAGAAGGCATGTTGCTGTCATCATGTGACAGATGCCTGTACTGAATGTTGTGCCATACCAGTGTTGATGTGCATCACAATATATTCAAGATGTAACTCAGGTGAGAAGTGTTAAATGTATGTGGAACACATGTGCACCGTGATTAATGACATGTCTGAACAGCTCTTCCCACATCAACTGTGCCACAATATCACATTCCCTGTGCTATATCACTGTCTGCCACACATAGGGCCTGCTGATGTAAGGATGCCATGCAAATCTATACATCCACATCCTCAACGTGAGCCTACACCTACATCCCTGCCATGTGATTTCCTGGTATCACTCTCCCAATGTTGACATGAATGAGCTTATGTACGCAGCCTACACATGCATTCACTTGAGCATGTCAAACACACAGTACCCCGATTGAACGTGTGTGTGTACCGCTCGTTTCACTACTGCATTGTAGCCATACGTGAGCAGAGCGTACCCCGATTGAACGTGCGTGTGTACGGGTCGTTTCCCTATTGCATTGTAGCTATACGCGAGCAATGCGTACCCCGATTGAACATGCGTGTGTACGGGTCGTTTCCCTATTGCATTGTAGCTATACGCGAGCAGAGCGAACCTTGATTGAACGTGCATGTGTACGGGTCATTTCCCTATTTCATTGTAGCTATACGCGAGCAGAGCGTACCCCGATTGAACGTGCGTGTGTACGGGTTGTTTCCCTACTGCATTGTAGCCATACGCGAGCAGAGCGAACCCCGATTGAACGTGCGTGTGTACGGGTCGTTTCCCTATTGCATTGTAGCTATATGCAAGCAATGTATACCCCGATTGAACGTGCGTTTGTACGGGTCGTTTTCCTATTTCATTGTAGCGATACGCGAGCAGAGCGTACCCCGATTGAACGTGCGTGTGTACGGGTCGTTTCCCTATTGCATTGTAGCTATACGCAAGCAGAGCGTACCCTGATTGAAGGTGCGTGTGTACGGCTCGTTTCACCATTGAATGAGTTGCATTTGCGACAGCAATCGCACCGTACTTGTGTGGGGATTACAGAAAATACATAGGGAACATCTAGGGGAACAGTGTAATGGTTAGAATGCAGCCAGGTTGTCAAAGAAACAGAGATTTTAGAGTGTTCTACAGGTGTTCTTGAAAATTCAGTTTGGCAAAATTATACAATGTTGCAAAAGTTGTTGTTGAGCTCAGGCTCAGTTTTCAAACCATGCAAATGTGTGTCATGGCCTTATGTGTCATGGTATTGGATGAAACATAGGATGCAAACTATTCTGGCCTATCACACAGTACTCCTTGGACTCACAGACTCTCAGCAGCACAGATATAAGGCAGCATGTGGCTGTGAGAGGGCACTTGCCTGCACAAAATTGGAGTGGACAACACAGCTGCTGTCTCTGTATCCTCTGGACCCTGATTAGCTGAGCATGGCGAGGGCACCTGCATTCAGTGAGGGGCAGAACAAGGCCCTGCTGGATGCCCTCCACTACAGCAAGCTGTATGGGAGACCAGAGGAGCAGGTGAGTGATGTGTGCACTACCTTGGACTGTATACCTGTTGTGTGTGTGACACTACAGCCATTGTGTATGTATTGTTAAGAGATGCTATGTTGTTTGGAGTGAGTGCCGGTGTGTACAGTGTGGTCTCTCACATGCAGTTAATGATGTGGTGTAATGGTGTTTAGTGCTCCTCAGCATTGTGCTAACTGTGACATTAACTGCAATGTGAATCACACTTTCTGCTGTGCCACACCTTGCATGTTCTTTTTGGATGTTTTCCTGAGCTGTTGTAGTGTTCCCCCATGAATGACAGATGAATGTACTCACTGTAGATGGATTTGTTCATGACATGTGTGCCTGTTGGACAAAAGCATGCTTTGAAGTGATGTACATTGAAGAGTGTGATAGATCTTTGTCACCTGGCAAATTGTGTTGGTGATGTTTTGCAAGACTGGTGCATGACTTATGCCGCAGCTATAACCATGTGATGAGACAAGTATGCAGCGCCGTGTGCATGACTTGGACAGTTAGCTTGAGGCCTGTGTCACATCTTTCGCAGGTGTGACATGTGCTAAGTGATGTTGTATACACTCAAAGAGTGGTTTGCACCCCTTATGGCATTTGTAGCCTTTCTATGGCATGTTGTGCATTGTTGTTTGCTCACAGGCCACATACACATGTACAATGATGCAAGTGTGGTCAGCATTCTATGCCCTGTTGTCATCGTCTATTTGGTGCAAGTGTGTGTCTTTGGGACATGGACCAGGTGTACTGATTTTGTCTCACTTTATATTCGTGACAGGTATCTGCCTATGAGAAGGGTGACATCACTGGGAGGAGCCAAGCCGGCGACCGAGATGGCTGCTTAGACGCTCGGCTCCGTGAGCCCTCTCACCCCGCACACACATCCTGGCAAATATCCTGAGTCGCAACGACATATTTAAGTAGGCGAAGGATAACTTTCACTCACCGTATGCTTTTGAGGCTTCTACGTGCGGCAGACCCGTGGAAATGTCCCCGACTGTTTTGCGGCCTTCACGGAGCTGGGACCGGGGTGTCGAGTGAGGCGAACGGCCGGCCGAGACTGTGACAACAACGGCCACTGGTGGAGGTGGGAGTCGGCAGGAGGGCACCGATGGTCCGATGGGCCGCTGGCGACTGTGCTGCCCCAATGCGTCTAGCGGAGTGCCTTGTGGGGTCTGCAGTGGAGCAGGGTCGAGGGGAGTGCGCGCTGCCTGGCCCCCTCTCCAGTGTTGTGTCCGGGCATGATTATTGACTTTTCCCGGACTTGACGGGCGGCTCACGGGGAGCGGCGGAGATTTTGTTTAGCCCTTTGGTGACCCTTCGTTGAGAAGCCTACCCTGACCTTTGGGATCCCCGTGGTTAATCCTGTTGCGCCCCGGTGTGGGGCCAGTCCCAAGGTGAGATGGAGAAGGGCGAGGCCGGATCAGCTAAGATGGCGGACGGCACCCTCTTGCGCAGACCACATCCAGACAGAGAAACCGCTGTGAGAGAGAGTCCTGAGGTCTGGCGCCACGAGATGATGCCCACGTCCAGAGATATATTGGCGGCGCTAACAACCCTGCACATGACCCTTCTCCGGGACGCCCGAGATCAGGGAAGAAGGATGGCCGCCATTGTTGTACCGCCGTTCCACACGGACATAGTTCGATCTAAAGGAAGCGCCGATGTGCCTGCCTCTGTGTCAGTGATGGGTATTCCAGCTACACCTCGGTTCGTGGAGACGCCGGAATATCCGGCTCACGTGATCGCTTCGGACAGTTCTGTTGCACATGCGGGTGCCTCGTCGGGGCCCTTGTCTGCTCGGCGGCTGGGTGAACGACGTCGTTCTGTGGTTTGGGCTGCCCCGGCGGCGTTTCGGCGCTTGTTGGATGGTGTGACTCTCTTTCCCTGGCTGGCGAGACTTTGTTCGAACTGGAAGGTGTTTTCGGGATTGCTGCAGACACAGTTGGATTTTCGCTATTCTTATTCGACTGGGTTTTGGGGGCTGAGGTCCCATGGAGTAATAACACTGCTCGGTCCGCCAGGACTTCTTGGACCCTCCACGCTGCCCTGTGTGTCGATTGATAAGTGGACGTATGTTGGTGCTACTGATAGAAGAGGCCAGGGGTGAAACCGTCAAGGACATGATGGAACTTATGGTTGGCTGCCGGTGATTTGGGGGACACTCAGCGGGAATGTTATTGATTGTGTTATTGGAGATTATTGTTTTCCATTGCTATCCTGATCTTCCTTTTTGGATGTTTACTGTGCGCGGTGGTGGGGGGGGCGGGTGGTCAGATCGATGGCTCTTCCCTACGTTTCTCCTCCTTTTTCTCCTCTTTTTCTTTTCTTCTCTTCTTCTATATTTCGGGTCTCTATTTAGGGCGGCAGGCATGCTGCTGGGGGGTTAGGCCGTGGCCTTCTGCAGGGATGTGAGGTGGGCGGTAGGGGGACGGGGTTTGTTAATTTGTCCTTTCTTTGTTTCTATGTCTTTCCTATTTGGTGTCGCCGTTTTTCATGTTTCCTACAGTATGTTTCGTTTTGAGGGGTGGGGCGCAACCCTATGGCGTAACGAGTTTGTTATTTACATTTATCCTGACTTGTCTGCCCTACCCCAAATACTTCGCACATATTTGCACTATTTGGGGATTTCCTGCTTTATGCTAGCTACTGTAGGACCTTGTACGATCGTGTGACACTGATTTTGCTTTTCCTTATTATAAACTGAACCTTCTCGAATCCTGAATTTTGTATTGTACGCTTGAATACAAGTTATATCCTGGACTATTGTTAGACCCTGATTTTTGGGTTGCTGTATTCTCCTATGTTGCTTCGATGTACTTACAACTTGACTAGCGGCCGGCCGGGGTGGTTGTAGGCACATACGTGTATTTCCTTGAGGTAACAAATAAAGGTTCTTTAAAAAAAATAAAAAATAAAAAAAATAAAAAGAGAAGGGTGACATCAGGCTGGACATCGCCAGGGCTGTCAGGACTGAGGGGGGCCTCGGAGGAGGCTCAGTAACATCAGGAACAGGTGGCAGGACATCTGGTGCTGGACCCGCCACATCGCCAGCGTACAGCTCAAGCTCGAAGCTCCACGCCGGCATGGCGGCACCCGCCACCTCACCCCCCACATTCTCTGTGTCCTGGAAGTGGTGTTCCCAGACCTCCATAGGCAGTTGCAGGAGGGACAGCAGCAAGAAGGGGGTAGGTGCATGTCTGTTTGTTGTCATGTGTGTCAAATGCTACCTGCAGTGCTCCGAGGCATGGTGACACTCCCACAGTTGGAGTGGTGTGGTCAGACAGGCACTTTATGCATTGGCATAAGAATGGCCCAGTTTCAGCAGATGCTTCTTTACATGCCTTGCCCTACTCCACATTTGACCAGCGCTTTGGCTATTGATTGTTTTTCACATGTACTCCTAAGGTGCACTGTCTTAGTATGCATATTCCTTTGCACATCATCATGTTGGAGGGAGGTCTGTGACACCTTTCAGCTGTTGGTACCTTACATGTAGCACCACCTGTGCACTGTGTCTGCCCTTCTTCATATGTTGGCACTGATCAGGAGTCTCAACATGTGTTTTCTGCACAAGTCAGCCTCAGTGGCCTTTGTCCATGGTACACTTTCTAATTGTCATGTGTTAGCTACAGGTGCACACTGTACATGTAAACTAATTTAGGCTTGTGCATACTCACACTGGGCAGTGCGTGTGTGCATATTCTCTAAATATGTTGCATGTTGTTTGTAAATAATATTGATGGTCAGCCACACAATGTGACTTTGGGTGTAGACAGCTGTGATGCCAACGTGAGGTGATGGAACACTTGGTTCAGGTCCCAGGGTGGCATCACATGGCAGTTCGGGGAGGACTTTTCCCTTGTGACACAGGGTCAAAGCGATTCAAACATGACCAGGTCTGGATTTGGGTGGCAGGGTGGGCAAATGAACAGTGATTCATCATCAGCTATCCTGTTGTCAGGCAGTGGCTCATCATTGTGTCTCTCATACAAGTTGCAGCCTTGCCTGTTACTTGTATCCTACTATACATTGAGCGTTGTGTCTCTTACAATTGCCCAAGACTAGGCTTAGCATTGTGCAGAGTTCAGTGGCATGTGACTCATGATGCATGCCATGTTTAGAAATGTGCCCAAATGATTTGTAGCTGATATGTCTGATGTGTACAGGTGACTGATATGTTTTTCTTATTCTCCTTGCCAACAGCATCATCACCACAATCTGGAGGAGACACAGGCGCGGATCAGAAAGAGGGACCCAGCGACAGTGCCACCTGCTTTGAGGAGTCAGAGGGAGGCAGTGGCACGGAGGGTGAGGAGAGTCAGTCGGCCGGACTTCATGAGCACGACACCTCCTACCATGCGGATGGCTCGGAATCAGACTCTCCGGAGGAGGGGGAATATGCAGCTATGCCATCTTCTACATCTTTGGCTGTCCCCTCCTCCTCCAGTACCATCTCCACCCTCCCAGTTGTTAGGGTCCCTAGGGTCCGTGCTAGCCCCCGTGTCTCCTTTGTTCCAGGCACCGCAGCCCCTGCCCCTGTCTCCCCTGCTGCCCTCAGTGCTGAGTCTGTGGACCTACTCCGGCAGATTCTAGTAGGTCAGACATCCATGTTGACTGTCTTCCATGGACATACACAAATAATGACACAGTTGTTGTCGTTCATGGAGGGCATGTCATCTGCCATGTCTGATCTACGTCGGAGTGTGGCTGCCATAGAGTCATCACTGACGGCAGCACTGTCTACCCAGCAGCATCTGCCCCCCCTCCTTCAGACCCATCCACCTCAGCCTCTCCCATACCTACCCAACATACACGCAGACGCCACAGGTCAGACACCACAACAGACACACCCAGCACACCCACACGGCAGACAAAGTGCAAATCTCCACGCACCCAATCTCAAGGGGATGTAGGCACACCCACAGGGAGAGGGGACACACGTCACACACGCATCCACAGACCCACGACAACAGACTCACAGCCCTCTACCTCCACCCCCAATATGTCCCCGGGTTCAGGTGGTAGTTTTTCTGAACTGGCTGAAGCGTGCAGCCAAGTATATCTAGCCACATTCTGCGAGGCACCGACCAGTGTGGAGGGATCCACACCACCTGCACCCACTACACCTGTCCATCCCTCTCCTGTCCCTGCGGTGCCGGAGGATTCCCAGATGATGCCCCCACTGTTTCCACAGACAATTGAACTCTATGTGCAGGCAAGTTTGGGTGTGACAACATCCAGGATGCCACATCCTTTTTTCAACGTTATTTGGACTGGCTATTGGCCTTCTGTGAGCATGGATTCATATTTACGTTTTGTCTTTTGATGCGGCTGAATAAAGCTTTTGATGTTTGGTTCAGTACTTTTGGTTTTCTGATAATGGCTTTGACTGCTGTGTGCCTGGGAGTTGGTGTGATGTTCAAATGTGGGTATTGTAACATGTGTCTATTTCCTGATGGTAATGAGGTTAACCATGGTATGTTTCTGCTTTAACTGCTGGGCACTGCTGGGACTCATAGCCACACACACCCTATGCTGCTGGGCACTGTTGCTCACTGCTGGGGGTCTTAGCCACACACACCCTATGCTGCTGAGCACTGCTGGGGGTCTTAGCCACACACTCACTCTAATGCTGGGCACAGCTGGGGGTCTTAGCAATACACACCCTATGCTGCTGGGCACTGCTGGGGGTCTTAGCCACACATACCCTATGCTGCTGGGCACTGCTGGGGGTCTTAGCCACACACACCCTATGCTGCTGGGCACTGCTGGTCACTGCTGGGGTTCTTAGCCACACACACCCTATGCTGCTGGGCACTGCTGGTCACTGCTGGGGGTCTTAGCCACACACACCCTATGCTGCTCGGCACCGCTGGGGGTCTTAGCGACACACACACTCTAATGCTGGGCACTGCTGGGGGTCTTAGCCACACACACTCTATGCTGCTGGGCACTGCTGGGGGTCTTAGCCACAGACACACTCTAATGCTGGGCACTGCTGGGCACTTCTGGGGGTCTTAGCTACACACACCCTATACTGCTGGGCACTGCTGGGGGTCTTAGCCACACACACCCTATGCTGCTGGGCACTGCTGGTCACTGCTGGGGGTCTTAGCCACACACACCCTATGCTGCTGGGCACTGCTGGGCACTGTTGGGGGTCTTAGCCCCACACTCCCTATGCTGCTGGGCACTGCTGCTCACTGCTGGGGGTCTTAGCCACACACACCCTATGCTGCTGGGTACTGCTGGGCACTGCTGGGGGTCTTAGCCACACACCCTCTATGCTGCTGGGCACTGCTGGTCACTGCTGGGGTTCTTAGCCACACACACCCTATGCTGCTGGGCACTGCTGGGGGTCTTAGCCACACACACCCTATGCTGCTGGGCACTGCTGGGCACTGCTGGGGGTCTTAGCCACACACACACTCTAATGCTGGGCACTGCTGGGCACTGCTGGGGGTCTTAGCCGCACACACCCTATGCTGCTGGGCACTGCTGGGGGTCTTAGCCACACACACACTCTAATGCTGGGCACTGCTGAGGGTCTTAGCCACACACATCCTATGCTGCTGGGCACTGCTGGGCACTGCTGGGGGTCTTAGCCACACACACACTCTAATGCTGGTGGGCACTTCTGGGCACTGCTGGGGGTCTTAGCCACACACACCCTATGCTACTGGGCACTGCTGGGCATTGCTGGGGGTCTTAGCCACACACACACTCTAATGCTGTTGGGCACTGCTGGGCACTACTGGGGGTCTTAGCCACACACACACCCTATGCTACTGGGCACTGCTGGGGGTTTTAGCCACACACACCCTATGCTGCTGGGCACTGGTGGGTGTGTTTAACACACATCACTTAGATGTGATGCAACATACACATACATTACTGACATATGTCCCACACGTCTCACCATTCCACTGGTGATATGCGGTAGCGTACCGTACCCCGAGGTCGATGACGTAGGTGCAGCACGACTCACTATTACAATGGTGATATGCAGTAGCGTACCGTACCCCGAGGTCGATGAAATAGGTGCGGCACGTCTCACTATTACAATGGTGATATGCGGTAGCGTACCGTACCCCGAGGTCGATGACGTAGGTGTGGCACGTCTCATTATTACAATAGTGATATGCGGTAGTGTACCGTACCCCGAGGTCGATGATGTAGGTGCGACACGTCTCACTATTACAATGGTGATATGCGGTAGCGTACCGTACCCCGAGGTAAATGACGTTGGTGCGGCACGTCTCACTATTACAATGGTGATATGCAGTAGCGTACCGTACCCCGAGGTCGATGACTTAGGTGCGGCACGTCTCACTATTACAATGGTGATATGCGGTATGGTGATATGCGGTAGCGTACCGTACCCCGAGGTCGATGACGTAGGTGTGGCATGTCTCACTATTACAATGCTGATATGCAGTGGCGTACTGTACCCCGAGGTCGATGACATAGGTGCGGCACGTCTCACTATTACAATGGTGATATGCGGTAGCGTACCGTACCCCGAGGTCGATGACGTCGGTGCGGCACGTCTCACTATTACAATGGTGATATGCAGTAGCGTACCGTACCCCGAGGTCGATGACGTAGGTGCAGCACGTCTCACTATTACAATGGTGATATGCGGTAGCGTGTGGCGCAACGTACCCAGACATTACAGGCGTGCAATGATGATGTGCGCGTGTGGCGCCACGTACAGGTATACTTCAGTTGTTGGGGTTTTTGTACTCACCGTCTGCGCCATCGACGGTTTCTATGTACGAGGTGGTGGGCGTACAGGACTGGGATGACACGGATGATGGGGTTCATGTCTTGTTTGTCGTGTACCGGGGTACGGTTCGTGCCGGACTCTGCTTTTACGGCAGTTTTGAGCTCTCGTAGCAAAAGAGCCGTACGGAGTGTCTTCAACACGGATCGTACTTCCTGGTACGGATGACGCGGTCTATTTACGTTCGGACGTAGCGTGGAGCGTCAGCCGAATGCAAATCGTATGGACTTTGGATTTGTACGGAGTTTGTTACGAGTCGTACGGAGTGACGCTTTTGGTTGGGATCGTACTTGCTGAATCGTACGGGACGTTTACGAGTACGAATCGTACGGGGAATAACGCTCCGTACGTAGATTCGGAGCGCTTTTTACCGGATCGGAATCGACCCCTAGGTCTATTATTCCTCCTGACTCTGGGCGCCACAGATTGGGGATGACCATTTGACACTGAATATTTATATAATAGCAAAGCATCATTATTGTACATGCCAAACTCTTAATTTTTGCATTTTTCAAATCTCCTAACATTCCATACTTTGCCATCCTGGGTAACAACACTGTTTTTGCAGATTTTAACTATTTTAATGAGATGACCGAACTTAGAAACTCCTTTCACTTTCATACCAGAATCAAACTAGGCCTTCATCTTGTCTTGCTTAACTTTAATGCGGTCAGCAACAAAGTTAAGATTAATGCAATCAACAGCTTTATTGGCTTTCTTGATCCACCACGGGCAGATATCGGACATAGATTCTCCGCCCTTCAAAAGCCTAAAAGGATTCACCCCAGTAACAGAATGAGGGGTGATGCTGTTCATCTGCAATCTCTTTCTTACAGCATCTCTCCAAGGCACACCAGATTTACAGGTAGATTCGACACAATCCTTGAGGACCCGGTTGAAACGTTCTACCTGTCCATTTTCTCTTGGTTCATAAAGAGATGTGGTGACATGCTTAATACCAAAACCATGGAGGAAACACTCCATCTCCTGTGATGAGTTGAACCCCGTTGTCCGTTACAAGAACTTCGGGTAACCGCTCAGGTGCAAACATCTCCTTAAAAAAAGTGACAATTACTTGAGAAGTGGCATTTGCTACAAACTTCATCACTGGCCATTTAGAATGATAATCAATCATCACAAGTGCAAAATGCGCATTAGAAGGTAAAAGATTGAAAGGGCCAGAAATATTGAAAGCCACCTTCTGCCAGGGAAATTCAGGTCATGGCACTGGTTTGAGAGGGGCTGATGAAACCCTAAGCATCTTGTCACTGCTGATGCAGTGAGGGCATTCTCCAATGGTTTTATCGACCATTCTGTCAAGACCAGGCCACCAAAAATTCGCTCTTGTAAAGTGCTTCATAGAGGACATACCAAGATATCCTTGATTTGCAAGCAGTAATATCTTGTTTTGCTTAGAGGCTGGAGGAATAGCCTTACCAGCCTTAAAAAGTAAACCAGCACTTCTTCAATCTCGTCAGTACCTCAACAAAACGTGGCAATATCAGCAGTGGCAAACTTCTCCTTGGGCCAACCGTTTTCCAAACACTCAGTGATGCGTTGAGATACAATATCCTTACTCATCTCTGTGACAGACTCAGATTTAGACAAACTCACAAACTCATCAGAAATAAAATCCTTGATGGTGGCAACATTGTCAACCTCTTGTTCCTCAGGGGGGGTACAATTACTCGAACAAGGCAACCTGGATAAGAAATCAGAAGTGATGTTACTCTTGCCAGGGACATAAACAACCTCAAAGTCATATTCCTGTAATTTAGATGTGAGTCTGGCAATACGAGCCGCAGAATTCCCCCACTCCCCCAGGAGATAAGATCCCAACCAGGGGCTTATGATCAGTCCAAAATAGAAATCTGTTACCCCATATGTAGTTGCGAAAGTGTTCAATGGCCCAAATGCAAGCTAGTAATTCCCCCTTGATAACAGCATATCTTCTCTCAATAGCCGAAAGAGTCCCATAATCAAAAGCTACACACCACTCTTCCTTACCTGAACACTGACACAACACTCCTCCTAACCTGTAAAGGCTGGCATCGACGGTAATAATGCATTTTCTTCCCAGACAAAAAGATTTACGGGTAGGTGCATAAACAATCTCTTTTTTAATTTCCTTAAAGGCAGTTTCCTGCTGATCAGACCACACAAAATTGGAGGACTTCCTGGTCAACTCTCTGAGAGGCTCCATTTTGATAGCAAAGTTCTGTATACATTTCCTATAGTATTCACAGAGTCCTGCAAACAAAATCAAGTTCTCTCTGTTCTCAGGAGAGGGGGAGTTAATGATGGCATCCACTTAAGACTTTTTGGGCACCACACCATTACCAGAAAGAGTGTGCCATAGATACTCCACCGACTTGAAAAACTCGCTGACGTCCTTATAAAGGTGGTACATGGCTCTTTGGAATACGGATGTGGCCCGTGCTAGGGCAAAAGGCATCCTTTTGAAATGGAACAAACCAAAAGGTGTATTAAACAAAGTGAAGTGTTAAGAGTCTTCTGTGAGTTCATTCTGGTGGTACGCAGTGCAAAGGTCAAGGGTGGTAAAAATGCAGGCACCATCTAACACTCACACCATCTCATTGATATTAGGAAGGGGTGGCAATCAGTAACTAAATTAGCATTCAATGCTCTCATATCAAAACACAATCTGAGAGTTTTTATCAGGTTTTTAGGCCAAAACAATGGGGGAAACCCATTCAGATGACTCAATTTCTTCAATTATATCACTTACAACCATGTAATCCAACATCCTTTTTAACTCAGTTCTAATGCTGATGGGAACTCCTCTAAGATTCTGCTAGATGGGCACAGATCCTTCTTTAACTTTGATCGTGTGTCTGAAACTCTTAAGTTTCCCCACACTTTCTGAAAACACATCAGGAAATAAGGCAGAAAAATCAACAGAAGTAGGAGTGATGGCGAGAACAGAACCAGGTTCTTTCTCCCTGGGGTTTAACACAATATCAAGCTTGGCCTGGTCACGCCATCCCAGGACATTCACACCCTTAAAAGCAATATAAAGTTTAATCAAAGCAGTACTGTGTTTAAATTCAATGAAAACCTCCCTAAAACCTATGAAGTCAATATTAGAACCATCAAAATTCTGCGCCACTGTCAGATTTGCACAAGGAGTTTAGATCAATAAGATCCCCAAAGGATTCTGAGCAGTATTTCTCTGTGATAATTGTCCAGGGCGAACCAGAGTCTGCCATTAATTCAAGCTTCCTTTCCAAGATTGACACAAAACATTTAGGAGGATCAATTTTGTCAGTCTTGGAAGTATCAAATGAACCACGAATAGAAATAACAATATCAGTTTCTAATTCGTCTTGAGAGTCATCACACAAAGGTATATTTTGAGATAAACAAGAAACTTTACCTTTGAAATTATTGGAAAGAGCAGAAAAAATGTTCTTGGTGTCTTTGCACATCTTAGAAAAATGGCCTGTTCGTCCACACTGACTACATTCCTTTCCAATGGCAGGACAACATGAAAAAGAGGTTACGCGACGGGGATTACCATATCTGTAACAGTAAAAACTTGTGGTGTTGGAATAACCCTTGTAGTTGGAACTGCAAGAGCCTTTGGAATTACATGGGGTGACATTACTAATGTCATTAGGAGGAGGAGACTTGACTTCTTTCTTGAGAGACTTATTTCATTTTTCTGACTGTTTTAATGCCTTAGGGATGCTAATTGCAGCTTCTAAATTGGGGTCACCCATTATTCAAAACTGCTCTTGGACTTTATTATCCCTTAGATGGACAATAATTTGATCCCTTATCATCTCATCAGTGATCAAACCAAAGTTGCAATGTAATGATAGTGCACAGAGAGTGGATAAAAAATCGTCAAAACTTTCCCCCTCCTCTTGGGATCTGGTATGAAACTTAAATCTGTTTAAGGCAACACTGGTGGTAGGTTTGAATCGGTTTTCAATACGTAATATAGTTTCATCATAAACATTGTGATCACCACTATTCCTGACATGAGGATGAGTTCTATAGACTACTTGTCCTTCAGACCCTAACTAATTAAGGAAAATATTCTTTTTCCTTTCTGCAGACATGCGTTCTCTATCAATTGCTTTTAAATAAGTAATAAATTCTTCTTTCCATTTAGTCCATGTAATAGGAGGTTCTCCTTTGCGTTGTAAAAATTTCCTGGGAGGATCAAACTGCATTGTAAAAGTAACAATAAAGTTATGAACTATAATATGCACAATAAATCAAAAACAAAATAACTTTTACAATGACATATTGGAACACAAATTGCATTGATGGGTAACGCAAAATAGGCAATTAAGACAGCAGAACATATGGCAAAATGATAATAATATATGTTAGTTACAGTGAACAAAACTACAAGCAAATACAATTGACAAAGTTTGAATGTGACCTCATAGAAACAAGGTATGACGAGAAAAATAAAACCAAAGAGCCCTGAAGATTACCATAAAAAAGGTGTGCCTGTGGCAGCAAAGTAAACAGGCTTCCTACAAACTGTTTGATCACTGTTTGACTTCAGAGACTTCCTTTCATCCCTGTGCCTATGCATGAGTTGCCATGCTGTCTCCCTGAGTTGTTGCACAGAGGTGACTGTGGTTTAATTTCACTCACTGTGCCAACCACATTTTAATTAGATGGGCTAAGGGTGTTGTTATATGTCCCTTCTCTTGCATGTGATGTACACATGCTTTGTGGCTAGCTCCTTGGCTTTCCATTAGTGTCCACCTCACTTTAACTTTTCCTATTTCTTGTCCTCCAATGCTGCTGACATCTGGTTGGTGTATGTGGCTGTGTGTCAGTGTGGGGTGTGTCTAGTTGAGTTATTTTTCATATTCATTGTGAGTGCTCATTTTGTGATTGGACTCCGTTTGATTGACATGAGTGTAGTCTGTGTGGTGTGAGGGTTGCCCTGGCCCTGAGCTTCTGTGCTGTGTGTTCCTCTGCAGCACCACCTGCTGAAACTGTCTCCCTGGTGTTTAGTGTGTGGTGCAGGGTGTGGGTTCACCTGGCAGGGTATTGTGCATGGGGGAGCAAAGGAAGAGCACATTGTATGTCCCTTAAAGGGTGGGGGGGCTTAGTGTGTGGACGGTGGAGGTATGGCCCTATGATCTTTGTGGAGTGCCCATGCCTGGTGCTGGCCCTGCCTTCTAGATTATGTGCATGTTTTTTTTCTCATGTCTTCACCGCTGTGGTGAGGTGACCGGGACATTGCATTGATATCGCAGTTGATGAGCGACCTGGATGTGGAGGGGTGATTTAATGACACGTAGGACATGTGTGGGTAGGCTTGTGGATGTGTTCCTGTCCCCACCAGGGTGTGTGGTGTGGACAGAATCGTATATCAGGCCAGGAGTTGTGTTGTGGTTGTTTGAGGAGTTGTGTGATTGCGTACCTCCGGCATGGTCCGCGACAGTGCATAACTTGCTGGCAGTGTATTAGGTACAGCACAGGGAAGAAGTGTAGAGCTGGATCCATTGCGGTCGGGACTGGGTGGTGGGGACCAGGTATCTGGTTTTACGCTCCCTTGACGTGCTTCCGCCGTCTCTAGTTGGGCGGTTTCTCCGCTGCAGTGTGACTGACTGTTTGGGGCATCCTGATTTGTACGGCGGTTGGGACTTCATTCCGCATGGCAGTGGGTCTCTATTGGTTCCCACTGCCGCGGTGGTGGGCGCATTTTTATGGTGGTTCACGTCGCACCGCGGCAACAGGAAATGGGCTGCGTTTGTCCATACTAATATGGCGGGCGTGAGGACCGCTACTGGTGTGTGGAAAATTGCATTTTCCGCCAGCACTGCGGTGGTGCCTCCACCCACCATCCTAATGGACCCCTAACAGAGGATCAGCACAGGGTAATTCAGGTTTTGTATCTGACTTACCCTGACTGTGATTGTGGTACCCACTTCAACAGGGTGCAAATCTGTTGCTAACCAGAGATCACATTTCTATCACTAAATTAAATATTTTATGTACTTTTTGGCTCTACTGAAAGTAGTTGACGGTTTTCTTTTTGTATAAATATTAAAACTTCAAGCATGTGTTTGTGCTTTCTGTTATTTCTTCTTTTCAGACTTTCCCTGCCTCAGTGCATTCTCTTTCCCTCCCTCCTCACCCTTTCAGAGTATATGCCCCCATAGCTCATTCAGGAGGCATTATTTTCTTATCATTTTACTCCATGCCACAAGCAAGTGCGACGTTCAAGCGATCTCTCAACTTATTGCACTTTTCTGTAGTCACCACTACCATGGGATATCAGGAGGAACTGTGTCAGCAGACCTTCTTTTTGAGAAAATGATATTCAGTTAGTGCCTGCTCTATTGAGGTGTGGCTTTAGCCTGCATTGCTTATTGTGTAGTTTTCTCTGAGAAACAAAGCCTTGCTCTAGTGTGTTTCTGTTGAAGCACCTATTTCATTACTTTATTGTTTTATAGTTTTCCCTTTTCAGTCATAACCTGTCCTTTTTCTGCAAATGTTTATGGCAAAATTGATTCCACTTAAACCTGGTTACATGATTATTTTATTACTTTTATTCCAGTAATTCTATTATTTTTACATGGGTTACTAGGTTACTCTTTCACTTGTATTTCAGTCATAATGTCTTCTGAGCACCCTTCTACATTTTCCAATGAAGATCTGGAGGGTGAAAGCTTTACAAAGAATTTCGATTTTTATTCAGTCTTCTGTTGATCAGGTTGTGACTTCCAAAATGAAGCATAGAATAAAAAATATTGATGCTTCGTTTAATATTGTATTTCAAAGATAATCTGATTTGCCCTATCTGGGGGGGAACAGCAAGTGCAGTACACAATCTATTGTGCAAAATTAATTCAGTCCCTTTGGTGCGAATTCCAGTTGGATTTCTAGGTAAGTCACTTGTGTAAAAAATGCCTTTTTGGCGTGGTCGTCCCTTTTTTGGGAGGACTGACATTTCAGTATTTAACTCTGCACATTCCGGCACTACTGTTCAGTACCCAGAGCATGTGCTCAGAATTGTAATAGATTTCAAAATCGGCTAATCCCCAACTGGAATTTTTACATTTCCAGTAAGGACATTGTATATGGTGCAGCAAATATACCAATAGCTTGGAAGTTAAATGTCTCCTGTCGACTGCAGCATGTATTGTGCCACCCACTATGCTGGCAATATGGCATTAGGCATTCTTGTGTAGCCTGACTGCTGCATCTTTTCAAGATGAAGACAGACCTGTTATAATAAACCTTTTTTAACAGGATGTAGCCCCAATAATAAACATTAAGTACGCCATCCCTGAATATGCCTTGCAATCAACAAGGTAGAGGGACTGTTGTTTGAAAGTGGAATATATAAGAAATTCGTGTTGGCATGTTTTTACATTGACTAGCCCCAAAAATATTTTCACTCTGCAGGGCGTTGGGTTGTTCAGTAAGAAAAGTTAAAATACAATTAAAATACCAGAATTTGCATATTTGGCTTGCTACAATGTGAAATCACTATTTTAAATTAAGACCAATACAATGGTGAAGTTGAAATGTTGACAAACATACAGGAATAGTAACTTTTATAAAGCTGTTCCTTTTCTGCCTTAAACTCTAGTGGGCTGATAAGCATTAGACTGCTTTTTGCAGAACCTGTTTGTGTTTCCGTTTGATTTGGTGTCTACTCCCAGAGAAGAGATCCTGGCCTGGGCCCGTCAGGATGACCCTGGATGAGGAATATTGACCAGGGTAACCTAAAAGGAAGGTAAATTATCTTGAAAAGGACCTGTTGTTTTAGAGTTAGTGACAAGGGAAATTTGGAGAAGAGGGATCTTTTGATCGAAGTAAACCATTTAGCCCTCTTGGCCCCATTTTCGGTAGAAAAGGGAGCTGACCCCAGAACTAGTTTTGTGTGGGTGAGTGGGGGGGAACTGCTCATTATCCTACATGCACCCCTGGGTGTATAATAAGTTCATCTAAGTGGAAGAAAGATTCTTCCATGTAGGATGTCAATGGGAAAAAAGGAAAGAGTTACCCTTGGGAACTCTTTACTTATTGGTTAGGGACAGTCCAGGAGTCACCACCATCCACTAGCTAGTGAATTGAACAAACGTCCAGCTATACAGAACACATCTGGACCTGTAAATGAAAAGACAATTTCTGGAACGGTTTCTGTGACCTGTGTGAAGATCTGCAATCGTTAATCTGCTCCTACTTGTACCCAGGATTCTGAGAAGTGGGACACCAAACGTCAATAGCCTGACCTGCTGTTTGGCTACATGGCACCAAAAATTGCAAGAGACCTTGTGTGGCCAGATGACCAGTTGGAAGTGGACCGTGGCCACACCATGCTGGAGGCTTCTTCTGGAGAGGGTCCTGGTCACTAACTACTGTCCCTAAGGTCCTATAGCCTTAGTAGTAACCAAGAGAAGATTTCCCAAAGATTTACTTAGCTGGCAGTAGATTTCCAACCCAGGCATCAATTTAACGTAGAAATATACTGGAAAGAGGTTCAAGAAGAATCTGGTCAATGAGAGGACTTCAGCTTGCATAAAATTTGAATTTTCCTGCTAAGGGCTGAATTTTCCCAACAGTACCAACTGACTCAGCCAGATCTCGGCCAATAGGCATCTGGCTTTGAGATGAATTCATTGGATACAGATTTCGACCTTGCCAGCTGAAGGATTTTGTCTTCAATAAAAAAATTAAAATGAAGGGACTGATTTAGAGTTTGGCAGGTAGGTTACCTTGGCATGGATATCACATTAACCCTATTACAAGTGCATTATTTCCTATAGTACTTATAATAAGGCAGACAAGATATCTGTCACGAATGGATTAACCTGTTCACAAACTCTAAATCAGGCTCTAAGTCAGAATGTATCATTGACTCGGTCCTTACACTAGGATTATCTGCCCTCATGTGCATTGTGGTGAGACTCAACTTGTGCCTAGGTCATAGTATGCCACACCCATATAAGCTATGTTATTTCATTATGCTTTTTTATTTCAAAAGTCTAAAAATTATCATTTGTTTCTCCCACTATTAGATTTTATTCATTTTGATGTTATATTTTTTATTAAACTTGTCTTGATTTTTAGAAATTGATTGTTGACTTTTTAATGGTTTGTGGCAGCATACTGCATTTGGTAGTGCTAAATACATTGCAATTTGTCCTAAGTTAAGCCTGATCTGGGCCATAGATACCAAGGGGTGACCACAACTTTTAAATTTTTGAAACTGTGGGCCTGATTCTCAAAGGTAACTTTTATGTCTGAGTAATATACACATTTGCATATGCTTACTACGTTTTGCTTATTCATAAAATCCGAGTGTAGGTGACTATTAAAAAAAAACAGTTGTAAGTCCAACCAATCATTAGCACTGCAACACATTCCACAGGAAACAATAAAGATAGGATATTAAAATAAAACCACATAAGAAATCATGTTAAATTAAATTATTTAATGTAATTAAACTATATATAATATTATCTCATATTGCACACTTATAAAAATATTATGTAGTTTATATATGTAAACTATTTTAATACCCTATTCTAAAACTTAATGTAACAATAATTGTATTAAAATATAATTAAAATATTTTTAAATTATGCTATACTTCACTTTTAATAATGATCAATGCATATTAAAAATATGCTTAGTAAGTTTATTACATTGCCAAATTAGTTTGCCAGTACAATACAGATTATGACATTGTCATTTTTAATTTTATTATAAACATTGAGTATTGGCATTACCGCATCACCACTAATTGTCATGTCACCCCGAGATCAATCACAGCAAAGTGAATACGGCTGATATCCACCAAGGAAGGCAACATCCGCAAGACCATTTCAGTTCCGCTATGTTTTTTTGTCAATGCTCATAATCCCAGTCTAAAACTATGGATATTCGATTTTCTATCACACTTAGGGCCAGATGTACGACATCACGTTTGTGATTTCCTTATTGCGAATTTTAGCTTGTCACTATTTGGAAATCTCAAAATGCATTGTACAACAGTGTATTTAACTCTGTTAGCATTTCACAGTGACTCGCAAATGGACCTGGATCATCAATATCCATTAGACAAGTCGCAATTCGCGACCGGTTCCGAATGGCTACAAACACAGGAATGGTGTCTTGCTCGGGTCAGCAGGCCACCATGTCTGTGATTACTTTATAAATAAAGCAATATTTCTTTTTCTAGGGCAACCCATTTTCCTTACATGCAATAGGTCTCATATTTACGTGAGTTTAATCTATTGGCATTGTAAATGACAATGCCTTTTATTTAGGTTTTAAAAACAAAAATAAAAATAAAAGGCATTGTTATTTGCAATGTCAATAGCTCAAACTCGCATAAATCAGAGACCTATTGCCTTGCAAATTCTTGTTAGATTAGTGAATAGAAACCCTCCCTTTCGGGAAATTAATTAAAAAAACAAGCACAGCCGCTAAAGTGAAAGCTGTAAATGAAAAAAACAAATAGTGCTTACCCACTTATGAAGGAGACCGTGTAACGCCACAAGTAAAGGATCCAGTCATCATGGGAGGTAACAAATGGCGAAAGGGCGGTACCAAGGAGGGACTAACAAGCATCATTATCAATCAGAAGCTAGAATTTACCAAGGACAATGACACCAGCCAATCAAAATTATGGGCGGAGAGAAGGCGAGGCTTCCACAGCATTCTCGACTACTTGCATGCCTCGCAGAGCGTGCAGCACATGCGCGCTGCAGCTTTGCACGACACAAAAAGGATACATGTTGGTCCATCTATGGGAACACCCTAGAACACTAGGGTAAATATAACAACTGGCTTGTCTCTCGGTTCATTAACAGTAGGATCATTACGTTTAGATACTAGCATTTCTAATAAATGCTCTATATATTCTGGTACAATCTAATGTAAGTGAAATGCATGGTAAAAGACATACGCTGCTTTTACCTCTGAAGAGTCTATGTCATTTTCCTATATGGTATTCATTGCTTAATTTACATGTCAAACGTTTTGATGGCTTGGCAAGTGGTATTGCTCTTAACAACTTAAACAGAACATTGGTTTGACTCTGGTTCAAATCACCATATTAATGTTTTGGCTTGCCCGCCTCTATTTGCTTGGTAAACATATTGATATTCACAAGAGCCCCCAAAGTCGCCGTTTGCACGGTTATTCAGTCATACTACAAGTCCGTCAGGAACGTTAATTCCTAGTCCTTAATTGCAGGTGCTATCTAACTTGCCTGACGTTCAACTGACACACTCTCGATTCATATAGAAGGTCAAGAAACGTGTACATTATGCAACTCTTCAGAAAATACTTATTTACGCGGTTTCATATAGTGCAGACAGAACGTGAAGATGTTAGAGCAATTGACAAGAGAAGCAGCACCTTACATAGGAATAATGAATTAAATCAATAATGCAAATAGAGTGACCAGATGAAGTTGAATGAAGTATCATATAAAATCAAAGGGAGCCAGCCAAATTCATAAATTCATAGCTTTAATTTGCCCTAATACAATAAATGAAAACTTGCTCCTCTTAAAATGATCACTACATTAAAATAAATAATGCATTACTTGTGTCTGATGTTAGAATGAAGAGATGTTTACATTTTCCCCGGGCTTATCAGGGATTCTTCAGTCAATCCTTAAAGTTTCCGTCATGTGAATTGATGGGTACTGGCAACCAGAGAACCCAGGGGGGGAATGTTAGAGGAGGACAGGCTGATACGGGTGCGTACAGTGGACAACACAGAAAAGTCGACGGTGTGAGCTATGAACATGGCCTTAAGAGAATATAGCTTAAAAACAGAATTAAAAGTAATTTTTTCATTTCCCCTCTTTGGTCATGTATACTTCCCCTGCCCTATCTGTGGCCATCCTCAGCAGGTTGCCTCCTTTTTGCCCATTTTTGCCGTTATCCCGATCACAAACGCACACTGACCTGTTCATCCGCTAAATACAACTTACTTCCTGGTCGCCTTCTGGTGAAGTTTTTTGCGGAGACATTGTTAACGGGTGACAATATCAACTTTCAGACAACTCTGTGCATGCGGACAGGCAAATTCCTTAACCGAGACTCCAGTCATTTCCATAGAACACCACTCTATGACAACTACTGCTTCATAACGTGATATGCAATTAAGAAACCACTGTAATACCCAAAATTGTCGGCCATCTTAAAACGTGTTGAATGTGATCAAAGTCATGCCTCAAGTAGACATTATGTCCATATTCCACCTTCAAAAACATGTTGTTTTGATTCCACAAAGACTGTGCGTAATGAACACGTTTGATTACTTTTTCCTGAATACCAGCACTCAAAAATAGACTTTAAATACAAAACAAGCATTTGCAATGCAATAGGACTCGCATTTACGCTCAGACTAGGTCTGTGCGTGTGATGGGTGCACCGTCGCAGCAAGGACTCAGTAAATACTACTTGATGGCCGTAATGGCCTTAATAGCCTAAGCCTCAGAGCTCGTGTTTACAGTAACAAAAAAAATAAAAAATAAATAACAAGTGGCAAACACTTAGCATTTCCTTACATTGCCTTGACCTTAAAGACTCAAACCCATTACCACCGGCTTACACTATGTACAACTGCTAGCATCATGTCCTTTCATCATGTCTTTACATGTAAATAGCACCTAAACACATCCTGATATCCTGATATCCGCGTACCCGGACCCACCGCATAAAGAAAAATAATCAAATTAAAGTTATATGGAGTCCAAGAATTCCTGCGCCTTGATTTCTGACGCGAAATACAATGTCTTCCCGTGGTGGATTATTTTGAGCTGGGCCGGGTTTATAAGGTAGACTTGTATTTTCTTGTCCTGGAAGGGCTTAATCAGTTGGCGTAGCCTCCAACGCCTTTCAACCGTAACATGAGAGAAATCAGGTCTGACAAAAAATGATAGCCCCTCGCTTGTCCTCTTAGCGTCAGGTCTAGCTTTTTCTGCTATGGCCTGGCGCAAAATAAAGTTCCCCAAAAATATCAAAATTGCCCTGGGTTTGTCTCCTTCCCTTGGGTTTCGATTTATCCTGAACGGGGTTCTATGCGCCCGCTGAATTTCAGACTCCCAGCGCCAGCTAGCCAATTCAGGGAATGCTTGTGCGAATAATTTAACAATAAAGGCTCTCACATCCCCTCCCTCCGAACCTTCCTGGATCCCCAAAACCCTTAGGTTGTTCCTCCTGAGCCTATTTTCGAGGTCCTCCAGCTTCCACTGTATGTCCTGGGCTTGAGCCCCATACGATTCCACCTTACTGGTAGCAGCAGCAGATTCAGCCTCAGTGGAGACCACTCTCTCTTCAAGGTTCGACACTCTATCGTCCACCGTCGCACAGGCCTTTGAGAGTTTCCTCACAACACCCTTTATCTTCCTCATGGCTGCTTGGGACTTGCGATTGTCCTGCCTGGTTTCCTCCCGATGCGCAATTATTTCTTGATGAATTGCCTCTAATATTGACCGTTGGGTGAACTCATGGTCCTGGTCTTGGTTAAGGGATCCTTGAAGCAAAGTAGTAGGTGAATGATCCCAAGCCAACCCCTTCTGATCATTCTTCTTGAAGGAAGTCCCTGGCTTCACAGCCGTTGCGGGAAGGTCCTCCTCCGGGTCACTATCTGACTCTGGGTTACTTTCATCTATGTCTGAGCTGTGCTCCACATAATCTTCGGACCAGTCTGCTTCTTCGGCCACAGAATGGAAGCACTCACTGGGGGTTCTCTCATTCTCGATATTGCTAGTAACCGCTGTCCACTCGATAGAGATAATGCCGGTGGTTGATTTACTGATTAAAGCAGTATTGTCCTTGGTTATAGCACAGTCTTTAAGATCACTGCCTCCCATATCCTCCAGGCATTCCGTTGATACTATGTTTGCTGGGTCAGGGCTAGCAGCATCAATATCTATCTGAATGTCAGACTCATCTGGTGGTATACTGGAGGCAGCCCCGACCGGAGCCGTGATTAAGTCTATGGCAGTGGGATCAGTGGGATCGGACCCACCGATAACTTTTTGAACTATAGGGCCACCTCCATTGCAGCCAAGGTTGTTTTGAGCATCCAACATGATCACACCCCCAGGTGTGTCAGCCTCAGTTTCAGGAACTCTCCCCCCTTTCTCCTTACCGCCACGGATAAACATCTCTGCTATACTGATATTTGCGGTATTAGCGGTGGTTTGGCGGGTCCTGACCGCTGGTAGCATGGTTTCCTTCGCCGGGGGTTGAGATTGAGCTTGAGTCAAAGCCTTCATTTTTCCCGCTGGCTCCACTCCATTGTTGCAGGAGCGCTCACGATTTCGCCCGCATTCTTCTTCTTATTAGCAGCCTTCGCACCGGCATTAGTTAGTCTGAGCACCTCACGGAGGAGGCGAGTGGTCGAGGGGCTAGGGTGGTGGGGGGGATAGGGGCGGAAAGGGGGGAGTATTTGTATTTGTATTTTTGATTTGTAAAGCGCCTTATCACCCAGGGGTCTCTAAGCGCTTGGCGGGAGGTGGATACAGGTGGACACAACGTTGTTTAGAGGAGGAAGCTAGATGGTACCCCATGCCTCCTGGAATAGCGCGGTTTTTAGCTTTTTCCTAAAAGGCATCAAACTTGTTTCCTTGCGCAGGTTCTCAGGTAGTTTGTTCCATGCACTGGGGATTGTGTAGGAGAACGTGCGACCTCCTATAGAGGACATTTTAAATCGTGGGCAGACCAATAGTGCGGCTTCTGCTGACCGTAGATTCCTGCAAGGGGCGTACGGGACGAGACGTTTCTTGATGTATTTAGGCACTTGCCCATATATGGCTTTATGCGTAATGCATAGGCCCTTGAACTTGGCCCGTTGATTTATTGGCAGCCAATGGAGTTTGCGAAGAAGGGGGGTGGCATGGGTCCTTCTGGGTTTGTTAAAAATGAGCCTGGCCGCGTCATTCATAACGATCTGGAGTCTGTTCATTAGGTTTTTCGGGATACCGACATACATGACGTTGCCGTAGTCCAGCCGTGCCAGGATTAGGGCTGATACTGCTTTTCTGAGGGTGTCCACCGTCAGGATGGGCGACAGTTTGCGTAATTGTCGCATTAGGCCCACACAGGTGCCCACTACAGCTGAGACCTGGGCTGACATAGTGAGGTTGGCATCTACGACTATGCCAAGACTTTTAACTGATTCTGCCGGTACTGGGGAGTTTCCTAATTCAGTGGGCCATAAGAGGTCACTCCAAGGGCTAGATGATGTTGTAATTGCAAGCACCTCCGTTTTATCAGGATTGATTTTTAAGGAGTTTGCCGTCATCCAATTGACGGTGAATTTTAAAATGTTTTGCAATTTTTGATCTGCTGTTGGAGTGTTACCAATATGAATGATGATCTGGGTATCATCAGCGTAATTGTATATACTGCAGTCCATTTGGTTCAGTGAAGAAATGAGGGGCTGCAGATATGCATTGAACATTAAAGGTGACAGGGCCGAGCCTTGTGGGACTCCGCAACTGATCTTTGCTGGCTCTGATGTCAGATCATCCAGTTGTACTCTTTGAACCCGTTCACCAAGGAACGAGGTCAGCCAGGCATGGGCTGTGCCCTGGATACCGAAGTCCCACATCCGCGACAGTAGTAGGTCATGATTGACCGTATCAAATGCCGCGGAGAGGTCAAGCAGCACCAGGGCACACGGGTCTTTTTTGTCTGCTTTAAGTCACAGGTCGTCTAGCACGGAAAGCATGACCAATTCCGTGCTATTGTGGGCTCTAAAGCCGGCCTGGTTGGGCTCCAGCAGGGAATTGATCTCAAGATGGTGAGAGAGGCTAGGCAGTACGTGCTGCTCCAGTATTTTGGCTAGGAAAGGCAGTTGTGAAATGGGCCTGTAGTTTTTTAAGATTTTAGTATCAGCCCCTGCCTTTTTTAGGAGAGGGATCAGCCGGGCTTCCTTGAGGTTAGAAGGAACCTGTCCGGAAGTGAGGGAGCTGTTTAAGAGTGATAATATGTCATCCTCCAGGCCTGGCCATGCTTGTTTGAAGACCCTCGGAGGGCAAGGGTCGGCCGGTGAGCCTGATTTGACTTGATTCATCACTCTTTCCAAAGTTTCTTTAGTGAGTAAGGGTAGTGAAGTTAGGGGCTGGGTGACTATGGGGGTAGGTATTGGAATAATACCTGGACATTCCAGTCTAGGGGTGGACTCGATTTCTGTTAGTAGGGCAGATATCTTGGTGGTGAAAAAAGACTGGAATTTATGGCAGTCTTCTTGCATGAAGGAAGGGGGTTGTTCCTTCTTTTTCCTCAGTTCTGTAAGGACTTTGAAAATTTCTTTTTGGGGATTGGGTGCTGTCGCAATTCTGCTTTCGTAGAACGCACCTTTCCTTGTCCTAATCGCTTGTTTATAGGTGGTGAGCTTTTTTTCGTGCAAGGCTTGGGAACTAGGATCATATTCCTTTCGCCATGCTCGCTCGCTCTGGCGCAGAGAGCGTTTCAGTAGTCTTAGGTCATCATTAAACCAGGGAGCCCCTTTTCCTTTATCCCGGATTTTTACCCTTCGTGCAGGTGCCACTGTCTCAATGGCATTTTTCAGTTTTAGTGACAGTTTGAGGCTGGCCCTCTCTACGTCATCCTCTGGTGGTCTGTTAAGGTGGGAGGATGCCTCTAATGAAGATAATAGAGTATCAATATTGATTGAGTTCCACCTTCTCACCACCTGCCACTCGGCGGTGGGGGTTTCTCCTTGCTCTGGGAATGCTAATTTACCCTGCAACAGGTGATGGTCTGACCATATGCAAGGTGAGATAGTGACAGGGCTCAACACCGGGACTGAGGTCCACATCAAATCCAGTGTGTGACCTTTCTTGTGTGTCGAGCCTGTCACTATCTGGGTTAGATCTAGCGTGGTCATAGCCTCATCTAACTGTTTGGACATTGCATCTTTAGGGGACTTCTCACAATGGAGATTGAAATCTCCCATTACCACAAGCCCCTCATACCTTGTGCGAAGATCGTGGACCAGTCCCAAAAAAGGCTCAAGAAAGGCTGGGGAAGTTCCAGGAGGGCGATAGACGATAAGTATCGCCGGGCAATTGGTGGCAGAGCAGAGCTTGACCCTCAAGATGTCCGCACCCTCTATACTTTCTGCACAAATGGTTTCTGATTTGAAGGAGCTTTTATAGAAGACGGCAACTCCCCCCCCTTTCCTGCCGTCCTTCCTATTATGGGTGGTGGCACTGAAGTTGGGCGGGAGTGC
This sequence comes from Lissotriton helveticus, assembly GCF_964261635.1. Lineage (NCBI taxonomy): Eukaryota > Metazoa > Chordata > Amphibia > Caudata > Salamandridae > Lissotriton > Lissotriton helveticus. Next base: position 519,297,286 of record NC_136061.1, read on the forward strand.
AGCCACTAAGTCGGTCATAGAGGAATCTTCTAGCCACGTCTCTGTGACCCCTAGAATATCTAGGTTGCCTTCATGGAGTAAGGAGAACACTTCCAAATTGTGTTTTTGGAGAGAGCGTGTATTAAGCAGGGCCACGCTCTGAGATGTAATTGTTCCTCTTTCCCCCCTAGTGTTGGTTTTTGTCATAGGTGGATCTGCTATAGGTTTCAGCAGTTCCTCCCGCCTTAGTGCCTCCATTGTTTGCGGGCTAATAAGACCGTTTTTTTAAATTTTATTTAGTGCAAGCAGGTCTTCCCTGGAGTACCACGGTGTCGGATCAGGGGTCTTGGCCCCTGGTCCCGGCCAGGCGCGGACGGGCGCAGACGGGCTTGCCTTTGGCGCGCCTTCGGCGCCCCGCCGGCGCCCCCGCTGCACCCGTCCGCTGCGCTGCCTGCATGAGGGTGCCATTTTATGTGCTCGAGGGCGGGAGTGCGGGCGTGGCTAAGCAATCGAATCCTCGCCCACCAGCCTTCTCCTCACCCAAGATGGCCGCCCCGCGTAGTCCTACCTCGACTACACTCGGGGTGAGTGACAGAGAGCCCTAAAACCCTAATTCGGTTTTGGCTTTCTTCCTAGTCTTAGGGGCAGGTCCCGGCTTTCCGCCTCAGGACGTTACAGAATCAAGGGTGCTAGTAATTTGAAGGTGCTTCAGGTACAGTGCAAAATAGCAAATTACAAGGTAGATACACAATTTCAGAACGATTAAAAAGTTAAAAACAAAGCGCCTTCAGTGCTCAGCGCCGCATCCACCCTCACTCGCAATCAGTGGGAACTGGGTGTTTGAAGTTTGTTTTATGTGCTCGAGGGCGGGAGTGCGGGCGTGGCTAAGCAATCGAATCCTCGCCCACCAGCCTTCTCCTCACCCAAGATGGCCGCCCCGCGTAGTCCTACCTCGACTACACTCGGGGTGAGTGACAGAGAGCCCTAAAACCCTAATTCGGTTTCGGCTTTCTTCCTAGTCTTAGGGGCAGGTCCCGGCTTTCCGCCTCAGGACGCTACAGAATCAAGGGTGCTAGTAATTTTAAGGTGCTTCAGGTACAGTGCAAAATAGCAAATTACAAGGTAGATACACAATTTCAGAACGATTAAAAAGTTAAAAACAAAGCGCCTTCAGTGCTCAGCGCCGCATCCACCCTCACTCGCAATCAGTGGGAACTGGGTGTTTGAAGTTTGTTTTATGTGCTCGAGGGCGGGAGTGCGGGCGTGGCTAAGCAATCGAATCCTCGCCCACCAGCCTTCTCCTCACCCAAGATGGCCGCCCCGCGTAGTCCTACCTCGACTACACTCGGGGTGAGTGACAGAGTGGGAGGGGGAAGGGTTGTGACGGGGGGAATACATTCAAAAGAAAAGAGAGTACGTGTCACTAATTCACACACAAATACAAATACAATTGTAAACTTGCGAAAAAAGAGGTTTTGTAATTATGTATCTAATATGTTTTTCTGTCGTTTGAGAAGTTGGTGTTGTTTGGTCCAGGAGTATGCCTAAGCTTAAGATTGGCTCTATAAATATCAGTGGGTTGAATGACTGGAAGAAGAGGGGCAGATTTGAGGAATACCTTAAGACAACAGGCATAGACATTCTTGGGGTACAAGAGACTCACCTGCCATGGAAGAAAAAGCATTGGCTTAAGTTAAAGGGTTTGAGATTCTGTCATGCTCTTCTCAAACGTCTACTACAAGGGGGGTAGCTATCATTGGGAAGTCGGGCCTGGGAGGTGTTAAGCGCTCTAATGCAGACGCCCTTGGCAGGTGGGCTGTATGTGAAATGAATCTGGGATTTACTGTTTGTTCAATATATGGAGCCAATACGGATGATCCTGAGACCTTCGATCTTATAGAGAAGGAATTGATAGATTGGCCAGCCCCAATATTAGTCTGCGGAGATTTCAATATATCTGCCGACTTCGCTAATGGTACCCCATACACTGGACGCAAGCCCCGGGTATACAGAGCTATATCCTCGCTGCTGCAGTCACATGGGTTGAGAGATGTCTGGGGTAATAAAGAAGTAGGGGATACTGGGTTCACCTATTTTTCACATCCCTTTAATAAATACTCTAAATTAGACTACTTTTTTGTATCAGCTACTGAATTGAACAAGGTTAAAATCTCCAAACTCCCAATGATAATGTCCGATCACAACCCTCTGGTAATAACAATGGATGTCAACCGACCTATGAAAGGACCTAGACCCTGGACTTTTGATAGAAAATTACTAACCGACAGTGTCTATATAGAACACATTAAAAACTGGTCACAGGCCTTTTTCGACGCCAATAGATATAGTGCCTCTCGGAATGTAGTTTGGGATAGTTATAAGGCAGGGTTGAGGGGGGAGACCATAAGCTATACTAACAGGTTGTGGAAAAGGATCAATCTGGAAAGGGAGCAATTACTCAATAAATTGACTGAGGCAGAAGGGTAACATCGAAGGGATATATGTCAGGGGAGGCAAGGATTGGAAAGCCTTGAGAGGATCAACACTATTAAAGCGGGAATACAGGACTAAGCATGGGCGGATTTTGCGGATCCACGATTCGCGGATTTGCGTATTTACGGATCGTGGATCCGCAAAATCGGCAGATTTTGCGGATTTGCGGATCCGCGGATTTGGGGCGGGGCTTCCATGCGAGTGCACATGCCTCTTGTGTGTATAAAAGGTCAGAGACCGTTCAGAGCAGCAGATGAAGATACAGAAGCTCCTGGCCACAGGAACAGCACGAGGATTGCGCTCGTGAAAGTCAAGGATGCAAAGACCTCTGTCCAGCATCACAGCTGATTTTCGATGGTATATTTGGGAAGAAGGCACATCTGCCCAGCCTTGACAACGCTCACGATTGTTTTTGGGCTGATGAATGAGTCACTGAATTTAAGCTTCAACTAGGGCACATGCTTAATTGATATCTGTAAGTGCCTCCGGTTGAGGTTTAATTTGTGTGCCAGGACCATCGTGCCAGAATGAACCCTGCCCTTCATATTTATTCAAGAAGACGCCACCGTTTTGTGCCATACCTCTACTCAACTGGAGTACTTTCTACTGGATAATCAGTAAGTGCTACCTCGTTGGGTAGATGTATAGTGCTTTTACTACACTACAGCTGCCTAAAGTGCCAGAGAGTTGTCTACAGCAACCAGGTGTGTGTTACTATGCAATCGCGCCGAAGGGCGCAGGGGTCCCTTGAGTGAGCTGTCCATCATAGTGGGTAAATGGCGGGAAGACGGTGCACACCGCGAGTGTGTGGGCGGGGCCAAACGGACGGGGCTTCCATGTGAGTGCACATGCCTCTTGTGTGTATAAAAGGTCAGAGACCGTTCAGAGCAGCAGATGAAGATACAGAAGCTCCTGGCCACAGGAACAGCACGAGGATTGCGCTCGTGAAAGTTAAGGATGCAAAGGCCTCTGTCCAGCATCACAGCTGATTTTCGATGGTATATTTGGGAAGAAGGCACATCTGCCCAGCCTTGACAAAGCTCACGATTGTTTTTGGGCTGATGAATGAGTCACTGAATTTAAGTTTCAACTAGGGCACATGCTTAATTGATATCTGTATGTGCCTCCAGTTGAGGTTTAATTTTTGTGCCAGGACCATCGTGCCAGAATGAACCCTGCCCTTCATATTTATTCAAGAAGACGCCACCGTTTTGTGCCATACCTCTACTCAACTGGAGTACTTTCTACTGGATAATCAGTAAGTGCTACCTTGTTGGGTAGATGTATAGTGCTTTTACTACACTACAGCTGCCTAAAGTGCCAGAGAGTTGTCTACAGCGACCAGGTGTGTGTTACTATGCAATCGCGCCGAAGGAAGCAGGGGTCCCTTGAGTGAGCTGTCCATCATAGTGGGTAAATGGCGGGAAGACGGTGCACACCGCGAGTGTGTGGGCGGGTGCACATGCCTCTTATGTGTATAAAAGGTCAGAGACCGATCAGAGCAGCAGATGAAGATACAGAAGCTCCTGGCCACAGTAACAGCACGAGGATTGCGCTTGTGAAAGTCAAGGATGCAAAGGCCTCTCTATCCAGCGTCGCAGCTGATTTTCGACGGTAGATTTGGGAAGAAGGCAGTGGCACACCTTCCTGGCCTGTTGTAACTATTTTACGATGGCGCCGGCAAGCTGCCAGCGCCATCCTAAAATAGTTACTAAATTAGCTTCAACAGGAAGCTCTAATAGATAAAATAAAGCAGGTGCTCGAGCACCTGCTTTATTTTATCTATTAGAGCTTCCTGTTGAAGCTAACTTAGTAACTATTTTAGGATGGCGCTGGCAGCTTGCCGGCGCCATCGTAAAATAGTTACAACAGGCCAGCAAGGCTTGAACTTTTGCCCCCGGAATCCGCCGCTCGCGGATTTGCGAATTCGCGGTAAATTCGCGGGAGTTCGCGGATCGCGAATTTACCGAAAATTCGCAAAATCCGCGAGCGTAACGGATTTTCCGCCCATGCTTATACAGGACCAACTGGCTAAAAAATCAGCGGCAGATTATCATACACAGAGAACTAGACTATACGAAACAGGGGAACAGGCCGGGATGGCACTTGCGCTGCGTATTAGACAGGTTACGTCAAAAAATTTAATTACGCAAATAGAAGAACAGGGGAGAGTATATGAGGAGTAGTGATTGTCCTAGATGTGGTAAAGGACCAGCGGATATCGTACATATGTTTTATGGGTGCGAGAAACTGGAGCTAATCAAAAACGAGATCGTGGCCTTTCTAGAGGGGCTGCTAGATGTAAAAATAAATCTATCCCCAACATTACTGATTATCGGCTGTGATATTAAATTAAATCTAAGGATCGAGGAGGAAGCTTTAGTCTTTATAGCAGCAGCTGTACTTCGAATATTAATTTCAGCCGCCTGGAAAGATATAGAGGCCCCAACATTTCAAATGTGGCTATGTAGGCTCCTCGGTATTCATAACATTGAGGGAGCCTTATATGAACTTAAGGGCTTAAAAACAAGAGAGATGGGGCTACGGCTCTGGGCACCAGTGGCTGCTTGGAGGGCGGCAAGGATGAGGGGGCAGACGAGTGTGATGTCAAATGTTTAGCCTTAAGCTTTTTGTACTGTATGTTAACTGTTTAGCCTTAATATGCTAAACCTCCTCTGGGCCAATACTTTCTATAGCTATTCCGTATCTAGAACTACGAGTGTGGGGATACGAAAATCAAGAATGGTTACCTTCTAAGTAACTAGAGCTTTGCCTCTCTCTTCTCTCTGTCTTCTTTCCCTTTTTCTTTATATCTTATTGGCAGCTACTGATGCACCCAAGGTCGTTATTTATTTATGTGAATTGTATTTTGATGTGTAATATGTGTTCACGAACTCTCAAAAAAAAAAAAAAAAAAAAAAGGACTCGCATTTACGCAAGACTTATTGCATTGCAAACGGGAGTGAAGGAGGGCGGCAGGGGGGGCTAGAATGCACGGACAGCGGAAGTGCGAGGAGTGGATTGGAGTGGTGGGAGGTGCAAGAAGGCACGTACAACGGGAGTATGGGAGAGGGCTAAGAAGGCATGGGCAACAGGAGTGCGGGTGGGTGAGCAGGTGAGAAGCACAAAAAAATAATGCTCTAAATACTGTGGTGGCGCAGTCTAGTGTATGCACGTCACGTACCGACGTGACGTGCAGGCGGCCACGTTCTGGCTGCGCGCGCAGAGGCGCCGCATCAGCGCGAAAGCCGAGAGCGGTGCAACAGCGGCTCGGAGCTCTTTAGGGTAATTAAATAATTAAACCTATGTTAACCCTCAACAGCTGCAGTGTCTTTATTGAAGGTAACAACCACGTTACAATGGCGACGAGGATGGGATGTTAGACCCGCCCACCACGAGGAACAACACGAGCAGGAGTCACCGAGGGAACCGACAACTACACCGGTGCGCAGAAGACACGTAGCAGATGAGCAGGACCACAGCGCTGAAAGGTCAAGAGAGCTGGAGGTCGGGAAGAGACCAGCCAGAACTAAAACACACAGGTACCAGCCCTAAAGAGCGTGGCAGAGCCCAGGATCACCCAGAAAGGCAGAACAAATCTACTGAAGGGGCTGGGCACCACCCAGGAGCCCACAAGATAGCGTGCCAAACCAAGCAAGCCCAAGGCAAAGCGCGCCAAACCAAACAGCGACCGGCAAGACAGAGAGACAGCGCTGGATCCCCCACCAAAGAGCGAGGGGGCGGACGCAAGCAGTCCCCAGTCTCACACAAGTAAGGAAGAGCACGACAACACACCAGGCAGTCCCAGGAACCAAGGGAGCACGCCCTCCGCGATCAAAAGTGAGAAGATGAGTGCGCAGGCAGGATACGCGATGGCACCAGTACAATTTCTACCCAGGCCAGGGGAACCACTAATGAAGTGGGAGGACTGGAGAGAATACATAGACAATTTTTTAGGAGTATTGGAAGACGAGAGTGAGGAGGTGTTCAATCCCAAAAGGAAAAAACGTATCCTATTACTCAACCTAGGCCCAGAAGGTCTGAGAATATACAAGAGCCTGGTGCCAAAGGAAAGAGGAAGCACGGATGACAACGTGTATGCCCACGCCATCGATGACCTGAATGAACACTACAGACCGGCGGTGTGCGTGTCGGTGGACAGATTTAATTTTCAGCAGAGCAAACAACGCCCAGGCGAGACAGTGGAGGAATATGTTGCAGCCCTGAAGAGACTGGCGTCCACGTGCAAGTACGATAATTGGGAAGAAGAGTTCATCAAGGACCAGGTGGTGATGCACACCACGAGCACAGTAGTGCAGGACAAGCTGTGGGCCAGCGGAGACACCACCCTGAAGGAAGTGATGGTGATCGTCAAAAGAGCAGAACTGGCACGCAGGTGTGCGGAAGCGACGAGGGAGGAGACGGCGCCCACCGCCATGGTGAACAGAGTAGACGATGAGGAACCTCGCCGGGACCACAAGTACAAGGGGTCGGCGGCGAAGGGACCCAACAGATGGCAAGGCAACCCAGGCCCTCCGGGTAAACAAGCGGGAAGCAACAAGAAGTCATGCTACCGGTGCGGAAGCTGGTCCCACGAGGCGCACCACAGGAAGTGCCCAGCATTCCGCGCGAAATGTATGTACTGCGGGATAGTGGGCCACTATGAGAAGGTGTGTCGGAGAAAGGCCGCGAGGAGCATGGTGAAATATATCGGACAGGACAGTGAAGAACAAGAAGACGGCACGGAGGAAGATGTCGTCACAGTCATCTATATCGAGGATCAAGTACTAGGTGTGGATGGTCAAGTGCTGAGTGTTGACGGCAAGAGAACAATGAAACCCGTCCTGGAGATGTCGATAGGAGGAATACCGATAAACGTGGTGGCTGACACGGGCTCGCCTTACACCATCATCCAGAGAGCGGTATGGGAGGAGAGCTTTTAACCACACCTAGGCCCAGAACTGGAGAAGCTGGACATCCGCCCAGTGACGTACAATGGGGACCGTATACCCATGGCCGGGTTCAGACCATTAAATTTCGAGTTCAGAGGCCGGTCCGCGTTCTGCAAACTCTACATATCAGAGAGAGGACCCTCGGTCCTAGGATGGCTTGACCAAGGCGACCTGGGCATCAAGTTGGATCCAGGGGGCAAAGAACAGATACTACTCACGGAACTGGAAACATGGCCGGACCTAGACAAATGGAAAAGTGAGTACCCCAAGGTTTTCGGAGGCACAATCAGAAGGATGGAGAAATTCGCACACAAGATAATCCTGAAGGAAGACACCGTACCGGTCGCCCACAAGGTGAGGAATGTGCCATTGGCGGAGAGAGACGCAGTACAAGAGGAACTACAGGATCTGGAAAGGAAAGGGATCATCGAACCCATCACATGCGCGGAGTGGCTCGCGCCCTTGGTAGTAGTGATGAAGCCAAGCGTGAAGGTTAGGCTGTGTGTCGACCTACGCGAACTGAACAAGAACATTGTGGTGGAGAGATTCCCCTTGCCCAGGATGGAGGAAATGCTGGCCAGCACCAGGGGGGGTCAAATGGTACTCAACCATAGACTTGACCTCCGCCTACCACCAGATTTCCCTGCACCCGGAAAGCCGCAAACTAACTTCGTTTATCACCCCATTTGGGTGCTATCAGTTCCGCCGCATGCCGTTCGGGCTAGCCTCAGCAGCTGCGGTGTTCCAAAAGCTGATGCACCAACTGTTCAAAGACACAGATGGAGTCCAATACTTCCAGGACGACATCCTGGTAATGGGACGAGACAGACTGGATCATGACACCAAACTCAGGAGAGTACTAAAGATCCTCGAGGGTAAGGGCCTCACAGCCGAATCTACCAAGTGCCGGATAGGGATGGAGTCCGTGACGTACCTAGGACACGAAATCGGGGAGCGAGGGGTTACCCGAAAGCAGATAACGTGAGAGCCATTTGCGAAGTGCCACCGCCCTCCAACAAAGAAGAAGTCCGATCGTTCATTGGAATGGCGGAATACTATACAAGTTCGTGCAGCACTTCGCCTCCAAGACCCACCACATGAGGCAACTGACGAGAGACAACACAGAATTCTGCTGGTCGGAGGAAGCGCAAGGCGAATTTGAAGTCATCAAGAGAGAGGTGGCAGGAGCAGTACCACTCCAAGGATATGACCCCCAAGAAAACACAGTGCTCACCACCGATGCCAGCGACAAGGGTCTGGGTGCTGTCCTGATGCAAGACCGAGGTCAGGGGAGAATGGAAACGCTCAGCTTCGCATCCCGCGCACTGAGTGAAACCGAAAAGAAGTACAGCGTAATTGAAAAAGAAATGCTGGCAGTTGTATGGGCCATGACCAGATTCAGGCAGTTCTTGTGGGGCACGCGATTCCTATTGAAAACAGATCATAAACCCTTACTGAAGGTACTAACGTCCAGTGGACACGCAAGTGCAACACCTAGGATCTCAAAGATGACTCTCAAACTGCTAGAATTTAGATACGACGTAGAACATATCCCCGGCAGTAGGAACAGGGTGGCAGACTATCTGAGCAGAGCAGCAGCCATGGATCAGAGTGGAGAAGACCAGCAGGGGCGGAAGAAACGGTAGCACTCACGGAAGACCAAGAGAAAACCGTAGGACATCAGGAATGGAAGGAAGCATATGGAGAGGACCAGATCCTAGAAGAAGTAAAATCATACATCACAAAGGGATGGCCAGACAAAAGACAAACCTGTGGGGACCTCAACCCATACTTCGAAGTCAGAGAAGAGTTGTCGATGGACGACCTAGGAGTGTTTGTATACAGAGGGGAGAAAGTCATCCCCCCGGCAGGAATCATCCCCAAACTATTGGACATGCTCCATGAAGGACACTTGGGGATAGGGAAATTGAAATTGAGAGCCAAGCAAAACTACTGGTGGCCAGGGATGGACGTAAGGGCTGAGAGGCATGTCAGGGACTGCTCACAGTGCCAAGGGGCGGATAAGACACTTAAACCACTACGCCCAGCTCTCTGCAAGTTCGATCCCCCAAGGAACGCATGGGAAGAGTTATCAATGGATATTCTGGGCTCGATACTGGACACGCAAGGAGTTCAAAAGTACGTATGTGTTCTTATGGATACGTACTCCAAATGGCCGGAGCTGAAAATAGATGAGGCGATGGATGCTGAGACCATCATTAAGTTCCTGGCTGACACATTTGTGAGGGAAGGCATCCCTAAGTCCATCCTGAGTGACAATGGTCCCCAATTCAGGTCAGAGAAATGGAACAACTTCATGCAGAGAAATGGCATACTGGTCAAGCACACGTCAATATATCACCCTGCAGGAAACGGACTTGTGGAGAGATTTAATAGAGTGGTGATGGGGTCCGTTCAAGCAGCTATCTCCAACAACAAGGACTGGGAAAAGGAGATATGGCACTTGGTATGGGCGTACAGGATCACCCCTACAGGGACAGGGTACAGCCCCTTCCAGATATTGAGAGGCCGCGAACCATTCACTCAAGACAATCGAGTGTGGAAGGAAAAGACCATAGTGAGCGAATGGTCCCCTGCAGTAGTGCGAGCCAACTTGAAAAGGGCACAAGCCATTTACTCAAAACACTACAACAACCGGAAAAACGTGAAGGAGACAAGATTGGAAAAAGGAGAATGGGTGCGAGTGAAGTTGGCCACGCTGCAAAAGAAAGGAGACAGCAAGTACAGCAAACCCATGCAGGTCAAGGAAGTGCTGGGTAGAGCAGCTCTGCTAAGCGATGGAAACGTGTGGTCACTGGACCGCATGGCAAGATGCAACAAGGTGCTACGTTGGGACCAGGGTGGAGCAGACCTGGAAGACACGGAGGAAGGAACTGTAGAGCAAGAACATTCTGAGATGGATCTGGATGAGAGGAGCCGAGAGCAGCAACAAGAGAGACACGGTGATGCCAACCAAGCGTTGGCAAGTGAAGGTAACGTGGGTAGAAGAGAAAGTAGTGCGGCTGCACTAGGAAGTGGAAGGAGCGATGAAAGGACTCAGGAAGGAGGTACCCCGTCCACCCCGGTGAGACTGACCCGGAGGGGGAGAGCGGTGGTCAAACCAGCCTGGTTCCGAGACTTTGACATGAACGGCGGACTGTGAGTTAACAGTTTCTGTATTGGGTAAAAAGGGGGAAATATGTGGTGGCGCAGTCTAGTGTATGCATGTCACGTACCGACGTGACGTGCAGGCAGCCACGTTCTGGCTGCGCGCGCTGAGGCGCCGCATCAGCGCGAAAGCCGAGAGCGGTGCAACAGCGGCTCAGCGCTCTTTAGGGTAATTAAATAATTAAACCTATGTTAACCCTCAACAGCTGCAGTGTCTTTATTGAAGGTAACAACCACGTTACAATACGTCTGTACAGTGTAACACTCGAAGTACAGGGGTCAATTGCCATGGGAGTGTACAAATGACCATGGCATAATAAGGCGGAACTAACAAGCTTAACTTTAATGCAGTCAGCAACAAGGTTAAGATCAATGCAATCAGCAGCTTTATTGGCTCTCTTGATCCACCACGGGCAGATATGTGACATAGATTCTCCGCCCTTCAAAAGCCTAAAAGCACTCACCCCAGTAACAGAATGAGGGGTGATGCTGTTCATCTGCAATCTCTTTCTTACAGCATCTCTCCAAGGCACACCAGATTTACAGATAGATTCAACACAATCCTTGAGGACCCGGTTGAAACGTTCTGCCTGTCCATTTTCTCTTGGTTCATAAAGAGATGTGGTGACATGCTTAATACCACAACCATGGAGGAAACACTCCATCTCCTGTGATGTGAGTTGAACCCCGTTGTCCATTATAAGAACTTTGGGTAACCCCTCACGTGGAAAAACCTCCTTAAAAAAGTGACAATTACTTGAGAAGTGGCATTCGCTACAAACTTCATCTCTGGTCATTTAGAATGATAATCAATTATCACAAGTGCAAAATGCGCATTAGAAGGTAAAAGATTGAAAGGGCCAGAAATATTGAAAGCCACCTTCCCCCAGGGAAATTCAGGTCATGGCACTGGTTTGAGAGGGACTGATGAAACCCTAAGCATCTGGTCATTGCTGATGCAGTCAGGGCATTCTCTAACGGTTCTATCGACCATTCTGTCAAGACCAGGCCACCAAAAATTCGCTCTTATAAGGCACTTCATAGAGGACATATCAAGATATCCTTGATGTGCAAGCAGTAATATCTTGTTTTGCTTGGAGGCTGGAGGAATAGCCTCACTAGCCTTAAAAAGTAAACCAGCACGTTCTTCAATCTCGTCAGAAACTCAACAAAACGGGGCAATATCAGTAGTGGCAAACTTCTTCTTGGGCCAACCTTTTCCCAAACACTGAGTGATGCATTGAGATACAATATCCTTACTCATCTCTGTGACCCACTCAGATTTAGAAAAACTCACAAACTTATCAGAAATAAAATCCTTGATGGTGGCAACCTCTTGTTCCTCAAGGGGGGTACAATTACTGGAACAAGGCAACCTGGATAAGTAATCAGAAATGATGTTACTCTTGCCAGGGACATAAACAACCTCAAAGTCATATTCCTGTAATCTAGATGTCAGTCTGGAATATGAGCCGCTGAATTCCACCTCCCCCAGGAGATAAGATCCTAATAAGGGGCTTATGGTCAGTCCAAAGTCGAAAACTGTTACCCCATATGTAGTTGCGAAAGTGTTCAATGGCCCAAATGCAAGCTAGCAATTCCCTCTCGATAAAAGCGTAACTTCTCTCAGTAGGCAAAAGAGTCCTTGAATCTAAAGCTACACACGACTCTTCCTTACCTGAACACTGACCCAACACTCCTCCTAACCCGTAAAGGCTGCCATCGACAGTAATAATACATTTTCTTCCCAAACAAAAAGATTTAAGGGTTGGTGCATTCACAACCTCTTTTTTAATTTCCTTAAAGGCAGTTTCCTGCTGGTCAGACCACACAAAATTGGAGGACTTCCTGGTCAACTCTCTGAGAGGCTCCATTTTGATAGCAAAGTTCTGCATAAATGTACTATATATATCCTGCAAACGAAAGCAAGTTCTCTCTGTTCTCAGGAGAGGGGGAGTTAATGATGGCATCTACTAAAAACTTTTTGGGCACCATCACCAGAAATAGTGTGCCCAAGATACTGTACTGACTTGACTAACTCGCTGACGTCCTTAAAAAGGTGGTACATGGCTCTTTGGAATACGGATGTGGCCGGTGCTAGGGCAAAAGGCATCCTTTTGAATTGGAACAAACCAAGAGATGTAATAAACTAAGTGATGTGTTAAGAGTCTTCCGTGAGTTCATTATGGTGGTACGCAGTGCAAAGGTCAAGGGTGGTAAAAATGCAGGCACCATCTAACATGCACACCATCTCATTGATATTAGTAAGGGGTTGCTATCAGTAACTAAATTAGCATTCAATGCTCTCATATCAAAACACAATCTGAGAGTTTTATCAGGTTTTTGGGCCAAAACAATGGGGAAAACCCATTCAGATGACTCAATTTCTTTAATTATATCACTTACAACCATGTAATCCAACATCCTTTTCAACTCAGTTCTGATGCTGATGGGAACTCCTCTAAGTTTCTGCTTGATGGGCACAGATACTTCTTTAACTTTGATCATGTGTCTGAAACCCTTAAGTTTCCCTACACTTTCTGAAAACACATCAGGAAATAAGGCAGAAAAATCAACAGAAGTAGGAGTGATGGCGAGAACAGACCCAGGTTCTTTCTCCCTGTGGTTTAACACAATACCAAGCTTGGCCTGGTCACGCCATCTCAGGACATTCACACCCTTAAAAGCAATATAAAGTTTAATCAAAGCAGTACTGTGTTTGAATTCAATGAAAACCTCCCTAAAACCTATGAAGTCAATATAAGAACCATCAAAATTCTGCGCCACTCTCAGATTTGCACAAGGAGTTTAGATCAATAAGATCTCCAAAGGATTCTGAGCAGTATTTCTCTGTGATAATTGTCCAGGGCGAACCAGAGTCTGCCATTAATTCAAGCTACCTTTCCAAGATTGACACAAAACATTTAGGTGGATCAATTTTGTCAGTCTTGGAAGTATCAAATGAACCACGAATAGAGACAACAATACCAGTTTCTAATTCGTCTTGAGAGTCATCACACAAAGGTATATTTTGAGATAAATAAGAAACTTTACCTTTGAAATTATTGGAAAGAGAAGAAAAAATTTTCTTGATGTCTTTGCACATCTTAGAATAATGGCCTGTTCATCCACACTTACTACATTCCTTTCCAATGGCAGGACAACGTGAAAAAGAGGTTACGTGACAGGGATTACCATATCTGTAACAGCAAAAATGTGTGGTGTTGGAATAACCCTTGTAGTTGGAACTGCAAGAGCCTTTGGAATTACATGGGGTGACACTACTAATGTCATTAGGAGGAGGAGACTTGACTTCATCCATTTTTCGGCATGTTTTAATGCCTAAGGGATGCTAATTGCAGCTTCTAAATTGGGGTCACCCATTCTTCAAAACTGCTCTTGGACTTTGTTTTCCCTTAGATGGACAATGATTTGATGCCTGATCATCTCACAGTGATCAAACCAAAGTTGCAATGTAAAGATAGTGCACAGACCGGTTAAAAAATCGTCAAAACTTTCCACCTCCTCTTGGGTTCTGGTATAAAACTTAAATCTGTTAAAGGCAAGGTATCATTCTTTATGGGATTTTAATCTTAATTTTAATGTTTTTTGTTGACTGGTAATGATTCATTATCTTTAAAAATGTTATCATTTGAAATACTTTGAAAAGAGCATAATTGGAGCTGCCGGTCTTGCCATAAAACGCAGATTTTTCAATCTGTTAATGTAGAGAAGTCTAGTGATTATTAGATACAAAGAGACCAGTATTTTGCCCATCTCATTATATTAACTACCACCCTTTGTATTTCACTACCACTTTCTCAAGCCCCTTCTACATTTTAACTAATTGTATGCCTCTTTGGATGACTTGCTGATCCAGGACTCCCTGATAGACTTATAGACACCACACTTATTTATCCTTTCGTTAGATTTTTCTATTGTTTTAATTATAATGCAACTAGCTCACGCAGCTTGACTTGTAACACAAGAAAAGAGCACTCACTGCTCTCAATCAATACTACTGTATTTATATTTCTTATCATCATAGGAAGGATTGTTCTCTATCGTGGCTGCCTTACAAAGTAAAGCAAGAACAAAATGCATAAAACTCACCTCCAGGCCTTAAATACAATGTAGACTTTCTTTTTCTAACGGTTGAGACAATCTGTATTAGGTACTAATAGGGGTAAGACTTGGAAAAAAGTTGAGGTTAGGATCTATGAAATGAGGTGGAGCATTAGGAAATACAATAATAGCAATTAAGGCAAACATGATTTTGACTTAGGGGTAAGACTTGGAAGGAAGTAGAGGTTAGGATCTATGAAATGAGGTGGTCCATTTGAAAAAAAAATAAGAGAAATGCTCAGTGGGAGGGAAAGCATATAAAGAGTGGAAAGTGAGGAGAGAGTCACGCAACAGAAAAAAGAAAGGCAAAAATTGGAAGATTTTAGTCAAGGTCAGTTTTTTATTTTGGGTCTTGGGAATATGGAGGAGGCTTTTGGAGATAGTATATAATCTGAGGATATAAAACTGAAATGAGAAATAACATTATTTGCACAGTTTCGTTTTATTCACTTCATTTCTTAACAACACAAGCTTCTAACTCTGCGAGGAAGCACTCTACTCTGACTTACAGGTATTGGGACATAGAGTGCCACAGGACTCTTCATTGAGCCATAAGCTGTTCAATCTCTATGCTTGTCCACTTGCAGATATTATAAATGGGGACAGTTTCTCAATGGTGTTATACGCAGCTGACCCTCAAATCATCACTTCATTAACCCAGGACACAGCAGCACCCTTCAAGCAAATAAATGCCTGCTCAAAGCAAGTTTCTGACTGGTTGTCTAGTATGAAGGATTTAGGCCCAGATCTCTGTACAGGGGTGAATGTATGACATTATTCTGTGTTCTGTCCATCATTGGTTCTTTTTGCATTTGTCACCTCCCACATGTCTGTACTGGGGTGAATGTATGACATTGTTCTGCATTCAGTCCATCAATTGTTTTTTTTGCATTTGTCACCCCGCTTGGAACGGGTATGCCCAAACGTGGGTCCCGTGCTCTCCATGCCACTGGAGTCAAGCTATACTGGCTGATTAGTGCTGAAAGCCCGAAACCGGTCCTAGGATGCTTGTTTCCAGTCCAGGGAGGACATGGCCTGGCAGTTGAGGCTGGAGTGTTCCTATTGGGTGCAGGATCAAGCCTGATTTGCATATGGCTGGGTCCTAACTGGAAATGCATGGTGAGGAAAAAAATGAAGGATTTAGGCTCAGATCTTTGTACTGAGGTGAATGTATGACATTGTTCTGCATTCTGTCCATCTATTGTTCTTTTTGCATTAGTCACAACGATTGAGACGGGTATGCCCAGATGTGGGTCCAGTGCTTTCCATGCCACTGGAGTCAAGCTACCCTGGCTGATGAGAGCTGAAAGCCCAAAACTGGTCATAGGGCTTGTTTCCAGTCTAGGGAGGACCTGGCCTGCCAGTTCCGGCTGGACTGTTCCAATTAGGCGCAGGGTCAAGACTGATTTGCATATGACTGGGTCCAAACTGGAATGGCATAGTGGGCAAAAAAACGATGGATTAAGGCACAGATATCTGTTCTGGGGTGAATGTATAACATTGCTCTGCATTCTGTCCTTCAATTGTTTGTTTTTGCATGTGTAACCCCGAGTGGGACGGGTATGCCCAGACGTGGGTCCCGTGCTTTCCATGCCACTGGAGTCAAGCAACCCTGGCTGATTTTTTTTTTTTATGTGTTATTGATTTTCAACCGCAAACAACAAGCCCAGTAGTTAATTACATTCAGACAGGCTCTTCAGTTTCATCGCAAGGAATGATAAAAGCATACGGCATGTAATAGTACAGTCAATGTAAAGGCCAGGATAAGTAATAATCAATCGTTAATCAGCACCTACATAACCTCGACATCTTCATAATAATAGCAAGAAATCCAACTGCAACATAGGTATACATTTGTTGTAGAGCTATATAGTGTTAAATCAACTACTCTACCCTCCCGTTTTACTCCCTCAGTCCACCCTCCCCCACCGGCGTGTCGCTTACCACAGCATAACCTATCTCTGTAACCAGTTGGAGCAACATAACTGTACAGGGTACCATACATATATCAGTATAGAAGAGCATGACTACGTTAGGAAAGAGGGCACATTAATTCATTCCATGTCCTATAGTGGCACAATCATCCGCTATGTCCCACCTCCCGAGTGCTCTCTCAGTTCTGATCCAGAGTCCTCATCTACAGCCTTCAATTCAATAACTAGGGCCTCCAACGCCCAGGCTGCATCTAGTGCCTTCTCATTACGGGACCTCTGGGCCTGTTGCAGGGAAATTACACTCTCACTCCCTGCCCATGTAAGCAGCGCAGCTTTCCATCTAGCAAAATTTGGCCCTCCCGCATCTTTCCAGTGGATTGTGATTTCCCTTTTAGCCAAAACCAGTCCCAAATCCAAGAATGTACTTGTTATTTTAGTTTTGCTAGTGTGGGGGTACCAATGTAATAGGCAGGTACCCTTTTCCAGAGTAACCTGTCATTCCGTAATATTGCATAATAACGCCATTACGTCAACCCAATATGTACCCAATTGTGGACAGTCCCTTAACATATGTAAAAGGCCCGGGAATACAAGCCTACAGCGGGGGCACTGCGCTGTGTCCAAATGAATGTTTCGGTTCATTTTCGCTGGGGTGAGGTAGGCCCTGTGCAGTATGAATAACTGAATCAATTGAAATCTGGCATTTCTAGTGCTCTTCCACGCTCTCTTAACTATTTGCGACCAGGCCATGTCCGTTGCCCATTGGTCGCGTAATTTCTGCAAAGGCAGCGAACCCTCCCCAAGCATTCGTCTGTATAAGCAGGTGACAACTTTATAGGTGCTTGCTGCCATTACTACATATTGACATGCTGAGCTCACCGGCGGTTCCAATAGCCCCCCGCCCCAGTACTTTTGTATGGCAGCTATCAAGGCAGTATGAATCAAATAGTGTCCTCGCGGGAGCCCGAATCTCTCCTGAAACTCAACATAGGGTACCATCATCATACAGGTCGCCCACTACCTGTAGTCCAAGAGACTCCCATTCTGCGAGGGTCAGCCAGTCCCCGCCATGCGGTAGGGTGGTACACATACCTAAGTGTATCTCCGGGGCATAAGGGCGCCACACTCTGACTCTATTATGGTAACGTTTCCAGGAAAGTCTCAAAGTGCGTTCCTCAATGGATAGTGAGTTTGTATGCAATTCCTGCTGGAGTATGATAAATGCCAGCACATGCCTAGGTACATCCTGTTCATAGTCTCTTGCAGGGTCTCTGAATTCCAGTGCCACGGCCTGGGTAAGCCCCTGAAACTGTGTGGCTAAATAATATAGCTCAAAGTCTGGGACCGCAGACCCCCTCCGCCCTCGGGTGTATCAATGTATCAAGTGCCACTCTCCGTCTCTCGTTCCTTTCAGATAAAACCACCTACCATAGACCGGAGCTGTCGAAATAAGGAAGCGCGTATCCACACCGGCAGCGTTTGGAAATAATGAAGTAGCCGAGGAAGTGCTACCATCTTCAATAGTGCCACACCACCCACCACTGATAAAGGCAAGGTTCCCCAGAACTGCATGCTAGTCTTGAGGTTTCGCATTGCCCGGCCAATTTTACCGTCCAGTAGGTCTTCCTGGGTATGATAAATATGTGTTCCTAAATAAGGGAGGCAGTGGGGTTCCCATGCGATGTCTTGCACGGTCACAGGCGGAATGCACGTCGGGTCGACCGGGAAAACACAAGTCTTCGCCCAATTGACTCTGAATCCGGACATCTTCGCGAATCTGCGGAGTAGTGCCTGGGCTCCCTCCAAACCGTCAACCACGTCTTTTAGGAACAACACAAGGTCGTCCACATATAGCGAGATAAAGTGCGTATGACTTCGGAGTTGAAAACCTTGGAAATCCCTCCCCAGTCTAGCTCTGATAGCCAATGGCTCCATGGCCAGAGCAAACAACAGTAGGGATAGAGGACACCCCTGATGCGTGCCATGCCTCACTGGGTAGGGGGAGGAGATGACCGTTCCCCCCTTCACTCTGGCGCATGCCGATGAGTATAATATTTCAGTCCAGCGAACGTAGCCTTCCCCAAGCCCGAAGGTTCTCATAACAGAAAATAAGTAGGGCCATTCTAAACTATCGAACGCTTTTGCAATATCCACAGAGAGGATTGCTGCCGTTGGATCCCCAGCATGGTCCCCACCCAATATGCGCACCAATCTGCGCACGCTGCTTGCAGTGTTGCGGGTAGGAATGAAGATGGCCTGATCCGGAAGAACCAAACGTACCATGTGCGGGAGGAGTCAAGTGGCCAGTACATGACTCAAAATCTTAAAGTCAGTGGTGAGCATAGATAGGGGGCGATATGCAGAGGGGTGAGTGGGGTCTTTCCCTGGTTTGAGTAGAGGGATGATGACTGCTTCTCTAGCCAAGGTCGGTAGTATCCCTCGCTCTTTGGCCTCTTTAAAAGCCAGTAATAATCTAGGGGCAAGAACATCTACATAGGTCGCATAAAACTCTAGGTGCAGGCCATCAATTCCTGGAGTTTTGTTTCATGCCATGTGTTTGATAGCGCTTCTAATTTCAGACAATGTAATGTCTTGACCAAGGGGGTCAGCCCGCTCTGCATCCAGGGCAGGAAGCTCCAAATCATCCTAAAAAGCTCAGATGTCAGCCTCACCAGCCTGCCATTGGCTATCATACAATTCTGTATAATAATTGCGAAAAAGGGCATTGATCTGATGCTGAGTGTATTCCGTTCGTCCCGCCGGGGAGGTCAGAGCTAGAATAGGAGCACTCCGAGGGAGGGGGTTAGCCAACCACGCCAGTAAAGTACCCACCTTATCTCTCTCAGCATGCGCCCGAGCCAAATAATCCCTATGATCAAAGCACCTCAAGCGCTCCACGGCCACCGCCACAGCCTCCTTTGATCTCAAAATCAGATCCCGCGTGTCAGGTTCAGTTGGGTGCGTTAATTCCGCTTCCCTAAGCGTCTTTTCTGTGGAATAAATTTCCTGTAATAGCATCTTCTGTACCCCCACCCATTTAGTAATACACAACCCCCGGGTCACCACTTTAAAGGCATTCCAGGGCAGTTGTCGTAGCTGTACCCTCTTTGTCAGTAAAGTTAAGCTCTATTCCCGTTTCCAGCTCAGCGCGGAAGACTTGGTCCTCTAGCATCTCCGGGCGCAATCGCTAGGATGGTACAGCCGGGCGCTCCAGGACCCAGCAGAAACCCACCAGTAGTTGGTTGTGATCAGAGATGGTGCGCGACAGGTATTCGCTACTAACCACCATAACAGCCAGGCCAGTGCTACACAAAACTGTGTCAAGTCTCACATGCAACTCGTGTAAGGCCGAGAAGTAGGAGTAATCACGCTCACCAGGGTGCTGTGTCTGCCATACATCTATAAATCCGGTAACGGGTGTGGAATCTATCTATGGTTACATCCACTATGGAGTTTAAATCTCCCCCATCATTACAGGATTCGTGAAATAGACAGCCAGTGTTTCAGACATGCGAGCAAAGAAAGTCGCCTGCTCCACGTTAGGGGCGTAAATACTGCAGAGGGTCACATCTCGCCCAGGAAGTCGTCCCATAACCACCACCTAACGATCCTCAGGATCTACCACCTGGTCAGTCATCTGGAAAGGAACCCCCGCCCTGATCCAAATCAGTGCCCCCCTTGCAAAAGCTGAATAAGTAGTATAATAAGGCTGCCCTCGCCATCTACGCTGTAATGCTAACCCTTCGGTTTTATTCAGGTGTGTCTCCTGCAGAAATACTATCTGCGCGCCCCTGCGTACTAAGTAGGAGTGGATCTTGTGTCGTCGTTGCATAGAATGTAAACCCCGCACATTCCAAGTCATACATTTTACATTAGATGACGGACCCATAATCAATATGAAAAAGCACAATAAGTCGCTGCTCCCTCCAAGACACGCCGGTGAGTACTATCCCCAAACTAATTCTCCCCACATCTCCGACAACCCCAAGCCCACCGCAAACACATCCCCCCTCCCCAGAACAGGCACTAACATAGTGAATCCCATCCAAACTGACCCCAACAAACGTCCTCAAAAGATGTCAAGGCGTATTAACTGTGAACCATCCAGCGGGGGTGGGTTAGAGCCTAGCAAAACAACAACAGTCAGCCAATGTTTCCAGCACCAACCCCCCAGCAATATCCAAGCCCCCAGTGATGAAGGTGGCAATGCTCTCCTATATATGGATTAAAGAATTACTGGCGGCCAGGTTCCCCCCCCCCGGCCCTCTGGAGCCCCAGGCACCCCGGACCACAGCCGCCCGCCACCCAGAGTTTCAGGAAGTACAGATCGACAGCATCCACAGTAGAAGTCACAGAGTATTCCTCGTCTATGAATTTAGGCCCAGATCTCTGTACTAGGGTGAAAGTATGACATTTTTCTGCATTCTGTCCATACATGCTTCTTTTGGCATTTGTCACCCCGAGTGGGACGGGTATGCACAGACATGGGCCCTGGGCTCTCCATGCCACTGGAGTCGAACTATCCTGGCTGATGAGGGTTGAAACCCCTAAACCGGTCCTAGGATGCTTGTTTCCAGTCCAGGGAGGACCTGGCCTGGCAGTTCTGGCTGGACTGTTCCCATTGGGTGCAGGTTCAACACTGATTTGCATATGGCTGGGTCCAAACTGGAATGGTATGGTGAGTACAAAATTGATGGATTTAGGCCCAGAACTCTGTACTGTGGTGGATGTATACTATTTTTCTGCAGGACCTGGCCTGGGAGTTCAGCTGGACTGTTCCCATTGGGCGCAGGGTCAAAACTGATTTGCATATGGCTGGGTCCAAACTGGAATGGCATGGTGCGCAAAAAAACAATGGATTTATGCCCAGATCTCTGTATTTGGGTGAATGTATGACATTGTCCTTCATTTTGTCCATCAATTGTTCTTTTTGCATTTGTCACCCCGAGTGGGAAGGGTATGCCCAGACATGGGTCCAATGCTCTCCATGCCACTGGAGTCAAGTTATTCTGGCTGATGAGGGCTGAAAGCCCGAAACCGATCCTAGGATGCTTCTTTCCAGTCTAGAGAGGACCTGGCCTGGCAGTTTGGCCTGGACTGTTCCCATTGGGTGCAGGGTAAGACTGATATGTATATGGCTGGGTACAAACTGGAATGGCATGTTGAGCAAAACATTGATGGATTTAGGCTCAGATTTATGTACTGGGGTGAATGTTTGATATTGTTCTGCATTCTGTTCATCAATTGCTCTTTTTGCATTTGTCATCCGAGTGGATTGGGTATGCCCAGACGTGGGTCCCGGGCTCTCCATGCCACTGGAGTCAAGCTATCCTGGCTAATGAGGTCTGAATGCCCAAAACCTGTCCTAACGATACTTGTTTCAAGTCCAAGGAGGACCTGGTCTGGCAGTTCGGGCTGGACTGATCCAATTGGGCCCAGGGTCAAGACTGATTTGCATATGGCTGGGTTCAAACTGGAATGGCATGGTGAACAAAAAAACGATGGATTTAGGCTCAGCTCTCTGTACTGGGGTGATTGTATGACATTGTTCTGCATTCTGTCCATCAATTGTTCTTTTTGCTATTGTCAAGAAAGCAAAAAGTGCTGAACACTTCTTCACCTACCTGGTGTCAAACTCTGTATCACGCCGCCATTACCACCCAGAAAGATCACAGATGAACTTGGTTTTAGGAAACAGCTATAGACCCTACCTATTTGAGCAATATTCCTCTCATCAAGAGGTACTATTCGACGGACATGACATTGTAACGGGGCAGGGTCTGGGGGGGGGGTCAGCGGTACGACAGACCACCAGTCCGAGGCAACCCCATTGTCCATTTCAGAGGCACCCACCTCCCCGTCACAGACATTTAGTGCTGGGAGGCCCGATGTTTAGCCTTGGGCTTTAGTGGTGCCTAGTATAGTATGGTATAGTGCTACATAAGGTACTTTTACTTAGAATTATGCAAATATTCTGTGTGCTACTAAGCTACCACTAGACCAATGCGTCAGAAAGGTAACCAAATAGCACTGAGGGTGGAACAGAAAAGTAATGGCTGCACTCATACATATTTCACTATAGAAAAATATACGCTGTGCTTGAAAGATAAAGTAACCTCATAATCATATCGATGTTAGAGACTATACAGGCTAGATAATGCTAAGATCACAAAGGAGATTCTGCAAATGCTGGCTCAGATAACTTCTAATATTGACCCTTACAGCCTGCCTCACAGTACAAATCTCAAATGCCAAGTGTAATCCAGTTTGGATGCAGGTAGTCTAGCACAATAGGGGTGAGCATAGACCCGACAGACATGGAGGATGCAGAACTGACACAGATTTGAGGAGGACAGAGAAAGTGTTACTGTTTTCTGTAGTCACAAAATGAGTTTTTAGCAAGGGAATACTGATTAGTCCCTTTGGCCACCATAAATCCTACCATTTGGTGGATGGTAGGGGTGAGGATGGGGTTGTAGTTTCTGTTGTAAGGAAGGTTCATATAAGGGATAAGGTACCCCTTGCTATGCATTATAAGGGTACTGCAAGTCACCAATGAGTTCTGGGACCAAATAGAGGAACAAGGACAGAGAATACACTGTTTCTTGAGCCTTAAATGTGAGTCATATTATCACAAGCAGACTAAATGAGGCCAGGTGTCTGTGAAGCGACTCCCGATTAACATGCACATGTCAAGAGTTTACCCATCCTTCCTGGAGTTCATTCCAAACCACAGCAATGTTACCAAGATCCCAATTATGATTCTAAGGTGAGTGGCAACAGTGGTGTTTTGGTGGCACAAGTCACTTGAGAGTTAACATACTCTTATCTTTCATTGTAGGTAAGTGAACTATTGTTTTCTTAAATATGAGCTTCCCATTTTCTGAAAATATAATTATTTTACCCCCGAATAATGTTTAAGGTTTGGTAAATACTCTAATTGTTTCTTCAAAATATTAACCTTTTACTTTCCAGTATGTCCACATTATTTAATTAAGCCCTTCATAAACAGATGCTGCCCTGATTCCCATATAGGGTCTCACATATCTAGGTTCTACTTCACATGCTAACGCTCAGGTTCACATCCACAGGTACAACATTACATGGCATGGATAGCCTCAAATAGCTGTGCCACTCAACCCTCTATCCAGAATGGGCATTTTGTATCAGGTATGGCCACCATCCACCTGGAAAAGGTCATGCATGGCAGAGATAGCACCGGTATATCAGGGGACATCATATATCCTGGGCCCACCTGCTGCCAAAATATAAAATTAAGACAAGGATGTCTGTCCTATGCAGGGAGGATCTACTCCACGGGGTTCCAGGATTGCCACCAGATTCCAAGAAGGTCATTGCATTTGCAAGAGGTTTGCTTTTTAACACAAAGTTTTAAAAAAGAGGGTTCCATTTGGTCAGATTATATTTTATATCAGGCACATTTCACAATTACTCAACACACCAGCATTTATCATTCATCATTCAGAACATATTTAAAGCACTTATAAAAACCAAATTTTCCAAAATATGTCTTTTAATTAAAAAACAGTACGACCTTACAATCTGTATTGTCACATAAATGTTAAAAACACATTAAAAACACATATTACAGTTCATCATGAACGCAATGTTCCTAAAGGAGAGTAAATATAGTCAATAAACTCTGTTATTTACACATTAATTTGGATTCATTATATGCAGCAGAAGGCACGGGTTTTGATTCCTTGTCACTATTAACTGCTGAATTGTCGTAATTTAACAACAATAATAGGCGTTGACACGTTTCGGTGGTAAGATCACAACAAAACCACCTTCATCAGTACAAGTACAGGTATATTCTACTTAACACTGCTTTAAATTCCCCTAATATAGGGTAAAAGCAGAACATACTAATATTCTTAATAGGTTTCAAACCTTGTAATTAATTTAAAAAACAATTTTAAATCTCACTGAATACAAGTAGTGTAATACATCATAGTAATTTTGCGTTGTACACCATAATATTTTTCCATTACAATATTCCGGTCTAACCCTGGCATAAACCAGAAACAATTCACATTATTACAATCCACAAATAATTCAAATTTATGCGTCTGTACAATTCTTTTTTCCACAAAGGGAACTAGTTCTTTAAAATGTATATTTTTTATAAGTGCTCCAAACATTCTATGATTCCCAAACACTTCATGCTTCTCAAAACAAACATTCTCACTATAAGCATTCCACTCTCACATATTCTGCGTCACCATACTCTTCTTTCGTTGTTGTTTTAATATTTATTTTGGTTACTCACTGGTGCAACCGCACTACACTGAGCAATACTACCAGTAAATAATGGGGAACGTGGTCCTTATATTGGAGTCTATTAAAATATTCAACAAACAAATTCTTTAAAACGGAGGGAACCAGGGGGAGCCGCGCGCCAGCCGGTCTCTCCCCTGGGTTATTTCGCGTGAGGACAGTGGCCACAGGTGGAGGGGGGGATTGGTTAATGGAGCGTAGGGGGAAAAGGCACAAATAAGGGCGATAAGGATGGGAAAGGTAATCTGCCGGCAGGAGGCGGGTGACGCAGGCTGGTTTTTGTGCTCAACTTGCGAGATTATAGCGTCATCATCGGCAGTGCAGGAGGCTATACGTGTCCTCTGTGCAGCAGGGCGAGAGGAACTGCTACAGCCCGGCGTCCGAGCGAGGCATGGGTGGGGCTCGTCCGCCCTACGAGGAAGGCGGCTGGAGGCGTTGGAAGGGCGGTATCTGCCTGCTTTTCAACGCAGGCAGATGAAGAGGATGGTGAGGCTGCCATGCCCGCGGGAGCTGAGGAGGCAGCTGCGGGGCTTTCCTTTGCGGCGGTGGACCCCCCACGATGCCGGGCGTCCCCGAGGAGGTATATGCAGCTCCCTCGGGAGCGGTGTACAGGTGTGGGGTGGTTGGCAGGAGGCCGGGGCGGTCTTGGGGGCGGGTGACAAAGCGGAGGGGCGGGGCTTTGGGCCGCGCGTCTCCCGGCACTGTTTGTGGCTCCAGGGGGAGGCGGGGGAAGAGCGTGGACAGGAAGGGCAGCATGTCGGGCACACCGGAAGTGGTGCAGTGCGCCCCTGAACCCCCGCAGGTTAGGATTTCTGGGCATGACAGTGCTCCATATTTTGTCATAAATGGGCAGACTTATTTATTAAGCCCTTCACAGTTACCACAGGATGTTGCCTGCAAGGAAGGGCCCAGTGAGGATGAGTTGGTTGGGCCTGTGGGTGGTTTGCTGCCAGTAAGTGATGGGGTGCAGTTGGTTGGGTCTGGGACAGGGCGGGCCCCCAATGATGGAACAATGGCACTGCGGACTGGCGCAGTGCAACAGGGAGATGCAGTGCAGCTGCCCCTTTTGTCCCAGCCGCCTCTTATGCCAGGGTTCCCGGGTACAGTTGGTAGTGAGGCACACAAGGGGACGCAGCGGTTGCCCACACAGGTACTGGTTCCTGGTCCCTCTTGGGCGGGCTTCAAGATCGTGGTGCAGCAGGCAGTCCAGGCTCCTATTGGCGGTCAGTGGGTCTGGTTGGGCACGGGTTCTGAATCAACGGCCCCTTTTGATGGCACAGTGGGGGTTTCAGCCTTTTCTACGCAGGAACAGTAGAGCGGCTGCAAGGGCACAGCTGCCATTTCAGTGGGCAGGAAGTTGGCTGGTGAAAGGAAGTTGCGGGCTGAGCACGCTGCAGCTCAGTCTGGGGGGGGTGCGCAGGAGGGAGAGCTGGCGCGGGTTTCCTTTCATCTGCTGGCACCGCCTCGGATACCACCGACATTTCATGGCAATTTTATGATGGTGGAATTGGTGATGGGCAGTGGTCGAAGTGGGGAAAAAAAAGTAGGGGTACTGTGGGTGGAGAATCAGGGGGCGGGAATAACCGAATATTTAATTAGTGGGCGGAGTCAGGGGTGTGGCTAGAAATAACAAACCATACCAATTTTTAGTACGTTTAACATTTCACTGACCAGTTACAGCTTATAACGTTATTTAATTAAAACAATGGATAAACATGTTTATTTTAGGTTTAATTCAGCAAAAAGCAAACACTCGTAGGGAATACAGGTTTATGCAAAGCATGTGAAATATAAGCGGGAACAATATGTTACCTTAATGCTTTTACTCTCATTGTTCAGAAATCCATGATTAATTTTTGTCTCAAACATTGAGGTCATGAATACAGGGCTCCTCCTGTACACATGTGTTAAGCCGGGCTCAGAAGAGAAAGGGACTCTTCAGGAGAATCTAGACTCACGGAAACCCACAACGGCTCCTTCATATTCATGTCAGCCAGCTAGCTGCTCAATCATAATATAGCAAAAAGAACAACAGGTGGACAGAATGCAGAACAATATCATACATTCACCCCAGTACAGAGATCAGGGTCTAAATCCATTGTTTCTTTGCTCACCATGCCATTCCAGATTGCAGCCAGCCATATGCAAATCAGTCTTGATCATGCACCCAGTGAGAAAAGTCCAGCCCAAACTACCAGGCCAGGTCCTCCCTGGACTGGAAACAAGCATCCTAGGACTCGGTTCGGGCTTTCAGCCCTCATCAGCCAGGATAGCTTGATTCCAGTGGCATGGAGAGCACGGGACTCATGTCTGAGCATACCTTTCCCACTCGGGTGACAAATGCAAAAAGAACAATTGATGGACAGAATGCAGGACAATGTCATACATTCACCCCAGTAAAGAGACAGTTTGGACCCAGCCATATGCAAATCAGTCTTGATCCTGCACCCAATGGGAACAGTCCAGCCCGAACTGCCAGGCTATATGTATTCAAGTGTCCTTTCATTCGGGAAGTGAACACAAAGCAGTACCCACTGAACTATGCACATAACATATTGCTCTTTGATATGCCTGGTACATGTTCTTTGCAGCAGGCGTATTACCCCTCTGTGCTACCTTAGATGAGTAAAAAAGCCACTAGACAAAACATGCTCCCATCTCTCTCCAGCAGGTACACTGATCACCAAAGTTATCTTGGCACTTGTATTGTTGACCGAAACCTGCTGAATATACAAAGAACTGTATAGTGTTTTTAAAACTCCTGCACTTGTACAAAACCGGTCCCCCCAAACTACACTGGCCCCCTACCCTTCCAGTCACCCTGGGAAACGCCTGCTCCTGCCCTTTCACTGCTCATGTCCAGTGAGTACTCCTGCTCATGCTCCATCAACTCTCCTGCTTCATCAATTCCCCTGCCCCGTCACTTCTCCTGGCCCGTCACTGCTCCTGCACCGTTCACTGCTCCTGCCCCGTTCACTGCTCCTGCCCCGTTCACTGCTCCTGCCCCGTTCACCGCTCCTGCCTGGTTACCACTCCTGCTCATGCCTAATAACCACTCCTGCCCCATTACTTCTACTGCTTCGTCACTTCTCCTGCCCCGTCGCCTCTACTGCCCCATCGCCTCTCCTGCCCATCACCTCTACTGCCCATCACCTCTACTGCCCATCACCTCTACTGCCCATCACCTCTCCTGCCCATCACCTCTCCTGCCCATCACCTCTCCTGCCCGTCATATCCCCTGCCTGTCATGTCATCTGCCTGTCATGTCACCTGCCCGGTCACCTCTCCTGCCCTGTCGCCTCTCCTGCCCCATCACTTCTCCTGCCCCGTCACTGCTCTTGCATGCAAATCCTACATTGACAATCCTTGGTAAGTTGCACTACTACTGCTGAAAAGGCCAATGGAGGTACCAAAGGGTGAGGTGGACTGGCCTCAAGGGTCTTGTGACCTCAATGTGACCTCAATGACAGATTCATTGTTGCTCTAGGGAGTGCTTCTTCGTATACCTGCCCGCAAGACTGGAGGTAAACTTCAGTATGGATCGTGGTGGACAGGCCTTCAAGGTTAAGCATACTTGCCACCGCGAGGGTCCACCTGCTGGTGCTAAGACACCGAGGGTTTCTAAGGTTTATCGGGCCTTCTAAGGTGTATTATGGGAATGTGCTCTTTCAAGAGTGTGGGCTGATGGACTGGTCATGAAGGCTGAACCTGGTTCTCTAGTTCAAAATTCTGCAGCTCTGGTCAGAGTGCCACATCCTCTCCCCTACTGAACACCATACTGCCCCCTGAGAGAAACTAGCACTACCTTCAGCTACAACCTAATTGTGCTGCAACTCAATTCAAATTATGCACTAGACAAGACTAATATGCTGCCTGAAAAAAAAGTTATGACATCCTGGAAAAAGCAAACACTCATAGGGAATGCAAGGATAAGTAAAGCATGTGAAATGTAAGCAGAAACAACATGGTTACCTGAACGCTTTTAAACTCATTATTCAGTCATCAGTGAGTGTTTGTGCCTGAAAAGTTCAGGACATGACTACAAGACCCGGAAGGGACCTATTTCATTGTCCATTGCTTTTAGTCTTACAAAACTTAAGCAGTTTGCTTTAAAAAGACCACATCCCTGAACACACAGCAGCGGTACACATTTTAAAATCTAAAATAATTAAAACAGTTGAAAAAGATCACATTAAACGATTCCCACTCCACCCATCAACCAGGTATTGCAGCCCCTCTAGGAATAGTGCCCTTCCTCACCCTGGGAAAACAATGTCGTTCAAAGAAAGACGAGAAATAGAAAGTAGTCCATCAATGGCAAACTGTGTAAAGTGGCACTACTGTGCGTGGGTGTAATTAACACCAATGTGGCCTGTCTGTGACAAGTCTTTATTGCTTTAATATGTTATTTCATTATTTTTCGTAGTATTATACTTTTTTCTCTTCGTTCTGAGATTGTCGTTCAGAGTAGAAAGAGGTCAGAAAATAATGACATTTCTATCCTAAGTGTTTCGTTCTTTTTTTTAACCATTTGACAGGGGAACAAATAAAGGAAAGGACGGCAAGAGGTGGTAAGTGCTGTCTCTTAAAAAAATCACGTGAGGAGTAGCGAGACAGAAAGAGAGGGAGGAATAAAGAGAGAAAGAGGAGGAGGGCAGCTGCACGAGGCAGAGCAGGAGAAATGGACACTTCTCTGTGCAGTAAGGAAAAGAGACAGTTTTTTTCCTTCTCTGCCTGTCTCAGAATGGCCTCACTGCAGCATGCATAATAAAGGGCAGAGGGCAAACCTTACTACAGCATATCAAAGGGCAGAGGGCGGGTGGCCTGAGGCCTCTGAGACTGAAGGCAGATCACATGTAAAGTTCAGGGCCATTAACGGTAGTGCTTTTGTGCGCTAATGGCATTGACAATCACAAAAGGGAGAGAGGAAATTCTTTTGTCCGCTCGTCCCCCCCTCCCTTGTTCCCCGTGTCCCCCCCACTGCAAAATCTGAGGGGGATATATCCCCCACGTCCCCCACACTTCCTACGCCCATGGGATGGACTGCTTCTGTGCGAGCTCAGGGAGGGGCTGCTGCAACCTCTGTAGTTCAACAGAGAAGTGCGAGCAGCCCCTGCAAGATGGAAAAAAACAAGTTATCGTTTTAATTAGGACTATTCTTGCCGTCCCGGGATGACTTTTTTTAAAGTAAGAAGTAGGGGAACGGACTGAATTAATTTTTAGAAGTAGGGGCACGCCGTGCCCTTCCGTCCCCGCCCACTTCTACCACTGGTGATGGGGAATTGCCTGGAGGCAGTGGGGATTTTGTTGGATTTGGGGACGCATTGGTTTTGGATATGGACGGTGATGAACTGGAAGAGGGTGAATTACATGATGGGGACGTTGGGGATGATGGTGGTAATGTCTTGTCTCCGGTACTACCAGAATTGAGGGGTGTTTCGGGGAAATCCAGTGTTTTTAGTGTTTTGCAGGCATCCAGTGCGGACCGAGCACAAGTTCGGGACTCCTCGTCCATCCAGAAACAGCAGGAGGACCCTGTGGCTTTTCAGCAGAGAGCGTCCAAGTTGCCAAAAGGGTCGTGATCTGCTTGGCAACAGGGGGAGGGTACAGCTATTAAGCGTACCAGGTCTATTGGAATTAGGGATGAGTTGATTGTGGAGAAAGTGGCTGAAGTTACGCTGCCTGCGTAGCATGCTAATGATAGGGTGCAGGTTGGTGAGGATGCTGTCACGGGGGATGATAAGATCAATGAGATGGTGGAAGAGGATAAGAACATACATAGGAAATTGCCTTACATGGGGATTGGCATGCCTTTAGGTTCACATTTGTCAGACAAGACTAAGAATAGAATTTGGCGGCATGAATTTGTTGATGTCTTTAAATTGCTCCATCGGGATATTCAAGCCAAGGAAGGGTCTAAGGAGGAAGAGTGGGAGTTAGCCCGTCGTCCTAGGGACCCGAAAACGATTGAGAATTGGACTTCTGCCTTCCTTATCTACGCCAGTGTTTATTGTGAACAGCTTCAGGATAGGGCCGTGGCTATGTTCAAGTATATGGACATTATCAGAAAGGAGTTATTTTGGGGTTATGCTTGGCTCTCTTATGATGGGGAATTCCGAGCTAGAATGAGCATTTTTCCTGATCGTCCTTGGGGTGATGTGGATTCGGAGTTATGGCTGCAATGGATGGCGTCTTCCCAGCCGCCTGCTACTACACATCCTGCTAGTGGGTTACCTGTGACATATCGGCCCTTTTGTCCCGCCCAATCTGGGGCAGGGGTCGTTGGCAGGGGGCAGGCTGCAGTCTTTAGGGCATGTTGGAATTAAAACAAAGGATTTTGCAGTCGGCAGTTCTGTCGCTATAAGCATGAATGCTCTCAATGTGGGGGCAGACACCCTCTCACTCAATGTTTCCCAGGACAGCGATTTGGCAAACAAGGGCGGGGTCAGAGGGGTAGAGGCCAGTCTTTTCAGTTTGTCCCGAAAGGCTCCCACACCTATTAGGGTGGATGTTTTGGAGAGATGGTTGGCAGATTACCCGGACATTGATGTGGCAAATAGATTGTTTTGGGCATTCACAGTGGGTTTTAGGATGGGTTATCGTGGTCCACGACAGAGCAGGTGGTCGGACAACTTGAAGTCTGCTAAGGAATTCCCCCAAGTCGTGCAGGAGAAGTTGAGGGCTGAAGTGGAGGCAGGCAGGATTGCTGGTCCTTTTCTTCATTGTCCACTGCCTGATTTGATTGTTTCTCCTCTGGGGGAGGTGCCCAAGAAGAAAACTGGGGAGTTCAGCCTGATCCATCACGTGTCTTGGTCCGAGGGCTCCTCTATCAATGACTTTATCACACCTGAGGATTCTAGTGTGTCTTACGCATCGGTTGATGATGCTTTGCAGTTGGTGAGATCAGCGGGGCGGGCACACAATGAGCAAAAAGTGACATCAGGTCCGCATTCCGTCTCTTACCCATTCATCCGTCTGATTTTGGCCTGCTGGAGATGCATTTCCAAGGGGAGTTCTATGTGGATAAAGTGTTGCCAATGGGGTGTTCGGTGTCCTGTGCTTTGTTTGAAACTCTTAGCACTTTTTTACAGTGGAACTTTACTTACATCAGTGGCCATGAGCGAGTTTGCCATTATCTGGATGATTTTTTGTTCATTGGTGTTCCAAATACAGGGCAGTGTCAGTTGGCATTGCAAACCTTTCAAGCTATGACCCAGGAACTTGGTGTGCCTTTGGCTCATGACAAGATAGAAGGGCCCAGTACAACCTTGACTTTTTTGGGGATAGAAATTGACACTCTGGCCATGGTGACAAGACTGCCAGCAGACAAGGTGCAGGACATTTCAGCCTTTTTGTTATCAGTGGTGGAAGAGCGGAAATTGGAACTCAGAAAAGTACAAAAATTATTGAGCTACCTGAATTTCGCCTGCAGGGTAGTTAGAGCTGGAAGGACATTCTGTAGGAGGCTTGGTATGTCTTTGTCTGGGGCCTCTCTCCCACATCACAGAGTGCGCATTTCTGCTGGAGTCAGAGCAGATCTGTACATCTGGCTAACCTTTCTGAAGGATTTCAATGGAGTATCTTTGTATTTTGCGGACCAACATATGATTTGGCAAGTACAGGTTTACACGGATGCTTCTGGTGCTAAAGGCTTTGGCATATTCTGGGAGGGGTGGTAGTGCGCCAAAAGTTGGCCTTTGCATTGGCAGCGTCAGGGTCGCAGTTTTGCCTTTTTAGAGTTGTTTCCACTGCTAGTTGCTTTGTACATCTGGGGTGAGGAATTTAAGAACAGGACTGTTTTATTCCATGTGGATAACTTGGCAGTGGTCGATCTGATTAACAAGCAACGGGCAAAGGAACTGCGTGTGTTGAGGTTGCTGCGTGCATTCATGCTTAGGTGTTTACAGCTGAATTTTCAAAGCGAGACTGTTGTAATGTACCTTTTACTCAATGCACTCTCTCTACAGATGTTCTCTCCTTTGCTGCTCAGCCTATGATGAGGTCAGACAGAATGTTGAGTCAGTTGGTGTGGATGGGCTGAGAAGTGAAAAGGCTGCTCCTGGTGGGGCACTTTAATGAATCTACCTGACATCTTGTAACCTGTAACCACGAAGTGATCTTATGAATAAAGCAGATATCCTGTTCTACATTACCTGGTCTACGCTTCTTTCATCTTTGTAACAGAGACGTATTCCAGGAGTTAGTAATTGTATAGCAGACGCTTTGTCTCGTTTTCAGTGGGAGGAATTCCGCAGGCTGGCTCCCGGGGCAGAGCCCATCAAAACTCAGATCCCACAGTACGTCTGGGCATGGGGGATTGAAGATTGTCCAGTTGGTTGAGAATTCAGTGGCTGATTCTACGAGACGGAGTTACCTACAGGCATGGAAGGAATTCTTGAGATATGGTAACAGGTTTCCTATTCATGGGGGGATGTCGGAGGAACAGTTCTTTTTACACTCTGTTTTGCACCAGATCGACAAGGGTCTTTCCCATACCACTATTTCTGGCAAATTGGCTGGCATTTCATTTTATGGGCAGTTGCGGTGGGGGAGGGATCCTGTGGGGGGGTTTTGGTAAAAAAGGTTCTGAAAGGTTTAGGCAGGCAACAGGCTGGTTTTAAGTGGTTGCGGCCGCCAGTGATTTTTGATTTGCTTCAGAGGATGTTGTCACAGTTGTCCTCTTACTGCTACAATGAATTTGAGTGTGGGACATTTCCTTTATGTTTTTTGTGGTTATTTTTTGGGGCATTCAGGGTTTCGGAGCTACTGGGTTTGAGGACCAGGGTTGGAATGACTAGTGATGAGGTCTTTGTGGACGGCGACAGATTGAGGATTTGGCTGAGGGCTTCTAAGACTGATCAGTTGGGTAGGGGTGAATGGGTTTTCTTGGGTAGGAGTGGTTTGGAATTTTGTTGCCCGGTAAGAGAATGGGAAGTTTTTAGGGCCTCTTCCTTTTTTTAGCCTGGTGTCATATTTTGTCATGCTGATGGGAGTCCAATTTCCATTGCTCAGTTGTTGGCAGTTTTGAGGAAGGTGTTGCTGAGTTTGGGGAAGAATCCTCTGCATTTTGGAACGCACTCTTTCTGTATTGGGGCAGCGACTGAGGCTGCCAGATTGGGGTGGGACTGGTCACAAATCCGCAGAATTGGGAGATGGAGGTTAAAATGCTGTGAGAAATATGTCAGGAAGTAATTTCGGTTGTCTTCTTTCTTGTTAATACTTGTTTTTCTGCCTAGGTCCATTGCAACAGATTGTAAAAGGTAAAAGGACAACTTGGATTGTGGGACACTCCTTCGTCAAATGGGCTGCAGCTTATGCTGCACAACAGATTTGTGGGAGACCACTTGGACTCAACAGTAGTACCCATGAGGTGCAATGGAATGGTAAAGGGGGAATGCATTGGGGGGGTTTATTTCTCTTGTTGTCAGCACTATGCGTGGGGGGCCTCCGGATTTGCTGGTCCTTCACCTCGGTGAGAATGATCTTGTAGACCTCTCTGGCCTGACTTTGATAAAACTGATGAAATTGGATCTGTCTGTCATCACGGACACCTGGGTGAGCACCATGGTGATTTGGACGGAATTCATACCGCGTCTGCACTGGAGAGTAGCACGAAGCCACGCTGCGGTTGTAAGAGCACGGAGGAAACTTAATAGAGCTATGAGAATTTATTGTAAGGGAGTGGGGGTTCACATTTTATTTCACACTCATATACAGCTGACTGAGGGGAATCTTTTCAGAGACCATGGGGTCCACTTGTCTCAGATGGGGCAGGCATTCTATTTATTAGAATTGCGGGATTTGATTGCTCAGCTATAGAAGAACATTTGTAGTGCTCTACGGAACGGGCTTGAAGGCTTTCTCTTGGTGGGGAAGGAAAACTCTATTCGGTTTTCCTGGTTGGCGGTTTTTCTGGGGGGTGGGCAGCCTGGAGCTAGTTGGTCCATCCTTAAAGGGCAGTAAAAAGAAAGAAAGGGGGTATCAACAAGAGTCAGTTTCTTCTGGGTTTGTTTGGGTTAACTTAGTGGGGGTTCATCTTTCATAAGGATTGCTAAGATAAGTTGGGGATTTTTGGTTTATTATATAATAAATTGCAAGATATTTTGATTAGATTTTATTTTACACCTATCTTAATAAAGTGACCTTTCTTGCTACCCAAGAAGTTGTGGACAATGAGTTATTGCGCAAGGAGGGACCCAGGGGGAGCTGCGCCCGAGCCGGTCTCTCCCCTGGGTTGGTTCGCGCGAGGACAGTGGCCACAGGTGCGGGGGGGGGGATTGGTCAATGGATCGTAGGGGGAAAAAGGCACAAATAGGGGCGATAAGAGCAGGAAAGGTACTGTGCCGGCGGGAGGCGGGTGGCGCAGGCTGTTTTTTGTCCCACCCACCCTTCCCTCTTTTTTTCTCTTTCAGGTCCTGTATGTTCGTTGTTTTTTTCACTAGGATTTGGGTACTGCCGCAGCTCTCTCTCCTGGTTGCCACGCTAAGACAGGTTAAGGTTCCCAATTTTAGTTGATAGTTGGTTTTTCTGGGGGGTGGGCTGCCTGGAGCGGGTTGGTCCACCCTCAAAGGGCAGTAAAAGGAAAGAAAGGGGGTATCAACAAGAGTCAGTTTCTACTGGGTTTGTTTGGGTTAAATTAGTGGCGGTTCATCTTTCATGAGGATTGCTAAGATAAGTTGGGGATTTTTGATTTATTAAATAATGAATTGCAAGATGTTTTGATTAGATTTTATTTTGCACCTGTCTTAATAAAGTGGCCTTTCTTGCTACCCAAGAAGTTGTGGACAATGAGTTATTGCGCGATTTTTGTTTCATAACTTCATACAACACAGTTGTCAAATATCGTTATACATACTGGGTTTTAAAGGAAGAGGATGTTCTATTCTCTTCACAAGATGTATATGATGATATATTGCAATTTTGTTCTTTAAGAAAATTTTAAAATCCATATCAATGTTAAGCGAATATTAGTCAGTGAAAATTATTACATCACAAAGGGATTTTTGTTTCATAACTTCATACAACACAGTTGTCAAATATCGTTATACATACTGGGGTTTAAAGGAAGAGGATGTTCTATTCTCTTCACAAGATGTATATGATGATATATTGCAATTTTGTTCTTTAAGAAAATTTTAAAATCCATATCAATGTTAAGCAAATATTAGTCAGTGAAAATTATTACATCACAAAGGGACTTGCCCATATCTTACCTAAACAATTATTTTACTCATGTGGTACAATCCATTTCAATTGGATTCCCTCATAATGTATCTCGAGCGATCCTAATTAATATGCCCTAGTATTAAACAAATATAAGAAATATATCTGAGTATAAACGTATGTTTATAATTATCTGTTCACACTAAAGATGAGATAAAATCGGAATCTATTTCTCACAGTTAAAATGTCAAAGGTGTGTTTCAGCATTCACGTCCTTTTTAATAATGGGGTGGTGTTCTTTGGGGCTATAATAACAGAAAAGAACCATGTCTAAGTCATTGAAATCTATTTTCCTAGTTCTCCTAATTAAATACAAAAGCCCTTAGTGAGATATAATAAACTCCCTTACTGGCTGGATTTCGTACGTGAGCAATGGCGTCAATAATGCCATGCTCAAAGGAAATGTTCCTACTGCCATTACTATTAAAACATCATAGTGGCAAATGTCAATTAGCGATAGTGCTCCGATAGTCTATTATGTTATTGGTTGAACCATTACAAAGGTGTCTAGGTCGGAAATGGCGCTATTTTTCATACGTGAGTAATGGTGTCAATATACCATACTCAAAGTGAATACTCGCGCCATCATTACTTTTAAAAGATAATAATGGCAAATGTTGGTTAGGAATGGTGCTCCGATAGTCTATTGGGTTATTGAGTGGCCCAATACAAAGGTGTCTAGGTCAAAGGTCGCCCAGTAATACCCTGGTTAACCCCTTTAAAATATAACTAAATATATACACTGTATAGGCTCCTATGCTTGGGTCCCTTACACTCCTTAACACCACAATCCGCTTCATTGTATGCGCCAGAATAAATCTACCTTATCAAGATCTTACCAATTTATTCCGATGATTAGCTTCCCCCGATATGTATCGCCTGGGTCTTGAAAATGTGGTCATTAGACGCTCACCTTGCTTCCTTTGTTTTATCCCGTCTATCGCAGGCGTGATTACGTCAATGCGCTAGGTCACTTGACTCCATTTCAAAATATCAACAAAACCTTTATTAAAACCTACACATGGTGACACGGAATGAATCGATGCCAGTTCTTGCCTAAATAATCATGAACACGAGTGATACGTTCATAATTGACACTCATATTCCTAATTAGGAAGCACTGAGAGTATTTTTCCCAGAAGGCCAATTTGTGCCAGAGAATGCAACAAGGTATGGGACAGAGGCAGCATGTACAAGGCAGTGCCAACACTTCCTGGTGAAGCCACGGAAGCTATGGAATGGCATAACAGGCAGTCCTGCCAAGTATCACGCATCATGTGTGACACTAACGCATTTCAGTGTGGTGCTCCGCATCACCGCACTGAAATGCATTGTCACGCATAATGCTGTAGTCTTAGCTGTCACACAAAGCACACTACAAACAGTAGTAGCTGTGTGCTGCAGTGCCTGGCTGGCTGCTCCCACAGGCTTCGGGCAGTTCTGGCAGCTGAGCAGGCGCTCTTAGCCTCACAGTGGTAGTCAGTCAGTGCAGCTACAAATGTATCCGTTTGATTTCCGCGGCGCCAAGGGGCTGAGTGACAGTCTCAGACTGGCCGTAGCGCAAGGATGTGACATCACACGTCCTGCTAACATCACGTGAAGTTATTGAGGCCTCTACTGCTAACTTGCTTCAGAGCAGATCTGTACATCTGGCTAACCTTTCTGAAGGATTTCAATGGAGTATCTTTGTATTTTGCGGACCAACGTATGATTTGGCAAGTACAGGTTTACACGGATGCTTCTGGTGCTAAAGGCTTTGGCATATTCTGGGAGGGGTGGTAGTGCGCCAAAAGTTGGCCTTTGCATTGGCAGCGTCAGGGTCGCAGTTTTGCCTTTTTAGAGTTGTTTCCACTGCTAGTTGCTTTGCACATCTGGGGTGAGGAATTTAAGAACAGGACTGTTTTATTCCATGTGGATAACTTGGCAGTGGTCGATCTGATTAACAAGCAACGGGCAAAGGACCTGCGTGTATTGAGGTTGCTGCGTGCATTTATGTTTAGGTGTTTACAGCTGAATTTTCAAAGCGAGACTGTTGTAATGTACCTTTTACTCAATGCACTCTCTCTACAGATGTTCTCTCCTTTGCTGCTCAGCCTATGATGAGGTCAGATAGAATGTTGAGTCAGTTGGTGTGGATGGGCAGAGAAGTGAAAAGGCTGCTCCTGGTGGGGCACTTTAATGAATCTACCTGACATCTTGTAACCTGTAACCACGAAGTGATCTTATGAATAAAGCAGATATCCTGTTCTACATTACCTGGTCTACGCTTCTTTCATCTTTGTAACAGAGACGTATTCCAGGAGTTAGTAATTGTATAGCAGACGCTTTGTCTCGTTTTCAGTGGGAGGAATTCCGCAGGCTGGCTCCCGGGGCAGAGCCCATCAAAACTCAGATCCCACAGTACGTCTGGGCATGGGGGATTGAAGATTGTCCAGTTGGTTGAGAATTCAGTGGCTGATTCTACGAGACGGAGTTACCTACAGGCATGGAAGGAATTCTTGAGATATGGTTACAGGTTTCCTATTCATGGGGGGATGTCGGAGGAACAGTTCTTTTTACACTCTGTTTTGCACCTGATCGACAAGGGTCTTTCCCATACCACTATTTCTGGCAAATTGGCTGGCATTTCATTTTATGGGCAGTTGCGGTGGGGGAGGGATCCTGTGGGGGGGTTTTGGTAAAAAAGGTTCTGAAAGGTTTAGGCAGGCAACAGGCTGGTTTTAAGCGGTTGCGGCAGCCAGTGATTTTTGATTTGCTTCAGAGGATGTTGTCACAGTTGTCCTCTTTCTGCTACAATGAATTTGAGTGTGGGACATTTCCTTTATGTTTTTTGTGGTTATTTTTTGGGGCATTCAGGGTTTCGGAGCTACTGGGTTTGAGGACCAGGGTTGGAATGACTAGTGATGAGGTCTTTGTGGAGGGCGACAGATTGAGGATTTGGCTGAGGGCTTCTAAGACTGATCAGTTGGAGAGGGGTGAATGGGTTTTCTTGGGTAGGAGTGGTTTGGAATTTTGTTGCCCGGTAAGAGAATGGGAAGTTTTTAGGGCCTCTTCCTTTTTTTCGCCTGGTGTCATATTTTGTCATGCTGATGGGAGTCCAATTTCCATTGCTCAGTTGTTGGCAGTTTTGAGGAAGGTGTTGCTGAGTTTGGGGAAGAATCCTCTGCATTTTGGAACGCACTCTTTCTGTAATGGGGCAGCGACTGAGGCTGCCATATTGGGGTGGGACTGGTCACAAATCCGCAGAATTGGGAGATGGAGGTTAAAATGCTGTGAGAAATATGTCAGGAAGTAATTTCGGTTGTCTTCTTTCTTGTTAATACTTGTTTTTCTGCCTAGTTCCATTGCAACAGATTGTAAAAGGTAAAAGGATAACTTGGATTGTGGGACACTCCTTCGTCAAATGGGCTGCAGCTTATGCTGCACAACAGATTTGTGGGAGACCACTTGGACTCAACAGTAGTACCCATGAGGTGCAATGGAATGGTAAAGGGGGAATGCATTGGGGGGGGGTTATTTCTCTTGTTGTCAGCACTATGCGTGGGGGGCGGGGGCCTCCGGATTTGCTGGTCCTTCACCTCGGCGAGAATGATCTTGTAGACCTCTCTGGCCTCACTTTGATAAAACTGATGAAATTGGATCTGTCTGTCATCACGGACACCTGGGTGAGCACCATGGTGATTTGGATGGAATTCATACCGCGTCTGCACTGGAGAGTAGCACAAAGCCACGCTGCGGTTGTAAGAGCACGGAGGAAACTTAATAGAGCTATGAGAATTTATTGTAAGGGAGTGGGGGTTCACATTTTATCTCACACTCATATACAGCTGACTGAGGGGCATCTTTTCAGAGAGCATGGGGTCCACTTGTCTCAGATGGGGCAGGCATTCTATTTATTAGAATTGCGGGATTTGATTGCTCAGCTATAGAAGAACATTTGTAGTGCTCTACGGAACGGGCTTGAAGGCTTTCACTTGGTGGGGCAGGAAAACTCTATTCGGTTTTCCTGGTTGGCGGTTT
Organism: Lissotriton helveticus; assembly: GCF_964261635.1. Taxonomy (NCBI): domain Eukaryota; kingdom Metazoa; phylum Chordata; class Amphibia; order Caudata; family Salamandridae; genus Lissotriton; species Lissotriton helveticus. The sequence continues at coordinate 519,337,481 of NC_136061.1, forward strand.
TTCTGGGGGGTGGGCAGCCTGGAGCTGGTTGGTCCATCCTTAAAGGGCAGTAAAAAGAAAGAAAGGGGGTATCAACAAGAGTCAGTTTCTTCTGGGTTTGTTTGGGTTAACTTAGTGGGGGTTCATCTTTCATAAGGATTGCTAAGATAAGTTGGGGATTTTTGGTTTATTATATAATGAATTGCAAGATATTTTGATTAGATTTTATTTTGCACCTATCTTAATAAAGTGACCTTTCTTGCTACCCAAGAAGTTGTGGACAATTAGTTATTGCGCGAGGAGGGACCCAGGGGGAGCTGCGCCCGAGCTGGTCTCTCCCCTGGGTTGGTTCGCGCGAGGACAGTGGCCACAGGTGCGGGGGGGATTGGTCAATGGACCGTAGGGGGAAAAGGCACCAATAGGGGCGATAAGAGCAGGAAAGGTACTGTGCCGGCGGGAGGCGGGTGGCGCAGTCTGTTTTTTGTCCCACCCACCCGTCCCTCTTTTTTTCTCTTTCAGGTCCTGTATGTTCGTTGTTTTTTTCACTAGGATTTGGGTACTGCCGCAGCTCTCTCTCCTGGTTGCCACGCTAAGACAGGTTAAGGTTCCCAATTTTAGTTGATAGTTGGTTTTTCTGGGGGGTGGGCAGCCTGTAGCGGGTTGGTCCACCCTCAAAGGGCAGTAAAAGGAAAGAAAGGGGGTATCAACAAGAGTCAGTTTCTACTGGGTTTGTTTGGGTTAAATTAGTGGCGGTTCATCTTTCATGAGGATTGCTAAGATAAGTTGGGGATTTTTGGTTTATTAAATAATGAATTGCAAGATGTTTTGATTAGATTTTATTTTGCACCTGTCTTAATAAAGTGGCCTTTCTTGCTACCCAAGAAGTTGTGGACAATGAGTTATTGCGCGATTTTTGTTTCATAACTTCATACAACACAGTTGTCAAATATCGTTATACATACTGGGGTTTAATGGAAGAGGATGTTCCATTCTCTTCACAAGATGTATATGATGATATATTGCAATTTTGTTCTTTAAGAAAATTTTAAAATCCATATCAATGTTAAGCGAATATTAGTCAGTGAAAATTATTACATCACAAAGGGATTTTTGTTTCATAACTTCATACAACACAGTTGTCAAATATCGTTATACATACTGGGGTTTAAAGGCAGAGGATGTTCTATTCTCTTCACAAGATGTATATGATGATATATTGCAATTTTGTTCTTTAAGAAAATTTTAAAATCCATATCAATGTTAAGCGAATATTAGTCAGTGAAAATTATTACATCACAAAGAGACTTACCCATATCTTACCTAAACAATTATTTTACTCATGTGGTACAATCCATTTCAATTGGATTCCCTCATAATGTATCTCGAGCGATCCTAATTAATATGCCCTAGTATTAAACAAATATAAGAAATATATCTGAGTATAAACGTATGTTTACAATTATCTGTTCACACTAAAGATGAGATAAAATCGGAATCTATTTCTCACAGTTAAAATGTCAAAGGTGTGTTTCAGCATTCACGTCCTTTTTAATAATGGGGTGGTGTTCTTTGGGGCTATAATAACAGAAAAGAACCATGTCTAAGTCATTGAAATCTATTTTCCTAGTTCGCCTAATTAAATACAAAAGCCCTTAGTGAGATGTAATAAACTCCCTTACTGGCTGGTTTTCGTACGTGAGAAATGGCGTCAATAATGCCATGCTCAAAGGAAATGTTCCTACTGCCATTAGTATTAAAACATCATAGTGGCAAATGTCAATTAGCGATAGTGCTCCGATAGTCTATTATGTTATTGGGTGAACCATTACAAAGGTGTCTAGGTCGGAAACGTGAGTAATGGTGTCAATATACCATACTCAAAGTGAATACTCGCGCCATCATTACTTTTAAAAGATAATATTGGCAAATGTCGGTTAGGAATGGTGCTCCGATAGTCTATTGGGTTATTGAGTGGCCCAATACAAAGGTGTCTAGGTCAAAGTTCGCCCAGTAATACCCTGGTTAACCCCTTTAAAATATAACTAAATATATACACTGTATAGGCTCCTATGCTTGGGTCCCTTACACTCCTTAACACCACAATCCGCTTCATTGTATGCGCCAGAATAAATCTACCTTATCAAGATCTTACCTATTTATTCCAACGATTAGCTTCCCCCGATATGTATCGCCTGGGTCTTGAAAATGTGGTCATTAGACGCTCACCTTGCTTCCTTTGTTTTTTCCCGTCTATCGCAGGCGTGATTACGTCAATGCGCTAGGTCACTTGACTCCATTTCAAAATATCAACAAAACCTTTATTAAAACCTACACATGGTGACACGGAATGAATCGATGCCAGTTCTTGCCTAAATAATCATGAACACGAGTGATACGTTCATAATTGACACTCATATTCCTAATTAGGAAGCACTGAGAGTATTTTTCCCAGAAGGCCAATTTGTGCCAGAGAATGCAACAAGGTATGGGACAGAGGCAGCATGTACAAGGCAGTGCCAACACTTCCTTGTGAAGCCACGGAAGCTATGGAATGGCATAACAGGCAGTCCTGCCAAGTATCACGCATCATGTGTGACACTAACGCATTTCAGTGTAGTGCTCCGCATCACCGCACTGAAATGCATTGTCACGCATAATGCTGTAGTCTTAGCTGTCACACAAAGCACACTACAAACAGTAGTAGCTGTGTGCTGCAGTGCCTGGCTGGCTGCTCCCACAGGCTTCGGGCAGTTCTGGCAGCTGAGCAGGCGCTCTTAGCCTCACAGTGGCAGTCAGTCAGTGCAGCTACAAATGTATCCGTTTGATTTCCGCGGCGCCAAGGGGCTGAGTGACAGTCTCAGACTGGCCGTAGCGCAAGAATGTGACATCACACGTCCTGCTAACATCACGTGAAGTTATTGAGGCCTCTACTGCTAACTGGCTTGTCCTCATCTTGCTCAGTGTGATTGTTTTACGGGCCTGGCCAAGCTCGCTCACACCACACTGCTGTTCGCATCTCCTCAGACCTGTCCTGACCTGCAGAGGTCCCCACGCTAGGACAGGACAGGCCCAGGATCTAAATTAATAATGGCACTGCCGCCCGCCGGCAATTTTAATTAAGAGCGCGGCCAGCAGGCCAACTCGAGGGCACTGGGTGAGGGAGAGAGTCCTGCTGCATTCAGGAGACTGCAGTGCGGTGAGAGGGCCCGTCTTCACCGGTATAGAGAGTCACGCCTTGCCGGTACAGTAAGCATGGGGGCAGAAGAACAGAAGAAGCCAAGAGGATTCATTCATTCCCCCCTTCAAGGTTGGTGTGACAGCTTCTCTCTTTACGGGAGGGGAGAGCCGGTGCGCGGACAAAGGATTTTGGAGAGATGCAGCTTATTGTTGCTCGTCTCTAACTCTGCAGAGGCACATACTTACCAAATGTAATAATTGCTCAGGGGAAGGAAGACTTTCATATGCCAAAGAAAATAGCGCCAAAACTACTTTTAGTAGGTGTTCCCCGGCCTTGTCAGGTCCTCCCTCGGCTGTCCCAGTCTGTGTGAAAGGATGTCTTATTTCTTGCCTGCCAGCCGGGCCCATGGCACCAAGGAATTAATTGCTGTTTCTCTGCGCGCCCTGCTGCATGGTCCAGAGTTAAGGGAGGATGCCGGTGTTCGAGAATCGATCACCTGTTCACCTCCTCATGACCTGGGCACATACTATTGCTGTGCCCTGCCCAGCCCGTGAGAGCCCAACTAGTGACCCCACGCAACCGTGATTCTCATAGTGAGAGCAGGTGGCACAGATTGAGGATACAGTGCAGCAGGGCTCGGTCTGACTCTCTTAAGAAGAGACAAGCTTACGATCTCCACTGTGACACTCAGGCAGCTCCTCTCAGAGGATCATTCGGACTACCAAGAGACCGCACCAGGTAAGTCAGATATTAATTTAATAATTCGCTGATTAAATTTAAAATGGTTATTAAGATAATGGGGGGGGGGCTCCAGCACAGCATAGCACTTTGTAAATGGGTACACTGAAGTTGTCTGTTTGTGCTGTAAATGCAGGCCATCTCGAAGTTTTGTCTGCACTAATAAATCATCAAAACCTCTTGTTTAGGCAAAGGGCTTAATATGCTTACTAGACAGTGGTACTACAAGCAGCAGCCTTTTCCCCGCTGGACAGCTGTCAGAGTTTTGTCTCATGGATGTTTTCACTAACTATTGAGAAGAGCAGAGAGTTTATATGCATACTGCAAAGAAAGTCTAACAGCATATAGTATTGTAATGAACTGTGTTATATGTAGATAGCTTGGTGGTTTGCTGCTTTTGTCACAGAGAACCCTTTAATTTTTGTGGTTCAGCCCCACCTGAAGCTGAGGTTGGGGTGGAGGGTGCTGATTATTTAGAAAATAAATAATTGCTTTAAAAGCACCTGCTACTGAGTTCGCCTTTCTTATTGCTCAAATCACTGTGATTTCTGAAATGTGTCTGTTTTCATGGACTTCTTTGCATGATTTGGCCACAAGAAGTGTAGCTCTTACTGTCGTGCATTTAGTTGTTCAATGTCTTTTGTAAATCCACCGAATGTATGAAAATGTCACACATAAGCAATCTGAAACTTTAGCAGTTATGCTCAAATAAATTTAATTTCTGACATTTAAATGAGTCCCTTGTCTTTTACTGCTTACTTTTGCTAGCAAGAAAGCGTCACTCATAGTCGTTGAAATGTCACTCATAATTACACTGAAATTATGAAAATGTCACTCATAGCAATCTGAAGCCTTGGCAGCTATGAACAGGGTATAGTATTAAAAAAGAAATCAACATGTAAGGAAGGAAGCCCATAAATCTGTGATTCATATAAAAGGTCTGGGAGGATTCAAGTATTCCTAAATTGTCAATGAGATTCCCAGAGAGGCAGAAATGTGCCACGAGATGGCAAAAGTGTATCTCAGGACACAGGATCCAAAAAAGGAATATTAGGAAGGCTACTATTTTTAAGGGAAGGTCACTACATGACAAAAGCATTCTCTCAACACCTGAGTGGACAACTGCATGCCAGAGATGCCTACCAGAGGTGAGGAGTAACACTCATCAATCGATTCAAGGGGTGGTCATAGTATCACAGGGGTAAGGACCATGTGTCAGTGGGGTCAGGTGTAGTTTACCAAACACCACTCTTAAGTAGAAATCACCAAAGGACAGGTAGGGTCCCCACGAGCTAGTGTTTGTTGTCAAATGGTATGAGTGACCAGGTCATGGTAGTAATGACCCTCAAATTCTAGGATTTCCCAACAAACTATACCCAAAGGTAACCATTATGTCCCACAAATGTATCTACCGGAATCCACTCAGATACATTCAAAGACACACTTATAATCATGGTCATACACCATCGTATCTGCTCTAAAACACATATAAATACGTACATGATTGCCTAAGTGGTGAAGGCCTTTGCCTCCAGACTCTGTGTATGCGACCGGATCATTAACAGCCTGCCAATCAAATCTGTACTCTACTTCAGGGACAATACAACCCTGTATACCACCCTGAATTGCTGGACAGTAATCTCCATCATGGAAGCTGCAATAACAGTGTGCTTCATCCACTCAGGGCTCCCCTTGGACCCATGCCTGCCCTACATCTTTTACAAAGGTCTTCGTCCCATCGGCACAGCCTGATCAATCATACTCAATCTGCACTGCCACCTACCCATACTCCTAGTAAGACATCACCATCCTTGCACTCCTCAAGAAACCATCATCAGATCCCTGACCATGGCCAACTAAGGCCCATCTCTCTCCTTCCTCACCCATCCAAAGTCCTGGAGAAACTCATCAAAGCTATCCTGGTCAACCACCTCAATGCAGACGCCTCCTACATCCTTCCCATACTTGTTTTAACCCAACCACAGCACCCAGACAGTCCTCATTGCATCATCAAGGGCAAAGAATATACAGCATCCCTTATTCTACAATACTTCTTAGCAGCATCCATCCATCGTCCTGCACAATGATGGTTCAGCTTCTTTCTTTCCAGATACATCCTATCAATAAGCCAAGACCCTTACCTCTCAGAAGACATAGCCAGCACCTAAGTAAATTTCATCAAATGCAGGTCGTCTGTAGCGGATTGGATAAACAGGAACTGCCTCAAGCCCAGCAGCAACAAAACTGAATTATTCTCTTCAGCAAAGACACATCACTCTGTTTCCTGACCTGGTGGCCCACCAGGTTAGGATTGACTCACCACCTTTCTAATGCCTCTAGGCTTAGTTCCTGGTCCGGGTTTTCGAGTGTCCAGAGGAGAGGAGTGGAGCACACGAAGAGAAAGCAGGCTGCTGCAGCGGCGTCGGAGCCATAGTGAGCCGTAGACAGTCACGGGGAGTGAGAACCCGTGAGCTACCAGCCATGCCGAGCCGGGTGCCGTGAGCTGTGAGCCCGGGGCCGCAGGGGGCCGCAGGAGCCGTGGGAGCCAGGAGCCGGGTGCCACAAGTGAGCCAAGCCTTGAGACACGTTGTGAGCAGTGTGTCAGGGATTGGATACCTGAGCTTGGCGCTTCACGGTAAATGGTGCGCTAGTGGCAAGGTGCTCGGGAGATGGAGGGTGAGAGCGGTGAGTGCTGCAAGAGCTGTGAATAGCTTCACGGGGATATAGAGTCACAGCCAGATCCAGACTCCACGCCTTTGCTTTGGCCGTCCCTCTGTCGTGGCCGGAGTGCTCCTGAAGTTCCTGAGCCCCTGCACAGAGAGCCGCCTGAGCCTATGCCTCCACCTTAGGTATGAGCCCATGTTAGAGAACGGGTGGTGAATGCATGCTTGAGGTTTAAAACACAGCCTCCGCTGCCAACCTGCCTTCATTGCCACCACTGCTAACACCTAAATTACCGCAGTGAGGGGACAAGTTAAGCATAATTTAAGCACAGCGGCCGCTGCCACTACAGCTGCCAAGCCGCCCCCACTGCCACCACAATCATCATTGCAGTGAAGGGGGCCATCAGTGAAGTGCATTGAAGCATCACAGCCATTGCACTGCCACAGTCAAAGGGGAGCAGCAGAGGAGAGGAGCTGGCTGGACGAGACCAGCTACAGTAGTGCGAGACGAGGTGAGGGGCTGGTCAAATGTTCGAACAGCCTCCTGCCATATAAGGAGCTAGATCCATACTGTCTGGAACGGGTCAGACTAGCTCCGAATCTCTTCAGTTTTGCCCTTTTTCTGAATACACAGCTCTTTTAGCACACAGTCTCACGCTCTCAAAGACATTGTTTGGGGGTGGTACAGGCTTGTCCATGGGACACGTAGTGAGTGCACCAAAAATAAGGAAATCCTTCTAGGTGGACATCTACAAACACGCAAAACGCAAAAAAACAAAGAGCCGTGCTGAGGAGGACAACATAAGGAGCACATAGCTCTCACTGATAAGTAGGTCACCCACATAGAAGAATGACAAAAAAAAGAGAAGGAAAAAACAGTCAGCAACAAGAAAGCTGCCACGCAAAGTCACCACACCAGTCTAAAGTATCACCCAGAATTTTAAGGAGTGCAAGGACAGCAGAACAGGATAAAAAGTGCTTTTTAAAGTCGCCACCAGGAAGCCTCATAACACAATTTTTAGTCAAACTTCTGCCCAACCCAGAGAGCACCTCAGATATGGCAGTTCAACCAAGAGCCAAGAGTAGCGACAGGTTGGACAAAAGTTCAGGGAGTCAGTTCCCTCACAGGGTGCCGGACATACAAGCACAAAGTGCAAATACAGGAAGCACAAGCACAGAAAGAAGACGTTCTTGTTCCTGTTCAGGGCCGGGACGCTCATCTGGAAAGAAATTCAGACACACAAGCGACCTAGTAGGCGACAGCACTGCACTAAATAGCAGAAAGCCATAGCAAGTTGTGACCGCCCAAATACACTGGCAGGAACAACCTAATCTTCACTCCCGGGTGCAGACGCCATCGCTAGCAATCATAGGCTCCGGTCTAAGAAATTCAAGTGAGTGGCTGCAAAACTCGGGTTGCCTGTCCACTACATTCCTCCTAAACTTGGAATCCAAGATACAAAGCACACTGGAGCTGACTCCACATCTCTTTAGAAGCTCTAATGACAACCGATGTACGCCTTCTCCCACAACAAGCTCCCAAAGCCAAAAACTTTATGAGAGCAGTGCCATTTACGATCAAGGAGCATCCCCTCTATGGCTAGGTCACTGCTCTGGCAATCAAAGAAAATGGAGTTACAAATGGACCTTTTATCAACCATCGCGCAATGTCTAGCGGAGCTGAACAAGAAGGCGAACTACTTGGAGAACAAGATTTGTGAGATACAGAATAACAGCGTTGGCACCTGCTCGTGCGCAGCTCTCATGGACACATGGGCAACATTGCCAGAAATTCTTAAAGGATTGGTAGAATCATCAAAAATGCAAACAGGAAGTACGTTGGGCCCAAGTACCCAACCCGCTTCAAATCCAGAAAATCTGTTGGGTATCGCAGTGGGAGGCAACTCGGGGAACCCGCCAACAAATTCCGAGATACAAGATCCTTTGGTATCGACCAAACCTATTAGTGGCCCTTTCATCTGTAACTTTAATATCAGTAACTCTTCCCCAGGAAAGCAAACTGAGGACAACAACTCCAATCAGATAAGGAAGGAGAATCCGCTTTCAAGGAGGGCTAAGAAAAAGTTAAAGAAACAGGAAAAAAAAGCTAAGCCATCTAAAAAACGTGCTCTCCTTTTACCAACTCATTTTCCAAATTTACAAAGATGTAGAGAAAAGACGTCTTTTCCCGATCTTTATAAAAAATCATTGTTCAAATAACTCAACAGGCATAGCCCCACCCCCTCCGGGCAACACAGAAGTGAGGGATAGTGCCAACCAGCCAAACCCTCATACGGAGGTCTGTCAAAGCCCAACAGACCCGGAAATTATAGTCCAATCACCTCCTGCATTAAACAACAATAAGGGAGAGCAAAGAAAATCAGTGGGATCAGTCAAGGACCAAGCACCCGAGACTGGAGCTAACATAATTAAGGGATACCTAGCCCCAGGAGGGCAGAAAATCAGTGACCAATCAGTACAGCCAATCCAAAGTTTGGCCCATCAACTAGATCTATGCCAAGGGACTTTTGGTTCTAGTCACAAAGCAAGCATCTGCGAAGGAGACCAAAATAATCAGGGCAAAGCAAACCAAATCTGTAAAACAACGTTCAAGGTGATTCTTACCCCAAGATATCACATCAAAGGCCAACATATGTTAAATAGGGGCAATCTACTCAAATTTTTTTAAGCACATCCCGTCTTTTACGGAAATACAGTCAAACGACTTAGTCTGGGTTAAGTTCCTAAGTCTAACCAGCGACTCTCATGGTGAATCAACCTCGATTGGGTTGAGTCGACACGCCCAAGTGGGGCCCACAACAGATGAAATAGCAAAAATGGCTGCCTGGGGTATTGAAATAGCATTTCCCATACCTGAGAAATACCCACATGTATTAGCGGTAACTTCTCCAACAAGGGAGGTTTATTCGGTTTTAAGGGGGACGGCCGTCACTCAAATAGGGAAAAGCTCGGCAACGGAACCCAGACTGTACAACGCTTACAAGATAATAAGCACAGCAGAGCAAAGGGCAGTGTTCCACACGGAACCAAAGTACAGCGCAAGGCAAAACACGTTGATTGGTCCGGGAGGCTTGAGCCCTCGACGGCATATCTAACAGTAATAAGGCAGCCAGTTCTTTTAACAAGAATAGAAGAGTGGGGAATATCACTCTCCTGTCCATTCTATCGTGGAACGTCGCAGGGTTAAAAAGACTGCTTAGCTGTAAAGCAGCATGCATGCACCCTCGAGAAAATTACATCCTCTCCCTAAATATCTCATCAATCGAATGCAGATCATTCAGAATGCGGCGGTTCGACTTCTGTTCCATCTTCCGAGAAGAACTAGCGCCTCTGCCCATCTTCGAGAGCTCCACTGGCTCCCGGTGGCCCATCGCATTGTGTTTAAATCTCTGGTCCTGGCCTTTCGAGCCTTGCACCAACAAGGCCCTCAATATTTGCACAAGAGGTTCACTTTTTATACTCCTCGCCGTGCTCTCCGATCAGCTAATCTCCTTCTGATGTTCACGCCCAAAGTCAGATATGTGAGATTGGGTGGTCAGTCTATCTCTGTCCAAGCAGCTCGGTCTTGGAACGCCCTGCCGCTTTCCCTGCGATCTTCAGCCACACTGGCAGAATTCAAGAAGGGGCTAAAAACCCACCTTTTTAATCTCAGTATCTAGTTGTCTTTTTTTTCTTTTGGTTTGGCTCTGTCTAAAGGTTACATATCGCGCCAGGATACTCTGTAGTAGCAGAGCGCGTAATAAAATATTTTATACATACATACATACATACATACAAGAGACATGGACCACTGAACCTCTAATTCTCTCAGGCTACTATGAGATTCACACTGCAGCAATAAAAAGTAACATCTTTGGGAGAGCAGAAGGTGGGCTCTCAATCTATATCAATCACAACCGCAAAATATAGGTAAAATCAATAGAAACCAACTCCCCCAACCTCCAAGCAGTACTGATCAGTGGATTTAAAAGCAACAATAACTCAATTTGACTGCTGATAATCAATTGTTACATAAATCCTGCCATAAGGCAAAAAAAGCAAGCATTAAAATCATTAACCAAAAAAATGGACCACCTTATAAACAAATATGCCTCTCATTTCCCAGTCATCGTAGGGGACATGAACATCAGGGGCTTGGTAGATGGCACGAGGAAACCTCCAAACATAACAGAACTAGCGCCTCTACATCGGCTGCTTTTCGAGCATAATATGGTTTCCACCCAAGCCTCCAAGAAAGCAGTGGACCCTCTATGGCTTGCCTTGCCCACCTTCAGGGATAAGTCAACAATTGATTATATCTTTATCATCGAAAAATTGCTAACATACTTTAAAGACTTCGAGGTGGGAAACAGGGACGAAAGTGATCACAGGCCATTGAGGGTCACCCTTGATATAAATGGAAAACCGCAAGACACCCCGGAACACTGGGTACCTCAACCGAGGAAGAGAACCATGCAGTACTGAATAGAATAAAATGGTCCACAAAACTAAGCCCAGTACTCATGGAGTGGGTGACTTATAAAGAGCAGTGCCAAACACTGGCACCTACCCTGGAGCACTGGAAGGAATTACTTGAGGAACTAAAATCTGTGCTAGGACAGGTCAGTGGCAACCCTAAAGCTCAGGCCCTCCATTCGCAAAACCATATATTACAACCAAACCCCAGGGTCCTAGAGCAAACCAAACGGAGTCTCTCAAAGGCCTTGAAGGTGAGAAGAAAAGGAGTCACAAATCACCTCATACAGGAAATAAAAGCGCTTCGAGGAGAACATAGGAAAAAAATATGGGAAATTCGAACAAAGAAAATTGAGGCAGAGTGGCTGAAAATATTCAATATGCTTAAAGAAAAGGGACATACTCGACTCTGGAGACACATCAGACAATTGTGCCACACCGGTCAAAGCAAAGAATATGGGGTGGCAGTCGCTGAATGGGTTAAGTATGTAAAGCAACTGTACACAACAGACCAGGAAAGGACAGACACACAAGAACAACAATTCCCACCAGCAAACGAAGAAGAGGACAAAAGACCATTTATCAATACAATAGAGATAACCAACCTGATTAAGAAAATGAGGACAGACAGCGCACCGGGTGCCAGTGGTGGTGTTCAAAGTGTCTCATGGATTCTGGGCAGACCGGTTAACCCCACTCTTCAAGTATGCCTTTGAAACAGCCTCCATTCCATCATCACAGAAAGGCTCAATACTTTTCCCTATACATAAAAAAGGTGACCGCACAAAACCCAAAAATTATCGGCTTGTGGCTCTGCTAGACATCGAAGCAAAGGCATATGCTAGACTGTTGCTGAAGGAACTAGAAAACTGGGTAAAGGAGCACAACATCCTCCCATTCTTCCAAACTGGATTTAGACCTCAATGCTCCACCGTAGACAACATCCTAGCACTGGGCTATCGGTCCAGACATGCGACCCAGCCATCTCAACCCTCTTTGTTTTGCTGCTTTGTAGATTATAGTGCAGCATTTGACCGAGTGGATTGTGGTAAATTATGGAGAAAACTCACCAACTGGGGCATTCCTCAAAAGTTGCTAAAGGCGATAATGGCTCTATACGATGGGACTTGGGTACGCATCAAGACCAGCCAAACATCGTTAACAACTAAGGTCCTAACTAATAACGACCTCAAACAAGGGTGCGTCCTTGCACCTTTACTTCTTAACATCTACACATCCAATCTGGGTCAAGCCCTGGAGGGGCAAATCTAGTTCTTCCAAAGTTGGTGAATGTGCAGCTTCAAATCCTCCAATACGCGGATGATCTTGTTATATTGGACCACACTAGGACAGGTCTACAGAAAGCCTTGGATGCGCTACATAGATTCAATCAAAAGAATAACTTACTGGTAAACCAGGAGAAGACCAAGATCCTCATCTTTGGGAAGTACCATCGAAAGCAAACAGCTCAATGGCGCCTGGGTGACCATCAAATCAGATCTTGTAAAAACTATAACTATCTGGGTCTCAGGCTAATGGAAGGAGCAAAATCAACAGCTCATTTGAAACACCTAAGAAACAAAGGGGCCAGAATCATCTGCAGCTTGAGAAGTCTTAACCGAAAACTACACAGTCCATCCACTGAACCCATTCTGAAAGTCCTAAAAGCAAAAGTAGTGCCCTCGGTTAACTACAGCCACTTAATCTTTCCTGGCGCCCTTACTAACTTTTTCATGAGTTTCCAAATTTCTGTATACAAGAAAGTACTAGGAATCCCACGACAGGCCAGGAGAGCCAGAGTAAGGCTGGATCTGGGTCTATCTTGTCCAGATATTTCCTGCCTCGGCGACACTATAAAATTCTACATTAGTACCCTGCGAGCTCCAGCAACAGCCTTGAAAGCGCAAATCATAACAATCTTCGAAGAAAGCGGATCCCCATGGCAAGCACAATTGTCAGTAGCCACCAATCTGCTAGAAATAGAGGGGCAAAACTTGGACAACGCTAATATTTCAATAGCTGCATGGAAAAGAGTTGTGAACAGACAGGTCAAGCATATATAACACGTAAGAGACCTGGAAAGTCTGCATCACCATCCAAATCTTTCTACATTGGATGTCTCCTACAAAGTGGGGCCCGCCTGGACAAATTAGCAGCATGCAGACTTTGCAATTAGTCAGGAATCCTGGCTCCATTTGTTGTGTTGTTGCCCAAAGCTAGCTAGTGAGAGGCACCGTTTGGTCACCTCAATCTGCAGAGCCCAGGGCCTCACACGATTCAGCGAAATATCTGACTTGTGTTTTTCTTCAACCTCAACCCAAACAGTAGCACGGCTGGGGAAATTCATGGAACTAATTCGAGCTGCACTGACTGTAAAAATAGAGCCTCATAAAGAAAACAGTCGGCCCTGAAGTATGGGTGCTGCGGACACACCACCCATTTAAAAACCAAGGCTCTTTGTTCTTAAACTGTATAGCCAGAATGTGACACTGTTTTTAAGGTTTTAATGTTCCACTTGTTCGTAGTAACATTCAGGGAACTTAACTTCTTTGTGTTTTAGATACATTTTTTTATATTGTTAATATATTGTAATGATTTTAAATAATCGAACAATAAAATAATTTTTCGCCTCTAGGAACTTAGGCAACTTGATTAACAACCAGATCTTCATGTTCAACCAGGTCAACACAGACACATACACCTGCTTTCACAACCTCAAATTGCCCAAAAAAGTCTTCAAATGGCTCCCCCGGGTGCCCACAGCTCCATCACTCAGGCCGTTGTGAGCAGCAGGTATGACTATGGCAAAACTCTCTACTTAGATATCACAGCCCAACTCACCAAAGACTCCAAGTCATACAGAATGCTGCAGCAAGACTCACATTAAACCTACCTCACTGCACTCGAACAACCAACACCGCAAAGACTTCCAGTGTCTCCCAATCAACAAACACTCCAGTTTCAAAACTCCTAACTTACACCTTCAAAACCCTACACAACCAGGCCCAGCCTAACTCAACAAATGCATCTACTTTCACAGTCATTCCAGACACCTTTGCTCATATAGTATACTCCTTGCTAACATCTCCGGCATACAGGGAGCTGAAGCAGGGGTTTGTGCTTTCTACCACATCACCCAATATTCTTGGAATCAGCTCCCTGTCTCTACCTCTTCTCTCACAGGCCAGGTCATATTCTTCTCAAGAGCCAGGATACCCTCATGGGTGATATGCGTGCTCTACAAATCTGAACAGTCATTTTAGTAAGTTGCCTCAATGTAGAATGGTCCCTTTTTACGAATTCAACCACCATTTGAAGTAGAGATTACTTTTACAACTCAGACTCACAGTTGTCAACGCTTTTTCAGGAACTGTTTCTGGGTGTATAATTCAAACTCAGAGTTTTCAGCAGTTTTTAAAAAACTGAACCTGTGTGCCTTCTTCTGCAAGGAAACAAAGAATTTCATCTTGGTGATAATCAAACATTATATACTGATCTTATCCATGCCTTGTTCAACCTGTAACTCCATTAAGACTTAAAAAACAATTGGAATGTAAGTGATGATCATAATATTACTAGTTTGCTTACAAAATATGACCATCAGCACTATGATAACTGATCATATTACCAAGAGTTTTGTGGTATCAAATTCACTAGGAACCTTCCTGCAACAATTTTGTTGGTCAATGTTTTAGTACAGATGACAAATGATTCCAATTTTTATTAGAATCTGTGAAAGTACTATGTCTCACAAATGGCCATATTTCATGGAAACGTATCGGACTGGCTTTTCCATCACGCATAATTGCTACAGTCAGATCCCTAACAAGGCAATGCAAGTGTGACGTCTCATTCTAGCCAGCTTAATGGACTTATTTTCTCTATTCTGGATGACCTGCATTGAGAAGTGAGTTTTGGTGCCCCGATGATTTGAAGTTTCAGCAACCTGGATTCACCAATCATCCATTTCACTTACACCCTTTTAGGCCAGGACCGATCTAAGGCTGTTCACACAATTCAGAGGAGCTACACCTGACAAGATGGTGAAAGATACTATTGAGCCCCCATATCGCATACCAATCAAGTGTGTTTGGCTTTGATGCTGTTAAGAGCATATCATTTTCATATGAGGAGGTCTTTATAGCAGGTTTATTCCCAGGGGCGTAACACAGGTCCCCGCAGCCCCTGCGGTGCGGTGGGCCCTCAAGCTCCAGGGGGCCCCGTCAACACAGCACCCTGGCTGCAGAGCTCCTGAATGAGCCCGGAGGGGGCCCCTCCATGTGCCTTGCAGGGAGGCCCTCTCCAGTTTCGTTACGCCATTGTTTATTCCCCTATGTAGAGCATCTCCAACACCATCTTCCTGGCTTAGCTTCCTAGTTTTAACTGTCCACCCCAAAGCCCTTGCTGAACTTTAGAAGCTGCCATTATTCAATGCATGTACTGCTTTCTACAAACAGGAACAAAAGACTAGACACCTAGGGGCCCATTAGGATGTCGGGCGGATTGCCCCCGCCAGGCTGGCGGTAGCCACCACCAGCCTGGCGGGGGCAATCTGCCCGACATCCTCACTAGTTTTTCCCCCTGAAATATTAGTATGGTGTTGGGGAACTCGGCGGACGGAAAGACCGTCCGCCGCTTTTCCGCCCCGGTCGCCTTGCGGCCGGGGCGGAAAAGGAATAATATGGTGGCGGTGTCTATCAGACAACGCCAGCCATATTAGCATGGGCATTTTACAATGCCTTTCCATGGCGGCTATGCCGCCATGGAAAGGCATGCGGTCTTCACTCTGGGGGCCCCCTTTGGGCCCCCAGAGTGAAGGAGGGGTGGGGGCTTCACACGGTGGGGTACCTGTGGTACCCCCCCACATTTGCATAAACAAAGCGGCAGGCACCGCACTGTGCCTGCCGCTTTGTATATGCAAATGCTGAAATGCATTTGTAGCATTGAGAGCACCGCCCGCCACAATGCTACAAATGCAGGATATGCCCCCCACTGTGGCGGGCACATCCTAATGCCCCCCACGGGACCCCCGGCCTTATGGCGGGCGGTCCCAATCCCCGCTAGGATGATGGGCGGACAAAGTCCGCCCATCATCCTAATGGACCCCCTAATGTCTAAAGCCACAGCAGATGTCCTTGATTGACTGAAAGTGGGGCAAGTCATCACTCTCATAAAAACCAAGAAGCCTCTTTGAAAGTTTTTAACAACTTTAAATCTGTACCCGATCTTGCTTTCTCATTTAAATAGTGGATATTGTTCTTATAATTTGAGCTTTCAGGTGCATTTAATATGCGGAACTATGCAACATTTCTTGAAACCATGAAACATCACATAGTAATCAGTTGCACAGCACTATGATGGTTCAAATCTCAAGTGAACTATCACTCACAGCAAATAAAGCTGGAAAACATACTTCTGAGCTCCTCACTCCTTAAGCAAGGAGTTTCTCAAGGATCTATATACTCCTCAACCCTTTTTTAACCTCAAGCTTGCTTTTAACAAATTCTAAAATCTCTGTTTATATTTACACTGCTGATACTAAACAATTCCTTAAATCATCTCATCAATGGCACCGAAGTCCTTGCTGAACCCCAAAAAGTCCTCCAATTGTAGATTTTGAATCTTCATCTTCAACTTTTTCCCGAGGTTGAAACCAGAGTGTAGAGATCTATCCCTACAACATAATACAAATCCATGTTACAGTTATCTCAAGTCAGAGCATAAAGCTATTCCTTTCCATTGCCACATTCATAAAGGAATGCCTCATGATCTATTTAGAACTTGAGTGTTAACATCTGATGAAGATCACTCTAAAAGAGACAAATACCCTGATTCTGAGTTGGACAGAGGAGTAGATGCCCTTTGCCTTACTGATAAAATTTGTCTCAGAGGAGTTGAGAATTTATTGGGTGCAATATATAGCACCAAATCTGAGTTTTTGGAAACGAACATGCAGATTTTGTTGCTTACTGCATCAAAATATCCATGATTCTATAATTACTGTATTGTTTTTACTGTTATGGTAAGAAAGTGTGACATATTTAACATATCCAGTACGTAGTGGATGTCATAAATACCACCCAACTCGAAATTTTAACACCTGCACAAACAGGGGTTTGCGCAAGGGTCTACAACCTCCAAATAATGCACAATCAGAAATACATACATTTGACCTTCGGTGAATATTCTTTTAATTACAGCATCTACAGTTTTGAAAAATAGATTGAAGGTCTTTATTGGTGTATTAAAAATGTTTACAGTCTTTTTTAGACTTGCTAATATCCCACTACGGCACATAGGATCGCCTGATTGAAACAATGCTAATATGTCTCCAGAATAGTATGTGCAATTTCTTTGCATGTAGGCATCATTAAATGTTCAAGATGAGAAGAAACTATTTCTCAATTGCAGTGGTTACTTTAAAAAATCTATAGATGACTACATCAGAAAATGAAGATATAGTGCTCTTATAGATGTTTTTTTTTATGAGTGGCAGAATTTAAATTTCATGCTTAGACTATTGGACATGATATGCTGGACCCATGAGCTCTTACATCTCAGAAAGCTGGGAATATGTGTTTTTTACTGACTTAGCCTGGCGAGGTTTGGGCAGTGTTAATTTTAAGCCTGGGTTTACGTGCAGCTGCCTTAATGACGCCAACCTTTTTTACATATATGTAGAGTAAATCTTCATCCCCTCCCAGAGAAGTATTTCTCACTCACCTTATGCAATGACTGTTTGGTGTATCTTTCCTTTTCTATGAAGTGTTGGCATGCATGGGTCACCATTTTACATCTGAATTCTACATTAAGTCATCACATTTACACTTTCAATTCTTCGTCCTCTATGTCTGTATGAAGTTTACCCATTTTGGGCACCTTTACCCCAGAAATTCACAAATGCACTCTTTAGTTTGCTCAACAATATTTCTGGCTTGAACTCATTCAAAAGCATTGTGAATAGTAAGGACCTGATTACGAGTTTGGCGGTGGGCACGTCACTGCCCCGCTCCACCAAACTCAACCACCACCCGCCCATCAGATTACAAATGTTCTCTTTGTCGGGCAGGCGGTCCTTTGGCGGTGTCTTTGAAAAAGACACCGCAATGGGAACACCAATACAAGTTCCCCCATGGGTTATTGACTACAAAACTCATAATCTATCCCTAAATGTTTAAGCACATTAGTGACAGGCCTATTTGCTTTGTCTATGCTTGTTTTTCTTCTTAAGAGTGCTGTGAACAGGGTTTATTTAGATTAAGTCCCAAAGCTAATATGACTCTATTGGGTATTTGTAAGTAAACAGAGTGGAAATATAGTTTCTATTATTGCATCATTATTAGTACTTTAATTGCAAGATCACAGGTTGCATCACAAAAGAAATTAAAGAAGCCTCACACTCCTTTTTGAATTGTGCAATGCAATGTGTTTAATAATGGTTGCTGAAGAAATTTTTTATCTTCGAAATGACTAGGTGTACAAAGCTGCTGAAATCTATGGGCTTGGAAGAGCTACAACTAGAAATCTTGATAAAGCATGTTAAATGTTTTTTTTACTGTATTTTAGACACTATAAAGCTCACACACATTACTTTTATTTTTTCTATTGCAATGTTAGTGAGGTATTTTGCATAACAATTGTTATGTCAACAGATTTTGGGTTACTGTTTCATGCCCTGAATTTAAAGACATTAATATAGCATTATATCTATATAGGCACATTTTTTTAACAATATTAAAGAAAGCAATATAGTTAATAATAATATGCAGAATGAAAGTGCTAGCTTTAATGAAAAATAATGTGTTTAAAATGCATACAATTCTCGTAAGCAATCATATTTACTTGTTCTAAGCCTCAAATGGCTAAGGGGACATTAGCCATTTGTTTCATTAGCTGACTAAACTGACTTGACAAGAAACGCTAAAAGCACAAAAAATGTTTATCTCTTGACCTGTCCATGAACACTTTTTTCTTAATATGTATGTAAATAAGTAGGTTACCACACTCATTTCTGGATACTTGTACTGACAAATTTACCCAGACCCAGACCTTTTGCCATGTGCTTTGAAACTCTACTGAATTTCTTGAACTTCTCAACATGAGAAGATCTGCTTTGAGATATTTTTGTTCTATTAGAGCTAACTTTAATGTTGAGGTGTATTCTTTTCTCTCACTCTCTCTAACTAGAACACTTTATGGGTATTGACTGACTCCATTTTCTCCCGATCCTCAGGATAGGGATTCTTTCCATTATGGAATGCTCTTTAATACATTTATTATATGATCTGATTGGATCACTGAAACAATATCGACGGACCGAATATCGAGTACCAAAAAGTTCGACGTAAATATATCGACTACAAAAATATCGACTCCCAATACTTAAACAAAAAACTACACAAATATCGAGTCCACAATATCGCACCCAAAAAAAATCGAAAACAACATTTTCGACTCTAAAAAATATCGCAAATAAAATATATCGACTTTCAACACATATAAAGACATAAGCAAAAATATCAAAAAAAAAATAGACCACTAAAATATGCTAAATCAAATTATCGACTTCACTATACATAAAAAAATGAATATATCACGAAAAAAACAAAGTAAATTGTCAAATAAATCAGCATACTTATATAAAATAAAACAAACTGCAATCAAGCAATAAATAAACAGCAACATTTATAACATATTAAACATTTGTATATTACAATAACTTCACATAATATAATCACATAAAACATTATACAGCTCACACTACAAAACAGCATTAAATAAAAATAAAGAAAAATAAACGCTTCACGATAAAAAAGATATTACTTGGCGTCTTCAAAACCAACAACATAACTACCAAAAAAATTCAAAATATCTCAAGCAACCAATAAAAAACACCAAACAATTAAATAGACCAATCAAAGCAACCAACACATAATTGAAACACTAAAAAAAGAAAAAAACACACAATTAGATACCACTTTGTGCCACAAAACATGAAGAAGGGGAAACTCTGCCAAATTTTCACCAGAACAGAAAGCTGCTCCTATCAAACAGAGGATATACAAAATAAAAGTAAGTACCAATACCTGACAATAACTACTAGGCTTAGAACTAAAAGCTACAAATAATAATTTAAACAATAAACTAATCATTTTCTTTCATTCTTACCATGTCTTGCAGATATACCAACATTAACAAAAAAAGGCCAACATTTACAAACCTATCAACTCTAAAAACAAAGTAAGTATACAAACTAAAATAACAGAGACAACTTCTAAAACAAAACTTAGCAAGAAAACATCAAAATGGAAAGAAATCCAATAATGCTAAACAAAACATATACAATAAATCTTTTTTCTTTAACAAACAGAGCCATCAACAAAACAAAAAGAGAAGAAAAGCATAAAAAACACAGCACAGCCCTCCAAACAACTGAAAAACAGGTAAATATACTGTGAAAATGTGATAAATGCTAATGATAAACGTAAAACAATTCTAAATTTCTCTATGCAACATTTATTTACTGTAGAAAGAAAACAGAACAATGACAGAAGGAGCTAAATGTATAAGTTCACAGAAAGGCAAAATGCTTCTTTGTTATATGGGCTATACATATACCTAAGAAATCAATTGAAAGTGTTTTGGAAGTGCAGCATATATTACAGTAATAAATGGTTGTGCTGTAACTCAGGAAACAACTGTAACTAACACAACAGAACATAACCACCCTCCCAATTTCACAGAAATAGAAATTAGACACATGCTTGACTCACTAAAAGAAGCAAGCACTAACACAGACCGCCCATCTACAACTATTCTTAAAGACCATCTAAGAACTCTCCCCCAACATGCATCAAGCCAACTTTCCAGGCAAAAAAGAACAACTACAGCTACACCACCTGCCCCAAAAACCTTTGAGCAAGTCCAAATTCCCCCTGAACTAACAATAACCCATAATAAAGAACCTTTCATCATATATGTCAATGCATCTAAAGAACAAAGAATTATAATGTTTGCTACAGCAGACAATATGGTAAAATTACACCAATGCGAAACATGAATGACGGACGGTACTTTCTCAGTATGCCCAAAACCATTCTACCAATTATACACCATCCATGGACACTATCAAAACTGCAATATCCCCTTCATATATGCCCTACTACCCAACAAACAGCAAACAACCTATGTTGAGGTACTAAATTAAATAAAAGACCTAACAAATAATTACTTCCCCCCAAAAATTATCATTAACTTTGAGAAAGCAATGATTAATACAATTCTAAAGACCTACCCTCACAGAGCAATCCAACGTTGCTACTACCACTTTAATCAATGTATATGGAAACATATACAAAAATCTGCCCTAAGCACCCAATACTGTACTGACAGCACTTTTGCTTACCAGGTAAAAAAAATAATTGCATTCCCCTACGTTCCAGTTACAGACGTAGTGGAACATTACAACCTACTAATAGACAGCCCCTACTATAAAAAAAATTAAACAAAACTTGGGGGTCGATTACGATGGCGGACGGAAGGACGACCGCCGGCCTGGAGTAGGCGCAAAAGGCCTTTTTCTAGTCCGCCTGCCGCGGTCACTCCGTCTGCCATATTAGGATGGGAAACACTGTCAAATGTCCGTACGCGGCGGAAAACCACGCACCGCCGCGGAACTACACCCAACCCCGCGGCGGACGGAACCAATCCAGAAACACCGCCGTACGGAATGACGTCTCCGACCGTCCTCCAAATCACGATGGCGGAAAACACATATCAAATCGCTGCGGAAAAACAACCTGCCTGAACACGGCGGATTCACCACAGCGGAGATACAACACATTGCAGAGATAACCACCACAAGCAGATCGCCGTCATGGACCCAGCGCTACACGCATTTCCGATACTCTTCGTGCTCCACCACCAGCAAGTCATGGCCCATCGCCGACGATAACGCAGGTACGCCAAAACACCAATTGCTGTCGGAAGGGGAGTACCTGCCAGGGCTGTGAGGTAGGGAGGGGGAGTGTCATGTTTGAGAAACTGCATTTAAGATCGCACCAATATATCAACAATTCAAGTACACAACCAGGAATGACAACGACAAACCACGACATATGATCGACTTGCTTTATTAACCATAATAGGGGTATAATCTTACACTACCCAAGAGCATGGGCACTGGGTAGAACAGAGCAGGTACATCTGAAGCAGCAGATGAGAGGGTCTATGTACATCAACAGTCCATGGTACAGAACAGGTACATCAGAGGCAGCACATGAGAGGGCACAATGCAGTATCAGAACAGCAACAGGGAAGTGTGCATAACAGAGCAGGTACATCAGAGGCAGCACATGAGAGAGGCTAAGTGCATCAACAGTCCATGGCAAGGCACAGGTACATCAGAGGCAGCACATGAGGGCACAATGCAGTATCATAACAGCAACAGGGCATTGTGCATAACAGATTAGGTACATCAGAGGCAGCACATTAGAGGGGCTAACTGCATCAACAGTCCATGGCAAGGCATAGGTACATCAGAGGCAGCACATGAGGGCACAATGCAGTATCATAACAGCAACAGGGCAGTGTGCATAACAGAGCAGGTACATCAGAGGCAGCACATGAGAGGGGCTAAGTGCATCAACAGTCCATGGCAAGGCACAGGTACATCAGAGGCAGCACGTGAGAGGGGCTAATTGCATCAAAAGTCCATAGCAAGGCACAGGTAAATCATAGGCAGCACGTGAGAGGGGCTAAGCGCATCAACAGTCCATGGCAGAGAACAGAGCAGGTACATCAGAGGCAGCACATGAGAGGGGCTAAGTGCATCAACAGTCCATGGCAGAGAACAGAGCAGGTACATCAGAGGCAGCACATGAGAGGGGCTAAGTGCATCAACAGTCCATGGCAAGGCACAGGTAAATCAGAGGCAGCACGTGAGAGGGGCTAAGTGCATCAACAGTCCATGGCAGAGAACAGAGCAGGTACATCAGAGGCAGCACATGAGAGGGGCTAAGTGCATCAACAGTCCATGGCAAGGCACAGGTACATCAGATGCAGCACATGAGGGCACAATGCAGTATCAGAACAGCAACAGGGCAGTGTGCATAACAGAGCAGGTACATCAGAGGCAGCACATGAGAGGGGCTAAGTGCATCAACAGTCCATGGCAAGGCACAGGTACATCAGAGTCAGCACATGACGGCACAATGCAGTATAATAACAGCAACAGGGCAGTGTGCATAACAGAGCAGGTACATCAGAGGCAGCACATAAGAGTGGCTAAGTGCATCAACAGTCCATGGCAAGGCACAGGTACATCAGAGGCAGCACGTGAGGGGGGCTAAGTGCATCAACAGTCCATGGCAAGGCACAGGTACATCAGAGGCAGCACGTGAGAGGGGCTAAGTGCATCAACAGTCCATGGCAGAGAACAGAGCAGGTACATCAGAGACAGCACATGAGAGGGGCTAAGTGCATCAACAATCCATGGCAAGGCACAGGTACATCAGAGGCAACACAAGTACGTAGGTCAAGCGCCTCGTCCCAAGGACAGTAACAATGCAAGGGTGGTTACAATGGACACTCTAGACACCAAGTCAAATTACATGTGAGTGATGGGAGCTACACCTCACAGCACAGAATCTGGTGGACTGCTTGAACTAGTTGCCTTGGACACACTGCCAGCACCAGAAACAGGAGTGTGAGACACAGCCACAGCTCTAGTGACTGACACATGAGCCATAGACCCAGACACACTGCCAGCACCAGAAACAGGAGTGTGCGACACAGCCACAGCTGTAGTGACTGACACATGAGCCATAGACCCAGACACACTGCCAGCACCAGAAACAGGAGTGTGAGACACAGCCACAGCTCTAGTGACTGACACATGAGCCATAGACCCAGACACACTGCCAGGACATGTCCCTGTACAGTGACCAACAAATACTATGCCAGCATCTGACACATGAGAGTGGCTGACACACACAGTGCCAGCACCTGAAACAGGAGGGGGCACAACTGACACAGTGCTACTACATGATGCATGACAGCAAACAACAGACACAGTGCCACTATCTGAGACATGAGAGTGAACTGCAGCTGACCCACTAGGACCACTGAAATGATGAGCCACAGGGCTGTATGGGCCAGGAGGCTGGGTGGCTCTGGGAGCTGGGGACAGCTGTACTGGAGCGACATTGGGGTGTTCAGGTCTCACTGGTGTGTGTCTCCGTTTCTTTGTGAAATGTAGGGGCACCCTGGACATGACTTGACTGGTAAATGTTGTGGCCTCATCGGACATCAAAGGTGGATCATGGGCTTGTGGTGGTCTGCTCTCTGGGGACGTGCTAGACCCTGCTTGGCGTTTGCTGTGGCCCTGCCTTCTGCCCTCTGCATCATGTGTAATGGGCGATGCAACAACAGTGTACTCCTTCTTCTGCTTCTGCGGGGTGTCGATGGGTGTTGAGGTATGTAGGGACTCTACCGCTGACACATGTATTTTACGTTCCTTCAACAACATCAGACTCAGGGCAGCCAGGGGTGATGTATGCCTGTCCTTGATGGAGCTCGTGTCCATGGGAGAACCCTGGGCCCTGGGATGTGCCTTGGATGTAGGAGGTGTCCTGTCTCTGGAATGTCCCTGATCCCAGGGCGGTGCCCTGTCCCTCGGAGAAGACTTGTCCATTGTAGTGTACCTGTCCTTTGAAGTGTCCTTGTCCTTGGGAGTGTCCCTGCTCTTGGGTGGTGCCCTTTCATTTGAAGCGTCCTTGTCCTTGGTAGTGTCCCTGCTCTTGGGAGGTACCCTTACCTTTGAAGCGTCATTGTCCTTGGGGGTGTCCCTGCTCTTGGGAGGGGCCCTTGCCTTTGAAGCGTCCTTGTCCTTGGTAGTG
The DNA here is from genome assembly GCF_964261635.1 of Lissotriton helveticus. Classification (NCBI taxonomy): domain Eukaryota; kingdom Metazoa; phylum Chordata; class Amphibia; order Caudata; family Salamandridae; genus Lissotriton; species Lissotriton helveticus. The sequence continues at coordinate 519,362,413 of NC_136061.1, forward strand.
TCCCTGCTCTTGGGAGGTGCCCTTTCCTTTGTAGTGTCCTTGTCCTTGGGAGTGTCCCTGCTCTTGGGAGTTTCCCTTTCCTTTGAAGCGTCCTTGTCCTTGGGAGTGTCCCTGCTCTTGGGAGGTACCCTTTCCTGTGTAGTGTCCTTGTCCTTGGGAGTGTCCCTGCTCTTGGAGGTGCCCTTTCGTGTGTAGTGTCCTTGTCCTTCGGAGTGTCCCTGCTCTTGGGAGGTGCCCTTTCCTGTGTAGTGTCCTTGTCCTTGGGAGTGTCCCTGGACTTGGGAGGTGCCCTTGCCTTGGGAGTACCTTTTGAGGGGGATGCGTGTGTTACATGTGAATCCCTTTCCCCCAACACCCTTGAGGATCGTGTGTCAACTCCAGACTCCAGTGTAGCTCATGTCGTGATGGGTGAAAGATTTCCCTGTCCTAAGGGATGGTGTCTGTGCCCTCTATGCCCTGCCTTGCTGCCTGTGGCTGCTTCTAGTGCAATACCCCGAAAATGATGCCTGGTCTGAAATTTCACTCTCCCCAGAGACATCTAGTGGTGTGGAAGGGGAACAGAAGTAGCACCCTGTCCATGCGACTGAAAAATGGCTGAAGACACAGTGTTTGCTAATGACTGAACTGTCCTGTGGAGACCAGCAACATCGCCTTGCATTCCCTCCATGAATGCTACCACCTGCCCCAACTTCCTATCGTGGTCTTGGAATGCATTGATCATGTTGGTCTGCCCTACACACAGCTGTCGCAGCAGATCAACAGCCTCAGCACAAAGTGCACTTTGTGGCACAGGAGCAGCGGTGCCTGCGCCGAAGGCAACTCTGCTCCCCCTACTCTGGCAAGCACGAGCAGTACTTGTTGCAGTTGGGGGCAGTGTGGGCCCTGTGTACTGTGTACCGACTGAAGGTGTTGATTGCCCACTCCCTGTTTGTGACAACAGTGCTGACTCACCACCACTGTCTGAAGATGAGGACGATGGTGTCTCCACATGTGAGTCCTCAGGGAAGGTTCTGTCCCCCTCTCCGGGGCTGCCCCCTTCAGTGTCAGTCTGCATCTGTGTTATCTTGGATCCGGATGTATTGCCACCAATCATCTCCGTCGTCTGTGGGTCAGTGCCCTCGGCCAAAGCTGAAAGAGAGGGAAGAGATGTTAACCTAAGTGCCACCCTCACGTACTGAAGGTTACAAATTCACAACTTTCCTTACAGTCGAATGACATGTAGCACCCATTCTGCACACGAACCACCCCTACCAGACATCCTCTTATCAAAGAACCGGGGGTGCCTGTGAAAGATGTACATCATACAAACAGGGCAAGTGCATGCAGACCACCACACATGTCATGCCATGGGACCACAGACCTCAACGGCATGTCCTGGAACCCTGAACTACAAATCAACTGGTATGTCCACCTGGCGGACATGGATGCTAACGCTCACTCCGCTAATGGCACCAACATGCAATTGCTGCAAAGCATACGCACCACGGATGTCACTACTGTGTCTGAGCACCAATACATGCATGCACTCACAAGTTACAGACACATACAGTCTGCTCACCGCTAGTTTGCTGGTGATCCCCTCTCAGCCGGGCGGACAGGTCAGGATGCGTCACAGCAATTATACGATGCATTAGAGGGGTCATGGTGCGTCGGGCAAGGCGGCTTGATCTTGGAATCATCCCCAGTGTCATCTCCGCAACATTCTTGCTGAACCTGGATATGTCGTCTCAGCGCTTGTGGCAGTGTGTGTGTCGTCTATTGCACACCCCCACCGCCCGTACATCACATGCTATGGTCCTCCACACGGCCTTGCGAAGGTGCAGCTTGTCCTTCCATGATGGGAGACAAGAGGGGAACGTCAGTGGACAGTTTGACATTCACAAACATCGTAGGAACACGTATCTTCATGCAGCCATGCTCAGTACAACACATGTGAAGGTCCCACAGCACACCGCCAAGCTTGCAGAAGCCAGGAGTCAGTCACCATCTCATGCCCACCAACATGTTACCCGCTGCACTTACCACCTGTCTGGGGGCACCGTAGAGCCGTTCATAGTGGCTGAGCACACCGTCCACAAGGACATCCAGCTCCGCTGCAGTGAAGGGACGAGACCGGATCTCTCGCAATCTCTGCAGGGCAATGTCCAGGACTGTGGCACAACAGCAGCAGTTGTTGGATAGCTCAGCAGCAGCAGATCGAGGTGATGGTCGCAGGCAGCAGTTGTTGGATAGCTCAGGAGCAGCAGGTCGAGTTGATGGTCGCAGGCAGCAGTTGTTGGATAGCTCAGGAGCAGCAGGTCGAGGTGACGGTCGCAGGCAGCAGTTGTTGGATAGCTCAGCAGCAGCAGGTCGAGGTGACGGTCGCAGGCAGCAGTGGCTGGAAGCAGTGAATGTGTGCAGAAGAAATTCACACATATATAGGGCCCTGAGCTCATATCTGTGGCACACGTCTGCAGCAATTGGTTTTCCTTGGATGCATCATTCACAAAGAGCCAATGACTCGCCCTGGTGTGGCGGTGCACGGCTTCCGCTATTTTTGAATGCGCTTAAGCGCCCCGCATAACCTGTTTCCATTGGCTACATGTGCACGGACCGTCACGGTCACACACCGGCAACCACATGTGCGCGCTACCGCGACGGTGCATCATTTGAAAATAATCACTCACTGGCGTCGCTATGGCGGTGCACGCATTCCGCGGGGGAGGTGCAGGCTAACACATACATTTGAATATGCAATCCGAAATGACAATTGATACCCCCCTTACAGTCACATTGCAGGACCCACCACAGCCCGCCGGTCCTGGACGGTCACCCACCGAAAGTCCTGGCCGGTCACCCACCGCCGGTCCTGGCTGGTCACCCACTGCCGGGTGCCGGTGGTGGGTGAGTGGCCTGTGCATTGAGGTCACCATGGCATGGGTGGCCCTGGCCGGTCACCCACCGCCAGTCCTGGCCAGTCACCCACCACCAGTCCTGGCCGGTCACCCACCACCGGTCCTGGCCGGTCACCCACTGCCGGGTGCTAGGGGTGGGTGAGCGGCCTGTGCATTGAGGTCACCATTGCATGGGTGTCCCTGGCCAGTCACCCACCGCCAGTCCTGGCTGGTCACCCACCGCCAGTCCTGGCCGGTCACCGACCGCCGGTCCTGGGCGGTCACCCACCGCCGTGTGCTGGCAGTCGGTGAGCGGCCTGTGCATTGAGGTCACCATGGCATGGGTGGCCCTGGCCAGTCACCCACTGCCAGTCCTGGCTGGTCACCCACCGCCGGTCCTGGCCGGTCACCCACTGCCGGTCCTGGCTGGTCACCCGCCGCCGGTCCTTGCCGGTCACCCACCGCCGGGTGCTGGCGGTGGGTGAGCGGCCTGTGCATTGAGGTCACCATGGCATGGGTGGCCCTGGCCGGTCACCCACCGCCAGTCCTGGCCTGTCACCCACCACCGGTCCTGGCCAGTCACCCACCGCCGGGTGCTGGCAGTGGGTGAGAAGCCTGTGCATTGAGGTCACCATGGCATGGGTGGCCCTGGCCAGTCACCCACCGCCGGTCCTGGCCGGTCACCCACCGCCAGTCTTGGCTGGTCACCCACTGCCGGTCCTGGCCGGTCACCCACCGCCGGTCCTGGCCGGTCACCCACCACCAGGTGCTGGCGGTGGGTGATCAGCCTGTGCATTGAGGTCACCATGGCATGGGTGGCCCTGGCCGGTCACCCACCGCCGGTCCTGGCCGGTCATCCACCGCCGGTCCTGGCCGGTCACCCACTGCCGGTTGCTGGCGGTGGGTGAGCGACCTGTGCATTGGGGTCACCATGGCATGGGTGGCCCTGGCCGGTCACCCACTGCCGGTCCTTGCCGGTCACCCACCACTGGTCCTGGCCGGTCACCCACCACCAGTCCTGGCCGGTCACCCACCGCCAGGTGCCGGCGGTGGGTGACCAGCCAGGACCGGCATTGGGTGACCGGCCAGGACCGGCGGGCTGCGGTGGGTGCTGCAATGTGACTGTAAGGGGGGTATCAACTGCCATTTCGAATTGCATATTCAAATGTATGTGTTAGCCTGCACCGCCCCCGCGGAATGCGTGCCCCGCCATAGCGCCTCCAGTGAGTGATCAGTTTCAAATGATGCACCGTAGCGGTAGTGCGCACATGCGTTTTGTGGGGTGTTACCATGATGGTCCTTGACCATACAGCATATGTCATGCTTAATTGCTGTATCAACGATCATCTTCTGTGTTGGTGGAAGGCGGCCCCAGATGGCATATGTACACACACTGCATGTCTCCGCACACATGTAATGTTCAGAGTTGTACATTGTGGCAGGACATGTCCAGAATGCTGCAAGAATAATGATGCAAGTCAATGGCCCGTGTCCACGTGTGACATTCATATCCATTTGTTGCATGTGTGCTCATACTGTTGACCTTGCCAGTGGTTAACAAAGGCTAGTGATGTGCACCCAAGTTGTGTCAGATGTGCATGGCGATGTGTTGACGTCTTGGTTTTGCGGACACACGTTTCCATTTGTACACATCTACACAGTACATCAAGGGTGTGTACCCACATTCAGAAGCTGTTGTGAGTGTGTGGTTTGTGTGTGCAAATAACAATGATGGGGGTGTACATGCATTCTGTGTATGCGTGTCTGTTGTTGTGTGCCCATGCATGTCATGTGAGGATGCCCAGCATTGTAGGTGGGGTCATGGGTGCATGAAGACAAGGAGGGTGTGTTCCATGTTCGTGTTATGTGCACGTACATGTGTGTCTGTGGGGACGCTTGTCCACATTTGGGCCCACAGTCATGTGTTGTTGCCAGATATTTCAACATGTGTGCATGTTACATTGGACATGTTTGCACAAAGGATGTTGTTTGTGGGTGAACATTGTGTGTGTAGTTAGCTGTATTGCCGTATATATTGGTCACGTCACACATATAATCACTGTCTGCAACATGTATTATTTGCTTTGTGTTGGTCAAGATGTGATAGTGTGGCACAGCTATGCGTTGTTGGTCAATTGACATCTGCTACCATCTACTCTCACACAGGAGGGCTCCAAATGTGCATCGACCATACACTGTGCTGGAGGACATGGTAAACGAGGAGGTGATCCACAAATTCCGGCTTGATCGACGTAGATTGCAGGAGCTTGTAGCACAATTGACACCTCATCTACAGCCACGCAGGACATATCCAGGAGCTATTACACCCACAGCAAAGGTGATGCGGTACTTCACTACTTCGCAACAGGCACTTTCCAGTACACAGTTGGTCATGCCGGGGGATGTCACAATCCATGTTCAGCATGGTACTGCGGGATGTTCTGAATGCCATGATGCATTACAAGGATGTTTACTTCCATTTCCCACGGCTGGCAGAGTTGGCAGCAGTCAAAGGGGACTTCTATGCCCTGGCCCAGATACCACACGTAGTGGGTTCCATTGATGGCACACATATTGGTCTCATTCCACCCCAGGCACGTGAACCTGTATATCGCAATCGGAAGCACTACCATTCGATCAACGTGCAAGTGGTGTGCCTGGCTGACATCATCTCCCATGTGTGTGCCAGATTTCCCGGGTGCGCCCATGACTCACTCACAGCAGCATTGCCCCCCCAACTGATGGCTAATCTGCGTCCAGAACGTGCGTGGCTTATAGGTGAGTGTGCTGTGAGGACAATTGTGTTGTATGTGTGGCATGGTGTTCCCACCAATCCTGGTAATGATATTTGTGTCTGCCATCCCCCCACCTAGGCGACTCTGCGTACCCAAACCGGCAGTAGCTGCTGAGCCCCATACGGAATCCTACTACCCCTGGTGAAATGCGTTATAATGATGCCCATGGGAGGACACGTCGAGTGGTAGAACGTACTTTTGGACTGCTGAAGTCTAGGTTTTGCTGCCTGGATAAAACCGGAGGGGCCCTGCCATACTCACCAGGCAAAGTATGCCAAATTGTGATTGCCTGCTGCATGCTTCACAACCTGGCCTTGCACAATAACATTGAACTGATCATGGAACCTGAAGACCAACAGATTGCTCCGCCTCCTATCCCACCCATGTACACTGATGAGGATAGTGGGGAGGTAGAAGGTGTGGACCAGAGGTGTCAGCTCATTGAACGCTATTTTCCTTGAATGTGAGCAACTACCTCTTGTGCAGCTAGACAATGCGTGATGTATGTTTGCTGGTGATGTGTGGGTGTGGTGTGTCTATGCTGCCTGTTCCGGTATGTTCTGTTTGCAGATGTATGTGTGAGATGGTGTACATGCAATGCTCCCTGATGTGTGTCCTGTGATCAACTTAATTGGTGATGAGTGTGGTTTGTGGGATGTTGCAGTACAGTGTGTTGTGATGGGTGTGAATCACTTTCCTGACCTGTGCTTGTTGTTCTCTCATTATCCCCAGGTCACTCCCACAGAGGCATGATTCTCCAGAACATTGATCCCTGCACCTGGTAATGACAATTTATTAGACAAACATGTGATTAAAACATGGAGGTCACACAGCATTGAGTGTTTACGTGGTGTTTATTTACAGGTTGTGGATTGAAGTTGGTGCATATTTACAAGTAGGTGTTGGGGGAAGTGAGAGTTGAAGGTCATGGCAGATGAAAACACCGTGGGGACACCACATTGTGTGATGTACACCTAGTCCAACAGACGTGTGCCAATGCTTGGCATTGTGGGGCAGGATAGTTGACAGGGTGAATGGCAGGCTCAAGGAAGGGTGAAGTCAGTGGCGGCCCCTCTTCAAGCGGGTAGATGATGCACTTCCACTGCTCTCAGCTGCATCCAGCCTCGGACAGCCCCTCCGTCTTGCAGCCGGAGCGAAGACAGCTGTGGGGGCAGGTTGGTCAGGGTCCACCTCCCTGTCCGTGGCCTCAGGTGATGGTGGCGGTGGTGTTGGTGACCTGTCCCGCTGGGCACTTGGGTGAGGGGGTGGTGGTGTGGCGCGGGATAACCACTCCCTCCACAGAGCAGTTTGCTGGCCCATGATGTCCACAATTTGGCCAATGCGAGTGTTGATGGACCGCAACAGCTGGCTGCTCTCTTGCGAGTCTTGGTGGGCCCGATCGGCCTGTGCCTGCGACCGCTCATAGGAGGCATGGACTCTGGCGATGGCTTCCAGGGTCTCGGCCCCAGGATGGGGTGGGTCTCCTTCCTGACCTCGCCTAGCAACTACACTCCTGGTTGTGAGCTGTGGCCTCACCTTGGTCCTCTCCCGCCCACTCTCCCTGATAGCCTGGGATGTCGGGCGATGAGTCAGGCAGAGTGGCACAGGCAGGAGTGGTGGTGGTGGTGGTGGTGGTGGTGGTGGTAGCTGCACAGCTCACAATGGCAGGTGTTGGTGTAGGGACACAGGCCAAGGTGGTGGAGGCTGGGATGTCCTGGGAGCCTGATGGCCCTGGGAGTCTGCTTGGACCAGCATCGTCCTCTGCACCTGAGCTGTCAATGGGATCATCCCCAGAGAGTTCTGGCTGTGAGGAGGGCGACTGGTGCTGGCGGTTGCTGCTTTCGCCATTCAAGTTGCGATCACCTGAGGGACAAGATTTTCAAAATTAATGCTGTGGACATGACATGTTTTTGGTAGCAACATTACAAATCACTATGGAATCAGGACATGGTTGTTGTTGTCATCATGTTGTTGTGGTTGACAGTACAGGGCAATATGGTGGCGTGGAGTTGGGAAGGCAATACTTGGATATGTGTGGTTCTGTCCTGCTATTGGATGTTCCCCCTGAGAAGATGTCTATCTACCTGTCAGTTTGCAGGAGGAGATGCACTGGTCAGTATATGGTGGGCGGACTCAATCTTGCTCTGGGGTGAGACCTGGGTGCTGGTCTCTCACACACCCCACCACCCTCCCTGTAGACATAAGGGCCTCTTGGGAGTTGTAGTGCTGGTCTCTCACCCCCCCCCTACCCCCCACCACCCTCCCTGTAGACTTGGGGGCCTCTTGGGAGTGGTAGTGCTGTTCTCTAACACCCCCACCCCCACCACCCTCCCTGTTGACATGGGGGCCTGTGGGGAGTTGTAGTGCTGGTCTCTCACACACCCCACCCCCCACCACCCTCCCTGTCGACATGGGGGCCTGTGGGGAGTTGTAGTGCTGGTCTCTAACACCACCCACCACCCTCCCTGTAGACTTGGAGGCCTCTTGGGAGTTGTAGTGCTGGTCTCTAACACCCCCCACCCCCTATCCCACACCACCCTCCCTGTAGACATGGGGGCCTCTTGGGAGTTGTAGTGCTGGTCTCTAACACCCCCCATCCCCCACCAGCCTCCCTGTAGACATGGAGGCCTCTTGGGAGTTGTAGTGCTGGTCTCTCACACCCCCCACCACCCTCCCTGTCGACATGGGGGCCTGTGGGGAGTTGTAGTGCTGGTCTCTCACACCCCCCACCACCCTCCCTGTCGACATGGGGGCCTGTGGGGAGTTGTAGTGCTGGTCTCTAACACCACCCACCACCCTCCCTGTAGACATGGGGGCCTCTTGGGAGTTGTAGTATTGGTCTCTCATACCCCCCACCGCCCACCAGCCTCCCTGTAGACATGGGGGCCTGTGGGGAGTTGTAGTGCTGGTCTCTAACCCCCCCACACCCCCACCCTCCCTGTACACTTGTGGCCTCTTGGAAGTTGTAGTGCTGGTCTCTAACACCCCCACCCCCCCACCACCCTCCCTGTAAACATGGAGGCCTCTTGGGAGTTGTAGTGCTGGTCTCTAACATCCCCCATCCCCCACCACCCTCCCTGTCGACATGGGGGCCTGTGGGGAGTTGTAGTGCTGGTCTCTCATACCCCCGACCACCCTCCCTATCGACATGGGGGCCCATGGGGAGTTGTAGTGCTGGTCTCTAACACCACCCACCACCCACCACCCTCCCTGTAGACATATGGCCTCTTGGGAGTTGTAATGCTGGTCTCTCACAACCCCACCCCCACCAGCCTCCCGGTAGACATGGGGGCCTGTGGGGAGTTGTAGTGCTGGTCTCTAACACCCCCCACCACCCACCACCCTCCCTGTAGACATGGGGGCCTCTTGGGAGTTGTAGTGCTGGTCTCTCACACCCCCCACCCCCCACCAGCCTCCCTGTAGACATGGGGGCCTGTGGGGAGTTGTAGTGCTGGTCTCTCAAACCCCCCTCCCTGTAGACTTGGAGGCCTCTTGGGAGTTGTAGTGCTGGTCTCTAACACCCCCCACCCCCTACCCCCACCACCCTCCCTGTAGACATAGGGGCCTCTTGGGAGTTGTAGTGCTGGTCTCTCACACACCCCACCCCCCACCACCCTCCCTGTCGACATGGGGGCCTGTGGGGAGTTGTAGTGCTGGTCTCTCACACCCCCCACCACCCTCCCTGTCGACATGGGGGCCTGTGGGGTGTTGTAGTGCTGGTCTCTAACACCACCCACCACCCTCCCTGTAGACATGGGGGCCTCTTGGGAGTTGTAGTGTTGGTCTCTCACACCCCCACCAGCCTCCCTGTAGACATGGGGGCCTGTGGGGAGTTGTAGTGCTGGTCTCTCATACCCCCCACCACCCTCCCTGTACACTTGTGGCCTCTTGGGAGTTGTAGTGCTGGTCTCTAACACCCCCCACCACCCTCCCTGTAGACATGGAGGCCTCTTGGAAGTTGTAGTGCTGGTCTCTAACACCCCCCATCCCCCACCACCCTCCCTGTCGACATGGGGGCCTGTGGGGAGTTGTAGTGCTGGTATCTCACACCCCCGACCACCCTCCCTATCGACATGGGGGCCTGTGGGGAGTTGTAGTGCTGGTCTCTAACACCCCCCACCACCCACCACCCTCCCTGTAGACATGAGGGCCTCTTGGGAGTTGTAATGCTGGTCTCTCACACCCCCACCCCCACCAGCCTCCCGGTAGACATGGGGGCCTGTGGGGAGTTGTAGTGCTGGTCTCTCATACCCCCCACCACCCTCCCTGTACACTTGTGGCCTCTTGGGAGTTGTAGTGCTGGTCTCTAACACCCCCCACCACCCTCCCTGTAGACATGGAGGCCTCTTGGAAGTTGTAGTGCTGGTCTCTAACACCCCCCATCCCCCACCACCCTCCCTGTAGACATGGAGGCCTCTTGGGAGTTGTAGTGCTGGTCTCTCACACCCCCCACCACCCTCCCTGTCGACATGGGGGCCTGTGGGGAGTTGTAGTGCTGGTCTCTCACACCCCCCACCACCCTCCCTGTCGACATGGGGGCCTGTGGGGAGTTGTAGTGCTGGTCTCTAACACCACCCACCACCCTCCCTGTAGACATGGGGGCCTCTTGGGAGTTGTAGTATTGGTCTCTCATACCCCCCACCGCCCACCAGCCTCCCTGTAGACATGGGGGCCTGTGGGGAGTTGTAGTGCTGGTCTCTAACCCCCCCACACCCCCACCCTCCCTGTACACTTGTGGCCTCTTGGAAGTTGTAGTGCTGGTCTCTAACACCCCCACCCCCCCACCACCCTCCCTGTAAACATGGAGGCCTCTTGGGAGTTGTAGTGCTGGTCTCTAACATCCCCCATCCCCCACCACCCTCCCTGTCGACATGGGGGCCTGTGGGGAGTTGTAGTGCTGGTCTCTCATACCCCCGACCACCCTCCCTATCGACATGGGGGCCCATGGGGAGTTGTAGTGCTGGTCTCTAACACCACCCACCACCCACCACCCTCCCTGTAGACATATGGCCTCTTGGGAGTTGTAATGCTGGTCTCTCACAACCCCACCCCCACCAGCCTCCCGGTAGACATGGGGGCCTGTGGGGAGTTGTAGTGCTGGTCTCTAACACCCCCCACCACCCACCACCCTCCCTGTAGACATGGGGGCCTCTTGGGAGTTGTAGTGCTGGTCTCTCACACCCCCCACCCCCCACCAGCCTCCCTGTAGACATGGGGGCCTGTGGGGAGTTGTAGTGCTGGTCTCTCAAACCCCCCTCCCTGTAGACTTGGAGGCCTCTTGGGAGTTGTAGTGCTGGTCTCTAACACCCCCCACCCCCTACCCCCACCACCCTCCCTGTAGACATAGGGGCCTCTTGGGAGTTGTAGTGCTGGTCTCTCACACACCCCACCCCCCACCACCCTCCCTGTCGACATGGGGGCCTGTGGGGAGTTGTAGTGCTGGTCTCTCACACCCCCCACCACCCTCCCTGTCGACATGGGGGCCTGTGGGGTGTTGTAGTGCTGGTCTCTAACACCACCCACCACCCTCCCTGTAGACATGGGGGCCTCTTGGGAGTTGTAGTGTTGGTCTCTCACACCCCCACCCCCCACCAGCCTCCCTGTAGACATGGGGGCCTGTGGGGAGTTGTAGTGCTGGTCTCTCATACCCCCCACCACCCTCCCTGTACACTTGTGGCCTCTTGGGAGTTGTAGTGCTGGTCTCTAACACCCCCCACCACCCTCCCTGTAGACATGGAGGCCTCTTGGAAGTTGTAGTGCTGGTCTCTAACACCCCCCATCCCCCACCACCCTCCCTGTCGACATGGGGGCCTGTGGGGAGTTGTAGTGCTGGTATCTCACACCCCCGACCACCCTCCCTATCGACATGGGGGCCTGTGGGGAGTTGTAGTGCTGGTCTCTAACACCCCCCACCACCCACCACCCTCCCTGTAGACATGAGGGCCTCTTGGGAGTTGTAATGCTGGTCTCTCACACCCCCACCCCCACCAGCCTCCCGGTAGACATGGGGGCCTGTGAGGAGTTGTAGTGCTGGTCTCTAACACCCCCCACCACCCACCACCCTCCCTGTAGACATGGGGGCCTCTTGGGAGTTGTAGTGCTGGTCTCTCACACCCCCCACCAGCCTCCCTGTAGACATGGGAGCCTGTGGGGAGTTGTAGTGCTGGTCTCTCAAACCCCCCACCCCCCACCACCCTCCCTGTAGACTTGGAGGCCTCTTGGGATTTGTAGTGCTGGTCTCTAACACCCCCCACCCCTACCACCCACCATCCTCCCTGTGGACATGGGGGCCTCTTAGGAGTTGTAGTGCTGGTTTCTAACACCCCCCACACCCCACCAGCCTCCCTGTAGACATGGGGGCCTCTTGGGAGTTGTAGTGCTGGTCTCTCACACCCCCTCCCTGTCGACATGGGGGCCTGTGGGGAGTTGTAGTGCTGGTCTCTCACACCCCCCCACCACCCTCCCTGTCGACATGGGGGCCTGTGGGGAGTTGTAGTGCTGGTCTCTAACACCACCCACCACCCTCCCTGTAGACATGGGGGCCTCTTGGGAGTTGTAGTGTTGGTCTCTCACACCCTCCACCCCCCACCAGCCTCCCTGTAGACATGGGGGCCTGTGGGAGCTGTAGTGCTGGTCTCTCAGACCCTCCACCCCCCACCACCCTCCCTGTACACTTTTGGCCTCTTGGGAGTTGTAGTGCTGGTCTCTAACACCCCCACCCCCCACCACCCTCCCTGTAGACATGGAGGCCTCTTGGGAGTTGTAGTGCTGGTCTCTAACACCCCCCATCCCCCACCACCCTCCCTGTCGACATGGGGGCCTGTGGGGAGTTGTAGTGCTGGTCTCTCACACTTCTGACCACCCTCCCTATCGACATGGGGGCCTGTGGGGAGTTGTAGTGCTGGTCTCTAACACCCCCCACCACCCAACACCCTCCCTGTAGACATGGGGGCCTCTTGGAAATTGTAATGCTGGTTTTTCACACACCCCACCCCCACCATCCTCCCTGTCGACATGGGGGCCTGTGGGGAGTTGTAGTGCTGGTTTCTAACACCCCCCACCACCCACCACCCTCCCTGTAGACATGGGGGCCTCTTGGGAGTTGTAGTGCTGGTCTCTCACACCCCCACCCCCCACCAGCCTCCCTGTAGACATGGGAGCCTGTGGGGAGTTGTAGTGCTGGTCTCTCAAACCCCCCACCCCCCACCACCCTCCCAGAAGACTTGGAGCCCTCTTGGGAGTTGTAGTGCTGGTCTCTAACACCCCCCACCCCCTACCCCCCACCACCCTCCCTGTAGACATGGGGGCCTCTTGGGAGTTGTAGTGCTGGTCTCTAACACCCCCCTCTTGGGAGTTGTGGTGCTGGCTGCTTTGACGACATGCAAGGCTGGGAACGTAGGAGGCAACATTGGTGTTTTTTGGTCATGGTGGGTGCATTTGAGCCCAGGACTTCACATTTGGGTGACTATGTGGCACACATGCATGGATTGGAGCCAGGGAGATGTGTCTTGGCAGTTGTGCAAGGCAGACCATGGCAGTGTGATAGTGGTCATTGGTTTGTACTTACCAGCCTCTAGTCCCTCTTCGATTCCTTCCAGGCTCTCAGGGTGCAGTATGCCCAGCACCTTCTCCTCCCATTCTGCAAATGGTATGGGCTCCGGGCGAGTGCCGCCGCCAGTGTGGTGTGCCCGCAGGTGGTTCTTGGCCCTGATGCCTTTCACCCTTGCCTTGAGGTCGTGCCACCTCCTCTGGATCTCGTGTTTGGTGCGTGGCACGGTCCCTGACGCATTCACTCTGGTCACTATCCTGTCCCACATGTTGTTTTTGGTTGCCAAGGTGGTCTGCTGGACTAGGGTGCCGAACAGATGTGGTTCGACACGGATGATTTCATCCACCATGACCTTCAACTCACTGTCTGTGAACTTGGGATTTTTCTTTGGTGCCGTGGTGTGTGATGTGCAAGGTGTTGGTGGGGTGGGGTAGGATGTGCAGGTGTGTGGTGGGTAGGGATGGGGTTGTGAGGGTTTGTGGTGTGTGTGTGTTTGTGTGCAGGTTGTATGTGTGTTTGTGTGTGTCTGCTGTTAGTGGTATTGTGGCTCTTGCTTGCAGCTATGCAGTGATGCAAAGGACTGTTGTAGTGGGAGGGATTCATTTTATACTGTGTGTGGTGGTGGTATCCTAATGGTTGTTGCCAATCAGGTGTTTTGTGGGTGTGGTGATTTTGGTGCATTTTTCGGTGCTTGGGGGGGTGTCATTGGGGCGTGTAGTTGCTGGGGGTAGGTCTTTCAGGTGGTTGGGTGTCCTGTTTAGTGTGTTTTCTATTTACTTCCGTCTGCCATTTTGTAATCGGTTTGACGGCAGGGATGGTGTTTGTGTGGTCCTTCCACAGTCATGGTCCGTTTGGCGATGCATTGTTTCCGCGGCGGTCGAGGACGGTGGTGAGTTCCGTTGGAATGGCGGCGTTATCCTAATTGCGCGGCCGGACCCTCCACAGGTATGACGGCAGTTGGGCCTGTTCCCGCGGTCATGTTCGTCCGCGGCGGAGGGTGTTTCTTTGGTACCGTCCGCTTACGGCGGTCTTTGGTGTGCTCCGTCCGCCCCGGACGGTGTTTGGTGTGCTCCGTCCGCCCCGGACGGAGTTTCTTGACATAAATATCCTAATCGCAACCGTGGATTCTCCGCGGTGCGGTCGGGAGTGTTTTTCCCGCGACCATGGCAGACAGAACACATTTCCGTCCGCCATCCTAATAGGCCCCTTAGCCCTCTCTTAGATTATTTCGAAGATACATGGGTATGGAGACTACACCGATCAGGACACAGAAGGCAACCAAAATTCCAAATCCCCTGGTGGAATGTCTACCTAAGTACACTAAATAAACAATCTAAAAGCTACAACGCTGTCGAAGGATGGCACAATGCTTTCCAAGCAAGTACAGGCAGAGGTTAACTAGCCCTAGATAACCTCCCTAAAGCATTACAAAAGGAGCAAAGCTACCAAGAACTCCGAATGGAGCAATCTATAACATAAATTGGCCCTAAAATAACTAAAGAAACAAAAAAGATGTACAACACCTTACAAAGCCAGGTAACCCTATACCCAACTACCAGAGGCCTACCATACCTATCTACCATAGCTAAAACAATTCTTTAAACATAGCTGACATACCTACACTTTTCAAATAGTAAACATAAAATATACATATTAAACACATGTTAGAAACTGTAACAAAATTATTCTAATATATTTAATACATTTATTTAAATATATCTAAATAATTTCCTTACAATTTCTAACATATAACGTAAAATTATAGAAAAAATAACATGACAATTCCACCCAAAAAAAAAATGAAAAAGACTTACTTTGTTGCTGAAGAGAAACCTGTGTAAGGAAATAAATCCTTCCATGGAAGTAATCCATCCAAACAATCCAAACGAGATGATCAAAAAATAACACGAAATTCAAAAACTTTCTTCTCCAATACAATCCACTCGAAAACCCTTAAAAATCCAAAAATAGTTCCCAAAAATAGAAAAAACCCTCCATGGAAATGAAATATATAAAAAAAAAAACTACATCCATAACGATTCTTCTCCATAATCGATCCAACAATAACCCATTAAAAACCCGAAAATAGTGTAAAAAATAAAAAACGCTCCTGGAAAATGCTAAAATGTTAGGAAGTGTCTCTAAAATATATTAGTAAAAAATAATAGACACACTTCGTACGAAAAAAAAACGCAATCTTCTCCCAAAAACGACATCCACACGAAGTTCCTGTAAAATAGAAAAAAAGCATATCCACCCGCACACAATGCACCCCAACATACAATTTAAAACATTATTAAACATAATACAAAACATTTAAGTAACATTTCTAACCCTATTCCTATCTCAACATAGTAACCCAAAATGAGTCAACCGGAAGCAAAACGAAAACCGTAACTACCGCCTAAAACACACACATCCTACAACTACCAAACAATTGAAAACCTAAACACACTCCACAAACACTCGAACTAAACATATAACTTAAATAAAGTGCTTAAAATTAAACTTACCCTTCCACACGCGAAGCAGCCTCCAACCGCGAGCTCTTCCACGTCGAAATGACCCAAAATAACATAGTGCGGTTACAAAATAAACCCCAACAAACAAATAGTCCCATTGGTATTAACATTAAATAACATTCTAAAATTATTTTACACATGTTACAATATATATTAAGTAACTGTTGTATTTTTTTTAATTAAAAAAAGTAACATTGTTATAAAAATTATTACAATGTACTATATGTTATTTTCAAGTACTGTATATTAAATAAACACATATTTACTTTAATAAAAATGACTTACATTACTGTATGAATATACAATACTGTTATTAATGTTACTATTATTTACTGTTTGTATAAACCAATAATTTACCTAAAAACATTACCTGTATAAAAATACTTTACCTCTGTAAACATTATTATTATTAATATTTTATATATTAATAATAAGAATTTATTTCAAAAAATACAAATGAAAATTGTATATTAATGTTAACAAGATCTACCTTTTTTGTTAATGTATATAAATATGTGTACTACAAAAAATGTTTAAAAATACTACCAGAGTGTTAAAATGTTTTTAAAAAAACTCAGGGAAAATGCTGGACACTCAAACCAAATAATTTACTATTCCCACTCAACTAAGTATAAACTCAGGGAAGGTGTCGGAAACTCAAACCATATAATTTACTATTCCCACTCCACCAAGCATAAACTCAGGGAAGTTGCTGGACACAAAACCCATATAATTTACTATTCCCACTCCACCAAGTATAAACTCAGGGAAGGTGCTGGACAGAAAACCCATATAGTTTACTATCCCAACTCCACCAAGTATAAAAATATTGCAATCAATAAATAAAAAATCAATATTAACAATAATTATAAAATGTTCTATCATTATTTTCATGATATAAATATAATGAATAAATATTTTTAAATACTTTTTATTTTTAAAATAATTTTTCAAATACTTTTAAAAATTAAAAAATTCCAATAAAAAAAATAACCCCCCCAAAAAAAATTTTAAATATTGTTTTAGATTTTTCATACATTTTCCCCCCCAAAAAAAAAATTTATTTAAAAAAATTATAATTCCCATAATTTAAATATTTAAATTAAAATGTATTTTTTCCAATTAATTAAATTACATTTTTTTTTTAAAAACACAAAAAAACTAAAAACAGAATTAACACACCAAAAAGCAACTTTTTTGCCAAATGTATGAAAATTTGAAATCAATTTTTAAACATTTCAATTTCATATTTTTACACAATTACAAACTATTTTCAAAACAAAATACACATAACACTCCTATAATGTTCTATAATATTTTTTAAATATTAGAATGTTAAATAATAAAATTAATTTAAATTTCAAATGCAAATTTTAAAAAAACTCCCCACACTATACCCCTATAAACACACATCCCATTCCTATAATTTATTTCAATTTTTTTTTTAATTAATTCAAATCTTTTAAAAATGTAAAATAAAAAAAATAATTCCAAATTCACATTATTAAAACACTCCCCACCCTATTCCCCTAAAAACCCACATCCCGCTCCTAAATTTTATTATACATTTTTTTTAAAAATTAAAAAATAAAAATTTTGGGAAATTAAACATTTTTTTTTTAAAATTCACATTCTTAAAACTCTCCCCACCCTATTGCCCTAAAAACCCACATCCCACTCCTAAATTTTATTATACATTTCTTTACATTTTTTTGAAAATTTAAAAAAAATTTCAATTAAAAAAAGCATGTTTTAGAAATTCACATTCTTAAAACACTCCCCACCCTATTCCCCTAAAAACCCACATCCCGCTCCTAAATTTTATTATACATTTCTTTAAATTTTTTTGAAAATTAACAAAAAATTTTAATTAAAAAAAGCATGTTTTACAAATTCACATTCTTAAAACACTCCCCACCCTATTACCCTAAAACCCACATCCCGCTCCTAAATTTTATTATACTTTTTTTTAAAATTAATAAAATATTTTAAATATTTATTTAAAGTTATATAAAAATATATATTTATTTTTATAAATTAACTAACATATTTTACAATCTAAAATCCTAATCTCGATATTCTTACACTCTGGGGGTCGATTCGGATCCGGTAAAAAGCGCTCCGAATTACCGTAGCGTTTTTCCCGTACAAATCGTACCCTGCAACGTCCTCCGTACGTACGACGAAGTACTATTCGCACCAGGAGTTGGACTCCGTACGAATCGTTCAGGGACCGTACTAATCAAATCTCTGTACGAATCTCTCAGTACGCGACATCTGTGTGGTTCGCGGCTGCTTTTTCCAAACCGGCAAGTACGACCCTTTTTCTACGGGAGCTGAAAACAGCCGTAAAAGCAGAGTTTGCCTTTAAAACAGGTATGGAACGCCCCCCCGGGTACGGTGCGTACACCCCATGATCACAGGGGTACGTACTGTACCCCTGTGATCACGGGGTGTACACACCGTACCCCGCGATCTTAGGGTGTATGCACCATACCCGATGTACGCTGGGTGTACGGTGCGTACCCCCATGATCGCAGGGGTGCAGTGCGTACCCCTGCGATCATGGGAGGGGTACACACCGTACGGTGTGTATGTGAATGTGCGCTTTTCCGTACAAGACGCCCTTACCTGACGTGGACCGTACGAATCGCGTCCTGATACCCCGGTCCGGATCGTACTCGTCGAGTCATACGGTGTGTGAACGAGTCGTACGGAGACGGCTCCGGATGCGAATCGTACGGACGGGAATTTTACCGGTTCAGAATCGGTCCCTCTATATTTTATCTTTCGATATTCTAACATTCTATATTTTTACATTCGATATTCTGACACACTGGGGCGATTCCGATCCGGTAAAAAGCGCTCCGAATCTACTTCACGTCACCGTACGATTCAGCAAGTACGATCCCAACCAAAAGCGTCAATCTGTACGACTCGTAACAAACTCCCTACAAATCGCAAGTCCATACGATTTCCATTCGGCTGACGCTCCACGCTACGTCCGAACGTAAATAGACAGCGTCATCCGTACCAGGAAGTACGATCTGTGTTGAAGACACTCCGTACGGCTCTATTGCTATAAGAGGTCAAAACTGCCATAAAAGCAGAGTCCGGCACGAACCGCACCCCGGTACGCGACAAACAAGACATGAACCCCATCGTCCGTGTCATCCCAGTCCTGTACGCCCACCACCTCGTACATAGAAACTGACGATGGCACAGACGGTGAGTCCAACAAACCCCAACAACTGAAGTATACCTGTACGTGGCGCCACACTCGCACATCACCATTGCACGCCTGTAATGTCTGGGTACGTTGAGCCACACGCAACCGCATATCACCATTGTAATAGTGAGACGTGCCACACCTACGTCATCGACCTCCGGGTACGGTACGCTACTGCGTTTCACCATTGTAGTTGTGAGACGTGCCGCACCTACGTCATCGACCTCAGGGTACGGTACGCTACCGCATATCACCAGTGAAATGGTGAGACGTGACGCAACTACGTCATTGACCTCAGGGTACGGTATGCTACCGCAAATCACCAGTGGAATGGTGAGACGTGCCGCACCTACGTCATCGACCTCGGGGTACGGCACGCTACCGCATATCACCAGTGGAATGGTGAGACGTGTGGGACATACGTCAGTAATGTATGTGTATGTTGCATCACATCTAAGTGATGTGTGTAAAACACACCCAGCAGTGTCCAGCAGTGCCCAGCATTAGAGGGTGTGTGTGGCTTAGACCCCCAGCAGTGCCCAGCAGTACCCAGCAGTAGAGGGTGTGTGTGGCTAAGACCCCCAGCAGTGCCCACCAGCATAGGGTATGTGTGGCTAAGACCCCCAGCAGTGCCCAGCAGCATAGGGTGTGTGTGGCTAAGAACCCCAGCAGTGCCCAGCAGTGCCCAGCATTAGAGTGTGTGTGTGGCTAAGACCCCCAGCAGTGCCCAGCAGTGCCCACCAGTAGAGGGTGTGTGTGGCTAAGACCCCCAGCAGTGCCCAGCAGCTTAGGGTGTGTGTGGCTAAGACCCCAAGCAGTGCCCAGTAGAGCCCAGCAGTAGAGTGTGTGTGTGGCTATGACCCCCAGCAGTGCCCAGCAGTGCCCACCAGTAGAGGGTGTGTGTGGCTAAGACCCCCAGCAGTGCCCAGCAGCATAGGGTGTGTGTGGCTAAGACCCCCAGCAGTGCCCAGTAGTGCCCAGCCTTAGAGTGTGTGTGTGGCTAAGACCCCCAGCAGTGCCCAGCAGTGCCCAGCATTAGAGTGTGTGTGTGGCTAAGACACCCAGCAGTGCCCAGCAGTGCCCAGCAGTAGAGGGTGTGTGTGTCTAAGACCCCCAGCAGTGCCCAGCAGTGCCCACCAGCATAGGGTGTGTGTAGCTAAGACCCCCAGCAGTGCCCAGCAGCATAGGGTGTGTGTGGCTATGAGTCCCAGCAGTGCCCAGCAGTGCCCAGAAGCATAGGGTGTGTGTGGCTATGAGTCCCAGCAGTGCCCAGCAGTGAAAGCAGAAACATACCATGGTTAACCTCATTACCATCAGGAAATAGACACATGTTACAATACCCAAATGTGAACATCACGCCAGCTCCCAGGCACATAGCAGTCAAAGCCATCATCAGAAAACCAAAAGTACTGAACCAAAAATCAAAGGCTTTATTCAGCCGCATCAAAAGATAAAACGCAAATATGAGTCCATGCTCGCAGAAGGCCAATGGCCAGTCCAAATAACGTTGAAAAAAGGTTGTGGCATCCTGGATGTTGTCACACCCAAACTTGCCTGCACATAGAGTTCAGTCGTCTGTGGAAACAGTGGGGGCATCATCTGGGGAATCCTCCGGCACCGCATGGACAGGAGAGGGAAGAACAGGTGTAGTGGGTGCAGGTGGGTGCAGGTGGTGTGGACATTAAAAAGTGTACCATAAACAAAGGCCACTGAGGCTGACTTGTGCAGAAAACACATGTTGAGACTCCTGATCAGTGCCAACATATGAAGAAAGGCAGACACAGTGCACATGTGGTGCTACATGTAAGGTACCACCAGGTGTCACAGACCTCCCTCCAACATGATAATGTGCAAAGGAAGATGCATACTAAGACATTGCACCTTAGGAGTACATGTGAAAAACAATCAATATCCAAAGCGCTGGTCAAATGTGGAGTAGGGTAAGGCATGTAAAGAAGCCTCTGCTGAAACTGGGCATTCTTATGCCAATGCATAAAGTGCCTGTCTGACCACACCACTCCAACTGTGGGAGTGTTACCATGCCTCAGAGCACTGCAGGTAGCATGTGACACACATGACAACAAACAGACATGTACCTACCCCCTTCTTGCTGCTGTCCCTCCTGCAACTGCCTATGGAGGTCTGGGAACACCACTTGCAGGACCCAGAGCATGTGGGGGGTGAGGTGGCGGGTGCCGCCATGCCGGCGTGGAGCTTCGAGCTTGAGCTGTACCCTGGCGATGCGGCGGGTCCAGCACCGGATGTCCTGCCACCTCTTCCTGATGTTACTTGGCCTCCTGCGAGGCCCCCCTCACTCCTGACAGCCCTGGCGATGTCCTGCCAGATGTCACCCTTCTCATAGGCAGATACCTGTCACGAATATAAAGTGAGACAACATCAGTACACCTGGTCCATGTCCCAAAGACACACAATCTTGCACCAAATAGACGATGACAACAGGGCATAGGATGCTGACCACACTTGCATCATTGTCCATGTGTATGTGGCCTGTGAGCAAACAACAATGCACTACATGCCATAGAAAGGATACAGATGCCATAAGGGGTGCAAACCACTCTTTGAGCATGGGACACACTGAGCAATATATGCTACATCAGGGTGCACTTTAGCACGTGACATGCTGTCACACACCCCACTACACCAAATAACCATCTTCAGACCACACATGCAAACCCTGGCACAGCTCATCTGCTTGTCATTGTCAACAGTGTATACAACATCACTTAGCACATGTCACACCTGCAAAAGATGTGACAAAGGCCTCAAGCTAACTGTCCAAGTCATGCACACGGCGCAGCATACTTGTCTCATCACATGGGTATAGCTGCGGCATACGTCATGCACCAGTCTTGCAAAACATCATCAACACAATTTGCCAGGTGACAAAGATCTATCACACTCTTCAATGTACATCACTTCAAAGCATGCTTTTGTCCAACAGGCACACATGTCATGAACAAATCCATCTACTGTGAGTACATTCATCTGTCATTCATGGGGGAACACTGCAACAGCTCAGGAAAACATCCAAAAAGAACATGCAAGGTGTGGCACAGCAGAAAGTGTGATTCACATTGCAGTTAATGTCACATTTAGCACAATGCTGAGGAGCAGTAAACACTATTACACCACATCATTAACTGTATGTGAGAGACCACACTATACACACCGGCGCTCACTCCAAACAACAAAGCATCTCTTAACAATACATACACAATGGCTGTAGTGTCACACACACAACAGGTGCACAGTCCAAGGTAGTGCACATATCACTCACCTGCTCTTCTGGTCTCCCATACAGCTTGCTGTAGTTAGGCAGGAAGGCATCCAGCAGGGCCTTGTTCTCCCCCTCACTGAATGCAGGTGCCCTCTCCATGCTCAGCTAATCAGGGTCCAGTGGATACAGAGACAGCAGCTGTGTTGTCCACTCCAATGTTGTGCAGGCATGTGCCCTCTCACAGCCACATGCTGCCTAATATCTGTGCTGCTGAGGGTCTGTGAGTCCAAGGAGTACTGTGTGATAGGCGAGAATAGTTTGCATCCTATGTTTCATCCAATACCAGGACACATAAGGCCATGACACACATTTGCATGGTTTGAAAACTGAGCCTGAGCTCAACAACAACGTTTGCAACATTGTATAGTTTTGCCCAACTGAATTATCAAGAACACCTGTAGAACACTCTAAAATCTCTGTTTCCTTGACAACCTGGCTGCATTCTAACCATTCCACTGTTCCCCTAGATGTTCCCTATGTATTTTCTGGAATCCCCACACAAGTACGGTGCGATTGCCGTCGCAAATGCAACTCATTCAATGGTGAAACGAGCCGTACACACGCACGTTCACTTGGGGTACGCATTGCTCGCTTATAGCTACAATGCAATAGGGAAACGAGCCGTACACACGCACGTTCATTTGGGGTACGCATTGCTCGCGTATAGCTACAATGCAATAGGGAAATGAGCCGTACACACGCACGTTCACTTGGGGTATACATTGCTCGCGTATAGCTACAATGCAATAGGGAAACAACCTGTACACACGCACGTTCAATTGGGGTACGCTCTGCTCGCGTATAGCTACAATGCAATAGGGAAATGAGCCGTACACACGCACGTTCACTTGGGGTACGCATTGCTCGCGTTTAGCTACAATGCAATAGGGACCGTACACACGCACGTTCAATCGGGGTACGCTCTGCTCGCGTATGGCTACAATGCAGTAGGGAAACGACCCGTACACACGCACGTTCAATCGGGGTACGCTCTGCTCGCGTATAGCTACAATGCAATAGGGAAACGACCCGTACACACGCACGTTCAATCGGGGTACGCTCTGCTCGCGTATAGCTACAATGCAATAGGGAAACGAGCCGTACACACGCACGTTCACTTGGGGTACGCATTGCTCGTGTATAGCTACAATGCAATAGGGAAACGACCCGTACACACGCACGTTCAATCGGGGTACGCTCTGCTCGTGTATGGCTACAATGCAGTAGGGAAATGACCCTTACACACTCACGTTCAATCGGGGTACTGTGCGTTTGACATGTTCAAGCGAATGCATGTGTAGGCTGCGTACATAAGCTCATTCATGTCAACATTGGGAGAGTGATATCAGGAAATCACATGGCAGGGATGTAGTTGTAGGCTCATGTTGAGGATGTAGATGTATAGATTTGCATGGCATCCTTACAAGGCCCTATGTGTGGCAGACAGTGATATAGCACAGGGAATGTGATAGTGTGGCACAGTTGATGCGGTAAGAGCTGTTCAGACATGTCATTAATCACGGTGCACATGTGTTCCTCATACATTCAACACTTCTCACCTGAGTTACATCTTGAACATATTGTGATGCACATCAACACTGGTATGGCACAACATTCAGTACAGGCATCTGTCACATGATGACAGCAACATTCCCACTGTCACAGATATAAAATTGATGCCCAGCTTGACCGTGTGTGACCACGTCATGTGATTGCCATGTGCGAAATTGTGCATGCTGTTTGTATACTGTCAAGTTCATCTGCTCTAGGAGCATCTATGATGGGTCTTTGCCGTGATGACAGGGTTACACATGTACGCACACCATGCCACTGGTGCAAATCATTCGCTCATATGTGTTAATGGCATTATAGACCATTTGTCCCCAAACATACATATGTGCAGTCTGACAATGTCCATGTTGTAGTTGTTGCAAATGCACACCTCAAGCACAATATGTCTGATATGTGCAAATGATGGCACATGTGATGTGGGTGTGTGCATTGCTGTCAGCTGTCTGGATGTGCAGACAACCTCCTCATGCAGTTCACGTGACGTGTGTCACTGATATGATACATGGTCCTGCTCACTCAGACCAGCCCAGCAGATCATTTGTATGCATGTCATGTCCATTCTACAGACAACAGGTCTATCAGTTATCATGGAGGAGTGGCAGCCAGCTGGCACATGTGTCCTCAATGTGTAGCCCACGCCAGACTCAAAAATGATTAGATGCGTTGAAGCAGTGTTTCTTGTGCCATGTACATTGTAATTGTCTTTGTCTGACAGTTGTACCCTTTTTTTCTTTATATGTTGTTCAGGGCATCCACTCTGGCAAGGCCGTTGCCAGACTCGGATACCATGAGGGAACGTGATTGCATACGGCGTTACCGCTTCCCGTGAAATTTGATTCAGGACCTGACGGACAGGCTGGAACCAAATCTCCAACCACGACACAGGTATCCAACTGTGCTGACACCCAAGGTAAAGGTGATGGCAGCACTACATTTCTTCGCCACAGGTACGTTCCAATTTACCATAGCTGATGTGGGGGGATGTCCCAAACAATGTTCAGCAGTGTTTTACGTGATGTATTGGCAGTCATGTTGGTGCACATAGATGAATTCATAACATTCCCTACTCCTGCACAGTTGGATGGAACACATATTTCTCTGGTGCCACCACAGGCTCAGGAGCAAGCGTACCACAACAAGAAACATTACCACTCGATAAATGCCCTGGTGGTGTGTCTTGCCAACATGCTGATCTTCCATCTTTATGCACGTTTTCCAGGATCGTGCCACGATGCATTCATCATGAGGCGTAGCAGGGTACCACAGATGATGCTGCAGCTGCGCAACCATCGGGCATGTCTTGTTGGTGGGTAAACTCTGTTACTCAAGTATTTCTGTATGTCATTATTTCCTTAACTGCATCATATTACGCACTCATTTCAATGATGTCAATTTGCAGGAGACGCAGGATATCCAAACATGCTGTGGCTCATGACTCCGCTACGCAAGCCCAGAACAGCTGCAGACCAGCGGTACAACAATGCTCATGGGCAGAGCAGGCGGGTGATAGAGTGTAAATTTGGACTCCTGAAGAGCCGGTTCAGGTGCCTCGACAAGACAGGCGGAGCCCTCCAATACACCCCAATCAAGGTGTGTGACATCTTCACCGTGTGCTGCATGCTACACAACATGGCAGTGGAGGAGGCCGTGCCACTCATCCTAGATCCTGAAGAGCTGGAACATCCGCCTGTGGAGGATGAAGGACTTGGCCAGGATGCCAGTGACGAGGAGGTTGAAGATGATATCTGGAGTCACCTCATCCGCAACTTCTTTTCACAATGGTGAGTCCTAGGTGCATTTAGTTCACGCATTTACCATAGAGTTGAATGGGTAGCATGCTGTGTGTCCAGCTGACTGTATGCAATGTCACTTTGATGTTTGTTGTGCAGTGTCACACAGGCGCAGATGTAATGCCACACACAGACGTGCTATGTGTGAACTTGGAATGTACAAGTGTAGTTCAACCTTAGTCTATTCAACATGACCATGTCTGAATGAAATTATTATGTTCTTGACCCCTTGTGTGCCTCTCATTCCCAGGTCGCGCTGCCTGTTGTCCGTTGGTGTCATCTTGGTCAGCCTGCTATTGCTCATGATGATAGCAACATCAGCCAAATCAACGGACCATGCACGGACATGTGGAAATGTCAGTTTGGGTAAGGACTCATATAAGGCTTTTTTTGCGTTGGTATGGTTTCAATTGTGTGGTACATGTTCATGCGCAAGTTGTTGGACCATGCGTACATGCAACAACATCAGGTTTCCGATTCCATTTAGCCCCACTCCCATGACAGGATAGTCACCCTATCTGACAGTCATCTGTCGTTGAGTTTTGACTCTGGTGAATGCATCAATGTGTGCAAACATTGACACCGAAACATTGCATATACCATGGTTGGACATTGTGTGGGAGATCACAACCACGGACTCTGTGGGGGATTGCAGCCTCACTGTGTGCAGCAGGATGTGTCTGGATCATCCCCTCAACCCTGTGGGCCAGTACACTTTGGTTTCCCAAAAACCATGTTGTGTAGGTGTGGGCCGGTGTGTATCCCTCATGTTAAGACAACTGTTGTGTGAGTCTGTTTGCATAGATGCATTGCCCCTTCTGCCAGTATGTCATGTCACTGTCATGTCGTTACCTCAGTGCAGGTTGAGAATACTGCTGCGCTTGCTTTCACAGTGAGTTGAAGTTCACTTTCCATTCCCAGGATGCCAGGTATGTTGAGCTGATGACATTAGAATGGTGGGTTGAATCACATGTAAAT
Organism: Lissotriton helveticus; assembly: GCF_964261635.1. Lineage (NCBI taxonomy): Eukaryota > Metazoa > Chordata > Amphibia > Caudata > Salamandridae > Lissotriton > Lissotriton helveticus. The sequence goes on from NC_136061.1 coordinate 519,389,019, forward strand.
TATTCTGTGGCACCAGTGGAGTGAGGTTAATCACATGATTCTCTAGTCCCGTGCAGCATCTCATGGTGACGGTAGGGTTCTTTAGGTGGCCTAGCTCCTCATTACTTGCTGTTGACTTAATTTCCACCTGCTTGTCATGTTAAGCACAGTGAGGCTCATTTGCAAGAGCAACAGACTGGCTCCAGAGGGGCATCATTGGATTAAGGTAATTCTCTTCCTCATCATATGAGATGCTTACAGCTGTTGTGGGTGATGTCAAGTTTGCCTTCATGGCCCTTATGTATACACAGGGCCAAATACAGATATTTGACTTTGCGTAAGTAGCACTGCCATACAATTTGATGTCTTGTTTTGGGACACATCATCATACACTGTGACTTAGTTTTTGTCAACATGGATCTCATTGCATAGTAGCAGACTTGTGAGCGTTACACAAGATTCTAATAGGTGACAGACTGGACTATATTTTATGTGTCTGTGTACATGCATCTGATCTTATGTCATAGCATTATCTGTGATCTCAAATAGGGTAGAGTGGTTACACTTCACAGGTGTGACTGGTACAGTGTATCTCATGAGGTATTTGTCGAATCAGTGACATAAAAATGCAATCCTAATGCTTGTTTGCCTCTGTTTCAGATCTCCCTCCCTGCAGTTCCCATCCTCTCCTTCCCTCGCCTTAGCACCGTTTTGTGTCTGTCATTTGTACTCAGACCAAGGGGCTATTTGGAGGTGGAACCCTTTCAGCATCGCACAACTCTGATGATCAAAGGTACGGACAGTCCCTGGCAGTCGTGTGGAGAATCTTTCTGCAGCATTACAGGTGACATCATTGCAGTACTGTTATTGTGTTCAGGGCAATTCCACTGGCCATGTACATTGGATAATGCTGTATGGCCTCCCAAGGTACTTCATCATGTTGTGTATGAGGTGTGATTTCCACAGAACATTGTGCCTCCTTGCTTTCAATGCACATGTATTTCTAATGTGCATGTATTCAATATGGCCTAATGTGAATTAATTGTTCATATGTGGATGTATGTACAGTGACAACATGCATGGTGTTGGTTAAGACAAAAGTTCAATATTGTGCATGAGGTAGATGGCTGTGTAAGTGCTGTTTACCTTGCTACCCACTACATGCAGACTACACCTGCTGACGCTGTGTGTCCTGTGCCCCACTTGGCCCTAAGAGGCCTGATCCTGTGACCGTGATATTTGGTGATTACTCTGCCATTTTGCAGGGACCCTGAGTCACCCAGACACATTCACAGCCACAATGCAGCACCAAGTGGCCAGATCCTGGACCCCACATGCCTACAGGATACTCCTCCTTCCATCCATGTGTAGAGCATGCTCCTGCCAGCCTACACACAGAGAACACCAGACATTCATCCACCTGGTATCACGATACCTCAAACTCACCCATAACAGCTTCTCTGCCTGGGTGTGCAACACATACTGGCTAAACTATGCTGCCCCACATGACAGTGTGTCTACGTACAACCAGGTCATGTGCCTCGTACAGCACACACACACCTTCCAGCTGCACAATATTGTACTGTGTTACCTTGTCAACACCAGAGCAGCACACCTCGCCTTCCTTACAGTAACGTGGCAGTACGCAACCTCAGCACACCACTTCAACATGGCAGTCACAGACAGTCAAATGGCCACCGGGAACACACACCAAAACCACGTCTCTTGGGTGTGGTGGGATGTGGCCGGTCTGGTGAAGAGATTTCTCAGACGTGGCAAGGCTTTCTGGATGCGTTGCACCCGTCACATGAGTTTGGTTGTTGTAGCTGCATAGGGGGTGGTCACGTGATCAGGTGAGCTTGTAGAGAGTGCAACAGGCCATTGCCCACAGTTTGTCCTGACACCCTTGGCCTGTGCACCATTCATCACATCCACAGTACAGCTGCATGCTGATGATAGTTCTCATACATCAGGACACAGATGTTGGTACTCCCTACGTGGACACCTACATTTTAACCCTGATCTATACACTTACAAGTGACTCTCCTGTGCCTGTCTGTAATTGCAGTATTTCAAGCCAAACCCCCCCTACAGCATTTAGTAATCATCACGGGTGTGTATTGCCATCCATGTATCTTGGTATTTTAAAAATTTGACCTAAGTGTGTCCTCAACCGGACTCTGATCCATGTGTGTGGATGGCTGTGGTTTGTTAAATACTCTATCATTTCATACATTTCCACACACATATGTTTTAGACTCTGGGTACAAGATTACTACACCAATGCGTATTATGTTTCTTAGATTTATTTGGTGATCTTTTGCAGGAAACGTGAGTAGGTGCTGTACAAAAATGGGGGAATCCAAAGTTCACAGCTGGAGATGAGATGCCTTACAGTTTCAGTCAACAGAGTCCAGGCCACAGTGCGTGGCATCATTGGGCAGACTATGACCAGCAAGTCCATGTGGGAGAGTCAAATAGGTGATGCTGTTGCACCCAAGGGCAATATGCCAGGCAGGTGTCCTGGGAGTTGTGCATGGCCCATTGCCTCTCAACGTCTTTGCCGTGGACGACCCACCTTCCTTAGGGGACCCTCACATGCAGGCCTTGACGATGCATGGGACACTCCGTCAGACTGTTCCTCCTCCTCCTCCGTCCCTGTGGCTGGAGTAGAACTTTGCCTTGACGTTTGTGGCCTGGTGACACAGGGAGGGTGCTGCATGTTGGCAGACATCTGACAGAGAGATTGGCTCATATCCTGATGCACCGTCAAGAGCTCAGCCAGTGTTGCCTCCACCCGTCCATGATGTCGTACTTGCCTGTTGCTCGGCCTGCTGTTGTTTCAGTTCGTTGAGGGCCTCCACTACCTGGCTGACCTCCCTGGTGTTCCGCCGTTATGCCTCCAGGATGGTACTCAGTTGAGCCATACCGGTGCCTGCAGCTTCCTGGCCAGAATCTCGCCTCCGCCTTGCGCCACTCCCACCACCCTGACCCACATGAGCACAGCCTGCGCTTGTGGGCACATCGGATCGACGGGACCCCCGAGTGTTGGCAGGGTGGATGTTGTCTGCCACCTCCAGGGTGCACGCCGAAGGGTGTCCCTCATTTTCAGACTGGCTCTCTGGTGGTCATGGGCAGGGCTCTGACCTGTCTGCTGGGATGATGTGGAAATGGGTCTGGTGGTTGGCACAGATGTATCTGATCCAGTTGCTGCAGGGGTTTGGGATCCAGAGGGGCCAGGTTGGTTGGGGGCATCCACGGTGTGTTGTGAGGCGTCGCTGTTGGTGGGGTCAGGGTCCTGCTGAGCCTGGGACTGGGATCCTTCTCCCCCCTGGTTGGGGATGGTTTCCACACGTTGCCCTGTGGGTGTGAGAGACAGACACTGTTAATGCACTATCATGAAACAATTTTTTTTTCTCCATTGTCAGCATCACAGTCCTTGTCATCGGGCGGTGTTGCTATTGCGGAACCACGAGAGAAAGACTCTGTGTCAATGAACAAATAGAACATTGAAAAACTAATTTACAACTTGACTTTTGTAATAATGGACCAACATTTTTTCTGAGATCTTTATGGAAATAATATTAAATTGACGGAGGAGTCAAAGAACCACATTTTATGGAAAATAAGAAGCACTAAAAATCTTTATTAAGGATTCATTCTCTATTCGAAGTGAGGTGACACTCCATAGAAGCCATCGCCCAAAACTTGTGTTGGGGTATCCATACAGAGGGCACTATTTGTTGTGAAGAACTCTGTTCTGTCAAGGGTCCTGAGGAAGGTGGTCCTATCCCACCGAAACGCGTCGACCTTGCGTGACAGTTCACATTATTATCTGTGACTCCTCAGCTACGGAATGAAGAATCTTTTGTGAATGAATGTATTAGGATGTGTGCAAGTTGAATGAATGTTTTGGGTGTGCTCACAGTAGGATATCGTGTATAACTAATTGACTTTTCTCATTTTTAATTGACTGTATATGTTTTGTAAATGTTTTTCTATAGACTGTTTTCAAGAAACACTTTTCGAAATATGAACTTGAAATGAATATGTATTGGGAATGAAATGAAAAATTTAAAATCACTTTAAAAAAAAGATGAATACTAAATAAAAATATAAATGCAATAATCAATTGTACTTACCATGATTTGAAGGGCTGTCATCTGTTTGAAAGTAGGAACTATAGGTCTAGAGTAAAATAAATAAGGTCACGGGGGAATATTTTTCTTGTTATGTTCTTGTTGTTCCTCTCTATTCCCTGGCCCAAAATACTTGAAAGAGGGGGTCCCTTTGATATGTTGATACAGCATCACAGTTCAACCTGTTTTATATTGTTGTCATTGTTCACTTGTGTATGTGTATGTAGTGGGATCCAATTAACATGTGCTCAGGGGTATTAGCCATGTTCCATTTTTTTGATAATGACTGACACAGCCATTGCTGTGGCTTGTGTTGCCGGCATGACACAGATACAGCAGTGCTCTTTTTGATGCAATATTCACAATACAGTGTCAATCCTTATGCCAGCGTCAAGCATGCACAGGGTTTAGATGCAGCATGTTAATATAAGAGACAGAGGAGAATTATTCTGATTCAATTCAGCTACTTTTGATAGGTGTTGCTGTTCCATGATGGCCAAACGATGCCAACCCCCCTGGACCTGTACACCCACTTCTAGCTCATGGCTTTAGAACTTGGCACTTCTCCAAGACGCATCACCTTGTCAATACCCATGTCCATGGTACAACTCTAGTGCATCCACAACGTTCCTGAGATGGGTCAAGTGCATTGTGTGAGAGGCACAATGGACTTAAGAATCAGCACTGTGCATGTTAAATTTAGATGCGTAATCATATCAGTGTGTGTTTTGTTGTTACATGACAATTATGACAGTGTTGCACTCCATTGCCTGTCCCCAGGGGATAAGTTTCTGTAAGGGGTGTGTGTGACAGGCCATGCTAGTTGTTTGAGTGTGATTTGCAAGCGTCCATCCTTCGTGGTTTGGCTGTGCCCCAATGAAGCATGCTGCCATGATCGTGGTTGTGGGTTCCTGCACAGGATGTCTGACCTTGTCCTGGTGTTTGTGTTTGCACTGGTCACAGGAGGGCCTTGTGCTGCCTACACCAGGGCCCATTGTTTGCTATCTTGTGCATAATTTCACACTCCCTGTGCATTGGGCATGGTGCTTGGGTGTGTACCTGGGACATATGGGATGAGGGCAGCCTCCTACCCTACACCTTCCACACTATCACCCTCCCCCTTTCAACCACCCCTATACCGTTGGGCACTGCTGGGACTCATATCCACCCCACCCACATACTGTTGGGCACTGCTGGGACTCATATCCACCCCACCCCCATACTGTTGGGCACTGCTGGGACTTATGGCCACCCACCCCCATACCGTTGGGCACTGCTGCGACTCATATCCAACCCACCCCATACCGTTAGGCACTGCTGGGACTCATATCCACCACACCCCCATACTGTTGGGCACTGCTGGGACTTAAGGCCATCCACCCCCATACCGTTGGGCACTGCTGGGACTTATGGCCACCCACCCCCATACCATTAGGCACTGCTGGGACTCATATCCACCCCACCCCCATACTGCGGGCACTGCTGGGACTTATGGCCACCCACCCCCATACCGTTGGGCACTGCTGGGACTTATATCCACCCCACCCCCATACTGTTGGGCACTGCTGGGACTCATATCCACCCCACCCCCATACTGTTGGGCACTGCTGGGACTCATATCCACCCCACCCCCATACTGTTGGGCACTGCTGGGACTTATGGCCACCCACCCCCATACCGTTGGGCACTGCTGGGACTCATGTCCACCCCACCCCCATACTGTTGGACGCTGCTGGGACTTATGGCCACTCACCCTCATACAGTTGGACACTGCTGGGACTCATATCCACCCCAACCCCATACTGTTGGGCACTTCTGGGACTCATATCCACCCCCCATACTGTTGGGCACTGCTGGGACTCATATCCACCCCACCCCCATACTGTTGGGCACTGCTGGGACTCATATCCACTCCACCCCCATACTGTTGGGCACTGCTGGGACTCATATCCACCCCACCCCCATACTGTTGGGCACTGCTGGGAGTCCCCCTATATTACATGAGTTGTTTGTATACTCACCAGGCTCAACGGCTCCTTGTATTCCGTGAACTCCCACCGGTGGTAGCAGGGCCATGACTTTCTCCTCCCAGGGCTGGTATTGTGGAGGTCTGCGGGGACCACCACCTGCAGTGTGGTGTGCACATGCGTAGTCCTGGTCCATCTTCTTCTTGATCATCCTCCGCAGATCATACCACCTGGACTGACATTCCTGCCTGGTGCGCCTGATGGGTGCAACAGCATTGACCCGGTCTGCGATCCTCTCCCACAGATGTATTTTCTGAGCTGTGCTGGTCTGTCTGACCAATGCGCCAAACAGTTGTGACTTCATCTGTAAGGACCTCCATCTCCAGGTTAGTGAACTTTGGATTCTTTGTTGTAGTCATGGTGTGGGGTGTATGTGATTGAGGGGGTGATGGTGTGTATGGATGGGGGTGTGTGGGTCTGATTGTGAAGGGGGTGTTGTGGGTGTAGATGAGATAGGGTGTATGTGTGAGGGTTAATGGGTGCAGTTGTTGATGTGCTGGCAGTGTCTTCTTTTTGCAAATAGGTATGTTGCAAAGGATGATGGGTTGTATGCGTGGACCCTTTTATTGGTCAATTTGTGGGTGTGGCTTATTTTGTATTAGTGGTGGGTGTGTTATATGGGGCGGGTGTTACTTGGGCCCTCTGTTTGCCTGTTTGTATGTGGCCAGGACATTGTTTCCCAATGGTGTGTACACAGGAGACATGTTTTGTGTTGTGTGACTCGTTTGTGAACTCCTTGTGCTGGTTTCGGGGTTCATGTGCGCTTTATAATTGTTATGTGTGCGGGTCATATTTGTTGGTGCGGGTGACTTATACGGGCCGTTGGTGGGTGGGGGGATTCGTGTACACTTGAACGGGGGTTGTGCGGTTCGTATTTGTTGGTGCGGGTGACTTATATGGGCCGTTGGGGGTGTTCGTGTACGCTTGATCGGGGGGGGTGCGGGTCATAATTGTTGGTGCGGGTAACTTATACGGGCCATTGGGGGGTAGGGGGGTTCATGTACGCTTGATCTGGGTATGTTCGGGTCGTATTTGTTGGTGCGGGTGACTTATACGGGCCGTTGGGGGTGTTTGTGTACGTTTGAGCGGAGGTGTGCGATTCGTATTTGTTGGTGCGGGTGACTTATACGGGCCGTTGGGGCGTGGGGGGGGTTGTGTACGCTTGACCGGGGGGTGTGCGGGTCGTAATTGTGGTGCAGGTGACTTATACGGGCCGTTGGGGGGTAGGGGGGTTCGTGTACGCTTGATCGGCGTGTGTGTGCGTCATATTTGTTGGTGCGGGTGACTTATATGGGCCGTTGGGGGTAGGGGGTTTGTGTACGCTTGATCAGGGTGTGTGCGGGTCATATTTGTTGGTGCGGGTGACTTATATGGGCCGTTGGGGGCTGGGGGGGTTCGTGTACGCTTGATCGGGGGGGTGTGCGGGTCGTACTTGTAGGTGCGGGTGACTTATACGGGCCGTTGGGGGGTGGGGGGTTCATGTACGCTTGATCGGGGGGTGTGCGGGTCGTACTTGTAGGTGCGGGTGACTTATATGGGCCGTTGGGGGCTAGGGGGGTTCGTGTACGCTTGATTGGGGGGGTGCGGGTCGTATTTGTTGGTGCGGGTGACTTTTACGGGCCGTTGGGGTTGGGGGGTTCGTGTATGCTTGATCGGGGGGCGTGCGAGTCATACTTGTAGGTGCGGGAGACTTATACGGGCCGTTGGGGGCTAGGGGGGTTTGTGTTCGCTTGATCAGGGGGTGTGCGGGTCATATTTGTGGGTGCGGGTGACTTATACGGACCGTTGGGGGGTAGGGGGGTTCATGTACGCTTGATCGGGGGTGTGTGCGGGTCGTACTTGTAGGTGCGGTGACTTATACGGGCTGTTGGGGGGTAGTGGGGGTTTGTCTACGCTTGATCGGGGGGTGTGCGTGTCATATTTGTTGGTGCGGGTGACTTATACGGGCCGTTGGGGGGTGGGGGGGTTCGTGTACGCTTGATCAGGGGGGGGCGGTCGTACTTGTAGGTGCGGGTGACTTATACGGGCCGTTAGGGTTTGGGGGGTTCATGTACGCTTGATCGGGGGGTGCGGTTCGTACTTGTAGGTGCGGGTGACTAATACGGGCCGTTGGGGGGTGGGGGGTTCGCGTACGCTTGATCGAGTGGTAAACGGTTCGTATATTTTGATGCGGCTTGCTGTAACGCAATATTTTCCGTCCGAATCATTCTACATGTGCGACTACTTTGGTCCGTACAAATCGCGTACTGGGTTGCCGCAGTGCATCGTACTTGTCAGTTTGTACGGCAGGTTTACAAATTGTACGGTTTGATTCCCGATGCTTATTCGTACGGGTCTTCGACTGCGGTTCGTACGGATCCCTGATAATCGTACAGAGAAAGACGGAAATGGACCGTACTTCGCATTTCGGAGGGAATTCTTCCATTCATACGGAATCGGCTACGAATACAAATCGTACGGCAGAATTTTTACCAGGATCGGAATCGACCCCACTATATTTTTACTTTCGATATTATTTACTAACAAACATAAACGATATTTTACACACTCAATATTAACAACTCGATATTACTACCTTCGATATTTTTTTTTTCACTTTAAAAATCGATATAACTTACCTCGATATTACTTACCTCGATATTATTGCAAACTCGATATGCCTCAATCGATATTATGTCCACTCGATAAAAAAAACTTGATATTTAAACTGCATACCGATCTGATTAACTGATATTGATTTCATTTATGTGCATATGTTGATGATTGAGATTATTATGAATGAACTTGTGATACAGTGAAGGTGATTTAATAAGAGATGTAATTATTATAACCCCTTTACTAATACCAAACTCTCATTATTGACTGACAATAGATTAGTGATTGTGATTATAATTTATGTATTGCACAAATCCTGTTGTGATCTAAAACAATGGAAAAGATTTATCACATTAGAAGTGAGACAGGGGTTAGCCCTGATGCTGGTAAACCGAGACTTTTAATCCCTGTGTTTCCACTCCAGCAGTCCTCTGCAGCTGGCCAACAACGGTCTACTTCCTAAGTGATAGGTGCAAGCTGTAGACTCTGACCTATAACTGGATAGTTTGATTAGTTCGCACTGGAAAGGTTGATTACTAATTAAACTCATACAGAGAATAATATCAAAGGAGGCCTTAGCCCATTGTTGACAGATTCAAAATCAATTTCCGCTGAGATTTCTAGATGTAATAAGGCCCCCCTTTTATCGGTATCCTAACATTTAGCATCAAAAGCCCATGTGCCACTTCTCATGTCATGGTACTTCCTTACATACATAGATCACCACAAAATATGCTAGGGATGGTCTCCATATGCTCCAATATGCCAGGATGGACAATGATTTATAGACATTGCATGTATATCTCCTGGATGCCAAGAATGCCACCACTACTGTACGGCAGGGATAAGGACCATAGCTACAGGCACTGCCATTGCTGCACAATACCAACCTTGATGACCGGTGCTCAAATGACATAAGCATTTCCCTGAGTCCAGGCCAAATGGCAACTCGAGTGCACGAGGTTCACCCTTGACTGTGCTTTCACAAATGTGAACCTTGCGTGTGAGTAAGCGCACCTATGAAATACCCCAAACTCACATATCCATTACAATCTTTTCTCAGTCCTATTCCCTGTGACCTGAGGAGGTGGAGAGAGGAAGCACTGTGTACAGAGTATTTTCAACTGTGGGTGGTTGTAATTGATAGGGAAGAGTCGTAACTCACCAGCTGCACTGAAATATATCCTTGATGAGTCATGATTGTGACCACACATGAGAGGTCATACTGCCAGCAACATGGCAGCAACATGAATGCAGTGGCATCACTAGGGGGGTGCGGGGGGTGCGGACCGCACCGGGTGTCATCCCATCATGGGGTGACACCAATCTGGTTACTTATGCTGGCTGGCTCGGGCGCTGACTTGGTGTGGGGGCACCATGTTCAACGCTTTAAAAGCACCGGTCGGATGCCGCATACTTTGTCCCTGCAATAAAAATGACAACTCCAGTGATTAATGTTCTTCCTGGAGAGAGTCCAGAGCCTTTTCTACTGAAAGTATTGACAGATCGTAGGGCAGAGGTTTAACATGCCTGCTGCAAAGTGCGTATCCCATTAACATCACAAAGTGCATATAATAAAAAAATTGGTCAATGGGTTACCAGTTTGGTCTGAGATCCTTTTCTTACTTTCAGTTTATAAGTTAAAATCTTAATATAGAGCAATGAGCTATTAACTGCCATCACAAGCTGCATGCAAACCGCAAGGAAAATATTAAAGCAATATCATTTTTGGCCAGACTTTCGTTGTCCTAATATTGCAAAAGGGTGTCATTTGGGTAAAAATCACTACTTTTTATTAATGAAAACCCCTAACAATGGTGTTACATTTTAAATTCTGAATTCGTGCTTTTCCAGTCCAAGGACTGTTAAACTATACTGCCTACCAGTATAGATGACATGTGACTCCTACCTCTTGTAGGTCTCTGTCTTATGTAACATTTCCTATATACTGATTTTCACAGCGATGATTGTCCCTGTGCAATGCATGTGTGATGTAAAAAATGTTGACATCTTAAACTGGCATGAGTGGTGCTATAAAACGAAATGAATCTAAGAGATAGTGGTTATGGAGACTTGAGGGGCACTATCAAATGGTGGTTGTGAGGGAATCTGTGGTAAAGGTGGTCATTGGGGGGGCGCCAACAAACATTGTTGCACAGGGCGCCACCAGTGCTAAAGCCGGCCCTGGTTAGAAATGTGGCAGTGCAGGCACACAATCAGATTCAGATCGCGGCAATTGCATTACTCCCAGACAGGGATGTATGTCATTACAATGCGGGCTTTACACCGCGCTACCATTACGACGCAGCTTTCACAACGCAAGTCGTTAGTACGACTCGCGCTGGAGGCGCTGGATTTAGGAATAGTATGATTTACTATTCCAACTCCAGCCCACGTAACAGTAGGGAAGGTGTGGGAATAGTAAATCATGCTATTCCTTAGTATATAGCGCCATCCAGGGCAAGTCGTTGTAACAACTTGCGTTGTGAAAGCTGCGTCGTAATGGTAATGCGGTGTAAAGCCCGCGTTGTAATGGCTGTTTCCCCCCAGACAGTCCCCAAGGCCGGCCCAAGAAGAGACAGACAGTTACACACACAGTGCTATTAAAAAGGAGAGCTTCAGCTTAAAAGAGACGTGTCAAGGAGCGATCTCTAATCATGATTTATTTCAGAGCTGGTGTTCGCTACATTATTTATGTGTGACTGCACGAAATGTTCCAAAAAAACAAGCTCTCTTGCTTTGGCTTTTTCTTAGAAGGTTTGCCACTGATCTGTTAAACGTGGTACTGGTACAAGAAGAAAGGGAAGTCTAAAAACAATGATTTTCCATTTTAATTTCCAATGGAAACTGTTCTCTGATACTGAAAAAAACAACTTGGCAGAAGTTAGGACTTTACTCAGAAGGAATGCTATTACTTATGGTAAATCTGTTCGCAGGTTTAAGAAATATTTGTTGAAATAAGTCCTTGGTGTGCTTATGAAGGGGTACATTTTTCAGAAAAGGTAGTGATATCTGGACCGTTATGCACTAAAAATAAAAAATTACTTGCTGAGGGACCATTTTTTCCAGTCCGTCAATGGGGTACTGCAAAACCTGGTATGGTACTGCTGTAATTGACGTTCTGATTGGCCAGCCGTAACTTTTCATGAAAATGCTGTGATGGTCATGTCAGTACTCTGGGAATTTGCCATCTGTGTCCACTGGCGGACTTGGAGCGGAGGAGGTCCATGCGGTAAGTCGTGAGGGGGTGACACCATGAGTTACCCGCACCGGGTGACACCAACCCTAGTGACGCCTGCATGAATGTCATATATACTGGATTGGGCAGAGGACACGGGCCGAGATTCTTTCTAGAGATGCCGCAGATATATTTATTGGTGTGTCTTCGATAGGGTCAAGCTATCACTGGTGTTGGCTCTAAAAAGGGGGTTTAGGACTGCACTTGAGTTTTAGTGCGTGGCAATAATTAGGACCATTACGTAGAGGGCTGGACTGGGAATGGACCCGGGTGCATTGAAATGTGGGGTGAGGGGGGTTGAAAGGAGGGGTGCCCATCCACTAGATAAAGCAAAAACAGTGGATTGTTTTTTCGCTGCCATGTTCTGTAAGTGCCTTTAAAGAGACTGGGATTAAAACCGAAACGTACACACTTTCAACATGCCTACACACATCTCTTGTGGATGGCTCTCGCTTTTGTGTGTAGTTTATTTATGACAGAGTTTATATTATTCATGGTATTCATTGTTTTTTCGTCCATTCTGTTGTGTGTCATATTTATTTTGCTATAGTTATTGTTCAGTTCGTTTGGTGTGAATGCTATTCATGCTGTTCTTCAAAATCCATTTCATGAGGTGTCGCATTTGAAAAGGTGTAATCGTGACTTATTGGACCTCTCGTGTGGCAATCACCATTTCTACAAAATTCAGAGTGCGGTTTCATGGAGATGATGCACCTTCATAGGAAAATTTTAAGTGTAATAATTCACATAAATGCAAGTACTTCCTGTTGATTGTGTGGCACGTAACTATTCTCAATCATTGCTTTAGACAATGTGATTCGAATAGGAGCAAAGCCGGACTGCCTTTTCTAGTTCTATTTCCTTCTTAATTTTCTCTTGCAGAATGGGTATCACTTTCTTTCTCCACCCTACTAATGACTTATAGGGTAACTGTAAACAGCGTTTCTCGGCATATAGAGATTTAGCGTGCAAAAATTATGATTCCTGCTTTGAAAAAATTAATCTCGTTTCTAAATTGATTAATTTCCCATTATTTAGGATTGACTGTCAGGACCGCTTTCCTGCGCAGCACTTACATTTCACTGTCATTTATTTTTAATATAAATATTAATTTTAGAGTTTTTGATATAGTGCTGTGAGATATCGAAGCTTTACAACAAACGGTAATGGCATAAGATCTTGCACAGCCTCTACAAGTGCCAGAGAAATGACATAATAAACAAATGAATAAGGAAAGTGAGAGTTATCTACACTTATGGATGCCATCAGTATCACCGTGGAGCATTTCAAAGGATATGTAGTTGCCGGAGAGAACAGCAGTACACTGTTGGGGTACATAGGATAAATAGATATTGGTAACAAGCAGCAGTTTTGGGAAAGAGGACTTGGTGAGCGTGTGATTAGTTCACGAAGAGACTTTGTGCTCACTTGATTCTCAGGGTGGTATTGAGCTTCATCACTCACGATACGTTTCCGATCACATTCGGCTGGCAATTTACTATCAAGCTACGCAACCTATCTTCTTGCAGACGATTCCTTTTTCGTGATAGCTCAGACTACGAACACTCAAAGATGTATTTATTTATTTTATTTATTTATTTGTTACTGTGTTTTATAGAGCTCTTTACAGGAAACATAGCACTGTACAAAAAGGTAGAGAATCACCACACAAGAGATAAAAGGACACATATTTACAAATTACATTTACAGTTACTCATGATGAGACAGGTATTTACAGATTACATACACCATTACTTAAGACAAGATCCCAAGGTTTCTGGGTGGGGTGACTAGGTAATCTGAGGAGAGGCAATAGACAGACGCAGATCAGGGCCATAGTGGTGGTTGAGAGCAAAGTTTAAATGAGGAATTTACTCATAAGGAAGGTCTTGGCATCTTTTTTAAGCGGTCCAGAGAAGAAATTTTTCTGATGTCAGGTGGGAGAGAGTTCCATATTCTTTGAGCGGCTCCAGCGAAAGCCCGATTGTATGTTTTTTTTTTTTTTGCGTGCAGGTTGGAGCAAGAGGTTTTTTTTGTCGAAAGCGTGCAGGTTGGAGCAAGAGGTCTTTGGCAGCCCAAGAGTTTCTGATTCCTCCAGAAATCACAAGTTTCCGTGCAAGATATGCAGGGGAGTTTGAGTATATAGGCTTGTGTATGATGCATGATAGCTTGACCAGTATTCTTGGTTCAAAGGGAAGCCAGTTCAGAGCTTTCAAGTGTTGAGAAATATGGTTCAGTTTCCTTGTGCTGGTAAGTAGTCTGGCTGCGGTGTTGAGGCAGGCTTTTAACGGTGCCAGGGAGATCTTGGGTAAACTTGAGAGGGTAGAGCAGCCATATTCCAGTCTAGAGATGACGCGTGCTTGGACAGCCATTTTCAAGTCAGGAGCATCAAGGAAGGGTTTCATTTTCCTAAGGTAGCTCAGATGGTATCTGACTGATTTGGCCATCGAATTGATGTGGTCCCGCATTCCCAGGGATTTGGCCGAGTCCACGATGGTCAGTGGGCAATTTAAGGCTGTGATAGTATTAATCCATGTTTGAATCTCGTGGTTGGTATTAAGAGGGGAAACTAGGAGAAATTCAGTTTTCTTAGCGTTGAGTTTGAGATGATTGGAGGCGAGCCATTGGACAGTGAGTTTCAGGGCTTTGTTCAGGCAGAGAATCTCTTCAAGAGATGAGGTTTTGATGTAGATCTGAGTATCATCAGCATACATATGTAGGAGATATTTGCAGTGTGTAGCACTTTGGCGAGCGGTTCTAGGTAAAGGTAAAGGTTGAAGAGGGTGGGGGAAAGGGTTGAACCTTGAGGGACTCCAACCGTGACAGGAGAGGGTGCTGATAGATTGCCGTTGATTAGGAATCACCGTGATTGGTTTAGGAGGAAGGAACTAAACCATTCTAGAACAGTGCCATCCAATCCCATTCTGAGTTTGAGGCGTTCAAGAAGATTTTCATGGTTGTCCATTTCGAAGGCCGAGGATATCATCAACGATGTGGAGCATGGTGGTGTTAGTGCGGTGCCCAGGTATAAATCCGGATTGGAAGTTGAGGGAAGTTGTTGATGTGTTGAATTAGCTGCTGTTGCACACACTTCTCTATCCCTTTGGCTAGGAGGTGGATGCTGGAGATGGGTCGGAAGTTGTCAGGGGTAGCTGGATCCAGCGATGGCTTTTTCAAAATCGGGAGGACTTGCCTGGCTTTTAGAGAGTCAGGCATCGATCCCTGCTGGAGAGAGGCATTCATTATTGCAGTGCAGCTAGGAATAATGGAATGGGGGATGGCAGCTAGACAGTTGGAAAGGAGCGGGTCATTAAAATGGTTATTCGGTTTTAAGGAAGATAGGATTTTCGAGATGGAGTCTTCTTCTTATACTTTGAAGTCGGTTCAGTGAGCTTGATTTTTAGGTGGAGTCTGTGGGGGCATCGCGGCAGGAGGAGGCAGGTCAGGAAGGGGTTGAGAGTATGTGGCGGAACTGAGTTCGATTCCTAGGGTTTTGATTTTGTCAGCGAAGAAAAGGAGAATTCTTCGGAGGATATAGGAGACATGGGGGTTTCTTTCGATGTTTTGGCCAGTTTATTAGATTGGTGTTTGACCAGTTCCAAGAGCTTGTGAGCTCTGTTCTTGGCCTTCTCTAGTTCAGTTCTGAAAATGTTTTTTTTATTAATGGAGGATGTTCCTGTTATAGACATTTCTGGCCACAGGGAGAAGTTTTACATGTGCAGCAGAGGGGTGCTGCCACCAGGTTCTTTCAGATGGTCGGAGGGATCTCCTCTCATTGTTGAGGGATCCTGTGAACCAGGGGTTTCTGTCTTTGATTTGGGCTCTTTTCAGTTTTAGTGGGGCTAGATCATCCAGGATGTTCGATATAGTCGCAGAGTAGTGATCGTTGAGGCCACTGACCGTTGTGATATGCGAGTGGGGGAGGTCAGATTTGCAGTGAGTCTCAAGTTCCCTGAGGACCAGGTTCTTGGTGTCTCTGATCCAGCGTTTAGGAATCACTGGTTGCGGTGCCCTTGTCTTATGGGTGGCAGGTAGGAGAAAGGTAATGGCGTGGTGGTCAGACCTGTCGCATGGGTCTATAGAGATAAGCTTGACTATTGATTATTTAGAGATGATCCAGTCAAGAGTGGCCCCTTTCGCGTGAGTTGGGAGTGAGCAGGCATCTAAAATCACAAAGGAACATATCTTTAGCGTTAGTGGAGATCTTGGCTGTGAAGATTTCCATGAGGTGGTCAGTGAAGGAGTCGTTCATGTCTCGGGGGTGGTAAAAGATGTGCAGTTTACACAGTGGGATGGAGTTGCTGCGAACTGCGAGGGCGAGGTATTCACAGGATTCGGTGGTGTCTGCCAGAAGTTCAGTGACAAGACGGTTAGAGCGGTAGATGCAGGCAATGCATCCTCCTTTCTTGTTAGATTACCTGTCCATCTTTGCAATGTTGTAGTTTGGAGGGACTAGGCGGTCCAGGCATGGAGATGAGGATTTGTTGAGCCATGGTTCTGTTAGGATTGCTAAGTCAAAATGTTTGTGCAGGATAAGGTCTGCAATATCGGCAGCGTGCTTATCTGTCGATCATCAGTTGATTAAGAGACCAGACATAGAAGATTTGGAGGGAGTTTCGGAAGACTGGGCGGACAGGTGAACAGGCGCTCGATTACTTTTGGCCACAATTCTGTTGCAGAGGGTTGCTGGTCTGTTGAGGTTGATAGAGATCGTGCAGATGGCATGTTCGGCATTCATGTCAGGAGGATAAGGTGTAGTGGCCAGGATTTCCATTTCAGTGAGGTCAAGCAGACTAGGAATGGCAAGGGTAGAGTTGTAGGAGAGGGCAAGAGCAAAGGTTTCCTCCTCTGAGAGGTGTCATGGCTGCTTGCGGAGGTGAGGATGTCTCAAAGATAGCAGAAGAGGCTGTTTAGTGAACTCTGTGATATGCTACGTGGTGGGGTTTGGCAGGGGCATGAGGTTGGCGAAGGAGAGTTCAGCGAGGTGAGGGAGGTTAATGTGGTCCAGAATGGAAATCTGAATGCTCTGTGTTAGTTTGGCAGCTCTGGAGTGCATGGATTTGAGGTTCATGTAAGATGGAGGTGCTAAAGGGCAGGGGGCAGTGGTTCAGGGGCAGTTCTATCGGCATGTATAGGTTAAAGGGTGGAAGGCCTAGCTCGACCGATGATACCCCTGATGAAGGGCTTTTTGTATTGGCCTGAAATACATTGGGTTGGATTAAAAGTAAATTTTACAAGAATGTAATGACCAGCTCCTGCAAGGAATAAATATGCAAAAGGATCTTGTCTTTGGAATAAAATCGACTTGATCAAAAAGAAAACTGTATCTTTATAGTATATTGCAAGTTATATTGCTAGCGGAACACCTTTTGTTTTGAATTCTTTGTCTATTTAGTTTAAAATGTGGCCTACTATGGTTGTATAATATTGAAACCCCGATTGGGGACAAAGTAGTGCACACTGTTTCTAGACCGTCGGCTCTAGAAATGTTCACTATTAGAAAGTTTCGATGCAGTGCGACGGAGAGGTGCGCCATGCCGCGTACCTGCTTTGCACATTCACTATTAGAAAGTTGGCATTTTCCTGCCTTAGACCTCTGGTAACTGTAGTCTGTCTCTGGGCCACATGACTTGATGTAGTTGACAGTTGAGCTTTGTGTGTTTCTCTTAGACAGTCACACACAATGGAGAGCTTACGTGTGTCTGGATTGGCCATGACTGGCAGGATCTGAGGGAGTCGCAGGGCACAGCATACTAAGCTCTGCAAAGCCTCGATGCACAGAACTGACACTGGGCAGTGTGAAGCCTCACAAAGCAATGCCTTGCAGACCACACACCTGGATTTAAGGTATTTTTAAAAATAGGCCTAACCTGTTCCCTGTTGCCGGCCCATACACCATTGTGGTCAGCCTGAACTTGAGATTTTGTCCAAGCCCAGTGCAACTAGATAACCACAGTTGGTGCTTTGTGCTTTATGATGCGATTTTCACTAGAATCTTTAGGATTGCATATCTCTGGTTCTACTAATTGGATATTTGTTGTTTAGGTCTTGTTTTATTTATTAAAATAACGGTGTTTCTAACTAACTTGTGTTGGATCCTTTTATTGTGTAATGTGTTTCTCTTCATTACTGTTTGAAGCATTGTACAACATATGCTCCACATTGCCTCAGAGTTAAGCTTGATTGTTCTGTGCCAAGCTACCAAGGGGGTGAGCACAGGTTAATTTAGGAATGACTTGTTCCTCAACCTGACAAACATTGTGGTTTGTTGCATGACCAGGGCTCACACCCACGTCAATCAACAACTCAATTTCTTACAACCTGCCAGGAGAATCTCTCACCCAGAGGTATAACAAATAAGTTAAATACTGGGGAATAAAGACAGATACTTGCAGTACTGCAGATGGAGCAGCAATCGGAGCGGATACAGAATCATCTGTTTCAATACGCTGTATTTAGCAATGCACAATATATACCTGATAAAGTACCGCCTACCATACAATATAAAGATTTTGCAAGTCACCTTTGAATTCCATAACTTTCTAAAACTCTGCCTTCAGAATCATTCCTTTATAAAGTTCTAGAACGGAAAGCTGACTTGCAATATCATTATAATGTATGGCAGGGATACTTTTTCTCGTATAAAACATGGTTGCACCATCACCATTCACACAAACCACTTAAATCCTTGGTATGTAACTATTTCATATAAAAGACCGAGCATGGATGGAAAAATGACGAAGAAAAAAGAATCTCTAGTGCAAAATTTAATGTGTAAAAAAACATGAGATATGTGTTGCAAGAAGATATAAGATTAGATATCAGTTTATACAGGTCTGTTTTTTTTAAAGACAAAAAAATCGCAGTAGCTCTGAATGTGTAGAAACACGCAGAAATATTCCAACTTTTCCATAGTTATCTAAGGAATGCAAAAAATATCCATGTTGCTATAACTATCTCCTGACTACTCATCTCTCTACAGCTAGAAAAAGAGAACTGGAAAACTATGTTTCATTTTACTTCCAGCAGGTAGAGCTGTCAGCCTTGAGGTGGTCTTATCCCAAACTTTTTGTCTTCACTTGTCAAATTTAGCTGAAGTCTTTTTGTAGGCCTTAAGACTCTGCTCACTTTACCAATGCTAACTAGTTCTAAAGTGCTTGTACTCCCACCTTTAAACATTGTGAAACTGGTTTACATCCATTTGGCACATTTAATGTACTTGAAAGTCACTAATAAAGTAGTACAGCAGGGACCCAGGGCCCGTACATCAAATGCCACTAGTGGATCTGCAAACACAAGTAGATGATGGACGGAGCGCTGAAACTTTTCTGACACTCACCCCCAGTCACAGATCTGGGTTGAATCCATCACTGTTCTTAGCTCACTTCACCACCCCAGTTCTGACACAGCTATATACAAATCAGTCCTGACCCTGTGCCACATGGGACCAGTCCAGCCTGAACTACCAAGCCATGTCTTCCCTGGACCAGAAACACGCATCCTGGAACCGGTTTCGGGCTAACAGCCCTCATCAGCCAGGCTAGCTTGAATCCAGTGGCAAAGTGAGCAAGGGACCCACGTCTGGGCATACCCTGCCAGCTTAGGGTGAACAAAGCAAACACAAGGAGATGATGGACAGAGCACTGAAACTTTTCTGACACTCACACCCAGTCACAGATCTGGGTTGAATCCATCATCGTTCTTTAGTTCACTTTACCACCCCAGTTCAGACACAGCTATATACAAATCAGTCCTGACCCTGTGCCACATAGGACCAGTCCAGCCTGAACTACCAAGCCATGTCTTCCCTGGACCAGAAATAATCATCCTGGAATCGGTTTTGGGCTAGAAGCCCTCATCAGCAAGGCTATCTTGAATGTTCTCCATGCCACTGGAGCCAAGCTATTTGGCTGATGAGGGGTGACCTCATCAGCCTGGGGAGGACCTGGCCTGGCAGTTCGGTCTGGACTGTTCCCATTAGGCAGGGTCAAGACTGAGATGCATATGGCTGGGTTCAAACTGTAATGGCATTGGAATGGCATGGTGATAAAAAAAAACAATGGAATTCGGGCCAGATCTCTGTAATGGGGTGAATGTATGACATTGTTCTGCATCAAGTGTTCTTTTTGCATTTGCACCCCAAGTGGGACGGGTAGGCCCAGACGTGGGTCCCGTGTTCTCCATGCCACTGGAGCCAAGCGATCCTGGCTGGTGAGGGGTGAAACCTCGAATACAGTCCTAGGATGCTTGGTTCCATTCCAGGGAGGACCTGGTCTGGAAGTTTGTGCTGCACTGTTCCCATTGTTTTTTATAACAACAAGGGACCCCAAATCAGTCAGCACGGGACCTCGGGGAGCAATTTTTTCAAACAACAGTGGTTCCATGTATAATCCAGTTGACAATCAATAAATATAGACAAAATCAATTCTATATTTTAGAATGACATGTCCAGCCGGACAGAGGTCCTTCAAGTTAACTTAATAAACAGAATTTTCCAGGATAAAACAAGGATACCTTCCACAACGCCCCTGTGTGGTACACAAGCCTGTGCCCAACACTTGCGGGGTGATTACAGTTGGAGAAAAATAGGAAAGGTTTCAAGGCAAAGAAACGTTTTTCTGTTTACATATTCAATTTACAGAAAATATCAAATAGCACCATTACATTAATTTAGCAATCAAATATTTGTATACGGTGCTGTGAGCAAGTCGACGGCGTTTCGGTCCCCCTAAAGGGTCATGGGAACCATCATCAGGACAAACAAATAATTGCCTTTTTCACAAAACCTCAAGTTGCCTAGAAGTAAAATAAGGAGAAAAATACAATCTTTAAGAACAGAGTACCAATAATTTGGATTTAAGATAAAGTGACTCTTAGTGCAGAGTGCATATGATCGTTATCCAAGTGAAGATATCACACTGTCTCTATGAGTGAGGAAGGGGTGGCGGCGCGGTGAACTTAGTAGATCTATGTTCTTTGGGCATGTGTCAAAAATGTTAACCCGTGCCTATTGTGAAAGTGCCTTATTGGTCTCGGTGGTAGTTATGGGTATGTAACTAAGTCCGCGGGGTACCGTTTGAGGTAAGCGTGGCGACCTAGTAATTCCTAGTAAGGTTGTGCCTTGTAAAGTGGTTTTAACCCTATCCCAATCATGGCTGCGGGATTTGCACTACTTACCGAGGCAATGTGACTGTCATATGGACAAGTCGATGCTCAGAGTCCATATGTCCGTCATTGTTGTGTTTGCAGTGTCAGCGCTGATTTGCATATCGCCATTGTCTAACCCAGGGTGTTGTGGAGTGGAAAAACGATGGATTTGGGCCCAGATCTTTGGACTGGGGTGAATGTGTGACATTGATCCACATTCTGTCCATCATTGTTGTGTTTGCAGACTTGAGTTGATGACTTTAATGCTTACCCAATATCTCAAATCCAATACTATTCCACTTGGCCTTCAAGTCAGAAATATTCCGGGGGTCTTTACTGACAATCCGAAGTATATATTAGGCTTTAGCAGTATAGGCACCACCTGCTCCAGGCATTGGCTGGTCCTAGGTATAGAAACTGCAGGCGAGGAACTTAAAAAACTTGAGGAGACCATCAAAGACTTAGAAAAGAAATATCAAATGATAAAGCAATCACTGATACAAAGGCCCTCCTTGAAAAAATTGAGAAAACAGTCTCTGAATTCCACCATATAGAGCAAAATAAAAAATCAAATAAGGTTAAAAAAGACATTAAAATCTTCACTCTCGAACGTACATACCCCTATTTACATAAAGATTTTTATACAAATCGTAACTTTCACCAGCATCAACAAACCCCGAGACCCTGGGGACGTTTCAATAAAAGAAATACTGTGGTGGGTTTCACTGACTCCTCAGCAGACTCATCTGACAGTTCAGATCCTGGTGAGGGAGGAAGTGGCCCCACACGTAATCAGATTCCTTTTTTATCCAGAGGCAATCCAGAACCCCAAAAGAGAGGCAAGGTCAAACAACAACAAAGATGACACAACCCCCCGGGGGAACGCCAGACCAGGCAGAAATTTTATCAGTGGTAACAGACAATACCAATCTGAATACTGTCCCCATTTTTAATATTTCTAACCACACTCTGACCACCCAAGAGCTATCCATCCTTAGCAAAGGATTATCCTTTGTTCCAACAACCTACCCGAACTTTTTGAATCTCCAATCTGAACTACTAGGCTTCTTCCGCAAATTGAGACTACGCTCATACTTTGAACTTAATCCCTCGGAACCAAAAATTGTGACAACTCCATTCCGACCACCATCAACTTTCTCACCTACATCTAACATGATCCCAAAAGAGATTATAACTTTTGAAAATGTCATTCTCAAGGAAATCACCAATATAGAGAAGTCCCATCTCTTTATACCATATAACATCTCCTTGGATGAGAAGTCAGCAATCAATTCCCTCAGGAATAACACTAACTCGATTATCAAGTCAGCAGACAAGGGGGGAGGAATAGTTCTCCAGGACATTGGAAACTATAAAAAGGAGCTTTTACGTCAAGTATCCAACACTGACCATTATTGCAGACTGCGTTGCAACCCCACCAAAGATATTCAAAAGCTTATTATGGACATTACTAATGAAGCTCTGGAGAATGGCATTATAAGCAAACATGAATACAATGTCTTAAACGTCACCAATCCAAGAACTCCTGTTCTTTATACATTACCTAAAATTCATAAACAGCTGGTTAACCCTCCAGGCAGACCAATACTGTCTGGGTGTGGTTCAGTCTTAGAACCTCTGGGCCACTATGTTAATTTCTTTTTGAAGGATTTTGTACCGGCAACTGCGTGCCATATTAGAGATAGCATGCATATGATCAATTTGATTGAAAATTACTCCTTTGACCCTCAACACAAGACCCTATGCACATTAGACGTGGAGTCTCTTTATACAAATATTCCTCAGAAAGACTCACTACTTGTAATGGAAAGCATACTAAACACTAGGACACGTCCCCATAGGGTACCTACCCTATTCATAATACAACTATTGGAGATCTGTCTTACCCAGAATTTCTTCCTTTATGACTCGGACTACTACCAGCAGGTACGTGGTTGCTCCATGGGTGCTATTTTTGCGCCTACCCTGGTGATTCTATACATGGACTGGCTGGAAACCCATATCATTTTGTCTAGTAGTAACCCATTCCATCAGGGTATACACACCTGGAAGCGCTACATAGACGACATCTTCTTAATCTGGGGAGGTTCCATTGAGGATTTCCCAGGGCTAACACACTGGTTAAATAACAACTGTAATGGCCTTACGTTTACCTTATCCTACAACAAAGATAGTATTCCCTTCTTAGACCTGACCATCCAACATCAGGAGGGTACACTATATACATCCTTGTTCCGCAAACCTACAGAAAGGAATACCCTCCTCAGCTATAATAGCTGCCATCCCAGGGCACTAAAGGACAGTCTTCCTTATTCGCAATTCCTAAGGCTAAGGAGGAATTGCTTTAAGAAAGAGGATTACTTTATTGAGGGTAATACCTTATCCGAGAAATTGAGATTTAGAGGCTACCCAAGACGCCTGATAAAAAACTCCATGAAGAGGGCTTGGTATTGTCCCCTTGACACTCTCCTGGAACCCAAACCAAAAGAAACGAATGAAAAAATAGTATGTGTAACCACCTTCTCTGCCATATCCAACCGTGTAAAACAATGTATAAAAAAGAATTGGCATATTTTGAATTCGGGCCCTCTCAACTGGGAAACTCCGCTCTTTGCTTTTAAGAAACGCAGAAATCTTAAAGATCAATTGATCAGGGCAGCATTACCACCTGCAACTGGTAGAAATATCACACTACATGACCACTGGTCATTACAACCCATACGTGGTCATTCCAAATGTGGCTCATGCGTGGTCTGTGACTTTGCAATTGAGGGTAAAGAATTTGTTTATAAAAATGTGAAAAATGAATTGTATACCTTTACAAATTGTAACAGTTGTAATCTCGTTTATGCTATCCTCTGTCCGTGCAACCTTATAGATGTTGGACAAAAAAAGCAGAAAATAAAACTGCGAATATCCCAACATCGCAGCCGCATTAGGTGCAAAACACCAAATGCACCC
Organism: Lissotriton helveticus; assembly: GCF_964261635.1. Lineage (NCBI taxonomy): Eukaryota > Metazoa > Chordata > Amphibia > Caudata > Salamandridae > Lissotriton > Lissotriton helveticus. The sequence goes on from NC_136061.1 coordinate 519,413,126, forward strand.
CTGGTGGAACATTTTTTAAGCAAAGGGCATACTGAAAATGAGATCCGCTGGACAGTCATCACGCAAATCGTCATACCACCAAGAGGAGGCGACCTAACTCGTATGCTTAACAGAGAAGAATTGAGGTGGATTTTGAAGACAGACAGCCTGAACTCTGGCTTGAACCTGCAAGAGGAGTGGACTGCTTTAATCTGATTTCTTAAAATGTTTTAAAGACTCTGCACAAAGCGCCAAGTAATTCATTGTTCAAAAGAGAAAAATTCTGAAACTGCTATTTTTGAAATGTCACCTTGCATGTTAAATCACTATAGACATCACCTAAGATGGCTTCCACAACATGCTCCCCTCGTTTATTTCTATGCCCACCACCTCACGTGCACTGTCCAATCACAACACACTCGCCCCTTTTTCACTTCCTGGTCCGTGAACACGATCACGCCAGGGAACATCCACATGACCGTCTATATCGGTGAGTTATCCAACCCTGAGTGGCTACATGCCCTGACTGTAACCTTGCGATCTAGGTTCTTAGACAATCCTTCGTTTTTACAGGCTTACCCTGGTGTCCGGTTACGATTGTGTAACTCGGCAACCCACGTTTCACTCGGGTAAGTTTTTCTGCATGGCACGAACCGAGGAGTGTCTCTTGGATAACTTCGTCCTCTAAAATGTAGATTATCCTCCCATACAGGGTTACAGGTCCGGACTACTCTGAGCATCGACTTGTCCATATGACAGTCACATTGCCTCGGTAAGTAGTGCAAATCCCGCAGCCATGATTGGGATAGGGTTAAAACCACTTTACAAGGCACAACCTTACTAGGAATTACTAGGTCGCCACGCTTACCTCAAACGGTACCCCGCGGACTTGGTTACATACCCATAACTACCACCGAGACCAATAAGGCACTTTCACAATAGGCACGGGTTAACATTTTTGACACATGCCCAAAGAACATAGATCTACTAAGTTCACCGCGCCGCCACTCCTTCCTCACTCATAGAGACAGTGTGATATCTTCACTTGGATAACGATCATATGCACTCTGCACTAAGAGTCACTTTATCTTAAATCCAAATTATTGGTACTCTGTTCTTAAAGATTGTATTTTTCTCCTTATTTTCCTTCTAGGCAACTTGAGGTTTAGTGAAAAAGGCAACTATTTGTTTGTCCTGATGATGGTTCCCATGACCCTTTAGGGCGACCGAAACGCCGTCGGCCTGCTCACAGCACCGTATACAAATATTTGATTGCTAAATTAATGTAATGGTGCTATTTGATATTTTCTGTAAATTGAATATGTAAACAGAAAAACGTTTCTTTGCCTTGAAACCTTTCCTATTTTTCTCCAACTGTAATCACCCCGCAAGTGTTGGGCACAGGCTTGTGTACCACACAGGGGCGTTGTGGAAGGTATCCTTGTTTTATCCTGGAAAATTCTGTTTATTAAGTAAACTTGAAGGACCTCTGTCCGGCTGGACATGTCATTCTAAAATATAGAATTGATTTTGTCTATATTTATTGATTGTCAACTGGATTATACATGGGACCACTGTTGTTTGAAAAAAAAGCACTGTTCCCATTGGGCACAGGGTCAAGCCTGATTTGCACATGGCTGGGTTCAAACTGGAATTGCATGGGGAGCAAAAAATGATGGATTTAGACCTAGAGCTCTGTACAGGGGTGAAGGTTTGACATTGTACTGCATTCTGTCCATCAATTGTTTTTTTGCATTTGTCACCTAGAGTGGGACGGGTATGTCCAGATGTGGGTCCCATGCTCTCCATGGCACTAGAGCCAAGGTATCCTGGCTGATGAGGGGCGAAACCACAAAACCGCTCTGAAGATGCTTTTTTCAGTCCATGGAGGACCTGGCCTGGCAGTTCGGGCTGGATTGTTCCCACTGGGAACAAGGTCAAGACTGATTTGCATATGGCTGGGTTCAAACTGGAATGGCATGGTGAGCAAAACAACAATGGATTTAGGGCCAGATCTCTGTACTGGGGTGAATGTATGACATTGTTCTGCATTCTGTCCATCAACTGTTCTTTTTGCATTTGTCACCCCGAGTGGGACGGGTAATCCCAGACTTGGGTCCCTTGCTCTCCATGCCGCTGGAGTCAAGCTATCCTGGCTGATGAGGTGTGAACCCCGAAACTGATCCTAGGATGCTTTTTCCAGTCCAGGGGGGACCTGGACTGGCAGTTAGGGCTGGACTGTTCCCATTAAGCACAGGGTCAAGACTGATTTGCATATGGCTGGGTTCAAAATGGATTGGCATGATGAGCAAAAAACCAATGGATTTAGGGCCAGATCTCTGTACTGGGGTGAATGTATGACATTGTTCTGCATTCTGTCCATCAATTGTTCTTTTTGCAATAGTGGGTCTACAGCACTGATTGTGTCACCCCGTTAAGTAGTATTTGAAAACATGTCTCAGTTTTCTCATTGTAACCTGTGTGTACAGTTTCAAGCTTCATTTTTACCTGCTAAAATAAACCTTTTAACAATAGTTGGTGACCAACTGGTAAACCAGACTCAAAGTGCCCAACTTTCAAGCCTGCAGGCTTCCAAGTTTAAACCAAAATCAGCAATGGTGAAATGATTACTAAAAGCAAAAATAATACTATTCAGTGTTTCAATTGCTTTATTGAAGTCATGATAATGTGAGTATTCAAAGTTCATGCAGAATACTGCTGCAGAAAAATAGCAATAGAATCTAACATTTCAATATTCATCGCACATACACAGTTGTGTCCAAAAGCCAATGAATTTTAAGAGAAATCCTTCATCAGGGGTAACTGAAATACGAAACATAAAAACGTCCATTCAGAACAGTCTGTTGGGAACTAGGGGTAATATTTTAGCAATTGATCACTGTGTCACCTGTGACGTGTGAATCCAACTGCAGGTTCAACATGCCTTAAAGCTGCTTGCCAAAATTCATACTTAAGTGAAATGCAACGCCAAAGTCCCCCAAGTGTGTTTATTGTGCATATTCTTAATGATCCAATGTTTCATGCATGCCAAAATGCTAGGTGCTACTTCAAAATCCCTTTGCATTTTAAAAAGCTGATCTGTCACAATTGCAACACAATTCTAAAAAGTGTTAACATGCAGTGGTTACACTAATATTCTAGGAAGATCACGTGCACAGCGGTGAGACACGGAAGGAAAGTGTATGGTTTACCTTGCAAAGCTGACAAGAATATGACCTCTCTCGCAGGTGAAATCATGAAAGTGCTCCATGAAGAAGACCATTGTATTGAGTGTCTTTTAAAGTAACTGCATGGTTCATGGTAGCGTGTGACATGCAAATAGAAAACATGAACGATATGTAAACGGTACATATCTCTTTACCCAGTATCTTGAACATATCGGTTATTCAAATGTAAAGGATGGCAGCAGAAAAATTCAAAGTGGCATCAAAATGTGCAGAGCTGCCCATGTCTGGAAATATAATCAAATATGTTGGCAAAGCAGCAATAAAACACAATAGAATTAGTAAATTACATAAACAGTAACAGTTTGTGACAGTAGTTAACGTACATAACCATGGCAAAATTGCATATATGCTCTTTGAACAAAAATCGATGAGTGTAAAAAGACACTTTTGAGTGGTAATCAAGTTGCATTTGATCAATCCCACTTAAACTATGCAAAGTGACATGGTGAGCTACATGGGTATATAACAATAGTGTAAAGGATTCCAGAACAACCCTGTTACTTGGAAATATGACAAAACTCTGCATATGTAAAATGTTATAGCTAATGATCAAGGACCCTATGACTGTACACCATATGACTGCCAATCATGGCTGGGTGGCAGTTATAGAAAGCAACGCATCTTCATTTTGTCTTTTATCTCCTGGGGTAAAAGAGTACTGGATTTTCCTACACGTAGCGCTACTTCGCAGACTGTGCCCAGGGTAAAATCAGATAGGCTCACTTGTGTAACCACCTTCTCACTTATCTCTAATAAAGTGAAGAACATTATCTAAAAAAAAAGGATATTCACCCCAAATCAGTAAATGATTGAATAATTTCTCTTTTTTATATAGTACTGGAACCCATCCTAAGAGACAGATTTGTGCATACTATAAATATTGACCTGACAGCTACAATGAGCACTCTTACCTTGCTTTGGGGCGTACCACCTGTCATGATAAATTACCCATGGTGCAGATGTTCAGCCTGTCTATTCACAAGTAGCTACAAAGAGATAGATATCAGGACTAACCACCCATGAGTAATTAAGACCCACACCTATTGCAATAGCTATAATTTTGTATACATGATCACATCCCCCAATTCTCTAAGACATGTGACACGACTTCCTGCACAATGCTTATTAGGTTCAGTGAGCACTGTAACAACATTAGATGCAAAAAGAATTATACCTGTATGACAAACCAATTTTTAAGACTAGCAGGCACATGCATCAAAGATTTTTGCGATCGCAAACAGTGTGATTCGCAAAAATCATCCGTTGGCGATCACAAAATTAGCATTTGCGATGCATCAAGGGTCAATGCCCTCGCAATTTGAGAATTCACAATTAATTGCGAGTTCTCAAGTTGCGATTGCATTTAAGGAATCGCATGTTGGATTCTTTAAATGCAATGCAAGAACCTCTTTGAAGTAGCGATTTCGCTACTAGGGGTCGCAAATTACCATGAAGTTGAACTTCATGGTAATTTGCAAAAACTTTGAAAAATGCACTAAAGTGCGTTTTTCAAAGTTGTAGGTTACACACACACACTTGTCCTTGGGACTTGTGTGTGTGCAACATTTTTGCACTGATCAATTTCAGGTGTGCAACAGGGAGTCCTTTTGACACCCTTGCACCCTTGCACCCTTGAAATTGCATGCGCAATTTGCGAGTACCAATTGGCACTTGCAAATTGTGCATGCAATTTCCCATTTATTCCTATGGGCTGGTATGCCCATAGGAATGAATGGGGAGCCATTCCTTATTTGCGAATCACAATTTGTGACTCGCAAATAAGGAATGTATAGGAATCGCTATTTTAATTGCGATTCCAACATGCATAGGCTTTTGTGAGTCCTTAATTGCGATTCCTTAATAATCGTAATTAAGGACTCGCAAAATCCTAGCCTGAACTCTCTGTTGAAGACCTTTCCCCTACACCACACTGCAACAATAATGCAGACCCTCCTAAATAAGAAACAACAATAGCTATATATTCTGTATAACCCATATTCTTGGGATTATAGATAAAATACCTTGGTTTCCCAGGTCACCCCATAGTTACTAAATAACAGCTTTATTTAAACTATGCATGTTAGGTGGATGAATGAGGGTCCTACTCACATGTACATACTCATTTTCTGTCACCATTGAGATTAAAATCCAAGTCATACTTTTCGTCCTGTAGGTTATGCTGATGTGAACTGTAATATACAGTATAAAGAAACGTAGAAGAAATCTCTGATTCTAAAGTGATACCTTCCATTTCTCAGGGTATGTAGATATGAATTTAAATATACCAATTGGCACTTGCAAATTGTGCATGCAATTTCCCATTTATTCCTATGGGCTGGTATGCCCATAGGAATGAATGGGGAGCCATTCCTTATTTGCGAATCACAATTTGTGACTCGCAAATAAGGAATGTATAGGAATCGCTATTTTAATTGCGATTCCAACATGCATAGGCTTTTGTGAGTCCTTAATTGCGGTTCCTTAATAATCGTAATTAAGGACTCGCAAAATCCTAGCCTGAACTCTCTGTTGAAGACCTTTCCCCTACACCACACTGCAACAATAATGCAGACCCTCCTAAATAAGAAACAACAATAGCTATATATTCTGTATAACCCATATTCTTGGGATTATAGATAAAATACGTTGGTTTCCCAGGTCACCCCATAGTTACTAAATAACAGCTTTATTTAAACTATGCATGTTAGGTGGATGAATGAGGGTCCTACTCACATGTACATACTCATTTTCTGTCACCATTGAGATTAAAATCCAAGTCATACTTTTCGTCCTGTAGGTTATGCTGATGTGAACTGTAATATACAGTATAAAGAAACGTAGAAGAAATCTCTGATTCTAAAGTGATACCTTCCATTTCTCAGGGTATGTAGATATGAATTTCAATATAAAGTATGAATAAACACATACTTCTCCCTGATCTGATGAGGTCTCTCTCTTTTCTAGAATGCTAATCTACATCAGCATTTGCCCCTCTGTAGTTTATAAACCAAGTCCCCCAAACAAAGAAGAAGTCAATATTAATAAACACCTCTTGCACCATGTAAAAGAGATTCATCCCTCACCAGCAAATATTGTGAACAGAGGCACACCAGCCCTACTTTCCACTATACAGTTGGTGCCTCAGAGATTATTTTCCCAATGTATGCAGCTGATAAAAACGACTAAAGGCACTTCTGCTTGGATGGCAGAATTAGGCCCAGTATTCTTTGTGGGGCTCTATTTCACAAGTATCAATCAACAAGCATTTCAGCAAGCACAGCAGCGGTGGCCGGCTTAGGTAAGCGCAGTGGGGGAAGCCGACAGACGACAAAATAGGTATTATTTATTTATTTATTCACTTATTTATTTATACCAATTCCATCGGCTGTTAACTTTCCCAACTCCCACCCCTCCCCACCACCCCAGCGCGTTTACCTGTGCCGGCTGCCGCTGGAGCACAGGTTAAGGACAAAGAAACGTCGGTAAGAGTCAAACACTAAAATTGTAGGGTGAGACCTTTGACGAAGTAAGCACATAAAGGGGATCCTTTTTTGTGCGCAATGGATTCCTTCATTTCTACTCTTCCGTGGACATTCACTAACATGACTGCCTTTCATTACATTTCGTGTGAGTATAAATAGGGCTTCTCTTGTTCAGTTCTCTATAATGTCCCTTCAATCATGTAAATTGTAAATGTAAATTGATACTTGTATAGCGCACTACTCACCCGCAAGGGTCTCAAGGCGCTTGTACGAATACCGCGGTGGAACCCATCCTGGCTTTCCCTGTGAGGTGTCCACTCCTGGGCACCCCCAAGGTGGAGGCCAGGCATCCTTAGCATTGTGGGGATTAAGGAAGCTATTGCCCAGAGTTGCAGAGTGGGACTCCATGATTGCAATAGGCACCAAGGCAAGAATTATCAGGTCCGTGGAATTTTGAGCCCAAGACCCGCCGAGGCGGGGAATTGAACCCTGGTCCCAGGCTAGACCGCTGCATCAGGGTCTGCTGCTCTAACCATTGAGCCACACTTCTCCACTCCCCTTCTTCATAGGCAAGCAAGAGTTAGACAGAGTGTGCGTAGTATATTAGCAAGGTTTTTCACCAATTTTTAGTGGTTTGCAGTGATTACAGTTAGCTGAATGCAGCACATAGCTGAATGCAGCACGTTATAGGAAGCGATTTTGGATTCTTCATTGTAGGATTTTTAAATTTGATGTCAATTCTTTGGTGAGTGTGGGGTGGCCAATGATGAAGCATGACACCAAGGGCGCTCTGTAAGGCCATTCCTTACAATTTGTTGTAATGGTTGGGTCCTGGCATTCCTCATTCTTCAATGATAAGGTAATTCCCACAACTAGGACACTGAGGACCTATAATCTTATATTATCATATTTCCTACTTGTGTTTTAGAAACTGACTTGGGAGGATGCAAATGATGGCAACTCAACCCTTCCACCTTTGGTGTTCACCCACTTCAAAGGAAAATATTCCAACAATCACAGGACATCAGTCAGAACAGGTTTAGATTGGAATTCTGATTGGTAAAACTATTGCTCGTCTGCAAATCTGCTGTATTGAAATACTATATCAGTGTTTTAAAAGCCCCTGACAACTCGTTGAAGGCACTTTTGAAAGGTAAAACACAAACAATTGAAGAAGGGTCTGAGGGAAATTTAAAGACCTGCCCAGTTCGTATCCCCCTAACTGTAATCCTAACAACAAAAGAACCGGCGGTCTATAACCGAGCTTCAAGTACTCCGAGCTGCTGCAAAACTCCTACATAAGTGAGTTAGGCGCTAATAGAGCTACATAAGTCTCTATATTAGAATGTGTGCCAGGACAAACCTGTCGAAGGACCTACTGAGATTGTTGGTAAGACCCGTACAGAGATGTGTTGGATTCCCATCAACTAGGTATGTAGATCAAGTGTTCTCATTTGGTCATCCAAAAATGAGGTGGTATGTCTCTTGATCAATGAGACCCATCCATCGCCCTTACTCAATTGGGTCGCACCATCAATCGCTAAGGTACCCATGAACAAATGATAAAGATGGGATCGAGTGCAGTGCAAAAATCAAAAGATGTGTGAGTTAAAAACAAGGGGTAATAGGATCAATAGGCGAAAAACTCCAATGTAATTTGTCCTTTCCCTCAAACAAACAAGAACAATGCAGAGGAAGCAGTCTAAACATATAACTGCATTTACAAGGCCAACATGTTTCAGCCGGTAGGGACAAGATCCCATGGCTTTCTTCAGGGCCAGAGTTCTAAGCATTAGCTACTGCATACATAAAGTGAACGTAACGACAATCTGTAAAGGATATACATAAATAGTCCAAAATCGTGTTCCTCTGTACCAAACGGTGTCTCTTACATCTGAATAGTACAGGGAGTGTACCTCACCTCTCCTGGAACCCAGATCAGGAAAAAGGAGGCCCCGCTCTGTCCGGCGTTGTCTCATCGCAGGACCCGAGCTTGGTGGAAGGGTTCCAGGAGAGGTGAGGTACACTCTCTGTACTATTCAGATGTAAGAGACACCGTTTGGTACAGAGGAACACGATTTTGGACTATTTATGTATATCCTTTACAGATTGTCGTTACGTTCACTTTATGTATGCAGTAGCTAATGCTTAGAACTCTGGCCCTGAAGAAAGCCATGGGATCTTGTCCCTACCGGCTGAAACATGTTGGCCTTGTAAATGCAGTTATATGTTTAGACTGCTTCCTCTGCATTGTTCTTGTTTGTTTGAGGGAAAGGACAAATTACATTAGAGTTTTTCGCCTATTGATCCTATTACCCCTTGTTTTTAACTCACACATCTTTTGATTTTTGCACTGCACTCGATCCCATCTTTATCATTTGTTCATGGGTACCTTAGCGATTGATGGTGCGACCCAATTGAGTAAGGGCGATGGATGGGTCTCATTGATCAAGAGAGATACCACCCCATTTTTGGATGACCAAATGAGAACACTTGATCTACATACCTAGTTGATGGGAATCCAACACATCTCTGTACGGGTCTTACCAACAATCTCAGTAGGTCCTTCGACAGGTTTGTCCTGGCACACATTCTGATATAGAGACTTATGTAGCTCTATTAGCGCCTAACTCACTTTTGAAAGGTACCTTGGAGACTCCAGGCACTCCCTGGCACTCCCTGGCATCAGATCGAAGAAACAGGGTTAAAGAACATCGATAGTCCCTATTGTTCTTAATAGAGGAATGTTGGTAATTTTGAGGTCCCAGAATTTCATTAAAGTATTTCGCTATCCTTCTACCCCTGAACAGCTCTTACCTGGTGGGAAAGCCTCCATCATATCTATCACTTACTAGACGGACTGGCCGTGAGATTCTGTGCAGAGAATATTAGGCTTACCAGTGACAGAATGTAATTCAGCATGGGTCCACTAGGGTATGGGAGGGGTCTGCAGGCTGTGCAGCTACACAGCTGAATCATGGCTGCACCACCTGTGCTGCTGCCTTACGTTTAACTCAGTAAGGAGGAAAATACTGATCTTCCGGTGCTAGGCGCTCACTGCCTGGAACCATCTGCCCTTTGCCTCTCAATCCAGACCATGTGCCCTATCGAGGTGCGGGAAATTCGTTGAAGAACTCAGGGCCTTGCTGCAAATTCAAATCATCGGCTCTCACAAGCCCAAGGTCCATATGTATCAAGCTAAATTGCATTCGCAAATGCTGCAATTCGTATTTCAGCTTTTGCGATTGTAATTTAGCTGTGTGCTGTGTAGGTAGGCCAATACCTATTTGCAAAATAAGGAATCGGAAAACTTGAGGGGCCAGATGTAGGAGCCCAAATACCGGTCGGTAACGGACGATTTCGGCCGTTACCGACCGGTATTTAAGAATTGGCATGTAGGGGCCCAATTTTACCGATTCGGTATTTTACCACCCAATCCAATTGGGTGGTAAAATACCGAATCCAGGTGTGCGTGCACATGTGTGCATGCACACCTATGCCATGTGACAGACAGACATGCCCTTAGGGCATGTCTGTGTGCCACATGGCACACATGCCTGTATTTGGGGTGCTAGATGGTGTCAAAGTGACACCCCCTGCACCCTTGCTGAAATCGGTATTTACCGAATCGGTAAATACCGATTCGGTGTTGCCCATTGATTCCTATGGGCTTCAAGGCCCATAGGAATCAATGGGCAACACCGAATCGGTATTTACCGATTCGGTAAATACCGATTTTTACAGATTCGGTAATTCAATTACCGAATTTACCTACATCTCCCACCTTCTATTTTACCGATTCATAAATACCGAATCGGAAAAATTCGGTATTTATGAGTCTGTAAAATAGAATTACCTACATCTGGCCGGAGATTCCTTATTTTGCGCAAGCATTTAGAGAATCGCAATTTCCAATTCCCTAAATGCTATGCTTGTAGGCATTGCAAATTGGGATATTGCCTTAAGGAATCGCAAATTACCACCAACTACAAGTTGGTGGTAATTTGTGATTTCCTTTAAAAAATGACTTTTTTGCTTTTTTCGAAGTGCCATGTGGCACACATACATGCCCTTAGGTTGCACATGCACATTTCGGGGGTGCAACAGGGTATCCTTTTAGAACCCATGCACCCTTGAAATTGCGCGCATAATTCCTATGGGCCTCCTGCCATTCCTTTATTGCAACTCGCAATTACGGAATGCGAGGGAGTCGCAAAAAAACTGCTAATTTCTATTTACATATCGTTTTACAATTTTCAAATAGCGATGCTCTAAAAATCGCTATTTGAGAATCTCAAATGCGTTCGCTGATACATATGCCACCAAGACACTCCAAATGCTGATAACGCCCTATTGTTTCCAAAAGATGTGATCTGTGCTATCAGGGTGGTTAGGGCTCATTCATTCCGACATGGGGTGCAAGGACTCTGGGTATGGAAAATTAATTATTATAATTATTAAGCGGTGCGGCGCTAGGGGGGACAGGATCCCATCGTCCCATCATGTCAACTTTGCCTTAGGTTTGCTGCACTTGATAAATCACTTTGATCTTGCACTCTATGTTTCTCAACACCCTTCAGCTAATTAAACTCTCTATGTACCCCTCACCGTGACATCCTTACCCCATCAAATCTTGCTGCACTGTTTAAAACATTTGACTTTGAACTTCATGTCATTTTTATTTTACTAACCAACGATGTTCTCCAAACGTTTATTTTTGCCTCACAATATCGCTCCGATCCTCAAAGCACTTCTACTCCTCCCACTTCTACTCTTATGCAGTTCCCCCAGGCACAGATTCAGCACTGAAGACTATACCTTAATGCCAGTTGCACTGAGTGATTCATGCAGAAATTGTGGAGTGAAATGTGTAGCAGGCATTTTAATACTGTATATGAGAATATGCATAACTAATAGTTTTTAGCCAACTCATTTATTTACCGTTCATTTGCTATTTTATCATGACTGTTTTTGTTTCAAGCTCTTTTTATTCGCTTTATAGTGATCAACAATTGCATGTGAAAATGGAACTGGCTGACCGATCATTACATTTCACAAGACAGATATATTATGTGTACAGTTACTTCCTTACAGGCAATGTCGTCATCAGTTCTCTTGTAAACTATATTGATACCTTTTTGTCACAAGGTATTATCTAGTTCACAACCTTTACACTCCTCATTACCCCCTTCCCTTTTAATCCTCTTAACTGTGATGCATGAGTGTGAGATTTTCTATGCAGTGCTTGGGAGCGAAGAATCCAGGGAACAGTCAGGAACTGGGCCCTGCAGCCATTGTGTGTATGGTCAGTGTCCTAGGGGAGGGATCCACTAGATCTGAAAGAGATGGAGTGCTCAAGTATGAGGACAGCACCCCCAAGTGTATTCAAAATGTTTCAGTAATCTTCTCTATAGTTATCATCACTTGCCAAAGATATGCATGCCATTGGGAATGGGATTGTGCTTCGTTCTTCTTCCATGCAGCTTCTAAAGTAAGCTTGGCTGCCTTGAGACCCAACCACATTATCAATTTAAAAAAAAAAAAATGTTGTCCTCATTTATCGCCCATCTCACTTTGAGTGTACACTCAGGCCGTCCGTACCCACACTCAGCAAACTGAGAGGCATAAGTGGCTAAGAGTTGGAATCGCCCATCTACCGGCACTAAGACTTGCTGATGTGTACACCCAAGCGCCCACTGAGATAACTCTATTTTACAAGCTTCTGGAGCTAGGTGGCCTTTGTGTTAACAGCTCTCCGCTTATACTGGGAGTGGTCCCGACCTGGCCTTAGAGTATTCAGGCAGCATAATCATAGGACCCAAGAGAGAAGGAGAAAAAAACAACAACAACAAAAAATAAACTACCTCCTCCACTCCGGGTCCCATCTTGATTTCAATATATTCCAGAAAGTTCTCTTCTTTTGGCTGCCAGTTCTCGATAGATCCACCTTAGAAGTCGCCAGGACCAAAGATTGCCAGTCTAAAAAGGAAGGAGGTGTAGGTTCTGTCCATTTTATGCATATTTGTCTCCTAACCAGGAGCACAGTGTAAAAAAGTAGCAATCTTGCATGGCCTCTAACATTATTCTGAAGGCCAATAAAGACCAAAGGCAAGTCGATGATAACAGGGATTCCAATTAGATAAGACTTAAATTTGCCAACACTGTCCCAAAAAGAGGACAGAGATGGACACTCTTTAAACATATGCGTGTCAGAAGCCGAGGCAAGACCACATTCCTTGCAGCCTACAGGCAGCTCTTTGTTGATTTTAGAAAGCTTCAGCGGGGTGAAGTAAACCCTGTGGATAATATATAGATGATTCCTTTTTAGCCGTGCCGGCTTTACTATATAATACAGGAGTTTACACGAGGTTTGCCACAGAGTGTCACATTCTTGGCCTGGTAAGACACTCCCCCATAGATCTTGCGCAAGTTTGAACTCTTGCCCAACCCTCTCGCTAAGTTGTTCCCATGTTAACAAAGTGCCATCTGAGATCAGGTCCCCCCAAACTGCCAGCCCCGATTCCCTTAGCGGGACTGCCAAACTATCCCTCAGTCATTCTGGACCCCCGGGGGAATCCCATAAGGGGGCCATGCTAGAGAAGGGACCAAGAGTGACCAACCTCCTCAAATTTGCCCATGTTTTACCCAGGCCCTGCAAAACCTTAAGCCTAACTTTCTTGAAGAACTTAACATCTCCAAATTTAAACAAAAAGCCCTCTACCGGTAAATGCGCACCCTGAAGCATTGCTAAAAACATCCCTCCTATTCCAGTATTAACCGGCATTTTTAAAAGCATACAGGCGTGAGAGAGTTGGAAGGTCCAAGCATAAAGCTGAATATCAGGCAGGGCCAGACCCCCCTTCTCTCTTTGGCGCCTCAGCTTTTTCCAGGCTAATCTCGCAAATTTATAACCCCAAACAAAAGAGTTGATCTCCCTCTGGATTTCATCAATTTGTGATTCATCAAAGTGCAGTGGGATGCAGTTAAAAAGAAAGGTGATTTTCGGAAGTATCGACATTTTAGCCAAGTTGACTCTACCGATGATCGAGAGGTGCAGCGAAGCCCAGGTCTTCATAAGCTTTACACACTCTCTTGCCACTGCAGTCAGATTAGCCTCAGCAATCTATATATTGCACTATATTGACCCCTAGAGACCCAACCACATTATCGATCTATCACTGTTCTTTTGATAATTAAGGGAATCATTGAGCACCCCATATAATGTGAACTCAAAAGTGTTTGAAATAGGGTATGCTCGAATATCTTTAATCTGGTCATCGATTATTGGAAAGTCCAACCAAATGTGACGGAAGTGCCCCAGAAAACCACAACCCCTCCAACAAAGATCTGGCGTAAATAGGAAAATTATCTTGAGGTTGGTGATATAAAGGTACCTGTCATTTATAATGGGATTGCCTAATTCCCTCATGCTCATTGAATGATTGAAACTGGGATATCTTGCCACAGCTTTTGACACTTCTTCTCTGGGAGTAAAGACTAGAGGAAGAAAATACACTCTTGAGACCCACCTTCTCTTTTTTCAAATCAATTGATGGGTGAAAGCTCTCTGGTATCTGCGTTTCTTATGTTTGATTGCATGATCCAATGTTTTAATTGCGTGTAGTGCTAGTGTTCCGTGCCAGGGAGGTGAAAGTTCCTATGGCAATTTTCAAACATTAAAATGTCCCAACCGTGAAATAATTTGGAGTTGTTGATTCTTGAATATTGTAATTGAACAGGGAAGCCATAAAGAGTACATAGGCTGGACACTCGTCATTACAAGTTTGCCAGCTCCATGATGTCTTCACTGTATTATGGGATGTCTGGTAGAAAACATCTTGTCTCGATATACTTGGCTTGATTCCAGTGTCAAATTTAGTAATAATTGCATCCAGAGGACCTTTTTAGAAGGGTCCCCTGAACCGTACTGACTACTACTGTGTTCCTGACTGGTTTTCACCAGCCTGCCACTACTAGACATGTTTCTGGACCATAGGGTGAGAACCTTTGCCCTCAGGGGCCAGAAACAATGCCTGCCCTGAGAAGATGTGCTTCACACCTCCTCCCGGCAGGAACTACTTTCCAGGGCAGCGAGCTTCAAAGGCAATACTGCCTTTGAATTCTGACTCATGGCTCAGCTGCTTGCAACAGTTGGCAAGCCCCCTGTCCTGACCGAACATTCGGCGGAAAGACAGGTGGGATAATTTGTTAGATGCGTAGGAGGATTCCCAGTCAACCTGCACCACCCCTAAGGTCGACAGGTGATATGAACCCCCCCAGCTCACTTTCCACCATCTTGAAGCAGGGGAAAATAAACTATCAAGGTCAGGGTCATGCCCACCCTCCCATGTGGGGTGAGTATTTAGAGGGTGGAGTCACCCTAAAGGTAGGTAGCCCATTGGCTACTAGCTGGCTCTCACTTTAAAGCCCCTAAATGCAGTATATAGGTGGCACTTCTGAGCCTTGATTTCAGATTCGACGGACACAAGAAGATCAAGGACAAATAAGAGCATCTGACCCCGAGAACAGAAAACATGGGGTGGATGTTGGCAAAAAAGAAGTGGTCTTGTCAGTCACCCTCACTGCCCACTAGCAGACTGATTACATGCAAGTCCTAAATCATTTTTCTGAGCTCTTCTCTTTGACCTCAGACTAGCTCGCATACCCTTGATGTGGACACTGGCAAAAATCTACCTGTCAAGAATAAAATATGCAGGCAATCTGATCATGTGAAAGAGAGCATCAAAGCTGAAATAAGCATGATTCTAGAATTTGAAGTCATAGAGCCATTTGAGAGCCCATGGGTCAATACAGTTGTTTTAGTCTCTAAACCTCATACTCAGGATGGCAAAAAGAGATTTCGTTTTGTGTGAGCTAAAGGGGCCAAAACCAATGCACACCCAATTTCTAGGGTAGTTGAACTAATTGATAGGTTTGGAGCAGCCTAGTATCTGAATACTTTTGTTCTCACATCAAGTTACTGGCAGATCAGCCTGACTCCAAGAGTAAAAGAAAGATCTGCATTTTCAACCCTAGATAAGCATTATCGGTTACTAGGATGCCATTTTTGGTCTGATAAATGCACCTGCCACTTTTCAAATTTTAGTGAGCAAAGTCCTTGCTGGATTGGAATCCTATAGTGCAGCCTATCTAGATGGTATTATTGTCTTTAGCTCTACCTTGCAGGATCACCTGATCCACCTTGAAAGTAGTTCTAGAGATCTGAGAAATGTAGGCATCATTATCGAGGCACGGAAGTTCCAGATAGGGCAGGGGAAAGTTAAATACTTGGGTCACCTTGTTGGTGGAGGCCAATTTCAGCCCTTACAGCCCAAGATCCAGATCAGTATGGACTGGGTTTCTCCAACAACCCAGACTCAAGTAAGGGCCTTTCTTGGCCTAACTGGTTACTATGGGAGGTGTGTGAAGAATGTTGGCACCATTGTGACACATCTCACAGGACAGACCTCCAAAAGTATGCCCAAAAAGGTGGACTGGACAGTGAGCTGTCAAAAGGCTTTTGACACTCTGAAGGAAGCAATGTGTTCTGCACCTGTTCTGAAAGCTTCAGATTAACCCAAGTAATTCATTGTGCAGACTGATGCCTCTGAACATGGGATAGGAGGGGACTATCCCGAATAAATGACCGAGGTCAACACCAGCATCTGTAGAATACTACTCCACAGGGAACAGCATTGGAGTACCATTAAGAGGGAAGCCTCTGCTGTGGTGTGATCCCTGAAGAAGATGAGACCATACCTGTTTGGCTTTCATTTCATTGTTCAAACTGACCACAGGTCTCTCAGATAGTTAATGCAAATGAAAGGCGAAAATGCCAATCTGGTAAGGTGGTCAATATCTGCAAGACCTGGCATCATTGGCATAGGTCTCCCTTCCTCTTTTCACTTCCTATCTTTTATGTTGGCTGGAATCAGATGATCTGGGCGCTGTGCCATTGTTAACCAGGGCCACAGCGCAAATGCTCCCTGTGTAAAGATGACTATATGAATTGGAATAATGATAATGCCTAGGTCTGTGCAGCATGTTCTAATAGCGATTTACCCTCCATTTCACTATTTACTATTGTGAAGCTATCCATTCTCATAGGCCAGAATGGGCAGACTGAGGATTACCTTCCATAAGCCTATCTGACCCTAGGAACCTGATAGGAAATTTGAATTTGATATTTTAAGCTCAGGACAGTGAGATACACCTTTTAGTAAGAATTTTTTATATATCCCATGTTTGAAAATGCCTCTTCTGGAAACAAGTTATTTTCTTGCCTAAGCTTTCCTGTACGCTTTGTTAGTATGTGTATTGGCCATCTGGTTTTGGAGCAGCAGGGCCAGCTGGGTCAGACCTGACTGGAGAGAGAGATCAGCATGCAGAGCATGGGGAGGGGTTCTTTTGTTTGAGGGAGTAGTTTAGGAAAGTGCCTCTTTTGGTCAATGTTAGCCCCCACTTTTTGCCTGGCAAAAGATGTCATTCAGACTGGAAGTGCACAGGGTCCCTGCCAACCAGGTCCCCCGTGCCAGAGCTCCTTCACTAAACTGTACCTTTGTTTCCCAGTTGGCACCACTCCAGCATCCCTGGTAAGTCCCTAGTAAATGGTTTGTCTGCTACCTTGAACATAGGCACTTACGAGGAACACCTAAAGGGCAGCTGCACGCATTTTGAAATCCTACTGAACCCTCACCAAGGCCATGCATGATACCATTGCAGACTGCGTGCCTTGATGCAGAAAAAACTGAAGAGTCAACATGGTACACACCTGTGTGCCATGCACAAAAACACTGCATGGGATATAGGTAAGACATCCCATACCAGGCCTTGACCCCATGGCAGGGTGCACTATATCCTCTGTGACAACATAGCTTCAGGAGCAGATATGCGCCTTCAATAGCCATGTCAATTCTTGGATATTCAAAGATATCATACAAGAGTACATGGGCTGGACACTCATCTTTACTAGGTTACCAGCTTGATGATTTCCCTGCAATATGGGATGTTTGGTACCTAACATCTCATATTAATAGATTTGCACTGATTCCAGTGTCATATGCATATGTATTAACAATTGCACACAGAGGACCCTTTTAGAAGGGTCCCCTGAAACCTACTGATGTCTAGTCTGTTACTAGCTGGTCTCCAACAGCCTGACGTTATCAGACATGTTTCTAGACCCATGTGTCAAGTGCCTTCACTCTGAGGGGCCAGAAATAATGCCTGCCCTGGGAGGAGGTGATTCACGCCTCCTCCAGGCAGGAACCACTTTCCAGGACAGGAAGCTCCAAAGGCGATGCTGCTTTTGAACTCTGACCCATGCCTCTCCTGATAGTATGTGAGGTAAGTATTTAGAGAGTGTAGTCAACCTAAAGGTATTTAGCTCATTGGTTACTACATGGCTCTCCCTTTGACACTCTAAATGAGGATTTTGGTTGCAGCTCTCAACCTTGAATTTCAGATTTGACTGATAAAATTAGATCAAGGACAAAGAAGAGCAGCTGACCTCAAGAACAGAGAGCCTGGACTGGATTTTAGTGCAAAACCATGCTTGCATCCCAAAGACTCGACAATCATGGAACACTGTCTTGTCCTGCCACTGAGAGACCTCAACGGACCCCAGGGCACTCCAGCACCTCATAAAGGTACCTTAGAACTTCTTGGAGTAGAAGTACTACTCCCCTCCTTCACAGACATCAAAACCGCAGAGTCCAAACTCTCAACTTGCAGCTCCCAGGACCTAATGATGCCTCACTGCCCAGTAGAATATACAACAGCTTTTAAGGATCAACTATGCCTCCTCACCAAGTTGAGAGACACTAGTATCTTCCAGCGCTGAGCAGCACCAACCCCAGGGTAACCGATGTTCTGCTACCCAAGACAGACTACAAGAGTCCAAACCAGACTACAACTCCCTGAGGACCGCATACCAATTGGGGGTCATCAGCAGCCCTGAGACCCACTCACTAAGTGGCCCAGCTGTCCTGCAACAGACCCTCTGAGATGTTTGCCCATGAACTTGAGATGCACTTTGCGCACCAGAGTTAGGATCACTTGTTTGCTCTACACCCAGCTATACCAGCCTGGGAATCTCAAAGATCTTTGTGCTCCTGTGGTCCCCAGACCTTTGCAACCTCTACACTCTTTTGAGTGGCCCCAAGTCCTGCTGTGCAGCCTTTTTTTAGGTGACCCCCTTCCTCGTAACTGCTGGTGGAACTTTGGGCCCTGGCTCCCTAACATTCCAATTCTAGAAGGTAAACATCTAAGTCCTACTGCACTGTGGTTTATTGCATTCATTGTTTTTCACTATAGGATAATACTGTACATAATTATGCACAACTGTATATTGCTTCTACTTATCTTGGTTACTGCTAAAACGTATTACATGCTTACCTGTATCTGAAGTTCTTGGCTCAACATATATATAAAATGACTTGCTATTTTTCTATAAATTGGTCTTGACTTCATTCTTGAGTGAGTGTTCCACTTATTGCCTCAGTGAGTACAACAAATGCTTAGCAATCCCCACTGAGAAGCCTAACTGCTCACCCACACTACCACAAAGTAGAGCATTAGTATTATCTACTTCTGCCTCTGTAAACCAATAAGGATGTCTCTGGACTCTCTGCACAGTCTACCCCATTGTGTTATACTTTAAAGAGATGTGGGGTTCCTACACCTACCCTCTGACTTGGTCAGTGGCACCGGAAGGGAAGAGCTGGGTGGCTCTCCTTCCAGCATGCACCCACCAAGAAGATCCAGGAATCCCCTATTGGCCCTGGCTCCTCTCATCCAGGCTGCCCAGCCACATGAGAAGAGCTGCACCTCGATTGCACCAAACCCAGCCAGGCCAGAACTGGGCACAGGAATGTCCAGGGCAGCAGGACATTAAGGGTGGTCCCAGTCCTGGGAGGCTCTGACATATGGTTCCCCCACGACGTTGTGCTGGGTGAGCATGAGTTCCATCTCAGCAGTGCTTTCATTCACTGCTCCTGGAGAGGCTACCCTCCAACCCTCACACGAACATCAGTCAGGTTCTCCTGGGTGGAGGAGTCCCCTCTGCGCCCAGTCCTCATCAAGGTTTCAGCCTGTTTTGCCTGCCAGGCCGTGCAAGGGGAAGTATGGGCCCTATGCCTACAGTGTGTCTTCTGTCTCAGAGGTGGCCAAGGGTTTCGGACTGGCACCGTCAGTCGCTCGGGCCAGTCTACCATTATTGATCCTTCCGCAGGTTCACCTACAGAAACCTTTTAAGACTTTTACTTCTTCTAGATAGTCAATCTTGATCATCTTCTCTGCACTCTACCTGGGCCGTTGCTAACACTGAGGGGCTGATTTCCTAGATGTGTCAAAATGGCAGAACAGTTCCATCCTGGGTACAAGCCAGCCGTGGCGGAGGATGGGACCATTCCATCCCCGGCTTAGAAGGGTTAACTGCTCCATTTCCTGTGTGGTAAGAGTGAAATTCAACAAACAGGATTATGTACATTTATTTGGAAGCCAACAACTCCTTCGTAAGTATGGAGAAATGATTGTAATGTCGCCAGGTAAGTCGGGGGTTCCTGATTACCAGCAGGACATCTGCTGCAAAAGTGGAATTTTATGTTCTATGGAGCCAAAGTGTAGGCCATAAATAGAGAGAGTGGAACAAATTTTAGCCACTAGGGGTTTGATTCCCAAAGCAAACATTAGTGGGGAAAGAAGACATCCCTGTCTTGCTTCCCTTCTCAATACAAATGGAACTGAACTCACCCTGTTTACCAGAACTCGGACTCTGGTTGGACTTAATTGGCTTGCACCATATCTAAAAATTGAGAGCAGAAACCAAATCGGCCAAGGGTGTGAAACAGAAAGCCCCAGTCCAATTCGTTGATTGCTTTCTCAGCATCTAGCACTAAAAAAACTGCCAGTAGGTGTATTTTGGTGGTTTTACCTACTAAGTGGATCACCTTTCATATATAGTTGTGTGTTTTTTGGCCTTTAATGAAGCCTGATTGGTCCGGGTGTGTGAAGTCAGGCATTATATCATCCAATCTTGTGTCCAGAATGTATTAGTGTAGTTTGGCATCTAGGTAGAGGAGCTCAATTGGTCTGTAAGAGCCACAGACGGTAGGGTTCTTTCCAGGTCACTAATGCTTCACTCATAGATTGAATGACTGATTTGGCTTCAGGAATATGGTTAAACAGTGCTGTCAAATGGGGGACCAACTCAGCACTAATTGATTTATGAAAATGTGTTTGTAAGCCATCTGGGTCCTGGTGAATTATGTAGTTTCAGGTTGTTAATTGATGCTTGAACTTCCTTTGCTGTTATGTGAACCCCTGGTGTTTTATTCTAGGCATCTGTTACTTGGGTGAGCTCCAGTATTGCTAAATAATGTAATTGCAATACCTCAGAGACTGGCACTGTGGTGTACAGCTGTTTGTAGAATTGTCTAAAACTCTCAGCCTTTCCCAGATCCTTATCCGCAGTATGGCAAACATCTATGGAAATCTTCTCTATGCGTTCATTTTCTCATTTGACTCTGAGCTGACAGGCTAAATGGGAGCCTATTGTATTTCCTTGCTTGTAACTTGTGTGTTTGAGGTGTAAAAGTTTGAGTTCTGTTCTGTGAAAAAGTATTTTATCAAGTTTCCCTCTAATAGCTTTGACTTTCCATTGGAAGGTAACATCGGACCATAATCCCATAGTGGTAACCTTTAAGATTATATCTAAAAAGAAGGAACCAAGATTATTTTCTTTCCCCAGACATCTGATATCCGATACTTTGTTTATTCCTCTCCTGAAAGCACATATAAAAGAATTTTTAGACTTCAATATCAACACGGCTAAAATCATTTCAGTATGGGACTGTTGCAAGGCCAGTATCAGAGGTTTTGCTCAGCAGTTTATTATACAGCAGAATGCCAACCGGAAAGAAGAGATCGGTCGTATAACATCAGGGATAAGGGGGCTAGAAGAACACTTGGCTGAGATTGCTAGAAAAGAAGGTGCAGGTGCTTCTCACAACTTAAATAAAGATAGACTGGAACTTAAACTAACCACCCTACGCTGTGAAACTAAGAAATTTTTAAGAGACAAAGTCACTGCTAAACTACACAAATATAAGACTTCACAATATGAGAGTGGCGACAGAATAGGAACAATTCTTGCTTATAAAATAGCTGACGACAGAGCCACCTCACTAATAAAGAGCATAAAATGGGCAGATGGTACTAATTATACTCACCCTGACCAGATACTGCAACAATTTGCTGATTATTACATCAAGCTGTACACCCCTGAGAGTGTACCCCCAATGGAGCTTGTGAAAAACTATATTAGAAATAACTGGCGGTCCGAGATTGATACCAGAAGTATGGAAGAACTAGAAAAAGACTTCACTAAGGAAGAACTAAAATTAGCAATTTTTTCTCTTCCATCTGGGAAGGCTGCAGGAGAGGACACTTTGCCTATTGAAATTTATAAAATTTGTTGCGATGAACTTATCTCTGTACTTTGCTTGGTCATTAATCAGATTATCACAATCGATGGGGCCCCGACCTCCTGGAATACTGCTTAAGTTATCTTCTTCTTAAAGAAGAATAAAACACCTACGGAATGCGGGTCTTACCGCCCAATTTCTCTGATCAACGCTGACGCCAAGGTATTTGCTAAATTAATAGCTATAAGACTCTCTCCTCTTATGACTAGATTGGTCAGTGAACATCAGCATGGTTTTGTAGTAGGCAGGGATACCACTCAGCATGTAAACACGGCTATCACATTGTTCGATATGGCTGCTACGAATCCCTCCCCACTCGGTATGATATTACTTGACGCTGAAAAAGCTTTTGACCGAGTGGGGTGGGATTATCTATGGGCAATTCTGAAAGCAATGGGGTTCAAAATTAAATTTTTAACGAAGATCCAGGCACTTTATTACCTCCCTAACGCTTTAATAGGTTACGACTGCTTACTCTCTACTAAATTCCCAATAAGAAGAGGGACCCGGCAGGGATGCCCATTATCACCTCTATTATTTGCTCTCGCCATGGAACCTTTCATTAATGCCATACAATCCCAGGCGATGATAAAACCATTTACATCTGGGGCAAACTCTCTTAAAATTACAGCTTACGCAGACGATTTGGCAGTTTATACAAGTGATGTGATTGAATCTATGGCAAGAATCGTCAAAGAGACAGAATCTTTTGGAGAAGTTTCGGGATATAAGTTAAACTTGGGAAAGACTCAAATTATAGTTAATCACAAACCACTGATGCAAGTAACGGGAATATGCCATGCTGCTACCTATTTAGGCATCAAGATAACATCTAATATTAGGGATATAATGTCATTGAATTATGATGCTTTATTAAAAGATACCCAGGCTCTCCTTAAAAAATGGCATAAAGTGGCTTTAAATCTTATTGGGAGAATTAATCTTATTAAAATGAACATCTTGCCAAGATTCTTGTACTTATTTAGATGCATTCCTCTGAAGATAAATAAAATATTTTTCAGGAAACTTGATGGCATATTGGGCAGCTTTATATGGGGCTTTAAAAAGAACCGCAGAGCACTCTCTTCTTTGAAACTACCATTTATAAAAGGAGGGCTAGACTTCCCAGATTTCAGAATGTACTATTTTGCCTCATTTTTGGGGCGGCTACAGAGCCTGTTTAACTCCAGTAACCCATATTTTTTCCATCGATTCATGCTAGGATCCGATTGCTTACAGTTTTTGGCTAGAATTAATGACCCGAATTACTTTAAAAGAGTGAGGTTTAAGACTGCGAAAGATATAATCAGTATATGGAGGATATTAATGATCCAGAATAAAGTATCATTTTACCATTCTCTTTTAAGTCTTTGGAACAATCCGGGCTTACCAAGTATCTTTAATGATTTAGGATGTAAGATATGGGCAAAACAAGGAATAATGAAATTGGGGGACTTATACGGCTCATCAGGCTTTTTGGAATTCGATACACTAAGGTTATTATACAAGTTACCAGAACACACTTATTTTAAGTATATACAAATACGCGATTTCCTTATAGGGAAACAAAAACTTAAAGACATTGTGGGCTCAGATTTTTGGCAATGTATGTATAAAGGAGTGGGGGATAAGAAAGCTACCATTAGTGAAGGATACAGATGCTTTACTGAAAATAAATCAGATGAATGCCCCAAAATAGCACAGAAATGGGCTTTACAATTTCCTACCGGTATTACTTCGAATGAAATCTCCTCCTTCTTATACAAAATTGACACGTTAGTCCACTCCTCAAGCTTAAAACTACAAGCATACAAAACAATATGCTAACTTTATCATACCCCCTTACAAATAAGTAAATGGGCCTCTAATAATGCTCTTAGTGATCGTACTAAATGCCCAAAGTGCCACCTCCAAGCTGCTGCCTTAGAACATATGTTGGTCCTCTGTCCAGTTCTTGCTCCGTTTTGGGACAGCTTAGAAAGAATTTTGAGATTGAAACAAATAATTGATGCACCATTAACATCTGAAATGATCCTCTTAGGTTTTCAGCCTATTCCATCTCCATTTCAAAATGTAATTTTTATTCTGTTAGCATGCGCAAGGCTGGTTTTAGCTAGAGCTTGGATTGCGGATCACTCTCCTCATGTAAATGAATGGTGGTGCTTGGTCAAAGAGATACATCATATGGAGTTATCTTTAGCTAGGAAAAGAGGTGTTAAAGCAATGACTAAAATAGAGAGAATCTGGGGATGCATGTTTCCTACTTGTGAACTGAACTAATGTGATCTGAAGCCCTGATTAATCTTAATTTTGATCTTACTTTTTATTTGTGCCAATCTCTCTTATTTATCTTATTTTCGTGTCTTTTTTTCCTTTGTTAAACTGCTTCTTGTAATATCAGCATAGATGCTGGATGTATTGTAAAATGAAATACTGTTTTTCGTTTGTGTTAAAACTTGCTTGTGACACTCATAAAATAAAAATGTTTTTTTTTAAAAAAGGAAGGAGCGTGTTGGATGCTCTTTATGGGGGGCCTCAGCTTTTTGCAATTCTGGCTCTAGCATCTGTCCTTTGTTCTCTGTTTATTAAGGGTAGAAAGGACAGCAATATATTTGCCCCTAATTACTGCCTTAAAAGTATCCCTTTTTTTCAGGAGATTGGTATACTTCGAGTCTTTTAGTCGAAAGAACTCTCTAATGAAATGAAGGTTTTATAAAGCGCATGTATGCTAAGGATTCTTAGCGCTAGGGCTGTCATACAACTTGAGCAGTGGGTGCAAGCAAATGTTAGGACTTGGGTGCAAACAGCCATGTTTTTAGTGTTTTTCTAAACAGCTGTCTGTTATTTTGGCTTCATAATGTAATTAATAGGCAGAGAGTTCCAGAGTTTAGAGGCCAGATGAAAAAAGCTTCTGCCAACCAAGGGATGACCAGCAGAGAGGCAGTCGACGATCTGAGATTGCGTTGTGGGACATGCCATATAATGAATTTGCTGAAGTAGGCAAGTCCGGCACCATAGAGAACCTTGTGAACAATGCACAGAGACTTAAACTGGACCCTTGTCTGGACCGTCAGCCAATGGAGATCTCGAATACGTTGGTACACCAGACTGAATTTTAGGATTTTAAGCAGTAGATGTGCTGCTGCATTTTGAAGAGATTGAAACTTGCGTATGGTCATCTTGTTTGCACCCAGATAGAGGGTGTTGCAGTAATCAATCTTTGATAACACTATGGCTACTGTCTCTATTGTCCTTTGATCCATCGGAATAAAAGGTACGTTTTTTTAGGATCTTTAAAGTGGAGAAGCAGGAAAATGTAATCAAATTAACCTAGTCCGATACGGATTACTGATCATCTAGAGTAACTTCTAGAATTTGTACCTTCTTTACTGGGGATGGACATGGTCCACCTCACTTTTATCGGTATTCAGCTTTAAACACTTGTCCCACATCAATCTGATAATGTGGACCATGCAGTTGTTAAATTTCATTGCCACGTCATCCAGCTTTGATGATAAAGACATCACTACTTGTGTGTCTTCTGCGTAGCAGATAGCATTAAACCCGGGAGAGTGGATGAGTTTTAACCAAAGGGGTAACATAGACATTGAACAGCATGGCAGGGCATTGGGGTATGATTTGTGTCCTACCATCGCTACAGTTTGTTGTATGTTTGCTAGAAATTATTTCAGTATATTTGAGGCTCTGCCTGTTGTGCCCATTTCAGATAAGCGCTAGATGAGTACTTGATGGTTTACCATTTTGAATGCGGCTGAGAAGTCCAGCAAAATTAATCTTGCCTTCCCTCCTCCATCTAGCTAGATGGGGATTGTTTAGGAGGATTGCAAGGTGGCATGCAATGGTACTAGGGACCATATAAGGACCGTAGCCGGACAGGGGTCCAGTGGGGATCCAGATTTGGGTGACAGTATAAGTCTCTCCACTCGTTCAGGCATTAGGTGATTAAGCTTTTCCAGTCGAGCCTGTCTAGTTGCCTCACCATGATCCAAGTGACCCAGCACATCTGGACTGTCCCCAGCATTGATGACTGGAGAACTCATCATATACATTTTTGACTTTATTATAAAGGAAATCTATCTGCCAGTTTATCACAAAATTCTGTGTTGGGGATGAACTCTTTACTTTCATCAAATTTTCATAAATCAGTGACTGTTTTGAGAAGCTCTCTGGCTAAATTTTTTGTGGAATTAATTTTCCAGTACAGAAGTGTGACTTTGCTGAAATTATTGCCTCTTTGTACTTTCCAATAATTTTTCTATAATGTTTTTTTCCACTAAGGAATATTCTTTTCTCCATATTCTTTCTTGGGCCCTTCACTGCTCCTTAAGTTCCTTCAGCTTGGACATGTACCACGGTGCTGATGGTTGCTTCCTGTAGTTACGTGTATGTTTTCCTGAGGTGAGTTAGGTGACCGCGGGAACAATCTAGCCAACAAAAATTGAGGGCTGCCGATTCGGAATCAATGTGTAGACAAAAAGTTTGGGAGCGTAAGGCTGAATCTTTCATGTGTATTTATGTTCCGCCAAGGGCGAGTTGTAGCCATTATATGGATGTTAGGAGCTTTGAGGGTCTCTCCTGGGATTGTTAACCCAAAGAATACAGTGCTATGATCTGTCCAGGCCATGGGTAAGGCTCTGTTAAAAATAATCAGCATGTAGTTGGTGGAAATGCCATTGAAAGTATGGTTCCTTATGTGAGTTGGCTCCGTAACAATCTGATTTAAGTCAAAACTCTTTAGACAGTCAATGAGATTGATGCTATATCTTCATTCAGTAGATTCCAAATGGAAATTTAAGTTTCCCAACAAGGTGAAATTGGAATACTCAAAGCAGGATTCCAAAAAGGTCTGTATGGAGGAGATGAATCTGTTTGTGGGGTCAGGTGGTTAGTAAATTAGGCCCTCATTAAACGCTACATTGTTGTTAACTTTGAGGAAACACATAATAACTTATAGGCAATGGCAACCTACCTCCCTATTGCCCTTTTCTGGCTACTCTGAAGAGCTCGTACCCTTTAGGTATAGCCGTATTAAGATCTGGATCAAAGGAGATGTTGATTCAGGTGTCCGTAAGAAAAATAATCTCAGGGTTGGGCTGATCAATTCATATTTATTTTTGGGAAGTGACCTAGTTTTCAGTAATGCACATGTGAGGACGGAATCCCATAGCTCAAAATTGTGGGCGGGTAGAGAACAAACGTGATTGTTTTGGGTGCCATCATGATCAATGCAAGTAGCAACATTACAAGTGGGGCAGCACCATAGAGTGGTGTCCCTTGAATGTTCATTGGTTTACATTTCATTGGCTTACTTCTGAGTTTGATGTTTAATAAAGCCTCTCTTGAGTAGCACAAGTTAGAAATTTGAGCAGGGGTTATGGTGCACATTGCATTCTGGCCGCAGACAGGTACCGACAGCACAGGCACAGACAGGCTTGGCTTTGGCGGGCTGGCGGCGTGCATGCTGGCATGTCCACTGTGCAGTCACGTTAGCGTGCCCATTTAACCTATTGGGCTGAAAAACAACTAGCACGCTAACAAAAATGGTGGCCCGATCTGACTTGCGGGGACCGACCAACGTACCAAACAGGGAGAACTATGATCGGAACATACAAGTATAAAAATGTTAAAAGCTCACACGAAGTTTTGCATTTTTTAAAACACTGCTTTCCCCAAAGAGCTTTAACACAGCCCTGTGCCCAGGGAATGACAGTGCTGCATAGTCGTGTCAGCATGTTCATTTAACCTTTTGTGCTGAAAAACAACTAGCCCGTTAACAAAAATAATGGCCCGCTCTTACTTGCGGGGACCGAACAACATGCCAATGAGGAAGAACTGTGATCGGAGCGCACAAGTAAAAAAGTATTAAAGGTACACAGAAAGTATTGCAATTTTTAAAATAGTGCTTTCCCCAAAGAGCTTTAACACAGCTCTGTGATCAAGGAATGACACTGTGGAGTTCATCTTTAAGGCTAAGATATTTTGGAGTCAGAAAATCCCATTCCAGTGTTAAGACTACCGGGACATGATTGGAAAATGTGATTGTATGAAAGGAGGCAGTGTAAAGTGCAGGTGTAGGGGATTGACTCATAAAACCCTAATCTAATCTTGAATAAAACTGATGAAAGTGTTCAAAAAATGTGTGCTCCCTGGTCATTGATTTTAATGTTCTCCACGCATCTATCAAACCCAGTGAGTTAAAACCATGTTTCAATGATTTTGGAAAGTTTCCTGTTAAGGCTCTATGGGGATGCATGCCATCCATGCCTACATCTTAAGTGAGAATAAAGTGTCACAGAAGTATGATCCCTCCCTCAGCGAAGCCCCCCAGTATCGTCAACAATGTTTGCAAGAACTGTGATTGATTATTGCTTGGAGCATAAATCGAAGCAAAAGTACACTTTCTACCTGCCAATGAGCCCTTTACCATAATCTTCCTACCTTCTTTGTCTGTTTTGCTCCCTTTTGCTTGGAATTTCAAGAAGGAGTGTAAAAACAACACCAGCCCATTGTGTTTAGTAGAGGCCGAGGACGTAATTGTCACCGGGTATGATTTGTGGCAAAGCCTCTGGTCTTCATGCCTTCTTAGGTGGGTTTCCTGCAGTGCTTCCACATGATGTCTTTGATGCAATACGTTTTTCTACAACTTGTGGTACTTAGCTGATGATTTTAGCCTTTATCATTCCACATAAGAGTGGTCAAAAACATAGTAGTGTTAATGGTGTGATCTCAAGCATCGTGCCCAAACAGAGCCATACTGCACATTCCCTCCTGTCTATTCTTCAACCATTTTTACTTCCTCTCACTCCCCATCCCCCGAATCCACACATATACTCTGGTACTCTAGTGCATGAGGGGTGCCTCATGCTCCAAGTAAGAAACTGAAAAAGAACCATTCTACCAAGATTAACAAGTAAAATAATTTCCAACTCATTACTCATACAGATACTAACAAATACTTGCTCTCCTTTACAGTGGCTGACACAAGCGCACACTCACTCATACAGCCACTCTCACAATCACTCACTCATACATATAGTCACTTATATACTCCAACACTCACATATACTGCCTTTCATATATGCAGTTACTAACCAATATACCACTGAGACATCCATTCACCCACCAAAACAGCCCCTCACAGATTCACTCATGAACCCATACACCCAGGGATTCACACATTCATACATTCATGCTGAGAGTCACACACACCCTCACTCACCCACACAGACACTCAGGCACCCAAACAGGTACTCAAACAACTAATCAATAACCTATATAGGAACTCATGTACCTACTCACCAACCCATGCAGCCACTTTCTCACCAATTGACAGACTGATACACACATTCACACAGATTCTTCACTCACCCATGCATTCACTAAGACACGTTTAATCACCCACTTAAACAGTCTGTCATTTATTTATTTATTTTATTTATAGTCTTGTAACGCGCGAGAATCAGCCCCGAAGGGGTATCTCCGCGCGTGGCTTCTGGGTGAGTTAGGCAAAACCATAAATCGGAAAAGACAGAAGGGAAGCTAAATTAATCCTGTGTGAATAGGTAAGTTTTCAATTTCTTCCTGAAATTGAAGAGGTGAGGAGTTTGTCTTATCAGGGGAGGGAGGGAATTCCACAGCATAGGACCTTTAAGGGAGGGGGCACGGCCACCCTGTCTTGCTCTGTTTACTTTAGGTATGTATAGCAACATAGTGTTGCTGGAGCGTAAAGTGCGTCCAGGTGAGTAAGGAAGGAAGATATCCTTCAAATATTTGGGACCAGAGCCATAGATACATTTATGCATGATGCAGCAAAGTTTAAATTGGATCCGCTGTTGCACTGGGAGCCAGTGAAGGTGGGAAAGGAGGGGGCGGGAGTGGGTGCGGGGGGGAGCATTCAGGATAAGTCTTGCCGCGGTGTTCTGTACCACCTGCAGTCTGCAAAGTTGTTCCTGGTTGGCAGAAATGAGTAGACTATTACAATAGTCCACCCGTCCTAGGACTAGTGCCTGAACCAGCGTCTTCCTATGGATGTTTGGTAGGAAAGGGAAGATACGCCGTAGAAGACCAATTGTACGGAAACACGTTCCCGCAACCTGACTAACGTGATCTTTCATGATCATAGTTTGGTCTAGGCGTACCCCCAAATTTTTGATGGTTTGTTTGGGCGCTGGGACAGGTCCAAGCTCGGTTGGCCACCATTCCGGGGACCAGAGCAGGGTGGCCCCTCCAAACAACATGACCTCAGTTTTGGTCACGTTGCATTGGAGGAAGTTCTGGGCCATCCATCCTGCCACCGCTCTCATACCGTCTTGGAAGGATTGCATGACTGCGGGTGTAATGGTTTGAAAGGGGAAAAGCAGCTGAGTATCGTCAGCATAGGAGATTGGTGAAAACCCATGAGATCTAGTGATCTTTGCCAGGGGGGCCACGTATACGTTAAATAACGTAGGGCTTAGGCATGAGCCCTGTGGCACCCCCTTGGTGAGCTTCCTGCAGACAGATTTGTAGGAGCCTAATTTGACGCCTTGTTGTCTGCCCTCAAGGAAGCTTTCCAGCCACGCAAGGGCGGTCCCTTCTACTCCAGCTCCCTTCAGCCGGCCGAGAAGAACCTCATGCGACACCGTGTCGAAGGCAGCGGACAAATCCAATAGCACCAGAATCACTGAGCTCCCTCTGTCAAGTGACATTCTGATGTTATCTGTCACTGACAGAAGGGCTGATTCGGTGCTATGGTTGGGCCTAAAACCAGATTGTGAGTGGTCTAGGCCGCCCGCTGCCTCGATGTAGTTGGACAGGTGTGCGTTGACATGTTTCTCGGCCATCTTGCTGTAATATGGTAGAAGGGAGATAGGACGGAGGTTGGAAAGCTCCGTCCATGGAAGGGCCGCATTCTTGCGGATTGGGTTCACCACTGCTCTTTTCCATTCAGTTGGTACTTTTCCCTCTTTAAGAGACTGGTTGATAATATCCTGAATGTAGGGGACTAACAGGGTACGAAGGGGGGTTACGATTTTAACAGGAATAAGGTCATCCGGAGATCCAGATTTGACTTGGGTCATTATTATATCAAGCTCTTCAGTGTTAATAGGAGGGAATGTAGTTAAGGTAAGGTTTATATTCTCATTGAGGGTGGAGGCATTTTGGGAATTGCTGTTAGGCTGGGATCCTAGGATTTTTCCATAAATGGATTCTATTTTATTCTCAAAGTAAGATGACACTTCTTCACATAAACTTTGTGAGAAATCATCTGGGCATATACATGCCGTAGGTTTTACAAAAGTGTCAAGAATCCTATATAATTCTCTGGGAGAGTGATCAGCTTCCATAAGCTGTTGGGCGATGTTGTTTTTTTGGGCAGCCTTGATGTGTTTGTAATAATTGGCTTGGGCTGCACGATGTGCCTTTTTATTATCTTCAGAGTGTCATACATCCATTATATCATTCATACAGACACTCGTGTATCCACTCATTATTCAAATACACCTTGGCATTTATATATATATATATATATATATATATATATATATATATATATATATATATATATATATATATATATATATATATATATATATATATATATATATATATATATATATATATATTCACTGAAAAAAACATAGGTTTTACACACGTTATAGTTAGGAAGTAGCATTTACAAAACCTATGAAATTCACTGAAAAAACCATAGGTTTGACACCAGTTATAGTTAGCTGGAAATTTTACTGATATAAAACCAATGAAAATCCACGTTATAGTTAGTTGGACTCACTATAACTTGCGCGTGTAATGCACTGCTGATGACGTCACATATTACATCACTCATGACATCACTGATGACACCATCCAGTGAATGTGTGTCTTTCTGAAAAATAAATATGTGTTATATATGTATATATTATTGAATATCTTAGTGAATACATATATTAGTGAGTAATGCTTAAATATTTAAATATATGTATTAGTGTTTCACTTTGTGTATAAGTGGCTGCATGGGTTGATGAGTAGGTACATGTGTATGTATATAGGTGATTAGATGTTTTTCTTAGTATCAGTATGAGTGTTTGCATGCTTTGGTGGGAGTATTACTTAGTACATAGATGCAAGAATGACTGAGTCTCTGTATGTGTTTTGAAGACAGCATATGTGCAGGACTGTATGGGTGGATTCGTGTGCATATGTCTGTGTTAGTGAGTGAATGACTGTCTTATTAGTGTCTTTATCAGTAACTACATATGTTTTAATGTAGTATATTTGAATATTGATGTATATAAGTGACTATATGTGAGAGTGAGGGATTGTAAAAGTTCCTGTTTAAATTAGTATGTGTTTCTAGAAGTGATTTTTTAAGAGAGTAAGTATGTGTAAGTTTCCTTAGAAGTAAAGTGGTAGTGTGTGTATATTTGTTTATGCAAATAAATGTATGTTCAATAGTTTATTTGCATGTGTGAGTATGTGTGTGAATAACTTTTGGATGACTGTCGGTGTGTAACAGGATGTGTAGGTGTATCACTACATATGATTAGTGAATATATGTATGAGTGACTATATAGAACTGTTGGTGAATTAGTGCATGTGTATATACATGGTGGAATTATTGAATTGGTTGTTGTAACTGGTATGGGTATCTCCATTTTTTTGAACATTTTAGTTTCTATTTTTGAATATGCGTTTCAAGGGTTAGATTACAGTGAAAGGAGGTCTGTCACTGTGTCACAAGGATGGTGTCATCAGTGATGTCATGAGTGATGTAATATGTGACGTCATCAGCAGTGCATTACACGCGCAAGTTATAGTGAGTCCAACTAACTATAACGTGGAATTTCATTGGTTTTATATCAGTAAAATTTCCAGCTAACTATAACTGGTGTCAAACCTATGGTTTTTTCAGTGAATTTCATAGGTTTTGTAAATGCTACTTCCTAACTATAACGTGTGTAAAACCTATGGTTTTTTCAGTGAATTTCATAGGTTTTTAAAATGCTAATTCAGAAATATCTTGTGTATACAACCTATACTTTTGTCAATAAAGTTCTGGCAATATTCTTTTCAGAAACAAGCCGTTTTCTTCACTGTTCAAGTTGCATAGAGACTCCTTGTAAAGCGATACAGAATTAGAAAGTCTGTACCTTGCCTTTTTTTCAACGCATTAAAATTTGCCTGTAAATAAAAATAGCTTTTCTAAACTTTCGTGCACGACCCGGTGTGCGCACTCTCGGCAACAGTTCTCAATAAAATGGATAGCGCATTTCCAGGCTTTCGTGCGCGACCGACTGTGCGCACCCGCCTATATATTTCGTGAAAACTTTGCAATCTGAACTTATTGAATTTCTTCATAGACCCATCAAAGAACTTATAATACGTCAAAGAGACTAAACCTAGGCTTCTTTTTTAATATTATGAAAATTTTCATTAAATGGAGCCGATTGTCTTTTAAAACTTTCGTGTGTGACCGAATGTACACACCTTGGTATTTTAAAAAAATATATAAAAGGTTTTATACTTTAACAATTGTGTGCTTAAATCGAGCTCAGAAGATATATTAAATCCGGATATGTTTGGATTTACTCCTTTTCACGTTTTGAAACTTCGCTGAATTAGACCGCTACTTCCAAATGGCGTACGTGACCAGATACTATCACCGCGTACACGTCCTGAGACGCGCATGTGAAGTCATGTGACTTGAAAACAACACTTCCAATTGGTTCTTAGTAGTTTCTATTCTGCAATTTACACGGAGCACTCCACCCACTTCTCTCACTATCTTTTCTACTCTCAAAAGAGAACAACGTTCAACACCTTTCGGAAGACTTTGCTGAAATGGCTGCCGCCCCGCATTCATCTTCCGAATCTGAAGGAAATGAGCGACTACCTTTAAAAAGAAAAAAGGAATCTTTTATTTGGCAATTTTTCACTTATCCTGAAGAACAAAAGAAAGTGAAAGCGTCAAAAGTTACCTGCACGATATGCAATTCGGTTCTCTCAAGAGGAAATCCAAGAAAAAAATATTCCTTTTCCATACATACCATGGTGCGGCATGTCAAACAAGTGCACCCTGTGGAATTTGCACAGGCATCGACAAGAGCCCTGGCCACGCTATTACCATCAGAGGTGGCCAGCACATCTTCTGGTGGACGACCTGTATCTCCATCGAGTGCTGTGATGGACTTGAGACCATATCTTGCAAAGGTGCAAATGAAATGCAACGAGTGTGGAGAAATTCTTCTGTACGGAGAGCAGAGCCTCATTCTTACTAAACTAAAAATTGAGAGTCATAAATGCCCCGAGAAAAGATACATTTCTTCATTTCATTTTGATCCTGTGTCACACATGAAAATGTTGTTGCAAGTTAAAAAAATCAAAAACTGTATGACACTGTTCCTGTCAAGGTAGCATAGCTGGCGGCCTAGGGGTGGAGGACCGTTGCGCAAATACCCCGGGGAGGACTCTGGATATGCTTGGTCCCTGAGATTCTTAGATGTCACTGCCTTCCACAAATGGCATAAGTCCTGGATGTTTGGTGCCATACTTGAGGGTTTGACCTAAAGACACGTCCTGCGGTGCCCTGGTCCAAAATCAAACAACATAACACTTGTTTTAAAAAAAAAAAAAAAAAAAGTTCTTTTCAGAACTAACTCATCGTACCAAAAACAGCTCCAGGAGCATATTATAAAGGGGGTTTATCTCCCCTTTTTTGGCTTTCGTTCGTGCGCGACCGTGTGCGCGCACCCACCTATATATTTCGGGAAAACTTCGCGATTGCAACTTATTAAATTTCTTCATAGACCCATCAAAGAACTTATACTACGTCAAAGACAGTAAACCTAGGCTTCTTTTTTATTATTATGAAAATTTTCATTAAATGGAGCCGAATGTCTTTTTAAACTTTCGTGTGTGACCGAATGTACACACCTTGGTATTTTAAAAAAATATATAAAAGGTTTTATACTTTAATTGTATGCTTGATTCCAGCTCAGAAGATATATTAAATCCGGATATATTTGGATTTACTCCTTTTCACGTTTTGAAACTTCGCTGAATTAGACCGCTACTTCCAAATGGCGTACGTGACCAGATACTATCACCGTGTACACGTCCTGAGACGCGCATGTGAAGTCATGTGACTTCACAACAACACTTCCAATTGGTTCTTAGTAGGTTCTATTCTGCAATTTACACGAAGCACTCCACCCACTTCTCTCACATCTCTACCCTGTTATCTGCATTTGTGAACATCAAAAGGAGCTGCGCTACGCCACTGTAAGAGGCCTCACTCCCACTGCTGCAACGGCTTGGCAGTCCTCCAGATGCACAGGAACAGCCCCTCCGATCCATTGAAGTTCTCTGTCGTGAGAGGCCTCACTCCCACTGCTGCAACGGCTTGGCAGTCCTCCAGATGCACAGGAACAGCCCCTCCGATCCATTGAAGTTCTGTGTCGGTCTCAATACCACTTACGAAATGAAAATAAGCACTGAAGAATATTTATGCTGTAGCAGGAGGAGTACTACATGCTTGCAGAATGCATTCTATTACCTATAAAAAAGTGAAACACGCACGCTACAATCATATAGAATACTTCCTCTAAAGAAGCCTGTGAATAACTTTCGAACATCAGGTTAACCTTTTTTTACTCTGTCATCATTGTTAAAGATAAGTATTTACAATACTATATTAAACAATGCCATGATTTTTCCTTTTTAATTTTAAAAATCTTGCAATCTTTCACAAACCCAATACTCATGGCTTCTTTTTCGTGACAAGAATCTTGCAATATTACATACCTACATAGAATAACAGAAAAAACATAAAACTACAAAGGCCAAACAGTCTACTAAACGCGGATTTGTAACCTATGGGGCAGATTCATGTTAACTACTTCATACCCAGATATGCACCAGTTAATGTGCACCACAGTATGGTAGTGCTCCGTTACCCATGGTGTGCCACATTTGAAATGTGGCGCACCATGGTACAAAAACACCATACATGCGTAACACATCTGTGCTCAAAAACTAATACATTGCTAGAGTTGCATCGCAACTGTGATGCAGCTCCAGCAAGGCTCACCAATGCACTATATTCACAATGCTACGTCAATACCTACGCCTGCTTCAAGCACATGCACAGTTTTGAAACAGCATGGGCCTGAAAG
Organism: Lissotriton helveticus; assembly: GCF_964261635.1. Classification (NCBI taxonomy): domain Eukaryota; kingdom Metazoa; phylum Chordata; class Amphibia; order Caudata; family Salamandridae; genus Lissotriton; species Lissotriton helveticus. The sequence continues at coordinate 519,449,494 of NC_136061.1, forward strand.
TCACTCAGTGAAATATCATACATTTCAGTCAGCCACTTTCAAGACGCATTCCTTCAGAGGAACACTTACCGGTTATTAGAGGTAGATCGTCCGACTCCACCGGAGGAGACCCCTAATAAAAAAGACATATATAAAATGCGGACTAGCCACTGTATCGTGCTAGCAAACTTTAACTTAAAAATCGTTCGAAAAAACAAAAGGAATCGAGCAAAATCAGTAGGCCACTGATATGATCTCTTTTTCACCTCGCTAAAATAGAAACATTAGGAACAACCCCTCATGAGAAATATGAAACTAGTGAGAGAAACCGAGCTCGACGCCATGATGGCTGCAAGATAGCTCGGCTCCGCCGCCCACCCCGCCCAAAATAACGACAAACCCTATACAAATATTATAAATAAATACAACACACCAGCAAAGTAACAGGGTAAAACGTTTTATTAAATAACTATTTACATGGCAGCCTGCTGCAACATGAAAACAACACTTCTAATTGGTTCTTACTAGTTTCTATTCTGGAATTTACACGCAGCACTCCACCCACTTCTCTCACTATCTTTTCTACTCTCAAGAGAGAACAACGTCCTACATTTTTCGGAAGACTTTGGTGAAATGGCTATCGTATCTCATTCATCTTCCGAATCTGAACAAAATGATCGACTACCTTTAAGAAGAAAAAAAGAATCTTTCATCTGGCAATTTTTCACTTATCCTGAAGATCAAAAGAAAGTAAATGCACCAAAAGTAACCTGCACGATATGTGACTCGTTTCTCTCAAGAGGAAATCCAACAAAAAAATATTCCTTTTCCATACATACCATGGTGCGGCATGTCAAACAAGAGCACCCTGTGCAATTTGCAGAGGGATTGACGAAAGCCCTGGCCACGCTATTACCATTAGAGGTGGCCAGCACATTTTTTGATCGACGACCTGTATCTCCATCGAGTGCAGAGATGGACTTGAGATATTTAACTATATATGGTCTATAACCTATAGTTTTTTCAGTGAATTTGCTCCGCCGCCCACCCCGCCCAAAATAACGAGAAACCCTATGCAAATATTATAAAAATATACAACACACCAACAAAGTAACAGGGTAAAACGTTTAATTAAATAACTATTTACATGGCAGCCTGTTGCAACATCGATCCAAATGCATGGTTTTTTCAGTGAAATTCATCCGCAGCCCACCCCGCCCAAAATAACGAGAAACCCTATGCAAATATTATAAATATATACAACACACCAATAAAGTAACAGGGTAAAACGTTTAATTAAATAACTATTTACATGGCAGCCTGCTGCAACATCGATCCAAATGCATGACACTGTTCCTGTCAAGGTAGCATAGCTGGCGGCCTAGGGGTGGAGGACCGTTGTGCAAATACCCCGGGGAGGACTCTGGATATGCTTGGTCCCTGAGATTCTTCGATGTCACTGCCTTCCATAAATGTCATAAGTCCTGGATGTTGGGTGCCATAGTTGAGGGTTTCACCTAAAGACACGTCCTGCGGTGCCCTGGTCCAAGCATCACATATACCTGCGCCAGGAGACGGCGTGGGGTGCACTGGAAGGGAGAGGCGGCGCGAACGAGCCTCCCCCACCTCCCCAGGTGGAGGTTTCTCAGCTACACCCCTAAAGACACGTCCTGCGGTGCCCTGGTCCAACCATCACATATACCTGCGCCAGGAGACGGCGTGGGGTGCACTGGAAGGGAGAGGCGGCGCGAATGAGCCTCCCCCACCTCCCCAGGTGGAGGTTTCTCAGCTGCACCCCAGCACTTCACTCGACATAGGCGGCCGGCTCCCAGGGTCCGGCGGAACTTTTAGCCTTTTGGTGACTCTTCCATTCTGGACCTTGTCCCACAATCCGTTTGACCTGAAGACACGTCCTGCGGTGCCCTGGTCCAACCATCACATATACCTGCGCCAGGAGACGGCGTGGGGTGCACTGGAAGGGAGAGGCGGCGCGAACGAGCCTCCCCCACCTCCCCAGGTGGAGGTTTCTCAGCTGCACCCCAGCGCTTCACTCGACAAGATGAGTTGCGCCCGCTCCTGCGGCACAGTGCCTCGCTCGGCCAGCTGAATTACGCCTGCTCTTGCTATTATAGCGTCTCACCCGCCATCCGGCTGAATTGCACCCACTCTTCCGGTACAGCGACAGGCGGCTGCCACGGAGCTCAGGAAATGGCGGTCGGCTCCACAGACTTGGGCCTGGCCTGCAAGGATGGCTCTGGACAACCCTGGAACTCGGACGCTTGACTGCTACGGCATGGGCCCCATTCCCAAAAGCGTCCCCTCAGCCTTGAAGATACTACAAGAGTCACCGGGGCCCCCGACTCCCGCAGACTTCCGGTGGGGAGCTTCTGCCATGATTGCTCGCAGAATGGCCACGACGTAGCCACGGGGTGCTCTCATGCTGATGCCAGCTTCAGTCTGAAACATCCAGAAACACTGTAGTATCGCGTTGTCACGTAATGCGACATATGACGCGCCGCGTTAGCGCATCCGGTGCGCGAAGCGCAGCTTCCCGGAAGCGATCCGGGGCGCGGCGCGAAGCGCGTAACGTAAGCATAACAGGTCATGTGACTTGTTAATAAAACTTTTCATTGGTTCATTTCACTTTTGGTTTCCTAATGATGTAAGGCTAGGTCATGTGACCTAAAAGTAACACTTTTCATTGGTTTAGAACTAAACCACACCTCCTCAGGTGGTGGTTGAGCAAGAGGTGCCCCCCCTCCCCACCTTCATGTTGCCTGATTCGGCCAGCTCAATCGATCGAGCATGAGACTCTGTTGTGATCTGAAGAACCGCTGCCTGCGGTGCCTCACAGAACCTCTTAATGGAGGCCCCCGAGGGGCGGTGTGGTGGCGCGGACTGGGAGGGGGCGCTTATCTCCTACCCCGTCCCCAAGTCTCGCTTGGCCAGCTGAGTTCCGATCACTCTTGCGGCCTACGACATGGAGAGGCCGAGGCGTTGACTAGGCGGGACCTCCGGCCGCAACCACAGCGCCAACGATCGCTGCTGACAGAGGGGAGCCTTGCCGGTGAGAGCCACTGATCTGAAGAACCGCTGCCTGCGGTGCCCCCATGAGCCGCTAGACGGAGGTCCACAAGGGGCGGTGTGGTGTGGTGGCGCGGACTGACAAGGGTCGCTTGGCTCCTGCGCCCTCCCCAAGTCTCGCTCGGCCAGCTGAGTTTCGCCCACTCTTGCGACCTACGACATGGAGAGGCCGGGGCGTTGACTAGGCGGAGCCTCCGGCCACAACCACAGCGCCAATGATCGCTGCTGACGGAGGGGAGCCTTGCCGGTGAGAGCCACTGATCTAAAGAACCGCTGCCTGCGATGCCTCCCCGAACAGCTTAACGGAGGCCTCCGAGGGACGGTGTGGTAGCGCGGACTGGGATGGGGCGCTTGGCTCCTGCGCCCTCCCCAAGTCTCGCTCGGCCAGCTGAGTTTCGCCCACTCTTGCGGCCTACGACATGGAGAGGCCGGGGCGTTATGGATCAGTATGAGCAAATTGATCTCAGTCTTGTTGCCCTGGTGTGGCTTGAGATCGCCCCCGACATAAGCGGCCGGCTCCCGGGGTCCGGCGGAACTTTTAGCCTTTTGGTGACTCTTGTCTTCTGGACCTTGTCCCACAATCCGTTTGACCTGAAGACACGTCCTGCGGTGCCCTCGCAATGCGGCCTGGTCCCTGAATGTGTGCAGGGGGACGGTATTGATTGGATCAAGATGGCGGCTTCACACAAAGCTGACTCAAGTGTTGCTGCTGATGCTATGCAGACAAAAACTGGTTTTCAGTTTGTACATTCTTCAGGCTTTTTCTTCATAAATGTAACAATATGAGACTAAGTAGGAGAACGGCCATTTATCTTTCCTTTCAAAATGCTGCCAACAATATTTTCTGAATGGAAGACACCATATGAGATCGCCCCCGACATAGGCGGCCGGCCCCCGGGGTCCGGCGGGACTTTTAGCCTTTTGGTGACTCTTGTCTTCTGGACCTTGTCCCACAATCCGTTTGACCTGAAGACACGTCCTGCGGTGCCCTCGCAATGCGGCCTGGTCCCTGAATGTGTGCAGGGGGACGGTATTGATTGGATCAAGATGGCGGCTTCACACAAAGCTGACTCAAGTGTTGATGCTGATGCTATGCAGACAAAAACTGGTTTTCAGTTTGTACATTCTTCAGGCTTTTTCTTCATAAATGTAACAATGTGAGACTCACTAGGAGAACAGCCGTTTATCTTTCCTTTCAAAATGCTGCCAACAATATTTTCTGAATGGAAGACACCATCTGAGAACGCCCCCGACATAGGCGGCCGGCCCCCGGGGTCCGGCGGGACTTTTAGCCTTTTGGTGACTCTTGTCTTCTGGACCTTGTCCCACAATCCGTTTGACCTGAAGACACGTCCTGCGGTGCCCTCGCAATGCGGCCTGCTCCCTGAATGTGTGCAGGGGGACGGTATTGATTGGATCAAGATGGCGGCTTCACACAAAGCTGACTCAACTGTTGCTGCTGATGCTATGCAGACAAAAACTGGTTTTCAGTTTGTACATTCTTCAGGCTTTTTCTTCATAAATGTAACAATGTGAGACTCACTAGGAGAACGGCCGTTTATCTTTCCTTTCAAAATGCTGCCAACAATATTTTCTGAATGGAAGACACCATCTGAGATCGCCCCCGACATAGGCGGCCGGCTCCCGGGGTTCGGCAGGACTTTTAGCCTTTTGGTGACTCCTGTGTTCTGGACCTTGTCCCACAATCCGTTTGACCTGAAGACACGTCCTGCGGTGCCCTCGCAATGCGGCCTGGTCCCTGAATGTGTGCAGGGGGACGGTATTGATTGCATCAAGATGGCGGCTTCACACAAAGCTGACTCAAGTGTTGCTGCTGAAGCTATGCAGACAAAAACTGGTTTTCAGTTTGTACATTCTGCAGGCTTTTTCTTCATAAATGTAACAATGTGAGACTCACTAGGAGAACGGCCGTTTATCTTTCCTTTCAAAATGCTGCCAACAATATTTTCTGAATGGAAGACACCATCTTGTAGCATAAAGGGCTGCGTCAAGGGTGGTATTGCCCAGAATGTCTTGTTTTCTAGTGCTCGTAATGACGAAGCCAGAACTGCCGAAAGGGATTCTGGTCCTGCCGCTACTTATTGGACACATTGAACTATACTCTGGTCCTGCCTGACCTCGACCAAAATGGCGCCAGTATGGGAGCGAATTGCAACTCCTTATGACGTTCTAGTTACTTAGCCTTGACGTTATGGGGGATGTATGCGGTCTTTATGCACATTGCGGGTGGGGAAGGGTACTGACTAGGAATACGGACAACCCTATTGATGTCGATTTTTCATTATTAATTATTGTATTAATAAAGCTTCGAAATAATGTTACCCATGATACTCGCCCATGGTATGCGTATTGACGATTTTATTGTAACTGATCCTGTTATACTTTCAATTAAAAAATCAACCTTCACTGATCCTGCAACCGTTTGTCACGTTTAGTTTTTTCAATTAAATGGCTCACTTGTTACATACTCCTATACCCCTGGCTTTTGAAAGACACCATCTTGTAGAATAAAAGGCTGCGTCAAGGATGGTATTGCCCAGAATGTCTTGTTTTCTAGTGCTCGTAATAACGAAGCCAGAACTGCCTTGGTATATTCCAATATATGCCAAAGACAGAAATGGAATTAGTCCAATCAACATTGTGCACAAATTGAGAAAGCAAGGAGACATGTTAATAAATCTGTTTCTGCTTTCCTCAGAGATTATAGCATGGGTTCTATTTACCACAACAACTTGCGTTACCACATGCAAGACATCTATAGGACAGATGGTGTTCATTTCACGGATGAGGGAAACAGAATCTTCCTCTGCAACATCAGACTCTGCATCGGTACTTACTTATAAATGCAGAAAAAACTCAATTAACACAAGGGCTCTTTTCAGAGCCACCTTATATCAAAGCACTCAAACTTCTGATTTATCTCCATTTTCACACTCTTGTAAATAGGTGTGCGCGCCCAGGTGCGTGCACCCCGCAACTTTAAAAAAAAAAAATATATATATATTTTCGCGTTTAAGGGCCTTACTGCACACCCTGAGAGAACCTATGCAGCAAAACAATCTCTACCTTCTCCCCTTTCCATGTTCCAACGCTTTGAAATGACAATATATTTACTCGCAGTGACAAAATGGCGGTCAACACTTCCTGATTTCCTTCGAATCGAACGTTAACAGACGTCACGCAGCAAAAAAAAAATTCCGCTCGCGCGCAGCCGCTTGAGTGCGCGCACCCGTCCGCGCTTACAGATATATAATTGACTTTAACTTTAATTTTCTCATCAACTACTGAACGGAATTACACCATTCCAAAAAAAGCGTAATCTGCGAGCCGGACTCTACAGTTTTGCCAAATTTCTTATAAATCCATTCAGCTGTTCGACCTGTAGCCGTGTATAAACGTCCTATGGAAAATAACATGGAGAAAACACGTTTTGGGACCCCCCTTTTATCTCAGCCCCCACTTCATCAATCCCCCCCAAACTTTCAGGGAAGGAGCGCAGCGGACCGAGCCATCTTCTTTGAGAAATTCGCAAAGATTCATCCACCAGGGCCAAAATTAATCCAAATAGAATGTTGAGGATTTCCTATGGAAACTAGGTCCTAACTATAACTACCTACTGGCGACCGCCAGTAGGTAATATATATATAGATATATAAATATATATATCTATATATATATTACCTACTGGCGGTCGCCAGTAGGTATATATAGTTAGGACCTGGTTACCATAGGAAATTGCGAACATTCTATTGGGAATAACTTTGACGCTGATTGAGGGATCTGCCTGTAATTTTCCTTAAATTTGCCTCGCTCCGCTCGGCTCGGCTCCGCTCCTTCCCTGAAAGTTTCGGGGGGATTTGTCAAGCGGGCGCCGAGAAAAAAGGGGGGTCCCAAAATGTGCTTTCCCCATGTTAATTTCCATAGGGACATTCTGACAAGGCTACAGCTCGAACGGCTGAACGGAATTACACCAGATTTGGCAAAATGATAGGGACTGGTATGCAGCAGTGCCTTTTGTATGTTTGGTGTAAATCCCTCCAGTAGTTTATGAGAGAATTGAATGGGAAATTGAGTCCAATGCCCGAACGGCCGAATGGAATTACTGCAAACTTGGCAAAATGGTAGAGCCTGGTATGCAGAAGTGCCTTTTGTATATTTGGTGAAAATTCCTTCAGTAATTGTTGAGAAAATCGACTTTTTTCAAATTATATATCTATAGGCGGGACACGGTGCGCTCACGGGCTTGCACCGTCCTTGCACTGTCTTTGCACGTGCGCGGACCTTAGCATGCGCGTGCGGAATTCTGATTGGCTGTTGGACGTCTGTCAACATTCCATTCAGTCGAAATGAGGAAGTGTTGTCCGCCATCTTGTTTTTGTGGCAGATGATAGTGGTTGTAAACAGAAGTGTAATAGTTGACAAGGAGGCAGGGTAGAGATTCCTGAGCCCCCTAGGTTTTGTCATGGTGTCTGTAAAGGACCCCGAAGGTTGAAAAAAAAACAATTTTTTTTAAAAATCGCGGGGTCCGCGCACCGTGGTGGACCGCGGCTCAAAAAGACAAAAAAGAAATACATTAAAATAACAAGTTTCAGTGTTTAGATGTTGGTTGAGTGCAACATTGAGTGATGACTCTTTCACCTTTGGGTTTAGGTAGGTGTTTTGTGGAGAGTTAGTATGGTAATTGGTAGAGAGCATTGGGGGTAGGTTGAAGATTATGTGAGTTTGAATGTGTTGATAATTTGAACCAATTAAAATGTTACTTTGGTTTTGATTTTGTGTGTGATGAAATGTGATTGGCTGGGTATTTGAATATGTATGAAAAATGAGAGGGAAACACAGCCATTTTGAGATTTTAGTGTTTGAGGTATACTTCTGAGGTGTGAGATTGAGACAGAATTTACTGTACAACAGTTTTCTAGAAGGTGAGTTGTTAATTTGTAAGGAGAACTCTGTTATTCACTTTAAGTTAATAGGAAAAATGTTTTCAGTTAGTTATTTAATGTTTTTCTGTTATACTTATGGATTGAGTAGGGCAACATCAGATGCAGTGCTTTATATTTATAATTATTGCTTGATACTATACATTGTCCAGGGAAACACGGCCATTTTGTGACTATAGTGTCTGAGGTACTTTTGTGTGGACATTTTGGTGTTCAATTTCTGGTGTGAGATTTACACAGTAGTAACTCTTCTTATAGAATTTAATAGTTTTTCTATCTATCTCACTCTTACCCTGCAACATCTCACTGTCTTTCTCTTTCTTTTAATAGTACACTTATATCAATAATGGTTGAAAATGAAGAGTCATTTGACATCGTTATAGACATTTTTGTGACTGTTATTGAGGATGTTCCTGTTGATGAGAGTAATCCTGAAGGAGAGCTTTATGATGGAGGAGATGGCATGGACGATTTATATGATGAATCCGTGGATTCAGATATAATGGAAGCTTTGGAGTTCATTGAGTTTGAGGATTCTTTTTGGGAGATTTTCAATATTGACATTGCTGATGATGCAATCTTAGACGATCATTTAAATTTTGGAAATTCTCAACAATAAATTTAAATTTAGTAAATAAATATTGTATGAGAATGTATACTTAACTAAATGTAATTTATGAGGTAGTAGCAAACTGATAATTTTTTGTGTTACATAGTAGGTTTACTCATAAATACTTCCGTTCTTCCCCAAAATTTTCTTAAATGTGTATTTGACATCTCTTCTTCATGTCCTGCATCCTTTCTCTCACTGTCTGTCTCTGATGCAGAAGATTGCAACATAAGTAAGTTTAAAGAACAGCAAGTGTGTCTCACCAGAGCAGGAAATCATGCAGTAAGCGCCGTTTCTCTTTCTTTTAATAGTACACTAACATAAAATGATGAATGAAAATGAGGAGCCTTCCAACATCGTCTTTGAAATAACAGCAACGTTTATTGAGGCAACTTATTCCGAGGTGTATATTGATCCTATAGATCATGGGTACTCACAAACTTTCTCTTGTGGGCCAAATTTACAGAGTGGTTTGTGTCTGAGGGCCGCACCGGTGGGGGCGGGGTCAGTGGTGAAGGGGGCAGGGCTAGAGCAACAAAAAAAAACCAGTGACCATGAGGTTGATCACAGGTCCCTGCAGCGGACGCCTTCGTCCACTGAGCCACCAGACCCGGCATACACACATCTCTCTCTCTCTCTCTCTCTCTGTTTCCCTCCCTCTCTTTCTCCCTCTCTCTCTCTCCCTTTCTCCCCCTCCCTTTCTCTCCCTCTCTCCCGCTGTCTCTCTGTCTCTGTCTCCCTCAGGCGCCTGAGAAGGTGGGGGCTGACAGGAATCATACACAGACAGACTGCAGGGAAAACAACATCCTGCCAGCACAACTCTCCTTCACAATAATCGAACATGCTTGCTAAGCTCCTGACCTGGCCTCTTTAATTTAGCAACTGGGAATATTTAACAGCTGCCAGCATTGGTCTTACACTGCAACACATCTGCTCTGCCAAATGCGATTCATCATAGTGCAGTTTATTCGAAATGTTTGCACAGCGCACAATACAGATCTCACAAGTTTGAATGTGCTTATGAACAGAAGAAGGCCTGGTGAAATAAAGTATTTGCCCAGGTCGGAAGGCAGATATGATTCTCTCTCTTCCTGCTTCCAGATGTTCCTGTTCAGACGTTCCCAAATCACATGTTTGCATGCAGGTGATATTCTGCTGCTAAACGAGACGTACATTATTGGCGCACAATATCCAGATCACTAGTAGCATGCTCATTCTTAAACAGGTGTGTCTTTATAAACATAAAACTCAGGCATGTCGAATACAGACCTCTCTTAAAATGTTGGACTTTGAGACAAATATAGGGAAAAGTGAGGTGTAATTTATCTCTTTAGGCCCCGTGCCCCGGCAGCTGCGAAATGATCACCTGGGTGGGGGCTGTTGAGGCAGGCGTGAAAAACTTCCTCCTGTTGACGCTCACTCCGTGTGCACTTTCTCCTCAGTACAGTGACTGTTTGTTACCAGCCAGTGATCCGACAGCAGTTATAGTCGGGTAGCCTTGCTCTGAAAGAACATGCAGGGCACCGCATTCACGTGTTGCCCCTCTGCTGAAATGAATTGTCCGGATTTTATTTTTCTCACCTGACGACCCAGACCACGTGTTGCCAGCATGCCTCCTGGCAGTGGCCTTCATGATCGTTGGAACTAAAAAAAACATGATGTTAAGAAGGTTCCAGCTTCCAGGAGACATAGCCTGTTCCTTCGAAAAAACAAACTCCCCGCCTTTGGCAGAAGGATGTGGCGTCACCTGGCGGCGCCAGTATGGCTGTATCTCACAGGGGCCCCCCTGGCTGTGATGTTAGTAGCCAATTGCGCTGCGCACTAGTGCACGCTTGCCACCTTAAAAACAGTCCCCCCCCTCCCCACCCCCCTACTAGCTACGCCAGTGTTCACTGGGGAAATGGTTCACCTCTCAGCACCCCTGCACCGCCACTCTGACTATGGCGGGAATAATCGCCCGACCCCCACAGAGCAGCAGTCTCTCGCGCTGCTGCAAACATTCTTTAAAAAAAAAAAAAAAAAAACTTTTTTTTTTTTTTTTTTTTAAACTCTGGTATGATGTCTGCAAGGTCCGCGGGCCGCCAGGGAAGGCTTGCCGGGCCGCCAGCGGCCCGCGGGCCGTACTATGAGTACCCCTGCTATAGATGAATCAAATCATGAAGAACATGAAGGAGATACCAGGTCAGATTTTTTTGATGAAAAACTAGATATGGAATTAATGGAATGTGTAGACGTTGTCGAGTTTGATGAATCATTTTCAGACACTTTGATGGATGAAATTTCTGATGAAGAAATGCTACAAGTTCTTTTAGATTTTGAAAATTCTGATAAATACATTTTAATTTAGTAAAGAAAAATTGTTTTGAAAATTATACTTATTTAAATGTAATTTATGAGGTAGTAGCAAAGTGATACAATTTTGTGTTCTTCATGTCCTGTATCCTTTCTGTCTCTGACTGTCTCTGATGCACTAGTTTACAACATAAGTAAGTATATAGAACAGCAAGTGTGTTTCACCAGAGTAGGAACTCATGACCCCCTACGCCAATTCTGACCACACATTGAGAAAGGAAGGAATCATATGAACAAATCTGTTTCTGCTTTCCTGAAAGACTATAGTATGGATTCAATATACCACAATACCTTGCATTACAATATACAAGGTATCTACAGAGGAGACGATGTCCATTTTCATTTAGTTTAAAAAAATTCCAATAGGTCCGCGCACCGTGAGTGCTCAGTAAATGCACGGTGCGCGAACCCTATTGCCGCCATTTTGTGGTTTCAGAAAAGAGAGTGAAAAATATAACTTAAAAACGTGGGAAGGGGGTAGGGTAGAGTGTCCATGACCCCTTATGCCTTCTTAGGGGGTCGTTCAAGGACTCCTAAGGTTAAAAATAATGTTTTTTTTTTTTTTTTTTAAATAACAGAAAACACGATAGGTCCGGGCACAGGGAGTGCTCGGTGAGCGCTCGGTGCGCAGACCTCGGTAAAAATTAATACAAAAAATAAAGTTAAAATATATATTTGAGTGTTTACATGTTAGTTGGCTCTAAAAAGAGCTGTTGTGTTCATTGTGTTTTTTTTGGTACCTACAAGTAAGTACCAATGCAGAGTCTGATGTTACAGAGATAGACTCTTTTCCCTTCATCAGTGAAATGTACACCATCTGTCCTATAGATGCCTTGCATGTTGTAACGCAAGTTGTTGTGGAATATACAACCAATTCCATAGTCTCTCATGTATGCAGAAACAGATTTATTTACATGTTTCCTGGCTTTCTCAATCTGTGGACAAAATTGATTTGACCAATTCCAGTTTTGTCTTTGGCATATATTGGAATAGACAAAGGCAGTTTGAGGAAAAAGTGACATCAATTGTCCAAAGATGTCCTTCAATAGCATTTCCAGACCAACCCCAGTCAAAGTGCATAAGTCATTTCCACCACATTGCACAATTATAAGGTCAGGATGTGGGAGAGGCATGAAGGATTTCACCAATGGTATCAATTGGTGACATCTCAATCCTCTCTGACCAATCCATAAAATATCCACATTTGGTAAATCAAGGTTTAAAATTCCTCTGTTTGTTGCATACCTTTTAGACCAGAATACAAAACTGTGGCCTACAAACTATACTGAAGGCATCTTCAAGGTAGGACTGGTTGTACTCAGATGAGGGCTGTAAATGAAATGGCAGTTGGAAAGCTTGCATTGTAGAAAAAAAGAGGAGGACATTCACTGCACTTGAAGCTTAAGAAATGATTGGTGCTTTCTGAAAATGGAATAGAGCATATTAGGGTGCATAGTTTTTTTTTTTTAAAAGAAGCAATTCTATTGGTTCAGAAAAGGTCATTGAAAGGAACATTGCACATGATTAGCTGTTATTTTGAAAGCTCTAACAACCTTGGTGGATTCATTTGCAACAAAGTATAATTAACTTTTAAACTTGAATGAGCACTAGGGGGATGGGTGAGTATTATGTGAGTTTGAAATTGTGGGAATGTAGAACCAATTGAAATGTTAGTTTAGTTTTGAAATAGTGTGGGAAGAGATTTCATTGGTTAAGACCTGAAATATGTGAGAAGAATGAGTGGGAAAGTGTGCCATTTCTGGTTTCAGTGTCTGAGGTGCATTTCAGAGATTCTGATTAAGAAAATCTGCTGTGTGTTTGACACTGTTCTATATTTTCAAAAGCGATTTTAAAGGTGAGTAATATAGAGAGTGTGCTGTTTGCAGTATTGGGAAGCATAACAAGCATATTGGGCTTCATTCCTGTTGTATTTTGAAAATGAGTCAGGTTTCTGCATTGTAGTGTAGTGTTCATAGTTGTAGTGGCATATTTACAAGCCCCTTGCGCAATGTTTGACATTAATGCTGGTACAGAGATAGTGTAATGGTTTCATTGGCATATTTACACGCCCCTTGCGCAATGTATGTGTGACTCTGTCTAAGATCACAGTGATGGGTGAATCAAGCTTCAGTCACAGTGTGATCTTCATAAATTGAGATAGAATATACAAAAAAAGAGAGGCATATTTACAAGCCCCTTGCGCAATGTTTGACATTAATGCTGGTATAGAGAGCTATAAATGTAAATGTAAATGTATGTAAATGTATAGGCATTTATATAGCGCACTACTTACCCGTAGGGTCCCAAGGCGCTTCGACCGCTGCGAAACCCTTCCTGGCTTCCCTGAGAGATGGTCCCTTAATGGGTATCTCCAGGGTGAGACCAGGCATCCCCAGCGGTCTGGTGGGGCCGTTAGTGAAGATGAGGCAAGCTAATGCCCAGAGTTGCCGAGTGTGAACGCTGATCAGAGTGGGCACCGAAGCGAGAGAATTATCGAGTCCGCTGACCCTGGTCCAGAAACCTGCCGCGCCGGGAATCGAACCCTGGTCCCGGGCCGTCCTCTGCTCTCGGGTCTGCCGCCTCTAACCAGTGAGCCACACTACTTCACAGAGATAGTGTAATGGTTTCATTGGCATATTTACAAGCCGCTTGCGCAATGATTGACATTAATGCTGGTATAGAGATAGTGTAATGGTTTCATTGGCATATTTACAAGCCCCTTGTGCAATGTTTGACATTAATGCGGGTTTAGAGATAGTGTAATGGTTTCATTGGCATATTTACAAGCCGCTTGCGCAATGTTTAACATTAATGCTGGTATAGAGATAGTGTAATGGTTTCATTGGCATATTTACAAGCCCCTTGCGCAATGTTTGACATTAATGCTGGTATAGAGATAGTGTAATGGTTTCATTGGCATATTTACAAGCCCCTTGTGCAATGTTTGACATTAATGCTGGTACAGAGATAGTGTAATAGTTTCATTGGCATATTTACAAGCCGCTTGTGCAATGTTTGACATTAATGCTGGTACAGAGATAGTGTAATGGTTTCATTGGCATATTTACAAGCCGCTTGCGCAATGTTTGACATTAATGCTGGTATAGAGATAGTGTAATGGTTTCATTGGCATATTTACAAGCCCCTTGCAAAATGTTTGACAATAATGCTGGTATAGAGATAGTGTAATGGTTTCATTGGCATATTTACAAGCCCTTTGCACAATGTTTGATATGGGTGCCAGCAGAAAATGCATGCAGAGTAATACAATTGGTACACAGACAAGAATATGAAATGCTTTGAGAGATCTGTAAAGGATTTTACTAATGCCATAAATTGAGATGGAATATACAAAAAAGAGAGGCATATTTACAAGCCCCTTGTGCAATGTTTGACATGGGTGCTAGCAGAAAATGCATGCAGAGGATTAAAATTGGCACACAGACAAGAATATGAAATGCTTTGAGAGATCCGTAAAGGATTTTACTAATGGTATAAATTGAGATAGAATATACAAAAAAGAGAGGCATATTTACAAGCCCCTTGCCCAATGTTTGACGTGGTTGCAAGCAGAAAATGCATGCAGAGTAATAAAATTGGCACACAGACAAGAATATGAAATGCTGTGAGAGATGCGTAAAGGGTTTTACTAATGGCATAAATTGAGATAGAATATACAAAAAAGAGAGGCATATTTACAAGCCCCTTGCGCAATGTTTGACATGGGTGCAAGCAGAAAATGCACGCAGAGTAATAAAATTGGCACACAGACAAGAATATGAAATGCCGTGAGAGATGCGTAAAGGGTTTTATTAATGGCATAAATTGAGATACAATATACAAAAAAGAGAGGCATATTTACAAGCCCCTTGTGCAATGTTTGACATTAATGCTGGTATAGAGATAGTGTAATGGTTTCATTGGCATATTTACAAGCCCCTTGCAAAATGTTTGACAATAATGCTGGTATAGAGATAGTGTAATGGTTTCATTGGCATATTTACAAGCCCTTTGCACAATGTTTGATATGGGTGCCAGCAGAAAATGCATGCAGAGTAATACAATTGGTACACAGACAAGAATATGAAATGCTTTGAGAGATCTGTAAAGGATTTTACTAATGCCATAAATTGAGATGGAATATACAAAAAAGAGAGGCATATTTACAAGCCCCTTGTGCAATGTTTGACATGGGTGCTAGCAGAAAATGCATGCAGAGGATTAAAATTGGCACACAGACAAGAATATGAAATGCTTTGAGAGATCCGTAAAGGATTTTACTAATGGTATAAATTGAGATAGAATATACAAAAAAGAGAGGCATATTTACAAGCCCCTTGCCCAATGTTTGACGTGGTTGCAAGCAGAAAATGCACGCAGAGTAATAAAATTGGCACACAGACAAGAATATGAAATGCTGTGAGAGATGCGTAAAGGGTTTTACTAATGGCATAAATTGAGATAGAATATACAAAAAAGAGAGGCATATTTACAAGCCCCTTGCGCAATGTTTGACATGGGTGCAAGCAGAAAATGCACGCAGAGTAATAAAATTGGCACACAGACAAGAATATGAAATGCCGTGAGAGATGCGTAAAGGGTTTTATTAATGGCATAAATTGAGATACAATATACAAAAAAGAGAGGCATATTTACAAGCCCCTTGTGCAATGTTTGACATTAATGCTGGTACAGAGATAGTGTAATAGTTTCATTGGCATATTTAGAAGCCGCTTGTGCAATGTTTGACATTAATGCTGGTACAGAGATAGTGTAATGGTTTCATTGGCATATTTACAAGCCGCTTGCGCAATGTTTGACATTAATGCTGGTATAGAGATAGTGTAATGGTTTCCTTGGCATATTTACAAGCCCCTTGCAAAATGTTTGACAATAATGCTGGTATAGAGATAGTGTAATGGTTTCATTGGCATATTTACAAGCCCTTTGCACAATGTTTGATATGGGTGCCAGCAGAAAATGCATGCAGAGTAATACAATTGGTACACAGACAAGAATATGAAATGCTTTGAGAGATCTGTAAAGGATTTTACTAATGCCATAAATTGAGATGGAATATACAAAAAAGAGAGGCATATTTACAAGCCCCTTGCGCAATGTTTGACATTAATGCTGGTACAGAGATGTGTAATGGTTTCATTGGCATATTTACAAGCCGCTTGCGCAATGATTGACATTAATGCTGGTATAGAGATAGTGTAATGGTTTTATTGGCATATTTACAAGCCCCTTGTGCAATGTTTGACATTAATGCTGGTTTAGAGATAGTGTAATGGTTTCATTGGCATATTTACAAGCCGCTTGCGCAATGTTTGACATTAATGCTGGTATAGAGATAGTGTAATGGTTTCATTGGCATATTTACAAGCCCCTTGCAAAATGTTTGACAATAATGCTGGTATAGAGATAGTGTAATGGTTTCATTGGCATATTTACAAGCCCTTTGCACAATGTTTGATATGGGTGCCAGCAGAAAAAGGATGCAGAGTAATACAATTGGTACACAGACAAGAATATGAAATGCTTTGAGAGATCTGTAAAGGATTTTACTAATGCCATAAATTGAGATGGAATATACAAAAAAGAGAGGCATATTTACAAGCCCCTTGTGCAATGTTTGACATGGGTGCTAGCAGAAAATGCATGCAGAGGATTAAAATTGGCACACAGACAAGAATATGAAATGCTTTGAGAGATCCGTAAAGGATTTTACTAATGGTATAAATTGAGATAGAATATACAAAAAAGAGAGGCATATTTACAAGACCCTTGCCCAATGTTTGACGTGGTTGCAAGCAGAAAATGCACGCAGAGTAATAAAATTGGCACACAGACAAGAATATGAAATGCTGTGAGAGATGCGTAAAGGGTTTTACTAATGGCATAAATTGAGATAGAATATACAAAAAAGAGAGGCATATTTACAAGCCCCTTGCGCAATGTTTGACATGGGTGCAAGCAGAAAATGCACGCAGAGTAATAAAATTGGCACACAGACAAGAATATGAAATGCCGTGAGAGATGCGTAAAGGGTTTTATTAATGGCATAAATTGAGATACAATATACAAAAAAGAGAGGCATATTTACAAGCCCCTTGTGCAATGTTTGACATTAATGCTGGTACTGAGATAGTGTAATAGTTTCATTGGCATATTTACAAGCCGCTTGTGCAATGTTTGACATTAATGCTGGTACAGAGATAGTGTAATGGTTTCATTGGCATATTTACAAGCCGCTTGCGCAATGTTTGACATTAATGCTGGTATAGAGATAGTGTAATGGTTTCCTTGGCATATTTACAAGCCCCTTGCAAAATGTTTGACAATAATGCTGGTATAGAGATAGTGTAATGGTTTCATTGGCATATTTACAAGCCCTTTGCACAATGTTTGATATGGGTGCCAGCAGAAAATGCATGCAGAGTAATACAATTGGTACACAGACAAGAATATGAAATGCTTTGAGAGATCTGTAAAGGATTTTACTAATGCCATAAATTGAGATGGAATATACAAAAAAGAGAGGCATATTTACAAGCCCCTTGCGCAATGTTTGACATTAATGCTGGTACAGAGATGTGTAATGGTTTCATTGGCATATTTACAAGCCGCTTGCGCAATGATTGACATTAATGCTGGTATAGAGATAGTGTAATGGTTTCATTGGCATATTTACAAGCCCCTTGTGCAATGTTTGACATTAATGCTGGTTTAGAGATAGTGTAATGGTTTCATTGGCATATTTACAAGCCGCTTGCGCAATGTTTAACATTAATGCTGGTATAGAGATAGTGTAATGGTTTCATTGGCATATTTACAAGCCCCTTGCGCAATGTTTGACATTAATGCTGGTATAGAGATAGTGTAATGGTTTCATTGGCATATTTACAAGCCCCTTGTGCAATGTTTGACATTAATGCTGGTACAGAGATAGTGTAATAGTTTCATTGGCATATTTACAAGCCGCTTGTGCAATGTTTGACCTTAATGCTGGTACAGAGATAGTGTAATGGTTTCATTGGCATATTTACAAGCCACTTGTGCAATGTTTGACATTAATGCTGGTATAAAGATAGTGTAATGGTTTCATTGGCATATTTACAAGCCGCTTGCGCAATGTTTGACATTAATGCTGTATAGAGATAGTGTAATAGTTTCATTGGCATATTTACAAGCCGCTTGCGAAATTTTTGACAATAATGCTGGTATAGAGATAGTGTAATGGTTTCATTGGCATATTTACAAGCCCTTTGCGCAATGTTTGATATGGGTGCCAGCAGAAAATGCATGCAGAGTAATAAAATTGGTACACAGACAAGAATATGAAATGCTTTGAGAGATCTGTAAAGGATTTTACTAATGCCATAAATTGAGATGGAATATACAAAAAAGAGAGGCATATTTACAAGCCCCTTGTGCAATGTTTGACATGGGTGCTAGCAGAAAATGCATGCAGAGGATTACAATTGGCACACAGACAAGAATATGAAATGCTTTGAGAGATCCGTAAAGGATTTTACTAATGGTATAAATTGAGATAGAATATACAAAAAAGAGAGGCATATTTACAAGCCCCTTGCCCAATGTTTGACGTGGTTGCAAGCAGAAAATGCATGCAGAGTAATAAAATTGGCACACAGACAAGAATATGAAATGCTGTGAGAGATGCGTAAAGGGTTTTACTAATGGCATAAATTGAGATAGAATATACAAAAAAGAGAGGCATATTTACAAGCCCCTTGCGCAATGTTTGACATGGGTGCAAGCAGAAAATGCACGCAGAGTAATAAAATTGGCACACAGACAAGAATATGAAATGCCGTGAGAGATGCGTAAAGGGTTTTATTAATGGCATAAATTGAGATACAATATACAAAAAAGAGAGGCATATTTACAAGCCCCTTGGGCAATGTTTGACATGGGTTCAAGTAGAAAATGCATACAGAGTAATAAAATTGGCACACAGACAAGAATATGAAATGCTGTGAGAGATCGTAAAGGATTTTACTAATGGCATGAATTGAGATAGAATATACAAAAAAGAGAGGCATATCTACAAGCCCCTTGCGCAATGTTTAAAAATATCGCTGGTATAGAGATAGTGTAATGGTTTCATTGGCATATTTACAAGCCCCTTGTGCAATTTTTAACATTAATGCTGGTATAGAGATAGTGTAATGCCAATTTTATTACTCCGTATGCATTTTCTGCTTGAATCCATGTTAAACATTGCGCAAGGGGCTTCTAAATATGCCCCTCTTTTTGTATATTCTATCTCAATTGATGCCATTAGTAAAATCCTTTATGCATCTCTCACGGCATTTCATATTGTTTTCTATCTGCTATTCCTATCCCTCTCCATATATTCACTGCTTGCACCCAGGTTAAAGGTTGCGCAAGGCGCTTGTAAAAAAGGAGCATAGTTACAAGCCAAATTAAACTATTAGCACTATCTCTGTACTAGCATTGAATACAAGCATGAGAAACACTTTAAAAAGAAGTCTACCATGTAAGCTAAAACGTACAAATTGTAAGCACACACAGCTAACATTATGGAAAAAGATGAAAATAAAATTCCTTAATTCACATACACACTCAGTGTGTTCCTTGTCAACAAACTTAAAGCCAGACATTTCAACAAAAAACATTTAGTATGGTAAATTGTTTTAGACACAGAAAGTGAGATGAGACACACACACAAACAGACAGATGGTGTAGGCAGAGATTGAGATGACAAACACATACAAACAGAGAGATGGTGGAAGGAGAGAGTGAGATGAGGCATGCAAAGAGGGAGATGGTGCAGGCCGAGAGTGATATGAGACACACAAAAGAGATGTGAACTAGTGTTTATATTGTTTAGTTAATGAAATTGCTATGTGCTATGTTGGTAGTGCTCTATAATATGTCATATTTTTCTTTTCAACAGATTGTAAATATCTACAGAGTCATAATAGATTATGCCTACCAAGAACCGCAAACGAAGACTCTATAAGCAAGCTTTATCAATGAAGAGGACTCAATTAGAAGATTCATCCAAAAGACAATCTTCAGAGAAAAGAAAAAATGCTCCTGGTAATGCACCTGTGCTTCCTGTTGCTTCAGAAGAAGTGCTGGGAGTAGAGCCCTGCTCCTCTGACGATCTTTTCATTACAGCTTTACTCCAATTGTTTGGGTGTATATTCCGCACATGGAATTCCATGCTATAAGTTCCAAAGCTGTACTGTTTCTGTGGATTCCCTCTTGAAAGTACTGTGTGACAGATTTTACATGTGACAAAAGGCGCATTTACCTTTTTCTCTCTTTCTGGGTTTTTAAAAAAATGTCCGTACTATGGACTCTCTCTGTGTTCTAGGGGTTTTAGGAACAAACTCTTCTGAAGATGAAGTAGAAGAATCCTCAAGTTCCTTGTGTTCAGAATGCTCTTGTCCAAAGGCTATTAGTTTCTGGCAACAAATGTATTGCTTCATCAAATTGTTAAGTTCAGGTTGGATATTTGCAACCATTGATGCTTGCATTGGTGGTGCTGTTGCTTCAGAAGAAGTGCTGGGAGCAGAGCCCTGCTCCTCTGATCTTTTCATTACAGCTTTACTCCAATTTTTTGGTTGCATATTCCGGGCATGGTGTTCCATGTTAGAAGTTCCAAAGCTGTACTTCTTCTGTGGATCCCCTCTTGAAAGTACTATGTCACAGATTTTACATGTGACAAAAGGCACATTTACCTTTTTCTTTTTTTCTGGGTATTTAAAAAATTTCCTAACTATGGACTCTCTCTCTGTTCTAGTGGTTTCTCAGGTTCCTGCTGTTCAGCCATTTCAGTAGATTTTTTAAGAGCAAAGTGCTGATGAAAAAAGGTGTTGCTTCCTCAAAAGCCAAAGAAGAATGATGAAGATGGGAGAGGTCTTTCAAGAATTAGAGTAGGAAGTATTATAAACCAATAAAATCTTTTGTTATAAGGTCACCTGGTTGGACATAAGCTTACGGAGTGTTTACGGAGCGTTTACGGAGTGCTCACGTAAGCTTATGTTGCGTTTACGTTTTATTTAAGGAGCGCTTACGTCATCTTATGATGTGCTTACGTGGTACGCACCCTTGTGACATTTATAATTGTTTAAATAAAGTTATATATGTTGTTTAAAAGTTTAAAATAAACATGTTCTTTATTATCTCAGTTAATAGGTTCCTTTATATTGTATAATGAATATGTAGATAATAATGATTTAGCATCCTCGTGATATTTATAATTGTTTAAATAAAGTTATATATGTTGTTTAAAAGTTTAAAATAAACATGTTCTTTATTATCCCAGGTAATGTGTTCCTTTATATTGTTCAATGAATACGTAGATATAACGATTTAAAGTTTATAAAACTTTCGGAGGTAAATAATGAATTCCTGTGTACATGGATATCTGTGCATGTACATTTGTTCCATGTGGCACACATACTTGTCGTAAGACCATGTATGTGTGTGACATGGCACACAAGTCAGAATCAGGGATGCAACAGGCTGTCAAAGTGACAACCTGTCCCCCTTGTCAATTCGGTAATTTTACCGATTCGGTATTTACTGATTCGGTAATTGCCATTGATTGCTATTGGCCTCAAGACTTATAGGAATCAATGGCAATTACCAAATCGGTAAATACCGATTCGGTAAAATGACTGAATTATACAGATTCGGTAATTTCAAAAGAGAAATTACCTACATCCAAATTACCTACTCTTAAATATTGAAGTGGTATGATTTGGTATTTATGAGTAGGTAAATCGAGATTACGTACATCTGGCCCATTGAGTTGTAACATATTTACATAGGTTACATTTCAGTGCTTTGGAAGTAGTACAGTATACTATAGGTAAACACGTTATAGGTTTATGCTGTATCACATCCTTATAGTTTTGCACTTTGACATTCAGTATGACAAACTTTTACATACAAACATAGAAATTTAGTTCTTTTTTTAACCAGTAGTGGTAGTTATAAAAAGAACTGTTTGGTACGCACCCTTACAAGATTTGTAATTGCTTGAATAAAGTTATATATGTTTTTTAAAAGTTGCTTAAATAAAGTTATATATGTTGTTTAAAAGTTGCTTAACTAAAGTTATATGTTGTTTAAAAATTAAAATAAACATGTTCTTTATTATCCCAGATAATGTGTACTTTCATATTGTACAATGAATATGTAGATATAACGATAACACTTTCGGGGGTAAATAATGAATTGCTGTGTACATGCACATCTGTGCATGTACATTTGTGCCATGTGGCACACATACATGTCGTAAGACCATGTATGTGTGTGACATGGCATACAAGTCAGAATCAGGGGTGCAACAGGCTGTCAAAGTGACAACCTGTCCCCCTTGACAATTCGGTAATTTTACCGAATCGGTATTTACTGATTCAGTAATTGCCATTGATTCCTATTGACCTCAAGGCCCATAGGAATCAATGGCAATTACCGAATCGGTAAATACCGATTCTGTAAAATGAATGAATTAAACAGATTCAGTAATTTCAAAAGAGAAATTACCTACATCCCATTTACCTACTCTTAAATATTGAAGTGGTATTATTTGGGACGCGATGTAGATAGGCATTTACTGGTCGGTAACGGCTGAATTTGGCCGTTACCGACTGGTAAATGCCTTTTCCTATGTAGGAGGCATTTATTTACAGATTTGGTATTTTTACCGATTCTGTATTTATCGAATCGGTAAAATTACCGAATCGGTAAATACAGACTTGCTAAAAATACCAAATCTGTAAATTCTAATGTAGGTAGCACTGTTGATCGTGCTAGAGGCGTCTAAGAATTTGTTATTTACCACTCAATACAATTGGGTGGTAAATAAGGAATTCCTGTTCACATGCACATCTATGCATGTACACCTGTGCCATGTGGCACACATACATTCTTTAAGGGCATGTATGTGTGTCACATTGCACACAAGCCAAAAACATGGGTGCTACAGGGTGTCAAAGTGACCCCCTGTTCCCCCTGGCAGGATTCGGTATTTACCGATTCGGTAATTACTGAATCGGTACTTGCCATTGATTCTTATGGTCTTCAAGGCCCATAGGAATCAATGGCAAATACAGATTCAGTAATTATCGAATCGGTAATTACCGAATTTCACCGAATCGGTAATTCATTCGGTAAAAATACCTGCATCCCCATTGCCAGTTCTTAAATACGAATTGGTATGATTCGGTATTTAAGAAGTGGTATTCTGGGATTACCTACATGGGGTCCTTGGTATTTATTAGTAGGTAAATCGAGATTACGTACATCTGGCCCATTGAGTTGTAACATATTTATATACATATGTTACATTTCAGTGCTTTGGAAGTAGTACAGTATACTATAGGTAAACACCTTATAGGTTTATGCTGTACCACATTCTTATAGTTTTGCACTTTGACATTCACTATGACAAACTTTTACATACAAACATAGAAATTTAGTTCTTTCTTTAACCAGTAGCGGTAGTTCTAAAAAGAACTGTTTTTTTTTTAGTTTTTGTTTTGCTTGAAAAACGATGTAAAGAAATAAACTTTTTAAGGCAGATAATTGTTCAACCGGAACAAACTATGAAAAATAAAGAAAAAAATTATGGGATGCACCTGTGCCTCCTGTTTTTTTGCAGGATAACTTGAATGGACTCTTGTCCAAAGGCTATTAGTTTCTGGCAACGAATGCATTGCATCATCAAATTCTTAAGTACTGGTTAGCTAATTGCAATCGTTGATGCTTGCATTGGTGGTGCTGTTGATTGAGAAGAAGTGCTGGGAGCAGAGCCCTGCTCCTCTGATGATCTTTTCATTACAGCTTTACACCAATTGTTTGGGTGTATATTCTTGACATGGCGTTCCATGCTACAAGTTCCAAAGCTGTACTTCTTCTGTGGATCCCCTCTGGAAAGACCCGTGTCACAGATTTTACATCTGACAAAAGGCGCATTTACATTTTTCTGTCCATCTGGGAATTGAAAAAATTTCCAAACTATGGACTCTTTCGGTGATCTAGGTGTTTCAGGAACAAACTCATCGGAAGATGAACTGGAAGAATTCTCAAGTTCCTGGTGTTCAGAATGCTCAGGTTCCTCATGGTCTGAATGCTCAGGTTGCTGCTGTTCAGCCATTGCAATAGATTTTTCAGGAGCAAAGTGCTGATGAAAAAAGGTGTTTCTTCCTCGAAAGCCAAGGAAGAATGATGAAGATGGGAGGGGTCTTTCCAGAATTGGAGTAGGAAATATTATAAACCAATAGAATCTTTTGTTCTGAGGTCACATGGTTGGACGTAAGCTTACGAAGCATTTACGGAGCGTTTACGGAGCGCTTACGTAAGCTTAAATTGCGTTTACGTAAGCTTACGTTCCGTTTACGGAGCACTTATGTCTTCTTACGATGCGCTTACGTAGTACGCACCCTCGCGAGATTTATAATTGCTTTAATAAAGTTATTTATGGTCTTTAAAAGTTTAAATTAACACGTTCTTTATTATCCCAGATAATGTGTACCTTTACATTGTGCAATGAATACGTAGATATAACGATTTAAAGTTTATAAAACTTTTGGGGGTAAGAGCTCGAATCTTTTACGTTGCACGGACGGAGCTCTTACTTCAAAAAGTAATATACTGTTGTTAAAAGTTTTAAAAAAACATTTTCTACATTAAAGCAAATATTGTCTACCTTTAAAATCAACATTAAAAACGTAGATATTATGTTTTAGAAATTTTTAAAAATTTGTCGGGGTAAGACCTCGGAGCGTTTACGGTGTGCTTTCGGAGCGCTCACGGTGTGCGGACCCTGTAATCATGAAAATAAAAATATATATATTCACTGAAAAAACTATAGGTTTGAAGCCTTACATAGTTAGGTATTAGCAATTAAAAAACCTTGCAAATTCACTGAAAAAACCATAGGTTTCAGGTCATATATAGTTAGGTAATAGCATTGAAAACACCTTGGAAATTCACTGAAAAAACCATAGGTTTCAGGTCATATATAGTTAGGAATTAGCATTTGAAAAAAACGTGCAAATTCACTGAAAAAACCATAGGTTTCAGGTCATATATTGTTAGGTATTAGCATTTAAAAAACCATTGAAATTGCTCCTATATAGTTAGTTGGACTAACTATATTTCGCGCACCCGCAATACACTGCTGATGATGTCACTTATTACATCATCACTGATGACATCTCAAATGACATCACTGATGACATCACTGATGACATCTCAATTGACATCACTGATGACATCATTCATGTGATAATACGATGCACCTCCTCATACTCTAATCTAACCTTTGATACACCCAGTCTTAAACACAAACTACCATTCTTGAAACCATTGACACACCAATTCCAGTTACTACATACACACTCACTGATTCCAAGGTCTACACACACATCCACTCATTCACCCATACAATCACTCATACATACAGTCACTCATCAATACAATACTATCATATGTACTTATACACCTATAGAGACACTCACACACTTTCACTTATCCATGGAGTTTCTCACACACCTAGTCAGTCATGCAAAGAATCAATCACACTCCCATTTCCTCATCTATACAGTTATACACACAACACCTTACTTATTCAAACATATACTAACACATACTTACTCTCTTAAACAATCACTGATACAAGTACACATTGATCCATACAGACACTTGCATAATCACTGGCTCTCATGTATAGTCATTTATATATACCAACTCTCACATGCACTGTGTTTTACATATGTACTTAATGGACATGTAGCACTGAGATATACATTCACTCACCAACACACCAATGCACACAGTAAACCGCCCATACAGCTGTTTCCATATGCACTCTTGAACTCATACACCTAGTGAATCAACTGCTCACACATCTATGCACAGAGTCACACACCTCCCAGTCACCCACACACACACTCAGTCTCAAATACAAATACTTGGGCAACCAATCAATGACCCATATAGCCACTCATATAGCTACTGATCAACACATACAGCATCTTACACAATAACAGACATACTGATGCACACATTCAGACAGTTTAGTCACTAACCCATGCATTCAGTAAGACACATTTAATCACTCACTCATACAGTCAGTCACACGCCTACTAAATCCTTCATCCAGACACTTATACTTCTACTCATTATTCAATATGTAAAACATATTTAAACTTTACAGAAACACACAGTCACTGGATGATGTCATCAGTGATGTCATCAGTGATGTCATTTGAGATGTCATCAGTGATGTCATCAGGGATGTCACTGACCATGTCAGAATGATGTAATATGTGACGTCATCAGCAGTGCATCACGGGGGTGTGAGTCATAGTTAGCTCGGCTAACTATAACGGTTGAATTTCTCTAGTTCAGTACAAGTGAAATGTCAGCCTAATTATATCATTCCTGAAACCTGTGTTTTTTTTCAGTGAATTTCTAAGGTTTTTAAAATGCTCATTTCTAACTATAATGTCCTTTAAACCTATGATTTTTTCAGTGAATTTCTAAGGTTTTTTAAATACTAATTTCTAACTATAAATTCCGTGAAGCTTGTGGTTTTCAGTGTTTTTCTAAGGTTTTTTAAATGCTAATTGCTAATCATACCACCCCTGAACCTGTAATTTTAGTGAAAAAAAAAATATATATATATGTATATGTATATTACCTACTGGCAGTCGCCAGTAGGTATATATAGTTAGGATTTTTTCTCTATGGGATTTTTGAAAATTCTATGTCAAATAACTTTGGCGTTTGTGGACGGAATTGGCTGAAATTTTCAGGAAAATGGCACATTTTGTTTCTGAGCAGCCCCTGAAAATTGGGGGGGGGTTCGTCCAGGGGGGTCGAGAAAAAAGGGGGGTCCCAAAACGTGTTTTTAACATTGAGTTTTCCATAGGGTGGTTGGCCTCACTTTTAGCCCGAACGGCTGAATGGATTTGCACGAAACTTGGCAAAATTGTAGGGACTGGTAGCCCGATGTGCCTTTTGTAGGTCTCAATATATGTGCTACAGTGGATTTTGAGAAATTAACGTTTAAAAAAGATATATATCTGTAACAGCGGACCGGGCAGCGCTCCAGTACGCGTACTTTTCGCGCAACGGAGCTTTGTGAAGCGAAGCTGATTGGTTCTCCGGCGTCTGTAAACATTCCAAACAGTCCGTAGCGGCCGCCATCTTGTCTCTCGGTAGGATCGAGAGACAAGAGGAGGCCAAAGCGAAGGGGCAAATGACCATAAGGGGGCATAGTAGATCCTCGCTGACCCCCTAGGTTTGATGTGGAGGTTTTAAAAGGGCCCCGCGGGTCAAAAAAAAAATATAATAATAATAATCGAACGGCTGAATGGATTTGCACGAAACTTGGTAAAATATTAGGGACTGGTAGCCCGATGTGCCTTTGCTAGGTCTCAATATGTGTGCTCCAGTGGATTTTGAGAAATTAACGTTCAAAAAAAGATATATATCTGTAACAGCGCTCCGCTTCGCCTACTTTTCGCGTTACGGAGCTTTGCGAAGCTGATTGGTTCTCCGGCGTCTGTCAACATTCCAAACAGTCCGTAGCGGCCGCCATCTTGTCTCTCGGTAGGATTGAGAGACAAGAGGAGGCCAAAGCGAAGGGGGAAATGACCATAAGGGGGCATAGTAGATCCTTCCTGACCTCTTAGGTTTGATGTACCATTTTGCCAAGTTTGGTGTAATTCCGTTCAGCCATTCAGGCTGTAGACGTATGTAAATGTCCTATGGAAAATTGCATGGGGAAAACACATTTGAAAGTGTTGAAATTTAGAACCAATTAAAATGTTACTTTGGTTTTGTATTTGTGTGTGATGAAAGTTAATTGGTTATGTATATATGTCAAATGAGAGGAAACCACAGCCATTTTGTGATACTACTGTCTGAGGTACATTTGTGAGGAATTTTTGGTGGTGAATTTCTGGTGTTTGATTTACACAGTACTAACACTTCTCCTACTTTTAAAAAGGTGAGTTGTTAATTTGTAAGGGGAACTATGTTGTACACTTGAAGATAATTTGAAAAATGTTTTCTGTTATTTATTTGCAGTCCTTCTGTTATACTAAATACTTGATAAAGTTAGTTTTATATTATGTATTACTAAAAACGATAAATGAAAGTGATTATTTTGTTCTGCAATTTACAGCAAGCAATTTCAAAATAAAATGGCTCACAATGAAGAGACCGTGGCAATTTCTTTTGAATTGTCCACTACATTGATTGAAATTGAGAGCACCAATAATGAAATATTGTCACAAGGAGGAGATGACTTGTATGATTCCATTAGATTGATTGAAATGGACAGCACCAATAATGAAATATTGTCACAAGGAGATGACTTGAATGATTCCACTACATTGATTGAAATTGAGAGCACCAATAATGAAATATTGTCACAAGGAGGAGATGGCTTGTATGATTCCATTAGATTGATTGAAATGGACAGCACCAATAATGAAATATTGTCACAAGGAGGCGATGACTTGAATGATTCCACTACATTGATTGAAATTGAGAGCACCAATAATGAAATATTGTCACGAGGAGATGACTTGAATGATTCCACTACATTGATTGAAATTGACAGCACCAATAATGAAATATTGTCACAAGGAGGAGATGACTTGAATGATTTTTTTGATCAATCTGTTGATGGCGAATTTATCGAATGTTTGGAGACCATAGAGTTACAAGAATCATCATTGCAGACTTTTCATGAGGAAATTGCTGATGAGGACATGTTACTAGTTCTTTCAAATTTAGAAAATTCTGAAGAATAAATTTATATTTAGAAATCAAAAATTGTTTGAGACATTATTCATTTTTATTTTTAATTTATGAGGTTGTAGCGAAGTGATTGTAGTATAAAATTAGACTTATAGTATAGAGTGCAACATTTTTATGTTACATGGTAAGTTTACTCATATTTACTTCCCTTCTGCCACTATATTATCTCCAATGTGTATTTGACATCTCTTCATCATCTCCGGCCTCCTTTCTCTCACTGTGTGTCTCCGATGCATCTTATCGCTGCTATTTTGTGTAATTACAGAAGAGAGTAAAATAAAATAGTTCGGAACGTGAAAAGGGGGCAAAGTAGAGTACCCCTTACCCCCTAGGCCTTTTTAGGCGGTCCCAAAAGGATCAGTTTCTGCTTTCCTGAGAGATTATGGTATGAGTTCCATATACCACAATAATTTGCATTACAACATGCAAGATATCTATCTCCTATTACCAACTTTGAGATATTCGCGCTAAGCGCGAATATCTCCAAAAAGTAACACCTGCCCTGAGCAGTTCTTAGCCATGTTATCCAATGGGAGGTGGATAACATGGCTAAGAGCATTAGCTCGGTAATGCATGAATATCGCTGACTTTTTAGCGATATTCATGCATTGCGGCCGTTTATTATCGCATTTGCGATAAACCTTGATAATAGCAAGGTTTATCTTCGATAATTTCTGACGATGCTTAGCGGTAAAAAATTAGTTGCTAAGCATCGTTAGGGATAAATATCGCTTAACTTTGGTAATATGCACCAACGTCTGTTAACGTTCGATTCGAAGGAAATGAGGAAGTGTTGAAAAACATTGTCTGCGCCATCTTGCCTTTTTTGAAATGCCACACTTTTGTCGTGCACGGCAGCCATTTTAGATGCCTTGACCAGACCCACTCTCTGCACGCTGTCGATTCGTAGCATGGCTCCCCACCCTCGCAAGCATCTTCCCCAGGCACTGGTCAACCCCGTCTTATGCATCGGCAATAAACCTCCCCCCATCTGCGCTGCTCTTCCCTGAAAATCACACTCTGTGCCCGCCCGACACCTCCCTTTCGCCCTATTCACTACCGCACCCTCTGACACTCCTCTTCCTCTGTGTCCGATTGTCCAGGCTATCACCTAGCCCTGCAGATGTAGTTTATGGCCCCAGCTGTAAAGAATCACCCCTCTTCAAAGGAGTTATAGTAGATCAAGGCCCACACCCGATGAGATCCGTCACACCACACGTGTTCCTACTATCTGAAAACCATCCTGTATTGTGATTGGGGAGGGGAGCCTGAAGCGGAAGATTCCAGGAATGACTCTTTGTACATCAAAGTTTTTACAATTATGTGTCACATTAAAAATATATAGCACTCCAACAAAGTAGTAGGAATATAAAACTTTAATAACATATAATGTGTCACATTAAAAATATATAGCACTCCAACAAAGTAGTAGGAATATAAAACTTTAATAACATATAAATATATACAACAAAACAAAAACAGTAAAAACATTTAAACAACGACGAGACCGTGGCAATTTCTTTTGAATTCCTGATGAGGACATGTTACTAGTTCTTTCAAATTATGAAAATTCAGAAGATGTTGCCTGGGGGTGGGTCGTCAGTAGCAGTCTGTTGTGCGAATAGTTCCAAGGCAGCAGAACGCGCTGAAATCTAGATGGCACGAAAGTGATGTCTAGTAAGTTGCCGCCCAGCAAATAACGGCGTGGGGCGCCGCGGGGGTGAGTGAGTCCAGTAGGCACCACAGCTATTCTTACCGGCATTGCAGAATTACTGCTGGGGACAATGCCTGTGCTGTAGCAGGGTCACAGCAGAAACAAAAAGGATTCTGTTGAAGATGTTGTTGGTTTTCAATTTGAATACAGTTCTGGTGTCAACTGCTATGCTAATGTAGTGGTTAATGTTTTGTTTTCTCTAGAAAATGTAAAAGAGGGGGAGGCAGTCCAAAGTTCCGTTAAAAGGGCAAAGGAAAGGATCGGTGGTTTGAACTATCAGTCAAAAAGGGGAGGGGGTGCAACAATTTTTCCTACCGGGTCACACTGTGCTTTCACCGGAACTGAGGTCTGCAGGATTCTAGTAATTCAAAGTGAGGCTGGCGCCAGCATGGGAGCGCCGACGTCCCGTGGATACAGTTTCGTCACTCCACGGGCGATCATGGCAGTCATTCCCCATCGGGGGTCGGAGACTCCAGCGGCTCCTCTAGAATCTTCAAGGTCGTGGAGGACTACGGTGGTGGAGTCAACCAGTGACCGGGCCATTTCTTTATGCTGGGCCCGCTCTTGCCAGGTCGACCGCCATTTTGAGAGTTCGGTAGCTACTGGCGATCGCGGGGTCAAATGAGCGGACGGGCTCCACCCTGCCGGGCGAGATGTTGCAGCATGGCCACAGTAGAAGAACCCTTTTCCGGGCGCCTGGAGTGCTGAGGGTGCAGCTGGGAAGCCTCCACCTGGGGAGGCGGGAGAGGCCTGTTCGCACCATCTCTCCCTCCCAGTGCACCCCACGGCGTCTCGCTTGAGATTTGTTATGGCCGGACCAGGCGATGAGGACGAGGGGGGGGGGGGTCGGAGGCATGTGCAAGACATCCCCCCCCCAGTGTTGTCGCAGCCATTATTCAAGACAGAAGAAGTGTCCCGTCCGTCTTCGGGCCGGGCTTCCGGTAGATGTCGGCCGGACGCCCCTGGCTCTGGCCCCATGAACGGGTTTCTTGGTTTATCGGCTGCAGCCGGATCCCGTCGGCCTCGGCCCCCCGACCGTTGGTGGCGGGACCGGAAGAGCATGTGGCGGGACTACCTGAAACTGTCAAGGGCCACCGCGGCCGGACAGAGAGGGGAGGGTCGAGGAGACATTCCCCCCCCCTGCAACTGTTCAGCGTTGTAAAGGCAATCCCCTGGCCGGGTCCCGCTGGCCTCGGCCTCTCCTCCGGCTACACCCTACGTTAGGATCTCCTGGCCGAGGCGTGGCAGCAGGACCCGCCTTATATGGGCTGCTCCCGGCTGGGCGTAGCCGCAACCCTGCCCCACCTTGGAAGTTTCCAGAGTGGGGGCGGATGTTCTACTGACTTGCATTTTCCCTAGTCTATCGATTTTTTTGGCGTGGCAGGCGGTGGGACAGCGAGGGGTGATTTGGTTTCTCTTACTGTTTTTCTGGTCTCTCACCACTGGCATATTTCTAACGTTTTCTTGTTTCTAGGACATTAATAGGTTTTATCATTATGTTATGTTATCGTTTCTTTGTTCGTTGTTTAATAAAAGTTCATGTTCATCAGTGGCCTACTGATTTTCGTTTTCCTATTCTTTTCTTTCCAGGTTGTTTCATGCTAAAGTTTCTGTTAACAGGATACAGTGATCACTTCGTTATTATTGCATATGTCCTTTTCACTAGGGGTGGTCTCTGGTCGGGCCAGATGACGTATCTCTAGTAAATGGTCCGGGTGAAACAGGTGCATCAATCAGTGGGGAGTAGATAGGCATGACAGATTACAACGGGGGAGAAAGGTCCGCATTACGTACCCTTTCACTATTTGCAAAGATTTTCCTACGTATATTTGCAAACAGGGAATACCTCCAAAAAGAACCAATTCCCAAACAGTCAATGTTTGGGGAAACAATCAATCAATGAGGAACGAAATAGGCACGACGTGTTAAAGGTTTGCGTTACCTACCCTTCACTATCTGCAAAGGGAGAGAGAATATTCCTATTCTTCCTCGTTTGCAGGCAGAGAAGATTCTTAAGAGAACCAACTTCGAACAATTCAATGCTCGATTCAAACAATCAACAAGGGGTACTGTGAACACAAATGAACGCCGCTTATGTACATACACATTGGTATTATCAACAGGTTGTTCCTAATGTTTCTATTTTAGGGAGGTCAAAAAGAGATCCCATTAGTGGCCTACTGATTTTGCTCGATTCCTTTTGTTTTTTTACACGATTTTTCGCTATCTGCAAAGACTAAACAGAGTATTGCGACTCTGTGCTTGTTTGTAAATAGAGAATGAACCAAAGAGAACAATCAATCAAATGGAGAGAGAAGCAGGCACGACGGATTACAACGGGGGCAAAGGCCTGCGTTAACTACCCTTCACTATCTGCAAAGAGAGAGTACTCCTAATAGAAATGAGGGGTGGGGGGCAGCATTCAAAGCAGATCAGTGTGCATAAACACGAAAATGTTTTTACTTACCACGTACTTGACATTCAACAGCTTATGATATTTGCTATTAAAAAACCATTGAAATTCACTGAAAAAACCATAGGTTATAGACCATATATAGTTAGGAATTAGCATTTACAAAACCTTGAAAATTCACTGAAAAAACCATAGGTTATAGACCATATATAGTTAGGAATTAGCATTTAAAAAACCTTATTTTACTCACACAAAACCATTGAAATTCCATATATAGTTAGTTGCACTAACTATATATCGCGCACCCGCAATCCACTGCTGATCATGTCACATATTACATCATTCATGACATGGTCAGTGACATCACTGATGACATCACTGATGACATCTCAAATGACATCATTAGTTCATATTCACATATAAAAGAGCACAGGTCAAATGTATCAGCATTCCATTTCTTTGCTACTATTTGTGAGTTTTAAATTTGTCAATGCACTAAAAATTATTGTATGTAGAATTGACAACTAGTGTGTTAATATTTTGAGGACTGTTATTGATTTACTGTTTGGTAATAGTGGTTAATACCTTTTTTTAAAAATATTTACCACAGATTCAACTGAAGATCTTTTGAAAAATTCAAAAATGCCCTCAAGGCAAATAAAAAGAAAAGAAGCAAAGCGACTTACACCCCAACTTGGTAAACCTTTGCAGCAGTCCTCTACAATAAAAACTTGTCAAGTCACCAGAAAAACTCCGGGTAAGACAACAAAATCTTTTTTAAGAAACATTTGCAGACGAAAAAGTATCACTACAGAACATGTTTTAGTCCAGAAGAAGAGAGCCAATTTAAATGGGAAGGAAAAGCCACTCAAAAATGTTACTGCTAGAGCAGGAGATAACTCTGTGCATGGTAGTAGAAGGAAAAATCTGTTTAGGGACATTCGTAGACGAATGTTCCGCAACAGGATAATTGGCAATTTGTTAAAAAATATTAAGAAAGGTCATCAGAAAGTGGCTTTTTATAAGAGAAAGAAAAATGTAGAGAAAATTATTGATCAGGCTTTCGAAATTAAGCGAAAGTTATTTATTTTGTTAATCAATAGAATTAGGAAACTAAGCAAGGCAATTTATGATTTCAAATCAAATAGTAGATGGAAGAGAACAGTTAATCGTAGTAATTTTTGTGAAGTTTTTTCTGGAGAATGGATGCATAGTTCAAGTTGTGAGGCAATATTTTAATGAGGAGAGTTATTTTCAGGATAATGATTTGGTGCATGCAGTTGACACCAGTGGTCGAGCATATGAGGTGAAAGATGGTTGTCCGGTTGAAAAAGAAAAACTTGTGTCAACAGAGGCAGAAGAGGTGTTAGGTGATTAAGTTTTAGGGAGACGTGCTAAGGGTCCAGTGTACACCTGGAAGTGTAGTAGTATTTGCAGTATGCAACAGGATTCCATCAATTTGCTTTGTGATTTTGTACGGACATTTAATAAGAAAAGTTTAAAACAGAATATGAAGTTGTTGCATGAATTAGATCCATGCAGAGTGAGAGAAGTGACAGGTTTGCATGGTCATTCACTGGCTTGTCTTTCCAGGAGAGTATGCCAGAGTGTTTTTCATCATTTCATCATTTCAGGATGCTAGCAGTCCATCATAATCCATCATAATAAAGTGAGGAAATTAGTGAGAATGTTGTATTTTGCTAAGAGTCCAGCAATTAAGCTTAAACAATTAAGCAGTTTCCTGCCTTTGCTACTTCCCTCATTCCTTTTTCTATTACTTACTTACTCTACTCCTTCCACTCCTTTTCTCAGTCCCTCTGTTCTCATAGTTCCTCACTCCTGTTCACTCACTCCGTCTCTATTACTCTCACTGTCTCTGACTCATCACTCTTTCACTACTTGTTCATTATGCTTTCTCCCTGTAGTTCAAGCACACTATGTTATTTACATTTCTTTGCTGTTTCAATTATTCCTTTTCTGTCACTTCTTCTTTTCTGCTTTCAGTTTTTTCTCTCTGTTATTCCACATGTTTTAACCTTAGTCACTGTCATACATCTTGTTTTATTCCTATTTACTTTCGCTCACTGTTTTCTTAACACTTTCCCTCAGGGTTGTTCTTTTAGTTCGGTTCTATCCCTACCTCTCATTCCACATCCTTTACTCACATTCTCTAAGAAACTCTTGTTTATTATTCTTCTACTCTCCTTTTTTTCTTTCACTTCCTTATCTATTTTGTTTTTCTCAATTATACCCTCTTACATCTTTTCTTTGGTAAATAGATCTATTAAACAGTATCTCTGTGTTACTCCCTCTAGCTGTCTTTCTTTTAACATTACTCTCTGTTTCCTTCCCTTATACTCACTCTTCTTTTTTTTTTTTTCTGTTTCGCTTCAGGTTCGCGTACCGGGGCGCGAACCGGGAAGCGAATCAAAAGAAATAGAGGTTGCCAGAGTGCTAAACATTCTAGCAATTTTTTATAAATGGGAGGTAGTTCTGAAAATAACTTTTTTTTTATTGTTTTTGTTGTTTTATATATATATTTTTTTTTTCTGAACATTTTTTTACTTTTTTCGTATTTTTTGAACGGTTTTATATTTTTTTTGTTTTTTTGGGGGGGAAACGAAAATCATTCATTATAAAGGGCTCAACAGGAGCAACAAAAAAAAAAGATAATTTACTTTCTGGGGCATTTTGGACATTTATGATTTTCAATAGCTCTGTTGATTAAAGTTATGCTACTCTCCCTATAGCAAATTAATTTGCCTCAAAAAATGCAAACTTGCTTCACGACCCCGAACTTCAACTGAATGTTTGGGACCGTCTCCCTCGCCTCTGGTCCCGTCACTGCCTGTTCAGTTGATGTACTGGCCACAGGAGGGGGGTTTTCCTGCAGGTCACGTACCTGCGCAGCACTATAATTTATAGGGTGCCACCTCTCCATGTGCCGATGCATGGTGTAATTGCCAAAGCTGTACTTTTTGTCAGTCCCTTTGGACAGAGTTTTGCCACAGATGAGACATGTGACATAGCGGGCATTTACTTTTTTTTGGCCCCGCGGAAATGTATAGAATTGCCAGATGTAGCTATCCTTCACATGGGACCTCCTTGGCTCTTCAGGCAAAAACTGTCCCGTCCCTTGCTCCTCTTCCTCTTCTTCCTCTTCTTCCTTCTCTTGATTAAGGATGACCTGAGGAGGTGGTCCTTCCTTCCTAGGAGGTGGTGGGGGTGCACCAGCTGCAGCTACTAATGAAGCCATTTCTTATCAATCAAAATAGGTCTTCCTCTCACAAAGTTGAAAGTCAGAGTGAGAAAAAAGGTGGGGGCTTTCATCATTTGGGAAAAAAAATGTTCTAAACCAATGAAAAGTGTTATTTTTAGGTCACATGACCTAGCCTTACATCATTAGGAAACCAAAAGTGAAATGAACCAATGAAAAGTTTTATTAACAAGTCACATGATCTGTTACGCTTACGTTACGCGCTCCGGAGCACTTCCGGGTGCGCTAACTCGGCGCATCATAAGACGCATTACGCGACAACGCGATACGTCGCGCTTACGCGACGCGTCACGATGTTGTTTTCTAACGCGGCAGTTGCGCAAACGGAATGTTTACCGGTTCGCGGACCAGGTCGCGGCACCAAATTGAGCTAACGGGAAGCTACCCGGTGCGCGGACTGGTAGCGAAACAAAAAAATATATATATACGTTAAAAAATTGTATTAAAAACATACAAAATATATTTTTCGATTTAAAGAAGAATACATTTTAAAGCTTTTGATATTTGCTATTAAAAACCCATTGAAATTCACTGAAAAACCATAGGTTATAGACCATATATAGTTAGGAATTAGCATTTACAAAACCTTGAAAATTCACTGAAAAAACCTTAGGTTATACACCATATATAGTTAGGAATTAGCATTTACAAAACCTTATTTTACTCACACACAACCATTGAAATTCGCATATATAGTTAGTTGCACTAACTATATAGCGCGCACCCGCAATCCACTGCTGATCATGTCACATATTACATCATTCATGACATGGTCAGTGACATCACTGATGACATCCTGGACGCCTCCCACCCTCCTCCCATCTCCCTCCGGAAATGGATAAAGGAAAGGAGCTATCCCGCCCACGCAGCGGGCGGGCGCAGCGGGCACGCCGATGGCGCGCCAAAGGCGCGCCTAAGGCAAGCCCGTCTGCGCCCGTCCGCGCCGGGCCCGCGCCTAGCGTCAGTCCCCCTGCCTCTCGTCCCCAAACAATCACCTGGTCCAGCAGCCAGCTCGCCATATTAAGACAAGGTGTCTGCTCCCCCACTGCCTGCTGCAATCTCTTGGATTTAGAGAAGTCTACCTTTACCTGCACTCGGTGCAACTATTCCATTCCCCTTATGCGAAAACGATACCTTCAAACTCAGATAGCCGCTAAGCCGCAGCCCCCATCTAAGCTTAGAGCAGCCTTAATAAATTGCCGCTCCTTGCCTGCGCACGCTTCTGATATCTGGCTTTTGCTGGATATTCATAAATGGGACATACTATTCCTCACGGAAACGTGGCTTAAAGACTCTTCTAAACCAGACATACACTTGGCCATTCCCCCTGGTTATCGATTGTCAGGAGTCAATCGAGACAACACCAAATCTGGGGGGGGGCTCGCTGTCATTGCCAAATCCCACCTCATTATGAACATAAAAAAAATACCTAACCTGGGGCTTATTGAAGCCATGTATCTCACGATAATGGACTCCGCCATCACGATTTTTGCCGGCATCCTGGTCTATAATCCCCCTACTGCCACTTCCGCTTCTCTCTGCTCCTTGCTACACTCAATTGCGGATTTTTCCCTTAAACATTCTTATTTCACAGTGCTGGGAGATTTGCCCCTGTTTTAATCAACCCTCTCCTCTCCATATGGAATTCTTCCTTGACCCTTGGCCTATTCCCTTCAGTTTGGAAACAAGCTAGGCTGCTCCCTATTTTTAGAAAAACAGATGCGGATCCATCCCAATTTAGCAATTACCGTCCCATTTCCCTTCTGCCTAAACCTGCTAAAATTCTGGAGAAAGTGGTCCAGAAACAATTGGCCTTGTACCTAGAATCCAACCAGCTGCTGCACGATTCACAGTCCGGTTTTAGAACCGGTTACAGCACCGAGACCGCATTGCTAGAGGTATCGGAGACAATTCGGGAATCGGTGGACAGGGGCGAGGAGGCCATGCTGGTTCTCCTCGACCTGTCCGCTGCATTCGATACTGTGTCTCATGATATACTTGTGACTAGGTTGCAGCAGTTGGGAATTGGAGGCAAAGCCCTGGCGTGGATTAAATCGTTCCTCTCAGGGAGATCCCAAAGAGTATTCTTGCCTCCCTTTGAATCAGAGGACAAACCCCTTGTTTGCGGTGTGCCTCAGGGCTCCGCCTTAAGCCCTCTTTTGTTTAATGTGTATTTGGGCCCTCTTGCCAGGGTAGTAGAATCATGGGGAGTCAGGGTGGTCTCATACGCTGATGATACTGAGCTTTTTTTTTCTTTTAGAGACCATTCTGACTCGCACTTTTCCAACTTTCGTAACTGCCTTGGCAACATCTGTTCTTGGATGGCTTCTAATCATCTGGCCCTAAATACAGACAAAACTGAGGTACTCTTTTTTAGCCAGAAATCAGCTCCCCCTGCCACCTTGTGGTGGCCCACGGTTCTGAATCCCCCTCCCAATCCAGTACAGTCAGCCCGCAATCTGGGCTTCCTTTTTGACAACACCATGTCCTGTAAAGCTCAGGTCAACAAAGTTACAGCGGCTTGCTTTGGCAAGTTGCGCATGATTAGGAAGATTTTTCCCTACCTCCCTCAGACGTCCCGTAAAACGAATGTCCATGCTCTTATTACGGCACATCTGGATTACGCTAACAGCTTATATACCGGAGCTCCCCTCTACCTCATTGACCGATTGCAAATCGTTCAGAATGCGGCAGCTAGGCTTATTGGAAACATCCCTACCCGCAAGTCGGTTAAAGCATATCGGAATGACCTACACTGGCTCCCTATCGCCCGCCGAGTTCAGTTTAAAATCCTGACCCTTGCCTTTCGGGCTATTCATGGAATTGGCCCAGCATACCTGAGTAAAAGACTCAAATTATCCATGTCAGAAAGGCACCTAAGATCCAATAGTCTCCATCTACTGACTGTTCCGAGATTTAGGCTCGCCCGGAGTGGGGGCAGAACGTTCAGTGTGACGGCGGCTAAATACTGGAATGGCCTCCCTTTGGACCTCAGGTTCATTGAGTCAGAGCAGATCTTCCGTCGCAAATTAAAAACCTGGCTGTTCTCCCAACTCTGATCAGGTGTGCCTTTGTAGCCTCAGGCTGGATGGTAGGACCTTGGCTGCCCTCTCTAGTGATTAACTTGTTTTCTTAGCGCCAGGACACCCCCGACGGGGGTAGCTGTGCGCTTTATAAGCTTCTTAAATAATAATCACTGATCAATCAATCAATCAATCAATCAATCAAAGACATTTATAGAGCGCACTACTCACCCGTAGGGTCTCAAGGCGCTAGGGGGGGGTGCCATTACTGCTCGAACAGCCAGGTCTTGAGCTTCTTCCTGAAGGAGAGGTGGTCTTGGGTCAGGCGCAGGTCGGTCGGGAGGGAGTTCCAGGTCTTGGCGGCCAGGTAGGAGAAGGACCTTCCTCCTGTTGTCGCTCTTCGGATGCGGGGGACGGCGGGGAGGGCGTGGCTGGTTGATCGGAGGTGGCGATTGGGAGCGTAGAAGTTGATTCGGTTGTTGAGGTAGCTCGGGCCTTGATCGTGTAGGGCTTTGTGTGCGTGGGTGAGGAGACGGAAGGTGATTCTTTTGTTGACGGGGAGCCAGTGCAGGTCTCTCAGGTGTCCGGAGATGTGGCTGTTTCGTGGGATGTCGAGGATGAGTCTGGCTGAGGCGTTCTGGATCCGCTGAAGTCTCTTCCGGAGCTTGGCGGTGGTTCCGGCGTAGAGGGCGTTGCCGTAGTCCAGTCGGCTGGTGACGAGGGCCTGGGTGACAGTCTTCCTGGTCTCGGTGGGGATCCACCAGAAGATCTTCCGTAGCATGCGCAGGATGTTGAAGCATGACGAGGAGACGGCGTTGACTTGTCTGGTCATGGAGAGGGAGGAGTCCAGGATGAAGCCCAGGTTGCGTGCGTGGTCCGTCGGTTTGGGTGCGGTGCCCAGGGCGGGGGGCCACCAGGAGTCGTCCCAGGCGGAGGGCGAGGAGCCCAGGATGAGGACCTCCGTCTTGTCTGAGTTCAGTTTCAGGCGGCTGGTCATCATCCACTCGGCTACATCCTTCATCCCTTCGTGCAGGTTGGCTCTGGCGGCGGTGGGGTCGTTGGTCAGGGAGAGGATCAGCTGGGTGTCGTCGGCGTAGGAGATTATGTTGAGGTTGTGTTGGCGTGCGATGGCCGCGAGGGGGCTCATGTAGACGTTGAAGAGGGTGGGACTCAGCGAGGATCCTTGAGGGACGCCGCAGATGACTTCGGTGGCCTTTGACTTGTATGGTGGTAGGCGGACTCTCTGTGTTCTTCCGTCGAGGAAGGAGGTGATCCATTCCAGTGCCTTCTCCTGGATTCCGACGTTGCCGAGGCGCTGCACTAGGGTGCGGTGGCAGACAGTGTTGAATGCCGCGGAGAGGTCCAGGAGGATGAGGGCCGCTGTTTCTCCGTTGTCCATCAGGGCTCGGATGTCATCGGTGGCAGCGATGAGGGCGGTCTCGGTGCTGTGGTTGGCTCGGAAGCCAGACTGTGAGGGGTCGAGGGATCCATTCGTCTCGAGGAAGGCGGCCAGCTGTTTGTTGACGGTCTTCTCGATGACTTTGGCCGGGAACGGGAGGAGCGAGATGGGACGGTAATTCTTGAGTTCGGTGGGGTCCGCTGTAGGTTTCTTGAGTAGAGCGCTGAGTTCGGCGTGCTTCCAGCTCTCAGGGAAGGTGGCGGTGTCGAAGGAGGTGTTGATAATGTCCCGCAGGTGGGGTGCGATGACAGCGTCGGCCTTGTTGAAGACGTGGTGAGGGCAGGGGTCGGTCGGAGATCCGGAGTGGACGGAGTTCATTGTGCGGACGGTATCTTCGGTGCTGATCGGAGTCCAGGCGCGGAGGGTGGTGGTGGGTGGTGTTGCTGCGGTCATGGCGTGCGTTGGTTGGATGCTGAAGCTGTTGTGTATGTCCGCGATCTTGTTGTGGAAGTAGGAGGCGAGGGAGTTGCAGAGGTCTTGCGATGGGGTGATGTCGTTGTTTTCGGCGTTGGGGTTGGAGAGCTCTTTCACGATGTTGAAGAGTTCCTTGCAGTTGTGTGCGTTGTTGTCCAGCCGGTCCTTGTATGCAGTTTTCTTAGTGGCGCGGATCGGTTGGTGGTGCTTCCGGGTGGCAAGCTTGAGGGTGGTCATGTTGTCCAGTGTTGGTTCCCTTCTCCAGACTTTCTCGAGGGCTCGGCAGTTCTTCTTGGAGCTCTTGAGTTCGTCGGTGAACCATGGGGCTTTTCTGCTGCCGGGTCTGCTGGGCGGGGTCCTCAGAGGGGCGAGTTCGTCCGCGCAGTTGCTGATCCACTTCGTGAGGTTGTCGGCGGCCTGGCTGGGGTTCGCTGAGCCGGCAGGAGGGTGCTGGCTCAGGGAAGCGGTGAGCTGGTCGGCTGTGATCTTGTTCCAGCCTCTTCGGGCAACCTGTTGCTGGTGGTGGTGGATCGTCGTTCTTTTGAAGGTGAAGTGGACACAGCTGTGGTCCGTCCAGTGGAGTCCTGTGGCGTGGCTGAAGGCGATGTCTTTGCTGGATGAGAAGACGGCGTCGAGTGTGTGTCCGGCGAGGTGGGTGGGGGTGGACACCAGCTGCTTGAGTCCGAGGTTGGCGAGGTTGGCGAGCAGGGTGATGGTGTTTCGGTCGCTGTTGTTCTCCAGGTGGAAGTTGAGGTCCCCCAGGAGGATGTAGTCAGCGGAGGGGAGGGCAAGCGGGCTGATGAAGTCGGCGATGTCCTCGCTGAATTGTGTGCGTGGTCCCGTGGGTCGGTAAATCAGGGTGCCTCTGAGGGTGGTCTTCGGGTCAGTGTGGATCTGGAAGTGCAGGTGTTCGGCGGTGGTTAGGGTGTCGTCGGTGTTGGTCGTGATGCGGATGGTATCCCTGTGGATGATGGCGATGCCTCCTCCCATCTGGTTGGCGGTGCGGTCCCTCCGGGTGATCTTGTAGCCCTCTGGGATGGCGATGGCGATGTCGGGCGCTGAGGAGGCGTTCATCCAGGTCTCCGTGAGGAAGGCGACGTCCGGGGCTGTGGTGTCGAGGATGTTCCAGAGTTCGATGGCGTGTCTGTGGACGGAGCGGGTGTTGAGCAGGATGCACTTGAGGTGGTTGCTGCTGGTGTTCGGCTTGGCGGGTGCTGGTGCAGGGTAGGTCCGGATGCAGGTGAACTTGCAGGCGTGGCAGCTGAAGGGTCCGTGGGTGTGCTTCGGGGTGGCTCGGTGACATCCAGGGATGCCGCCGGTGTTGAGTGCGATGAGTTCGGCGGCGTTGTAGGTCAGTCGGGTTGTCTTCTGTCGGTGGGGGCCAGGGGTCCTGGCACTGGGCGCGGTCCAGGCGCGGACGGGCGCAGACGGGCTTACCTTTGGCGCGCCTTCGGCGCGCAAACGGCGCGCCGCTGCGCGTTCGCACGGTCGCCATATATGGCGAAGTGCGAGGGAGGGCGGAGCAGCTGGGAGGCGGGAGCGGGGAGGGTACAGAAAGAAAGGGGGCGTGGTTAGCGGCGGTGGCGGGAAGCGGGGAGCGGGTGGGAGGAGACCGGGGGGCACGAAAATCAGGCGACAGAACAGTTAGACAACAGTGATGACAACTCAAATGACATCACTGATGACATCACTGATGACATCTCAAATGACATCACTGATGGCATCTCATTTGACATTACTGATCACATCACTAATGACATAATTCATGTGATAATACGATGAACCTCTTCAGACTCTAATATAACCTTAGATACACTCAGTGTAAACAGACACTCACAGACTGTCACTCATCCATGGAGTTACACACACACCTAGTCAGTCATGCAAAGAATCAATCACACCTCCATTTTCTCAACTATACAGTTATACACACCTTACTTATTCAAACATATACTAACACATATTTACTCTCTTATACAATCCCGGATACAAGTTCACAATGATCCATACAGCCACTTCCACATTCACTGGCTCTTCTGCACAGTTATTTATATATGTCAACTCTCAAATGTACTGTGTTTTACATATGTACTTACTTTGACATGTAGCACTGAGATATCCATTCACTCACCAATACACTCATGCACACAGTCAACCGCCCATACAGCTGTTTCCACATGCACTTTTGAACCCATACATCTAGTGAATC
The DNA here is from genome assembly GCF_964261635.1 of Lissotriton helveticus. Lineage (NCBI taxonomy): Eukaryota > Metazoa > Chordata > Amphibia > Caudata > Salamandridae > Lissotriton > Lissotriton helveticus. Next base: position 519,492,842 of record NC_136061.1, read on the forward strand.
AACTGCTCACACATCTATGCACAGAGTCATACACCTCCCAGCCACCCACACACACACTCAGTCTCCCATACAAATACTTGGGCAACCAATCAATAACCCATATAGTTACTCATATAGCTACTGATCAACACATGCAGCAGTTTACAGAACAACAGATATAATGATGCACAAATTAAGACAGTTTAGTCACTAACCCATGCACTCAGTGAGACACATTTAATCACTCACTCATACAGTCAGTCATGCACCTACTAAATCCTTCATCCAGACACTTATAAATCCACTCATTCTTCAATATGTAAGACATATTTTAACTTTACAGAAACATACAGTCACTGGATGCTGTCATCAGTGATGTCATCAGTGATGTCATTTGAGATGTCATCAGTGATGTCATCAGTGATGTCATTTGAGATGTCATCAGTGATGCCATCAGTGATGTCACTGACCATGTCATGAATGATGTAATATGTGACATGATCAGCAGTGGATTGCGGGTGCGCGATAAATAGTTAGTGCAACTAACTATATATGCGAATTTCAATGGTTTTGTGTGAGTAAAATAAGGTTTTGTAAATGCTAATTCCTAACTATATATGGTGTATAACCTATGGTTTTTTCAGTGAATATATATACATATATATATATACAAAAATATGTTTTAAATATATTTTAATGAAATACATTGTATTTATAATTTATATATAAATGCAGGAAATAGTTATTTTGTATTATAAAAATAGGCTGCAAGCTAGGATCCTCAGACGCACAGCATGTGTCAGAATACGTGTACAAGTAGACAGATACCTGAGTCACGAGAGCATGTAGAGCTTTAAACTTGATAGAGTGCACTTCCCATTCCAAGCAGACACCTAAATTTATATGGCCTACTTCAAGTGTACCTTTCCAGAGACTCTTATGAAGTAGCCTAATACCTAATCGCTCTGCTAACAGGTCTTAAGCCTCACTTTTCTCTGGCAGCTTCACTATTCACTGACTGCACTGAATGTTGGGCCTACCCAAATATAAAACAGCAACCCTTCCCATGTCACTGTTGTAAGTCTCACCATATTTCCGTAGACGCACCCACTCACACCACTGTAGAATCTTTTATACACCCACTGCCGCTCCCACACAACCATTCACAAACCCATTCACAAAGCTATACCAGTACTTACACACCCACTCACTGATTCATTGATCTATACACACATCTACTCGCTCACTCATCCTGCCACTCATAGAGCCACTCACTCACGGATACAGCCATTGACATATCCACTCATACAGGCATACATGTGCTCACACACAGAGTGAGTTATCCCTAAAACTACTCACACATCTAGACACGAACCTATACAGTCAACCATACAGCTACTTACCCTTACAGTCAACCATACAGCCACTTACCAACTCAAACAGTTATACACCCACCCAAATACTTACTCATAGAAATAGGAACACATACTCACTCCGCTTTACAGTCACTGACAGAAGTATGCACTCATCAATACAGCCACTTCCACATTCACTGGCTCTTCTGCACAGTTATTTATATATGTCAACTCTCAAATGTACTGTGTTTTACATATGTACTTACTTTGACATGTAGCACTGAGATATCCATTCACTCACCAATACACTCATGCACACAGTCAACCGCCCATACAGCTGTTTCCACATGCACTTTTGAACCCATACATCTAGTGAATCAACTGCTCACACATCTATGCACAGAGTCATACACCTCCCAGCCACCCACACACACACTCAGTCTCCCATACAAATACTTGGGCAACCAATCAATAACCCATATAGTTACTCATATAGCTACTGATCAACACATGCAGCAGTTTACAGAACAACAGATATAATGATGCACAAATTAAGACAGTTTAGTCACTAACCCATGCACTCAGTGAGACACATTTAATCACTCACTCATACAGTCAGTCATGCACCTACTAAATCCTTCATCCAGACACTTATAAATCCACTCATTCTTCAATATGTAAGACATATTTTAACTTTACAGAAACATACAGTCACTGGATGTTGTCATCAGTGATGTCATCAGTGATGTCATTTGAGATGTCATCAGTGATGTCATCAGTGATGTCATTTGAGATGTCATCAGTGATGCCATCAGTGATGTCACTGACCATGTCATGAATGATGTAATATGTGACATGATCAGCAGTGGATTGCGGGTGCGCGATAAATAGTTAGTGCAACTAACTATATATGCGAATTTCAATGGTTTTGTGTGAGTAAAATAAGGTTTTGTAAATGCTAATTCCTAACTATATATGGTGTATAACCTATGGTTTTTTCAGTGAATATATATACATATATATATACAAAAATATGTTTTAAATATATTTTAATGAAATACATTGTATTTATAATTTATATATAAATGCAGTAAATAGTTATTTTGTATTATAAAAATAGGCTGCAAGCTAGGATCCTCAGACGCACAGCATGTGTCAGAATACGTGTACAAGTAGACAGATACCTGAGTCACGAGAGCATGTAGAGCTTTAAACTTGATAGAGTGCACTTCCCATTCCAAGCAGACACCTAAATTTATATGGCCTACTTCAAGTGTACCTTTCCAGAGACTCTTATGAAGTAGCCTAATACCTAATCGATCTGCCAACAGGTCTTAAGCCTCACTTTTCTCTGGCAGCTTCACTATTCACTGACTGCACTGAATGTTGGGCCTACCCAAATATAAAACAGCAACCCTTCCCATGTCACTGTTGTAAGTCTCACCATATTTCCGTAGACGCACCCACTCACACCACTGTAGAATCTTTTATACACCCACTGCCGCTCCCACACAACCATTCACAAACCCATTCACAAAGCTATACCAGTACTTACACACCCACTCACTGATTCATTGATCTATACACACATCTACTCGCTCACTCATCCTGCCACTCATAGAGCCACTCACTCACGGATACAGCCATTGACATATCCACTCATACAGGCATACATGTGCTCACACACAGAGTGAGTTATCCCTAAAACTACTCACACATCTAGACACGAACCTATACAGTCAACCATACAGCTACTTACCCTTACAGTCAACCATACAGCCACTTACCAACTCAAACAGTTATACACCCACCCAAATACTTACTCATAGAAATAGGAACACATACTCACTCCGCTTTACAGTCACTGACAGAAGCATGCACTCATCTATACAGCCACTCACATTCTCTCACTCACGCATAGTCACTCATATACCCCGTCACTCATGTATACTGCCTTTCACATACTCAGTTACTCACCCATAATGACACATACACTCAATCACCAACACAGCCATACAGACACTTAATCACTCATAAAACTTTTCACAATGCAACAGTACCCATACAGCCACAGACTCACAGACTCACTGATACATACAGGCAGTCACACACCTCCCCACCCATGTACACAGAAACCCAGACAACCATAGACATAGTCAAACAAACTAACCAATCACCCATATAGCATTCACGTACCCACTAACACACTCATACACTCACTTAGACATAAACTGACAGACAGATGGACACATTCATAAAACCAGTCACTCAACCATATATTCACTGAGACACCTAATCACACACATATACAGTCAGTCACGCACACACTGAGTTAGCCATATTCATAAATCCACTGTTTCACCAATGCACATTAATATATATATTTAACGCTCATAAATGTTTAAAAAACACTCACAGTCACTGGAACAAGTGCCAAGGAATTTAGATGCATGGGACTTAAATGAGGTGCCAGGAGGGCGTCTTGGCCCCCAATGCCCCTCAGGAGTTCATTGCCCAACCAGTAGTGTACCACAAGGCGTATTTGCATGATAGTGGAGAATGGGAGGCATGCCCTCCGAAAACTCTTATCAATCCCATTGTGTGGGACTTACTGGACGTAAGAGGAGGGGTAGTTGGCCCCCAAGGACATAATTGGGGGCCAACTACCCCTCCTATTACCTCTAGTAAGGCCCACACAGCAGGATTTCTGAGTTATGAGACCAGGACATGCCCCTTTTGTCCCCCACTCCGCAAAAGCACCACCTGGCACGCTTTTGGTGGGGATATGAAGTCCCCTTCGCTGCTGGTGGTCTCTAGGGGTCAACTAGCCTACCTGCTACCTCCAAGTAAGCCCCACACAAAGGGATTGCTGAGAGATAGTCAACGGATACACCCCTTTTCTACACCACTCTGCAAACACACCTCCTGGCGCACTTCTGCTTGGGGTATGAAGCCCACTTTAGTCCTTAGGTCCTCAGGAAACAAGGGGACCTCATCGCCCCACCAGCAGTGCGTCAACAGGTGCGTTTGCAGAGTGGTGTAAAAAGGGGCATGGCCTCCAACCACCTTTCAGCAATCTCACAGTGTGGAGCTTATGGGAGGTACCTGGCGGGCTAGTTGGCCCCTAAGAACCTTAAGCAGCAACTGGGACTTCTTCTCCCAACTGAGAGCACGCCAGGAGGCGCGTTTTCCCAGAGTAGTGCAGAAAGGGGGTAAGGTCATTGGTGAGTTGCCGGTTCCAATATTTTTTTTAATTTAGGAAAGGGGGCTGTGTGGACCCCCCTTTCCATACCACTTTTAGGCCCCGTGAACCCATCATCTTGGTCCTGAGCCATTTTTTATTAAATAAAAGGGGGAGGGAGCTGCGTGCCCCCACCTTCTGAGACCTATATTTGCCCCGGGGACCGCATCCCCGGGGCTTGGCCTTCCAATTTATAATTTATAATTTTTATAAAGGGGATGGGCCCGTGCATCCCCCCTCCCAGGCCGATTTCGGCCCTGAGGACCCCATCCCCCAATGCCCAGCCAATTTTAGAGACTTTTTTTTAAGGGATTGGGCCGTGAAACCCCCCTCCCCAGGCCGATTTCCGCCTTGGGGACCCCATCCCACAACACCCCGCCAATTATTTCTAACTTTTTTAAGACATTAGGCCATGCAGCCCCCCTCCCCAGGCCAATTTAGGCCCTGGGGACCCTAGCCCAGCCAATTTCTAAAACTTTCTTTTAAGGGAGGGGGCTGAGTATTCTCCTCCCCAGCCTATTTTTGCCCTACAGACACCATCCTCTGAGGCAGGGCCACATGATTGGTGTTCGTGGGGGCGCACCAAGACGCCCGTGGTCCCTGCCAGCTCCCCGCCTCCTGCAGGACCTGGCATTGCTTTTGGACAAAGGGAGCTGAAAACATGCAGCTTGCTTTGCCCAAAAGCAATTCTGCTTCACTTCGTGAAAGCAAGAGCATTTTTGATGCTCTTGTTTCCATGAAGCAAAGCAGAGTTTCCTATGGCATGATGGTAGCATTGCTCCTGCCATGGAAAATTGTGATGTCCCGGGAGTGGGCACCCTCAGACATTGCTGAACAAGGCCCAGGGGGTGGCGGTCCCCAGGGCCATGGAGGGCACTCTCCCATCTTCTTTGTAACCCCGGCAAGGTGATGGTCCTGTAGTGTAGTTCCTATGTTCCCAATAGGCTCTGCGCATTGGAATAATATATCCTGTAGTTTAGGCGTAGGACTGATGTCGACTAGGTCTCTACCGAATATATTAAACTTAATTGTTAGTGCCAGCTAGCTCAGAGGTCACTAGAAACTTTCTCGAATTCACAAGAATTAGTTTCTGACAACCGCATTAACATGACAACTTTGTTTCCCAAGAATAAGAAATCACTCTCTGGAGTCCTGGAAACAATAGATAACTATTTTACTCAGTCAATCATGCATGCTTCGTTTCACCAGAGGTGCTGAGAAAATAGAGAGACGGGCGTTTTCAATAAAAAGTATTTTATGAACAGTCTTCTTTCTCAAGCATAAGAAGTGTACTGCTACAATCGTAATACTGGTGATAAAGTACAGGGCATTTAATATGAAAAGTATTATAAAGTAGTACTGTAAAAGCATGATATGGTTTCTAAGCCATAAGTCGCATAAAACATATAAAATACATACAGTGATAAAATAATGACTAAAAATACTCAACCGGTGCTTCTAAAATATGCCTACCCCGGTGTACCTAACCTAAGTCTAGTACAAGGGAAGAAGTAAGTGAGGAGTAGTTTAAGTTTAGTATTTTTCTGCCAAGAATCTATCCAAGAATTCTCTAAGGGTCTAATCAGCTCCGTACCTTGGTTTAGAATGAAGGAGGTCTTGTATTTCTCTCTCAGGACTCGATTTCACAGCAATCCGCAAGGGTTGCCTGGAAACACTGAAGCTGGATTTCTCGGCAGGAGAAAAGACAGCGTCTCTCAGTGCGTCAGCTGGAGGGTCGGCTTCCTTTGGCACTTGCGGCTGCAGGGCGTCAGGCAAGTAGTTAGTCGATCTGCACCAAACCACCGTGTGTTTGTCTGGGCAAATCTAGGCATATTTATACTTTGAAGGTGCCGAATTTGTCCAGTGATTGGACTTAATAACTTCATCAAAGACTCGGTTCTTCAAAAAGTCCATGATTTCCTAGATAAATTAATATTCAGGCAAGGGGAAGTCCCTAGCAACTGAAGGCGGGTTTCTCTAAAAATTGTTGTTGATTCTTGGAATTTAGTGTAAGTAGTTATGTCGTATTTGGGCAGCATAGGCTCAGTCTAAATATTGTAATGATTTCTATGCCTATATAAGGATCGAACAATCTATACCTATATAAGGGCATGAATGGGGAAAAATTATACTAGAGTCCTAGATTCATTTAACACCAACTCCACGATTTTAAGTTTAATAAAACTAAACGTAGAAGCACTGAACATACCTAAAGCTAGTGTTTCCAATCCCACCAAAATACAACATACAATTGCATTTGAAAAGGCTTGTTTAAATGTAACAAGTATAGAACAAACAGTTCTCTATAGACATGGAGCATAGCATACATTCTTTCATTTGTAAAATACAAAATTACATTCATGAAACGTCTCTGAGATTTACAGAAAGAAAAACATTCGAGACCATCCCAAACCATAATATCTAAACCATTTTTGTTCTGATGATTAGGCCAAATATTGTTATTTAGGAGGTATTTCAAAAAGAAATCTTGTTCTCTAAGAATAGTTCTACTTTAAGCAGATTACTCTTTGCCAAAAGTTCTATTTTGGAAAAAGTTCAAATTGGTAGATGGTTTGTTTTGACAAATAAAGGCCGAATTTCAGAGTTCAGGGAACGCTGTGTGCATGAATCAAAAGTTATTCTCGGTGTCAGGAGAAAACATCAGATCGTCTAAGCTGGCAAAGAAACCGCCTCCTGTAGTAGGTGAAAGTGGAACCACTTCAGTTAGCAGATTAAAAGTGCAGAAGTGTGGATCATCGCCATCAGCGTTTGATGCAATAGCAATGTCCGCAGTAGGTGGTACCTGTGTGCCTGTAGTGTCTCGTATCTCAACCTCAGTTAGACTTGCCGGTGAGACCTCAATGAATGCCGTCATTAGAATGGGCAGCCGTTGGGGTCAACACAATGCATGAGACGTTACTGGACCTAGCAAAGCGTCAACATCTGATGGCAGGACTGATGGAAGTGTAAGACAAATGTCCAACACGCATTCCTTTCCGCAAAGCAGGCATCGTAGAATAGGTAAGATGCAATCTTGTTGCGGAATCACACGAGTCACTCCAATGTTTCCTTATTGATGACACTTTGTCCCAACCCTCTTGAGAACCAGCTACCTCAACAAAGATATCAACTCTTGATAAGCCAACTTGTCCTCAAGGGAAAGGGGAAGTGGAGAGAGAAACATGACAAGACAAACACTGGTCCTCGTCTCTGGGAAGCCAGGTTCAATTTCTCTGGAGAAGTGTTCTGGGCCTTAGTCACTTTTGTTATCAGCAGCTGTCTGCGCCTTCTGTAACAATATATACATACATATATCACGATCTCTAAGTACACATAACCTCTTATATAATGCGATAAGACCTTGAAGTTACACACCAATAATCTTTAGGCCCATGCCCACACTTCAGTACATCTTGAGTCTAGAGTAAGCCTGACTCTTGATTCGAGTTCGGACTCCTTAAAATACAGAAGAATATGTTATAGGTACTTCGTCTGCTTTACAATGTTAGGTGTTAGTGGAATTAGAGGTTAGAGGATAATTCAACAACAATCAAACCAGAGTTGTACCTGTAGACTCTGAAAGATGATCTTCATAGGGGTTCTGTTCTGCAAGAGAGTAAACACACTACACATAGAAAGGCACTTACATACTCTGTAAGGGCCTAGAGAACCAACTCAAAAAATAAGAAAATAACAATAATGTATTCTCACTGGGAATGACTGTTCAAGCACTCCTATAACAACTTAATACCATCAGTCTTATAGTTTTATACACAGTTCAATTGACCAATGCTTGTTTGTAGGTCTTATCTAATGAAACTCGACAAAGTTCTATTTGGTTTGCCTTGTGCTTGATGATCTACTCGTTTTACAAAGTTCTATTTGCTTTGCCTTATGCTAATTGAGGGACTCATTTTTTGCATTGTCCAAGGCTTGTTGAAAATACTCTATTTAAATTGTCCAAGGCTACAGGAAGTAAAGATAAACTATTACCAGTCATTCACAAAATTGTACAATACTAGATTGTTGCTAAGCAACCAAAAGCTTACTGTCCTTTTTTTCTGATTTCCAGAAGGTGTTCGGGTTTCCGGTGCAAGACGGAGGCTGGTTCGGGTGAAGTCCAGGGTCTCGTCGCTCGTGGAGGAATCAGGAAAGCAGCGAAGATCAGGTAAGGATGGGCACGGTGACCTGGGTGACTGGGAGGGATAGGGGGACACTCGAGGCAGGATCAGCTTCCGGAGCTCTCGTCGTGATATGATGCAAAGAAGCGAAGCATCGGGACATTTATGAGCACTCTATTTATAGCTTTCAGTGCGCAGCAGTTTCTCATTTACATGCGCTGCACGAGCCTCATTTACATGTGCTGCACGAGGAGCTCAAGGAACAGGTTTTCACGTGGAATAACACGTTTGAGCAGAGATCCCATACGCAAATAAAAAACAAGCATTGCTAACTGTAACTACTATGTGAGCAAACAAGCATTGGTAACAAGAACCTGTGAATTTAGGGAATTTAGGGAACAACCAATCTATCCAACAGCAGCATGAGTTCCTTTAACAAATCTTGCCAGATTGGTCTGAACGATAGAAACCAAGTTGTGTGCAGATCTCTTAAATGAGCCAAGCCAAGAATCTGTGAAATTCTCTCACGATACCTCATTGTAAGGCGGCATTGTTCCATGGTAGTCTGGGTGCCACTGGTGACCGGACTTTCCATATTGGAGCAGAAGGAATCAAAATAGAATTCTTGCTACGAGTCCCAAGATGAGAGGCAGGCCGCCGAACACACAGTGCACGAAATTTGGAAAAATGCAGAGGACTGCTGTAAATGGTGTTAACAGTCTCGAAAAAATCATCTTAAATCATGTGCGATGCCACTGGTATCAGACATATTTAAGATTTGACTTAACATTTCTGTTGCATACAACAAGTGACCATGGAAGAGACAATGACTAGATACTCTTTTCCTGGCAACATGCCACAACAGCTGTGGTCGTTGAGCATAACGTAGCTGCCATTGGATAGCTGCCTGAAAATTGGTTCTATCGCTGTGGAGGGTGAACCGTGCAGGTGGCATGAAAGGTTATTTGCAGAACATTCGCAGGCTCCATGTAAATTAATACCTTGGCACAAAAGTGTACCACTTAGTGAGTTCTTACAATTTTTACCACTAAGGAATACCTCCTTTCGGGATACTCAGCTACAGGAATCTATCGCATTGGCTAACACTATATTAATTACCGGCAGAGCCCGCACGCAGCACTACATGGCCCTATTTGATTTATATTATACACCTTCAAAAATTTGTAAATGGGAGACCACGGTAGGTACATCCTGCAGTAGATGCGGATTGTTTGCAGCCGATGCACTTCATATGTTTTTTTCCTGCCCTCGGCTGTCCTCACTCCTATCTTCAATCCAGACTTTTCTTACATTATTGTGTGGTTCCACAATTGTAATGACAGGGGAACTAGTGCTAATCGGGCTATTCTCTTTTGAGCTTCCTGAAGATCAGAGAAAATTCCTATTAATTTCCATGGCAATACTGCGGGCTTGTATCACCCAGGAATGGATCAATCCAGATCCCCCTTCTTTTCTCACCTAGAGAGCCCGTCTGCTAGCTACTTATAACACAGAAATTGCCATCTATAGGACTAAGGATCGGAAAAAAAGAACTTTGGATGCAAAGCTCTGGGCGCCTTTAGAGCAATGGATTCAGGGGATTCTGAATTGATTCTGCTTAGGCTATATGATATCGCTTATATTTTTTCTTTGTGAACTGTTTCTGAACTCTGCTTTTTACTAATTTTATAGGTCTTATTATGTAATGTTTTTTTATTGGACAGTGACCTTTCTGTTTTTGTTGTTTTTTTGGGGGGGGGTTTCCTTCTTTTTTTTTGTTGTGCGGTCTGGATTTGTCTCTCTTTTATTGTTTTCATAAACTATTTGTTATTTATGAGCTCTCCCCTGCTTGCATAAAATGTTAAAAAATTCAATAAAAAAATGTAAAAAAAAAAAAAGGAATACCTCCTTTCCCCCATTCCAACATTTGTGTGTGTATGGTAAAGTCCAGGTCGACTTAATATATTCTTTACCCAACCTTTCATACAGGCCCGGTGGTATATGCTGTAGACAATACTGAAATTGGAAAATCGTCACTGGTATCGTGATAGTGCCATGTATTATCCATTCAATGACAGGCTTCTCAGAAACTGTCAATGGTAATCTTTCCAGTTTTTCAATGCTCAGCACCGTATAGTCTGCTCCTTTTTGTGCCAAAGAGATTTGTTTATCGGTAAGGTTAAATACAGAAAACAGTGACGTGGTGTTGATTAGACGCCATGGCACGTAGCCTGAACGGAGATTTTGTAACGTCCCGCCTAGCTGCATTATAGAACGTAATTGAGACTGGCCATGTTGTAACATTAGCAAGTCCTGCTCTATTATGTCAATTGCAGTGGATACAATGCTGTCCAAAGAATATATTCTGGAGGACAGAGTCATTAACTGATTGTCCACTACAGAGAGTGCTTTCTCTAAATGAATACGATCAATTTCTCGTATTCTTTCTGCAGTTTCTATTTCCGTTATTTTCCAAGCTTTGTTGTACGCAGTGTGTATACCTGCGTATATGAAATATTTTTGACGTGGTTTGAGAGGCCCCATTAAGAAATCTTGCAAACCATTGCCTTTTTTAAGTAAAGATGTGTGTTGTTTGATTTCTGGAAGCGTAGATTTCTGTAGGAACTCAAGGCATAGTTTTCCTACACTGTAAGTAGTTACTATCCCTGGATGTTGTCTCTGGAAATATCTTGGATCTGGCCTATTCACTGGGAACCCTTGTGTTTAGTTCAGGAATCTATCTTGACAGTTATTTGTGTCTGTTATTTATCAGTGCTGCACTATGTGCATTTTGTACTGCAAATGTTTTGCAACAGGAGTTTAGATGTCTGTAATCCAAAACCAGACAATATGAATTGTCTGGTTTGGAGACAGGAAACAAAGGATTGTTCATTGATGAGGTGCATGTTTCAATCACCCCTTGGTATTCAAGTTGATTTAAGATCTCCCTGACTTGTTTTTTAGCTTCTTGCTTAACTGGATAATGCCTCTGTTCAGTAGGTTGATTATTTTAACTGGATTTTATGGTGAGGAGAATCCTCATCCCATCCCACATGATTTTTATATAATGCTGGAGCCTGAGCTACTGCCCATTTTCTGGCATATGTATATTTTTTATGAATTGGAATGTGATTTGAGAAGGCTGGCATAATTATTTCTTCGCTATGTGGACACTCCTTGACAAATTCAGGTGGCCAGTCTCGTTCAGCTAGAAGAATGTCATAACCTTTAAAAAGCTTCTCCCAAAAGAGTGCTTTTATTTTTCTAGGTATGTCCCCCTCCATCTGGAGTGTTACTTCATATAACTTGTGGGGTGCACTAACCCTGGTGTCTGCAGTTTCAACTTGAATGCATTCATTCAAGTCCACTTTCTCTAGATGCTCCATCAGGATCTTGCGAGCTATGGTCACTTCTGCTGCGCTGTCTAGCATTGTCTGGGCCCACTCCCCGTTCTTGAGTTGTGTCCTCAAGATCCTCGGCATGTCTGATCTTTAAGCTTGCTACCTTCTTTTTGGTGAATTGAGTTTTCTTATTTTTTGGAACGTGCTGTTCTTCTTTGGACTTCACGCGTTTCTCTTTTTGTTCTGATCGTCCTCTTCTCTCGGATTTCTGCGAGGGAGTCTCAAAGGTACGAGTGGAACGTGTATCAGTATCTTGATATCTGTCAGGTTTTCTTAAAGTATCCCTATTTCTAAGGTTATACCTTTTTTCAGAGGGCTCCCGTTGGGGAGACCTACCTCCCCGTTGGGGAGAACTTCATCTGGACTGCGAATGCTTCACTTTTGGAAGTGTTTGCTTAGTGTTTTCCCACTTCTTTTTAGGAGTAGTGAGATTATTGTTAATAAAAACTTTTTCAGGATTTTCAGTTAGTTGGGGTTTTAATGGTTTCCCACCCAAACTATCTCTATCTAGTTCTTCATATGATTTTTCAATAATTCTTGCAAGCTCATATGGTTGGTCTGTTATATCTGTCTCTTTTAACTTCTGGCGGATTGCCACGGATGCTGCTTCACCTTGATGTTGGCTAATAGTATAGCCGAGACCTGTTTGAAATCTTTCAGTAATTTCATACCTAGATTCAAGGCCGGTTCTGGACCGTATTCATTTTGAATCTGTCTCAGAATGTCTGGTATTACTGCCATAGACGGGACACCATGCGTTTTTGTGTAGATTGAAGCAAAGACTGTGCCCCAAGTGTCACAGTCCTCCACATGTGGTGCTATCCCCATTGGTAAACAGATTGTCAGAATTCTGTGTTTCTCATGAGGTGTACTATCAGGGAATACTCCCTCAATTTGAGTAATTTTTTGTGCTAACCAAAATGGAATTTGTTCCCTTTTGGCAGGCATTTTACCAATGACTGATTGTATAGTCTGTGGTGTGATTTTGTTTGTGTTCCCCTGGTGAGGGGTGGGCTGTGGAATCCTTACAGTAGGTTGGACTGTTAAGGTCCACATGACATATTGAACCAATTGTCTATGTATTTTAATTAACTGTTTTAACTGTACTCACAGTTCTGGACCTGTCATGTTTTCAATGTCAGGATGTGGTGTATAGCTGGCTAGTACCGGCCATGTCGCTCCTGGTCTACCTAGTGGACTGAGCCTGGTAATGTGATTTTGATGTTGTAGGGCGCCTTTAAACCAGATTGATGCTCTTGGTAAGTTAATGGAATTTCAACGTCCTCGTACGGAACGTATTCCTCTGGAGGTTCCTCTACTTTGTAGTAAAGGAACGTGTGTGTTCCTCCATCTGCTGGAGGAAAGTGAATCCATGAATAGAACACCTCTGTCTGCCGATATTCATGTGCCTCTATAACAAAGATTACTTTACCACCTCTCGATGATACTCCATTATATATCAGTTTGTAAGTTATAGTTTTCCTTACATTTACCGGGAAGATTATATCATCCGGGTCATTCTGCAGGAGATTTCTGTCATCTAAAGCTGCTTGAGCTGCTGCTGCAGCTCTTTCTAATTCTTCATCAGTAACCATTATTTTTACTGATTGAAGAGTTTGCAGAACAAGCTTCAAGGAAACAAAGATTAGGTGCACAATATTTTGGAACACTGTATCTTTCAATGTTAAACAAACCAAAAACTAATACATAGGATTTTTCGTCCTACTCAGTTTTGGCGGATATTAGCCTTTCACCCACTCCAGACGTCTATTGGAGTTTCTACGGGAGAAAGGGGTTGTGTGTTTGAAATGCATAACCTTTGTTTCTCTAGTATCTAGCGTTAAATTATCGCCTTACCAAACATTGGGCACCATGTAGTGTAGTTCCTATATTCCCAAGAGGCTCTGCACATTGGAATAATAAATCCTGTAGTTTAGACGTAGGACTGATGTCGACTAGGTCTCTACCGAATATATTAAACTTAATTGTGAGTGCCAGCTAGCTCAGAGGTCATTAGAAACTTTCTCGAATTCACAAGAAGGGATTCGTTTCTGACAACCGGATAAACATGACAACTTGATTTCCCAAGAATAAGAAATCAATCTCTAGAGTCGCGGAAACAATAGATAATTATTTAACTCAGTCAATCGTGCATGCTTCGTTTCAGCAGAGGTGCTGAGAAAAGGGCGTTTTCAATAAAAAGTATTTATGAACAGTCTTCTTTCTCAAGCATAAGAAGTGTACTGCTACAATCGTAATACTGGTGATAAAGTACAGGGCATATAATACGAAAAGTATTATAAAGTAGTACTGTAAAAGCATGATATGGTTTCTAAACCATAAGTCCCCTAAAACATATAAAATACATACAGTGATAAAATAATGACTAAAAGTACTCAACTGGTGCTTCTAAAATACGCCTACCCCAGTATACCTACCCTAAGTCTAGTACAAGGGAAGAAGTAAGTGAGGAGTAGTTTAAGTTTAGTATTTTTCTGACAAGAATCTGTCCAAAAATTCTCTAAGGGTCTAATCAGCTCCGTACCTTGGTTTAGAATGAAGGAGGTCTTGTATATCTCTCTCAGGACTCGATTTCCCAGAAACCCGCAAGGGTAGTCTGGAAACACTGGAGCTGGATTTCTCTGCAGGTGAAAAGACAGCGTCTCTCAGTGCGTCAGCTGGAGGGTCGGCTTCCTTTGGCACTTGCGGCTGCAGGGCGTCAGGCAAGTAGTTAGTTGATCTGCACCAAACCACCGTGTGTTTGTCTGGGCAAATCTAGGCATATTTATACTTTGAAGGTGCCGAATTTGTCCAGTGATTGGACTTAATAACTTCATCAAAGACTCAGTTCTTCAAAAAGTCCATGATTTCCTAGATAAATTAGTATTCAGGCAAGGGGAAGTCCCGAGCTGCTGAAGGCGGGTTTCTCAAAGAAATCGTTGTTGATTCTTGGAATTTAGTGGAAGTAGCCATGCAGTATTTGGGCTGCATAGGCTCAGTCTAAATATGGTAATGATTTCTATGCCTATGTAAAGATCGAACAATCTATACCTATATAAGGGCATGAATCGGGAAAAATTACACTAGAGTCCTAGATTCATTTACAACAGTCCCAGGGGGGTCTGCAATGATCATGATATGTTCCCCGGGGAGGTGTTGGTCCCCGTGGCTGTGTTGGGGGGCTCACACTTCATTTTTTAAAATAAATACTGGGAGGTTGTGGTCCCCTGTGCTTTGGGGGGGGCACATGGCCCCCAGTATTTAATTACTATCGCCCCGGGGAGGTGGCAGTCCCCCAGGCGGCATGATGGTGGGCAGGAGTGCCCCCACACATTTTATTTGAAAGAAAAGCACCAGAGAGATGGTGTACCCCCTTAGTAGGCCTAGGGGGGACAGGGTGGTTTTACCCTTTCCCCCTTTTCATGTTTTTAAAAATGTTTTGGCTTCCAAAATTTCGTTTTTGGAACTGTTGGCAGCCAATCAAATTGCAGGCTGGAGATCGGGAGGGTTTGCTGATCCTCTGCGGGGATATTTTTATATCTGAGAAACGTTTACATTTCTCAGGAACTACTAAACGGATTCATACCATTTAATAAAAAGAGTTATTTCTGAACCAAGAGCTACCTTTTTGCCAAGTTTGGTGTAATTCCTTTTGGAAGTTCAGGCTGTAGCTGTGTCTAAAGTTTCTTATGGAAATTAATATGGAGATAAAGCATTATGGGACACCACTTTTTCTCGGCCCCCTCTTGACGAATCATCCTGATACTTTCAACACAGCAGCTGAAGTGAGCTGGCCATTAGTTTTGAACATTTCACAAAGATTCGTCAAACAATGCTAAAGAGATTGCCAAAAGAAAAAACGCTTTTTGAATAGAAACAGGATTCTAAATATAACTACCTACTGGCGACTGCCAGAAGGTGATATATGGATATAAAATATATCATATATAACTTTGGTGCCGTTCAACGAATCTTCACTAAACGTTTCAAAAACAAATGTCCCAAAATACATTTTCCCCATCATTTTTTTCAAAAGAAAATTGCAATACCACTAAAACTGCAGAATGAATTACACCAATTTGACAGAAAGCTAGATCTTTTTTAAAAAAGCATGCTTTTTGTAATGTGATGTAATATTGGAGCTAAAAATGTATAGATATATCATGCTGCGGCAGATCCGCTGATTCAACAGGTGTTAAGATAAGATCTGATTTCACCATATCAACAAGGATGTAGCATCCCGGGACTCAGTCCTGGAAAAAAAAGTAAAAAAAAGAATATCAATCAATCAATCAATCAATTTAAACTTATAACAGTTTATCCTGCCTCCCTAGGCCTGGTGGGAGGGCAAAAGCATCTATATGTTTCTTTAATTATTTTATGAATTTGCAATGGATATGCAGATCTGCAGTAAAATAAAATTTAAAAAACGCAGGCCTTAAAAAAAAGAACATCCTATGATGGGACGGGCTTAGGTGAGTAGTCCAATGATTTGTATGAAATTGGGGAGCATAAGCTCCCCCTCCCCAATCCTCCCTAAGGCTCCATGGACCCATCCATCAGGGCCCACGGTAAGTTAAACGGGAGGGGAGGTGTGCAGCCCTCTTCCACAAGCCTCCATGATGCCCTGGAGATCCTGCACCCAAGGGTACATTCCAAATTTAAGATGAGGAGCACATAACCCCCCTCCCCAAGCCCTGAAAGGCCCTGGGGACCCCATTCCCCAGGGCCACTATTTCAAAATGGGAGGGGGTGACCCTCAATGATCCTCGGAAGATCCCCGGTACCCTATCAAATGGGGTCAGCTCAATTTGTGTGTCTCAGGCAGCCCATCCTTGGGACACTGTTTCTCTACCTGGAAGACTTGTATGCTCCCATCCGACTCCTGCTGGTTGGGAGCACTCATTGTTTTCTCTGCTTGCGCATTTGTGAGCTGGAAAACTAAGATTGCTTCTGCCCATCAGTGGAGAAAAAACCTGCTTGCACCTGTCAGGAACGAAGCTGTCTCCCACAAAAACCAGTATGGATGAATGCAGGGAGGTCAAAAGTGCCGCAGGAGCCATGGAACTTAACATTTAGGGCTGTGGGTGCCATGGGTTGGACTGGGATGGGGTCCCCGGGGATAGCGTTGGCTGATGGAGGGGTGGTCACTTGCCCCCCTCATCTTTAAATTATTTTCGCCCTGGGTGATTTGTTCCCTATGGAAAATATTGTGTAGAGGAGCGGGGACGCACTCCACCACCCCTTTAAATAACTTTGACCTCAGGAAATGTGGCCCCCAAGGCCAGTGTTATCTCTTGAAAAGGGGCTGCATACCCCCTCTCTAATAAAAAAAACATAAAAAATGTTAATTTCTTATTTACTTTGGGGGCTGCAGGGAGTGCAGCACCCACCCGGCAACATTAAAAAAGTAATTCTTCCTGGGTCATTAAATCCATGACCCCAGAGGAGTTTGCTAATATTTTTAAAAGCACTCCAAGCTTGAGATGTATGCTCTATGGATGGAGTGAAGAGTCACCTACTGGTGGGTTCTATGGCTGTACTATGTAGTTTGAAAATGTTAGAAATGACAGGTTAATGTTTTTTATTGAATAAAACTATATAACGTTTGTTTATGACAAGTACTTTTATTAAACATTGCATTGCAAAATCATTAGTCACTTTTTTTACAATGACAATGCATGTACCTTATATAAGTCAGTAGGTCAGCTTTACTTAAAAAACACCCAGGCCCTGCAGCCAACCCCAGCAACCCCTGCAGAGTTGTGATTTGTTACGAGGAGCTTAGGAGACCCTGCTGCCCGGGTGCATCCTGATGCTGCTACCAACCTGGACTGGGACTGAATGATGAGGGGGACAGAGAGAGGTGGTCGTCCGTCCGTTTCAGGTAATTCTATTTTGAATTTTTGTCCAATCACCCATCCCCCAGCCCCACCACTGCCATCTGGTAGCAGCCACTACTCATCCTTGGCGCCCTCCAGACCTCACTACAGGGACCCTTGCTCTCTTTGTCTACATCCTCCTTTTTGTACTTGGTTTTTTTGTCTTCACTGTTGGCTTTCCCTTCAGAATTGTTCAGCATCTTGCTAGTCTCCTCCTTATTTCTGCCAGGGTCCGGGATTTCCTCCACCCTCTTCTCCTCAGTCTTCCAGGTTTACTTGTGATGAAATGTGCAGTCCATTTTCAATCTTATTGTCTCCACTCATCAATCTGTTTTGTCCTTGTCTTTCTCTGTCAAACCCCTCCCACCGGCGTTTACCTGAAGGAATGAATAAATAAATGGGGGCATTTGTGGAGTGTGCAGCCACTCCTAGGAGTGTCCCAGCACTAGTTGGAAAAGCCCAGGTATGCAATTCATCAGCAAAAGACTCACTTCCTCTAGGGAAAAAACAAGTTTTTAGTTGGTTTTAAAAGATAAGTTCAGAGGCGATCGAGCACAATCCTAGGGGGAGCTCATTCCAAGACTTAGCAACCAGGAAACAGAAGGCCTTGCTTTGGACATGCTTAAAGTGTGGGTTAAACACAACTGAGGCATAAGGAGAGTGCAGTGCTCTGGAAGGAGCGTACTTAGTGAATCTCTCTGCCAAATAACCAGGGAAGGAGAGTAACACTGCTCTGTGAACCATCACTAGTGCTTTAAATACAATCTGTTTCTTGACGGGAAACCAATGCAGGACTTTATTGCCCACATGCATCAAGGTAAATTGCATTCGCAAACGGTGCGAATCGCATTTTCCGGCCGCTTGCGAATGCAATTTCCTGATTTGGGATGCACCAACCTTTTTCAGAAATTCGCAATTTAAGAAATTGCACAATTGCGATTTCTTAAATTGCGAATGCATTTAAGGAATCTCAATTTGAGATTCCTTAAATGCAATTCATCATACTTTTAGAAATTGCGAATTTGGAAATTAGAAATGCAAATTACCATGAAATAGACCTTCATGGTAATTTGCGGAAAATCTAGAAAAATGCTTTTAAATGCATTTTTCTTTGTTACATGTTACACACACACGTGCCCTTTGGGCACGTGTGTGTGTAAGATGTATCCAAAAGCAAATTTCAGGGGTCTTTTGGACATCCCTGCACCCTTGAAATTGCATTCTCAATTTGCGAATTCACAATGATGAATTGCAAATTGAGAATGCCCTCCCATTCATTCCTATGGGCCTCTAGGCCCATAGGAATGAATGTGTAGAAATTCCTTAATTGCGATTCTCAATTAGAGAATCGCAATTAAGGAATTTTAAGAAATCGCAATTTTTTTGCGAATTTCTTAATGAATTGCATTTTACAATTCCTTAATTGCGATTCCTTAATTTTCGCAATTAAGGAATCGCAAAATACGAACAATGATGCATGTGGGTGTAAGTGTGGCTGCCGTTGAAGCTCGCCTAGGCACATGAAGTAGGACTCTATCAGATGTATTTTGTAGCATCTGCAGGCGCTTCACCAGAGCTCCAGCTGCCCCTAAGTACAAGACATACATGTAATCCAGGTACAAAGTGGCCAAAGCATTCATAGCTACTCTTCTCGCCTAGGTAGGAGGGGAGAAATATTGTAATAGTCTGCGCTAAGCATTGACCTACTGATGCAAAGTTCTGAGCCATCATAAATAGCGTAATATCCAGCCTCACCCATAGAAATTAAACAACTGAGAACGGGGCCGGCGAGCTGCCAAAGCAGGGGGACTGAGAAATTCCCTCCAGTTGAATGCATGAGACCCAAAATAATTATCGCTGTATTCTCTGCATGCATTTGAGTTGACTGCTCTCTTTCCAATCAAAGGCAGCACACATGCAGTTGGAGGAAGGAGATGCTGGCAGACCCTCGAAAGCTAAGAGTAGCTGCGTGTCATTGGCGTAGGAAAGGATTTTACATCCAAATGGTTTGACAACAGAGGCTACTGGGGCTATAAATATGTTGAAAAGGGTACGACTCATTTACGAGCCCTAGAGGGCCCCTTGGTTAACTGCCCTAACCTCCGAGGAGAACGGAGCAGGCCAGACTGATTGGCTTCTGGTGGTCAGGAATGACTTAAACCAATCCCATACTCGCAGACACAGCCTCCCAGACCGAGAGTGGAAAGACGGAGCAAGAGGATAGAGTGTGGGATGGTGTCAAATGCAGTAGATTTTTTTATGTTGTTTTCCTTTCTCTATGTTTTACAGGACACAGGAATGTCAGGACGTCTGGAGCCATGGACCTGCATCCTGGTTAGTCAGGGCCCTCACACTTACCTGTATGATAATGGCTGTGTTACAAATATCCTGCATGGCAACACTTATTGTAAGTGTTACATACTCTGCATTGCTTATGTTCCATTTTCATCCTCTGATTTACTGTCTATCGTGTCAAGCTTTAATTGAATGGTTAGTTCCTACCAGCTTTGATGTCTTACTTGTGCATTATCAATCTTACATTACATTATGATATAACATATTTTCATATTTGTGTTCGAAATATTCAACGCACAGCTCTGGCAACTATTGTTTCCATGTAAGCTCCCTCAGATAGCATATCACACAGTGTAAATATGGGGAGAAATGATGACAAATTGTATTTATTCCTCGTGCAGAAAGGTGCTTTGGCCACACGACCAGTGTCTCCCTTTGGAAAATCTCCTAGGCCTGTTTTGTTTCTCCATCTGCTTTAACTTTCCATCTCCTTCAGTTGCGTTTTTGTATGCCTGCTGTCTATTTCCTTTAGAAAATACCCAGATTGAACAGAGAAAAATAATCATTATGTGTAGACAATCCTACCATTTTGATATAATAAAAATGTGTTGATAGTGAAATAAGTTCCTTTTCATGCCAGAGTGGATCTGAGAAAAGTTAGAACCGTAAGTACCTTTGAAACTGTGGTAAGTTTTCAAATTCACCATGAGGCAATCCTCTGCCAAACGTAAATAGTTTCTTTCTTGGGCTAGAACAAGTTACAAACATACATTCCTTCAAAGTAGACAAAAATATTTACAGATCGAAGAAGTGCAACTGGACTAAGTGTACTGTGCCTAACTCTTTTAGTAAGCGAGCAGCTTATACAGCAGATAAAATGAGGGAAATCTTATAGTTTACAAACACCGTTCAAGCACTTCTTTGAATAGGTTACGATGCTGGTAAGGGTGTCCGATTCCTTGAATTTTGATTATTTGATAACTACCTCAAATTGCTCCAGAAAAACAAAATAGGAGTAAGGGCCGCGGCAGGGCGGATCTTCTTGGGTACCCTTTTACAGCCACATAACCACCACAGGGGTGTAGGGTCAGTCACAGCTTGTTGAACTCTGAGACAAACCATCAACATACACTTAATTGTTTGATGTTACTGTTATACCGCCTGAAAGAGGTCTGTGTTCTGGAATCTTGTTACAGTAGCTTCTACAACGAGACACATATTGCTATTTATCATAGTACTCACGAATGCCTAGTTCTATGCTGTGTAGCTCATTCAGTACACATTGTTTGCTTTGCATTCTGTGACTTACACTCCTGATTTCATAACTGAATAAACAGGAACAAAAATCCATGAAAGCAGAACAAAAACTTGCAGTGCATGATCTTGCACCAAAAGGACACACGACAGACCCTAGACATGTAAGCGCTCTATGATCGACGATAGAATACTTCTTCCTTGTATATTGCATTGAACAGTAATCCAATTGTTACACGTTCATATGTTCTCTCGCTGTCTCTCGCTCACTTTCATTTTCTTTCGCTCTCTATGTCCACCCCACACTCCCCTTACTCGATCTCTTTTTTCATATCTCTTTCTCCCACCCTCTCTGTATATTTTTCAGCCATTGATAACGCCTGTGAAGTTGTGGTTAGGTATAACTCCCATCGAAAAACAGTTTTTGTTTTGCTAATGATTTTGGAACCATTCGAAGAATATTTATGCATCTTGAATATTTATCCGGTCTGAATTTGGCTAGGACATATTCATGCAGATCTGTCAAACAGAGCAAAAAAGTCCGTGAAAAAAGTGACAATCTTTTGACTGCACTACACAAAAATGGTAGAAAGGACCTCCACCAAACCTGTCATGAAGTAGAACTGACCTCAGGAAAGTGCATGGTGTAATCGGTTGAGTAGTTTCTGAGAAATTAGCATGACAAAAGTTATCTTTGCAGGCCTCAAATTAAGCAAACTTGTCCATCAAAATTGAGGTATCTGTACTGTTAGTCTGCAGAGGCCCTGGAACTCAGAACTATAAAAAATGCATGTGATTGGGTGAGAAAGCTTTTTCTCCCATTTTCGATTTTGAGTCCACTGATTCCAAATAGAGTTCATGGAAAAGAACACTCTGATTACCTGGCTTCAAGAGAAAAATGTCTCCAGTGTCTGCCCGGTCACAATACAGGGCACAATCCCTTTGAAATGACAAAAAGTTCATCCAGACACCAAAAAACAAAATAAAAAATGGTCTGTGTTGTGGGGCCCACGAGCCCTGTCACAGTTCTACAGGCCGGACATGCAGGAATTCCCCTTATACTGCAGCCAGCAAACCATGACCTCAGTATAAGACAGCCGACAACAAAAGAAGAACCTACATGGTTCGTTGAGTTTCACAGTCCATTGTCCAGTTACCAAGGTTGATGGCAATGAGTGCCATTTTGAAAGTAGAGAGTCTGCGGTCTAGTTCTCAAGGCTGAAAACTATGGTACCATCTTGAAGTCAGTGATGCTGTTGTCAAGGCCATGGACAATAGTCGCCATCTTGAAAGTACTGCATACACATTTTAGTTATCATATCAGAGAGCTATTAGGGATAATTTAGATGTGTTGAATACATGGCCTCAGAAAAATAGACCACAAGATACGTAGATGTTAGGATGATGCATACAATTAAAAGAACAATTTTTCCCTAATGAAATGGCCAGCGTACAAGCTCCTTGGCACCAACTAAAATATTTAGGGGCTAGTTAATACTAAACTCACCTTTTTCCTAGTTTACGAGTACTCAGCCTCTCTTGCAAGACCACAGTTCTGGTGGGCTGAGCAATAACAGCTGGATTTCTGTGCTGTCAGTGTATTCCTGTCTAGTCCACAGACCACTTTAAATTTTAATGGGTATTTTTAGGCTCTCATTGGCTGAGAGCTTGCGTAAGCTTCCCCACTTGAAAAAAATGACTGTCCCATAACAACAGGTGCCTTATCCATTGTTTCAAGAGGGTAGATTAGTTGCTATTTTCTGAAACTGCAGCTTTGGTGTTTACTACCATGTCTGGCTCAGAAAACTGGAGCACCATCATCTGCTTCTCGGCAAAAAGAGGAGGAAGAATGCATCTGTAGATGATAGACTTTGGAGGTAGAGAAGACTACGAAAGAATCTGTAGTGAGTAAGTTGTATACTCATTCGCCTTGCAATGTGGATTTATATGCATATTAGGTGACTTGAAAACTGTGTTACATCATGCTCAGAGGAGGCCAAGGAACTTCATACTCTTTGAGCAGACTTATCAGATGTAGGCAGTTGAAGGCCAATCATGAGAAGAAGTATCCATAACTTGTAAGCAAATAGTTCCAGTAGAAGACATTGGATTGCAGAAAACCATAAACAGCCCCTGTTAAGGTGCTGAAGGGAAGTGAGAACCTAAACAACCCTCACATTACTATGTTTGCCTATAACAACTTGCATTGCAAAGTCAGTGTTTTATGTGGCAAATCCCAGAATTGGCAATGAGGAAATGTTGTAGCACCACTGATGATTTCAGCAGCGAGGAAAACATTGGTATCCCGTTTTGAAATTGGCTATTTGCCAATACATGGCATAATTCTGTAAAAATACAAATTGACTCCGACAAAAACTTAAAGACTACGAAAGATTTTATTGGGACCCACCAACACAAATAAATGAAAGAGCTCATCTTTATCGAATCCTTTCATTCTCAGTCGGTGTTGTGGATGGCCAAATGCTGTGAGAGATGATGTTGGCCATAGTGGCTAATTGACACAGAGATTGGCTGTCCGCAGTGGGTTGCATGCAGGGCCTTTAGTGAAACCTCACAGTGCACAGATGAAGGCCATGCGCGGGATAGTTAGGTGGTCTTTGACATATTCAGTAAATAACCCAGGCTGCATCAACACCTGCAGCTATCCTGTCTCTGCATAATCGGTGTTGGCTTCCTGAGACTGGCCTAACAACAACCAACGCTGTTCACAGCCGAAGGCCTTTGTGCAACTGGGGTTAGCTGCCCATAGTCACAGTAAACTGTTGAATGTGCTTTATGATCAACAAAAACAAATGGATCCTCACACAATATTGAATCCAAAAATATTGTGATACAGAAATATTGTGTCAAAAATATTGATCACAAAAATATTGTTTTTCTGTACATTTATTGGTTAGTACAAAAATACCAAAAACAAATATTGTTTTACACTATGGAAAAAATATATGCAATATTATTGTTTTTTAATATATTGATAGCTAAAACAGTAAATATTACATATTTTGACACATAACATTGTTATAATGTAAATATGTATATAAATGCAAATGTATTCTAACACATGTATAATATAAAAATATTTTAAAAATATATTATTTATATTCTATACTTTAGTTTTAAATTTTTTTAAATTTACCAATATAACAATAAATAAATACTTGTTTACAGCCACAGAAAAATTATTAATACATGTCACAAATAAACAGCAAACAAAATTCAAATATTTCTAAGTTAATTATATATATATATATATATATATATAAAACAGTAAACAATATATAAAAATACGTTTTACAAAAATATTTTTAAAATGTCCATATATGTACATATATCACAATATAACATTAAATACATAAACACATAGTAATCAATATGTAAACAATAATAAAAAACAACTACACTCCAAGAATAATAAATATACTATTCCCATTCCAGTATTTGCAACAATGGGGAATGCTTTGAACACAGAAGAGGTAGAATTTACTAACCCACTCCAGTGTGTGCAGCAGTAGGGAAAGCATAGGACTCAGGAGGGGTAAAATGCACTATTCCCACTCTAGTTTGTGCAACAGTAAGGAAAGCATAGGACTCAGAAGGGGTTACATTTAGTATTCCCACTCCAGGGTGTGCAACAGTACAGAAAGTATAGAACTCACAAGGGGTAACATTTAAAATTCCCACTCCTGTCTGTGCAAAAGTAGGGTAAATGTTGGACTCAGGTGGGATAACAGTTACAATTCCCACACCAGTCAGTGCGAAAGTAGAAAACGTGTTGGACTCAGAAGGGGCAAACCTTACTATTTTCACACAAGTTAATGCAACAGTAGGGTAAGTGTTGGACTCAGGAGGGGTAACATTTACTATTCCCACTCCACTGTGTGCAACAGTAAGGAACGCATTGGACTGATGATGGTTTACATTTGCTATTTCCACTTCAGTAGGTACAACAGTAGGGAAAGCATTGAACTCAGAAGAGATTATATTTACTATTCCCATACCAGTCGATGCAACAGTAGTGAATGTGTTGGACTCAGGAGGGGTAACATGTACTATTCTGACTCCAGTTGGTGCAACAGTAGAGAAAGCATCAGACTTTGAAGGCGTAAAATGTATCATACCCACTCCATTCACTGGTACAGTACAGAGAGAGTACTTTACTTCAAACAAATAGCATATTTTAACCACTCTAATAAATACCCAAAAATATAAAATTCTAAATATAAAAATAAAACGTCTTAATTTCAAAAAAAGTCAAAATATTACTTTTTAAAATAATTATTATCAATTAAGACAACTATTGTTATTATAATTAAAATACTATCCTGTATTCCCTCAAACATTACAGCCAACACTTAAAATGTAATAGAAAAAAACAAAGTATGACACAAATAAACATATTAAATAGTCCAAAAATTAAATAAATGAATAGTTTATTTAAAATGTATGATTGCTTATATAACTTCCACTGTTGCTCTACAAATTAAACAATGCACACCTAAAATATAACTTAACAAACATGATAGATTCACAATTAACATTTTTACTGTTAGAAATGGGGGTCTCTAGTTGGCAAGGGCTTACACCTCTGTCCAAGTAGGGACCCTTCTTCCTAATCAGGATAAGGGAGTTACACTCCTAAAACAACCCCTGCTCACCCCCTTGGTAGCCTGGCACGAGCAGTCAGGCTTATCTTAGAGGCAGTGTGTAAAGTATTTGCACATATCCAACAGTAATACAATGTAAGCACTACATATACTTATATAACTAATACAAGACCAAATACGATACAAATGCACCATACAGTAATTTAAAAATAGTTAATTTGCAAGATGTCTTTAAATTGCAAAAATACGCTGAAAACACAGTTCGTACGAGTCGGTAGCTTGGTCTGAGCCTAATGCAATGCTGAAAACAACAGAGTCTTGCCATTCCAGCTGACCACATCGGTACAGGCCTGCAACAGCATAAAAAGAGTCGTTAACAGTACCTTTCCTAGGGCTGCTCACACGGCGGTGCGAGTCGGTCTCAGCATTTGTCGCAGTTGCGATGCAAAGTGGAAGCGGTGCATGGTGCATTGTCATCTCGATGCGGTGCAAGCAGCGGCTCGGTGACGATTGGCCAGACGGAGTCGGTGAGACCAAGGCTTGTGGTACAGGGTGAGACGGTGCTCGATGCGGTGCTGGCAGGTTGCAGTGTAGGTGACAGAGCCCGTCGTTGTGTTCGTTGTGGTTATGGTGCAAAGGGGAAGCGGTGTAGAGCAAGGTGTCCTCTCGATGCGGTGCAGGCAGCGGCTTGGTGTTGATCGCGCAGACGGCGTCGGTGAGACCAAGGCATGCGGTGCAGGGGAGACTGTGCTTGATGCGGTGCTGGCTGGTTGCGATGCAAGCGACAGAGATGGTTGGCAGGAATTAGCGCTTGGCGGAGCCGGACAGCTGTGCATGATGAGGCTGTCATGGGTGTCGAGCCAGCGGCGATCGTGTCGATGAGACCAGGCCAGCGAGGTGAAGCGAGGTGGCGCGAGCTGAGGTGCCTCTCGATGCGGTGCAGTCAGCGGCTTGGTGGCGATTGTGAAGACAGCGTTGGTGAGACCAAGGCTTGCAGTGCAGGGCGACACAGTGCGGCCTGCGGTGCCTTCAGGATACAAGGATAGCAACGGAGTCGGTGACGGAGCCGGTCGCAGTTCCCTCTTCTCTGTGGCAACTGAAACAGCGGTTCCAGGAGCGGTAACCAGAGGTTGGTGAAGTATTATCAGTCCCTGAGACTTCTTAACAGGAGGCCAGCTGAGTTACAGGCCCTTGGAGATACTGCGCACAAGTAGAGAAAGTTCAGTCCAGTCCTTTCACTGCCCAAGGCAAAAGCAGCAGCTGCAGGCCAACCTAACAAAGCAACAACACAGCAAAGGGGCAGTACTCCTCCCGGCAGCTCTTCCAGCTCTTCTTCTTGGCAGGTTCCCTGATTCCAGCGAGTTCACTGAAGTCTTTCCTATCCCTGAGACTTCCAACAGGAGGCAAGCTCTACTTCAAGCCCTTGGAGAAAACTCTAACAGGATGATAGCACAGTCCAGTCCTTACCCTCCCCAAGACAGAAGCAACCACTGCATGCCAACCCCACAACACGCAGCATAGGGGCAGTACTCCTCCTCCAGCTTTCCCAGTCCTTCTTCCTGGCAGGTTCCTTAGTTCAGAAGTAATCTAAAGTTCTGGGGTTTGGGCCCCAATATTTATACCACCAAGGGCCAGATGTACGAGGCCATTTACCGACCGGTAACGGCCGATTTCGGCCTTTACTGACCGGTAACGGGCGATTTCTGCCGTTACTGACCGGTAAATGGGTATTTGTGATGTAGGGGCATCATTTTACAGATTCGGTAAATTTACCGAATCGGTAAATTTACCGAATCTGTAAAATTCCGAATCAGTAATTTTACCGATTCGGTAAATCCAAGATGTAGGTAGCACTGTTTACAATGCTACAGGCCTTCAGAATTCGGTATTTTACCACACAATCCTATTGTGTGGTAAAATACCGAATTCAGGTGTGCATGCACATCTGTGCATGCACACCTATGCCATGTGACAGACAGACATGCCCTTAGGGCATGTCTGTGTGCCACATGGTGCACATGCCTGTATTTGGGGTGCTAGAGGGTGTCAAAGTGACACCCCCTGCACCCTTGCTGGAATCGGTATTTACCGAATCGGTAAATACCGATTCGGTATTGCCCATTGATTCCTATGGGCTTCAATGCCCATCTTAACGATTCGGTATTTACCGATTCAGAAATACCTACATCCCCCCCTCTATTTTACCACTTCTTAAATACCGAATCGGTAAAATTCGGTATTTAAGAAGTGGCAAAATAGAATTACCTACATCTAGCCCCAAATCATTTGTCCTCTGAAGGCAGAGGGTCCTGTACCTAGTTCAAACCAGTTCTGGGTGCATTCTGCCTGTGTGCACCTTCTCCATGTGTCATTGGGGGCCAGAGTTATCAGACACATCACAGGAGGTGGAGCCAGCATTGTGGAAGGCAGGCACAGCCCCATTCAGACCCAGGTGCTACTCCTCCTACCCATCTATGTGCAGATAGGTCTATTCAGCCCTGTGCTGTCTCACCCTGTCTCCTGAAGTCCCCCCCAGGCCCTGTAACTCACAAACCAGACAGACAATACACAAGCTAGCAGAGGCAGGCTGGATAGTTTTGTAAGAAATTACCTACTTCCTAAAAGTGGTATTTTCAAACACAGAATATTAAAACCATCTTAACTATCATTCTGAGTTCAGGCATACTAAACTCAAATTTCTACTGTGTTCCCTGGGTCAGTTAGGAGTAAAGGATGTTATAATCAAACTGCCCACTATGGCCTAAGGGGAACAGGTAGCCTGGCAGTAGTGAAAAGCAAAGTAGGCTGTAATTCACTATCGGGAAATGCTACACACACCAGGGCATGTCCTACCTTTCTCATACAATGTACTCTGCTCATGGGGGTACCTTGGGCCTACCTTAGGGGCGACTCACATTTAGAAAAGGAAAGGTTTAGCTACTAGCAAGTGTGTGCACTTGCCAAGTTGACATAGCAGCCCCAGGCTGCACCCAGGTTCTGCTATGGCAGGCAAGAGTTACACTTTCTGGGCTGTTTGCCTGGTTTGCACAATCCAGTGCTGCAGCCCACCAACAATATTTGATTTATAGGGCCTGGTACTCACAGTGCACTTTACTAGGGACTGATACATAAATCAAATAGCCAATCATGGACATACCAATCCATAATACATTTTACACAGAGAGCATATGCACTTTAGCACTGATAAGCAGTGGTAAAGTGCCCAGAGTCCTAAAACCAACACAGACAGGTCAGGGAAAAATAGGAGAAAAAAGCAAAAAGTTTGTGGATAACCCTGCAAAAAGGGCCATTTCCAACAATTACCAATTAAATAATTGATAATATAGTGATAATTAATTATGAGTAAATTATATCTTAACTAACTTCCCACCATGTAACTCCAAAAACTCAACAAACCTCACTTGACAGATAATTTGAAAACTATCTTAATTACACAATTTACATAATTAATTTTCAATTAAATAAATTGTTTTACATAATGTATTAATTAAAAATAATTTACTTCCCATCCTGTACCCCTACAAACCCAATAACCCGCACCTGACATAAAATAAAAAATCTATCTTATTACACAATTTACAGAATTAATTATTAATGAAACAATTAATAATAATGTCAAATAATTATTGATTAATTAGATTAATTTATTGTCCAACCTGTACACATATAAACCTCACAACGTTGACAAGAATATGAATTTTCTAAGGTACATAATATTGATTTAGAAAAAATCTATGTGGTTAATATCGTTTACATACGTACAAGTGTATGCATCCTATCTCACAATGCCACAGGCACTCATGTTTTTTTGCTGCGTGGACCTCTCTCACTCTCAATTTTTCTTTCTCTCTTTCTGCGTTTCACTCTTTCTCTGAACATCTCTTGCACTCTCTCTCTCTTTACCCTGCTTGTCAGGGCATCTAAAACGTTGCTTTTAATTCTACAGAGGTATCTTCTCTGCCTCAAATAATAGTCTGTGATGTGCATTATCTTTTTTTCTAGTTGCATAAGTGCAACAGATAATGAACAATATGTGGTAAACCTATATTCCTGTGAGATGCACTATACTTCTCATACACAGCATAGCAAACTCAACATAGGAGTGGGAGTGTACACCCATTGAATCTCACACTTTATATTGAGCCTTCCTGTGTTTTTTGTGGGGTTTTTTGTGCTCTATTATGCCCTTTTCTTGGGGAACATATTAGTGCAACATACATGGCATTAAGGATATCATATGAGATCATTTGTAAAATGAGGGAAAACATCATTTTGTACATGTGTTACACTGTGATGTTTGACCTGTTACAATAAAAACTATTCTAATCTTATTTAAATATTTATTTAGCGCTCTTATTCTCCTTCTGCTACACATGACATTATTTAATCAAAATTGTTCAAATCATGTGTGTTTCACTTTTTCTTCAAATCAGATACATTGTGTCATGATCCACGGCTCTCATTTACATTTATATTCAGGCCTGTTCTGAAGACCTTACTCTCACTTCTTAGCAGCTTGAGTCTTCCGTTGCAGAGAAAGTCAGCAGTGTGGGGCTTCCTGCCTGCAGTACAAACAATGCACAGTGGAGTCAAGATAGACTACCTGTCCCAAAGTGCCACAGAACTTTCAACAGACTTGCAAACACGACAGTCAATTCGAGTTCAGAATATATAAGCCCCTCGTGTTTCATAGTAGTCCTTGCTAGTCAATCAAAATTATTAGTTTCTGCAGGTGGACCCTTTTTACAGGATATTGGGACTCATCACTCTTTCATCTGGAGTTATCAAAGGCTTATTAGCTGCAGAGAAGTATTCTAAAACAAAACATGGCGTGAAGGAGTTCTACTTTTATCTGCATACTAGCCTTGTAGTAGTACTTTGAAAGGACTGTGAACTCCATTTCCATTCTTTTCACAAAGTAGCAAGAGGAATCCCCAATTTGAGGGATCTTTTATATGGTTTGTAAGTCACAAATGGGAAAATCACGTATTGTCATTGATTCTAAGGTGAATGTACATTGTCAGGAGATAAAGGCCAAAACTAATGTGCATGTATTATCTAAGTTAATGTCTTGTTACATTGAGAATTATTCACATTACAGGCATGACTTATACATCACTCAGTGTAGTTATCTCAATAAAAATACATATTGCAGTTCAGGTAATTTCATATATTTCTTATTGTCTTTCCCTTTCATTTCAGTTCAACGATGTCTCAGAGTTTCAAACAATCACATACAAATGATTTTACAGAGACTATCACAAGGTATAATGTATGTCATATTATGAACAATGTACTGGAATGTACATTTTGGAATACTAAATTACTCACTTCCTGTAGCACCAAATGCTACTCAAGGAATATTAAGGGATTAGTTTTGTCCCTTTGGGTGTTTGAGTGAGACAAATCCTATCTTTCGTGTGAGTTCTGAGCCGCAGCTTTTTAATGCGCTGGACCATATATTGATGGTCTTTGCAAGTAGCGTAAGGGAAACTTTCCGTTTTATTGAGTCTGAGGTGTCTATAGTCAAAACATATAACTGGGGTTTTCTCTGAATGGAAATTTAGACACATCAGATGCAAAAACGCAAGTGCACAGCTCTGAACTACGCCAGCCCAGGGCCTAGTGAGCAAAGGGGAGAGGAGTTGGCCTAACGGCTAGGGTGCTCAACCTCGGACCTGGGGATCTGGGTTCGAGTCTTGGTAACGACGCCAAAACCTCTTGTGATTCTGGGCAAATCACTTAATCTCCCCGTGCCTAAAAAATGAAAGTGTGTCCTCATGTAACGTAACTGGAAAAATATGTAAAGCGCTCTGATACCCGATTCGGTTCGGGTCTAGTTCGCGCTATATAAAACTCAGCAAAAAAAAAAAAAAAGTGATTTTATGCATAATTCAATCTTTTTTTTTCCCTATTGTGAGAAACCAATTCCAGACACTTTGTCTAGGAAGGCTAAACCTAGACAACACTCCACTGAATTCCGATTGCAGAGTCTTATGAAATGTTTTTAAAAGTCATCCAATCTTGCAACTCCATATTTCCTTCATTATTCTAAAATTAGGTGTGTTATTATCTTTGTAAAAGTTGTTAGTTAACCCCTTCATTGCTGATGACGGAGCGGTTCTGTCATGAGCCATGGTTGGTGTGTGCTCCTGAAAGAACAGCTCCGTCATGGCACCCACCCTTCTGGGGAGCCCTTGTGCTCCCTCCATGGGTGTCAGATTTTGCCCCCACAAAGGGGGATGGCAGCGGAAGAGTTTCCACTGCCACCCCGACCCCCCCATGGGAATCCCATGACGTCAGCGTGCACAGCATGCAGTGATGTCATCAGGAAGTCCCAGACGCTCTGGAAGCCATTTGCTTCCAGGCTTCGGAGAGAACAAGGTAGGTTTACTTGTTCCTGCACAATGCATCAGGGCATTGGGTGAGAGGAAAGAGATTTTCCTCTCCCCTGATGTTTCCTTTCAGGGAATTTCTGATGCACAATCGCGCACAGCGTCGCGATCGTGCTGCGGAAATGACCCAACCAGCACCAGGGATTAATTTTATTAAAATGGGAGCGACCCCCTTGGCCAAGGGTCACTTCCAAACAGGAGCATCTTGATGTTTTTCTGCCCCCCCTGGGGGCAAATCAGCCCATTTTTCTACCGTTTTGCCCCCAGGCGGCAGAAAACCCCTCTAGCCACCAGGGTTTGTTATTGAACCATCAATATTTGGATGGAAGCAACCCCTTGGTCAAGGGTCACTTCCAAAGGGGAGCAAATTGTTTAGATGTTTTTTCTGCGCCCGGGGGTATATTGGTCCTTTTTTTGGCCTTTCTGCCCCCAGGGGGACCGAAAAACCCAATAGCCACCAGGGACTTAACTAGGGATTTTCTAATTTAAATGGAATCAACCCCTTGGACAAGGGTCGCTTTCAAGGAGCATAAATTGTATGCATGTTTTTTCTGCCTCCGGGGGCAGATCAGCACTTTTTTGGGCTTATCTGCCCCCAGGGCGACTATTTGGGTAGTGACATTGTGTATTATAATTTTAATTGTATTATTTTTTGTGAAATGTAATTGTACGTTTTTTTATTTCTCTGCTTTATTCTACTTTAAGGCTTTTGCTCTTTAGGCTGTTCTAGGTTGCGGTTTTGTTACTGGTGGTTCTGCATCTTGTGTAGTTGCATGTGTTTGGTAAGATCATTTTTTGTACTGTTTACTCTAAATTAGTTTAATTTCCCTACATGAATGTGTTTTTGCAAATGGTGTGATAAACGAAGTGTGTTTGGCTTCTGTTTTTTTTGTGTCAAAATCTTTTTGCAATAGTGCTCAATGTGTACTTTGTTGTCTTATGAGTAATTGGTTTTGTATTTTTTTTCTAGTGGGATATCGTTGGTTTTTGCTGTGTCACTGCAGAGTAGGTGCTGGTGAGTGTAGCAATCTTTGGCAAGAGAGTTATAATATTTTTTAGTTAATAGATCTTTGTGCTAAACCGCACTTTGTTTATTACTTATTTTGCACACAGTGTTGGTTGTCGTTGACTTGTTTGTGCAGTCTCCTTTCTAAGTAAAGATAAAGGCTAGCCGCAGGATTACTGCTCAGCAGTTTGTTGGTATGCTTTTTGAGTCTTCCTCTGACCATGGTTCAGAGACTGACTCTGCATCTGAGGCAGAGGAGGGAGGGGAAGATTCAGGCAGTGAGTTTTCTCTCCCCATGGAATCATCGGATGATGAAGCTACTCTCAGTGCGGATGAAATACCTGTTTTAGAGGAGGACATTGATGTGCCGATAGTGCAGCAAGAGGCATCTGGGCTGCAGACTGGGACTGCAAGGCTTCCAGTTGGAAGTGATAAACTCTGGGTTGCCCAAGGTATGGTGCAGCCGGCATTGACAGACTGAATACAATTTCTTTTTGCCAATACATTTTTTTCAGTTGTATATGGATGATGTGTTTTTGGCAGAGATTGTTGAGCACGCTAATTTCTATGCCAAACAGTTTTTGAAGGACAACAGTGCCAGCTTTAGGCCCCACTCTAGAGCTACCCGGTGGACTCCCACACATCTGGAAGAGATGAAGAAGTTCTTGGGTTTAACTTTTTTTTGATGGGCTTGCTAAGGAATCCATCAATGTCTTCATATTGGTCACCAAGTCCCTTAATGGCAACGGCTATATTTCGGGCAGCCATGAGGTATGATAGGTATTTGCTTCTGCTTTGGATGCTGCATTTTGTCGATTATGGTTTAGCGTTGGCACAAGACCACCCTGATTGTGACCGTCTTTTTAAGATTCGGCCTGTCATTGATCACTTTGTTGATTGATTTCCTGAGATCTATGCTCCAGGCAAAGAAATAGCAATGGATGA
The DNA here is from genome assembly GCF_964261635.1 of Lissotriton helveticus. NCBI lineage: Eukaryota > Metazoa > Chordata > Amphibia > Caudata > Salamandridae > Lissotriton > Lissotriton helveticus. The sequence continues at coordinate 519,527,362 of NC_136061.1, forward strand.
TTCTTTGGTCTTGTTCAAGGGCTGCTTGGTTTTTAGGCAATACATTCCTAGTAAGAGGGCACGCTATGGAAGCTATGTATGCTGTGGGACAGTAGGACTGGATATGTCTCTAATTTCAGGGTGTACACCGGTAAGGAATTCAATATTAACCCCCCTGGTTGCCCATCCACTTTTGGTGTGACTGAGACAATTGTGTGGGAACTTGGTAGAGGACTTTTTAACAAAGGCCACCATTTATATGTAGATAACTTCTACACTGGTGTGCGGTTGTCCAGGGAATTGGCCAAAGTAGACACTGTTGGGTGTGGCACAATCCGCTCCAACTGTAAAGGTGTCCCAAAAGATCTTGTTTGTCAAAAGCTTGTGTGGGGATAGTGCAGTGGTTTGTATTGCAAGGAACTGCTAGCTGTGACGTTTTCAGACAGGAGAGATGTCTACATGCTGACTACCATCCATGATGAAAGCACTTCACTTGTGACAGTTTGGGGTCAGGTTGCTGAAGCGCCCAAACCTGTGTGCATTTTAGACTATAATAGGCACATGGGTGGTGTTGATAGAGTAGATCAGAGGTTGTAAACTTACGCTGCTCTTAGTAAGGCTTGCATTTGGTATATGAAGTTGGCTATCCATATTTTCCACTTGGCAACCTTTAACGCTTTTGTTGTATTCAAGGATTCTTGTCCTCAGTCAAAGATGACTTTTGATAAGATTCAGGAGTCTGTAATGGGCACCCTTGTTGTAGTGGAACTGGCAAGTGTTCCTAGAGTTGGAGTGGTGAAGGATTTGGCTAGATTGAAAGATCGCCACTTTTCCGATCACATTCCTCCCACACCCTCAAAAGACTTTCCCAGTAGGAGATGTAGAGTCTGCTGGCGAACAGGTACATGGAAGGAGACTCGTATGTACTGCCCTGAGTGTCCTTCTAACCCTGGGCTGTGTGTGCCTGGTTGTTTTAGAATGTACCACAAGCAAAATAATTTTTGGGAGCATCCATGAGTAGTAAAGTGAACTGCCTATTCTCTATTGTTATATATTTTTGTTCAGTTTCAAGGTTGGCATTTGTGCAATGTATTTAGTTTCAGATTTTGTGTTTGTAAATTTGCATCTGTTTTCAATTAGTTTCTGTTTTCTTTTTTGTATAAAAAAATCCTGAATGTGATGGCGGTGTGTAGGGTGGCACTTGGCTGGTGGTGTGCGTGGACTGGCACTTTGCTGTTGGTGTTCATGGGCTATCATTAGGCTGGCAATGTGCTTGGACTGGTGCTTGGCTGTTGGTGTGAGTGGACTAGCGCTTGGCTGGCAGTGTGCGTGGACTAGCGCATGGCTGGTGGTGTGAATGGGCTGGTGCTTGGCTGGCGGTGTGAGCGGACTGGTGCTTGGCTGGCAGTGTGCATGGACTGGCGCTTGCCTGGCGGTGTGCATGAACTGGTGCTTGGCTGGTGGTGTGCGTGGACTGGCACTTGGCTGGCGGTGTGGGTGGACTTGCGCTTGGCTGGTAGTGTGAGCAGACTGGTGCTTGGCTGGGGAGTGTGCGTGGACTGGCGCTTGGCTGGCAGTGTGCATGAACTTGCACTTGGCTGGCGGTATGTGTGGACTGGCGATTGGCTGGTGGTGTGGGTGGGCTTGTGCTTGGCTTGTGGTGTGAGTGGACTGGTGCTTGGCTGGCAGTGTGCGTGGACTGGTGCTTGGCTGGGGTGTGTGTGGACTGGCCCTTGGCTGGCAGTGTGTATGAACTGGGGCTTGGCTGGTAGTGTGCGTGGACTGGCGCTTGGCTGGTGGTGTGGGTGGACTTGCGCTTGGCTGATGGTGTGGGTGAACTTGCGCTTGGCTGGCAGTGTGTGAGTAGTAACTTGCTGCTGGTCACTCCACACACTGCTAGCCAAACACCACTCCATGCAATCCGTGAGCTGGTGTGGTTGCTGTGTCAGGAATGTGGGTGTGTGAAAGTGATGGGCCCTTGATTGGTACTGTCTGCTGGTGTGAGTGTTGTAATGTGCTGGGCCCATGGCTGGAGGTGTGAATGGTTTTGTATGTGTCACATTTATGGAAGGTGTATGAATGGCCTGTAAAGAGGTTGGTGCCTTGTTGTAGCTTTACAGCTCACGAGCTGTGAATCAATGGTTCAGTTTCTCGTCCTTTCAATTATTAACAGCGCATTTAATTTTTGTGAAATCTCTGGTTAATATAACTGTTTATACTGACCTATCACTCACCCTCGTGCCAATCCAACCAGTATGTATGTGTGCTTGAGGAATAGGTGGTTGTGTGGGTGTGTGAAAGTGATGGGCCCTTGATTGGTACTGTCTGCTGGTGTGAGTGTTGTAATGTGCTGGGCCCATGGCTGGAGGTGTGAATGGGTGTGTATGTGTCACATGTATGGAAGGTGTATGAATGGCCTGTAAAGAGGTTGGTGCCTTGTTGTAGCTTTACAGCTCATGAGCTGTGAGTCAATGGTTCAGTTTCTCGTCCTTTCAATTATTAACAGTGCATTTAATTTTTGTGAAATCTCTGGTTAATATAACTGTTTATACTGAACTATCACTCACCCTCGTGCCAAATCCAACCAGTATGTATGTGTGCTTGAGGAATAGGTGGTTGTGTGGGTGTGTGAAAGTGATGGGCACTTGATTGGTACTGTCTGCTGGTGTGAGTGTTGTAATGTGCTGGGCCCATGGCTGGAGGTGTGAATGGTTTTGTATGTGTCACATGTATGGAAGGTATATGAATGGCCTGTAAAGAGGTTGGTGCCTTGTTGTAGCTTTTCAGCTCACGAGCTGTGAGTCAATGGTTCAGTTTCTCGTCCTTTCAATTATTTACAGTGCATTTAATTTTTGTGAAATCTCTGGTTCATATAACTGTTTATACTGAACTATCACTCACCCTCGTGCCAAATCCAACTAGTATGTATGTGTGCTTGAGGAATAGGTGGTTTTGCAGAAATATTTGTCTTTTTCTTTTTTGTCAAGCAGGGTGTACCTTGTCCCTTTTTGTGAATGCTGTAATGTGTTGATTTTGTGCCTGGTGGTGTGAATGATCTTGTGTGTATCATGTATGAAAAGGTGTGTGAATGGCCTGTAAAGCGGTTGGTGCCTTGTCATGGTTTTAGAGCTCACGAGCTGCGAGAAACTGGTTCAGTTTTTTGTCCTTTCAATTATTGACAGTGCATTTCATTTTTGTGAAATCTCTTGTTAAAAAAATGTCATATACTGAACCATCACCCGCCCTCATGCCAAATCCAACCAGTATGTGTGTGTGCTTGAGGAATAGATGGCTATGCAGTAATATTTGTCTTTTTTGTCTCTGCCAAGGTGTACATTTCATTTAGGAAAACCAACCAACTGTAGATATTGTCGTAAACTAAACACTCATGGGAGTACATGGTGATGTCTCTCTTGTGGATTCCAACATTTTATCCAACCCACAATGTCCTGCAAACCTCAAAATGTGACTGTCACATTTTCCATGCATTATTGTGCTCAGATTTTCACGCTGCAGAAAGTAACAGTACATTTCCAACCCCCCAGCACTTCTCCAAGTATCCCAATAGAAATGGTACCTCACTTGTGTGGATGGGCCAAGTATCCACAGAAGGGAAGGGCCAAAAAAGAAAAAAACTATTGAGGCAACATCAAAATTCCCTATCACAAACCAATCTGGTTTTGCAAGGGGTGTCCCATGAGTTTTTGGCCTGGGGCTCGGTGGCCTTCTAGGGAAACCTACCAACCCACATAATTCTGGAAACTAGACACCCGGGGGAGTCTAGAGAGGTATGGCTTGTGTGGGTCCCTCAAAATTCTCCTACCCAGAATCCCCTGCAAACCACAAATTTTGCTGAAAAATCAGTTTTTTCTCAAATTTCTGTGTGGAAAAGATCTGGAATCTGCATGGATCTATAAATTTCCTCACACCCAGCATTCCATCAGGTCTCCTGATAGAAATGGTACTTCACTTGCGTGTGTGGGTCAAGGACCCGCAACAGGCAAGGTCCCAAAACCTATTCAGGCGACATCAAAATTACCAATCGCAAACCAACCTGGTTTTGCAAGAGGGGGTTCCATGAGTTTTTGGCCCGGGGCTTGGCGGCCATCTAGGGAAACCTACCAAACCCACATATTTCTGGAAATCAGACACCAGGGGGAGTCAAGCGAGGTATGGCTCGCTTGGGCCCCCCAACATTCTCTTACCCCGAATCCCCTTCAAACCTCAAATTTTCCTGAAGAATCACTTTTTTCTCAAATTTCTGTTTGGGCAAGTTCTGGGATGTGCTTGGATCCTCAAATTTCCACCCACCCAGATTTCCCTCAGGTCTAACAATAAAAATGGTACCTCACTCGCGTGGGTGGGTCAAGGACCCGTGACAGGCAAGGGCGCAAAATCTATTGAGGCAACATCAAAATTACCTATCACGAACCAACCTGGTTTTTCAAGGGGGGTACCATGAGTTTTTGGCCTGGGGAAACCTACCAAACCCACACATTTCTGGAAACTGACACCCGGGGGAGTCTAGTGAGGTATGGCTTGCGTGGGTCCCCCTACATTCTCCTACCGAGAATCCCCTGCAAACCTCACATTTTGCTGAAAAAAATCACTTTTTTCTCAAATTTCTGTGTGGAAAGTTCTGAAATCTGTGGATGGGCTTTCTGTGCCCTCATCTGCCCCCTGGGCGGAAGAAATACTGACATTTCAATGGGGGTGTGGGGGTTGGGGTCATTGCCATGACCTTTTTGGGCAGTCCCCACCCCAATGCCAATAAAAAAATCCCTGGTTTCTAATGGGCCCTCTGCCCCCCTGGAGGGGAATCGGGGGTTTGCCCCAATATGGCCCCAAGTGGGGAAGAAAGACTGTGGCTATGTTTTTTGGTTGTGGGGCATTGGTATTCCCATTCTGGGCAACCCCCACCCTACGCATAAAAAAAGCCAGCATCATTTCTGGCACCTACTGCGCTTTCTGCTCCCCTGGGGGCAGATCAGGGGCTACTGCCCCATCTGCCCCTCGGGGGGGCAGAAATACTATGGTATTTTTTGGGGGAGGTTTGGGCATTGGCATGCCCATTCTGGGCTGACGTTAAACCTGAATTAAAAAAAACTGAGGTCTAGAGGGCTTTCTGCCCCCACAGGGGCAGATAAGGGGCTATTGCCCCAATATGCTTCTGGGGAGGGGCAGAAAGACTGTGGTACTGTGGTACTGTGTAGACTGTTTCTACTGTGTTCATTGTTATGAGCTTGTAAATACATATTAGCCACATGTGGATGCTAGTTTGTGAGAAATTCCACTTTGTCCCAAATATGACTAATTCCACTAGTCCTGTTCATATGTAGACTTGGAGGCAGGTGCAATATGGACTGTGTCCTGGCCCTGTAGGCTTCCAGGAGTCCCCCCGCTTTTGGGAACCCATATATGCAGTGAATCTTTACACTGTGAGCTTCTGTATTTTTACACCATGGTTTGTGGGAATCCCATTTACATGGCTTGCCTTTTTCACATGAGTGATGTGCGTGCACCCATTAGAGTGCTTTAGGAGTCGAGCTGTGTTTTCTTACCTGAAAGTTCCGTACTGAGGTATGTTGGATTTCACAAAAGGATCTAGCTTATGGACAATGTATGTGTGTCACAGGATATTATTGCTATGTCAATCATGTGGAGGTGCTGTTTTGTGACACTTAATTGTACACATCTGTAAAGCAGCTTCTGAGATGTAGTCGAAGTAAGAGTCTGTGAGAGTGTGCCTGCACATTGTCAGTGAACTGGACATAGAGGGCAGTATGCAGATGTAATGGGAATCTACATTCAGTGTTGTTGCATACATGGGCCCTCAAGATATGTTTGGACCAGGGATATGATGAACCTATCCTTAGCCATGGTCTCCTGCCTCCAGGGGGGAGGTCTGTAGTATCACAAGCCCATGATTAAGGTAACATGTGGGACATAGTGGCCTAGGAGTGTTTTGAGTCAGGTGCCACTGTCAAGCAGCACAGCAGGAGTTCACTGGACTTTCAGTTCTTGCTCCCAGAAGAGGTGAGGAGGTTATTGAGGGCAGGGAGGAAGTCCTCTGCCAGTGTTTGGATATCAATTACTGTTAGACTTGGCATCCCCCTAGTTTTTTCTTTCTGACCTCCCGGTTTTGACTCTGTTTTGGCTGGCGTAACGTTTCTGTGCACTTTTCGCACTACTGATCAGTGGTAAAGTGCAGGTGCCCCTGTGGTAAAGTATGTTATGGATTGATGTTTTCACAATTGGATATTTGATTTGCATGTCAGTCTCTAGTGAAGTGCACTACGGGTGCCAGGGCTTGTGACACTAATGCTACTTCTCGGCCTGCAGCATGAATTGTGCCACCCACGCACGTAGCACGGAAAAATGTATCTCAGACTTGCTATCGCAGAGCCTGCACACAGTTTCGACTGCCATGTTGATGCGGCCCGTGCCCACAATGGCCCGTCACGAAATCTTCCCTTTTCTTACATGTCAGGTGCCCCTAAGGTAGGCCAAAGTCACCCCTATAGGCAGGGTGCATTGTATGTGAAAGGCAGGACATGCCCAAGTGTGTGTGTGGCGTGTCCTGATAGTGAAGACAGCCAAATTCACTCTTCACTATTGAAAGTTCACCCCTTCTCTCATAGGATAGATTGGGCTGTTTGTTTATAACATCGTATAAACCCAACAGGCCCGGGGAAGGAGGTAAGGAAATGAAGTTTAGTATGCCTGAACGCAGCTTTTAATGAGGGTGCCCTTTTCATTCTGAGTTCATAAAGGCCACTTTTAGAAAGTGGGTTTCATTTTGCTCAGCCGTCCTGTGTGCCTCTGCTGGAATGTGGATTACCTGTCTGGGTTTTGAATGACAGAAGGCTGGGGAGAGGGTGTGGCCCCAGATAGTCTAGGTAGGTCAGGAAGGGGCTGAATATACCTGGGCTGTGATGGGGAAGAGGGGGGAGGTTTCCTTGCACCTCTGCCTTTCTGCCTCTGACAATGCTGTCTCCATCTCCTGCCAGGAAATCACACCAGAGTAGGCCGTACTGGTTCTGGCCAGACACAGACACCCTCTGCCGGAAAGATCAAATGATTTTTGTATACAAATACTGGGGCCCAGACCCCTTTAGAACTCATCTGGTATAAGAAGACTACCAAGAAGAAGAGCCGTAGAAGCTGCGAAAAGGAACGACTGCTTTGCTGGGATGACCTGCAGTCACTGCTTCTGTCTTGGGCAGGATAAGGACTGGACTGGACTTTCTGCAACCTAATTTGTGAGTCTCTCCAAGGGCTTGAGGTAGAGCATTCCCCCTGTTCACGAAGTCTCATGAACCCTAAAGACTTTAAGCTCTAATGCCCGCAGCACTGGGAACTGTGTGTTTTGTGCTGCAAACAGAGGAAAAGCATCTTGCCGACGTCTACTATGCTGCTCCCGACTCCGTGTCCTGAAGGCACCGCAGAGGGCATTGCCGCAATGCCACACCGTGACCCTTGTCTCACCGACGCTGCCTGTTGACACCGCCACCGGATCGCCGCTCGCACGACTACCTGTGGGCATCACACTCTGCACTGCCTGGCTACACGAGGACGCCTTGGCCTCCCCGAGGCCCCCGCTCCACGCCGAAGTCTATATTGCTGCTTGCACCGTGGTTCGAGGGCACCACTTGTAAGTCACACAACCTACCGCCCTCATCCCGTACCGCAGCCTTGGCCTACCGATGCCAGTGCCATTGACTCCAGTTTGTCAGCCGACGACAGCTCATCAGCGACAACGATGCCGCTGCTTGCACAGTGACCTGCTAGCACCGTGAGGAGCACAACCTTCATCTCACACCACGATCTTGGTCTCACCGACAACGTCATTTGACGCTGCCACTGAGCCATTGCTCGCACCACGACCTGAGGGCACGGCATGCCGCCAGCTGCACTTGACGCCTGTCAGCACCAGCGCTCCTGATTCCAACAGAAAGGAGTTCAACTGCAATGCGAGTGACTTCAAGGGCCCCATCGCCATGCATTTCTCACAGGTACTGTTGCTTGGTCTTCCCGACACCATAGCTGGCCGGCAACGCCGCGACCAGCCACAACTGTTGGATTTGTTATACACAACGCAGTGATAGCCACGGACAGAGCTATTGACATCAAGGAACTGTGTTTGAAACTTAATTTGATAACAGCAGATTTATAGTATTGTGGATTTATTGTGTTTGGTCTTGTCTTAAAGTATATAAAAATATTGGCTACTTTACTAGACTGGTGTATTGTCCTTATGTAGTGCATACATGATATTACTGTTGGTTATGTGCAAACGCTTTACACCCTGCCTCTAGGATAAGCCTAGCTGCTCATGCCAAGCTACCAACCGGGTGAGCAGGGGTTATTTTAGGAGTGTAAGTCCCTTATCCTGACTAGAGTGGTGGTTTCTGCCTTGCTTTGGCGCAAGTCCCAGCTAGCCAGCAAACCCCATTTCTAACAGTGACACACACTATTTGTAAGTGTGTATATTATATATATTACCTACTGGCGGTCGCCAGTAGGTAGTTATAGTTAGGACCTAGTTTCCATAGGAAATCCGCAACATTCTATTGGGAATAACTTTGGCGCCGGTGGACGAAGTTTCGCGAATTTCTCAAATTAGATGGCCCGCTCCGCTCTGCTCCTTTCCTGAAAGTTTGGGGGGGATTCGTCAAGTGGGGGCCGAGATAAAAGGGGGTCCCAAAACGTGTTTTCTCCATGTTAATTTCCATAGGGCGGTTGGACTCACTTTTAGCCCGAACGGCTGAATGGATTCCAACCAAACTTGGCAAAATTGTAGGGACTGGTAGCCCGATGTGCCTTTGCTATGTCTCAAGATATGTGTTCCAGAGGATTTTGAGTAATTTAGGTTCAAAAAAATATATATATCTATAAGCGCGCCCCGGTATGCGCACCGGGGAGCGCACCCGGCGCGCTACGCGAGTACGCCAGCGGAAAGCTTATTGGCTCTCGGGTGTCTCTCAACATTCCAAACAGTCCGGAGCGGCCGCCATCTTGTGTCTGGGTAGGATCGAGACACAAGAGGTAGCAAAAACAAAGGGGGAAATGACCATAAGGGGGCAGGGTAGACCCCCCCTGACCCCCTAGGTTTCATGTGGGGGCTATAAAAGGGCCCCGCGGGGATTTATTTATTTATTTTTTTCGATTTTCGCGGGGGGAGCGCCCGGTACGCGCACCGGGGAGCGTACCGGGGAGCGTACCATGGGTCTGCATGATTAAATAAATATATTTGAACCTTTCACAGTCATGTCACCTGTGTTACTTCAGATTAGGCAGCAGATTGAGCTTCTTTCTTGTTGGTTTGTGTCATGTTTTTTGATAATGCTTGGTATCAACATTTGCAAGATAGAGGAATTGTATTTTGTGAAATAGTAAGGTTTCAGTAGTGAAATTGAATCCTTGTACATAGGACCTGCGGTCTGCTTCTAAAATGGGATTTAAAAAACGATTCTGGGGCAAATGAATGGCTTTTACATTTTTGAGAAGGAATAAATAGTGTCTGCATGATTAAATAAATATATTTGAAGCTTTCACAATGATGTCACCTGTGTTACTTCAGATTAGGAAGCATTGTGCTTTTTTCTTTTTTCTTTTTGTTTAATGATGATGTTTGGTATCAACATTTCCTAGATTGAAGAATTGTATTTTGAAAAATAGTGAGGTTTCAGTAGTGAAATGGAATGCTTGTACATATGATCTGCGCTCTGTTTCGTAAATGTTATTGGAAACACGATTTTTAGAGCAAATGAATGGCTTTTACATTTTTGAAAAGGAATAAATAGTGTCTGCAAGATTAAATAAATATATTTAAACCTTTTACAATCATGTCACCTGTGTTTCCTCAGATAAGGAAGTAGATTGTGCAGATGAGGTGAGGTATGTCCAGGGGTGCAAAGGAGGTGAGGCCTGTGTCCATGAGTGCAGTGGAGAGGACTCACCTCCTCTGACCCTTGGACAAGACTCACCTCCTCTGTGCCCCCCGGACAGGCCTCAATGTATTGGGTATAATTGATGGTAACAGGGTGCAGATGAGGTCAGGTCAGACACTCACCTTCTTTCAGTCCCCATACTTCACTTCCCTTCTCCTCTCGCCCCTTTATGTGCTTTCTCACTCATGTTCTTCTCGTTTATCAATGCACTCCACTCTTTTCATTTTTTTAAGAACACAGCTCTTTGATGAGAATTGGAGGTAGTTCTGAAAAGAACTTTTTTTTTCTTCTTTTTTTCTTTTTTTAGAACAAAAACAAAAACAGGGAATGGGAAACTGCTCAACAGGAGCAAAAAAACAAAACAAAATTAGGGCTGGAAACGGCAGTGATGGTTATCCAATGCTCGAACCATGAGCAGAACACTTTGTTCCCCATAGCAAAGTAACTTTTCGCAATATCTGCATTTAATAACGCCTTTATTAAAAGCAGGCTGGATGTCGGGAATCTGCTCTTGTGATTGCTCCCTCCCTGATGCAGTTTGTCCTCCGGTTGAAGTAGAGGCCCCATCACTGGGAGCCTCTCGTGCCAGAGCCCTGACACTTTCCCGGGCAAAATTCTGGGGGGGCCTCCTCTCCACATGGCGAATCATTGTGGAGTTACCAAATGAATATTTCTTAGTGGGGTCACCCCGTGACAGGACAGTGTGACAAATCCTGCACTCCACTTTTGGAGCATTTACTTTCTTCTGGTCATCAGGAATAGAAAAAAACTTCCAAATAAAGTGTTCTTTTACTTTCGGCTGAGGAGCCTCTTCATCAAGAAATTCGTTGGAGTCATCTTCACTGCTGGATGGTCTGGCAGCCATGATAATCCAAGATTTTATTCCCACAAAGATCCGACAGTAAAAAGGCAGGTCTTGCAGTCACAAAAGTGAAAGAAGAAGTGAAGGAAATGGGTGGGGATTTCATTCTTTGTTAAAAAAACTGTTAGGAACCAATGAAAAGAGTTATTTTAAGGTCACATGTCTTGACACGCTTACGCTGCGCGCACCGGAGCGCTTCCGGGGGCGCTCACGCGGCGCAAACGTAGGCGCTTCCGGGTGCGCTTACGCTGTAGTGTAGTTCCTATTTTCCCAATAGGCTCTGCGCATTGGAATAATATCTTCAATAGTATAGACGTAGGACTGTGGTTAACTAGGTCTTCTACTGACGATATTAGACTTAAAGTTATGTGTGCCAGCTAGCTCAGAGTTCACTAGAAACTTTCTCGAATAGGCAAGGAGGAGTTTAAACTCCCTGGATAGACAAGAAGGGATTTAGTTTCTGACAACCATAGAACATGACAACTTTGCTCCCCCCTAATCAAGAGTATATCTCTAGAGTCGTGTGAAAACAAAAGACAACTATTTTACTCAGTCAGTACGTGCATTCTTAGTTTCACCAGTTTGTAGAGAAATAAGAGATGGGCGTGTTTCAATAAAAAGATGTTATTTATTGATCAGTCTCTTTTCTCATACAAGAGAAATGAATCGCTATTATTGCAATACTTATAGTTAAGTAAAGTGCATACAGTAAAAACAGGATTATAAAATAATACTGTAAAAGCATTTATATGGTTTCTTAGCCATATGATACTTAAAATGGATAAAAGATATACATACATATATACATTGACTAATCGTTCTCAACTGGTGCTTCTAACTACGCCTACCCCGGTGTACCTGACCTAAGCCTAATACGTGGGCGGGAGTAAATAAGTAGCAGTTTAAGTTAAGTTTGTTTTGCCAAGGATCTGACTCAAGAATTCTCTGTAAGGGGTTAGTCAGTTCAGTACCTGGGATTTAGAAGGCTGGAGGGTTGGTATCTCTGTCTCAGGACTCGATATCCCAGTTACCCGCGAGGGCGGCTGGAAACGCCGGAGGCTGGATTTCTCGGCAGGAGAAAAGGCAGCGTCTCTCTCGGCGCGTCAAAAGGGAGGGGCAGCGTCCGTGGGTTTTTCTGCATCAGCTGGGCTCTCCGGCAAGTAGCGCTGCTCCAAGCTCATCACCACCGTGTGTCTGCTTAGGGCAGCGTTGGTATACTTACACCTGAAAGGTGCCGAGTTTGACGTAAGGATGGACATAAGACGTCAGTAAGAATGTCATAAGGACTGGTCGTTCTTACATTCTTTTCAGGAGTTCTCGAGCGAAATCAAAACAATAGCTGCGGGGGATTTCCCAGGTCTGCTGGAGGTTTGATTTGTTTTGAGAACTCGGTGTGCTTTCTAGGGGGCTGGAGGGATAGTGCTTGCTTAATGTGACAGCATGCGCTATGACCTAATCTGAAAACGGGTTTCTGTGCCGGTGTATGGACATTAGTGAATTAATAACCGGACAATGGTCAGAAGTAGGAGTATCAATATATGTACCTAGATAAACACACTACACCCACTCCACGATTTTATGCACATATTTACTAAACTAAGCAATAGTAAACATAACTAACAGTGCATGTGTATACCGAACCACCCCAAAAACAATTTTTTTCATTTTGTGTAGTTGAAAAATGGCGTATGCAAAATGCACGAAATGAGTATAGGTACTGTATGCATTCAAGCAGTGTAATCATTCAAAAAGGAGTTGCACATATTATATCAGCATGAATGAGTTGCAAAATTACACATGAAATGGCTCTTGATACAGAAAAGAGTTGCGAGACCATCTCATCACATATAAACAAAATTAATTGCAGATAAGCTAGAGGTTGAGGTAATGTAATGTCTCTAGAATTCCTAAGAATAGAAGCTCTGTTCTCTAAGAATAGTTTTACTTCAAGCAGAAGATAACTGTAAAAAAGGTAAATATTTTGGAATTGGAAAAAAGTTTTCGTTTTTCAGGGGAGGAGAGAAAAAATAGTTCACAGTCACTTTGTTTTCAAAAGACTGAAGGCCAAATTCAGAGTTCAGGGAACGCCGTGTGCAAGTTTGTTTAAAGTTATTCTCTCTGTTCCGGTGAAAACATCATTTCAGACAGACTCTCGAAAAAACAGTCTACAGCTTCTGGTGAAAGTTCGACTAGGTTGGAAAATGTCGCTACCATGCAGTCATGCGCATGATTGCTTTCAATGATGGTTCGATCAGAACTGCTTACAGAAGGTCGTACCTGGTCGATGCTGCTTTCATCTTGTACTTCACTACCCTTCAATCGTAGTGGTGAAGTCTCCACGAATGCCGTCATCAGGATAGGTAGCCGCTGGGGACAGCACAATGCATGAGCCTTTACTGGACTCAACAAAGTATCTGCATCCAATGGTACTTCTGATTGTAGTGTAAGACAGGTGTCCAACACGCATTCTTCGCCACATAGCATGCACCTTAATACAGGCATAACACAATTCTGCCAGATGGGTCTGAATGAAAGAAACCAGGTAATATTTAGATCTCGTAGCCGGGCTAAGCCAAGGACTTTAGTTATGCGGTCCCGGTAGCGGATAGCTAGGATCGTTTCTTCCATTGTTGCTGGAGTCTTGTCTGTGACATGGCTTGCCATAACGAAGCAAGAGTAGCAAGAATAAAATGCCTGCTACGAGTCCCAACAGGAGTGGAAGTCCGCCAAAGATGGAATGGACGAAATTTGGAAAAATACCCAGGATCGCTTTGAATGGTGTTAAAGCTCCTGAAAAAACTGTCTTAAATACACTTGCGATACCACTTGTATCAGAAATATTTAAGATTTCGTTCAGTATTTCTGCGAAGTGTAGGGGGCAATTTGTTGATAACATTGAATGAATCTCTGCCGTTGTCCTTGCAACTTGGAGATCATACGTTTCTTTTGATGACATCAACTGGGTTGGCGTCTGTAGGAGCACAGTCTTCATTCTGCTTAAAGTATCAATTCGAATAGAAGAGATTTTTAAACTGGGCCATAACCTTCCCTCCCTGTCTGGAGCATCATTCGGGAACAATACTCTTTCACAGCACATGACCCTGGAAGTCACGCTTACAAGATAAGGTTTTCCTGGCAGCAAGCCACAACATCTGTGATCTACAATTATAATGTAACTCCCGTTCGAAAGTCTTCTAAAGAATGGTTCTATTTGTGTTGCAGGTGTGCCTAACTGGTGACACGAAAGGTTATTTGAAGTCCCTTCACAGGCCCCATGTAAACTTATGCCTTGACACAGAAGTATACCACTTAGTGATTTTTCACAATTATTACCACTAAGAAATACACTTTGTCCCTTATTACTGTAACATGTGTGTGTATAAGGTAAGTTCCATGTTGACTTAATGTATCCTTTACCCAACCTTTCATACCGGCCTGCCTGTATATATTTTTGGCAGTATTGAAACTGGAAAGTTGTTATCGGAATATTTATTATCCCATGTATTATCCATTCAATGACAGGTCGTTCTGACATTGTCAATGGTAATCTTTCAAGTTTTTCAATGCTCAGAATTGTATAGTCAGCACCCTTTTGTGCCAAACTGATTTGTTTATCAGTAAGGTTAAAGATATTAAATAGTGACGTTGTGTTGATTAAACGCCAAGGCACATAGCCTGAACGCAGATTTTGTAACGTCCAGCCAAGCTGTACAATAGAACGTAATTGAGACTGACCGTGTTGCAACATCAGTAAGTCGTGTTCTATTATATCGATTGCAGAAGATACAATACTGTCCAGTGAATATATTCTGGAAGACAGAGTCATTAATCCATTGTCCACAACAGAAAGTGATTTTTCCAAATTAACACGGTCAATTTCCCGTATTTTTTCTGCTGTCTCAATTTGAGTAACTTTCCAAGCTTCGTTGTAAGCTGCATATATAGAGGCCGCTATGAAACGTTTCTGACGCTGTTTGCATGGTCCCATGATGAAATCACGCAAGTCAGCACCTTCTTTAAGTAAAGTTAAGTGTTGCTTAATTTCTGACAGTGTGGATGTATGTAGCCATTGAAGGCAGAGTTTCCCCACACTATAAGTAGTTACAATCCCTGGATGTTGTCTCTGGGAGTATCTTGGGTCTGGCCTGGTCAATGGGAACCCCTGTATTTTGTTCAGGAATCTGTCTTGACAGTTATTTGTATCTGTGGGCCAGATCAACCATTGTTTCCAATCAGCATGTGTTCTGTTTTGGTTTAAAATATGGGATACGTCTATCTCAACATCCGTAGTGCTATTACTGGTAGGTGTTGGTTTTGGAATAGACGGTTTATTTAAGTCTTTAATTTTGGCTAGGCCAAGACAGGATGTTTGTTGAATTGTATTATTCAAAAATATAATTTGTTCTGGGATCATGCAGGCTCTAAATAATGATTCTGTACCTTGCACTTGCCAATCTTTTGTGCCCCAGATCGTTTTCGTTTCAATGTTATTGTTCCAGAAAACAAAACCGAATGTATTCATTTTTTCAAAAAATGAGTCCGAATATATCAATTTTGTGTTTGTAAGCATGGTTTTCACTCCTGTCTTATTTAACAATTTGAAATAAAATGATTCTGCATTACTTGTGTTGAACCCTGAAAAGTATGAATATTTATCAAAAAATGTCTTTGAACTGCCTTTTGGTGGAGTTGCACAATGTTCCCATTGGTTAAAATTTAAAACATTTCTAGGTTGAGTAGATTTATGCAGATAATGGTTACCATAATGGTTGTAACAAAACATTTGATCGTAATTAGATGAACCTTGCAAATAATCATGTTCCGTAAATTTAGCTGACATTACTAGATCAGACATCATATCATTAATACTTTCAAAGTCCCAATCATCAGCGAATGTGCTTGGTTTTACAAAGTCACTTAATGAAATCTTGAATTGATGAGGATACTTTAGGAGCTCAACCGGACCATAGATTTCGTAATCAGTTTTGTCCCATGCTACCCCACCGGGTATAGGATTGGCTGTGAAGTTTACTGAAGAAAGTTCTCTTTTCTCGATGTGTGAAGACTTGTGTGGTTTCAGGACCAAGTTGATGTTCTGACTTGCTGTGTCCATTGTAGCATATTTTCCCTCAATTAAATGTCCCAAGCATAGTACCATGATGAGCCAAAGTATGAGGACAAATACACCTAGTGACACCCAAATTTCAATCCATGGAGAAATCAGATAGGTTTCTTTTAGTTGATGAAAGAGTTCCTTTGCTTTCTCTTTAAAAGTCTTTGTTGTCGGCTGTTCCTCAGGTTCACTCAGATCCTCTGAAAAATCATCGAAGTTGATGAAGTAGCCGGATGCTGTTCTGTCAATTGTTTCAATCGCTTCTGGATTCCTTTTTGCTTTAGGTATTTGCTTTGTTTCATTAGCATAGTCTGTGGTTACATCATTGTATAATGGAGTTTCTTGATGTAAAGCTTTGATTTGGGTTTCAAGAGGTTTAAGTTCCATCGCTTTGTTGCATAGTCCTTGTTGAATCACTATAGGTTTATCAGGTGTGATAAGTCTTTCAGTTTGAACCTCTGTGTTTGTAGCAAACTTTGGTGTTCTACTACTTCTTGGGAGTCCACTTGGCCTACTACTTGTTATTGGCCACATGATTGTGGTTTAACCAGGTCGATGGATACAACTCGGTTCTCCTTTTTACCAGCAAGGGGCGGTAGTACTACTGATCTTGTCCCGTTGACAGACAAGACAGGAACTGCTTTTCTGTAAGAAGGCCCAAATTCCTTCTTCACCGTGATCTTCTCTCTGACCAGATCCCCGATTTTTGGAATCCAGACAGGCCTTGCTGGGACAGGTGGTTTCTCCTCAGTGGTTATTGGCTGCTGTTTCAATTTTATGTTGCTCAGGTCTTTTCTTGTTTCGTTTAAGTCCTGTAAAATAGCCAAACGATCTTTGATATCAAAGCATTTTTCTTTAACCACTGAATTTTGACTATCGAGGTACTGGATTAACATTCTAGTCCCAAACAATAGTTCGTACGGACTGAGACCTCTCAGAGAATTTCTTGGCAGATTATTAAGACTACGTTGGACACTTATTAAATGTTTGACCCACCCAGCTCCTGAACCTAATATCTTTGCCGTTATAGATTGCTCTGTGCCTTGTTTTTTTCTTTACACCATCCCGTTTCCCTCAGGAAGGAAGTGATAAAAGTCCCGCAATGCAATGCCCAAGCTGGCCATACACCCCCCATAGGCTCGAGAGCTAAAAGCAGTGCACTGGTCAGAATGTAGCATGCCCCATGCGTATATGCCATTATAGACTCGCAAATCTTGTATAACAGTTCAGACGTCAGCCGAGAGCTGTGGTCTACATTATAAGTGAAAATAGTCTCTACATGTTAATATGACGCTTTATTCATACCCTTTTGTTAGTATATAAATCTCAGGTCCTCAGTGTTTTGTTTTACTTTGCTTTCCTTTCTGTCATGTAGAGGATCCAGGGTAAATATATTCTGTACAGCCAGTAACTTTTAACCCTACCCCCAAACGGCTTTCTGCCTGTTACTATAGTAACAGTTCATGGAACACTTACGTGAGCACAGAGGTTATAAGTTCACCACACTAAGTTGCTAAATTGGAACTGTAGGTTGCAGCTATGCACTCTAGTAAATATCTGGTGAAGAGTTAGCCTCAGAATTATACTTCAAATTATAAATATGATTTCTATTGTGGACTGCTACCCCCACAAAAAAAAGACGTATGTATTTTTTTTATTGCCTACGAAGGCAAGATATTTGAGGTATAAGAGCTGGAAACTGTGCTAAAATACACCATTGCCGAAAACATTACTTTTGCAATGCATGGGGCATGTGACGCACTACTTACACGAGAAAAACGACATCGCATTAAGTTAAAGAGCACGTAGCACACTGCTGCGGGGACGGCCACGTGGCGCTTGTCAAATTAAAGAAACATGGCAGGATTAAGTGATTTGTACAGAACAAAGGATGGCAAATCAAGTTTAACATTATTAAAAAACATGGAGAGCACGCTAAAATACAACATTGACCAATCGATTACAAGAGCAGTGCATTGGGAGAAAGCAGCACCTGGCGCACTACTTTCAAAAATGAAAGGCGGGAGGATTAGGTGATTTGCCCAGAAACATCGCCTACTAAGGCAAGATATTGGAGGTATAAGAGCTGGAAATCTTGCTAAAATACACTATTGCCCAAAACATTCCTTTTGCAATGCATGGGGCACGTGACGCACTACTTACACGAGAAAAACCACATCGCATTAACTTGGACAGCACGTAGCACACTGGTGCGGGAACGGCCACATTGCACTTGCCAAATTAAAGAAATGCAGCAGGATTAGGTGATTTGCCAAGAAACAAAAGTTACGAAGTCAACTTTAACAATATAAAAAAGCAGGAAAGTGTGCTTAAAAACAACATTATCAAATCAAACAAAAATTTGCATTTACACGGTATTTAAAGATCGTTCAAATTAACTAATTTAATTACTCTTAAAAAAAATGCTCACCTTCGAAGACGTGGATACGAACACTATCAATGGCTGTGACTGCGGAATAGGAACATTTCAAGAAGGTTTGCAGAAGTATGATCGGTTGAGCATGATGTCGCTGGGTGTGAGTCTGTGATTGGGCATGTTGTAATTGAGCATGCGTAAATAAAATGAAATACGTTAGGGGTACATAGCCAGACGGTGGGACGTATTGTGACCATGCGTAACATTAACATGCATGCGCTACCACAAAAATGCATGCCCAAAGTGAAGGCAACTCCTAGGGGATAGATACACAGATGGAGTTCGGACAGGATTGGATTGGGATTAAAAATCGGCCCGGGCACAATCAAAAAAAGTGGCTTACATTTGCATATTGCCTAAAGAGGGGGTTTAAGAAAAAGGCACGGATTAGCTTGCACTGGTGAAACACACCTGTATTCAAGTGAGGCCACTATTGGTCATGCTCCCTGCCCCCGCTCAATAAGCATATGTTAATGGACCGGCCCCAGCGAGGGAAAGGGAATGACATCTCTGTTCATTGATAAAAGAGAAGTAATTGAGGCTGATCTGCCTCCTGAAAGGCCACTCAGACACCCACTGGGCCGCTAGCGGGCATCCGAATAACGCAGAAACCCCCAAATCGTCCCAAGGCTGCTCAAAAAAGCAGCCCACAGCTGGAACTCAGCATTGCCCGAGTGCCCGCATTACCAATCTGATGCTGAGTTCGGATGTCGATAGAACACCGGCTCCCGCAGGCGGCGGGTAGCCGGCAGCACAATGGGGGAATTGAAGACCCTCCTTCGGTCCCCAATGGTGACAGCCAAAATAAATAAAAGAAAAACGCCATCCCCGGGGAATGGGGTCCCTGGGGCCTTGAAGTGGCTTCAGTAGGGGGGCTATGCAGCCCTCCTCCATAAAATAATAATATATAATTAGCCATGCCTAAGGGGCTGAGGATCCCGGTGCCCGGAATTGGCCACGGGAGGGGGGCACACGGCCCCCTTCCCATAAAGAAAATGTGAATACCGATACTCCGCTTATTGTCATTGTACCTTGAGCGCACCCTTCCGATCACGCGCTGAAGGCTAATGGCTGTCAAGTGGTTGTCAACATTCGAAACTAGAACTGTTGGCAGCCATTTTATGGCTCAATACAAGGGAGGCTGAAAAAGCATGTGGAATGTGTGTTTCAAACGAGAAAAGGGGGAGGGTAGACACACCCTAATCCTCTTGGTCTGCTCAGGGGGTTCAACAAGGACCCCGAGGGCCCCTAATTATTATTTTTTTGGGTAAAATCACGTGATGCACGTATGATCCGTGCATTCTAGCGATATAAAAAAAAAAGGCGTGTTTTTTCGCGCGTCTTTGGTAATTTGCATTCTTTCACCTGTTTAGAGGAAATGCAGCAGTGCTGAATGCAGGATGCACCATTGAGTAAGAAAAGGTAACAATAACACTATTTACCTTCAAGTGAATTTCCTTATATAGGCTAACTTTGACTGGTTCCCATTTACTCACCTGTTATCAGGACAGAAACCAGTTCTGCATCTTTTAGCCCAGCACTGAAACTGAAAAGTAGTTCTAAGTATACTTACAAGTAACTTGTATTTTCTTCCATAGGAATCCCCTTCCTAGAAGCAAAAAATTAATGTATTTAGATTTGCAGATCAGGCTCTAGGGGATGGTGTGCAGGGCCCAAAAAAAGTAAAAGGAAGGGGGGCCACACAATCTAATGTAATTTTAAAAATAAAATATCTAAAAATAAATAGTTAAAAAAAATTAGTAAATCAGTATAAAAATAATATAAGAATAAATATATTTAAACATTGTCATTTACAAAACCTTTGAAATTCACTGAAAAAACCATAGGTTTCAGACATGTTATAGCTAGGAATTATAATTTAAAAAACCTTTGAAATTCACTGAAAAAACCATAGGTTTCAGTCATGTTATAGTTAGGAGTTAGCATTTAAAAAACTCAGAAATTCACTGAAAAAACACAGGTTTCAGGGATGTTATAGTTAGTTGGACATTTCACTTGTACAAAACCATTGAAATTCCTCTGTTATAGTTAGTTGTACTAACTATAACTCACGCGCCCTCAATTCACTGCTGATGATGTCACATATTACATCATTCATGACATGGTCAGTGGCATCACAGATGACATCACTGATGACATCTCAAATGACATCACTGATGACATCACTGATCAGATCATCAATGTGACAATCTGTTATATTTTATCATTCACTAGTATAACTTTTTAACACTCATTATAAAATATGAAGTACCATACTTTAAAGCATTGACACACTAATACAAGTTTCTAAAAAGCGACTAAGTTATTCCTAGATCTACATATACATCTAATCACTTACCTATAGATTCACTCATACATGGTAACAAAGATCAATACAACCTTATTAAATATACTTATACACCTACATCAACATTACACACCAGCTTACATCATATATAGAAACAATTGATCATACTTATATTTAGTAAGGTACACACTTACACAAAGACCACTTTATTTATTCATGTAGATAGTAACTCTTACTTAGTGTCTAATAAAATCACTATTACAAGTATACAGTTATGCATATGACACTCATACAATCACTGAGTCTTATGTATACTTATGGATATACAACAACTGTCACATACACTGCCTTTTCTATTTCTAGTTTGTTGGACATGTATTATTGAGAAATATATTTACTCATCATCAAACCAATAAAGAGATTCACTCACCCAAACAACTGTTTCAACATACAGTTTTAATCTCATATACCAACTAAATCAATTAAATACACATCTTTGGAAAGGCATACACCTCTCACCCAACCACACACACATTCATTCACTATTACATACAAATACATACATACAAATAATCACTTAACTAAATATTAACTTATATTCACTTTCACATAGCTAGTAACCAACTTGTGTAGTACTTTACAGATCAAGAGATAGAGTGATACAGTTATTCACAAATTTTAATCAGCATCTCATATAGTTAGTGAGACACTTTAAATTAATTACTTAGATAGTCATTCACTCTGCTACTAAATTCTCCATTCACACACTTATACATCAATTCAGAATTCAAGGCACATTCCTATATATATATATATATATATATATATATATATATATATATATATATATATATATATATATTCACAGAAAAAACCATAGGTTATAGACCATATATAGTTAGGAATTAGCATTTACAAAACCTTGAAAATTCACTGAAAAAACCATAGGTTATAGACCATATATAGTTAGGAATTAGCATTTAGAAAACCTTATTTTACTCACACAAAACCATTGAAATTCCATATATAGTTAGTTGCACTAACTATATATCGCGCACCCGCAATCCACTGCTGATGATGTCACATATTACATCATTCATGACATGGTCAGTGACATCACTGATGACATCACTGATGACATCTCAAATGACATCACTGATGACATCACTGATGACATCTCATTTGACATCATTCTTGTGCTAATACGATAAACCTCTTCAGACTCTAATATAACCTTAGATACACTCAGTGTATACAGACACTCACACACTGTCACTCATCCATGGAGTTACTCACACACCTAGTCAGTCATGCAAAGAAACAATCTCACCTCCATTTCCTCAACTATACAGTTATACACACCTTACTTATTCAAACATATACTAACACATATTTACTCTCTTATACAATCCCTGATACAAGTTCACAATGATCCATACAGCCACTCACACATTCAGTGGCTCTCATGCACAGTTATTTATATATGCCAACTCTCACATGTACTGTGTTTTACATATGTACTTACTATGACATGTAGCATTGAGATATCCATTCACTCATCAATACACTCATGCACACAGTCAACCGCCCATGTAGCTTTTTCCACATGCACTCTTGAACTCATACACCTAGTGAATCAACTGCTCACACATCTATGCACAGAGTCACACACCTCCCAGCCACCCCCACACAAACTCAATCTCCCATAGAAATACTTGGGCAACCAATTAATAACACATATAGCCTCTCGTATAGCTAATGATCAACACATGCAGCAGTTTACATCACAACAGACATAATGATGCACAAATTAAGACAGTTTAGTCACTAACCCATGCATTCAGTGAGACACATTTAATCACTCACTCATACAGTCAGTCACGCACCTACTAAATCCTTCATCCAGACACTTATACATCCACTCATTCTTCAATATCTAAGACATATTTTAACTTTACAGAAACATACAGTCACTGGATGTTGTCATCAGTGATGTCATTTGAGATGTCATCAGTGATGTCATCAGTGATGTCACTGACCATGTCATGAATGATGTAATATGTGACATCATCAGCAGTGGATTGCGGGTGCGCGATATATAGTTAGTGCAACTAACTATATATGGAATTTCAATGGTTTTGTGTGAGTAAAATAAGGTTTTCTAAATGCTAATTCCTAACTATATATGGTCTATAACCTATGGTTTTTTCAGTGAATTTTCAAGGTTTTGTAAATGCTAATTCCTAACTATATATGGTCTATAACCTATGGTTTTTTCTGTGAATTTCATTGGTTTTTTAACAGCTAATATCTGTAGCTGTAAAATGTATTCTTCTTTAAATCCAAAAATATATTTTATATGTTTATGAATAATTTTTTTTTTAAATATTTTTTTTTCTTCGTTCCCGCTTCGCGAATCGGGAAGCTTCCCGTTAGCTGACCTTGATGCCGCGAAATAGACCGCGAGCCGGTAAACGTTTCTTTACCGCAAGTGCCGCGTTAGAAAACAACATCGTGACGCCTCCCGTCCGCATGACGTTTCACGTTGTCGCGTGATACGTCATATGACGTGCTACGTTAGCGAACTGGTACGCGAAGCGAGTCGCAAAGCGCAGGTTTCTGGAAGCAAACCGGGAGGCCCTGCAAAGCGCTTAACGTAAACACAGCAAGTCATGTGACTTGGTAATAACACTTTTCATTGGTTCATTTCACTTTTGGTTTCCTAATGATGTAAGACTAGGTCATATAATCTAAAATGAACACTTTTGATTGGTTGAGAACTCTTGTTTTTCCCAAATGATGAAAATCCCTCCTTCTTTCCTCACTCTGACTTTCATCATTGTGAGAGAAAGACCCTTTGTGATCACTGAGCAATGGCTTCTTTAGTAGCTTCAGCTGGTGCTTCCCCACCACCTCCACCACATCCAAGGAAGAGTGGACCACCTGCTCAAGTTGTAATTCAACAAGAAGAAGAAGAAGAGGAACAGGAGGACGAGCACGAAGAGAGGCAGTTTTTGCCTGAGCAGCCCAAGACGTCTCACCGGAAAGAAAACTTCATTTGGCAATTTTTTAAAATTCCCAAAGGTCAGAAAAAAGTAAATGCAAGATACGTAACTTGCCTTATATGTCAAGATAGACTGTCCAGAGGGACCGACAAAAAATACAGTTTCGGAAACTACACAATGCATCGCCATATGACTAGGTGGCATCCTAACAACTACAGTGCTGCACAGTTTCGGAACAACCTAGATAATCTCCCTATTATGGCCAGAAGATCTGTTGTACCGGAAGTAACGGGACCAGAGGGCAGGGAGATGGTGCCAAATATACAAATGAGATTTGGTGATGTAAAACACACCTGCGCATTTTGCGATGGATTCATTTCCTACGGAGAAAAAAGCATCACTCTGATCAACAGAGCTATTGACTATCATATGCAAGTTTGTCCGAAACGCCCAAAATAATAAATACTTCTTTTTTTTGTTTTGTTGCTCCTGTTGAGCCCTTTACAATGAATCGTTTTCATTGCCCCCTCCAAGAAAAACCCAAAAAAATATAAAACTGTTCCGAAAAATTCAAAAACAGTAAAAAAATGTTCAGAAAAATAAAAAAAAAAGTTCTTTTCAGAACTACCTCCCCGTTATTAAAAAATTGGTACAATATTTGGAACTGTGCCAACCTCTATTTCTCTTAGTTCGCTTCCTAGTTCGCTCGCTGGTACGCGAACTGGAAGCGAACCAAAAACAGTAAGTATAAGGGAAGGAAACACACACTTATGTTAAAAGAAAGACAGCTATAGGGGAGTAAACTAGAGATACCATTACCCATAATCCACTGCTGATGATGTCACATATTACATCATTCATGACATGCTCAGTGACATCATCAGCAGAGGATTGCGGGTTTTTTGGCAACATGCCTTATCCACGGTTTAATAACGCTGCCTTTTGCTTTATATAAGTTTTCAAATTGTATGAAATATATACCAATAGGTCGTTATGAACCTTTAGGTAGTGCTTTTCTTCATGAGGTCTGGTCGCTTCCATACACATACAGATGTTTCAAAGATGATCAAGAAGTTTATCTGAATGGAGAGGAATGCACTGAGACGCCAGATCATTCACTAATGTGTAGGCACATACAGTTACACGATTCATGCAACAAACACCGACCAAATATGGCTTGCGTGTTGTAAGGCACGCCAGTTCCTGCTATCATCCCCACGTTCAAGTTGTTGGAAAATGGTAGTTATTTGATGCTCAATAATGAAGATTGTTCTGAGTTAATTAAAAGTATTCCTTTTATCGTAACAGTAAGTGAACGGGTTATTTGCTGCAGAAATGTTCTATTTCCTCCCACACATGAACATAGGGAGTTTTCAATCTGGCCACAAATACCAACCTTGGGACACGTTTCAACGGCATGGCAAGAATAAGAGCTCTTTTGTCTCAGAGAGAGGTGGCCTTGAGTTCGGCCCGTGAAACTTTCGTACTTCACATAGCGAACACCCGTACACAGGTTTGCCTTTCAATTTCAGCAACATGTTTCCGACTATCTTTAACGCATCCTCCACAAAATCCCTGGCACACTTTTTTAAAGTTGTTACCAGTGGTCTCGTGACTTCATTTGAGAAAATCTTTGGAGTCATCCCTGCTTCTTTTCATTGTATTTTCTGCACTCTGGTTCGTGGATTGGCATTTTTACTTGCATTACCAGCGGACGCTCTTGTGCTTTTTTACATTTTTAAATATGGATGTCCCTCCTATGCAACCTCCGACCCTGCAGCTGCTGACACTGTTCCGCAATCGCATGCTAGAATATTATGGCACAATGCCGTTGGCGATATTAAGCACGGCATATGGATTATCTTTTCGGTTCTCCTACTTCACCTGTGTCCAGCCTGTATTTCACTGCCTGACCTGTGATTTCGATTGGGCCATTGATTTGTGTCTCTGCGGACCGGTTTCTCCTGACGTCGACTTTAATCAGCTGATGACTCCTATCATTACTCACGAGTTGGTTTGTCCTGGCGAAAGGATTATGGCTGTGGCATTGATGCATGGACTACTTGGTCCCTGGAATTTACTGGCGGCAGCACAGTCTTTCTTGGAACAGAGCTTTCTTGAAAACCCACCGAGCTGTCCTCTGATGGTGATAGAGGATCCGGTGCTGGGAGAGCACGTATGTTCTTTTCCGCTTTTAAATTGGATGGCTGAACTGTTTTCGGATGAAGACGGTGACTTCCTATTGGAGGCTGTTGCAGCTTATTTTGCATACACAGTTATGTCATAGACCTTTTTCATGTTTGATATGCTGAGTACTAGCATTTCATTGACAATTCATTGACTTATTTGTCAAGTTTTTATTATTTACCTTGCCTATTGGCTTAAGACTCGATAAAGTACTTGGCTGTTTTATTTTTCTTTAGCATTGAATTTTCCTAGTTTTTAATGCTTTACCTTGCGGACCGTCCACATATAAACTTGCAATCTGCTCTCATGAGATGGCACTTCTATTATCTTATTCAGTTCGTTTCCGGATCATGAGGAGGTGTCATCTAGGTCCTGGATATCTTTACACCGTGTTAAGTTAGCATGGGCTCATTACCGGTTTAAACGCCATTTTTCCTTTTTTGCAACTTCTGCACACGACACTTAGTTGTTGCTTTAGCTTTCCACCTAGTAGTTCATCGTGGTTTACATGAGAATAATATGTTATTGGTCTACTATCTGCTTTACTTGTTAAACTATATCTGTACAGCGAGTGCTAAAGTTTCAAGAACAACACGATACAGAATTGTTATGAGGTCTGATCTCCACGACTTCATACTCATAACATAAGTGCAACTTCTGCCAATTCTGGGCACGAGGCGGGTTTTATATTGCTTTGCCGAACACACATACACAACAGTTGATGCGGTTCACATGAAGAGAGAGCTGGTGTATGCTGATGTGATTCCTTCAAATCTAAGACACTAAAGTATGGGCACGCCCTAAACCAACACAAAGAGACCTTCTTAGCAAATAATATAATATGTGTATTAGGGAGGGTGAGATATAAGCAGCCGCGGGCCGTGGAGGGAGTTACGATGGGGCAGGGAGGCGGGGAGGGGGAGAAGCAGGGTGGAGCCCTCTCTACCTTGCCCCTCCCCCTCCCCGCCTCCCTGCCCCACCGTAACTCCCTCCACGGCCCGCGGCTGCTTATAAGTGTTGCTAACTCTTATTCATTTACAGCATGTTAACATACTGTCACCATTCGCTTTTTATGTACTAGTAACTATGCTGGTAATTTTGCTACTGATAATATGTGTACTTGTATTCTCCACCCTGCTTCTCCCCCTCCCCGCCTCCCTGCCTCACCGTAACTCCCTCCACGGCCCGCGGCTGCTTATAAGTGTTGCTAACTCTTATTCATTTACAGCATGTTAACATACTATCACCATTCACTTTTTATGTACTAGTAACTATGCTGGTAATTTTGCTACTGATAATATGTGTACTTTTATTATCTAAGGTACTACGCCTGAGAAGACGGCATTAGTAAATAAACATTTCAAATACACATCTGTTCTTCTTAACTCCATGTTCGGGTTTCTAAGAAATCTATAACGACCGACTGTTCATGAGTTCCACGTATCCTGAGGTACTATAAGTTCATATTCTGGATTGTCTAAACATTGAGAGTTTGTTATATCCAATGTGACACTGTACCTAGCTTGCTAAATAGTTTTTGATTACTAACGTGAGTTTTGGGACACCCTAATTCGCCGAGGTTCCAATCCTCTGTCCACAGTTCTGTGTGAGAACAGAAACCCTGCGACAGGGGCACCCCCGACCCTTGCTGGAGCTTCATCACACTTGCGATACAACTCCAGCAATGCATTCGCCGAGGTTCCAAACCTCTGTCCACAGTTCTGTGTGAGAACAGAAACCCTGCGACAGGGGCACCCCCGACCCTTCTTGGAGCTTCATCACACTTGCGATACAACTCCAGCAATGCGCCACCTTTACGGCACAGATACATCACGCATCTGTGCTGTTTTTGCCCCATGATGCGCCGCATTGTAAATGCAGCACACCATAGGTGACGGAACAGCGGCACAGAATGACTAACACATCCCTGGTGATGCGCCAGTCATCATAAATGTATCCCTATGCTTCTTATCTTGTTAGAGATGAACCGCCATATGTATCATCAAAGTTATTTGCATTTCCTAAATAGCGAACTTTAAGGAATAAATAGCGATTCTTTACCATTCCTAGTTTGCGATGAGCTATTTGCTAATTAGCCGAATGTAGCCCAATGAAGCCCAATGTAGCCCAATGTAGCCCAAAGATGGCCGCCAGACACACAAAAAAACAAATGTAGCCCAAATATCAGCCAGATGTAGCCCAACTATAGCCCAGTGACAGAATGACCAATCAGCTTCGCAAACCTCCGTTACGCGAAGCGGAGCGCTGTTACAGATATATATCTTTTTTTGAACGTTAATTTCTCAAAATCCACTGGAGCACATATATTGAGACCTAGCAAAGGCACATCGGGCTACCAGTCCCTAATATTTTGCCAAGTTTCGTGCAAATCCATTCAGCCGTTCAATTATTATTTTTATTATTTTTTTTTGCCCCGCGGGGCCCTTTTAAAACCTCCACATCAAACCTAGGGGGTCAGCGAGGATCTACTATGCCCCCTTATAGTTATTTCCCCCTTTGTTTTGACCTCCTCTTGTCTCTCGATCCTACCGAGAGACAAGATGGCGGCCGCTACGGACTGTTTGGAATGTTGACAGACGCCGGAGAACCAATCAGCTTCGCTTCACAAAGCTCCGTTGCGCGAAAAGTCCGCGAACCAGAGCGCTGCCTGGTCCGCGCTTACAGATATATATCTTTTTTTAAACGTTAATTTCTCAAAATCCACTGGAGCACATATATTGAGACCTACAAAAGGCACATCGGGCTACCAGTCCCTACAATTTTGCCAAGTTTCGTGCAAATCCATTCAGCCGTTCGGGCTAAAAGTGAGGCCAACCGCCCTATGGAAAACTCAATGTTAAAAACACGTTTTGGGACCCCCCTTTTTTCTCGGCCCCCACTGGACGAACCCCCCCCAAATTTTCAAGGGCTGCTCAGAAACAAAATGTGCCATTTTCCTGAAAATTTCAGCCAATTCCGTCCACAAACGCCAAAGTTATTAGACATAGAATTTTCAAAAAACCCATAGAGAAAAAATCCTAACTATATATACCTACTGGCGACCGCCAGTAGGTAATATATATTCACTGAAAAAACCATAGGTTATAGACCATATATAGTTAGGAATTAGCATTTACAAAACCTTGAAAATTCACTGAAAAAACCATAGGTTATAGACCATATATAGTTAGGAATTAGCATTTAAAAAACCTTATTTTACTCACACAAAACCATTGAAATTCCATATATAGTTAGTTGCACTAACTATATATCGCGCACCCGCAATCCACTGCTGATGATGTCACATATTACATCATTCATGACATGGTCAGTGACATCACTGATGACATCACTGATGACATCTCAAATGACATCACTGATGACATCACTGATGACAACATCCAGTGACTGTATGTTTCTATAAAGTTAAAATATGTCTTACATATTGAAGAATGAGTAGATGTATAAGTGTCTGGACGAAGGATTTAGTAGGTGCATGACTGAATGTATGAGTGAGTGATTAAATGTGTCTCACTGAGTGCATGGGTTAGTGACTAAACTGTCTTAATTTGTGCATCATTATGTCTTTTGTTGTGTAAACTGCTGCATGTGTTGATCAGTAGCTATATGACTAACTATATGGGTTATTGATTGATTGTCCAAGTATTTGTATGGGAGACTGAGTGTATGTGTGGCTGGCTGGGAGATGTGTGACTCTGTGCAGATCAATGTGTTCTTGTATCAATGATTGTATAAGAGAGTAAGTATGTGTTAGTATATGTTTGAAAATGTAAGGTACTCTATGTTTAACTGTATAGATTAGAAAATGGAAGTGTGATTGATTCTTTACAGGACTGACTAGGTGTGTGAGTAACTCCATGGATGAGTGGCAGAGTGTGAGTGTCTGTATAGGTGTATGAGTGCATATGATAGTGTTGTAAAGATGAGTGATTGTATGTATAAATGATTGTATGGGTGAATGAGTGAATGTGTGTGTAGACGTAGGAATCAGTGAGGGCGTATGTAGTAACTAGTATTGGTGTGTCAATGGTTTAAAAAATTATATTCTGTATTTAACACTGGGTGTAACAGAGATTATATGAAAGTGTGAGGAGATGCATTGTATTGTCACATGAATGATATCATCAGTGATGTGACCATTGATGTCAAATGAGATGTCATCAGTGATGTCATCAGTGATGTCATTTGAGATGTCATCAGTGATGTCATCAGTGATGTCATTTGAGATGTTATCAGTGATGTCATTTGAGATGTCATCAGTGATGTCATCAGTGATGTCATTTGAGATGTCATCAGTGATGTCATCAGTGATGTCACTGACCATGTCATGAATGATGAAATATGTGACATCATCAGCAGTGGATTGCGGGTGCGCGATATATAGTTAGTGCAACTAACTATATATGGAATTTCAATGGTTTTGTGTGAGTAAAATAAGGTTTTTTAAATGCTAATTCCTAACTATATATGGTCTATAACCTATGGTTTTTTCAGTGAATTTTCAAGGTTTTGTAAATGCTAATTCCTAACTATATATGGTCTATAACCTATGGTTTTTTCAGTGAATTTCATTGGTTTTTTAAAAGCTAATATCTGTAGCTGTAAAATGTATTCTTCTTTAAATCCAAAAATATATTTTATATGTTTATTAATAATTTTTTTTTTTTATATTTTTTTTTCTTCGCTCTGGCTTCGCGAATCAGGAAGTTTCCCGTTAGGTGACCTTGATGCCGCGAAATAGTCTGCGAACCGGTAAACGTTCCTTTAGCGCAACTGCCGCGTTAGAAAACAACATCGTGACGCCTCGCGTCCGCATGACGTTTCGCGTTGTCGCGTGATACGTCATATGACGTGCTACGTTAGCGTACCCGAAAGCGAACCGAGGCGCGAAGCGCAGGTTCACGGAAGCAAACCGGGAGGCGGCGCAAAGCGCGTAACGTAATCACAGCAGGTCATGTGACTTGGTAATAACACTTTTTATTGGTTCATTTCACTTTTGGTTTCCTAATGATGTAAGACTAGGTCATGTAATCTAAAATTAACACTTTTCATTGGTTGAGAACTATTGTTTTTCCCAAATGATGAAAACCCCTCCTTCTTTCCTCACTCTGACTTTCATCTTTGTGAGAGAAAGACCCTTTGTTAGCAGTGAGCAATGGCTTCTTTAGTAGCTTCAGCTGGTGCTTCCCCACCACCTCCACCACATCGAAGGAAGAGAGGACCACCTGCTGAAGTTATAATTCAGCAAGAAGAGGAAGAAGAGGAAGAGGAGGAAGAGCAGGAAGAGAGCCCAGGAGGTCTCACCGGAAAGAAAACTTCATTTGGCAATTTTTTAAAATTCCCAAAGGCCAGAAAAAAGTAAATGCAAGATACGTAACTTGCCTTATATGTCAAGATAGACTGTCCAGAGGGACCGAGAAGAAATACAGTTACGGAAACTACACAATGCATCGCCATATGACTAGGTGGCATCCTAACAACTACAGTGCTGCACAGTTTCGTAACGATCTAGATAATCCCCCTATTATGGCCAGAAGATCTGTTGTACCGGAAGTGACGGGACCAGAGGGCAGGGAGATGGTGCCAAATATACAAATGAGATTTGGGGAAGTAAAACAAATCTGCGTACATTGCAATGGATTCATTTGCTACAGAGAAAGTAGCATCACTCTGATCAACAGAGCTATTGACAATCATCTTCCAGTTTGTCCGAAACGCCCCAAATAATAAATTCTTTTTTTTTGTTGCTCCTGTTGAGCCCTTTACAATGAATCGTTTTCGTTTCCCCCCCCAAAAAAACCCCAAAAATATATAAAACCGTTCAGAAAAATTCAAAAAAAGTAAAAAAAATTTCAGAAAAATAATTAAAAAAATATAAAACAACAAAAACAATTAAAAAAAAAGTTATTTTCATAACTACCTCCCCGTTATTAAAAAATTGGTAGAATATTTGGAACTCTGCCAACCTCTATTTCTCTTGGTTCGCTTCCCAGTTCGCTCGCCGGTACGCGAACCGGGAGCGAACCAAAAACATTTTTTTTTTAAAAATGAACAGTAAGTATAAGGGAAGGAAACAGACAGTTATGTTAAAAGAAAGACAGCTATAGGGGAGTAAACTAGAGATACTATTACCCGTAATCCATATGATGTCACATATTACATCATTCATGACATGGTCAGTGACATCATCAGCAGAGGATTACAGGTAACAGTATCCCTAGTTTACTCCCTATAGCTGTCTTTCTTTTAACATAACTGTCTGTTTCCTTCCCTTATACTTACTGTTCTTTTTTAAAAAAAAAAATTTTGATCAGTCAGAAACAGTGAAAGTAATAGAGACAGAGTGAGTGACCAAGAGTGAAGAAGTATGAGAAGAGAGGGACTAAGAAAAATAGTGAAGGAGTAGAGTAATTAAGTAATAGAGAAAGGAATGAGGGAAGTAGCAAAGGCAGGAAAGTGATTCTTAAACAAATGAAGCAGTGGAAGTAATAGAAGTTAAATGTGATAGAAATATAACAAAAAGAGTACAAAACATTTACCTTATAATTGTCGTTAACTTAGTCATTTGTTCTTTTTATACTAAAAAATCTGTGAAAGAGAGAACAAACATTTGAAAAATATTAAAACATGTTTTTAATAAATTAGAAAAAACAAGGGAAAAGATTGAAGGACAAATAGTTTTTCAAGAACTTTGACACTTACAGAAGCCTCTGCTTCTCCATGCCCCTACACAGTCCTAAAAATATACATTTTAAACTAATAGTATCTTGATGCAGATGAAGTGAGTCCTATCTTGCAACATTGTGCATCTTTTGCATGACTGCTGCATCGGTTTCGTGTGGCATTGTTTTTTTACAGCATGATACATCTGCCTAGATTCATCATTTTATAATTTTGTCCCCTCATAGCAAATCTTTTCAACCGCGACTGCGTCACAAAAGTGACGCACAGTGGCGCAAAAGAGGCATACACCTATCATAAATCTGTCCCTAACATGTTAAATAATTGATTCAGGATGACAATAAGGTGTGGCCTATCCAGAGGTTTGTTTAAGGTGAGGCCTACTCAGGGTTGCAGATCAAATTTACACTTATTGAATAATACAGAGGTGATAATACATGTGAACGCCTACTAATGAAGTAAGTCATGTCCACTTTACTCTTGAACAAAGGCTAGACCTCTTCTGTGTCCGTGGACAGACCTAAACTTCATCTGCACAATGTCATTCGTAAACTTAGGAAACACAGGTGATGTAATTGAAAAATGTGGAGTTTATTTTCCTCATTTCACAATCACATTACCTGTGTTGCCTTTGCTTAGGTATCTCATAGTGGAAATGTAGTCTATCATATGAAAGACTACGTAGAATATGAGCACTGTATGCAACAACTTTGACACTTACAGAAGCCTCACCTTCTCCATGCCTCCTACACAGTTCTACATGTACATCATAAATGCAAACAGAACAGAATTAATTATACATGTTAAATGGTTTATTTTTGCTGTTCTCAGAATGTATCAAATTTCACTAAAAACAGTGACTTGAAGGTATTCATCATATAACAGCGGGGAAAAAAAACACAATCAAAATGATTGTGTTTAAAAAACCCATACAACATAACAAATCAGAATTCAGAACTCCTTAAAGTTAACTTACTTTCCATGACGGCGAAGGATGTCCTATGAACAGCTTACACTCTGTTGTGCTGTTATTACTTTCAACCCGCCACTTTCTGAAAGAAAACCTCCATCGTTTTCAAAAACATGTTACATACAATAAATGACTTCTCGCTCTCTACCACACGTTTCCATAAGGCCAAATCGTGTCAGAGCCATTTATAACTCTTGGAATTCTTGTAAGCCAATCCCGTCATGTTGTATTTCCGCAACTTTCAGAATTAAAATGTTGAAGATCATTTTCACAATCCTGGATTACTAATATCTTACCTTTCTTGCTCACTCATGTTCTACATTTCCTATGACACTGATACTGCTTACTATAAAGCAGACTTACACTATCTCTATGACTACTACAATTATTAAATTCTCTACATCACTTTTAATCACAAAGCAATATAAAACAGTAGACAGCATTGCAGACTTACATTCCCTCTACTCCATGTTTTGATTGGCTGCTTGAATTTGCTTATAAAAAGAAACAGTTTTTCTGAATTCATTCAAAGTGCAGTTATTTCAACATGACGTCCAGTGTTATGGTAAGAAGTTATGTCTCTGTACTACACTTATCCTCAAGGCCAAATCGTGTAGGAGCCATTAGAACTTCTTGAAATTCCTCAGAGCACATCCCGAGATTCTTTCCCTAAAATTTTGGTTTTAAAAACACCAGGTAAGAGTTTTTAAGGTCATACGGCAATTTTTTTTTGAAAATTAAAACAGAATCATTGCAGAATGACCAGCCGTTTCTAGACTTTAAATAAGCTGTGTAATGTCCTGATGTTATTGAAGGACCGTCATGATATATAATTGCTGCAGTTACAAAAGTCCTTCCTGATATTGACAACTGTGAAGCCACAACATTTTTAATTAAAGTTGTCAATTTTGTTCCATCAGGCCTACATCGTTGGAACATTAAAATAACATACTGGCCATATGTTCGTATAAATAATGTGGACATCATTTCAGATTTACATTGGCTACACTCCATGTTGTGATCAGCTGCTTTTACTAGTTTATTAAAAGAGACTGATTTACTGTCTGGCAAAGTTAAATATATAAATCTTTCTGAGTCTACACTAGTACTACTTGATACCCTACAGTTCTCGCAGTCATGCTGCCATTGATAAGAAAGCCCAAACAGGTGATCTACATCTACACCTTCAGCATGCAATACATCAAGTATATACATTAAAAACTCCTGACAATCTTGCTGAATATTTTGAGAGAATTGTGTTTGGCCTGAACATCTGTCTAACAGATTTCGAATTTCAGACACACTTTCTATTTTTGTTCTATCTGTGCTACATTTCTCCAACACAGAATTTAACAAACTGCAAAATCTTTGATCAGAATTGACCACAATCTCTTCTTTTACATTTTCTAGAGAAAACAAAACATTAACCACTACATTAGCATAGCAGTTGACACCAGAACTGTTTTCAAATTGAAAACCAACAACATCTTCAACAGAATCCTTTTTGTTTCTGCTTATAATTTCAGGTTCATCGACTTTTCGTCTTTTTGCTGCAATCTCCCTAGTATTTGTCACATTTCTTCGTTTCCGGCCTACCACACGTTTCTCAAACAAAGGATATTGAGGCAAATGTGGCGCATACTCTCTTCTTAACCTATTGTATTCGTTAACACAATCTAGATCCGCACAAATGTTTGTGACATCACACTCAATCAAGTACAATCCCGATAAAGTTCTAACTCGTGACAATGCCACATATGCCATACCCTCCTTGAACACAGAACTGCCAATATTCACCAATGCACTGTCTACACTTAAACCTTGCGATTTATGGATTGTCACCGCATATGCCAAGCAAACAGGAAACTGCTTACGGCGAACATATCTTACAAGCAAAAATCTAGCAGAGCAACGACCAATTAGCTGTACTTCCTCAATGCCATCAAATTTTATTTTTAAAAATTCAATTCCATCTCTATTTCTGTATTTCACAAAATCAACAACATTACCCATTGATCCATTTACCAGACCTCTTTCAACATGTAAATTCCTTCTTAAAATTATACGGCAGTTCAAGCACACATTCAGAGTCTTTTCAAAACCTGCAGTTTTAGATATAGTCTTCTCTAATGAATCCAATTTTGATTTCAAATTCTCAGACAAAATAATTGTTGATCCCATATGCTCTACTCTGTCAATAGCTTCTAGTTTCACAATCTCCTGCTTTTCCAAATGCAACATTTTGTTGTTGAATTTGGCACATTCTGCAAGAGTTGGCATCAAACATATTCCAGATTTCTTCTCAGTAATTTTCTGAAAAATATTCTCAGGCACAACATCTTGTTCTGGATATAAATTTGACAGTAATCGTGCATGTAAAGCTTCTTTCCCATGCTCGGTCACTTTTCCAATTCTAACATCTTGTAGAATACTCTTGTAAACTTCATCCTTCGCCTGACGCATATTTTCATGCAGTTCAGCATAATTGAAGTTTAACCATATATTGACGTTGCCAATGCTCCCTAGGCACTTCCTGGTATCTTCATGCGTGAGCATTTTGAACACAGGTTGCCCTTTCACTGGTGTCAGCTGCAGAAGATCTCCGAAAACAATGATGTGTTTGCCACCAAATAACACATCATACTCTGGTTTGAGAACTTCTTGCATTCTCAAATGCACAAACGCAAGCATGACATTGGAAACCATGCTTACTTCGTCAATGATAAGAAGTTTCATTTTCCTCAAGATTCTTGAAACTTCAAAACAAGCATCTCCAGATAGCTTGTGATATTGTAATCTGTTGTCATGCTCCACTGGCAGCATCAGTAAACGATGTAAAGTAATCCCTTTAATGTTATGTGCTGCCAGTCCAGTTGGAGCGGTGACAACACAAGACAGCGATGACTCTGTCCTTTCCTGCAAATAGCATGAAATTGCTTTAATAAGGAAACTTTTTCCAGTTCCCGCTTCTCCACTCACGTACAGTCGGACAGGCTTCAACGACGTACATGAACACTCTTTCTTCTCATGACTTAATCCATGATCAATTTGCATGGTAACTTCGTCATATATTTTCCTCTGCTCAACGTTGAGTTGTCTTTCCAACTCTTCTAAGTTAACCGCATCCTCCTGAGCATGTGCCATGGCTCTTTCCACTTCATTCATAGCAGTGGCAGCTTCATTTTCGATAACAGGTCCTCCTAGTGGATCCTGACTCAATGAAGCAGAACTCTGATTGTCCTGAGAACTGTCTCTGGCAATCTCGGCTGCAATCGTTGCTTCCTGCTCAATTTCCGCATTCAACATTTCTACATATTTGGGAAAAGCAGGACATTGTATGGTCTCCTTGGCAGCATTGAAAGAGTCTTCGTAACAGAGGAAATCTCCAAGCAGTTCCTCTTCTGCACGCCAAGGCTTGAAAAGTTGCAAAAGTGCTAAATAGAAAAACTCCTTTTTTTCAGGAGATTCGCCACTCAATTTTTCGATGGTTTACCAAGTGGCATTTTCTTTGCTTGACCAGACATCCCTCACTTCCTATTACAGCATACACTCCTTTCTCAGTATCTTCTTTGATGTTCCTCTTGAATATGTAATTTTGAAGAACCTCATACAGACAAACATTGTCGAGGTGTTTGCTTCGATTTGGATAATATGTATCCAACATGTTGGTCTTCAAAATGTCGGTACTGTTTGGCTCCTTTTCCGCCAAATACTCAATTTCCCGCACAGGTTTCAGAACTCGATTACGCGTTGCAGCAAGACCAAGACTCGCCCAAACGATACTCCTGGACTTGGCATAGAGACTTGCTGAAGACAACCGATCAGAGCATTCGTAAGCTCCAATTTCTAGATGCGACAACATCTTCAGACTGAAACTGTACAACTTCTTGCTGAGGCTCTTTTCATGTGAAATGTCCTCCCACATATCCTTCAATTCTGTCTTCTCTTTTTTGGTGATGTAAGATGTCACATACCAAGCCACAGCCATACAGTTATCAGCCACAAACTGTATATCCATGTTAGCATTCCACATGGACAAAATCACCGGGTTGTAGTCGTTGATGTACTTGGACTCTTCGTTCCTCTTCAAATTGTATGTGTTTTTAGGTGATTTCTTCATCACATTATGTCGCAGCGAAGACATCAAACTGTTTACTCTTCCTTTAGAAATCACCGGTCGTGGAAAGCCGAATCGACATTTGGTGTAGAACTTGTCCTTGTTTCGGAATTTACGACGACAGTACTTTCCACATCGATGGCTTTGGAAACGTAGAACTTTTTCTCTTAGGCTTTTCTTCTCCTTTGCGTTTGGAACAGCACACGTAGAATACTGTTGTATGAAACTCATCACTGACTCTTCTGGATCCGTTCCAAATTTAGGTGCATCCTTGATCCACAGCAGCATATGTATATGAGGAGCACCTCTTGCTTGGTACTCCTTTCTCCAGAAGAAATCCAACACCTCTCCAAGAGGTGGATTCTTCTTATTCATGATGAAAGACATCATAGCTTCAAATCTATGATTGAAGTACCTGCATACATTGACTGGATCCAAAGAGCACAGTTCTCCGGGTGTCTTGAATTCGATGTTTTCGATGTTTGCATTTGCCTCTCGTAGAAATTCAAGTAAGTCTTCCCAGCCTTACTCGGCACAGCTCAGAGTGAGGAACCATGTGGGAGTTCCTAAGTTCCTCAGCATACATTTTAAATCACCATGACGACGGTACCAGTACTCATTAGTACCACGCTGACACGCCATGAGATTAATCAGGTGAGAATCCAAAATACTGTCTTGGACATTGACTTTATCCATAAAGTCACTTGCCGACATGTTTTGCATGTGTATACCACTTTTCAAGATGTGGTTCACTGCATATGACAGTCCAGACAGATCGCTTTCAAACAGGAGATGAAACAAATAGGGAATGCATTGTCGAAACCTAGCATCTCCTGCATACAATCGCAAAGTCCGGTATTCAGAAGCAGGAATTTGATGAGGTCGCTCATCATATCTTCCTCCCTGACCTGTTGGAAAAAGCTGTGGGAAACACCGAGCTTCCAAACTTTCCTCCCAAACACTAATGGGACTCCCTTTGGCTTGTTTCATTTGAAACAACTCAATAGCATTCCCCATGACTTCCTTGGAATGCAAAGGATGAACACTATAATGTTCATATATTTCTTCACTAGTACAGGGTTCTACTTTCTCAATTTGACCAGCACACAAATCGCTATCCTCTTCCTCACTTACTTCCTCTTCTGCAACATATACATTTTTATAGTATTTATTATTTTTTTTCAAATACAATGTTGCCTTTTTGACTTTCCTAACATCCACTAAATCTTGCCATATTTTCTTATTCTTTGTCGGAACCCCATTAACTAAGATAACCAGAGGTTCCTCTTCCACTTTTTCTACTCCAATTGTGTTAATGTTTTTCTTCAAATCTAGAGGCAAATAAACAACTCTTCCCTTTAATCCTCTCTGTAAATCTGATGGAGGCAATTTCCCTGTCTTTGGCTCCATTCTTACAATAGCCTGAAAGGGATGGATACTTTGAATCAAAATAGATTCATAAGTATTTAAATCCTTCAATTCAGAAGGAATCTCAACCAATTCCAGATTATTATGAACTGCTCTAGCAGGCATCTGGTTTTGATTTAATTTGTTACAACAATAAGTACACACACGTTGATCCAATCCCAAATCAAAACAATTTTCTACCATCAAGTATGTTGTAAAATCCTTCCATTCACTATTATTTTCCCTTTCACTTTTTGCATATAAATCCACTAACTTAGTCTGATTCTTATAATAAGTGCGTCGACAACACACACAAGTGAAATTTGGCCTCTCACTTGATTTCACCTCAAAGGTTGCAATTTCCCTCTGGAAATTATCTGTACTGGAAACCTGTACACTATCTTCCACATTACTCTCTTCATCTTGGTCAATTTCAACATTCTCCTCTTTACTTCCAAAGTAACAAAACTCAATTTCTTCACATATATTCTTCACATCTATTTCAGAACCATGCAAAAGAGCAGCGCATAATTGTTTAAGCATAATTGCTGGACTCTTAGCATAATACAACATTCTAAGTAATTTCCTCACTTTATTATGATGCACTGCTAGCATCCTGAAATGATGAAAAACACTCTGGCATACTCTCCTGGAAAGACAAGCCAGTGAATGCCCATGCAAACCTGTCACTTCTCTCACTCTGCAAGGATCTAATTATTGCAACAACTTCATTTTCTGCTTCAAACTTTTCTTATTAAATGACCGTATAAAATCACAAAGCAAATTGATGGAATCCTGTCGTACACTGCAAATACTACTACACTTCCAGGTGTACACAGGACCCTTAGGACGTCTTCCTAAAACCTCATTACCTAACACCTCTTCTATCTCTGTTGTCACAAGTTTTTCTTTTTCAACTGGACAACCATCTTTCACTTCATAAGCTCGACCACTGGTGTCAACTGCATGCACCAAATCATTATCCTGGAAATAACTCTCCTCATTAAAAAATGCCTCAGAGCTTGAACTATGCATCCATTCTCCAGAAAAAACTTCACAAAAATTACGACGATTAACTATTCTCTTCCATTTACTATTTCTTTTGAAATCATAAATTGCCTTGTTTACCTTCCTAATTCTATTGATTATCAAAATAAATAACTTACGTTTAATTTCAAATGCCTGATCAATGACTTTCTCAACTATTTTTTTTCTCTTATAAAAAACCACTTTCTGTTCACCTTTCTTAATATTTTTTAACAAATTGCCAATTATCCTGTTGCGGAACATTCGTTTACGAATGTCCCTAAACTGTTGTTTCCTTCTACTATCATGCACAGAGTTATCTCTTGCTCTAGCAGTAACATTTTTTATTGGCCTTTCCTTTCCGTTTGAATTGCTTCTCCTTTTCTGGACTGAAACATTTTCTGTAGTAATATTTTTGTTTACTACAGATATTTCTTATGAATGTTTTTGTACACTTACCCGGTGCTTTCTTGGTGACTTGACAAATATTTTTGTTAGAGGACTGCTGCTTTTTTTCATTTACCTGCTGTCTTTGACGTTTTGCAGCCTTTCTCAGTCTTTCTTTGGTTGGCATGCTGAAATCTTCAAATGATCTGCAGTTGAATCTGTGGTAAAATATAATAAAAAATGTTATTAACCACTATTACCCAACAGTAAATCAATAACAGTCATCAAAAACTTAACACACTACTTAACATTTTTACATAGAAGATTTTTTAGTGCTTGGCAAATTTAGATTACAGAAATAGCAGAAAAGAAATCGAATTTATATTCATTTTACCTGTGCTGTTTTATATGTGAATCTGATCTAATTTTATGAGCATATTTTAATATTTTATTGAAGACACTACACATAACCTGTTTTTGAAGGTGTCTTTATTTTTACATTAAACGGTTTACATTTTTACTTTTTATTTGTTATACATTTTTTAAATAAATGTTTATAGTTCCATAGGCTCATGCACGTCAGCTTCCCATCCTATGTCATACAATTCTGACAAATCTGCATCCTCATCACATTCTTCTTCATCCTCAGGATTTAAATCATCCAAGGGATCAACATCCACTGATGTTTCAATTACGAGTTCAATGATGATGTCGAAATCAACTGATTGCTGATTGTCGCTCATGTTGATGTTGTCTTTATCTTTAAAGAAAGATAACAACAATGAGATGTTGCAGAGTAAGAGACAAATCTCAGAGATTATAATAGTAAAATTGTTTAACAAGAGTAACATTTTGCAGCTATTATTTAGCCATGTCCAGCGATGCTGAGGAGGTGAAGCCTATGTCCAATTTTTCAGTGAACAGGACTCATCTCTTCTTAACCTTGGATAAGCCTCACCGACTCTGTGTCCCCTGCACATACTTAAATGTAAAGGAGCAGATTGATGTTAACTAGCACATCCCCAGGAATGGACCAGTTAACGTGCACCGCTGCTCTGCCACCCATGGTGTGCCGCATTTACAATCAGATAGGACAAAGCTGCGTCAAAACCCTGCGCCTGGTTGAAGCAGGCATACGTCTTGACGCACGTAGGCTGAAAGCTAAAGCAACAACTAAGTGTCGTGTGCAGAAGTTGCAAAAAAGGAAAAATGGCGTTTAAACCGGTAATGAGCCCATGCTAACTTAACACGGTGTAAAGATATCCAGGATCTACATCAGTTTGGGGTTCACAAACCTGGCAGGTACAAGGCACTGAGGCTTTGCACCGTGCATGTCTCATCCCGAATCATATGTTGTTTCTGAATGAAACAATTTCCCAGACCACATGCTTTGGATTGCTACTTCTAAAAAATTAAACACCCCTACTATCCCGGAGTTAGAGGAATATGATGGTTGGAGTAATTTTACTCAGTTGACCATTAGTGATTTACAGGCCCTACTCTGTAATTCTTCCTTTAACATTTCCAGTATAAATCCAAAAGGTTGGCTGCTTTGGCAACGTAGTTCAGATTCTTGCAATTTGCTTGGACCCTTCAAACTCTGAAAAATGGTAAAGTTCCCTGGGGATACATGAACGTTTCTTCTTTATTTGCCCCATTCAATTTGACTAACAAACAACGCTTGCTGTCAATGCGTGATGCTTCCTTTTCAATGTTACATATTGAATGGTTAGAATCTTTGCCTTTTTCAGTGGCAGAGGCCAATGCTGCAACGTGCCTTATCCACGGTTTAATAACGCTGCGTTTTGCTTTATATAAGTTTTCAAATTGTATGAAATATGTACCAATAGGTCGTTATGAACCTTTAGGTAGTGGTTTTCTTCATGAGGTCTGGTCGCTTCCATACACATACAGATGTTTCAAAGATGACCAAGAAGTTTATCTGAATGGACAGGAATGCACTGAGACGCCACATCATTCACTAATGTGTAGGCACATACAGTTACACGGTTCATACAACAAAGACCGACCAAATATGGCTTGCGTGTTGCAAGGCACGCCAGTTCCTGCTATCATCCCCACGTTCAAGTTGTTGGAAAATGG
This sequence comes from Lissotriton helveticus, assembly GCF_964261635.1. NCBI lineage: Eukaryota > Metazoa > Chordata > Amphibia > Caudata > Salamandridae > Lissotriton > Lissotriton helveticus. The sequence goes on from NC_136061.1 coordinate 519,569,918, forward strand.
TAGTTATTTGATGCTCAATAATGAAGATTGTTGTGGGTTAATTACAAGTATTCCTTTTATCGTAACAGTAAGTGAACGGGTTATTTGCTGCAGAAATGTTCTATTTCCTCCCACACATGAACATAGGGAGTTTTCAATCTGGCCACAAATACCAACCTTGGGTGCAGATTTCAACGGCATGGCAAGAATAAGGGCTCTTTTGTCTCAGAGAGAGGTGGCCTTGAGTTCGGCCCGTGAAACTTTCGTGCTTCACATAGCGAACACCCGTACAGAGGTGCAGGCCCTTTTAAATACTGATTCGCCTTTGCATTTCACCGAGATGGTTCGGACTATCTTTAACGCGTCCTCCACAAAGGACCTGGCACATTTTTTTAAAGTTGTTAGCAGTGGTCTCGTGACTTCATTTGAGAAAATCTTTGAAGTCATCCCTGCTTTCTTTCATTCTATTTTTTCCACTTTGTTTGGTGGATTCCCAGTTTTACTTGCATTAGCAGCGGGCGCTCTTGTGGTTTTTTACATTTTTAAATATGGATGTCCTTCTTGTGCAAGGTCCCACCCTGCAGCTGCTGACGCTGTTCCGCAATCGCATGCTTGAATATTATGGCACAATGCCGTTGGCGATATTAAGCACGGCATATGGATTATCTTTTCGATTCTCCTACTTCACCTGTGTCCAGCCTGTATTTCACTGCCTAACCTGTGGTTTCGATTGGGCCATTGATTTGTGTCTCTGCGGACCGGTTTCTCCTGACGTCGACTTTAATCAGCTGATGAGTCCTATCATTACTCACGAGTTGGTTTGTCCTGGTGAAAGGATTATGGCTGTGGCATTGGTGCATGGACTAATTGGTCCCTGGAATTTACTGGCGGCAACACAGTCTTTCTTGGAACAGAGCTTTCTTGAAAACCCACCGAGCTGTCCTCTGATGGTGATAGAGGATCCGGTGCTGGGAGAGCACGTATGTTCTTTTCCGCTTTTAAGTTGGATGGCTGAACTGTTTTCGGATGAAGACGGTGACTTCCTATTGGAGGCTGTTGCAGCTTATTTTGCATACACAGTTATGTCATAGACCTTTTTCATGTTTGATATGCTGAGTACTAGCATTTCATTGACAATTCATTTACTTATTTGTCAAGTTTTTATTATTTAGCTTGCCTATTGGCTTAAGCCTCGATAAAGTAGTTGGCTGTTTTATTTTTTTTAGCATTAAATTTTGCTAGTTTTTAATGTTTTACCTTGTGGACCGTGCACATATAAAGTTGCAATCTGCTCTCATGACATGGCACTTCTATTATCTTATTCAGTTCGTTTCCGGATCATGGGGGGGTGTCATGTAGATCCTGGATATCTTTACACCGTGTTAAGTTAGCATGCGCTCATTACCGGTTTAAACGCCATTTTTCCTTTTTGGCAACTTCTGCACACAACACTTAGTTGTTGCTTTAGCTTTCAACCTAGTAGTTCATCGTGGTTTACATGACAATAATATGTTATTGCTCTACTATCTGCTTTGCTTGTTAAACTATATCTGTACAGCGAGTGCTGAAGTTTCAAGAACAACACGATACAGAATTGTTATGAGGTCTGATCTCCACGACTTCATAGTCATAACATAAGTGCAGCTTCTGCCAATTCTGGGCATGAGGCGCGTTTTATATTGCTTTGCCGAACACACATACACAACACTTGATGCGGTTCACATGAAGAGAGAGCTGGTGTATGCTGATGTGATCCCTTCAAATCTAGAACACTAAGGTATGGGCCCGCCCTAAACCAACCCAAAGAGACCTTCTTAACAAATAATATAATATGTGTATTAGGGAGGGTGAAATATAAGTGTTGCTAACTCTTATTCATTTACAGCATGTTAACATACTGTCACCATTCGCTTTTGATGTACTAGTAACTATGCTGGTAATTTTGCTACTGATAATATGTGTACTTGTATTATCTAAGATACTACGCCTGAGAAGACGGCATTAGTAAATAAACATTTCAAATGCACATGTGTTCTTCTTAACTCCATGTTCTCGTTTGTAATGAATATATAACGACCGAGTGTTCATGAGTTCCACGTATCCTGAGGTACTGTAAGTTCATGTTCTGAATTGTCTAAAGATTGGGAGTTTGTTATATCCAATGTGACACTGTACCTAGCTTGTTAGGGGGTTTTTGGGTACTAAGGTCAGTTTTGGGGCACCCTAATTCGCCAAGGTTCCAATCCTCTGTGCTTAGTTCTGTGTGAGAACAGAAACCCTACGACAGGGGCACCCCTGAGCCTTGCTGGAGCTTCATCACACTTGCGATACAACTCCAGCAATGCGCCACCTTTACGGCACAGATGCGTCACGCATCTGTGGTGTTTTTGCCCCATGGTGCGCCGCATTGTAAATGCAGCACACCATGGGTGTCGGAACAGCGACGCAGGATGACTGGCACATCCCTGGTGATGCGCCAGTCATCATAAATCTATCCCTAAGCTTCTTATCTTGTTAGAGATGAACCGCCATATGTATCATCAAAGTTTTTTGCATTTCCTAAATAGCGAACTTTAAGGAATAAATAGCGATTCTTTACCATTCCTAATTTGCGATGAGCAAATTGCTAATTGCAAATTACCCATTCATTTCCATGGAGCAGGAGACCCATAGGAATGAAGGTGCAATTTGCGATTAGCAATGAGCTCATCGCAAATTTGGAATTTTTTCGAGGGTGCAGGGGTCTCTCAAGAACACCCTGCTGCACCCCTGAAAAAGAAGTTTGGAGGCATATGGCGCACATAAATTTTAAAAACATTCCTTTACCTCAAAAACGATTTTCAACTCATAATTTGAAAACACTGCCCACGGGGAAATGACTTAAAATGTCCTCAAGACACATGAAAGTGTTTTTTTAAAGCCTTTGCAACTTTTTTGGGTCACTTTTAACATGGCTATGTAACTCAAACAGTCAAAATTTTAATTTACCATGCACAGGTGGGAGCATATTTACAAGGAATTTGCTCCACGGGGAAAGGTCTTTTAATTTAATATTGGAAAAATAACTTCAGAGACACTGAAATGCCTTATAAAGAAGCATACACCATTATGTCCTTGTCATAAATTTTAAAAGCATTCCTTTTCCCCAAAAACGATTTTCAAGTCATAATTTAAAAACACCCCACATGGGGAAATGACTTAAAATGTCCTTAAGACACATGAAAGCGTTTTTTGATTGCCTTTGCAGCATGCTTGGGTCATTTTTAACACGGCTATGTAACGCAAACATTCAAAATCTAAATTCGCCATGCACAGGTGGGAGCATATTTACAAGCAATTTGCTCCACAGGGAAAGGTCTTACATTAAAATGGAAAAATAACATCAGAGACACTCAACTGCCTTATAAAGAAGCATACACCATTATGTCCTTGTCATAAATATTAAAACCATTCCTTTTCCTCAAAAACGTTTTACAAGTCATAATTTGAAAACACTCCACAGCTCCTATGCACATAAAAACCATGTCAGTACTAATACTTCACATTTTCTCCAATTACAATTTCTCAAAGAAACAAAATCTATTTGTAAAACACTTGACACAAAGCAACATTTGAAAAACACAACTTTCTTTATAATTTTCTCCTTAAAGCACACTATTCTGTATCTAAATTAAAGAAATCTTTTCTCACCTAAGCAAATACTTTGAGTTTCAAAACAGTCTCAGAAACACACCAATTTGTCTTCAGCAGAGCAAAAGGTATGCACTCCAGAGTCTGCAGCTATCAAAAGCACAGAAATGCTGTAATTCTTCACACATATCTCTCATGTCACCCAATCAAAACTCTTCCCTCACTTTTTTTCAAATTAAAACCCTTCCCCCCCTCTGCCCTCTCTGCTTTTTTTGCATAGCAACCACCTCTTGGAAGACCTCTGGTGTTTGCAAGTTCACACAACAATGTTGCAATTGAACTCTGAACTCTCAGTGCACCTGCATATCCAGTGCATTCTTTCATTTAATGATTTTTTTCTTCACCACTCAAAATACATCTTTCAAAGAACTCATCCATGCACCCTAACTTTCTGTTTTCAGTAATCAAAATCCACCAATCACTCTTACTGCTTCATTAACACAGAAACTCCACAGTTTTTTTCATTTTACACTCTTATTTTTTCAACTGCCATTTCATTGCCACACTTCATCTGACTGCAGGAGAACCTTCTCTCACCATGTTTTCTGTCTGGATTGTTGGACATAGTTACATCTATTGGGCTCAGAGGTATGCTGAGAACAGGAATTTACCTAACCTCAATTTACAAGATGTGGAAATTAAGTGGTTTGGCCACAGAGGATTAAAATGTCACCAATTGATACCATTGGTGAAAACCTTTATGCATTTGCCAAAACCTGACCTGTTAATTGTGCACTGTGGAGGTAATGATTTGGGCACTTTGACTGGGGTAGGTCTGGAAATGCTTTTAAAGGACACCTTTGAGCAATTGATGGCACTTTTTCCTCAGACTGCCTTGGTATATTCAAATATATGCCAAAGACAGAAATGGAGGTGGTCGAACCAATTTTGTCCACAAATTGAGAAGTCGAGGAAGCATGTAAACAAATCTGTTTCAGCTTACATGAGAGACCATGGAATGGGCTCCTTGTACAACAATAACTTGTGTTACTACATGCAAGATATCTACAGAGGAGATGGAGTTCACTTCTCAGATGAGGGCAACAGAATTTTCATTCTGAATTTAAGAATGTGCATTGGTACCTACTTATAAGTACCTAAATGTACCATAAACCCAAAAGCTCTTCTCAGAGCTACCCTACATCTGATCACTCACAATTATTATTTTACTAATTTTCAACAAAGTACGCTCCCCAGAACGCTTCCCGGTTCGCGAACCGGACGCTCCCCACGCAAAAAAACTAAAAAAAATTTAAATTTTTTTTGCCCTGCGGGGCCCTTTTAAAGCCTCCACATCAAACCTAGGGGGTCAGGGAGGATCTACTATGCCCCCTTATGGTCATTTACCCCTTCGCTTTGGCCTCCTCTTGTCTCTCGATCCTACCGAGAGACAAGATGGCGGCCGCTACGGACTGTTTGGAATGTTTACAGACGCCGGAGACCCAATCAGCTTCGCAAAGCTCCGTAACGCGAAAAGTACGCGAAGCGGAGCGCTGTTACAGATATATATCTTTTTTTGAACGTTAATTTCTCAAAATCCACTGGAGCACATATACCAGTCCCTACAATTTTGCCAAGTTTCGTGCAAATCCATTCAGCCGTTCGATTATTATTATTTTTTTTTTTTGCCCTGCGGGGCCCTTTTAAAACCTCTACATCAAACCTAGGGGGTCAGGGAGGATCTACTATGCCCCCTTATGGTCATTTGCCCCTTCGCTTTGGCCTCCTCTTGTCTCTCGATCCTACCGAGAGACAAGATGGCGGCCGCTACGGACTGTTTGGAATGTTTACAGACGCCGGAGAACCAATCAGCTTCGCTTCACAAAGCTCCGTAACGCGAAAAGTACGCGAACAGGAGCGCTGCCCGGTCCGCTGTTACAGATATATATCTTTTTTTGAACGTTAATTTCTCACAATCCACTGGAGCACATATATTGAGACCTAGCAAAGGCACATCGGGCTACCAGTCCCTACAATTTTGCCAAGTTTCGTGCAAATCCATTCAGCCGTTCGGGCTAAAAGTGAGGCCAACAGCCCTATGGAAAACTCAATGTTAAAAACATGTTTTGGGACCCCCCTTTTTTCTCGGCCCCCCCTTGACGAAACCCCCCCAAATTTTCAGGGGCTGCTCAGAAACAAAATGTTCCATTTTCCTGAAAATTTCAGCCAATTCCGTCCACAAACGCCAAAGTTATTAGACATAGAATTTTCAAAAATCCCATAGTGATGTCATCAGTGATGTCATTTGAGATGTCATCAGTGATGTCATCAGTGATGTCACTGACCATGTCATGAATGATGTAATATGTGACATCATCAGCAGTGGATTGCGGGTGCGCGATATATAGTTAGTGCAACTAACTATATATGGAATTTCAATGGTTTTGTGTGAGTAAAATAAGGTTTTGTAAATGCTAATTCCTAACTATATATGGTCTATAACCTATGGTTTTTTCAGTGAATTTTCAAGGTTTTGTAAATGCTAATTCCTAACTATATATGGTCTATAACCTATGGTTTTTTCAGTGAATTTCATTGGTTTTTTAACAGCTAATATCTGTAGCTGTAAAATGTATTCTTCTTTAAATCCAAAAATATATTTTATATGTTTATGAATAATTTTTTTTTTTAATATTTTTTTTTCTTCTTTCCCGCTTCGCGAATCGGGAAGCTTCCCGTTAGCTGACCTTGATGCCGCGAAATAGACCGCGAGCCGGTAAACGTTTCTTTACCGCAACTGCCGCGTTAGAAAACAACATCATGACGCCTCCCGTCCGCATGACGTTTCACGTTGTCGCGTGATACGTCATATGACGTGCTACGTTAGCGAACTGGTACGCGAAGCGAGTCGCAAAGCGCAGGTTTCTGGAAGCAAACCGGGAGGCCCTGCAAAGCGCTTAACGTAAACACAGCAGGTCATGTGACTTGGTAATAACACTTTTCATTGGTTCATTTCATTTTTGGTTTCCTAATGATGTAAGACTAGGTCATATAATCTAAAATGAACACTTTTCATTGGTTGAGAACTCTTGTTTTTCCCAAATGATGAAAATCCCTCCTTATTTCCTCACTCTGACTTTCATCATTGTGAGAGAAAGACCCTTTGTGATCACTGAGCAATGGCTTCTTTAGTAGCTTCAGCTGGTGCTTCCCCACCACCTCCACCACATCCAAGGAAGAGTGGCCCACCTGCTCAAGTTATAATTCAACAAGAAGAGGAAGAAGAGGAACAGGACGACGAGCACGAAGAGAGGCAGTTTTTGCCTGAGGAGCCCAGGACGTCTCACCGGAAAGAAAACTTCATTTGGCAATTTTTTTAAATTCCCAAAGGTCAGAAAAAAGTAAATGCAAGATACGTAACTTGCCTTATATGTCAAGATAGACTGTCCAGAGGGACCGAGAAAAAATACAGTTTCGGAAACTACACAATGCATCGCCATATGACTAGGTGGCATCCTAACAACTACAGTGCTGCACAGTTTCGGAACGACCTAGATAATCTCCCTATTATGGCCAGAAGATCTGTTGTACCGGAAGTAACGGGACCAGAGGGCAGGGAGATAGTGCCAAATATACAAATGAGATTTGGTGAAGTAAAACACGTCTGCGTACATTGCGATGGCTTCATTTGCTACGGAGACAGAAGCATCACTCTGATCAACAGAGCTATTGACTATCATATGCAAGTTTGTACGAAACGCCCAAAATAATAAATACTTTTTTTTTGTTTTGTTGCTCCTGTTGAGCCCTTTACAATGAATCGTTTTCATTGCCCCCTCCAAGAAAAACCCCCAAAAATATAAAACTGTTCAGAAAAATTCAAAAAAAGTAAAAAAATGTTCAGAAAAATAATAAAAAAAATATAAAACAACAAAAACAATAAAAAAAAAGTTCTTTTCAGAACTACCTCCCCGTTATTAAAAAATTGGTACAATATTTGGAACTGTGCCAACCTCTATTTCTCTTAGTTCGCTTCCCAGTTCGCTCGCCGGTACGCGAACCGGAAGCGAACCAAAAACAGTAAGTATAAGGGAAGGAAACAGACACTTATGTTAAAAGAAAGACAGCTATAGCGGAGTAAACTAGAGATACTATTACCCGTAATCCACTGCTGATGATGTCACATATTACATCATTCATGACATGCTCAGTGACATCATCAGCAGAGGATTGCGGGTTTTTTGGCAACGTGCCTTATCCACGGTTTAATAACGCTGCCTTTTGCCTTATATAAGTTTTCAAATTGTATGAAATATATACCAATAGGTCGTTATGAACCTTTAGGTAGTGCTTTTCTTCATGAGGTCTGGTCGCTTCCATACACATACAGATGTTTCAAAGATGATCAAGAAGTTTATCTGAATGGAGAGGAATGCACTGAGACGCCAGATCATTCACTAATGTGTAGGCACATACAGTTACACGGTTCATGCAACAAACACCGACCAAATATGGCTTGCGTGTTGCAAGGCACGCCAGTTCCTGCTATCATCCCCACGTTCAAGTTGTTGGAAAATGGTAGTTATTTGATGCTCAATAATGAAGATTGTTCTGGGTTAATTAAAAGTATTCCTTTTATCGTAACAGTAAGTGAACGGGTTATTTGCTGCAGAAATGTTCTATTTCCTCCCACACATGAACATAGGGAGTTTTCAATCTCGCCACAAATACCAACCTTGGGAGCAGATTTCAACGGCATGGCAAGAATAAGAGCTCTTTTGTCTCAGAGAGAGGTGGCCTTGAGTTCGGCCCGTGAAACTTTCGTGCTTCACATAGCGAACACCCGTACAGAGGTGCAGACCCTTTTAAATACTGATTCGCCTTTGCATTTCAGCGACATGGTTCGGACTATCTTTAACGCATCCTCCACAAAGGCCCTGGCGCACTGTTTTAAAGTTGTTACCAGTGGTCTCGTGACTTCATTTGAGAAAATCTTTGGAGTCATCCCTGCTTTCTTTCATTCTATTTTTTCCACTCTGCTTCGTGGATTGCCATTTTTACTTGCATTACCAGCGGACGCTCTTGTGCTTTTTTACATTTTTAAATATGGATGTCCCTCCTATGCAACCTCCCGCCCTGCAGCTGCTGACACTGTTCCGCAATCGCATGCTAGAATATTATGGCACAATGCCGTTGGCGATATTAAGCACGGCATATGGATTATCTTTTCGATTCTCCTACTTCACCTGTGTCCAGCCTGTATTTCACTGCCTGACCTGTGATTTCGATTGGGCCATTGATTTGTGTCTCTGCGGACCGGTTTCTCCTGACGTCGACTTTAATCAGCTGATGACTCCTATCATTACTCACGAGTTGGTTTGTCCTGGCGAAAGGATTATGGCTGTGGCATTGATACATGGACTAATTGGTCCCTGGAATTTACTGGCGGCAACACAGTCTTTCTTGGAACAGAGCTTTCTTGAAAACCCACCGAGCTGTCCTCTGATGGTGATAGAGGATCCGGTGCTGGGAGAGCACGTATGTTCTTTTCCGCTTTTAAATTGGATGGCTGAACTCTTTTCGGATGAAGACGGTGACTTCCTATTGGAGGCTGTTGCAGCTTATTTTGCATACACAGTTATGTCATAGACCTTTTTCATTTTTGATATGCTGAGTACTAGCATTTCATTGACAATTCATTGACTTATTTGTCAAGTTTTTATTATTTAGCTTGCCTATTGGCTTAAGACTCGATAAAGTACTTGGCTGTTTTATTTTTCTTTAGCATTAAATTTTCCTAATTTTTAATATTTTACCTTGCGGACCGTCCACATATAAAGTTGCAATCTGCTCTCATGAGATGGCACTTCTATTATCTTATTCAGTTCGTTTCCGGATCATGGGGAGGTGTCATCTAGGTCCTGGATATCTTTACACCGTGTTAAGTTAGCATGGGCTCATTACCGGTTTAAACGCCATTTTTCCTTTTTTGCCACTTCTGCACACGACACTTAGTTGTTGCTTTAGCTTTCAACCTAATAGTTCATCGTGATTTACATGAGAATAATATGTTATTGCTCTACTATCTGCTTTACTTGTTAAACTATATCTGTACAGCGAGTGCTGAAGTTTCAAGAACAACACGATACAGAATTGTTATGAGGTCTGATCTCCACGACTTCATACTCATAACATAAGTGCAGCTTCTGCCAATTCTGGGCATGAGGCGGGTTTTATATTGCTTTGCCGAACACACATACACAACACTTGATGCGGTTCACATGAAGAGAGAGCTGGTGTATGCTGATGTGATTCCTTCAAATCTAAGACACTAAAGTATGGGCACGCCCTAAACCAACACAAAGAGACCTTCTTAGCAAATAATATATTATGTGTATTAGGGAGGGTGAGATATAAGCAGCCGCGGGCCGTGGAGGGAGTTACGATGGGGCAGGGAGGCGGGGAGGGAGAGGGGCAGGGTGGAGCCCTCTCCACCCTGCCCCTCCCCCTCCCCGCCTCCCTGCCCCACCGTAACTCCCTCCACGGCCCGTGGCTGCTTATAAGTGTTGATAACTCTTATTCATTTACAGCATGTTAACATACTGTCACCATTCGCTTTTTATGTACTAGTAACTATGCTGGTAATTTTGCTACTGATAATATGTGTACTTGTATTATCTAAGATACTACGCCTGAGAAGACGGCATTAGTAAATAAACATTTCAAATACACATGTGTTCTTCTTAACTCCATGTTCTGGTTTCTAAGAAATATATAACGACCGACTGTTCATGAGTTCCACGTATCCTGAGGTACTATAAGTTCATATTCTGGATTGTCTAAACATTGAGAGTTTGTTATATCCAATGTGACACTGTACCTAGCTTGCTAAGGGGTTTTTGATTACTAAGGTGAGTTTTGGGACACCCTAATTCGCCGAGGTTCCAATCCTCTGTCCACAGTTCTGTGTGAGAACAGAAACCCTGCGACAGGGGCACCCCGACCCTTGCTGGAGCTTTATCACACTTGCGATACAACTCCAGCAATGCGCCACCTTTACGGCACAGATACATCACGCATCTGTGCTGTTTTTGCCCCATGATGCGCCGCATTGTAAATGCAGCACACCATAGGTGACGGAACAGCGGCACAGAATGACTAACACATCCCTGGTGATGCGCCAGTCATCATAAATCTATCCCTCTGCTTCTTATCTTGCTAGAGATGAACCGCCATATGTATCATCAAAGTTTTTTGCATTTCCTAAATAGCGAACTTTAAGGAATAAATAGCGATTCTTTACCATTCCTAGTTTGCGATTAGCTATTTGCTAATTACAAATTACCCATTCATTTCCTTCATTTCCATAGGGCGGTTGGACTCACTTTTAGCTCGAACGGCTGAATGGATTTCCACGAAACTTGGCAAAATTGTAGGGACTGGTAGCCCGATGTGCCTTTGCTATGTCTCAAGATATATGCTCCAGTGGTTTTTTACGAAAATTAACTTTGAAAAATATATATTGGGCTACATTGGCCTATATATATGTTGGAGCCCAAATGTAGCCCAATGTAGCCCAATGAAGCCCAATGAAGCCCAATGTAGCCCAATGTAGCCCAAAGATGGCCGCCAGAGACAAAAAAAACAAATGTAGCCCAAATATCAGCCAGATGTAGCGCAACTATAGCCCAGTGACAGAATGACCAATCAGCTTCGCAAACCTCCGTTACGCGAAGCGGAGCGCTGTTACAGATATATATCTTTTTTTTTAACGTTAATTTCTCAAAATCCACTAGAGCACATATATTGAGACCTAGCAAAGGCACATCGGGCTACCAGTCCCTAATATTTTACCAAGTTTCGTGCAAATCCATTCAGCCGTTCGATTATTATTATTATTTTTTTTTTTTGCCCCGCGGGGCCCTTTTAAAACCTCCACATCAAACCTAGGGGGTCAGCGAGGATCTACTATTCCCCCTTATGGTCATTTGCCCCTTCGCTTTGGCCTCCTCTTGTCTCTCGATCCTACCGAGAGACAAGATGGCGGCCGCTACGGACTGTTTGGAATGTTGACAGACGCCGGAGAACCAATCAGCTTCGCTTCACCGTTGCGCGAAAAGTACGCGTCCTGGAGCGCTGCCCGGTCCGCTGTTACAGATATATATCTTTTTTTAAACGTTAATTTCTCAAAATCCACTGTAGCACATATATTGAGACCTACAAAAGGCACATCGGGCTACCAGTCCCTACAATTTTGCCAAGTTTCGTGCAAATCCATTCAGCCGTTCGGGCTAAAAGTGAGGCCAACCGCCCTATGGAAAACTCAATGTTAAAAACACGTTTTGGGACCCCCCTTTTTTCTCAGCCCCCCTTAACGAACCCCCCCCAAGTTTTCAAGGGCTGCTCAGAAACAAAATGTGCCATTTTCCTGAAAATTTCAGCCAATTCCGTCCACAATCTCCAAAGTTATTAGACATAGAATTTTCAAAAATCCCATAGAGAAAAAATCCTAACTATATATACCTACTGGCGACCGCCAGTAGGTAATATATATATATATATATATATATATAAAATACTTATTTAAATATCGAAGCAAACCACATTCACTGGATGATGTCTTAGTGATATCATCAGTGATGTCATTTGAGATGTCATTAGTGATGTCATCAGTGATGTCACTGACCATGTCATGAATGATGTAATATGTGACATCATCAGCAGTGGATTGCGGGCGCGTGAGTTATAGTTAGTACAAGTAACTAGAACGGGGAAATTTCAATGGTTTTGTACGAGTGAAATGTCCAACTAACTATAACTTCCCTGAAACCCGTGTTTTTTTTTCAATGAATATATATATTACCTACTGGCGGTCGCCAGTAGGTAGTTATAGTTAAGACTGAGTTTCCATAGGAAGAGCATATTTTGTTTTGCTTATAACTTTGGCTTTGTTTGATGAATCTTTATGAAATTTTAAAAACTAATTGTTTGTTCAAATCAGGTCTTATGTTAAAAGTTTAGGGGGGTGATTTATCATGGGGGGTCAAGAAAAAAGGGGTTTTCTCCATGTTAATTTCCATAGGAAACTTTAGACAAGGCTACAGGTCGAACAGTTGAACGGAATTACCCCAAATTTGGCACGGAGAAGGGTCTTGGTCTAGAAATCACAATTCTTTTTTTATTTGGTGTAAATCTGTTCAGTAGCTTTTAAGAAATATCAAAATTTACAGATATCAATATTTGGGAATTCTGCCATCTGATTGGCTGAGGCTTTACGAGCACTAGCTTGCTGCTGATTGGCTGCAAGCGGTTGCAACTAGGAAGTGTTGTCCGCCATTTTGTGATTATATTGAAGTGAGTAAGGAGAAAAAAGGGAGACAAAAGTGGGAAAGAGGAGGGTAGGAGCACTGTGAGGTCTGTAGGGTGTGCTATAGAGGGAATGTGAAGTGAAGTATTTACCCCTACCGGTGTGAAAGTGCTGTTTTGCCCACTGTGAGATGGTGCTGAGGTGAGGTGCCGGTACACTCCGGGATGAAAGCGGGCATGTAAACTGTTAGCTGAGAGCTGTAAACTGATGTGCTCTTGGCGCTGTAGCATGCTGGCCAAAGTGAAGTATTTACCCCTACTGGTGTGAAAGTTGTGTTTTGCCCACTGTGTGATGGTGGTGAGGTGAGGTGCCAGTACACTCGGGGATGACAGCATGTGCCTAAACTGTGGGCTGAGTGCTCTGTGGCATACTGGAAGAAGCAAAGTATTTACCCTTACTGGTGTGAAAGTGTTGTTTTGTCTAGCGTGAGATGGTGCAGAGGTGAGGTACCGCTAAACTCTGGGATGAAACCATGCGCATAAACTGTGAGCTGAGTGCTGTAAACTGATGTGCTCTGGGTGGTGTAGCATACTGGGTGTTGTAGCATATGTGTGCGGGTGGTGTTAGTATGTGTTTTGAGTATAGCGGGAGTGGGAAGCTAACTACTCACTGGTACCAGTCTGAAGACTCGGGGATGAAACTCTGAGTGTAAGTCGTGAGTTTATTGCTGTAAAGTGATGTGCTGTGGGCGAAAGAGTGAAAAGCAAACTAATTAATCCTACCGGTCTGAAGACTCGAACGAAGTGTTTTAGGAAGCAGGAATATAGAAATAATCATGAAGAATATAATACAGGATATTGTAATGCCACAAAAGAAAAATGATGAAATGAGGTGTGTCTAAGAAAGTGGCTGTGTATAATAAAGGGATGCAGTTTGAAAATTATATAGAAAGTGTCTTTTTTTAAGTGACATAATTGGACTCACTGGTGTAAGAGCTAGGGCATCCATCTGATGCAAAGTTGAACCACTTCTGCTGCATTCAAACGAAAGATCCTGCATCAGTGAATTGCACATTACATGTTACATGTGACATAAAAAATAGCTATTACACTTGAATGACTCTACATTCTATAAGGAAAATAAACATAGGATACAATTACCACATGTATCCTTTAAGAAAAGAAATAAATAAAAAAGAAATTGCAAAATATAATCATCAAACTTTTTAGGTACCTTGGCAGTGCTTTTTTGTAACAGAAATGTATCAACAGTAGAATAGTCAGCAATCTGTTGTACAGTAGATTCAATGTGGTGAGTGTCAGAATTGGTACTAGTTCTACCCACATTGGAACTTTGAGGATGAATACAAACATTGCGCTTCTGAGAAGCACATTTGGTACCGTTGTAGTCAAACCATACATTATTTTCTTCAGCTGTTTCAAAAAAACATTCTTGTGTAGAGAGCTAAGGCATTGAGCTGAGACAAACTCCAACCGCTTCTGCTATAGTCAAATCGAAGCTCCTGCATCAGTGAATTGCACATTATATGTTACCTTTCCATGTGACACACACAATAGCTATTAGACATGAATGAATAAATTGTATTTTGAAAATAAAGGTAGTTTACGATTACCACACTGTGCCAACAAGTTCCTAATCAAAGTTGTCTTTTTTCAGTTTTTATCGTGGGGTTCTGAGCAGAGGCTGAGTTTGACTACATTTGTGTGAAAGTGCTTTGTGAATAACAGGCAGGCAGAGAGGCCTGTGCACAAAGAATAGACATGGTTTCTAAATGGGTGTCAGGATTAGGTTAATTTAAGAAGTAAATCGTGTATTTGCATAGGCCATACATCACCGATCCCTGGTTAGAGTGGAGACGTAAGGGGCAATAAAGAAGATAGAGTTTAAATGTCTGAGTATACTTAGAAAGTTATTATATCAAAGTAGTAGGGTTAAAGTGTATTATCAAAAATGTAAAGAAAAAAGTCAAAAAAGATGGGAAAAATCCATTTATGAATAATGTGAGTCTCTTTCAAGTCTTGGAGATTGCAGTCCAGGAGTTCTTCAGTGGCTTGAAATGCGCAATGTTCCAAGAGGCTATTGTTGCCATTGTCTGAGAAAAGTGAAGCGATCCAATTCATATCCTTGAAGGGACAGTAATGTTCCTCAAATGTTGGAGCGGCAATTTGAATTGGCAGGCAATCTGCGATGTTGAGGAAGGTCGCATATTGTAGGAGATCTTTCTTGGCTGCGCAGAAATCCCATTCCGCTACTATTCTTTTTTGCGTTGCATTTGCCATTGCTCCACTGCCAGAACAATCAGGTTCATAGTTTTCAAGACAATGCATTACCTGCTGCATATTGTGAGCGATTGTTGGGATGTTGGTAAGGCATAGATCCATTCACAAGTCAAATGGGCAAGTTTTGCATTCAAACACTGGTTGTACACATATTGCATACGTGTATATAAATGTTATGTTATAGCTAACTCCGATAATAGATACAGGCAGGTAGCCAAAAAGTTTTTCTGTTTTTTCCAGTATTGATGTAGCTTGGCGTAGAGGCGTATTCTCTCGTACATAGTTGTTTCCACAGAGAGCGTAGCCATTTTTAGAAGTAGATTTAGTAGGAGGATGGCCACCAAGAGAGCGAGAATTATGTGCACTGTTCCTGTTATTTCAGAGATGATCGAATGAATGTAGTCTGGTATTAAAAGAAGAACAGTTTAAAAGCATGTTAGAAGGCTGTCGGAGACCGTGTTAAAAAAGTATGCCAGACATTGAGTGTGACATGTGTTGAAAATTGTGTATTAATTCACAAAATGTAATTGGCGGTTTGTATTTAAAAGGGAGTGTATTTTACTTGAAGTTTGTGGTATCTGCTGTCAATAAATTTATTTTGCAGAAGTGAGGGAGACCTCTGTTCTGAACAAAAGCGCTTTTAGTTTAGTTTGTTTCTTGAAATCTGTTTTCAAAGTAGGGATTCAAGGTCAAGTTGAAGTTTGGGAGTTAGTTTGTGTGGGTGGGTATAGACATTGCCACAGGAAGTTACTCGGTTTGAAACAGTAAGGACATGCGGTGTGTCAGCTCACATTTCGTAGGAGTGCATGTTATTGAGAAGCAGATAACTGCTGTTAGAAAGCTGTGTGAATGTTGGTCTAATTGTGGGAGTTGTTTTAAGCTTAGAAGCGCCGTGTAGTTGGACATTCTTCGATAGTAAAGAATGACTGCCATTGTGGTCGCATTATTCACCTGTGAGAAAAACTTATGTATGCTCTTTAAGACAGCGATATGTATATGGGAGAAACCACTGCTTGTGAATAAACGCGCTACCTTATATAATCACATTCAACATGACAAACAACATGTGCACATAGCAGACACAACAACACTACATACTGTGGGAAACCTGGCTAGCCATGTACAGAAACTAAACATGGCATGGCATCTATGCCTCACAATGCAGAATGCGGGGAGAGACAGGTGCAAAGTATGTGCAAAGGTGGCAAGTAATTATTGATTATAAAAGTATAATTCAAAGTCTTGAGGGGATGTGCCGGACAGAGTTGAGTATGCAGAGCACAGACATGCACATGCCAACATACAATGATGGTCTATTGAGTGAACTGGACAGTGAACGCAACCGTGATAGTACAGTCAGTTGGGAAGATTACGGAATGGTAGCGTGTACGTGCCTCCCCCCCCCAAATGTTTAGGGTAGTGGGCTGGCTTGGCGTACTCAATGCTAGCATAAGGGTATGAAGAAGAGGCAAGTTTATCTGGGTGTGGTTCTCTTCCGGATTGGGGAACGTGTCTGCCAGGTGTGCTCAGCTTACACAACCACAAGGCTGACGCCGTGAGCGAAGGTGGCTGTGTGAATGATGCTTTCAGCGTGCTGATATCTAGAAAGCGTCATGGCCGCTGCGACGCATATATGCCCCACAGTTCACCTTTCGACATCGTAGTATGTGAAAGAGGGCCCACACTGTCACACAGCTCCCAGCCTACGGCCCAGCAACATAGAGTGCTCTGTATACTACTAACACAGTAGTCGACAGGTACCAACAGTGGAACAGTGTTTTTGATACCATAGTGGGCGATGCTAGAACTGTATCTGAGAGTGGAGATGAAGGTACTCCCTTCAAACAGGTACAACCAACTCTAGGTCCCAACAGTGTAGCGGTGTCTTGATCCCACAATGAACAATGTCCAATATTACCTGGTGCTTGCTTTTCACACATCTCCCTCAGTTAAGGTGCATCAGACTCTGTGATTCTGTAGTTAACTGTTGCATATGATTATTGGGCTTGCTTGACTGCAGTAACTGGACTACACAGTGGTAGAGCAGGTCCGAACAGTGAAACGGGGTCTTAATGATATGAATGAGTATATCAGAGGTTAAAGTCTGTGATGATTTGTGTGTACCCCCTCTGATCAGGTGCAACCATCTCTAAGTCCCAACAGTGGAACGGTGGCTTGATCCCACAATGGACGATGTTAGAACTTCATCTGAGAGTGGAGATGAAGGCACTCCCTTTGAACAGGTGCAACCAACTCTAGGTCCCAACAGTGGAACGCTGTCTTGATCCCACAATGGACGATGTCCAATATTATCTGCTGCTTGGTTTTGATAGGACTCCCTCCGTTGAAGTGCATCACAGTCTGTGCTTCCGTAGCTAACTGCTGTACAGGATTATTGGGCTTTGTTGACTGTAGTCGCTGAACTACACCGCGGCACAGCAGATCCGAACAATGAAACAGGGTCTTGATTCTATGATTGAGGAAGTCAGAAGTTAAAGTCTGTGATGATTTCTGTGTACCCCCTCCGATCAGGTGCCACCAACTGTAGGTCCCAATAGTGGAACGGTGTCTTGATCCCACAGTGGACGATGTTAGAACTGCATCCGAGAGTGGAGATGGCGGTACTCCCTTCGACCAGCTGCAACCAACTCTGGGTCCCAACAGTGGAACGGTGTCTGGATCCAACAATGGATGATGTGGAACTGCATCTGATAGTGGAGCTGAAGGTACTCCCTTTGACCAGGTGGAACAAACTCTAGCTTCCAACAGTGGAACGGTGTCTTGATCCCACAATGGAAGATGTCCGATATTACATTCTGCTTGGTTTTCACAGATCTCTTCCGTTGAGGTACATTAGACTCTGTGCTTCCGTAGTTAACTGCTGAACATGAATATTAGGCATGGTTTACTGCAGTCGCTCGACTACACAATGGTACTGCAGGTCTGAATAGTGAAACAAGGTCTTAATTCTATGGTTGAGGATGTCAGAAGTTAAAGTGTGATATGATTTATGTGCACCCCCTCTGTTGTGGCACAAATAACTCTAGGTACCAACAGTGGAATGGTGTCTTGATCCCACAATGGATGATGATAGAACTGCATCTGAGAGTGGAGATTAAGGTACCCCCTTTGACCAGGTGCAACCAACTCTAGGTCCCAACAGTGGAATGGTGTCTTGATCCCACAATGGACGATGTCTGATGTTACCTGCTGCTTGTTTTTTTCAAAACTTCATCTGTTGAGGTACATCACAGTCTGTGCTTCCGTAGCTATTATTGGGCTTTGTTGACTGTAGTCGTTGGACTTAAGCGCGGTACAGCAGATCCGAACAATGAAACCTGCTGCACATGATTATTTGGCTTAGTTGACACTAGCTGGTGGAGTACATCACGGTACAGCAGGTCTCAAAAGTGGAACGGTGTCTTGATCCCACAATGGACGATGTCTGATGTTACCTGCTGCTTGTTTTTTTTCAGAACTTCGTCTGTTGAGGTGCATCAAAGTCTGTGCTTCCGTAGCTAACTGCTGTACAGGATTATTGGGCTTTGTTGACTGTAGTCGTTGGACTTAAGCGCGGTACAGCAGATCCGAACAATGAAACCGGTCTTGATTCTATGATTGAGGAAGTTAGAAGTTAAAGTCTGTGATGATTTCAGTGTACCCCCTCCGATCAGGTGCCACCAACTCTATGTCCCAATTGTGGAACGGTGTCTTGATCCCACAGTGGACGATGTTAGAACTGCATCTGAGAGTGGAGATGGCGGTACTCCCTTCGACCAGCTGCAACCAACTTTGGGTCCCAACAGTGGAATGGTATCTTGATCCCACAATGGATGTTGTTGGAACTGCATCTGATTGTGAAGCTGAAGGTACTCCCTTTGACCAGGTGGAACCAACTCTAGCTTCCAACAGTGGAACGGGGTCTTGATCCCACAATGGAAGATGTCCGATATTACATTCTGCTTGGTTTTCACAGATCTCCTTCCGTTGAGGTACATTAGACTCTGCGCTTCCGTAGTTAACTGCTGAACATGATTATTAGGCATGGTTTACTGCAGTCTCTGGACTACACAATGGTACTGCAGGTCCGAACAGTGAAACAAGGTCTTAATTCTATGATTGAGGATGTCAGAATTTAAAGTTTGAGATGATTTTTGTGCACCCCCTCTGATGAGGCATAAACAACTCTAGGTACCAACAGTGGATCAGTGTTTTGATCCCTCAATGGACGATGTTAGAACTGGATCTGAGAGTGGAGAAGAAGGTTATCCCTTCTACTAGGTGCAAGAAACTCTAGGTCCCAACAGTGGAATGGTGTCTTGATCCCACAATGGATGATGTCCGATATTACTTGTTTCTGTTTTTTCACAGAACTCCCTCTGTTGAGGTGCATCAGACTCTGTGTTTTCGCAGTTAACAGCTGCACATAAGTATTGGGCCTAGTTGACTGCTATTGCTGGAATACACTGCGGTATAGCAGGTCTGAATAGTGAAACGGGTCTTGATTCTATAATTGAGGATTTCAGAAGTTAAAGTTTGTGATGATTTCAGTGTACCCCCTCCGATGAGATGCAAACAACTCTAGGTCCCAACAGTGGAATGGTATCTTGAACCCACAATGGACGATGTTAGAACTGTATCTGAGAGTAGAGATGGAGTTACTGCCTTCGACCAGGTGCAACCAACTCTAGGTCCCAACAGTGGAACGGTGTCTTGATCCCACAATGGATGATGTTAGAACTGCATCTGAGAGTGGCGATGAAGGTACCCTCTTTGACCAGGTGCAACCAACTCTAGGTCCTAACAATGGAACAGTGCCTTGATCCCACAATGGACAATGTCTGATGTTACCTGCTGCTTGTTTTTTTCAGAACTTCGTCTGTTGAGGTGCATCACACTCTGTGCTTCCATAGCTAACTGCTGTACATGATTATTGGGCTTAGTTGACACTAGTTGGTGGAGTACATCGCGGTACAGCAGGCCCAAACAGGGAAACGGGGTCTTGATTCTATGATTGAGGGTGTCATAAGTTAAAGTATGTGATGATTTCTGTGTACCCCCTCTGATCAGGTGCAACATCTCTGTGGTTTCGAATCCAACGGTACGTGGCTGTGAGGTGTTAATGACCACTGCCTCTAGCCTACACTGTGGTTAGCAGGGTTCATAATTCAGATCGAGTGGTGATTGTTTAATTACAGAATCCAGTAGTCAAGTAACTACAAGGTCTATTGAAATATACACAATATTGTTTTATTAGAACATTGAATGTTGGGGGGTCCATTGAAAACAATGGAGTAGCTCCGGGCTTATAATCAATCAATCAATCAATCAAAGGCATTTATAAAGCGCACTACTCACCCGGAGGGTCTCAAGGCGCTTGGGGAGGGGGTGTCCGCTACTGCTCGAACAGCCAGGTCTTGAGCTTCATCCTGAAGGAGAGGTGGTCTTGGGTCAGGCGCAGGACGGTCGGGAGGGAGTTCCAGGTCTTGGCGGCCAGGTAGGAGAAGGACCTTCCTCCTGTTGTCGCTCTTCGGATGCGGGGGACGGCGGCGAGGGCGTGACTGGTAGATCGGAGATGGCGTTTGGGAGCGTAGAAGTTGAGCCGGTTGTTGAGGTAACTCGGGCCTTGGTTGTGTAGGGCCTTGTGCGTGTGGGTGAGGAGACGGAAGGTGATTCTCTTGTTGACGGGGAGCCAGTGAAGGTCTCTCAGGTGTCCGGAGATGTGGCTGCGTCGGGGGATGTCGAGGACGAGTATGGCTGAGGCGTTCTGGATCCGCTGGAGTCTCTTCTGGAGCTTGGCGGTGGTTCCGGCGTAGAGGGCGTTGCCGTAGTCCAGTCGGCTGGTGACGAGGGCCTGGGTGACCGTCTTCCTGGTCTCGATGGGGATCCACCGGAAGATCTTCCGTAGCATGCGTAGGATGTTGAAGCACGATGAGGAGACGGCGTTGACTTGTCTGGTCATGGAGAGGGAGGAGTCCAGGATGAAGCCCAGGTTGCGTGCGTGGTCTGTAGGTTCGGGTGCGGTGCCCAAGGCGGGGGGCCACCAGGAGTCATCCCAGGCGGAGGGCGAGGAGCCCAGGATGAGGACTTCCGTCTTGTCTGAGTTCATTTTCAGGCGGCTGGTCGTCATCCACTCGGCTACGTCTTTCATCCCTTCGTGTAGGTTGGTTCTGGCGGCGTCGGGGTCGTTGGTCAGGGAGAGGATCAGCTGGGTGTCGTCGGCGTAATGGCTGGTATAAGCCTCGAGTTCCAACATTCCAATGTTTCTTTGTTCACTGCTCTGGCTGTGAACAAAGGCTTCAGGGAGAGGAGGGGATTCCAATCCCCTTGCGCTCCCTTAAGGCTTTGTTTTATTTGTTAGAACATTCTATCCTCTAGTGACAGAATGTTCTAATAGCTATTATAGCCCTTCGTAGCTGGGCTCTACCAGCTAATAAACTCCCTATCCCTTGTTAAAGGTGGAGAGGGTTTTTAATAGCCAGTATAGCCTGCTACAGCTTGATATAAGGCTATAGTATACTTGCTTGAAGAACTTTTTTTAGATGAGTTATAGGTTTAGTAAAATGACCAAAAGCGACTTGCAACTCCAAAGGAACAGTGAATAGTGAAGACTGTGGACAGATGAAATCCCAATTTGAATTGTTTCGATCTATTTATTGTAGAGTTTTCTGTAATTTATTTTTTATTTTGAGAAGAGGCAGTGAGAACAAGTATTAATGGTTGTGTGTGTGAGTATTGCCTTCAATTAACAATGCAGACAGTAGTGTTCACAATTCAGATTGGCTCCCTATTGTAGATGACGCAGTTCTGTAAGAAGAGACATTGCTGTAATGAGCTCTGTCTGCACCACTCATACGCATTATTGCAGGCTCTACACAAGTTCTTGGGGGCATCACGCATTGAAAACTGTGGCGCTCAAGTCAATGCCACATGGCGGTGGGCCCTTGCTGAACGGTTTCTCTGGCCAACACTACAGACAGCAGTGTTCACATTTGAGATCGAGTCGGTATTGTAGATGATGCAGTCCTGTAGGCAAAGACATTACTCCAGTGTGCTCTGTCCACAGACGAATACCCATCATTGCAGTATACGCTCATGTTTTTTATTTGCTTTGCGTATGACAATCTGGGAAGCTCAAGTCAATGCTATGTGGCTGTGGGCACTTGCTGAACGCTCTCTCGGGCCTATACTGCAGACGGCAGTGTTCACATTTGAGATTGAGTTGGTATTGTAGATGACGCAGTCTTGTAGGAAAAGACAGTGCCGCAGTGCGGTCTGTCTGCACCACACATACGCATCATTGCAGGATCCGCTCAAGCTTGTTTTTTGCTTCGTGTATTGCAAACTGTAGAGCTCAAGTCAATGCCATGTGGCTGTGGGCCCTTGCTGACTGCTCTCTGTGGCCTACACTGCAGACAGCAGTGTTCACAATTGAGATAGAGTTGCTATTGTAGATGAAGTAGCCCTGTAGGAAAAGACATTGCTCCAGTGCGTACTGTCTGCACCATGCATACGTAGTATTGCAGGCGCCGCACACGCTTTTTTGTTGCTTTGCTTATGAAAAACTGGGCAGGTCAAATCACCTTACGTAGCTGTGGGTGCCTGCTGACTACTCTCTGTGGCCTACACTGCAGACAGCAGTGTTCATAATTCAGATTGAGTCGCTCTTGCAGATGATGCAGTGTTGATGGCAACCGATATTGCTCCTAGTACGGCCCACCTGCAGCACGCATCATCGCTGGCTGTGAACATGCTGAATGCTTTTGATGTGGCTATGTGAGTGCACTTGAACTGATGGAGCGTTTATGATATCATCTTTTTGTGTAATATTTCAGATCTATTGATTGTGTCTCAGTGTAGCACAAGTTGTGATTCTTTAACGATATAATTATTTCTGTATTATTACACATTTACTGTCCCTACCTTACTGCAGCAGAAATTATTAATTCTGTTAATTTTGAATCTCTGTGTGTGATCCAATGATTACTTGTGTAGTTGATGCTAGCAGCAACCACTCCCTAAGGGCTTGTTTACACTCACCCCACATGCATCCAGCACAGACGTCACTGGATATGTGACCCTGGTAATAAAAAGAAGTTAAGCGCAAGTGCCCGTACCCACTCCCACTATCTACCTGTGTCCGTGTGTTTATTATCTATGCATGATACTGTCTCTGAGCCGTACTATATTACGCTGTGCTGTGGACAGCTTATGCAACCATATTACCTCTAATATTGCAAAAAATGTTGGTTATGTAACTTTTAGGTGTATCGCTATCACAGGTGGAAGGCTACATTACAGACCATGAATATTGATGAACATGATGGTTGCATGTTGTGTGTAGTCTAAGATATGTGTATATTGCAAAAAGTTTAGAAAAAAGCTCTCTAAGCAGAAGAGGTGTGTCTCTTGAAATGCAGCACAGATATTGACTAAAATGGGTGGCGTTTTCGAACTGTTACAAAGGGAAATGGTATGAACTAATGAAATGCTTTTTTTTATGGTCACACGGCAATCGCGCACTCAGTGCACAATGAGACTGCCCCCAATGTAATTTTGAGAAAATATATTTACTATAATATACGTTTATGACAATTAGAAATATATAAATGGTTAAAATATTTTTAATTATCGCTTGCTCTCATATACACTTTAATGGTATTTAGATATAGTTTTGAGACAAAAAAATGAGGGAATAGTGTATGCGGCGTGACACCGTGTGTCTATGACGTAACACAGGGCATGGCAGCGTGCCTTCGTCGCATTCGCAACGCACAGTGGACATCACCCCATACGTACATAACGTAACGCACAGATTGGTAGAGTGCACCGGTCGCAAACCACAGTAGCAGCTGGCGCAAACTCATATGTATATGTTGTTATGTGGGACGCAGTGCCACAAACCCGTCGGAACCGAAATGCGCATCATTTAAATGTGGTGGATAGGATTAGTTTGCTAATAGAGCTTGGCAAACTACCAGTACGGGACTGTAGTTTTCTCAAAAAAAATTAAAAAATTATATACTTATTTAGGGGTAAAATATAAAAGATTACATAATATCTAAAGTTTTAAAAAAGGATAATAGAGTTGCAAAATATTAAAAAAGAATTAGGAAAATATAGGTATTATAAACATTATAAAATGAAATTAACATTTATAAAACCTTTGAAATTCACTGAAAAAACCATAGGTTTCAGGGTTGTTATAGTTAGTTGGACATTAGACTCATATAAAACCTTTGAAATTCACCAGTTATTGTTACTTAAGCTAACTATAACTTGCGCGCTCACAAAACGCTGCAGACGACGTCACATATTACATCACTCATGACATGGTCAGTGATGACATCATCCACGTGATAATCTGATGCACATACTTATGCCCTAATATAAACTTTGATACACCCACTCTATAATACAGACTGCTATTTTTGAAGTCAGACACACAACATTGCCAGATACTACATACCACCGAATATTTCCTAGGTCTATACACACATCCAGTCACTTATACATGTAGCTACTTATCAATACAGTACTGTATTATGCACTCATACACCTATACATTCAGTCACAGTCCGCAACTCATCCATCGAGTTACTCACACATCTAGTCAGTATGCAAAGAATGAATCACATAACCATTTACTCATGTATACAGATATACACACCAATTCAGTTATTTATACACACACCACATCACTTACTTATGCAGATACTTACTGCCTTATAAAATTAATGATACAAGCAGACACTCATTTATACACCTGCTCTTCAAATAACTTACTCTCACATATATTGTTGGTTGAAGCTTTTATTCGATATGCAAGATATCTTGAAAGCATACACAAATACAGCATTTACAAAACTAGAAAAAAGACATTTTTAAGAAGCAGTATTGAATGTACATTTAAGAGAGATAAAACGACATGTAATGCCAGAATAAATTAGCTAAAAACGAATTAAACCGCTATTGACAATCTCTTGCAACGAATCAACCAAAAATGCTTTAAAAATTTAGCTACAGCACAAACGATGGGAGGGGAAGTGTCCGTCATTAGGATGCGAAGGGCTACCAGATAACTACGCGTACCCATATTGCAACAAAGGGGTTTGAGCCAAAAACTCCTGGGTTTAGCATAGTCCGGACATTCAAACAGGATATGCGGTATAGACTCTGTCCTAGTGATACAACGGGCACAAAAGGGGGACGTGTGGACACCTGATTTCCACTTTGACACTAGGGCACCAACTGGAAGGGAGCCCACTCTGAATTTAAAATACAGTGCTCGATCAGCTGCAAGGGTAATTAGATCCAGGTAAGGTTCGTAAACTACTATATCTTTTATTGTTAAAAACGCAGCTGTAGCTTTACAATGACTAGAGTTTATAACAAGCTGATCCGCAACCCAATACCAGTATAATCTTTTCAGAACATCTTTTGGTGGAGCCGTTCTTGATGACCAACAATCCCCCAGCCCAAGTTCCTCCAAAAGCTTTTTGGTGTCTCTCAACCACTTAATCTTCGCCCAACCACCCAGGCTCATTATCTCAGCCAACCCTTCAGCATATGATTTTAGCTCTTCACCCCTCCAAATATGTGCCCATAGAAGGAGTGGACGAAGCCGGGCTTGGTCTTTGATATTCTTACAACCTGTGTCCAACAGCACAGGCACTGTTGGGGTGCTCGGAGGGAGGGCGATTAAAGATTTCAAAAGCTTGCTCTCAGTTGTTGCCAGGGAATCCAGGCAGCAATGCCCCCACAGCTCTGCCCCATACAGGGCTGATGTTACTCCCTTAGCCTCATAAATGTCTATTGCCGGGGCAAGCGACCTCCTCGGTGAAGCCCGGAAATCCCTCAGAAGGGCACCTCCTACTCTCTTGTGATTCAAGACCATCTTGGCAATATGAGGTGACCAGTTCATGCTGTCCGTGATCCGCATTCCAAGATAATCAAATTCGGATACTTTCTCCAAGGGAACAGAGTTGAGAATGGGTGGGCGGCCCAGTTTCCTTGGAGGGTTTAGAATTAAGAACTTAGTTTTATCCACGTTGATTACCAAGCCCCTTGAAACGCAAAAGTTCTGGAAACGGGTAAGCAACTTCTGGAGGCCTTGCGGAGTCTTAGAAATCAAGAACGTATCGTCCGCAAAAAGTAGGGTTGGAATCCGCACTCCCCCTAGAGAAAGAGCGTCGGCTGGTTCTTGCTGGAGATATTCCACCACCCCATTAACATATAGTGAAAAGAGGGTAGGCGCTAGTACGCAACCCTGTCTCACACCCCTAGACACTGGGATTTTCTCAGTTATCTCTCCATTTCTCCCCCAGCGAACCTGAGCAAAGGTATGGGCGTGAAGGCTAATAAGGAGGGTCAAGATGTAAGGAGGCAATCCCAACCCATAAAGCACCCTCCATAACTCCTCCGAGGAACTAGGTCAAAGGCAGTCTTCAGATCTATAAAAGCCAAGTATAGACCGCCCTTGCCTACCTCCACCACCTTCCAGCCAAGGAGTACTAGCCTGAACACCTGCTCAATCGTCCCTGTTCCTGCCCGGAACCCTGCCTGGAAGTCTGATAGTATTTTGTTTTCCTCCACCCAATGAAGAATCCTACCAAGGATAGCTTTACCTGCTATCTTTTGGGTGGAGTCAATGAGGCTTATGGGCCGGTAGTTCCCCGGGATTTCTCTGGATCCTTTTTTATGAATTGGGACCACCACCGCCCCTTTCCAGGAATCGGGCACTGGCCCCCCCTTCATAATATCATTGAGGAGTGCTGCAATAACCCTTCCCCAGGCCACTGGATATGCCCGCATGAGATCCCCCGGTAAGCCATCTGGGCCTGCTGCCTTCCGGGGGGCTACCCACCCAATTACCTTTTCGATCTCTAGAGCTGAAAAGAGATTATAACCGTGAGGTTCAGATACTAGTGGGGGGAGCACCCTGACATTTAGTGCCCCATCTGCCGGAAGGTATAGAGCCCCAAAGTGTTTTACCCAGCTTTGTGGGGGAATATTACAGGGTCTCATAGCTTCGTCAGGCCTGTTCCGGGAGCCTACAAGGTTCCAAAAGCCCCTTGAGTCTTTACTTTTGCTGGCAACAAGTAGGTCCTCCCAAAATTTCTCTTCCCACTCCTTCTTAGCAAATTTAAGGGATCTATTATAAGCCTTCCTTGCTTCCAATATAGCGGGGTGGGATTTGCGTTTCACTGCCTCTACAAGTCTTGATTTATGTACCCTACATATTTGTGTGTACCAACCGTTACCTTTCTTTACACCTCCTTTCTTCCCTACCTTACTCGAGGGGATGGTAAACACATTTGTCAGAGCCTCTGTTAGGGAGGCAAAGACCCCGCAAGCCCTACCCACCCCTTCCGGAAGTGACCCCAGGTTTAGCAGTGCGTGATCTAAAAGGGTTGATATTTCTCCAACCCTTTCCTCCGAGAGGACCAATTTAGCCCATTTTAGGCGCCTTCCACAAAGTGAGACTACCGACTCATCAGGGGGAGCTAATGTGGGGTTAATGGGACCCTTCCTACAAAAACACCACCACTGGACCATGGTCAAGGAGAGTGGATTGTGGTCGCTTTCGACCGTCGGGACCACAACCATGTCCCTCACCTGGCTCCACAGACATATATCTAATAAGATATAGTCATTTCTAGAAGTATGTCCTGGTCTATTATAGGTATGAGCCCCCCCTGTCTGAAGTTGTCCTCCCATTCACTGCCCTTAAATTTAATTCAATACTCAGGGTGTATAGCTGTAACGCCACCTCTGACCATCTCCTAATGGGGGGAATTTCCAAGGCTGGGATCCCTATCTTGGCGTCCTCCTCATCCTGGTCTAAGGCAACATCCGAGCCCAAAGGCTCGAATGTACAGTTCATGTCTCCCGCGACCAGGGTACACAACTTATGTGAAGTTGTACTAAGAAGGCTCTCCAGGAGAGATAATACGGTGGACTTCCTCCCACCCTTAGTCCCTCTGGCGTACACGTTATAAATATTCAATATTGTACGACCCCTGGAGTCTCTTAGAGTAATATTTTGAATATCTGGACAGCCTGTCTGAGACTCCTCTATTCTACAGTCTAGGGAAGCTGCCACCCATATGAGCAGGCCACCCGAGGGGCGTCCTCTCCCTGAATTTGAGATTTGTGCCGGCACAAAGTAGGAGGAGAATCCCACCCTATGTATCGGCTCCAGACTCCAGGTCTCCTGGAAGATGCATATGGCGTGCTCATCAACCAAAGCATTCCAGTCTGGGAGGGCCAACTTTCTCGCGATCCCTGCGACATTCCAGCTGAAAACCTTGAAAACACAGTCCGTCACAGCTGGTGCGTCGCTGACCTCGAGAACACTCCTGTCCACAGGCCTCACAAGGGGAACAGGCAAATTACTGTCCAAAGAAATGGGCAGAGAGTCTACCAACCCACTGTCGCCTGTACTTATAAGTGGGACTATTCGGGGTGGTGGTGCTGTCATTAAACCTATTCTATTGCCAGTTTCCATGTCAGACACTGCATTTTCCCTCGTATCACCCCCCTCCAGTCAACGTCTCCCTGGCCCCCACAGGGGATTCAACCCGTTATATCCAAGACCCCCAAACCCACATGGGTCCCAGTTTTGGCCTAAGCCAAATGTGCTAGGGCCTTCCCAGGGCGAAACAACAGTTGGCCTGGGGTAAAAAAAGGTTAGATCCACTAATTTAACCCCTACCTCATCCATGTTATTTATAGGGCCACAGATGGAGCTCACCACTCTGGGATCTTGGAAGTTTATTATTACACAATCCCCCTCCTGTGTTTTTTCTCCTTGTCCTACCCACCCTACTCTGCGAACACTTAGAATTAGCCCATCCACACCACTCGGGATTGGCTTGTTTAACTTTAGCCAGTGAATACACTTATTCTTGAGGGCCTGGTGATTCTCCAACTGGTCTTCCTTCAGTGGGGGAACGTTTACTAATACAGAAACAAAAGGGTGACAATCTGGTGGGAGATTTATGGGGGGGTCCGCCGTGGGAATTTACGGGGGACCACTGTGGTAGCAACTGGGCCTGCAAGTTGAGGGACAGTTTTGGCGACCATCTCTGTCGCTGCTCCCTTGCCTTTGTCTTGTATGCCAGCGGCTTGGCTAACCTTTACAGTCCCTCTACTTGTCAGGGGCTGCAAATGAGATGTTAATTTTGCTGAACTTTTGGCAACCTCAGAAGATGTTTCCATTCCCTTGTGTTGGGGCCCTACTTTAGGTGGGGGAGGAATTACAGGTACTTGTGCTTGCGCTTTGCTAGTGTCTACCTTATTTGCCCGGATTGGAGGATTAGAATCCGCCTGTGGTTGCAAGGAAGCTACTGGGGGCACACTCCCCTTTAGACCCATGGCCTGGTTCTCACTCACTCTTTTATGCTGTTTAATTATAGATTTAAGTGAGAAAAAGCCATCAAGGGTGGATTGCTCTAGTTTATCTATTCTAGCCCCAAACCCTTAACCTGGGTCAACAAGGGCATCAAGAGACTGTTTACCCTCTCCATAATCCTATTAATGATCTTGGGGTCAGTAAATGTGGAGACATTAACAGCACTAGTACTAGGGGACGAACAGGTATTATTACCCGTGGATGTGTCCACAGGGCCCCTCTCCACCACTGCCTTATCCTCAGGGACCAGCCCCCTTACGTCCTTCCCACCCTGCCCAAGAGACTTTCTCGGTCGCTTGTAGAGCGCAGCCTGTCTCACCAGCCTACCCTTACTAGAGCAGGCTGCCCTTTTATTTTTGGCCCTTTTACTCTGCTCACTCAAGTCATACACAGATTGTGCCCCAGCTAGGTTTACTATGTTAGGAACAGGTGAAGTTGGCGATAATATTTGAGTAGTACCTGTGTCTGGGGGTGCAGGTGAGTGTGATATACCTGCGCCACCCTCTTCCTCAACGCCACTTAGTAGAAGCACAGCCGGCTGTTCCAACCTATCTATATTCTTTCCTATTTCTACCGTCTGGGGGGGATCTACAAAGCCATCCGGGAAATTAGGGGGAACAGATTGAACCCGCTCACTGGCCGGTGACAAGGCCTGGGCAACAGCCCCCAGTGAGGAGCGTCTAGAAGGGAGATAGACCTCGGAGAGACGGCGTTCAGAAATGGCGATCTCATTTTCAATGACCGCCGCCACTCTCGTTATAAAACGGTCCATAGTTCCAATCACTGGGCTCCCCACAGCACCTCCCCTTTCGCCCTCACTCCTAAGTAATTTACCAGAACGGGTTGACATGGTAAGGGGTACGCCTTTAGGGAATAACATGCAACCCGCCAGGGCCCAGGGCTGGATGAAAGAGACGTGGCCCAGCCCAGCCTCTGACAGCTCCTGACTGCCACAGACTGTCCCGCCCTTGTCCCGGGCTTCTCCCGGCGCTCCCGCGCGCTCCCGCGCAGCGGCTGGTGGGCGTAACTAAATAGGGACTACAACGTCCTGTGGGCGGGGCGCCGAGTCAGCGCGGGCCAGGTGTGCTGTGCAGGCAGGGACTCCTGGGAGAGCGAGTCCCTGCTACAGCACCGGTCACTGCCGCCGCCTCGGAGATGGAGCCTCCTCCGCCGTTTGTAGCGCGCCAAGGCTGTGAGCTAGACAAGGCTCCCAACAGCCACTGAATCCCCGCTGAGCGACGCGACACCCGCGGAGCGGGTGTTGCTAGAAGTGGTGCCGATTTGCTGATGGGCGACAAGAACCACAGTGAGCCCTCTGTAGTTTTGCAAGGTATCCCGCTTTCAGTGGGGCAGGGCAGAGCTTTTCACTCCCTGGAGAGCGTCCTGTGGGCGGGGCGCCGAGTCAGCGCGGGCCAGGTGTGCTGTGCAGGCAGGGACTCCTGGGAGAGCGAGTCCCTGCTACAGCACCGGTCACTGCCGCCGCCTCGGGGATGGAGCCTCCTCCGCCGTTTGTAGCACGCAAAGGCTGTGAGCTAGACAAGGCTCCCAACAGCCACTGCATCCCCGCTGAGCGACGCGACACCCGCGGAGCGGGTGTTGCTAGAAGTGGTGCCGATTTGCTGATGGGCGACAAGAACCACGGTGAGCCCTCTGTAGTTTTGCAAGGTATCCCGCTTTCAGTGGGGCAGGGCAGAGCTTTTCACTCCCTGGAGAGCGTCCTGTGGGCGGGGCGCCGAGTCAGCGCGGGCCAGGTGTGCTGTGCAGGCAGGGACTCCTGGGAGAGCGAGTCCCTGCTACAGCACCGGTCACTGCCGCCGCCTCGGAGATGGAGCCTCCTCCGCCGTTTGTAGCGCGCCAAGGCTGTGAGCTAGACAAGGCTCCCAACAGCCACTGAATCCCCGCTGAGCGACGCGACACCCGCGGAGCGGGTGTTGCTAGAAGTGGTGCCGATTTGCTGATGGGCGACAAGAACCACGGTGAGCCCTCTGTAGTTTTGCAAGGTATCTCACATATAGCATTTATATACTGCAACACTTACATATACTGCCTTAAAACATATGTAGATACTCACACATATACCACTGACACATTCATTTACTCACCAACACACCCATAAACACACTACCTCACCCATACAGCCCTTCCCAGATGCACTTTTGAATCCATACAACCAGTGAATAACCCACTCAGACATCTATGCACAGAGTCACACACACCCCCACCCACCTACACAGACACGCAGGCACCCATACAGATACTCAGACAACAAATCAATAACCCATATAGACACTGATGTAGCTACTCACCAACCCATGCAGCCACTTACACACCAACTGAGAGACTATTACAGACTTTCACACAGTTTAGCCACTAACCCATGCATTCAGTAAAACACGTTCAATTACCCACTTATACAGTCAGTCACGCACCTACTAAATAATCCATTCAGGCACTTGTAAATCCACTCATTTTTCAATACACCTTGATATAGATATATATGAAAAATATTTAAACTTTACAGAAACACACGTTCACTGGATGATGTCATCAGTGATGTCATTTGAGATGTCATGAGTGATATCATCAGTGATGTCACTGACCATGTCATGAGTGATGTAATATGTGGCGTCATCAGCATTGGCGTGTGAGTTACAGTTAGCTCAACTAACTATAACTGGCGAATTTCTCTGGTTTTATATGAGTCAAATGTCCAACTAACGATAACGTCCCTGAAACCTATGTTTTTTTCCAGTGAATTTCCAAGGTTTTTTAAATGCTTATTCCTAACTGTAACATCTGTAAAACCCATGTTTTTTCAGTGAATATATATATATATGTATCATTCTTAAACTTTTTAGAAACACGCAGTCACTCGATGATGTCATCAGTGATGTCATTTGAGATGTCATCAGTGATGTCACTGACCATCTCATGAGTGATGTAATATGTGATGTCATTCCTAAAAGGTTGTAGGAAGAATAAAGGTGATTCAAATCCCTGTTATGCTGACTTTTTTGAAAGTGTGACAATAACCATTGTCAGATCTCTGAAGCTCAGCAATTGTTTAGGGACCTGTCACATTCCTACCTTTATAGACAAAGCAGCCGAAGATCATGAGACATGTAAGCATTTTCAAGAGTGGAGTTCACTACAAAAGTTGTTTAAAACGGAAGAACACAATCATTTTGGCATATAATGCCATGTGGAATGAGTGTGCTATTACATACACATCTTCTAATGCTTTTCTTACTCACAGTTCAATGATTTTGTTAAATGATTTTACACAACAACAATAATCATATTAGCCAACCTGGTAGAATCTCAGAGGAAGAAGTGGGGTATTTTTTGGTATTGCCTTTTGTTTATCTTCCATTCTCTGACCATTCGCGTCACAGTACTCTCACTATGCAAGTCGGTAAACTGTATCTGAGTTCATGCACCCTGCTAAGCCTAAGCCTGCTGACCTTTCTCAATGGAGCAATCACAGCGTAGTAAATGTTTCTAAAAGAGGAGCCATCTAGAGAATCCTATCACCTTGCTTCAAACTAAAGCAATTGTGGAACACCTTCAGCTAGTGTACTGTTCATTATCATGCATCAACAGTGACGCATGAGTAAGACATACTCTTATCTATGTAGTCCATACACTGTTAGGTACTACTTTGCAAAGCAATGTGATATTTGTTCGTGTTAGGTGCATTAAATCTCACACAGGACTTCCTCTAAATTCCAAACTGACACATTTTATTTTTGATGTACACTATCTGCTAGGGATTCATCTTTCTGACCCCCCTCTCATTTCCATGAAGAGCAGCTTTAAAGGTCCCAGATAGACACAGTAACTGTAAATCTGCCCTGATTTCTGTAGAGAAAAAGAGTTCATATCCTTGGAGGTTACGCAGATTGTTCATATCCTTGGAGGTTACGCAGATTGGTTAGAGTTTGTCGGATGCAAAGCATCTGACAAGAAGGTGGATGCCCCATCGAAACTAAATTACCGGTCGCCCACTGCATTTAGAGTGGGCGAGGCATCAGGCTTCCAACAGCCGATCCTCAGCTGTATTTGCCAGTGGAAACATTTGAGTGACTTGACAATCCACCATAAGGTCAGTGTACTTCCGAACAGCCACCCTATTTAGGACAGCGTTTGGATATATATGTTTTCTGTTGGAGACCACCAGGAAAAGGTTGGAGGTCTGAAACAGAAAAAAAAAGGTGTGACCTTTGATTCTGAACCTAACATCCCATCATGACATTGACACGGGAATGTAGAAAGGAAATGAATGGTATTGTAAACGGTCTATAAGGCATATTATCAAGAATGGTGTTAAAATTATTGCCGCTAAAGCGGCGATAATGGGCTTGATAATATGCCCTTGTGAATTCACATAGAAGCCCATGTTCGGTAAACAACCTTTACAACGCAACTTTTACATCGCAGAGCCTTTACAACGCAACCATTACAACGCAAACTATTACAACGCATTGCTCTGGGGGCGCTCTAGGATAGGTAATAGGGTAATTTACTATCCAATAACCTTCCCTAGTGTCCACGGGGACTGGAGTTGGAATAGTAAATTAAACTATTCACTATCCAGCACCCCAAAGCACTATGCGTTGTAATGGACTGTGTTGTAATACTTGCGCTGTAAAGGCATGCGATGTAAAAGCATGCGTTGTAATGTCATACATCCCCATGTTCTGGTGTTAACCTGGGCTTCTATGGGAATTCACAAGGGCATATTATCAAACCCATTATCACCGCTGTAGAGGCAGTTTCCTGCCTCTAAAGCGGCGATAATTTTAACGCCATTCTTGATAATATGCCCCTTAATTTGCAGATGGTAGTGGCCAATTGCTCCAGACTCCGTGCGCATTCCCCAGTCAATGGATCATAATGCCATGTTGTCCTACCAACAAAAGCGCTTTTCTTCATTGTATTCTTGATAGGGGCATGAATGAAAATCTGATGTAGCCTGCTATTTTGGCAATGTGCACGTAGGCTGTATTTGTATAGTGTCTGGTTTGTGTGCATTAGCAATGCCATTCAATTATGTCAATTCTGAACATGTAATTGACGAAGACGACTTTGAGATTCACTCGCGTGCAAAATATGTTCCTATTTTCTATGGCTCTTTCTATTAATGGAGACTATTGTCCTCCAAACTACATGTCTGTGCAGGTAGATGTCAATGTCATATTCTGCCCAAAGCACATCTTTTCTCACTGACGAATTTTCAAGAGCCGATAAATAGTGTTAGTAATGGTCTGCCAGTCTCTGCGGGTTTCATCAATCTATACCAATATCTTTCTGAAGTTGAGATAAATCAGAGCAAACCAGTACCCTTTTCTGAAAACATGATTCTGATTCTGAATGTTCTACAGCTACTGAGACATCTTTAGCTTAACACAATGTCAAAAGGGTGTAGAAAAGGAAAAGAAACTGAATAACAGCTTATTCACACATCCTTGATTTGGAAATTGATTTATTTAAAACAAAAAAAAAAAGGTCTTTTTGTTCTGAGATTTTAGTGAAACATTTTCCTGCTCATGCAGAGTACGCGATCTTTCACGCATGCTTGTCGGCAGACTCAATTTAAAGTTCTTCAATTTACATGCAATGTACAGTAGTCCTTCCAAAAAACCTGAGTAGAGCCGTTAGTTCCCTCGTATTAGCTTAGCTATTTTCCACATTTCCTAGCGTAAGATTCGCACTTTTTGAGTTGGAATGCTTACGATAGAAATTAGACACAAATGCACGGGACATTACGGGGTTTACAAGCCCAGTGTACCACCCGTACGTCCTTTTCCCCATGTTAAAAATGACGCACAAGTGGCGCAAATAGCTTGTAAATAAGCCCCTACATATTTATTCTACATTTGTGGATTTTCAGATCATGAAAGTAGAAAAAAGAGCAACATATTTTGTCGCCCAAATTACAAAGGAGATTTCTGAGTGTGTAACTAACCATGTGTGCTGACACATTTCTTTCATGTAGGGTAAGCATTTCTACAGCTAAAGATTGAGGGGGGGGGGTCGAAGTGTTCTCACTCTGTCAGTATTCAAATACGTTTTCTTTAGTACCGCCTAATTTAAGGTGGTAAACAAAAAATGCACTTCAGAGGGAGAGCCGGAGGTCACATCCTCCTGACAAGTTCTCGCATCATACTCTTGGATGGAGGGGGAGGGGCTTTTGTCATTAACACCACTGCTCACGCCACCCACTTCTGTGATGTGAGTTAATTAATCTCAAAGGCCCTCATTACACGTGGAATTAGCGAACGCTGTTGTCAGCCCCGTCTGAATTTTGACATTCACTGGAACACCACAGATCACTTAACTTTCAACTAGAGATATTGCCTGCTAAAAGATACCGACATCTTCAGATGATCCTGCAGATCAAAATAAGGAATTACTCTGGGTATTTAATCTGAAACCACCAAATTCACTCATGATTGTTCACTTCTAATAAGCCCTTCAGGGTTAAACTCGGGCTTGGTTCTAAGTAACCATCCCTGGAGATATCGGTACACCTAGTATTAGTAAATCCAGGGGTAGGAAAAACCCAGCTCATTTACCGGAAGAATCATGATGAGACCACCGTGCTGGAAGCATCACTGGCACTCGGCTCTTCACGGATGGGGCTCAATCATGCTTTCTTATTTGGAAGATAGTAGCTTCGGCTTGAAGTTGGGGTAAAAGGAGGACGGATATCTGTGATCCAGAAAACTACTGGCTAGGCAATTTTCATGTTTTGAATGATATAGGTAATACATTGATTGCTCTTATGAAATTGAGAATGAAAACAAAAGTTAAATGAACAGATAAATGGCGAAGACATTTTAAATTAATATGAATAATTTTAGAATAACTGATTTATTTATTCTGCTGCTTTTCTACAAATGACACTTCTTTTAAAGAATCGTATCAATTATGCTCCTTCTCATGATGGAATGATGTTGGTCCTATAATAGAATATGTGTATGTTATTATCTTACCATACACAATAAGAAAAAAAGAGTTCTATTTTATATTCTTCTTACTCAGTTACCTAGAACAACAGCCAAGCCACTACTTTTATTATCAAATGAAATATTTGTTAAGGCTTAAGTCCTTATACCATTACTTTGTTAAATGTGTTCAACGTAATATTTGTGATAGTTTTAGACATTAATGATTACTTTGGAATGTGAACTATATTATCATTTTAGGTAATATTTGCATGTTTGACTTTTATTTCCCAATTCCTTTTTCTTAAGTTTCCTTAATTTTTATCTATTTTTCCTTTCTTATTTTTGAATAATTTATTTCCCTACATACACATACAAATAGTATCCATAATTTTATTAGAATTATTATAATCCTGTAGTGGACTTGCTCCTTCCCAGCCCAGCTCCATCCTGTAGCTGCTGCTGTCCCCGTCATCTGCTGCTGACCTGGAGGTCAGGAGTTTGAAGCCCTCCTCTACCTGCAGGCTCCTGCCTTTGCCTCACCCCTGGTGGTCCAGCGGTAGAGCGTTACTGCTCTGCTGCTTGACTGCCCTCCTGTTTCTCTTTTGCTGTTCTGTCCCTCTCTGCTTTTTACTTTTCTTTTTCTGATTTAAACTTTGTTTTTTCCGTCTTGCTTTCTCTCTATAACCTCTTTTCTCGCATGCATTTTCTGTCATTTTCCATTGCTGCCGCTGCCAACCCCCCTAGCCCTGCCCCTCCAGTGTTCTTTCCTGCTCCTGCATTCTCGCCTCCCAGCTGTCCAGCCCCCGAAGCACTACTTAATGATGGCCGCTCCGCAGTCGCGCAGGGGGCGTGCCGAAGGCGTACCAAAGGAAAGCCCATATGCACCCGTCTGCGCATGGACTGTGCCCAGACCCAGGGATCTTGCTTCTTGGACACTGAACTGCTACGATGTCAGCACCCTCCTTTCCCTCAACCCTGGACGCCACGCTGCAGGCCATCTAGCATCACCAAAGTCTCTTGGACTCTTCTTTTGCCAAAACTGTAACTACTCCTTCAGACACACCATAACGCCAGCCGCCCAGCCAACTGATAGCAAACCCGCCTGCCTCAACTGCATCCTCCTCAACGTGCAGTACCTCCACAAACACGCCACAGAAATCTGGGACCTCCTCAACACGACCACTCCAGACACCACCTTCCTTATGGGAACCTGGACCAACCCATGCTCCAGACCAGACACGCCATCACCATCCCCAATGGCTAAAAGTTCACCCACAAGACAACGCACATCCCACCCGGGAGGAGGAATCACCATAGTCCACAAAACCATGCTCGACTAACCATGTGCTTCAATGACCCCATGACAAACATGAAACACATCCACTTCCAGACCAACCCATCCACTACCCTCTGCAACTCCCTTGTTTACAGGCCCCCTGGAAAATGACCCCATCGTAGACATCATCGCATCCCATCCACCAACTATATGCTGCTCAGAGACCTCAACTTCCACCTGGACAACCCAAGTGACCAGAACACAGCCTCCCTGCTGGAGAATCTCACCAACATCAGACTCAAGCAGCTAGTCACCACACCGACCCACACAGACCTGCTCGACCCTGTCTTCTCCGCCAGTGGGAACATCTGCTACAGCTGCACCACCAAACTCCTCTGGACCAACCTTCACTGCATACAACTCGCGTTCAACACAACCACCACACACCACCATTGCCCCCCACCACTTCAAGTGGGGCCAAGGCCACCAAAGAAGTTTTTGAATAATTTAATGATCTACATACACATTAAAATAATAGCCATAATTTAATTATAATTATTATAATCCTGTAGTAGAATTGGTTCTTCTCAGCGCAGCTCCATCCTGGAGCTGCTGCTGTCCCCGTCATCTGCTGCTGACCTGGAGGTCAGGAGTTTGGGGCCCTCCTCTACCTTCAGGCTCCTGACTTTGCCCCACCGCTGGTGGTCCAGCAGTAGAGCGTTACTGCTCTGCTGCTAGACTGCCCTCCTGTCCCTCTTTTGCTGTTCTGTCCCTCTCTCTGCTTTTTACTTTTCTTTTTCTGCCTTTGACTTTGGTTTTCTGTCTTGCTTTCTCTCTATATCCTCTTTTCTCGCCTGCATTTTCTATCATTTTCCATTGTTGCCGCTGCCAACCCCCCTGGCCTCGCCCCCTACTGTGTCCTTTCCTGCTTCTGCATTCCCGCCTCCCAGCTGTCCAGCACCTCGCAGCACTACTTAATGATGGCCGCTCCGCAGTCGCACAGCGAGCGTGCCGAAGGCGTGCTAAAGGCAAGCCCATATGAGCCCGTCTGCGCAGTGACTGTGCCCAGAGCCAGGGACCCTGCTTCTTTGACACTGAACTGCTACGATGCCAGCACCCTCCTTTCCCTCAACCCTGGACGCCATGCTGCCTGCCATCTAGCACCATCGAAGACTCTTGGACCCTTCTTCTGACAAAACCTTGACCACTCCTTCAGCCACGCCATAACGCCAGCTGGCCAGCCAACTGACAGCGTTCCCGTCTGCCTCAACTGCATCCTCCTCAATGTGCAGTACCTCCACAAACACGCCACAGAAGTCTGGGACCTCCTCAATTCTACCACTCCAGACACCACCTTCCTTATGGAAACCTGGGCCAACCCCTGCTCCAGACCGGCCATCACCATCCCCAATGTCTAAAAGTTCACCCACAAGGACCACACAGCCCACCCGGGAGGAGGAATCACCATAGTCCACAAAACCATGCTCCGACTAACCATGTTCTTCAATGACCCCATGACAAACAGGAAACACATCCACTTCCAGATCCAGACCAACCCATCCACTACCCTCTGCGGCACCCTTGTCTACAGGCCCCCTGGCCAATGACCCCATCGTAGACATCATCGCACCCCATCCACCAACTATATGCGGCTCAGAGGCCTCAACTTCCAGCTGGACAACCCCAGTGATCAGATTACAGCCTCCCTCCTGGAGAACCTCACCAACATCGGTGTGAGAAGTTAGTCTGGCATATGTTGTCCACTATTCTAGTGGGCACCTTGCACCAGTCTAAACAACCATTATGATGGTGGTTGTAAAGTCAACCTTATAGATCAGCTATCCTAGTGTTAGCATGGACCAGCAGTCTTAGGCTAAAACTTCAGAGAGCATGTGAAGCAGGCTTCTTTAAGAATTATAATCTCTTGAATACCAAATTAAAGGATACCACACAAGGTATATATACAATATATATGTATTTATTACTAACACAACCCCTCTGAACTCTTTAAGAGGTCAGAGATCGAGATACATTACAAGTTACTCATTAAGCTTACTTTAAGTTGCAAAAATACAATTCTGCCCTAGGGGCCTCACGAACCATATACTAAGTAAGTGGTATAAGAGTCACTTCAGGAATGGTGAATAGGCCTAGAGCCTAGGGAATCGCTGGGGCTACACTGGGCAATCAAAGGATTGGAAGTAGGAGGCCCACGGGAGACGCGTGCAGTGTCTAAACACAGTCGGGAGTTACCATAGAGTTATAATGGGAACGTAAAAGTTACAAAGTAGTAGATTAAGGACACTTCCAGATGGACTACGATAAAACCGTTTTAAACTAAGACACTTCGAGAGTCAACACCCACGGGAGCACCGGAGTACTCGAGTTACCTCACCCAGGGAAGCCGGGTGCATAGGTGTTCTTCCGTGTAGGGTTTCGTCGCTGTTTCCTATGGAGAGCTTCAAAGAAGTGCTGCAGGCGACCAGGAGAAAAGTGTCCAGGTGGATCCAAGGGTGGGTCGAAGATGAGAAGGAACTGAACGCAGAGGGGACTGAGTCTGGGTCACTAGCCAGTGACCAGGAAGGAACCAGGAAGGAACCAGGCGACGTTGAGATGCAATCCGGTGAAGAGGTGAAGCTTGTCTCTGCAGCCACAAGGACCAGGAGGCGTCGACGACAACCAGGAACTGGATTTGACCTGTCCCCCAAAGGATCTAGTTGACTGCCGTGTTGGTATCTGGATTGGATCCAACAAGCCTTGGCAAACGCCATCCACGCAGGAAGGGAAGATTGGCTTCAGGTCAGACCAGCAAGGTCTGGGGAGCTTCTCATTCACAGAAAAGCTGGAGCAAGCCCGGAGCAACCAGGCAAGTGGTGTAGTTTAACAAGAAAGTCTTTGGAGGGCTAACTAGCCAATGGGCCAGCAACTGGGAAGATGTGTCAAGCTGAAATGCAAAAGCAGGCCCCACGCGGCACTCGTGATGTGTGGAGGGCTGAGCTTCAGTGCAAATGGCGCTCGGGTGTGGAACTTCTCAACCCCCAATGCACAACTTCAAGGGTGCCTCACAAGCTGCACAATTTAGCAAAGAGCAGGTAGTCAAGTGTGTCCGGTCCCACGTCTCTCGTGTCCACCACGGGTCTCAGCTTTGCTGTGGATGTAGATCGAAGACGCAGAAGTCTGGAAGTCCCATTCTTGCATCGCTGAATCTTCAGATTCCGGCAGGAGCATCAACTAAGCAAACCAGCAAGTTACTGGTGGTGCCTGTTTGCACAGGGTGATCACTCCTTGACCACAAGGGAGATGTCTTCAGTCTTCTAGTCGATATAGAACGTCGAAGGTCCAAGAGTTCCATTTCAGAGTTTCAGTCCAGGATAATCTAATGTCTCTAGACACAGCTCCTCTCTTTATACTAATCTAAGGGACTGGATTACCTGCTAGGTACCTCCTATGGGTGGACCCTGAGAAGGGGGTGGTTACACCCCTTTCTCTATGTTCAGTTTCATGCCAGAGCTGGGGCTGGAGTGCCCCAGCAACTGGTTTGAACCGGGCTATGCATGGAGCACCTGGTGTGCCCCTGGCAGTGTCTGGAAAAGCATCTTTCCATTGAACCCACCCTGCTCCAATACACTACAGGCTGTCTGGGGAGGTGCTAGCACCTCCCTTGACAGGAATCCTATTGTCCAGGCCTCCCTTGCCGGAGTTTCGTCCGGCTGCAGGAGGTCAGACTCGTGTCTGTGGCAGCAGCATCCATTTTGTGATGCTGAGGCTCTGTTTACCTTTAACTGGGTAAAGCAGTAACTACATGTCTTCTCCCTCTAGAAGGGTGGAATGCTACCCCCGCTGCCAGAACTGGCGGGTGGGGTAGTATTCCAAAGTGTTTGACACCTTACACGACATGTTTTGATAAAGCCAAACCAAAGTTAGCAGTAACCGCGAGGATTATAATGCACTTAAGAGTGTATGGTATGGCTATATCATAGAACAGCTATAAGGACCTGGTTCCGAAAGCTGCAGAAGGGCTCAGCTCATGCTAGAACACCCTCTCACATAGAACCAAGCACTCTGCCTCCAGGATTGTTACGGCCTGCCATAGGAGTGACTTATAGGTATATATGTGTCTATATATAAGGGTAGATATAGGTTTACTATATCTAAGCAAGGGGTGATTACACCACCATGCCCAAGCTGAGTGATCAGCCTGTGGTGTCAGTTTGGATGGCCAGCCAGGAGAGGCATAATACATGCTGCAGCCCCTGGTAGGCCTTGGATGCACCTATGCCCTGGGTACCTATGGTACACTATACAGGGCTCACAAAGGTGACCCAATTCCCAATTAGGTATGTACCTAAAGTACATGGTATCAATTTAGAGAGTGAACAGCTGGTCTGTGGGTCTGATTAGCAGGCCCACAGCCACACTAAAGTCGAAAAACCAGAAAATCACAGCAAAAAGTGGGGGTGACCATAGGAAGCAGACCCTACTCTTCTACATTGGACTCAAGCAGCTAGTCACCACACCGACCCACACAGCCGGATACCTGCTCGACCATGTCTTCTCCGCCAGTGGGAACATCAGCTACAGCTGCACCACCAAACTCCTCTGGACCAACCCTCACTACATACACCTCGCGTACAACACACCCACCACACACCACCATTGCCCCCCACTTCAAGTGGGGCCAAGGCCACCAAAGACGTTTTTGAATAATTTAATTATCTACATACACATTCAAATAGGTTTCATAATTTCATTATAATTATTATAATCCTGTAGTAGAATTGTTCCTTCTCAGCGCAGCTCCATCCTGGAGCTGTTGCTGTCCGCGTCATCTGCTGATGACCTGGAGGTCAGGAGTTTGAGGCCCTCCTCTACCTTCAGGCTCCTGCCTTTGCCCCACCCCTGGTGGTCCAGCGGTAGAGCATTACTGCTCTGCTGCTTGACTGCCCTCCTGTCCCTCTTTTGCTGTTCAGTCCCTCTCTCTGCTTTTTACTTTTCTTTTTCTGCCTTTGACTTTGGTTTTCCATCTTTCTTTCTCTCTATAACTTCTTTTCTCACCTGCATTTTCTGTCATTTTCCATTGTTGCCGCTGCCAACCCCCCTGGCCCTGACCCCTACAGTGTCCTTTCCTGCTCCTGCATTCTCGCCTCCCAACTGTCCAGCCCCTCGCAGCACTACTTAATGATGGCCGCTCCGCAGTCGCACAGCGAGCGTGCCGAAGGCATGACAAAGGCAAGCCCGTAAGAGCCCGTCTGCGCATGGACTGTGCCCAGAGCCAGGGATCTTGCTTCTTGGAAACTGAACTGCTATGATGTTAGCACCCTCCTTTCCTTCAACCTTGGACGCCATGCTGCCTGCCATCTAGCACCACCGAAGAGTCTTGGACCCTTCTTCTGCCAAAACCTCAACCATTCCTTCCACCACGCCATAACGCCAGCTGCCCAGCCAACTGACAAGGATCCCGTCTGCCTCAACTGCATCATCCTCAATGTGTGGTACCTCCACAAACACGTCACAGAAATCTGGGACCTCCTCAACGCTACCACTCCAGACATCACCATCTTTTTGAAAACCTGGACCAACACCTGCTCTTGACCGGACACGCCATCACCATCCCTGATGGCTAAAAGTTCACCCAGGACTGCACATCCCACCTGGGAGGAGGAATCACCATAGTCCACAAAACCATGCTTTGACTAAAAATGTGCTTCAATGACCCCATGAAAAACATGAAACATGTCCACTTCCAGATCCGAACCAACCCCACCACTATCCTCTGCGGCACCCTTGTTTTCAGGCCCCCTGGCCATTGACCCCATAGTAGACATCATCACAACTCATCCACCGACTATATGCTGCTCGGAGACCTCATCTTCCACCTGGACAACCCCAGCGACCAGAACACAGCCTCCCTCCTGGAGAAATTTACCAACATCAGACTCAAGAAGCTAGTCACCACACCGAACCACACAGCCGGAGACATGCTCGACCCTGTCTTCTCCGCCAGTGGGAACATCAGCTGCAGCTGCAGCACCAAACTCCTCTGGACCAACCTTCACTGCGTACACCTCGCGTTCAACACACCCACCACACACCACCATCGCCCCCCTCACTTCAAGTGATTATAATTACTATAATCCTGTAGTGGACTTGCTCCTTCTCAGTGCAGCTCCATCCTGGAGCTGCTGCTGTCACCGTCATCTGCTGCTGACCTGGAGGTCTGGAGTTTGAGGCCCTCCTCTACCTTCAGGCTCCCCAGCAACCAGAACACATCCTCCCTCCTGGAGAACCTCACCAACATCTGACTCAAGCAGCTAGTCACCACACCAACCCACACAGCCGGAGACATGCTCAACTCTGTCTTCTCCGCCAATGGGAACATCAACTAAAACTGCACCACCAAACTCCTCTGGACCAACCTTCACTGCGTACACCTCGCGTTCAACACACCCACCACACACCACCATCACCCCCCACTACAGCTGGACCAAGGTCACCGAAGAACTCCTCATCAACTCCCTCTGAACTACGACTCCACCAACGCCCACGGACACCAATACCACAGCACGCAACCTCAACCAATTAATCTCCAACTGCCCCAACACCTTGGCTCCCCTCAAGAGAAGATCAGGTAAACAATGATCCAAGGTAGCCATCTGCTTCACCCACAAACTCCATGAATCCAGAGCTGCCTGCAGATGTCTCAAGAAGAAATGGAGGAGCCACAAACTCCGGAAACTCAGGCAACCTTCAAGTTTGCTGTCAACACACACCACCTCCTCCTCAAAACCACTAAGAAAACAGCCATAGGAGATAGAATCAATGCCAATGTACAGAGCTGCAAAAAACTCTTCACCATCATCAAGGAGTTTGCTAAGCACAACAGCGAGACCTCAGATATTCACCCTTTCAAAGAGCTCTTCAACAAACTTTCCACTTTCTTCCATTACAAGATCAGGAAGTGTTATGACAGCTTCAACACCCTAGACACAACCGCCACACCAGCCACCATCGCAGACAACCACTCTGGCCTTCAGCAGACCATGCCCTGCTTCATCAAAACTGCCACCTTCTCCAATGACTGGAAACACTCCGAGAT
The DNA here is from genome assembly GCF_964261635.1 of Lissotriton helveticus. NCBI lineage: Eukaryota > Metazoa > Chordata > Amphibia > Caudata > Salamandridae > Lissotriton > Lissotriton helveticus. The sequence continues at coordinate 519,614,875 of NC_136061.1, forward strand.
CAACCCCTTACTAAAGAAACCATCAGCAGACCCAACAGACCTCAAGGACTTCAGAACGATCTCCCTCCTCCCCTTCCCAGCTAAAGTCATAGAGAAGGCCATCAACGCCAAATGTCTGAGTTCATGGAAGCGAACCTCGTCCTGGACACCTCCCAATCTGGCTTCCGAACTAACCACAGTACAGAGACTGCAATCCTCTCTGCCACAGATGACATCCACTCCTTCCTCGATTGGGGTGAGACAGCATCCCTCTTCCTACAAGACCTTTCGGGCACCTTCAACACTGTTTTCTACTGCACCCTAATCACCAGACTCCATGACGATGGCATCGCAATAGGGCTCTGGACTGGATTCAGTCCTTCTTCACTGGTTGGTTCCAGTAAGTCAGACTACCATCGTTCCTTTCAGAACCCACGGAGATCATCTGTGGATTCCCCCAGAGCTCCTCCCTGAGCCCTACCCTTTTAAACATCCCCATGGCTGCCCTCTTAGCCATTGTCTGAAGCCACGGACTAAACATTGCCTCCTATGCCAACGACACCCAGCTGAACCTCTCCCTCACCAATGAACTCTCAACCTCCACAACCAGCTTCCACAGCGGAATGAAGGCTGTATACACAAGGATGAATGACAGCTGCCTCAAGCACAACTCGGACAGGACCAAAGTCCTTATTGTGGGACCCTTTGCTTCAGCATTGGATAACTCCTGGTGGTCAGCTGCTCTGGGTGCTCCACCCACCACGACGGACCATGCATGCAACCTTGGGGTCATACTGGACTCCTCGCTCATAATGGACCGCTAACTAAATGCAGTTTCCTCAGCCTGCTTCCACATGCTCTGCCTGCTCCAAAATACTTTTTTTTAGAGTTTTATATAGCTCTAACTCGAACCAAAGATATCAGGTATCAGAGCGCTTCACATGGTCACCAGTTTCGTTACAGATGGAATGATTAATTTTTGTTAGGCAAGGGGAGATTAAATGATTTTCCCAGAATCACAGGATGATTGTCATCCCTGCCGAGACTTGAACCTGGTTCCCCAGCTTCGAGGTCGACCACTCCAGCCGTATGGCTACAGCCTCTCCCCTTTCAAATGGATCCCCACGGAATCCGGAAGAACGGTCACCTAAGCACTCATTACCAGCAGACCCGACTTCAGCAATGCTCTCTACGCAGGTGCCGCACAGACCAAACTCAACAAACTACTGCACAACCAAAACACTTCCGCCAGACTGGTCCTCAACATCCCCGCCACAGCCACATCATGCAACACCTCCAACAACTCTACTTGTTAGCAGTCAACAAAAGAGTCAATTTCAAGCTTCCCACTCATGCCTAGAAAGCCCTGCACAACAAAGGACATGCATTCCTGAACCACTGCCTCACATTCCATGTACCCTTCACACAACTCCGATCCGCTCATCTCACCCTTGCCTCCATCCCCAAGATCCACAAGGCCAGAACTGGAGTATGCTCATTCTCCTATCTCGTCGCCATACCACGGAACACCCTGCCCTTCCAACTCAGGCAATCAGCTTCACAGACCCAGTTCAGGAAGGACTTCAAGGCCTGGCTCTTCGAATGATCTGCCACCCAGGCTGACCAGCAGCGACCCCCTCACACCCCCAGCACAATGAGACCCTCACATTTGAATTGCCGCACTTGACAAATGCTTGATTGATTGCTTGATTGATTAATATTCTTACAAACTTTTAAAAATAATTTTTACTTCATTGAAATTAATCCTGAAATATTGGATGTATTCTTTAGTCACGTAAACAGATGATAAATGCAATATATATATCATAGAATATGACGTTTTTGAAGCTTAATCCAACAGAGCAAGTGCTTTTCTATTAACCATTAGTATGGCATGAACTGATACGTGTAGTTGGTTACAAAACATGACAATCTAGACTTGTTTCCAGTATTAGGCTTACGGTCTAAATATTAGGAATCCCTGATGATTCTCCCCTTCGCATTATGCCTGCAAATTAATAACTCTTAAAGGGCTTCCCATTATGATTCACGTTATGATTCAAAACGTCGTTCAGTTTTTCAGTGCTTTTGAAGCTGCTGCAGTGCTGATCAAACTAATGGAATCCAGGATTGTGTTTTTTTTTTCATACCAGGGTTCCTGAGCCGGTATTGTTGTCAAATCGAGAGAACATAAAAGTGTCTGCATTGACAGTTCCTATATGCTCAAATTTTTACCCACTTTCGAAATGCGTATCTTTTTCACAAAGCAATTCACAGTGACAGAAACCACTAGCCAAGGATGTGTACTTGTTCTGTCTGCATCACTCAGTTTAAGAATTACATCTAGGCAAATAGTTCAACAGTCTAAGGGGCTGATTACGAGCCAAAAACACAGCATATAATTCTTGGGCCTATTAGGGTGGTGGGTGGACCTGAGTTCCCCCGCTATCCTCGTGGTGTTGGGACTGGACGCCAGACATGCGGCAGTCCTGCACTGCGAATTGGGATGCGACCCTGGCTGTCGCATTCCGCTATTTGACATCGCTGTGGGTGCTACTTACAACAGCACCCTCCGCAATGTCAAAATCGCATGCCTGGCATTTCCCTGCACCATGTGGCAGGCACCACGTGATGCCTGGCACGTGGTGCAGGGAACTACTGGGAGGTACCATGGGTACCCCCAGTGCACCCCTCACCCCCAGGGTCCCGCAACAGGCCTCCAAAGCCAATCCCTGCCAATCCTTCCGCCATGGAAGGGCCTATTTCAAACCCACATTATGTATGGATGGCGGTGCCTGCTAGACACCACCACCATATTTCTGGCCCAGCACCGCCTGGCCGGCAATCAAAACAATTGCTGAGTGGCGGAAAAGCGGCAGACGGACTTTGCACCTGCTGTGATCCCCCCGCCATCATAATATGGTGGGGGATATTTTCCCGTTACAATGGCGTAACGGTCGCCACCGCCGGCTAGGCGGTGACGATCGTTACTCCTGCGTAATGAGCCCCTCTGTTCAGCTAATTCTGCTAGACCTGATTCCAAGTGGGTTGGTTTTCCCACACCCATTTTTTTCCCATTGTAAGAGAGGCTGATTCAATTTTTCCAGATGGAAAGATCACGAGGCTTTGCCTGCAGCAGCAGTAAATCCTAATTCCTTGGGTTTTTGTGTGTTTATTTTACTTACATGGGAGAGTATGTTCCCATTATAGGGGGTTTAGCTTGCATTTACAGGAGCAGATTTACATCATAGTAAATGTAAAATTGCATGATATTTTGCAATGCCACTAATACCATAGAGCTCGTAATCAGCCCTTAAATGCCAAATATTAATGCACCCAAATGTCTTCTCAAGATATAACCTCTTGCACAGGAACTCTATATTAGTTCAGTTGGACGTGAACTACATCTTTATAAATATAGATGGATTTTGAAAACAGTGCTTAATTTGTAAATTATTAAGTGCCAGGGCTCTGACCAACAGGCCACTGCAGCTTGCACCACCCATCACCCTTGTCATCACTGCCAAAACAACTATTAATCATCTCGCTCACATGCAAATGCGACAGTTCAGATTATTCCAGGTCCCCAAAGCTAAAGGGATGGCTGGGGAGGTAGGTATTAGCAATGATATTGTATATTGTATTCCAAAATAACCATTGTTCTGCTCATCTCTAAGTTAGATGAGCAGCGCCACCATGTGGTAGACTTTTCTAATTAGGGTGTTGACAATTAGGTGTCAGTGCCGGGATCTAGTGATACCAAAATAATATTCAGAGTGGCAGTTCTGCCATCGATGTTACATAACACAAATCAACTAAGCAGGAGAGTGGTGAAGGTGTGGTATGTAGTAGCCAGCTGGTGTAAATTTTGGAGTAAACTGTCACAAATAAATTACTAAAGCATGGTGTGTTAGTGCACTGTCATTTAAAGACAGCACATTTTCTTTATAATGGCCTCTCAGTTTGCTAGTTAAACTATATAGCCCACAAACAACAATATGGGGAAATAAGGTTTCAGCATTTTTTTTATAAAATGATATTTTATATTATAATTTGCACATCATAAAGTAAAGGTCATGATTGTTTTGATCATATTAAGACTGTTTGATACTATCACACTTTAGAATTCCCCAAAAATAAATACCTCATTTGTGCTTTCTTAACGGCTGATATATTTGGAAATATTTGTGCAGTCCATTTGAAGGTATTTAAATATTGTTTGAGAAATACAAATGACAACATACAGCCTTTTATTTTACGCTCCTTGTACTCCAGCAAGATCGCCACATAGTTAATTAAAACAAATTCTCTCACTTTGTATTTCCAACCTCCATGTTCAATGCATAAGCAGCAATTTTTACGAATACTTTTGACCTCTGTCTTTGAACGCACAGCAAATCCAGCATTGGTATTTCTAGTTATTAAGACCCCCATAGCTGCCAAGGCTTCAGATTGCTATGAGTGACATTTTCATAATTTCAGTGTAATTATGAGTGACATTTCAACGACTATGAGTGACGCTTTCTTGCTAGCAAAATTAAGCAGTAAAAGACGAGGGACTCATTTAAATGTCAGAAATTAAATTTATTTGAGCATAGCTGCTAATGTTCCAGATTGCTTATGTGTGACATTTTCATATATTCGGTGGATTTACAAAAGACATTGAACAACTAAATGCACGACAGTAAGAGCTACACTTCTTGTGGCCAAATCATGCAAAGAAGTCCATGAAAACAGACACATTTCAGAAATCACAGTGATTTGAGCAATAAGAAAGGCGAACTCAGTAGCAGGTGCTTTTAAAGCAATTATTTATTTTCTAAATAATCAGCACCCTCCACCCCAACCTCAGCTTCAGGTAGGGCTGAACCACAAAAATCAAAGGGTTCTCTGTGACAAAAGCAGCAACCCACCAAGCTATCTACATATAACACAGTTCATTACAATACTATATGCTGTTAGACTTTCTTTGCAGTATGCATATAAACTCTCTGCTCTTCTTAATAGTTAGTGAAAACATCCATGAGACAAAACTCTGACAGCTGTCCAGCGGGGAAAAGGCTGCTGCTTGTAGTACCACTGTCTAGTAAGCATATTAAGCCCTTTGCCTAAACAAGAGGTTTTGATGATTTATTAGTGCAGACAAAACTTCGAGATGGCCTGCATTTACAGCACAAACAGACAACTTCAGTGTAACCATTTACAAAGTGCTATGCTGTGCTGGAGCCCCCCCCCCATTATCTTAATAACCATTTTAAATTTCATCAGCGAATTATTAAATTAATATCTGACTTACCTGGTGTGGTCTCTTGGTAGTCCGAATGATCCTCTGAGAGGAGCTGCCTGAGTGTCACAGTGGAGATCGTAAGCTTGTCTCTTCTTAAGAGAGTCAGACCGAGCCCTGCTGCACTGTATCCTCAATCTGTGCCACCTGCTCTCACTATGAGAATCACGGTTGCGTGGGGTCACTAGTTGGGCTCTGACTGGCTGGGCAGGGCACAGCAATAGTATGTGCCCAGGTCATGAGGAGGTGAACAGGTGATCGATTCTCGAACACCGGCTTCCTCCCTTAACTCTGGACCATGCAGCAGGGCGAGCAGAGAAACAGCAATTAATTCCTTGGTGCCATGGGCCCGGCTGGCAGGCAAGAAATAAGACATCCTTTCACACAGACTGGGACAGCCGAAGGAGGACCTGACAAGGCCCGGGAACATCTACTAAAAGTAGTTTTGGCGCTATTTTCTTTGGCATATGAAAGTCTTCGTTCCCCTGAGCAATTATTACATTTGGTAAGTATGTGCCTCTGCAGAGTTAGAGACGAGCAACAATAAGCTGCATCTCTCCAAAATCCTTTGTCCGCGCACCGGCTCTCCCCTCCCGTAAAGAGAGAAGCTGTCACACCAACCTTGAGGGGGGAATGAATGAATCCTCTTGGCTTCTTCTGTTCTTCTGCCCCCATGCTTACTGTACCGGCACGGCGTGACTCTCTATACCGGTGAAGATGGGCCCTCTCACCGCACTGCAGTCTCCTGAATGCAGCAGGACTCTCTCCCTCACCCAGTGCCCTCGAGTTGGCCCGCTGGCCGCACTCTTAACACCTTAGCTGCTTAGGCAATTCCCGCTGGGTGCTGAAATTTCCAAGATCCCATTCTACATGACGAGTTGACCTTGTCATGAGCACAGCTCCAGTGTGCCTCATGACGAGTTCACCTTGTCATTAGCATGGAAAAGGTTAATTAAAATTGCCGGCGGGCGGCAGTGCCATTATTAATTTAGTTCCTGGGCCTGTCCTGTCCTAGCGTGGGGACCTCTGCAGGGCAGGACAGGTCTGAGGAGGTGCGAACAGCAGTGTGGTGTGAGCGAGCTTGGCCAGGCCCGTAAAACAATCACACTGCACAAGATGAGGACAAGCCAGTTAGCAGTAGAGGCCTCAATAACTTCACGTGATGTTAGCAGGACGTGTGATGTCACATCCTTGCGCTACGGCCAGTCTGAGACTGTCACTCAGCCCCTTGGCGCCACGGAAATCAAACGGATACATTTGTAGCTGCACTGACTGACTGCCACTGTGAGGCTAAGAGCGCCTGCTCAGCTGCTAGAACTGCCCGAAGCCTGTGGGAGCAGCCAGCCAGGCACTGCAGCACACACCTACTACTGTTTGTAGTATGCTTTGTGTGACAGCTAAGACTACAGCATTATGCGTGACAATGCATTTCAGTGCGGTGATGCGGAGCACCACACTGAAATGCGTTAGTGTCACACATGATGCGTGATACTTGGCAGGACTGGACCCCCCCATCATTCATACTTCCAACACCTATGAATAGACTTTAACATGTTGTATTTCTGGGAACTATGGTAATGTATGACTTGGATTCTTGCACCAAACATATGAACAAAACACCAATTGACCCGTACAAAAGAATGGCCAAAGATGTAAGAGTTTTCATAAAACATTCCCCAGAAATGTACAGGTTCAGACAGATTAAAGGCCTCTTGCAGTACACATTGTCCTCCTAATGAAAGCAAGATGTGAGCTTAGAATAGATGAAAATTAGATGGAAACACAGCTACTTATAATGAGGGGTGCCGCTCGCAGCAGTGTTTGGACGTTGGTTTCTGCCTTTGCCTGGGATCACTGATACCGTGGGACTGCGAGGACCAGCAGCCCCGGTACACAGCTGGGTCCTCTTCCCGCCTACTTGCCGCATTTAACTGCTCGCAGCCCCCGCTTCGCAGGAGCCGCTCGGAGCAGTGTTTGGACTGTGGTTTCTGCCTTTGCCTGGGATCACTGATACCGCGGGACTGCGAGGATCAGCAGCCCCAGTATTCACCACAGCTGGGTCCTCTTCCCGCCTACTTGCCGCATTTAACTGCTCGCGGCCCCCGCTTTGTGGGAGCCGCTCGCAGCAGTGTTTGGACGTTGGTTTCTGCCTTTGCCTGGGATCACTGATACCGCAGGACTACGAGGACCAGCAGCCCCGGTATTCACCACAGCTGGATCCTCTTCCCGCCTACTTGCTGTATATAACCACGCCCGTCCCCCGCTTCACGGAATGCGCGCGGGCGCGCGCCGGGTGAAGCAGGGGCCAAGGGTGGGCCCTTTTAAGCCCGTTGTAGCCCGGAGGAGACCGGACCGGGCCACCTCTCTCAAACAACTTGCCTCTTCCGTCCCAATTCGGTATACTGTAAGTATCTGTCTGCATTACATCGTATTATATCAACTTGTAACATGGAAATGGCGGTGCGTGAAAGTAGGAGTAAGGCATTGACTTCGGGTGGTTACGTTACAGGAACTTTGGACAATTTTATTATTAGAGCAAACTCAGTATTGGATAATGAAATAATTATGATGGAGCGGCGGCTCTCTCAAAACATAGCCCTTGCAAAAAGATCCTCGCTGGGACACTTCGCGAATGCTCGTACACCAGAGCACACACTTCGAGTCTCTGCCACTGAAGGTCCAGTGACTGCATCTAGCAGCAGTATTACACAGGATCTGAGAATACAATCTCCAACTGGTGAGTCCCAGTTATCACCAGTAGCAGAGGCCGCACCATTAATAACCCCTGATGATAATTTGGTAGTTGCCAGCCCAGAAGGGCCTACCACCCGGCAGCTACGTGGGAAACAAGAAGGGGCCATACCCAAAAGGAAGCGAGGTGCTGCAGTCTCAGGTGGCAGGAAGCCCAAACTCGCAAAGCGCTCTAATAATAGTGATCCTACCATTCTGAGCCAGGATCCAGAGGCCCCAAAGGTTCCGGATAGCAGGCCTTCACCGCCTTTAACCGTAACCATCCCAGAATGGGCAAACCCACCTCCCACAATAGCCACAACAGAAGACCTGCTTATGATAAAATTGGGCGTTCTCCTACAGTCAATAATACAACCACTTGAAAGGAGACTCTTACTGATAGAGCTAAGGCTGTCAAAAATCAAAAAAGCTACTTCGTTGACCATGGATTGTCAAAAGACTAACAAGGGGACTCTGGCCCAAGTGCAAGTTAAAAATGGACAGGGGGGATTATTGACTCAAAATTCTGTATTACCATCTAATTCACCTACTATACCTGCGAATAGACCAATCCGGGAATTATCTGTTGATTCTCCGGATAATGTTTTGACAAAGGGAAATAAGGAGAAGTCTAATGTGGCAAATCAATACAAACAGGAAAGTGGTCCAATCAAGATTACTAGAATTGATTTGCCCCCACAATCAAGCCCGTATGTAGTGGTCTTAGCTGGGGTCCCTGAACAAAGCAACACTAGCGAGGAATCTCACATGTCCCTAAAAAATAAAGTCACAGATTGGCTTAATAAGAATACACCTCTCCCGGCACATACTAGCAGTGAAATTTTGATGGTGCGTAGGGTGTCTTGGGTGGGTCATAGGCCAAAGCATGTCAGGGGTGACTGTGTTCTGGTTAACTTTAGGGACACATGGACTGTAGCCCACATATGTGAGTGGAGGCAGCATAATCCAGGACAGCCATACAATCTCTCCCACTGTCATACATTTATCCACCTGGTCCTCCGTGTCGGAGATCAGACACGGAACCAGAGTGGAAGCTAGTGGGGCCCCGGGGAGTGGCAAGGGTAAACAAAGACAGGTATGCACAACCCTTTGTACCCTTTAACATCTGTACCCAAAATAGATATAGCTGCCTGGATATGGCAGATTGACTGCAGCACAATCGTGGGGGTATATTAGGGGCACAGCAGAAGAAAGTAAGGGTGAATCGAGTAAATGAATTGAGAGGAAGATCTATACCCACTACAGGAGATGAGACTGTAGGTAGCAGTCAGGAACTATAATGTCCCCAGCCACTCTAGTTAATTTGGAATTGCCTATTATAGGCACCAACGAACCAGCAGCAAGTGCAAATGATGCAGGTAACACATTGGACCCACTGCCAGTTGGTACAAGAACAGTAGAAGCAGGTCCCAGGGGATTGGTGGGTAGTATTAACTTGGGTTTCAAGCTAGATACACACAAGATAGTGTCATGGAATGTTGCAGGTCTCCCCAACAAAATGACATGTCCCCTGACTGGGGATCTTTTGTGAACAAAACTGATGTGTGCCTCTTCCAAGAGACCTGGGCCCGAGAAGAACAACTACGTGGGGGCTATGTCTCATTCCACGTCCCGGCCTATGGGGCGGGAGAGGCCGCCCTTCAGGCGGTCTTACCATTTGGGTTGGCTCCCATTTGGGATGTATGGCTAAGACACTGACTACCTATTCTGAAGATGTCCAAAGGGTAGTTCTTGCATGGCCCAATGCTTTCAAGCTCGCCCTCATTAATGTCTATTCTCGCCCTGTTAGCATAGCCAGTGAATCAAGGACTATCGAGGAGTTGTCACACTTTTTGCATACCATCCTGAGCAACATTCATCTTCTGGAAGGGGGTGATCTGAATTGCCATTTTGAGCCTCTAGCGGGCATGAAGGTTGGTGCCTTAATGGCTGAGGATGACTACTGGTCGATACCACCAACCCAGGCTCCATTTCCAAGGGCATGGTCTCCTCAAACGCTCAAACCTCTTAGGTTTTGGTGCAGGCTCTGGGTAACACCGGAGCTGTCAAACTACAGGCTGGAACTTAAAGAAATACTTACCTTTTCTAGGGCAGGGAAAATTCCTTGGCGTATGTTTATAAAGAATGAATGTGTAAGGCTATGAGTAGCTGTCCTATGGTCAGATCCCGAGAGGGGTTGTAAAATGGTTACACACAAGTCACTTACGAGGACATTCGTTGACAGTAAACTTACTGCTGCTCTGTCCAATCCCCATGCTGGCATTTTTACCGATTCTTTTTTAACAATCAAAGATTGTTATTACTTTGAATATTTCATGGATGACATCTATCCTATTTTAGAGAGGAAACTGTATGTACAGTGGAGATATGGTACTCTACCTTTGAGAGCCTTTACTAGCAGATGGTCCTCCGCTGCTCTGAAAAATTGTCCTCGGTGTAACTGTGACATGGAAAATGAACTCCACGTTCTCTTCTTTTGTCCAGCACACTCCACGGCCTAGGATGTTCTGGCTCGTATCCTTGTGCAAGAACTTGGGCTTTGTACAGTGCATGTATGCTTTTAGAGTACTAAAAACAGAGACCAGCAGACCCATTGTATTTGCTGTTTCCCAATTTCTGGCAGCTATGTGGTACAAGCGAAGGAGCTTAATTGCCAGTTTATGATTATTGAGCATTAGCGATCTGTAAGACATTGTTTTCTTTTGAACTCTTGTAAACTTTTTATTCCACGGTTTTACATCAAATCATTTTACTGTTTTAATCTGACAGTGGTCTATAGTAATGGTTTTAATTCACCATGTTTTGATAAAATGAATTGTATTGCCATCCATGCATTTTGCTTTGTACATGCGCTTGTCTTCTTTTATGGCAAATACCGAAATAAAGATTTCTAAAGTAAAGTAAGTATAACGAGTAAATATGAATTAACTAAGAACCTAAAATATATTGAAAACCAGGAGTAAATAGTCAAGTGTCCAAAGAAAGATAATTTGGAGTTGTTTGTGATGGATTGCAATAAATGGCAATTATATCTGAGGCTAGACAAAGTCAAAAAATCTTTTAAATTCTTTATTTGCCTTTTCAAGACCCAGAGGGCAAGGCCTTGAGTAGGTGTGGTTGGCCTGAAGCAGTGGGCCATGCCTGATGAGAAAGTGTAATGTGTGATGGTGGCTTTAGTTTCACAAGTAGTGGTTGATCATAAACAATGTCCATTGTAGAGTTCAGATTAATAGATCATCTCGGTGGGAGCACTCAGTGAGGAAGACTAAGACTGAGGAAAAATCTCCAGACAGCAAAACGCGCATCTGGAGTTTGAGTAGGACCGTTGTGATTCGCTGTTACTGTGTTTCTTAGTTTTCAGACCCCTTTGTCAAAGCGCCGGGACACCCCTTTGGGTAGCCGTGCGCTCTAAAAGAGTGGTATAACATAACATAACATAACAATTGAAATAAACGTTGACTGCATCTATATGATGGGGTTATTCTGTGGGGTTCTCTATTAGAATCGCTCACATTGTAGATTCCTTCAGTGAGTGTTTGGTAATCTTCCCACAATTATAGATTTTACTGGCAGTCACTCATAGTGAACTTTTAATAACCAATGAAAATGCTAGTGATACCAAAGGCCAACCAAGAGTAACGTAACTTCCTGCAGCACCTTTGCAAACTCTCTGCACGATCAGTGAAGGTTCGTTTGACTTTAGATATGCACAGCTCAAAAAGGACGGGACTTCAACTTTCGAATTTTTTAGACTCTGCAGCCAGATGATAGAGCTAAGTGTGATAAATTAATGATAATTAGTTGCAAAGGATTTGAGTCTTCCACTTGGAAAAAAACTGCAACTTCCTTCTACTATAGCATTCTCATATGATATTGCGGTAGAGAAACTTCAAGGTCTACTCAAGGGTAGTGGGGTGGGCTAGTCCTTAGGCCTGCAACAAACCACATCCAATAAATCATGGTACAGTCAGTACTTTCCCTTCTAAAGAGAAGTACTTTTTTCGCATTTAATGCTACACATTAATTCATAAATATGTGCAAGTTGGCAGGTGAGACTGTTATGGTTGCAGCCTCTAATAGTAGACAACCCAGAAAGCCCTGAATTCTAAACTCCAATATACTAGGCGATATGCTTTACACAAGAGGAAGGTGTGTAGTCATTGAAGATGAGACCTGCTGACATTATCAGGTCTTCATAAAAACAACACTAGCAAAAATGTGTCATAAATCCCAATGCAAAAGGCATCAAAACCTCTCATATTGTACCATCTTACGATGATATTCAATTAAGTATGTAAAGGTTCATTGTTCACTTGATCATTGCCAATAACGCATTTTAATATTCAACACACATAATGCATGAGCTGCTGCATCCCACAATCAAGCTCTTATGGGGCGCTCTATCACCAAATCTGGTAGGGCTAGTGGCACCCCTTGACGCCAAAAAAGGGGTTTCTTTTCTTCTTTTTCCCCTAACAAGTGTCTAACCCAAATCAAGCAGCTACAACTGCAAACGTTGGGTTGCTCCATGTGGATGGACTATGATCCTCCAGGCTCTTCAGTGGCAATGAGAAGAATGATTAATCTCCTTCAGTGGACTAGAACAAAGTGCCTAAACAAACAGAGTTATGTTTGACCCCTTGTGGGCACTTTTTCATGAGGAATATCATATTTGGATCCTGGTTGCATGAAACAGCCACCAGGATGGTTTATTTCAGGCCCCCTCTTCACTAAAAGTTTGCAAACCCTTTTAAGATCTAAATTTGTCTCTAGACTCTAGCCCCTCCAATCCAGTAATGTACCCTCACAGCCTATTCTCTCTGACCCTACAGCCTCATTTGAATACTTGCATGAAACCTGTGTGTCAGCAGGGGTCAGAAGCCCTTGCAATTCCAAGATCATACTCATGCAAGACCTGCCCAAGGAAGGTCATGGAGAGCCTCCAAGATCCCTCAAAAGGTCCATTCCTCTTCTGTCCCTAAATGGCATAGAAGAGCTAGCACCACCGGCCCTGGAGAAAGAAATCTGAGTCCCTGGGTGCCAGCTGAAATCAAAAAAGTCCATTAGTTTATTTCTGCAATAGGGACTGTTAGACCTGTCAGCCTTAGGGTGATCTTCTTCCAAATGTTTTGCCTTTTCCTTTCACTTTTATGCTGAAACTAATTTTTGTTGGGTCTAAGACACTGTGTACTTTAACATTGCTAAGCAGTGCCAAAATACTTGTGATCTGTCTTCTTAACATGATAATATTGGCTTACACCTAATTGGCATATTTAATGTACTTATAAGTCTCTTGTACAGTGTTGTACAATACCCAGGGCCAGTCAATTAAATGCTACTAGCGAGCTTGCAGCTCTTTTTGCACTACTCACTTAAGCAGCCCCTTAAAACACATCTCGGGTTTACCGTTGCAGCCTGAATACAGTTTTAACACCTTGCCTGCGGGGCTAATTCCCCTGCTGTGCTGGGGGGAGGGGGCGCACGCAGCGTCCTGGTGCTCGTGACAAGCTCAGCTCGTCATGAGCCACAGTGGGGTTATTTTAGTGGACATTTCAAGTGATTTAAATTTTTTGCAAAAGTTTACAAAATTATGTCACTCAATAGACTACTGATTTCAATAGTGTGTTCTTGTTGAGATATCTATCCACAAGTCATTACTTGCACTATCTGGAAACAACCAAACTACACTTTTAAAAAGTGAGTTTATAGCCAATATAGCCAATCTCTTCCCAACTCACTAAAAAATTATCTCTCCGGTAGATAAAAAGGAATAAAAAAAATGCTCCCTAGATTTTGATGTTGAGCTCATCAGTTATCAGTTAAACGAAAACTCCTTATACCTCTTATGTCAGATTTGGCAGATATGTTACCTTTCTCTTACACTAAATTTATCAAACATAGAGTTTGTGCAAAATATGACTGATATTTATTATATGTGATGTAGAGAAAGATGGTTATGCTTCTGCAAAGGTTTGTGAATTTGTGAGGTTCTTTTTGCCTCTATAAAATCTGTCTCATGCCAAATTGGCCACACTATTGTTAATTGTCATGACACACCATCAACTCGAATCCGTTGCTTCTCTATTAAACTATGCCTGTAGGATTGACAGGAAATTGAAACTCTTCTAGTTTGGCACTTTTGAGTAGTACCATCATGCAAATGTGACTATTGGGACGCGATTCCTGGTGTTGGGCCCACGTACTTGCCTTTGGTCTTGCTCCTTGCCCTGAGCTACTCTGCATTTGCTGCCACTTGCTGTCAAACAGTAAGCGTGGGCGTAAAATCCGTTTCGCGGGCGAATTTGCGGATTTTTGATGATTTCGCAATCCGCGAATCGCGCGAAATTACCCAATAATTCGCAAATTCGCAAGCTACGAATTATTTTTCTTGGTCACACTTGAAAAATACAATATCGCGCGCGCGGCGTTGATTCTGAGCCTGCCGAGTTGTTTTTCTCCCGGTTTTGCGTGTGCTGCACCATTTTCGGTCTTGCTGCGTGATCGCGCGAGAGTTTTTCGAACGCAATTACGTCATCGCGGCTTGTCATCTTGCACGGCGAGAGTTTGACAATGCGAGTACGTCATAAATGCCCACGACGGCGCGCAGCTGACTTCCGGCGGGAGGTTTGAACAGCTCGCGTTTGCGAAATTGCAAAAATTGCAATTCTGCACAACAAATCCACCGCAGGAAGCATACACCTTGTGAAAATGATGATTTTGATCAGAATAACTCCTCAGATTGACATTTGGCTGCACTTTTTTGTGCAGGAGTCCATTTTTTGGGGTGGAGTGGGAGGAAGGAAGTGCCTCAGAGTCTCCAATTTCCTGTTCCTGTCCAGCAGGCTCCTCCCAGTGCTTTGTCCATGTACTGGACACTTTTCATTTGGCTGTTGAGCTGGAAGGATTACTTTTTCTTGCTGCTGGTGTATTTTTGTATTTGAGGACTTTTTGGACTTTGGAGTTTGGATCACTTTTGGACTTGAGATTTTACAAGTAAGTTGGTGTTGTTTGTTTGGGGCATTGCAGTTGAGGCAACTCCAGTTCTAAAACTTTTTTCACAACTTTAACAAAATATATATTGTGGTGGTAGCTAGCCACAGTATCCAGTAGGCCCAGGGTTAGTCATGGGTGCATGATACAACTGTTTCTCTGATTTTTTTTAACTTAATTCTCATTTATGTCATGGAATTTTAGCTCACTGTTATAAGTTTTTAATCTTTATATTTTGGGGTGCCTGTAAAGCCTCACTAGCCAGTAGGCCCAGGGGTAGTGAGTGGTGCATGGGCCTAGTCTTTCTGTGGGGTGTCTTGAATTTAAACATCATTGAGGGCATGGATGGCATGGGATTGTGGTGATTTTATGTGATTTTCGATTTTTGGGGGTGTTGTTGGGGATTGGGCATGTGGGTGGGGGCCATTTTGAGTGCTGGTACAGGCAGGGCCTGGCCATGTGCTGGGGGGCAAGGGGTCATTTTGAAGGCAGGCAGTGTTCTCAGGCCTGCACCCATTTTGCCTAGCTTTCATCCATTATGCCCAGGGGTACTCAGTGGTGCATGGGCCTAGTCTTTCTGTGGGGAGTCTTGAATTTAAACATCATTGAGGGCATGGACGGCATGGGATTGTGGTGATTTGTATGTGCTTTTCGATTTTTGGGGGTGTTGTTGGGGACTGGGCATGTGGGTGGGGGCCATTTTGAGTGCTAGTACAGGCAAGGCCTTGCCATGTGCTGGGGGGTAAGGGGCCATTTTGAAGGCAGGCAGTGTTCTCAGGCCTGCACCCATTTTGCCTAGCTTTCATCCATTATGCCCAGGGGTAGTGAGTGGTGCATGGGCCTAGTCTTTCTGTGGGGTGTCTGGAATTTAAACATCATTGAGGGCATGGATGGCATGGGATTGTGGTGATTTGTATGTGTTTTTCGATTTTTGGGGGTGTTGTTGGGGACTGGGCATTTGGGTGGGGGGCATTTTGAGTGCTGGTACAGGCAGGGCCTGGCCATGTGCTGGGGGGCAAGGGGCCATTTTGAAGGCAGGCAGTGTTCTCAGGCCTGCACCAATTTTGCCTAGCTTTCATCCATTATGCCCAGGGGTAGTGAGTGGTGCATGGGCCTAGTCTTTCTGAGGGGTGTCTTGAATTTAAACATCATTGAGGGCATGGATGGCATGGGATTGTGGTGATTTTTATGTGTTTTTCGATTTTTGGGGGTGTTGTTGGTGACTGGGCATGTGAGTGGGGGCCATTTTGAGTGCTGGTACAGGCAGGGCCTGCCATGTGCTGTGGGGCAAGGGGCCATTTTGAAGGCAGGCAGTGTTCTCAGGCCTGCACCCATTTTGCCTAGCTTTCATCCATTGTCACGCATGGGAGGCAGATCCTTCGCCTATCTTGGCCCCTCCCTGTGGAACTCCATGCCACAAGTTCTGCGCTCAGAGGCCAACTACACCAGTTTTAGGAAAGCCATAAAAACCTGGCTGTTTAACATCTAAGTCAGCTGTCCAAACTCACTTTACTGAATCACAAGCGCCGGGAAACCCTTTGTTGGGTAGCTGTTTGCGCTATACAAACTAAATAAATAAATAAATAAAATTATGCCCAGGGGTAGTGAGTGGTGCATGGGCCTAGTCTTTCTGTGGGGTGTCTTGAATTTAAACATCATTGAGGGCATGGATGGCATGGGATTGTGGTGATTTTTATGTGTTTTTCGATTTTTGGGGGTGTTGTTGGGGACTGGGCATGTGGGTGGGGGCCATTTTGAGTGCTGGTACAGGCAGGGCCTGGCCATGTGCTGGGGGCAAGGGGCCATTTTGAAGGCAGGCAGTGTTCTCAGGCCTGCACCCATTTTGCCTAGCTTTCATCCATTATGCCCAGGGGTAGTGAGTGGTGCATGGGCCTAGTCTTTCGGTGGGGTGTCTGGAATATAAACATCATTGAGGGCATGGATGGCATGTGATTGTGGTGATTTTTATATGGTTTTCAACTTTTTGGGGTGTATAACTGAAGTTCCTCTGTCTTCCATTGCTTTTAGGTGCACAAGAGAACCACCAGTGCCAGGAAGAAGTCCTGCAGCGGTGTGTGCAGCACAACGTCACGCGACATCACTTGTGGCCACAGACAAGACAACTCTGCAACTCGTGCAACTGCGGCCTGCTGTTCTGACATCTGAAGAAGATGTGCCCAAAGAAAGGTGTCCGTAGCGCCTCAGCGAAGAAAGTTGCCAGTGCCACTGCCAGTAAGAAGGAGCAGAAGAAGCAAGTGGCACCACCTCCCAAGGAGACGGGTGTGCCCACCGACACCTTTTTGGGAAAAAAACTACGCCTGCAGCAGCAGCGGTGTCTGCCGGGGACCAAGCTGGAAGCAGCACCTCCGCCTCATTGGGGTCAGTGTCACCACGCCAAGTTAGGTCCAAGACCATGAGTGCTGCTGCGGCAGCCACTTTGGTTGTTCAATCACCATCGATCAGTGATATTGGCTCATCACAAGAAAGTACCATCCAATCAACGCCGGGTGTAACTCAGCTGGCGAGTGTTCAACAATGAACATACATAATTCAACTCCCGTTGGGGAAGAGAGAGGGGGGTCTCAGGGAGAATATTTAAAGACCTAGTCAGTATCAATCCCCAATTCTATTTGTAAACAACACAAGACAAACTGGTGGTCTAGGAGGAAAAGAGGAAAAGATGAAAAAGCAGAGGTCACAGAACACAAATAGTAACAAATCATATATTTATATGACAGCTAAATCGTAGTGTAATGATCCTGACATAAGGACAACTTCATGACGGAAGAAACCCTGAGGAGGAGAAACAGAAAGTGCCCTTAGTGCCCAGTGTCATCATTTGGAACTCCAAAGGTGCCCCTGTCACCTCAGCTCTTCTGGCAACAAGCCAAACGCTAGTGGACTAGGTGTGATGTGAGACCAATGATAAACAAATGACAGGCTGAGTATCTCAAAAAAGTTTACTGACCAGACTAGTCAACAGAAGCAGTGCAAAGATAGAATAGTGAATAAAAGTGAATTAAAAAAGTACAACAGTAGTCCAGAATAAATTTATTAGGGACCCCTGGTGAGCTTGTTAAAAAACACAGTGTCGGTTTTGAATTTATCTACTGAGAAAATGGTCTACTAGTTTCAGCCGTGTTGGGCATAAGAACCCCGGCATTCTTCAGGACCCAGTTAGAAAAGCTACTGCATTCAAGCTCAAGTTTTAAACAGTGAAAACAAAACAACACAAGAATCACAATGTAATTACAAGTGATCAGTCACAATACCTCTACACCGGATGGTTTATTCATACCTGTAGATCTAAAACAAACATCAAACCTACAGGAAAGGCACTTGTATGCCATGTCAACTGCTCACTCTCAATATGTTCTGTGATCACAAATTACCATATAAAGAATAATGTTTAAAATAGTTGTTCACTCACCTAGGCCACTGGCCACTGGCCACTAAGGGCAGTTGATGGAAATCCTCCACTTTCTGTTTCCCCTCCTCAGGGTTTCTTCTGTCATGAAGTTGTCCTTATGTCAGGATCATTACACTACGATTTAGCTGTCATATAAATATATGATTTGTTACTATTTGTGTTCTGTGACCTCTGCTTTTTCCTCTTTTCCTGCTAGACCACCAGTTTTTCTTGTGTTGTTTACAAATAGAATTGGGGATTGATACTGGCTAGGTCTTTTGCAATTGCCGCCCTAAGTGCGCTGGGGATGCCCAGACGTGGGTCCCAGGCACTCCACACCACTTGGAGTCAAGCTAGCCGGGCTGAAGAGAGGTGTTACCTCGAAACCGGTCCGGTCCTCGGATGCTTGATTCCGTTCTGGGAAGGACATGGCTTTTGTAGTTCGGACTGGACTGTTCCCATGGGGCAACAGGGTCAGAGCTGATTTGCATATCGCCATTGTCTAACCCAGGGTGGTGTGGAGTGCAAAAAAACGATGGATTTGGGCCCAGATCTTTTGACTGGGGGAGTGTGTGACATTGATCCACATTCAGTCCATCACTTGTTGTTTTTGCAATTGCCGCCCTAAGTGCACTGGGGATGCCCAGACGTGGGTCCCAGGCACTCCACACCACTCGGAGTCAAGCTAGCCGGGCTGAAGAGAGGTGTTACCTCGAAACCGGTCCGGTCCTCGGATGCTTGATTCCGTTCTGGGAAGGACATGGCTTTTGTAGTTCGGACTGGACTGTTCCCATGGGGCAACAGGGTCAGAGCTGATTTGCATATCGCCATTGTCTAACCCAGGGTGGTGTGGAGTGCAAAAAAACGATGGATTTGGGCCCAGATCTTTTGACTGGGGGAGTGTGTGACATTGATCCACATTCAGTCCATCACTTGTTGTTTTTGCAATTGCCGCCCTAAGTGCGCTGGGGATGCCCAGACGTGGGTCCCAGGCACTCCACACCACTTGGAGTCAAGCTAGCCGGGCTGAAGAGAGGTGTTACCTCGAAACCGGTCCGGTCCTCGGATGCTTGATTCCGTTCTGGGAAGGACATGGCTTTTGTAGTTCGGACTGGACTGTTCCCATGGGGCAACAGGGTCAGAGCTGATTTGCATATCGCCATTGTCTAACCCAGGGTGGTGTGGAGTGCAAAAAAACGATGGATTTGGGCCCAGATCTTTTGACTGGGGGAGTGTGTGACATTGATCCACATTCAGTCCATCACTTGTTGTTTTTGCAATTGCCGCCCTAAGTGCGCTGGGGATGCCCAGACGTGGGTCCCAGGCACTCCACACCACTTGGAGTCAAGCTAGCCGGGCTGAAGAGAGGTGTTACCTCGAAACCGGTCCGGTCCTCGGATGCTTGATTCCGTTCTGGGAAGGACATGGCTTTTGTAGTTCGGACTGGACTGTTCCCATGGGGCAACAGGGTCAGAGCTGATTTGCATATCGCCATTGTCTAACCCAGGGTGGTGTGGAGTGCAAAAAAACGATGGATTTGGGCCCAGATCTTTTGACTGGGGGAGTGTGTGACATTGATCCACATTCAGTCCATCACTTGTTGTTTTTGCAATTGCCGCCCTAAGTGCGCTGGGGATGCCCAGACGTGGGTCCCAGGCGCTCCACACCACTTGGACTCAAGCTAGCCGGGCTGAAGAGAGGTGTTACCTCGAAACCGGTCCGGTCCTCGGATGCTTGATTCCGTTCTGGGAAGGACATGGCTTTTGTAGTTCGGACTGGACTGTTCCCATGGGGCAACAGGGTCAGAGCTGATTTGCATATCGCCATTGTCTAACCCAGGGTGGTGTGGAGTGCAAAAAAACGATGGATTTGGGCCCAGATCTTTTGACTGGGGGAGTGTGTGACATTGATCCACATTCAGTCCATCACTTGTTGTTTTTGCAATTGCCGCCCTAAGTGCGCTGGGGATGCCCAGACGTGGGTCCCAGGCACTCCACACCACTTGGAGTCAAGCTAGCCGGGCTGAAGAGAGGTGTTACCTCGAAACCGGTCCGGTCCTCGGATGCTTGATTCCGTTCTGGGAAGGACATGGCTTTTGTAGTTCGGACTGGACTGTTCCCATGGGGCAACAGGGTCAGAGCTGATTTGCATATCGCCATTGTCTAACCCAGGGTGGTGTGGAGTGCAAAAAAACGATGGATTTGGGCCCAGATCTTTTGACTGGGGGAGTGTGTGACATTGATCCACATTCAGTCCATCACTTGTTGTTTTTGCAATTGCCGCCCTAAGTGCGCTGGGGATGCCCAGACGTGGGTCCCAGGCACTCCACACCACTTGGAGTCAAGCTAGCCGGGCTGAAGAGAGGTGTTACCTCGAAACCGGTCCGGTCCTCGGATGCTTGATTCCGTTCTGGGAAGGACATGGCTTTTGTAGTTCGGACTGGACTGTTCCCATGGGGCAACAGGGTCAGAGCTGATTTGCATATCGCCATTGTCTAACCCAGGGTGGTGTGGAGTGCAAAAAAACGATGGATTTGGGCCCAGATCTTTTGACTGGGGGAGTGTGTGACATTGATCCACATTCAGTCCATCACTTGTTGTTTTTGCAATTGCCGCCCTAAGTGCGCTGGGGATGCCCAGACGTGGGTCCCAGGCACTCCACACCACTTGGAGTCAAGCTAGCCGGGCTGAAGAGAGGTGTTACCTCGAAACCGGTCCGGTCCTCGGATGCTTGATTCCGTTCTGGGAAGGACATGGCTTTTGTAGTTCGGACTGGACTGTTCCCATGGGGCAACAGGGTCAGAGCTGATTTGCATATCGCCATTGTCTAACCCAGGGTGGTGTGGAGTGCAAAAAAACGATGGATTTGGGCCCAGATCTTTTGACTGGGGGAGTGTGTGACATTGATCCACATTCAGTCCATCACTTGTTGTTTTTGCAATTGCCGCCCTAAGTGCGCTGGGGATGCCCAGACGTGGGTCCCAGGCACTCCACACCACTTGGAGTCAAGCTAGCCGGGCTGAAGAGAGGTGTTACCTCGAAACCGGTCCGGTCCTCGGATGCTTGATTCCGTTCTGGGAAGGACATGGCTTTTGTAGTTCGGACTGGACTGTTCCCATGGGGCAACAGGGTCAGAGCTGATTTGCATATCGCCATTGTCTAACCCAGGGTGGTGTGGAGTGCAAAAAAACGATGGATTTGGGCCCAGATCTTTTGACTGGGGGAGTGTGTGACATTGATCCACATTCAGTCCATCACTTGTTGTTTTTGCAATTGCCGCCCTAAGTGCGCTGGGGATGCCCAGACGTGGGTCCCAGGCACTCCACACCACTTGGAGTCAAGCTAGCCGGGCTGAAGAGAGGTGTTACCTCGAAACCGGTCCGGTCCTCGGATGCTTGATTCACATTGTAGATTCCTTCAGTGAGTGTTTGGTAATCTTCCCACAATTATAGATTTTACTGGCAGTCACTCATAGTGAACTTTTAATAACCAATGAAAATGCTAGTGATACCAAAGGCCAACCAAGAGTAACGTAACTTCCTGCAGCACCTTTGCAAACTCTCTGCACGATCAGTGAAGGTTCGTTTGACTTTAGATATGCACAGCTCAAAAAGGACGGGACTTCAACTTTCGAATTTTTTAGACTCTGCAGCCAGATGATAGAGCTAAGTGTGATAAATTAATGATAATTAGTTGCAAAGGATTTGAGTCTTCCACTTGGAAAAAAACTGCAACTTCCTTCTACTATAGCATTCTCATATGATATTGCGGTAGAGAAACTTCAAGGTCTACTCAAGGGTAGTGGGGTGGGCTAGTCCTTAGGCCTGCAACAAACAACATCCAATAAATCATGGTACAGTCAGTACTTTCCCTTCTAAAGAGAAGTACTTTTTTTGCATTTAATGCTACACATTAATTCATAAATATGTGCAAGTTGGCAGGTGGGACTGTTATGGTTGCAGCCTCTAATAGTAGACAACCCAGAAAGCCCTGAATTCTAAACTCCAATATACTAGGCGATATGCTTTACACAAGAGGAAGGTGTGTAGTCATTGAAGATGAGACCTGCTGACATTATCAGGTCTTCATAAAAACAACACTAGCAAAAATGTGTCATAAATCCCAATGCAAAAGGCATCAAAACCTCTCATATTGTACCATCTTACGATGATATTCAATTAAGTATGTAAAGGTTCATTGTTCACTTGATCATTGCCAATAACGCATTTTAATATTCAACACACATAATGCATGAGCTGCTGCATCCCACAATCAAGCTCTTATGGGGCGCTCTATCACCAAATCTGGTAGGGCTAGTGGCACCCCTTGACGCCAAAAAAGGGGTTTCTTTTCTTCTTTTTCCCCTAACAAGTGTCTGACCCAAATCAAGCAGCTACAACTGCAAACGTTGGGTTGCTCCATGTGGATGGACTATGATCCTCCAGGCTCTTCAGTGGCAATGAGAAGAATGATTAATCTCCTTCAGTGGACTAGAACAAAGTGCCTAAACAAACAGAGTTATGTTTGACCCCTTGTGGGCTCTTTTTCATGAGGAATATCATATTTGGATCCTGGTTGCATGAAACAGCCACCAGGATGGTTTATTTCAGGCCCCCTCTTCACTAAAAGTTTGCAAACCCTTTTAAGATCTAAATTTGTCTCTAGACTCTAGCCCCTCCAATCCAGTAATGTACCCTCACAGCCTATTCTCTCTGACCCTACAGCCTCATTTGAATACTTGCATGAAACCTGTGTGTCAGCAGGGGTCAGAAGCCCTTGCAATTCCAAGATCATACTCATGCAAGACCTGCCCAAGGAAGGTCATGGAGAGCCTCCAAGATCCCTCAAAAGGTCCATTCCTCTTCTGTCCCTAAATGGCATAGAAGAGCTAGCACCACCGGCCCTGGAGAAAGAAATCTGAGTCCCTGGGTGCCAGCTGAAATCAAAAAAGTCCATTAGTTTATTTCTGCAATAGGGACTGTTAGACCTGTCAGCCTTAGGGTGATCTTCTTCCAAATGTTTTGCCTTTTCCTTTCACTTTTATGCTGAAACTAATTTTTGTTGGGTCTAAGACACTGTGTACTTTAACATTGCTAAGCAGTGCCAAAATACTTGTGATCTGTCTTCTTAACATGATAATATTGGCTTACACCTAATTGGCATATTTAATTTACTTATAAGTCTCTTGTACAGTGTTGTACAATACCCAGGGCCAGTCAATTAAATGCTACTAGCGAGCTTGCAGCTCTTTTTGCACTACTCACTTAAGCAGCCCCTTAAAACACATCTCGGGTTTACCGTTGCAGCCTGAATACAGTTTTAACACCTTGCCTGCGGGGCTAATTCCCCTGCTGTGCTGGGGGGAGGGGGCGCACGCAGCGTCCTGGTGCTCGTGACAAGCTCAGCTCGTCATGAGCCACAGTGGGGTTATTTTAGTGGACATTTCAAGTGATTTAAATTTTTTGCAAAAGTTTACAAAATTATGTCACTCAATAGACTACTGATTTCAATAGTGTGTTCTTGTTGAGATATCTATCCACAAGTCATTACTTGCACTATCTGGAAACAACCAAACTACACTTTTAAAAAGTGAGTTTATAGCCAATATAGCCAATCTCTTCCCAACTCACTAAAAAATTATCTCTCCGGTAGATAAAAAGGAATAAAAAAAATGCTCCCTAGATTTTGATGTTGAGCTCATCAGTTATCAGTTAAACGAAAACTCCTTATACCTCTTATGTCAGATTTGGCAGATATGTTACCTTTCTCTTACACTAAATTTATCAAACATAGAGTTTGTGCAAAATATGACTGATATTTATTATATGTGATGTAGAGAAAGATGGTTATGCTTCTGCAAAGGTTTGTGAATTTGTGAGGTTCTTTTTGCCTCTATAAAATCTGTCTCATGCCAAATTGGCCACACTATTGTTAATTGTCATGACACACCATCAACTCGAATCCGTTGCTTCTCTATTAAACTATGCCTGTAGGATTGACAGGAAATTGAAACTCTTCTAGTTTGGCACTTTTGAGTAGTACCATCATGCAAATGTGACTATTGGGACGCGATTCCTGGTGTTGGGCCCACGTACTTGCCTTTGGTCTTGCTCCTTGCCCTGAGCTACTCTGCATTTGCTGCCACTTGCTGTCAAACAGTAAGCGTGGGCGTAAAATCCGTTTCGCGGGCGAATTTGCGGATTTTTGATGATTTCGCAATCCGCGAATCGCGCGAAATTACCCAATAATTCGCAAATTCGCAAGCTACGAATTATTTTTCTTGGTCACACTTGAAAAATACAATATCGCGCGCGCGGCGTTGATTCTGAGCCTGCCGAGTTGTTTTTCTCCCGGTTTTGCGTGTGCTGCACCATTTTCGGTCTTGCTGCGTGATCGCGCGAGAGTTTTTCGAACGCAATTACGTCATCGCGGCTTGTCATCTTGCACGGCGAGAGTTTGACAATGCGAGTACGTCATAAATGCCCACGACGGCGCGCAGCTGACTTCCGGCGGGAGGTTTGAACAGCTCGCGTTTGCGAAATTGCAAAAATTGCAATTCTGCACAACAAATCCACCGCAGGAAGCATACACCTTGTGAAAATGATGATTTTGATCAGAATAACTCCTCAGATTGACATTTGGCTGCACTTTTTTGTGCAGGAGTCCATTTTTTGGGGTGGAGTGGGAGGAAGGAAGTGCCTCAGAGTCTCCAATTTCCTGTTCCTGTCCAGCAGGCTCCTCCCAGTGCTTTGTCCATGTACTGGACACTTTTCATTTGGCTGTTGAGCTGGAAGGATTACTTTTTCTTGCTGCTGGTGTATTTTTGTATTTGAGGACTTTTTGGACTTTGGAGTTTGGATCACTTTTGGACTTGAGATTTTACAAGTAAGTTGGTGTTGTTTGTTTGGGGCATTGCAGTTGAGGCAACTCCAGTTCTAAAACTTTTTTCACAACTTTAACAAAATATATATTGTGGTGGTAGCTAGCCACAGTATCCAGTAGGCCCAGGGTTAGTCATGGGTGCATGATACAACTGTTTCTCTGATTTTTTTTAACTTAATTCTCATTTATGTCATGGAATTTTAGCTCACTGTTATAAGTTTTTAATCTTTATATTTTGGGGTGCCTGTAAAGCCTCACTAGCCAGTAGGCCCAGGGGTAGTGAGTGGTGCATGGGCCTAGTCTTTCTGTGGGGTGTCTTGAATTTAAACATCATTGAGGGCATGGATGGCATGGGATTGTGGTGATTTTATGTGATTTTCGATTTTTGGGGGTGTTGTTGGGGATTGGGCATGTGGGTGGGGGCCATTTTGAGTGCTGGTACAGGCAGGGCCTGGCCATGTGCTGGGGGGCAAGGGGTCATTTTGAAGGCAGGCAGTGTTCTCAGGCCTGCACCCATTTTGCCTAGCTTTCATCCATTATGCCCAGGGGTACTCAGTGGTGCATGGGCCTAGTCTTTCTGTGGGGAGTCTTGAATTTAAACATCATTGAGGGCATGGACGGCATGGGATTGTGGTGATTTGTATGTGCTTTTCGATTTTTGGGGGTGTTGTTGGGGACTGGGCATGTGGGTGGGGGCCATTTTGAGTGCTAGTACAGGCAAGGCCTTGCCATGTGCTGGGGGGTAAGGGGCCATTTTGAAGGCAGGCAGTGTTCTCAGGCCTGCACCCATTTTGCCTAGCTTTCATCCATTATGCCCAGGGGTAGTGAGTGGTGCATGGGCCTAGTCTTTCTGTGGGGTGTCTGGAATTTAAACATCATTGAGGGCATGGATGGCATGGGATTGTGGTGATTTGTATGTGTTTTTCGATTTTTGGGGGTGTTGTTGGGGACTGGGCATTTGGGTGGGGGGCATTTTGAGTGCTGGTACAGGCAGGGCCTGGCCATGTGCTGGGGGGCAAGGGGCCATTTTGAAGGCAGGCAGTGTTCTCAGGCCTGCACCAATTTTGCCTAGCTTTCATCCATTATGCCCAGGGGTAGTGAGTGGTGCATGGGCCTAGTCTTTCTGAGGGGTGTCTTGAATTTAAACATCATTGAGGGCATGGATGGCATGGGATTGTGGTGATTTTTATGTGTTTTTCGATTTTTGGGGGTGTTGTTGGTGACTGGGCATGTGAGTGGGGGCCATTTTGAGTGCTGGTACAGGCAGGGCCTGCCATGTGCTGTGGGGCAAGGGGCCATTTTGAAGGCAGGCAGTGTTCTCAGGCCTGCACCCATTTTGCCTAGCTTTCATCCATTGTCACGCATGGGAGGCAGATCCTTCGCCTATCTTGGCCCCTCCCTGTGGAACTCCATGCCACAAGTTCTGCGCTCAGAGGCCAACTACACCAGTTTTAGGAAAGCCATAAAAACCTGGCTGTTTAACATCTAAGTCAGCTGTCCAAACTCACTTTACTGAATCACAAGCGCCGGGAAACCCTTTGTTGGGTAGCTGTTTGCGCTATACAAACTAAATAAATAAATAAATAAAATTATGCCCAGGGGTAGTGAGTGGTGCATGGGCCTAGTCTTTCTGTGGGGTGTCTTGAATTTAAACATCATTGAGGGCATGGATGGCATGGGATTGTGGTGATTTTTATGTGTTTTTCGATTTTTGGGGGTGTTGTTGGGGACTGGGC
The DNA here is from genome assembly GCF_964261635.1 of Lissotriton helveticus. NCBI lineage: Eukaryota > Metazoa > Chordata > Amphibia > Caudata > Salamandridae > Lissotriton > Lissotriton helveticus. The sequence continues at coordinate 519,641,905 of NC_136061.1, forward strand.
ATGTGGGTGGGGGCCATTTTGAGTGCTGGTACAGGCAGGGCCTGGCCATGTGCTGGGGGCAAGGGGCCATTTTGAAGGCAGGCAGTGTTCTCAGGCCTGCACCCATTTTGCCTAGCTTTCATCCATTATGCCCAGGGGTAGTGAGTGGTGCATGGGCCTAGTCTTTCGGTGGGGTGTCTGGAATATAAACATCATTGAGGGCATGGATGGCATGGGATTGTGGTGATTTTTATATGTTTTTCAACTTTTTGGGGTGTATAACTGAAGTTCCTCTGTCTTCCATTGCTTTTAGGTGCACAAGAGAACCACCAGTGCCAGGAAGAAGTCCTGCAGCGGTGTGTGCAGCACAACGTCACGCGACATCACTTGTGGCCACAGACAAGACAACTCTGCAACTCGTGCAACTGCGGCCTGCTGTTCTGACATCTGAAGAAGATGTGCCCAAAGAAAGGTGTCCGTAGCGCCTCAGCGAAGAAAGTTGCCAGTGCCACTGCCAGTAAGAAGGAGCAGAAGAAGCAAGTGGCACCACCTCCCAAGGAGACGGGTGTGCCCACCGACACCTTTTTGGGAAAAAAAACTACGCCTGCAGCAGCAGCGGTGTCTGCCGGGGACCAAGCTGGAAGCAGCACCTCCGCCTCATTGGGGTCAGTGTCACCACGCCAAGTTAGGTCCAAGACCATGAGTGCTGCTGCGGCAGCCACTTTGGTTGTTCAATCACCATCGATCAGTGATATTGGCTCATCACAAGAAAGTACCATCCAATCAACGCCGGGTGTAACTCAGCTGGCGAGTGTTCAACAATGAACATACATAATTCAACTCCCGTTGGGGAAGAGAGAGGGGGGTCTCAGGGAGAATATTTAAAGACCTAGTCAGTATCAATCCCCAATTCTATTTGTAAACAACACAAGACAAACTGGTGGTCTAGGAGGAAAAGAGGAAAAGATGAAAAAGCAGAGGTCACAGAACACAAATAGTAACAAATCATATATTTATATGACAGCTAAATCGTAGTGTAATGATCCTGACATAAGGACAACTTCATGACGGAAGAAACCCTGAGGAGGAGAAACAGAAAGTGCCCTTAGTGCCCAGTGTCATCATTTGGAACTCCAAAGGTGCCCCTGTCACCTCAGCTCTTCTGGCAACAAGCCAAACGCTAGTGGACTAGGTGTGATGTGAGACCAATGATAAACAAATGACAGGCTGAGTATCTCAAAAAAGTTTACTGACCAGACTAGTCAACAGAAGCAGTGCAAAGATAGAATAGTGAATAAAAGTGAATTAAAAAAGTACAACAGTAGTCCAGAATAAATTTATTAGGGACCCCTGGTGAGCTTGTTAAAAAACACAGTGTCGGTTTTGAATTTATCTACTGAGAAAATGGTCTACTAGTTTCAGCCGTGTTGGGCATAAGAACCCCGGCATTCTTCAGGACCCAGTTAGAAAAGCTACTGCATTCAAGCTCAAGTTTTAAACAGTGAAAACAAAACAACACAAGAATCACAATGTAATTACAAGTGATCAGTCACAATACCTCTACACCGGATGGTTTATTCATACCTGTAGATCTAAAACAAACATCAAACCTACAGGAAAGGCACTTGTATGCCATGTCAACTGCTCACTCTCAATATGTTCTGTGATCACAAATTACCATATAAAGAATAATGTTTAAAATAGTTGTTCACTCACCTAGGCCACTGGCCACTGGCCACTAAGGGCAGTTGATGGAAATCCTCCACTTTCTGTTTCCCCTCCTCAGGGTTTCTTCTGTCATGAAGTTGTCCTTATGTCAGGATCATTACACTACGATTTAGCTGTCATATAAATATATGATTTGTTACTATTTGTGTTCTGTGACCTCTGCTTTTTCCTCTTTTCCTGCTAGACCACCAGTTTTTCTTGTGTTGTTTACAAATAGAATTGGGGATTGATACTGGCTAGGTCTTTTGCAATTGCCGCCCTAAGTGCGCTGGGGATGCCCAGACGTGGGTCCCAGGCACTCCACACCACTTGGAGTCAAGCTAGCCGGGCTGAAGAGAGGTGTTACCTCGAAACCGGTCCGGTCCTCGGATGCTTGATTCCGTTCTGGGAAGGACATGGCTTTTGTAGTTCGGACTGGACTGTTCCCATGGGGCAACAGGGTCAGAGCTGATTTGCATATCGCCATTGTCTAACCCAGGGTGGTGTGGAGTGCAAAAAAACGATGGATTTGGGCCCAGATCTTTTGACTGGGGGAGTGTGTGACATTGATCCACATTCAGTCCATCACTTGTTGTTTTTGCAATTGCCGCCCTAAGTGCGCTGGGGATGCCCAGACGTGGGTCCCAGGCACTCCACACCACTCGGAGTCAAGCTAGCCGGGCTGAAGAGAGGTGTTACCTCGAAACCGGTCCGGTCCTCGGATGCTTGATTCCGTTCTGGGAAGGACATGGCTTTTGTAGTTCGGACTGGACTGTTCCCATGGGGCAACAGGGTCAGAGCTGATTTGCATATCGCCATTGTCTAACCCAGGGTGGTGTGGAGTGCAAAAAAACGATGGATTTGGGCCCAGATCTTTTGACTGGGGGAGTGTGTGACATTGATCCACATTCAGTCCATCACTTGTTGTTTTTGCAATTGCCGCCCTAAGTGCGCTGGGGATGCCCAGACGTGGGTCCCAGGCACTCCACACCACTTGGAGTCAAGCTAGCCGGGCTGAAGAGAGGTGTTACCTCGAAACCGGTCCGGTCCTCGGATGCTTGATTCCGTTCTGGGAAGGACATGGCTTTTGTAGTTCGGACTGGACTGTTCCCATGGGGCAACAGGGTCAGAGCTGATTTGCATATCGCCATTGTCTAACCCAGGGTGGTGTGGAGTGCAAAAAAACGATGGATTTGGGCCCAGATCTTTTGACTGGGGGAGTGTGTGACATTGATCCACATTCAGTCCATCACTTGTTGTTTTTGCAATTGCCGCCCTAAGTGCGCTGGGGATGCCCAGACGTGGGTCCCAGGCACTCCACACCACTTGGAGTCAAGCTAGCCGGGCTGAAGAGAGGTGTTACCTCGAAACCGGTCCGGTCCTCGGATGCTTGATTCCGTTCTGGGAAGGACATGGCTTTTGTAGTTCGGACTGGACTGTTCCCATGGGGCAACAGGGTCAGAGCTGATTTGCATATCGCCATTGTCTAACCCAGGGTGGTGTGGAGTGCAAAAAAACGATGGATTTGGGCCCAGATCTTTTGACTGGGGGAGTGTGTGACATTGATCCACATTCAGTCCATCACTTGTTGTTTTTGCAATTGCCGCCCTAAGTGCGCTGGGGATGCCCAGACGTGGGTCCCAGGCGCTCCACACCACTTGGAGTCAAGCTAGCCGGGCTGAAGAGAGGTGTTACCTCGAAACCGGTCCGGTCCTCGGATGCTTGATTCCGTTCTGGGAAGGACATGGCTTTTGTAGTTCGGACTGGACTGTTCCCATGGGGCAACAGGGTCAGAGCTGATTTGCATATCGCCATTGTCTAACCCAGGGTGGTGTGGAGTGCAAAAAAACGATGGATTTGGGCCCAGATCTTTTGACTGGGGGAGTGTGTGACATTGATCCACATTCAGTCCATCACTTGTTGTTTTTGCAATTGCCGCCCTAAGTGCGCTGGGGATGCCCAGACGTGGGTCCCAGGCACTCCACACCACTTGGAGTCAAGCTAGCCGGGCTGAAGAGAGGTGTTACCTCGAAACCGGTCCGGTCCTCGGATGCTTGATTCCGTTCTGGGAAGGACATGGCTTTTGTAGTTCGGACTGGACTGTTCCCATGGGGCAACAGGGTCAGAGCTGATTTGCATATCGCCATTGTCTAACCCAGGGTGGTGTGGAGTGCAAAAAAACGATGGATTTGGGCCCAGATCTTTTGACTGGGGGAGTGTGTGACATTGATCCACATTCAGTCCATCACTTGTTGTTTTTGCAATTGCCGCCCTAAGTGCGCTGGGGATGCCCAGACGTGGGTCCCAGGCACTCCACACCACTTGGAGTCAAGCTAGCCGGGCTGAAGAGAGGTGTTACCTCGAAACCGGTCCGGTCCTCGGATGCTTGATTCCGTTCTGGGAAGGACATGGCTTTTGTAGTTCGGACTGGACTGTTCCCATGGGGCAACAGGGTCAGAGCTGATTTGCATATCGCCATTGTCTAACCCAGGGTGGTGTGGAGTGCAAAAAAACGATGGATTTGGGCCCAGATCTTTTGACTGGGGGAGTGTGTGACATTGATCCACATTCAGTCCATCACTTGTTGTTTTTGCAATTGCCGCCCTAAGTGCGCTGGGGATGCCCAGACGTGGGTCCCAGGCACTCCACACCACTTGGAGTCAAGCTAGCCGGGCTGAAGAGAGGTGTTACCTCGAAACCGGTCCGGTCCTCGGATGCTTGATTCCGTTCTGGGAAGGACATGGCTTTTGTAGTTCGGACTGGACTGTTCCCATGGGGCAACAGGGTCAGAGCTGATTTGCATATCGCCATTGTCTAACCCAGGGTGGTGTGGAGTGCAAAAAAACGATGGATTTGGGCCCAGATCTTTTGACTGGGGGAGTGTGTGACATTGATCCACATTCAGTCCATCACTTGTTGTTTTTGCAATTGCCGCCCTAAGTGCGCTGGGGATGCCCAGACGTGGGTCCCAGGCACTCCACACCACTTGGAGTCAAGCTAGCCGGGCTGAAGAGAGGTGTTACCTCGAAACCGGTCCGGTCCTCGGATGCTTGATTCCGTTCTGGGAAGGACATGGCTTTTGTAGTTCGGACTGGACTGTTCCCATGGGGCAACAGGGTCAGAGCTGATTTGCATATCGCCATTGTCTAACCCAGGGTGGTGTGGAGTGCAAAAAAACGATGGATTTGGGCCCAGATCTTTTGACTGGGGGAGTGTGTGACATTGATCCACATTCAGTCCATCACTTGTTGTTTTTGCAATTGCCGCCCTAAGTGCGCTGGGGATGCCCAGACGTGGGTCCCAGGCACTCCACACCACTTGGAGTCAAGCTAGCCGGGCTGAAGAGAGGTGTTACCTCGAAACCGGTCCGGTCCTCGGATGCTTGATTCCGTTCTGGGAAGGACATGGCTTTTGTAGTTCGGACTGGACTGTTCCCATGGGGCAACAGGGTCAGAGCTGATTTGCATATCGCCATTGTCTAACCCAGGGTGGTGTGGAGTGCAAAAAAACGATGGATTTGGGCCCAGATCTTTTGACTGGGGGAGTGTGTGACATTGATCCACATTCAGTCCATCACTTGTTGTTTTTGCAATTGCCGCCCTAAGTGCGCTGGGGATGCCCAGACGTGGGTCCCAGGCACTCCACACCACTTGGAGTCAAGCTAGCCGGGCTGAAGAGAGGTGTTACCTCGAAACCGGTCCGGTCCTCGGATGCTTGATTCCGTTCTGGGAAGGACATGGCTTTTGTAGTTCGGACTGGACTGTTCTCTTGGGGCAACAGGGTCAGAGCTGATTTGCATATCGCCATTGTCTAACCCAGGGTGGTGTGGAGTGCAAAAAAACGATGGATTTGGGCCCAGATCTTTTGACTGGGGGAGTGTGTGACATTGATCCACATTCAGTCCATCACTTGTTGTTTTTGCAATTGCCGCCCTAAGTGCGCTGGGGATGCCCAGACGTGGGTCCCAGGCACTCCACACCACTTGGAGTCAAGCTAGCCGGGCTGAAGAGAGGTGTTACCTCGAAACCGGTCCGGTCCTCGGATGCTTGATTCCGTTCTGGGAAGGACATGGCTTTTGTAGTTCGGACTGGACTGTTCCCATGGGGCAACAGGGTCAGAGCTGATTTGCATATCGCCATTGTCTAACCCAGGGTGGTGTGGAGTGCAAAAAAACGATGGATTTGGGCCCAGATCTTTTGACTGGGGGAGTGTGTGACATTGATCCACATTCAGTCCATCACTTGTTGTTTTTGCAATTGCCGCCCTAAGTGCGCTGGGGATGCCCAGACGTGGGTCCCAGGCACTCCACACCACTTGGAGTCAAGCTAGCCGGGCTGAAGAGAGGTGTTACCTCGAAACCGGTCCGGTCCTCGGATGCTTGATTCCGTTCTGGGAAGGACATGGCTTTTGTAGTTCGGACTGGACTGTTCCCATGGGGCAACAGGGTCAGAGCTGATTTGCATATCGCCATTGTCTAACCCAGGGTGGTGTGGAGTGCAAAAAAACGATGGATTTGGGCCCAGATCTTTTGACTGGGGGAGTGTGTGACATTGATCCACATTCAGTCCATCACTTGTTGTTTTTGCAATTGCCGCCCTAAGTGCGCTGGGGATGCCCAGACGTGGGTCCCAGGCACTCCACACCACTTGGAGTCAAGCTAGCCGGGCTGAAGAGAGGTGTTACCTCGAAACCGGTCCGGTCCTCGGATGCTTGATTCCGTTCTGGGAAGGACATGGCTTTTGTAGTTCGGACTGGACTGTTCCCATGGGGCAACAGGGTCAGAGCTGATTTGCATATCGCCATTGTCTAACCCAGGGTGGTGTGGAGTGCAAAAAAACGATGGATTTGGGCCCAGATCTTTTGACTGGGGGAGTGTGTGACATTGATCCACATTCAGTCCATCACTTGTTGTTTTTGCAATTGCCGCCCTAAGTGCGCTGGGGATGCCCAGACGTGGGTCCCAGGCACTCCACACCACTTGGAGTCAAGCTAGCCGGGCTGAAGAGAGGTGTTACCTCGAAACCGGTCCGGTCCTCGGATGCTTGATTCCGTTCTGGGAAGGACATGGCTTTTGTAGTTCGGACTGGACTGTTCCCATGGGGCAACAGGGTCAGAGCTGATTTGCATATCGCCATTGTCTAACCCAGGGTGGTGTGGAGTGCAAAAAAACGATGGATTTGGGCCCAGATCTTTTGACTGGGGGAGTGTGTGACATTGATCCACATTCAGTCCATCACTTGTTGTTTTTGCAATTGCCGCCCTAAGTGCGCTGGGGATGCCCAGACGTGGGTCCCAGGCACTCCACACCACTTGGAGTCAAGCTAGCCGGGCTGAAGAGAGGTGTTACCTCGAAACCGGTCCGGTCCTCGGATGCTTGATTCCGTTCTGGGAAGGACATGGCTTTTGTAGTTCGGACTGGACTGTTCCCATGGGGCAACAGGGTCAGAGCTGATTTGCATATCGCCATTGTCTAACCCAGGGTGGTGTGGAGTGCAAAAAAACGATGGATTTGGGCCCAGATCTTTTGACTGGGGGAGTGTGTGACATTGATCCACATTCAGTCCATCACTTGTTGTTTTTGCAATTGCCGCCCTAAGTGCGCTGGGGATGCCCAGACGTGGGTCCCAGGCACTCCACACCACTTGGAGTCAAGCTAGCCGGGCTGAAGAGAGGTGTTACCTCGAAACCGGTCCGGTCCTCGGATGCTTGATTCCGTTCTGGGAAGGACATGGCTTTTGTAGTTCGGACTGGACTGTTCCCATGGGGCAACAGGGTCAGAGCTGATTTGCATATCGCCATTGTCTAACCCAGGGTGGTGTGGAGTGCAAAAAAACGATGGATTTGGGCCCAGATCTTTTGACTGGGGGAGTGTGTGACATTGATCCACATTCAGTCCATCACTTGTTGTTTTTGCAATTGCCGCCCTAAGTGCGCTGGGGATGCCCAGACGTGGGTCCCAGGCACTCCACACCACTTGGAGTCAAGCTAGCCGGGCTGAAGAGAGGTGTTACCTCGAAACCGGTCCGGTCCTCGGATGCTTGATTCCGTTCTGGGAAGGACATGGCTTTTGTAGTTCGGACTGGACTGTTCCCATGGGGCAACAGGGTCAGAGCTGATTTGCATATCGCCATTGTCTAACCCAGGGTGGTGTGGAGTGCAAAAAAACGATGGATTTGGGCCCAGATCTTTTGACTGGGGGAGTGTGTGACATTGGTCCACATTCAGTCCATCACTTGTTGTTTTTGCAATTGCCGCCCTAAGTGCGCTGGGGATGCCCAGACGTGGGTCCCAGGCACTCCACACCACTTGGAGTCAAGCTAGCCGGGCTGAAGAGAGGTGTTACCTCGAAACCGGTCCGGTCCTCGGATGCTTGATTCCGTTCTGGGAAGGACATGGCTTTTGTAGTTCGGACTGGACTGTTCCCATGGGGCAACAGGGTCAGAGCTGATTTGCATATCGCCATTGTCTAACCCAGGGTGGTGTGGAGTGCAAAAAAACGATGGATTTGGGCCCAGATCTTTTGACTGGGGGAGTGTGTGACATTGATCCACATTCAGTCCATCACTTGTTGTTTTTGCAATTGCCGCCCTAAGTGCGCTGGGGATGCCCAGACGTGGGTCCCAGGCACTCCACACCACTTGGAGTCAAGCTAGCCGGGCTGAAGAGAGGTGTTACCTCGAAACCGGTCCGGTCCTCGGATGCTTGATTCCGTTCTGGGAAGGACATGGCTTTTGTAGTTCGGACTGGACTGTTCCCATGGGGCAACAGGGTCAGAGCTGATTTGCATATCGCCATTGTCTAACCCAGGGTGGTGTGGAGTGCAAAAAAACTATGGATTTGGGCCCAGATCTTTTGACTGGGGGAGTGTGTGACATTGATCCACATTCAGTCCATCACTTGTTGTTTTTGCAATTGCCGCCCTAAGTGCGCTGGGGATGCCCAGACGTGGGTCCCAGGCACTCCACACCACTTGGAGTCAAGCTAGCCGGGCTGAAGAGAGGTGTTACCTCGAAACCGGTCCGGTCCTCGGATGCTTGATTCCGTTCTGGGAAGGACATGGCTTTTGTAGTTCGGACTGGACTGTTCCCATGGGGCAACAGGGTCAGAGCTGATTTGCATATCGCCATTGTCTAACCCAGGGTGGTGTGGAGTGCAAAAAAACGATGGATTTGGGCCCAGATCTTTTGACTGGGGGAGTGTGTGACATTGATCCACATTCAGTCCATCACTTGTTGTTTTTGCAATTGCCGCCCTAAGTGCGCTGGGGATGCCCAGACGTGGGTCCCAGGCACTCCACACCACTTGGAGTCAAGCTAGCCGGGCTGAAGAGAGGTGTTACCTCGAAACCGGTCCGGTCCTCGGATGCTTGATTCCGTTCTGGGAAGGACATGGGTTTTGTAGTTCGGACTGGACTGTTCCCATGGGGCAACAGGGTCAGAGCTGATTTGCATATCGCCATTGTCTAACCCAGGGTGGTGTGGAGTGCAAAAAAACGATGGATTTGGGCCCAGATCTTTTGACTGGGGGAGTGTGTGACATTGATCCACATTCAGTCCATCACTTGTTGTTTTTGCAATTGCCGCCCTAAGTGCGCTGGGGATGCCCAGACGTGGGTCCCAGGCACTCCACACCACTTGGAGTCAAGCTAGCCGGGCTGAAGAGAGGTGTTACCTCGAAACCGGTCCGGTCCTCGGATGCTTGATTCCGTTCTGGGAAGGACATGGCTTTTGTAGTTCGGACTGGACTGTTCCCATGGGGCAACAGGGTCAGAGCTGATTTGCATATCGCCATTGTCTAACCCAGGGTGGTGTGGAGTGCAAAAAAACGATGGATTTGGGCCCAGATCTTTTGACTGGGGGAGTGTGTGACATTGATCCACATTCAGTCCATCACTTGTTGTTTTTGCAATTGCCGCCCTAAGTGCGCTGGGGATGCCCAGACGTGGGTCCCAGGCACTCCACACCACTTGGAGTCAAGCTAGCCGGGCTGAAGAGAGGTGTTACCTCGAAACCGGTCCGGTCCTCGGATGCTTGATTCCGTTCTGGGAAGGACATGGCTTTTGTAGTTCGGACTGGACTGTTCCCATGGGGCAACAGGGTCAGAGCTGATTTGCATATCGCCATTGTCTAACCCAGGGTGGTGTGGAGTGCAAAAAAACGATGGATTTGGGCCCAGATCTTTTGACTGGGGGAGTGTGTGACATTGATCCACATTCAGTCCATCACTTGTTGTTTTTGCAATTGCCGCCCTAAGTGCGCTGGGGATGCCCAGACGTGGGTCCCAGGCACTCCACACCACTTGGAGTCAAGCTAGCCGGGCTGAAGAGAGGTGTTACCTCGAAACCGGTCCGGTCCTCGGATGCTTGATTCCGTTCTGGGAAGGACATGGCTTTTGTAGTTCGGACTGGACTGTTCCCATGGGGCAACAGGGTCAGAGCTGATTTGCATATCGCCATTGTCTAACCCAGGGTGGTGTGGAGTGCAAAAAAACGATGGATTTGGGCCCAGATCTTTTGACTGGGGGAGTGTGTGACATTGATCCACATTCAGTCCATCACTTGTTGTTTTTGCAATTGCCGCCCTAAGTGCGCTGGGGATGCCCAGACGTGGGTCCCAGGCACTCCACACCACTTGGAGTCAAGCTAGCCGGGCTGAAGAGAGGTGTTACCTCGAAACCGGTCCGGTCCTCGGATGCTTGATTCCGTTCTGGGAAGGACATGGCTTTTGTAGTTCGGACTGGACTGTTCCCATGGGGCAACAGGGTCAGAGCTGATTTGCATATCGCCATTGTCTAACCCAGGGTGGTGTGGAGTGCAAAAAAACGATGGATTTGGGCCCAGATCTTTTGACTGGGGGAGTGTGTGACATTGATCCACATTCAGTCCATCACTTGTTGTTTTTGCAATTGCCGCCCTAAGTGCGCTGGGGATGCCCAGACGTGGGTCCCAGGCACTCCACACCACTTGGAGTCAAGCTAGCCGGGCTGAAGAGAGGTGTTACCTCGAAACCGGTCCGGTCCTCGGATGCTTGATTCCGTTCTGGGAAGGACATTGCTTTTGTAGTTCGGACTGGACTGTTCCCATGGGGCAACAGGGTCAGAGCTGATTTGCATATCGCCATTGTCTAACCCAGGGTGGTGTGGAGTGCAAAAAAACGATGGATTTGGGCCCAGATCTTTTGACTGGGGGAGTGTGTGACATTGATCCACATTCAGTCCATCACTTGTTGTTTTTGCAATTGCCGCCCTAAGTGCGCTGGGGATGCCCAGACGTGGGTCCCAGGCACTCCACACCACTTGGAGTCAAGCTAGCCGGGCTGAAGAGAGGTGTTACCTCGAAACCGGTCCGGTCCTCGGATGCTTGATTCCGTTCTGGGAAGGACATGGCTTTTGTAGTTCGGACTGGACTGTTCCCATGGGGCAACAGGGTCAGAGCTGATTTGCATATCGCCATTGTCTAACCCAGGGTGGTGTGGAGTGCAAAAAAACGATGGATTTGGGCCCAGATCTTTTGACTGGGGGAGTGTGTGACATTGATCCACATTCAGTCCATCACTTGTTGTTTTTGCAATTGCCGCCCTAAGTGCGCTGGGGATGCCCAGACGTGGGTCCCAGGCACTCCACACCACTTGGAGTCAAGCTAGCCGGGCTGAAGAGAGGTGTTACCTCGAAACCGGTCCGGTCCTCGGATGCTTGATTCCGTTCTGGGAAGGACATGGCTTTTGTAGTTCGGACTGGACTGTTCCCATGGGGCAACAGGGTCAGAGCTGATTTGCATATCGCCATTGTCTAACCCAGGGTGGTGTGGAGTGCAAAAAAACGATGGATTTGGGCCCAGATCTTTTGACTGGGGGAGTGTGTGACATTGATCCACATTCAGTCCATCACTTGTTGTTTTTGCAATTGCCGCCCTAAGTGCGCTGGGGATGCCCAGACGTGGGTCCCAGGCACTCCACACCACTTGGAGTCAAGCTAGCCGGGCTGAAGAGAGGTGTTACCTCGAAACCGGTCCGGTCCTCGGATGCTTGATTCCGTTCTGGGAAGGACATGGCTTTTGTAGTTCGGACTGGACTGTTCCCATGGGGCAACAGGGTCAGAGCTGATTTGCATATCGCCATTGTCTAACCCAGGGTGGTGTGGAGTGCAAAAAAACGATGGATTTGGGCCCAGATCTTTTGACTGGGGGAGTGTGTGACATTGATCCACATTCAGTCCATCACTTGTTGTTTTTGCAATTGCCGCCCTAAGTGCGCTGGGGATGCCCAGACGTGGGTCCCAGGCACTCCACACCACTTGGAGTCAAGCTAGCCGGGCTGAAGAGAGGTGTTACCTCGAAACCGGTCCGGTCCTCGGATGCTTGATTCCGTTCTGGGAAGGACATGGCTTTTGTAGTTCGGACTGGACTGTTCCCATGGGGCAACAGGGTCAGAGCTGATTTGCATATCGCCATTGTCTAACCCAGGGTGGTGTGGAGTGCAAAAAAACGATGGATTTGGGCCCAGATCTTTTGACTGGGGGAGTGTGTGACATTGATCCACATTCAGTCCATCACTTGTTGTTTTTGCAATTGCCGCCCTAAGTGCGCTGGGGATGCCCAGACGTGGGTCCCAGGCACTCCACACCACTTGGAGTCAAGCTAGCCGGGCTGAAGAGAGGTGTTACCTCGAAACCGGTCCGGTCCTCGGATGCTTGATTCCGTTCTGGGAAGGACATGGCTTTTGTAGTTCGGACTGGACTGTTCCCATGGGGCAACAGGGTCAGAGCTGATTTGCATATCGCCATTGTCTAACCCAGGGTGGTGTGGAGTGCAAAAAAACGATGGATTTGGGCCCAGATCTTTTGACTGGGGGAGTGTGTGACATTGATCCACATTCAGTCCATCACTTGTTGTTTTTATGAATAAACCTATCATCCGGTGTAGAGGTATTGTGACTGATCACTTGTAATTACATTGTGATTATTGTGTTGTTTTGTTTATACTGATTAAAACTTGCACTTGAATGCAGTAGCTTTTCTAACTGGGTCCTGAAGAAAGCCGGGGTTCTTATGCCCAACACGGCTGAAACTAGTAGACCATTTTCTCGGTAGATAAATTCAAAACCGACACTGTGTTTTTTAACAAGCTCACCAGTGGTCACTAATAAATTTATTCTGGACTACTGTTGTACTTTTTTTATTCACTTTTATTCACTATTCTATCTTTGCACTGCTTCTGTTGACTAGTCTGGTCAGTATACTTTTTTGAGATACTCAGCCTGTCATTTGTTTATCATTGGTCTCACATCACGCCTAGTCCACTAGCGTTTGGCTTGTTGCCAGAAGAGCTAAGGTGACAGGGGCACCTTTGGAGTTCCAAATGATGACACTGGCCACTAAGGGCAGTTGATGGAAATCCTCCACTTTTTGTTTCCCCTCCTCAGGGTTTCTTCTGTCATGAAGTTGTCCTTATGTCAGGATCATTACACTACATTTAGCTGTCATATAAATATATGATTTGTTACTATTTGTGTTCTGTGACCTCTGCTTTTTCCTCTTTTCCTCTTTTCCTGCTAGACCGCCGTTTTTCTTGAGTGTTCAACAATCACAGCCGCAACGACAACCACAAGTGCAACTAGTACAAGCGCAAGTACATGGGCAAGGAGAGGCGCAAGTACATGGACAAGGAGAAGCGCAAGTACATGGGCAAGGAGAGGCGCAAGTACATGCACATGGAGAGGCGCAAGTAGAGGTGCATGGAGAGGTGCCACGAGAGGTTCATGGAGCGGCACAACTGCATACAACGCTTGTTCCTCCAGAAGTATGGGCACATCAGGAAATTGATATTCAAGTGGAAGAATCATCCGAGGAAGCCACTCCTCCTGAGGATGATCCATTGTCTTCCAGCTCCCCAGCAAGAAAAAGGTTAAGGAGGGCTGCTACTACTACAAGTTCTTCTTCAATCCCTCTTCATTCTGATGACCTTGATCTTGATTGGAACCCACCAATGCAGTCTGACAGTGAGGCACGCCATGAGCCGACAAAGGTAGCGAAGCCTAAAAGGAAGGTTCCCGCAATGCTCCGACTTATGGTTGCTGACAATGAACAAGAAGTGGTGCCTTCTGCTGCTGATGAAGAGTCTGACGATGACCCAGTCATCACAGACGTCACGCCAGCCACAGCGGGCATGCAGCAGACAAACATTTTAACCCTAGCCCGAATGGCTGCTGAGCGGGATGTGGTCGGCGTGGCACTGGTACCACCACCAACGCAGTTAACTACAACACCAACACAACCTCCAGCTTCCATATTTTCTCATCAGAAGGGCCGGCAGGGACCTCCATCCAGCTCGACCTCCATTACCTCAAGTAGTGGTGCTGTAAGTGAACATCAGAAACAAATTCAACCACGCCCATCCTCCACTTCATCTGGCATTGAAAGTCAAAGTAGCGCCTCCACCACCAGCAGACATCTCCAGTCCCCAGTTTGGGACTTCTTTACTGTTAGCAAAAAGGCGGAAAACATGGTAGTTTGTTCGATTTGTAAAACTGTAGTTAGTCGGGGTAAGCTTGGTACCAACTATGGTACCGGAGGCCAGAGAGGTCATCTCAAAAAACACCACCCTATCTAGTGGTATGCGCACCTAAGTAAGTCCAAAGTAGAACTGATCCAAATGTATCCATTGACATTGCATCTGATGATGATGACGAGAGGCTGATCGTGCAGGGGGGTAGTGAAGAAGCGACAGAAATTTTTTCTGGTACACCCAGTACCCCTGGCAGCAGCACTGCAGTGGTAGCACCCACACCCTCTACCCCTGCAACATGTATGAGGCACACTAAGAGTCTGGGACAGACATCAATGCAAAAAACTAAACCAATGAGCCTAACTGGTTTGAAGCCTGCATCATCATCATCATCATCACGTAAAACGGTCCAGCGCACCATTAGCAGCATGTTTTGGTCGGATGCGCCATTTGAACGCAACCACCCAACGGTGCGTCTGTATAACGCAAAGCTGGCTAAAATGGTAGCGCTGGACCTTCTCCCTTTCTCTTTCGTGGAAGGGGTGGGTTTTCGTGAATTGGTGGCAACAGTCTGCCCTAAATGGAAGGTTCCCAGCCGGTCCTATTTTGCAAGGGTTGCAGTTCCAGCACTACATCAAGATGTGCTGGAGGTGATTGGCGCAGCTATTCTGAAGAGTGCTGTTCACACTATCTACATGACAACAGACATGTGGACCAGTTGCCAAGCCCTTGATTACATGTGCATCACTGCACACTGTGTCTCTTTTGCAGGGGTCAAAAAACAGTTAAAACACAAAGATGTTGACACGGAGGAAGTTTTTCAAGCTACTCGCAAACATGCAACAGTAGGCATGTTTTCCATGGAGAAATCTCACACTGCACCTAACCTTTTGGAGGAGTTTAACAGGAAGGTCAATGAATGGCTGCATCCAAGAAACCGCACAGTTGGTTATGTTTCCACGGATAATGGCAGTAATATAGTTAAGGCCATGGACAACGGTGGCTATTTCAGAGTGCCGTGTTTGGCGCACAGTATTAACATCGTGGTGCAAGCCTTCTTGAAAACAGAAGAGCCAGTCTTCAAAGTACTGACCATCTGCCGAAAAATCTGCACACATTTCAACCATTCTTTTAAGGCCCGGAAGCAGCTGAGGAGCCTTCAATATGAACGTAAACTGCCAGTCAAAGGACTAATCCAGGAGGTGGCAACACGTTGGAACTCAACCTTTTACATGCTTGAGCATCTGTCTGAGCAGTGGGAGGTAATACATGAGTTTGTCTTTATAGTGGGTTCTACTCACAAAGACTTGATGCTAGAGTTAGAGGAATGGAAGCTAATTGCAAGCCTGACAGACATGCTTCGTCCTTTTGAGCTCTTCGCGCTTGAAGTCAGCAGGGAGGACTGTTCTTTGAGCAAAGCTATCCCATTGTTGCGCATGCTAAAGCACCAACTGAAGGAGGTGTCTTCAACGTTCGAGATGATGGTGAAAAGCGAGAAGCATATGGTTTGGCGGAGAAGTTGTTATGGCGCCTACTTGACAATGAAAGGCTTAAAAAGATCCATACAGAACAACATTACATGTGTGCCACTATTCTTGATCCACGGTACAAAAAGGCACTGCCCACCAATACTTTCATTCCTTTTTCTGAAGCAGATGTTTCAAAGTACAAACATTGGCTAGCTGTGTCAGCCACTCGGTTCGAAAAAGACCGGCAGAACCTTCAAGGAGGCAGCACAAGTACAACTGAATCAGCAGGCCATCCGGCATCAAGTTCCACTTCTCAATCCGTGGCCGAAGGGAGTCACTTTCCCTCACAGCCGTTAACGACACACACCAGCAACCATATCATCATCCTCACCTGCACCAGGCCGTAAACAAATATTGTCGGAAGGGGATTGGCTAACTCAGCAAGGGTTAACTCGGTCCACTAATGAAAAGGTCGCAGATGGTACGCAAAGTGGATCAACCCTGGAGAACCTTGAGTCGGTGGTGCAGGCCTATCTGGATGACCCAACAGAAGTCTGTCATAATGAGAACCCATTGGGATATTGGTATACGAAAAGCTCAAAATGGCGACTGATCACCAAACTGGCTCTAAATTATTTGTCCTGCCCACTTGCAAGCGTGTCTTCTGAACGTGTTTTGAGTGCTGCTGGTGCCATTGTTACTTCAAAAAGGACCCGCCTTTTGCCCAAAAATGTGGAGAGGTTAACAATAATCAAGATGAATCAGCACTTCATGCCACCCGATTACAAAATACGTGAATGCACGCAGGAAGAAGAGGACACCGACTTAGGTGACGACGACGGAAGTTCTTCTCGGTCACCAGACCTACTCCCGTCTCAATTCATAGACTTGGAAGACGAGCTCTGCTTCCCTGACACAGAGGACTGAAAATTACTTGCTTTTTTTCTGTACTTATTCACTTTTATTCCTGTGTGTCTTTCTTTGTTTTGCTACTTTTACCACAACAAAACTCTAATCACCTAATCACAATAAGTCCATCATCAGCACTGTCTTCATCTTATTTTCCTTATTGATTTGAAGGTGCCGCAGTCTGCATTCAGATGTTCACAAGTTCACAACTCAATCATGCTCCTCTATCCTCCTCCTCCAGACTCCACCTATCCATTTCCCTCCAGGCAGTTGGATGGATTATGGAGAAAAAACAAACTTTGTCTTCGTAGACGAGTCCCCTCAAGTGGGACTGAAATAACTGACTGACTACATGCTTGCTGATTGTTGACAGACCTACTTCTGAAATTTACAGGAGAGGCTGCCCTGTGGGCCCTCACTTTCCGAAGAAGATGCGGACATAAAGTAGAACAGGTAATGAATAATGAGAAGATGGCATGCAGTGGACAGCAATGGCTGTCTGTCTCTGTTGAAACCAATTGCTGTTTGTTTTTTGTGAACAGCGCAATTTGCCATGTTTTCAATATACCAGTATTGCAGGTTTTTGGGTTTATTTGGGAGTGTTCTAGATTTGTGGTGCTGGGTCGGGGTGTCTGGGAGCACTGCTGGCACAGTCTAATGTTGATTGCATTTGTTTTTCATGAAATCCATGGTGGAAAAGGGGAGTTAGGGCCTAGCTGCACAGCGCATTTGGACTGAATTCCAGGTTGGCCCGAAATTTGCTAAGTCTCACTTTTTAAGGTTTTGCTTTTTGGCTGTTTGGGGGTCTTCTACTTGTTTCCGCCTGGGTTGACGGGTCTGGGGGCATTGCTGGGAAGGTCTAATACCGGATAAAAGTGTTTTGGAGAAAATCGGAGGTGAAATTTTTTTATCTATTTTCAGGCATTTTGCTCACTTTAGCGTTTTCAGGGGCCTGTTTGGGGAGGTTCCTGGTGTTTGGGGGTGGGTTTTGGGGTCTTGGAGCAACGCTGGGTATGGACACTTTTGATTGCAAGAGGTTTGAAGCAAATCCATGGTGGCAAAGGGGAGTTAGGGCCTAGCTGCAGAGCGCGCTCAGAGTGATTATGGAAATTTGCCAGAAAATTTCTGTCCCCATTTTTGTATATTTGCTTTTTGCCTGTTTGGGGGTCTTCTACTTGTTTCCGCCTGGGTTGACGGGTCTGGCGGCATTGCTGGGAAGGTCTAATACCGGATAAAAGAGTTTTGGAGAAAATCGGAGTTGAAAACATTTTTGCGTTTTTGCTCACTTGCTTGTCTTTGGAGTGCTGTTTGGGGGGGTTCCTAGTGTTTGGGGGTGGGTTTTGGGATCTGGGAGCACTGCTGGTACAGTCTAATTTTGATTGCATTTCTTTTTCAGGAAATCCATGGTGGAAAACGGGAGTTAGCTGCACAGCGCGCTTGGAGTGATTTTGGAATGAGGCCTAAATATTTCTAAGTGTGAGCTTTTCCGGTTTTGCTTTTTGCCTGTTTAGGGGTCTTCTACTTGTTTCCGCCTGGGTTGACGGGTCTGGGGGCATTGCTGGGAAGGTCTAATACCGGATAAAAGTGTTTTGGAGAAAATAGGAGTTGAAAAAGTTTTTGCGTTTTTGCTCATTTGCTTGTCTTTGGGGTGCTGTTTGGGGGGGTTCCTGGTGTTTGGGGGTGGGTTTTGGGGTCTGGGAGCACTGCTGGCACAGTCTAATTTTGATTGCATTTGTTTTTCAGGAAATCCATGGTGGAAAACGGGAGTTATGGCCTAGCTGCACAGCGCGTTTGGACAGAATTGAAAGAAGGCCGATTCTAAGTATGAGATTTTCCATTTTTGCTTTTTGCCTGTTTGGGGGTGTTCTGCTTTTTTGCAGGTGGGTTGGCGGGTCTTGGGGCATTACTGGGAAGGTCTGATATCGGATAAAAGTGGTTTGGAGAAAATCCATGCTGAAAAGGGTTTTGGTACTTTTTTTTAACTTAGGGCTCTTAAGGGTTAGCACTGGCAGCAGTATTGCATGTGTTTGAGAGTGTTCTAGATTTTTGCAACTGGGTTCTGGGGTCTTAGAGCACTCGTGGGAATGTGTAATTTTGGTTGCAAGTGGTTTGAAGAAAATCCATGGTGGGAAAGGGGGGATTTGGCCTAGTTAAAGAAAGCGTTTGCCACTATTCTTAACTTAGGGCTCGTTAGGCATAGCAGTATTGTATTACATGTGTTTGGGCGGGGGTTCTAGATTTTTACTACTGGGTGAGGTCTTGGAACACTTGTTGGAATGTCTAATTTTGATTGCAAGTGGTTTGAAGAAAATCCATGGTGGAAAAGGGGGGTTTTGGCCATACGTTCTGAGTGCGTTTTGGCACGATTTGAAATTAGGACTCTGCGAGGTAGCAGCAGTATTCTGCAAGTTTTTGGGAGGGTAATGTGGGGTGTTCTATATTTTGGGGATTGTCATCTCTGAAAGTGACAGTATAATTTTTGCACTACACAGCGTGCCTTATATATTTTTTTCTCCGAGGTGTCTTTAACACTTACTGTTGTGTTTTTCCATCATCAATTACATGCAGGCTTTTACCCTGTGCCATCGATGTACTACTCAGGCTTACAATTAGCGATCCGCAAATCCGCATCAGGCAGGCAGTGGACAGTCAGTGTGTCTGGTCACCAAGATTGATCGACGGAGCATTCGATGGAATGCAGGAGTACCGCGAATAAGAGGAATGGCTGGATGCATCAACTTCTCAAATTCAACGGGAAAACTACAAAAAACAGTAACAGTATCCAAAATTCTCCTTAGCTTTTAAATGATATTCCTGTGAACTTGAACTTACTTCTACGAGTGTGACTCTGCGTTTGTTTGATCTCTGCTTCAAATTCATCCCTCCAGCTATTTGATACGTCTTTGCTATGTTTAACACTAATTTAATGTTCTAAGTGTTTATTCTCTGAGGGCAGAGAGGCAAGTGAAATTGCGTAATGACTGCAGCCCTGTACTGCGAACTTGTTCCTTCGTAGTTACTAGTAAGTTGCAGTAAGTAGTAGTACTACTTTTCAGTAAGCTAACCATCCATTTAGTAAACAACTTCTGGCATGCAGTTGTGCACTTCCTTTATGTCCCTTTAAAGGTTTATCAATTTCTTCAAATCCAAAGATTTGTTTCTCTTCATTTGTTGTTTGACTGTCCATGCTGTGTTTTTTTTCCTCTCTACCAAACTTTCCCAAAAACCCCATTCCCATCCAATGTTCAAACCTTAACCCTCTTCCCCTGGGCTGTGTGGTATTTCATTGAGGTGTGACTGACAACAACAATAAATTCCACACACTTGCTGAGGAGGATAAGATCAAAGCAACCAGAAGTTCATGTGCGCCATCGTGGATTGATAATAAGAACATCCTCCTCTTACATGACGTGAACAATCTAATGCTTAATGCTTACCTTAAGTTGGCACTGCTTAGGCTACAATTGAGGGCACTGTTCTGTACCGTACTATCTATTGTACTGTTTCTAATGCTATGCTTAGGCCACTCAATGTTTAATTTCCTCTTTTTTTCATATGGTGATACTGCAAGTGTGTACCACTACTGCTACCAGCACAACAATGATATTGCATCCGTCGAGGATTCAAGTCAACAACCAACCTTAATCACCATTTGCAATGCAGCCAGGACTGGGGCTACCCCGATTCTCAAACACGAATCACAGGTAAGATAAGCATTTTGGAGAGGTAGAATAATGGGCTAGGACTGGGAGGAGAGCAGAGATTGCCAGTACTACTAGTAAAGTACTAGTAAGGCTACTGAATTCACTAACTCAGTTACTGGCACTTTGGTACATTTCAGGACTAGATGTTTCATTCATGCTGGTAAGTTGGAAGAAACCAGACGTCCAGTAACCACCGCACACCCCCACAAAAAATAATATGAACGTGTATACTATGTTTTGGTATGAAAAATAATTATTAAGAAATATATTGAGGTAGTCAAAAAATGAAATAAATTAACCCAACTCACCCCCCTACCTAACCCCAACCAATGTCCAAAAGTCCAAAAGTCCCCTTTCCCAAACACCCAATTCCCACCCCCCCAACAGTCTTTAAAAAGGGGCAAGGGACAGTCACTTCCCCCGGTGGCGTAGTTTTGCAAGCTGTTGCTTCATGTCCCGCTGCTCTTTGCGGAGGTCCCGGAGCTGGCGCTGATGTTTTTCGGCCAACCGCTCCAGGTAGTGCACTCTTTTGCGTAGGCGGCGCACACGAACGATCCAGGATCTGGGGGGGGGCGCTGATGTTGTTGCTGCTGTGCGGCAGCGGCGGGAGGCTGTCGGGCCACGGCTCCGTTTGGCTGGAGGCTTCAGGCTGGTGGAACCGAGGGCAGTGGAGGAGGATGTAGATGTTGATGTCTCCTCATGCTCCCGAGCCCACAACCGCCGATACTTGACACAAATAGCCCCCAGCTTACGGGCCCTAGCCCGGACAGCCATCTCCTTACGGGTGAGCTTTTTGGGAGTAGCATCTATGAAGAAAGAAAGAAGAATACTGTAGCCAATAGTCTTTAACATAAAGTCAAAATAATTCAACGGAAGGTTGACACTCAGTAACACCAGCAAGTAGCAAACACAGTATAACATTTTGGCATGTACCTTTCCGCCGTCTTTGTAAGCCTGTGACACGGTGAGTTTCAGGAATTCCACTAGCAGCACTATAGGTGGACTCACTACTACATACATAGTCAGAGAGTACTAAAAAAGGCCTTTTTTACTTTTTTTCTCTTGTTTTGCAAAAGAAATTACTGGTACGTGAACTTGTGGTAGCCGCCATAATGGCAGCTCACTCAGCTTTCACCCAAGAAATACAGACACAGGCCATGATGATGCAGACTCGCAGTACTTTAAGCAGTACATGCAGGTGGGGATAGGAATGTCTTACTTTTCTATAGGGGTGGCACTGCCACTGACCATACTTCATCCACTCAGCGTCTGCTCTACTACATCAAACACCTCTGCTATCGACGAAGAGGATAAAGAAGATAACATCCAGGCTTCCAAAGTACGTCTATGATTCTTCTTAATGTCTCAAATGTACCAAAATTAATTTTTGTCAACAACCAACTAACACCCTTTTCATTATATTTTGGAAACCGCCGTCTTCTTTCTTATGTTGAATTGCATTCAACAAAACCGTTCTTTGCAGTCATAAATAAATATTAAGACTCGCTCGTCCTTCGTTACAGCCTTCTTTAACTTTTCGTTCTTCACATCCCTAAACTACATCTGATATGACTTGGCTTAACAATAAAAATTTGCCAACTGAGTTGAAGTGAAATAGAGGGGGTCATTGGTTACCAGAGAAGTAGCGCCGCTAATGCAATTACAAGTCAAGGTTGACTTCTTTTCCGTGATAGCCCAAAAAGTAGTTCTAAATTAGTAAATGTTCTTCACAGTACAGTGTACTTATACTAGTGTACTGTGTACTACTGTACGGTACATCATACACTCCTTTACGAGCCTACTCAAAAAAAAATCAATAAATAAGGAGTATAATAACTTACCACCATCCGCCGCCACTGAGTCTTCCCCCCCAGCTCCACCTGTTGGTGTTGCCGCATCCAGAGTGGACCCCTCCGCACTGCTGACCCCGGCACTGGATGTCATCTGTGCCGCATCAGATGTTGTGACGTCTAGGAAAAACATGTCATATTTTCAGATGCCATACACAACCCCCTATTTTGTCTCATAATGGAAGAAAATGTTACATAACACATTTTTTATTACTGGGATTGAAAAAAAGTAACGGTTTTGGGGAGGGTGTTAACCTTTTATATCCTTATTCCATTAAATGCTACACTTCTTCTTAGGACAACTGATGAATGCTTGCTTAACTTGCACCATTTTTCTCATTACAGAAAGAAGATTCCATTGCCCTTCTGCCAGACGATTCACCAACTACTACTGAGTCATCACCAGCAGTACTTTAAGTACTTTAAAGAAGGTGGGGGCTCACGCACAGCTGTTCTAATAATTTCCTGTGTCTGTTAACTATTATTAAGTTTGAGTCATACTAATTTCATTCATGGGAATGCTGTTTAAACTTTAACGTCATCTTCATCCATCAGAATACTACGCTATTAAAAATGAAGAAATAATGCAACTATTCTCTGACCCTGCTCTGACCCTCAAAAGCAGGGTCAGAGAATAGTTACAAGTATGGCACAATGCTCCTGTAAAAAAAATTAAACTGCAACAGGAAGCACTTACAGCTAAGGAAGCAGGTGCCAGACTTGAAGCTCAAATTCAGTGACACATTAACCAGACCCAAATTCATCTCAGTTGGGCAGGTGTGCTTTCCCCCCATAATCTACAGTGGTGAACCAGAGGGTGGCACTGGTGAACCAGAGGGTGGCAGTGCGGAACCAGAGGGTGGCAGTGATGAACCAGAGGGTGGTAGGGATGAACCAGAGGGTGTCAGGGATGAACCAGAGGGTGACACTGGTAATCCAGAGGGTGCTGTGATGAACCAGAGGGTGGCAGTGCTGAACCAGAGGGTGGCAGTGATGAAAGAGAGGGTGGCAGGGATGAACCAAAGGGTGTCAGGGATGAACCAGAGGGTGCCACTGGTGAACCAGAGGGTGCTGTGAAGAACCAGGGGGTGGCAGTGAAGAACCAGAGGGTGCAACTGGTGAACCAGAGGGTGCTGTGATGAACCAGAGGGTGGCAGTAATGAACCAGAAGGTGGCAGTGATGATCCAGAGGGGGCAGTGGCGAACCAGAGGGTGGCAGTCTTGAACCAGAGGGTGGCAGTGATCAACCAGAGGGTGGCAGTGATGAACCAGAGGGTGGCACTGGTAAACCAGAGGGTGGTAGTGCTGAACCAGAGGGTGGTAGGGATGAACCAGAGGGTGGCATGGATGAACCAGAGGGTGGCAGGCATGAACCAGAGGGTGGCAGTAGTGAGTGCTGAACCTGAGGGTGGCAGGGTTGAACCAGAGGGTGCTGTGATGAACCAGAGGGTGTCAGTGGTGAACCAGAGGGTGCTGTGATGAACCAGAGGGTGGCAGTGATTAACCAGAGGGTGGCAGTGGTGAGTGCTGAACCAGAGGGTGGCAGCAGGGGTGAACCAGAGGGTGCTGTGATGAACAAAGAGGGTAGTAGTGGTGAGTGCTGAACCTGAGGGTGGCAGGGGTGAACTAGAGGGTGGCAGTGATGAACCAGAGGGTGGCAGGGGTGAACCAGAGGGTGGCAGGGATGAACCAGAGGGTGGCACTGGTGAACCAGAGGGTGCTGTGATGAACCAGAGGGTGGCAGTGGTGAACCAGAGGGTGGCAGTGGTGAACCAGAGCTTGGCAGTGCTGAACCAGAGGGTGGCACTGATGAGCCAGAGGGTGGCAGGGATGAACTAGAGGGTGGCAGGGATGAACCAGAGGGTGGCAGTGGTGAACCAGAGGGTGACAGGGATGAACCAGAGGGTGGCACTGGTGAACCAGAGGGTGCTGTGATGAACTAGAGGGTGGCAGTGGTGAACCAGAGGGTGGCAGTGCTGAACCAGAGGGTGGCAGTGATGAACCAGAGGGTGGCACTGGTGAACCAGAGGGTGCTGTGATGAACCAGAGGGTGGCAGTAATGAACCGGAAGGTGGCAGTGATGATCCAGAGGGGGGCAGTGGCGAACCAGAGGGTGGCAGTCTTGAACCAGAGGGTGGCAGTGATCAACCAGAGGGTGGCAGTGATGAACCAGAGGGTGGCACTGGTAAACCAGAGGGTGGTAGTGCTGAACCAGAGGGTGGCAGGGATGAACCAGAGGGTGGCATGTATGAACCAGAGGGTGGCAGGGATGAACCAGAGGGTGGCAGTAGTGAGTGCTGAACCTGAGGGTGGCAGGGTTGAACCAGAGGGTGCTGTGATGAACCAGAGGGTGTCAGTGGTGAACCAGAGGGTGCTGTGATGAACCAGAGGGTGGCAGTGATGAACCAGAGGTTGGCAGTGGTGAGTGCTGAACCAGAGGGTGGCAGCAGGGGTGAACCAGAGGGTGCTGTGATGAACCAGAGGGTAGCAGTGGTGAGTGCTGAACCTGAGGGTGGCAGGGGTGAACTAGAGGGTGGCAGTGATGAAACAGAGGGTGGCAGGGGTGAACCAGAAAGTGGCAGGGATGAACCAGAGGGTGGCACTGGTGAACCAGAGGGTGCTGTGATGAACCAGAGGGTGGCAGTGGTGAACCAGAGGGTGGCAGTGGTGAACCGAAGTTTGGCAGTGCTGAACCAGAGGGTGGCAGTGATGAGCCAGAGGGTGGCAGGGATGAACTAGAGGGTGGCAGGGATGAACCAGAGGGTGGCAGTGGTGAACCAAAGGGTGGCAGTAGTGAGTGCTGAACCTGAGGGTGGCATGGGTGAACCAGAGGGTGCTGTAATGAACCAGAGGGTGTCAGTGGTGAACCAGAAGGTGCTGTGATAAACCAGAGGGTGGCTGTGATGAACCAGAGGGTGGCAGGGATGAACCAGAGGGTGGTAGGGATGAACCAGAGGGTGGCAGTAGTGAGTGTTGAACCTGAGGGTGGCAGGGGTGAACCAGAGGGTGCTATGATGAACCAGAGGGTGTCAGTGGTACACCAGAGGGTTCTTGATGAACCAGATGGTGGCAGTGGTGAACCAGAGGGTGGCAGTGGTGATCCAGAGGGTGGCAGTGATGAACCAGAGGGTGGCAGTGGTGAGTGCTGAACCAGAGGGTGGCAGCAGGGGTGAACCAGAGGGCGCTGTGATGAACCAGAGGGTGGCAGTGGTGAACCAGAGGGTGCTGTGATGAACCAGAGGGTGGCAGTGATGAACCAGATGCTGGCAGGGGTGAACCAGAGGGTGGCAGGGATGAACCAGAAGGTGGCACTGGTGAACCAGAGGGTGCTGTGATGAACCAGAGGGTGGCAGTGAAGAGCCAGAGGGTGCAACTGGTCAACCAGAGGGTGCTGTGATGAACCAGAGGGTGGCAGGAATGAACCGGAAGGTGGCAGTGATGATCCAGAGAGGGGCAGTGGCAAACTAGAGCGTGGCAGTCTTGAACCGGAGGTTGGCAGTGCTCAACCAGAGGGTGGCAGTGATGAACCAGAGGGTGGCACTGGTGAACCAGAGGGTGGCAGTGCTGAACCAGAGGGTGGCAGGGATGAACCAGAGGATGGCAGGGAGGAAACAGAGGGTGGCAGGGAAGAACCGGAGGGTGGCAGTAGTGAGTGCTGAACCTGAGGGTGGCAGGGGTGAACCAGAGGGTGCTGTGATGAACCAGAGGGTGTCAGTGGTGAACCAGAGGGTGCTGTGATGAACCAGAGGGTGGCAGTGATGAACCAGAGGGTGGCAGGGATGAACCAGAGGGTGGCAGGGATGAACCAGAGGGTGGCACTGGTGAACCAGAGGGTGCTGTGATGAACCAGAGGGTGGCAGTGATTAACCAGAGGGTGGCAGTGGTGAGTGCTGAACCAGAGGGTGGCAGCAGGGGTGAACCAGAGGGCGCTGTGATGAACCAGAGGGTGGCAATGGTGAGTGCTGAACCTGAGGGTGGCAGGGGTGAACCAGAGGGTGGCAGTGATGAAACAGAGGGTGGCAGTGGTAAACCAGAGGGTGACAGGGATGAACCAGAGGGTGGCACTGGTGAACCAGAGGGTGCTGTGATGAACTAGAGGGTGGCAGTGGTGAACCAGAGGGTGGCAGTGCTGAACCAGAGGGTGGCAGTGATGATCCAGAGGGTGGCACTGGTGAACCAGAGGGTGCTGTGATGAACCAGAGGGTGGCAGTAATGAACCGGAAGGTGGCAATGATGATCCAGAGGGGGGCAGTGGCGAACCAGAGGGTGGCAGTCTTGAACCAGAGGGTGGCAGTGATCAACCAGGGGGTGGTAGTGCTGAACCAGAGGGTGGCAGGGATGAACCAGAGGGTGGCATGGATGAACCAGAGGGTGGCAGGGATGAACCAGAGGGTGGCAGTAGTTAGTGCTGAACCTGAGGGTGGCAGGGTTGAACCAGAGGGTGCTGTGATGAACCAGAGGGTGTCAGTGGTGAACCAGAGGGTGCTGTGATGAACCAGAGGGTGGCAGTGATGAACCAGAGGGTGGCAGTGGTGAGTGCTGAACCAGAGGGTGGCAGCAGGGGTGAACCAGAGGGCGCTGTGATGAACCAGAGGGTAGCAGTGGTGAGTGCTGAACCTGAGGGTGGCAGGGGTGAACTAGAGGGTGGCAGTGATGAAACAGAGGGTGGCAGGGGTGAACCAGAGGGTGGCAGGGATGAACCAGAGGTTGGCACTGGTGAACCAGAGGGTGCTGTGATGAACCCGAGGGTGGCAGTGGTGAACCAGAGTTTGGCAGTGCTGAACCAGAGGGTGGCAGTGATGAGCCAGAGGGTGGCAGGGATGAACTAGAGGGTGGCAGGGATGAACCAGAGGGTGGCAGTGGTGAACCAGAGGGTGACAGAGATGAACCAGAGGGTGGCACTGGTGAACCAGAGGGTGCTGTGATGAACTAGAGGGTGGCAGTGGTGAACCAGAGGGTGGCAGTGCTGAACCAGAGGGTGGCAGTGATGAACCAGAGGGTGGCACTGGTGAACCAGAGGGTGCTGTGATGAACCAGAGGGTGGCAGTAATGAACCGGAAGGTGGCAGTGATGATCCAGAGGGGGGCAGTGGCGAACCAGAGGGTGGCAGTCTTGAACCAGAGGGTGGCAGTGATCAACCAGAGGGTGGCAGTGATGAACCAGAGGGTGGCACTGGTAAACCAGAGGGTGGTAGTGCTCAACCAGAGGGTGGCATGGATGAACCAGAGGGTGGCAGGGATGAACCAGAGGGTGGCAGTAGTGAGTGCTGAACCTGAGGTTGGCAGGGTTGAACCAGAGGGTGCTGTGATGAACCAGAGGGTGTCAGTGGTGAACCAGAGGGTGCTGTGATGAACCAGAGGGAGGCAGTGATGAACCAGAGGGTGGCAGTGGTGAGTGCTGAACCAGAGGGTGGCAGCAGGGGTGAACCAGAGGGCGCTGTGATGAACCAGAGGGTAGCAGTGGTGAGTGCTGAACCTGAGGGTGGCAGGGGTGAACTAGAGGGTGGCAGTGATGAAACAGAGGGTGACAGGGGTGAACCAGAGGGTGGCAGGGATGAACCAGAGGGTGGCACTGGTGAACCAGAGGGTGCTGTGATGAACCAGAGGGTGGCAGTGGTGAACCACAGGGTGGCAGTGGTGAACCAGAGTTTGGCAGTGCTGAACCAGAGGGTGGCACTGGTGAACCAGAGGGTGCTGTGATGAACCAGAGGGTGGCAGGGATGAACCAGAGGGTGGCAGTGGTGAACCAAAGGGTGGCAGTAGTGAGTGCTGAACCTGAGGGTGGCAGGGGTGAACCAGAGGGTGCTGTAATGAACCAGAGGGTGTCAGTGGTGAACCAGAGGGTGCTGTGATGAACCAGAGGGTGGCTGTGATGAACCAGAGGGTGGCAGGGATGAACCAGAGGGTGGTAGGGATGAACCAGAGGGTGGCAGCGATGAACCAGAGGGTGGCAGTAGTGAGTGCTGAACCTGAGGGTGGCAGGGGTGAACCAGAGGGTGCTATGATGAACCAGATGGTGGCAGTGGTGAACCAGAGGGTGGCAGTGGTGATCCAGAGGGTGGCAGTGATGAACCAGAGGGTGGCAGTGGTGAGTGTTGAACCTGAGGGTGGCAGGGGTGAACCAGAGGGTGGGAGTGATGAAATAGAGGGTGGCAGTGGTGAACCAGAGGGTGGCAGTGATGAACCAGAGGGTGGCACTGGTGAACCAGAGAGTGCTGTGATGAACCAGAGGGTGGCATTTAAGAACCAGAGGGTGGCAGTGATGATCCTGAGGGTGGCAGTGGCGAACCAGAGGGTGGCAGTAATGAACCAGAGGGTGGCAGTGATGAAACAAAGGGTGGCAGTAGTGAGTGTTGAACCTGAGGGTGGCAGGGGTGAACCAGAGGGTGCTGTGATGAACCAGAGGATGTCCGTGGTGAACCAGAGGGTGGCAGTGGTGAACCAGAGGGTGGCAGTGGTGAACCAGAGGGTGGCAGTTGTAAACCAGAGGGTGGCAGTGATGAACCAGAGAGAGGGTGGCAGTGATGAACCAGAGGGTGGCAGTGGTGAACCAGAGGGTGGCAGTGGTGAACCAGAGGGTGGCAGTGGTGAACCAGAGGGTGGCAGTGGTGAACCTGAGGGTGGCAGTGGTGAACCAGAGGGTGGCAGTGATGAACTAGAGGGGGACAGTGATGATCCAGAGGGTGGCAGTGGTGAACCAGAGGGCGCTGTGATGAACCAGAGGGTGGCAGTGGTGAGTCCTGAACCTGAGGGTGGCAGGGGTGAACCAGATGGTGGCAGTGATGAACCAGAGGGTGGCAGTGGTGAACCAGAGGGTGGCACTGGTGAACCAGAGGGTGCTGTGATGAACCAGAGGGTGGAAGTAATGAACCAGAGGGTGGCAGTGATGATCCTGAGGGTGGCAGTGGCGAACCAGAGGGTGACAGTAATGAAACGGAGGGTGGCAGTGATGAACCAGAGGGTGGCAGTGGTGAACCAGTGGGTGCTGTGCTCATACACGACCACATGGGTAACTTCGCCATGCAAGCGGCTCGTGAACACGCACAAAGCCCCGCGAAGACGCAAAAAGCCCCGCGAACACGCAAAAAACCAAAATCGTGCGAATTCGTATTCGCACGATTTTGCGGACCGCGATTTTGCTGATTTCGCCCATACTTACCAAACAGTCCGGGGGACTGCAACATCCATTGCCACGCTAATTGCGCTGGGACTACTATTCCCAGAGTCCCTGGGGCGCGTGCTGATCGCGTCAGAAGCGCCGGGAGGTGCTGAAAAACACCCCAGCCCTCCCACAGCGCGGGTTGCGATTCCTGGTGTTGGGCCCACGTATTTGCCTTTGGTCTTGCTCCTTGCCCTGAGCTACTTTGCATTTTCTGCCACATGCTGCCAAACAGTCTGGTGGACTGCAACGTCCATTGCCACGCTAAACGCGCCGGGACTACTATTCCCAGAGTCCCTGGGGCACGTGCTGATCGCGTCAGAATCGCCGGGAGGTGCTTAAAAACACGACGGCCCAGCCGCAGCGCGGGACGTGATTCCTGGTGTTGGGCCCACGTACTGGCCTTTGGTCTTGCTCCTTGCCCTGAGCTACTCTGCATTTGCTGCCACTTGCTGCCAAACAGTCCGGGGGACTGCAACGTCCATTGCCACGCTAAACGTGCCGGGACTACTATTCTCAGAGTCCCTGGGGCGTGTGCTGATCGCGTCAGAAGTGCTGGGAGGTGCTTAAAAACACCGCGGCCCTCCCGCAGCGCGGGTGTCCGCGGCGCTGCCCGGGCAAAGCCTGGACCAAGGGCGGGCCCGTCCGCGCCCCTTGTAAGCAGGAGGAGGCTGGGCTGGGCCACCTTCCTAACATCTGCACCCGGACTATAACTACAAGTACGCAGGATTCTTCCTTGTGACTTTGAACTAACTGTGGGCAAAGAGGACTAGTGCCCCATTTTTGTGGCGGGGTAGTGAACATTATATAAGAGAGGGCTCATGGCTACAAAACGGAAGTTGGGGGGTCAGAGAGTTGGGGGTGGGGTGGTAGGCACTTTAGATGCCTTTTTAAATAGGGCTGAATCGGTGCTCCAGCATGAGCTACAGCTCACGGAGAAAAGTATTTCGCTGGGGGCCTATGTAGCACAAAAAAGATCGTCCTTGGGAGCAATAGGTGAGGCCAAGTCACCCGTGGTAACTGTAACTATTGCTAGTCAACCAAATATTGA
Source organism: Lissotriton helveticus (assembly GCF_964261635.1). Classification (NCBI taxonomy): domain Eukaryota; kingdom Metazoa; phylum Chordata; class Amphibia; order Caudata; family Salamandridae; genus Lissotriton; species Lissotriton helveticus. The sequence goes on from NC_136061.1 coordinate 519,672,231, forward strand.
TACACCTTAACATAGACAGGGGGACATGGCTGAGACGCACCAGAGTTTATCTCAGGAGCGCCTGGATTTGGTTCTGGAGTGTATCTCGTTGGATAAGTCTGTACATGAAACTGCTCATGGACCCATGATGGTCCCCACCACCCCATATATTCTTGACGCCCCCTCGGTTCTAGTTACACACCATATTGCAAACACCTACCATATTGATAAAGGGGATGCCAAAGATAATCGGGTCACTAGGCCAAGAGACTGTCTAGAGAAAGCATTGGGGCAGTAGGTGCTTTGGGTGAACCCTTAGCAAAAAGGACATGGGGTAGTTTAGCAGTGCAAGCCCAAAATAAAGATAAAGGGAGAGACAATAACCAGAAAGATAAAATACTACAGCAACTTGAATCTGGAACGGCACACCCTGATAATATGATGGACCACAAAGATGTAGGGGGCAATCAGGCATATTGGGAACGAATGGAAACGCTAATGCTAACAATTCTTGCACCTTTCTGGACTAAATTAGGGGAAATTGAGGAGAAAGTTGCCCGCTTGGCAAAATCTGTAGAAGGGAAGAAAGACATAAATGCGGTGAAAGATATCGGAGGAGGTAGTCTTTTAGCCACTCAACCCGGGGGCCCACAATCAGGCAAGACACAGGCAAAACATTTAATCCATACTGTTGTAGATAGCATAAATGGCATAAATTACGCACCAATTCCTTCGACCCAAGTAGGAAGGGCTGAACAGGTGGGGCAGAGCAGGCCAGTAGGTATTTCTCAGCAGGGGCATGGGAGACAGGGACAACCCCTTATTACAAGTGCTATTGACCCTCAAACATTGAATAATCAAGCTGGCCCATTGAACAACACCCCATTGGGGCTGGGGGGTGATCAAATCCCATTATATAATCCAGCAGGAAATGCACTATTAAAACATTTACCATCAGCAGCAAGTCCCCTTGTTGTAGTTCTGGCAAATGTCCCTCCTCTAAGATCGGATCAGCAGGAATCTTGGATGCAGTTAAAAAATAAAACCCTGGATTGGTTGGCCAAACATAAAGGGTTTAGGCCTTCACTAGCTTATAACATCCTGATGGTGCGTAGAGTTTCATGGCTTGGAAGATCCCAGAAAAAGATAGAGGGGATTGTGTCAATGTACATTTTCGAAGCCCTAGAGTGGCACAATTGATTCTTGAAACACAAGACCACTTTTTCCCCGACACGTCCATGGTTGCATTACCATTGGGGTTCTTTTATCGGCCCCCAATGAGATCATACGGGGAGATTGTTCCGCACATTGCAGTATTGAATAGATTCAAGGCCCTGTCCAATCTAGATGACCAGGGTTGACTACAAGTAGGTAATGCGTATATAGACGCCCCCCCTACAGAGAGTACAAAGTGTGTACAGGACTCTTGTCGGCTCAAGGCTTGACTATGCCAATGCCCTCTTTCTTGGCCTCCCTGATTACCTGGTCCAGCGCCTTCAGGTGGTGCAGAATTCTGCCGCCCGGGCTATCTTTGGCCTACGCAGACGAGCTCGAGCGTCTGGGTTGCTTCAGACGCTTCACTGGCTCCCTATCAGGAAGCGGATCCAGTTCAAATCCCTGACTCTGATGCATAAAGCCCTGTATGGATCAGGGGCGGGATATCTGCGGCGGAGACTGACTTTCTATCGTCCAGTCCGTTCCCTCCGTTCGGAATCCCTCTTTAAAGCTGTGGTCCCGCGGGTGAGGAAGGCCCGCGTGGGAGGGCAATCTTTCAGCTGCAGAGCTCCCCAGCTTTGGAATCTGCTTCCTCTTTCGCTCCGCAGCACTGCCAATTTGCTCCAGTTCAGGAAGGGCCTGAAGACCTGGGGGCATATTATCAAGGGGGTTTATCTCCGCTTTTTTGGCTTTAAAAGCCAAGAAAGCGGAGATAAAATTATCTCCCTATTACCAAGCTGTCGCTAACACCAGTTAGTGACAGCTAATAGGAGATAGCGACCATCTTGGGCCCCGCTTTGCATGTCAGTGATATTTATCACTAATGACATGCAAAGTGGGCGTGCCAAGATGTTAGCGACTGGAAACAGTCGCTAACATCGCTATCTCCTATTACCAACTTTTGGAGATATTCGCGCTAAGCGCGAATATCTCCAAAAGCTAACACCTGCCCTGAGCAGTTCTTCACCATGTTATCCAATGGGAGGTGGATAACATGGCTAAGAGCATTTGCTCGATAATGTATGAATATCGCTGACTTTTCAGCGATATTCATGCATTGCGGCTGTTTTTTATCGCATTTGCGATAAACCTTGCTAATAGCACGGTTTATCTGCGATAAAAATCGCCGATGTGCGGCGATAATTTTTGTCTCTAAACAAGTTAGAGACAAAAATTATCGCTAGTTGTTGGTAATATACCCCCTGGCTTTTTAATCCTTAGTCTGTTTTAATGCTTATTGCTTGCACTGTTTTCTTTGATGTCTTTTGTTTTATTTTAGCTGTGTTGTGTTATTTTTACTCTGAGCTGCTGGTGGAAAGCGTCGGGACACTCAAATCGAGTAGCCGTACGCTATATAAAAGCTACATAACATAACATAACATAACAAAACATAACATAACATATTACTGCCTGGCTATGTTCTGGTGGCCCCCATCCATAATATATTGCCTGTTTCTGTCCCATCAATTGAAATTGAGGGTAACGAAGCAGGCAGTGTTAACACTGGATCTGAAGTAAAAATTCTGTCATGGAATATAGCCGGTTTATGTTCAAAAATGGGGGATACAAATTGGGAATCATTACTTCGAAGGCACGATATTATTGCGCTCCAGGAAACCTGGGATTCACATGATCTATATCATCTGGACGGGTACTGCTCTTTTGGGAAAAATGCTGTTCCTTCGTCCATGGGGAGATCAAGGGGGGACTTTTGATATTGATTAGCCTTAAGTTGCTTTTTAGGCCCAAGTTGATAGTGACGCACACCCCTAATATTTTAGCGGTTCAACTAATAGGCAATAATCTACCTGGCTTATTAGTGGTGATTTCAACACCCATGTCTGTCCATCCAATTGTATGCAAGGTATCGAACACGGACCCCAGGGGACAGTTAATTTTGAACACACAATGTCCGGGGCTTATCTAGAGAGTCTTTTATGTGCTTTTAATTTATTCTGCCCAGAACAAGCAAATACTTCCCCTCTAGTCCCGACCTACACAGGACAGGGACACAGAAGCATTATTGATTTTATTTTAGTATCATGCCCGTTTATTGAACTATTGGTCACATTCTGTGTAACATGTAGCTGTTTGAGTGACCATAATCCTCTAACCCTGATTCACCATATCCGGGCTTTCAAAATGGGGAATAGGAAAGTCCCTTTCTCGAATGCCATGATTACTACTAAGGATCAAGCTAGGAGATTAAAATGGGAAGCAATCACACCTGATAATTTCCTTGAAAACTTATACAGAGGGCTACCAGAGGATTTTAGCATATGTTTAAATCCGGATTCTGAGCCAGCTGATATGTTAAGTGCCTTTGACTGCATAATGAAGCAGGTAGCTAGTAACTTGACGCTACAATGCACAGCAAGGCCCAAGAAACATAAAAATTGGTTTGACTAAGTGTTACAATGATGAAAGAAGCATAGACCAGGTGATGTAGATAAATTCTCAGCTTTATTCACAGGATCACTTCTTGGATACAGGTATAAGATATTACAAGTAAGATCCTTTAAAGTGCCACACCAGGAGCAGGCTCTTCACTGCTCAACCCATCCACACCAACTGATTCACTCTTCCAATCCAAACACAATCAACATTCTATCTGACCTCATCACAGGCTGAGCAGCAAAGGAGAGAACTTCTGTAGGGAGAGTGCATTGAGTAAAAGGTACATTACAACACATCTCACCCTTTATAGTGATTGAAAACAATCAACATGTGTGAAGTTGATAAAACACACGATCCAGCAAAGGAGGATGCAATAATAACAAAATTATACATCACCCCCTTGCTATAATGATCATAAAAACAAATGCATGAAAGTTGCCAAACATACAAATGGGGGCAAAGGAGGATGCATGAGATAACTGAGGGGCATATTATCAAGGGATTTATCTCCACTTGTTTGGCTTTAAAAGCCAAGAAAGCGGAGATAAAATTATCTCCCTATTACCTAGCTGTCGCTAACACCAGTTAGCGACAGCTAGTAGGAGATAGCGACCACCTTGGGCCCCGCTTTGCATGTCAGAGATATTTATCACTAATGACATGCAAAGTGGGCGTGCCAAGATGTTAGAGACTGGAAACAGTCGCTAACATCGCTATCTCCTATTACCAACTTTTCAAGATATTCGTGCTAAGCGCGAATATCTCCAAAAGCTAACACCTGCCCTGAGCAGTTCTTAGCCATGTTATCCAATGGGAGGTGGATAACATGGCCAAGAGCATTAGCTCGGTAATGCATGAATATCGCTGACTTTACAGCGATATTCATGCATTTCGGCTGATTCTTATCGCTTCGGAGATAAACCTTGATAATAGCAAGGCTCCTAAGCGATAAAATTATTGCCGCTAAGCCAACTTAGCGATAATTATCGCTAGTTGTTGGTAATATGCCCCTAAGATACTACACACATCTCCCCTTCATAATGATCACAAAGAACAAGAATGTAATTTAAATAAAAACATCCTTAAAAACCAGTGGATACTATCCACATAACTCACGCCCCAAACTGCGGGTACAATAATGAGTAGCCAATGTACCACAAACTAAGGCACAAAACTGTGGCAGAACAGGGATCTACAACCCTCAACTGCACAAACCAATGACAGAACAGGTCTACCCCAAAGAAATGGAATAAGACACAGCCCAAACCAAGACAGGGTAATAAAACCCCCAAAACACTCTAAAAACCAATATGGGTATCCCTTAACCCAAAGCAAACATATTATGGGTCTGCTTAAACCCAAGTAAATCTATTATGGGAGAAAAGCAAACATATTATGGGTCTGCTAAACCTAAAGCAAATACATTATGGGAATCTCCCAAACCCAACGTGCACAACCAAAATGCACTGTCTAAACACCTACTTGATGCATTAACCACATACAAGGTAACAACAAAACCAATAAGAGAAGCAACACAAGAGGTAAACTTCCCTCGTGCGTACCCGTAATGCACAGTCCATATAATGAGTATACATAACCCACGACAATTCCAGGTATCCTTGAATCCTAGACAAAACTGGCCAAAACTTGAAGTTCAGAAAAAACAGCACAAACGTACAGACAAAACACTCTTACAACATACAATGGGTATCCGGTATACCTAACCCCAAGACATAATGGCCAAAACCTTAATTAAAAAAATCTTGAGAAAATGAGCACAGTCCAGAACACAGTGAAGCACAAAAGGAAACACACCATTAGCCCTTAACACAATAATAGGGGACCAAAAGAACTCCCTATGAAGTTGTGGACAGTGTACACAAACACTACTAACTAAAACACTCCTAAAACAACAAAAAAAACGATGTGACTGCCCACACAACCTACAGCTAATAGTAGGTAAACTTTCCGTATAAACAAAACACACACCAGCCCCCAAAACCCTTCCAGATCAGGATAAAACAAAAGCACTGCACACTCGCCAAACCACACCTCCCCACCATAAAATAAACTGGCAATCTAGCTGTCCACAAAACTCCTCCCAGAAAAAGTGGTAGAACGCTAACCAGGATAAAGGCTAGGAGTGATACTAGCTGCAAATTACCCTGGAAACACATTAAACACAAGGTAGCATGCACACACTAACCACAGCATGACTTAAACTTCAAACAAATACATTACTAAGTTGTGATGTCCTTTCGGATTAAATACATTGAAGTTGTGATTACCTTTCGAAATGGATAACATCCAAATCCATTGTGGCTTGAGACACGACGTTTGAAAAAAGTCTTGCGAGTTCAATTCTTCCTTTGATTAATTTATCACGGGGAGTAACGTTAATAAACCTATGACGCTGCACTATTTTGTTTCCAGTCGTGGTTGGCAATGTGAAAAGAATAAAGGCTGGAAGTGAAGACGCGCCAATCGTACAATGGCGGCACGCTGCGTGAAGAATCTTGGAAGGCTCCTCGTACGTCCTCACTGCAAAGCGTAGCTCTTGACAGATACATCATTGACGTCATAGTCACGCACACGATGGTGGACGCTCCAAGGACAGAATGGTGGCCAGGTGCGCGCCCAAGCTCACTCCACAGGTAACTGTGCAGGCAATTCAAATAATGCGGAGGGAGCGAAGTTACAGTTGGGACCGAAATGCTATTCCAGACCGATTTATTGGCACATTAATTGCGAAAAAAGTAACACAATACTCCGGGGCTCGAGCCCTGCCCCCGATCACCGAATCTGACGGGCCGGTCACCAAACACTGGGAAAGTTTAACTAAAGACAACTCGTTAACAGTTGGGGTTTGACATATGCCTCCGAATACCAAATGTCCCTGAGATAAGCCCGGACGCTGTTAAACAACACTGCAGTCAAGATTCCCAATCTTCATGCATGGGTGGATGCACAACACACGCTGTTGATATTAATTATATTTCAAGCTTTAGAGTTAGTCACAGTTCAAGGCAGACCAAAACATCCAGAATTATCCACCATGCAGTACAATCAAGGCCAATGCAGGGACAACGTGGCAGAAGCTGGCATTCACATTCCAAAGGCAGCAGGGAGGCAAACAGAAACTGGCACAATTTAGTTAAGGGCGACCGTTGACAGGGTCACTGGTGGGGCATTTGGGGTGCCTAGTGTCTTCAAATCATCGAGTTGCAATTCACTTACTTGAAATTCCTTTAGTTCCTATATTCTTCTAATTCCAAAAGTCCATTTCAGTAGCACGCAGGTTCTTTAAATCGTCGCCAGTGTTACAATGATGAAAGAAGCTTAGACTAGTTGATGTAGATAAATTCTAAGCTTTATTCACAGGATCACTTCTTGGATACAGGTATAAGATATTACAAGTAAGATCCTTTAAAGTACCCCACCAGGAGCAGGTTCTTCACTGCTCAACCCATCCACACCAACTGATTCACTCTTCCAATTCAAACACAATCAACATACTATCTGACCTCATCACAGGCTGAGCAGCAAAGGAGAGAACTTCTGTAGGGAGAGTGCATTGAGTAAAATGTACATTACAACACTAAGGGGTCGATTCCGATCCGGTAAAATAATCCGGCGTACGAATCGTATCCGGAGCCGTTTCCGTACGACTCGTACAGACGCCGTACGACTGGACGATTCCGATCGGCCGACCCGTACGCGATTCGTACGGTACACGCCGATTCGTACGGAAAAGTGCACGATCACCTACACACCGTACGGCGCGTACCCCCCATGATCGCAGGGGTACGCGGCGTACCCCTGTGGTCATGCGGGGTACGTGCCGTACACCCAGCGTACATGGGGTACGTGCCGTACACCCACTGTACATGGGGTACGGTGCGTACCCCATGTACGCTGGGTGTACGGCACGTACCCCGCATGACCACAGGGGTACGCCGCATACCCCTGCGATCATGGGGGGTACGTGCCGTACCCGGGGGGGCGTTCCGTACCTGTTTCGGTGCGAACTCTGCGTTTACGACTGTTTTCGGCTCCCGTAGGAAAAGGGTCGTACGGCGTGTACCCGGCACGAATCGTACTTGCTGGGTCGTAAAAACGTGCCGCGATGTCGCGTACAGCGGGTTCCGAGTGAGATTCGTATGGAGATTTGAGTCGTACGGAGTCCTGTACGACTCGTACGGAGTTCGGCACCTAGTACGGATCGTACTTCATCGTACGTACGGGACGTCTACGGATACGATTCGTACGGGGAAAAAACTCTCCGTACGACCATTCGGAGCGCATTTTACCGGATCGGAATCGACACCCAAGCGTGCGCAACTGCGCACACTGCACTTTTAGGGTTCTTGAAGGAATCCATTAGGGATGTAAACATGGTCAAGCAGGCTAGAAAGGACTAGAAACTGGCAGTTAGAAAAAGAAAATTATAGTTAAAGGAAATGGCCTGGGAAGAACTTAGTCAAGCAAGTATCCTGTCTAACAGTTCCAGATTCTGGAAAGTGGTTAATAGCCCAATGTTCAGTGAAACATCTAATACAGTTATGGACTGTCTTATTCCCCCAGAAAGTTGGGTTGAACATTTTAATAGCATACATATAGAAGTGTACAAATTTCTGGGCCAGGAGACTGGAATTGTTCAAGGGGATACTACCCAGGTTTTAAGTGTGTGTTTTACTGAGGAGGAAGTAACTGAGGCGATCATGTCGACATCAACGGGTAAAGGGCCAGGCCCAGATGGCGTACCGGCAGACCTTTACAGGGCTGATCCCAGTGTCTAGGCTAGAATTTTGTCATTTGTTTTTAATGCTGCGACCGAGGTCGGCTTCCCCAAATCCTGGGCTAAAGCTGTTATAATTCCAATCTTCAAAAAGGGTACAAAAGACGATCCAGCCTATTATAGGCTGATCTCTCTTCTGGACTCTGCAGCTAAGATAATGGGGAAGGCCGTACTCACCCGCCTTACAGATTGGTTGGATAAAAACAGCATCATATCGGACCTGCAGTATGGGTTTAGGCAGGGAAAGGGCAACGATGGGACAATGCCTAAATTTACATTTAGTCATAGGGAAGTTGTAAAATAAGGATCCACAAATTGAAGGTAAAAAGTAGAGGTTTATTTGAAGAATAGATCCCATCCACAGGTGTACATCCAGCCAGCAATAAAGTAGGATAGTAACTGTTTAGTGGTCAAAGGATAACATTCTATCTGAGAATCTAGTGTCTCATGACATCAGCGCAGCTATGTCATGAGGCTCATAGATACAGGATCAGGATGCCACACATCTCCCTTCTGACATCAATAAGAAAATTATAAGAGAAAACTAAACATTGCTAGAATATTAATCACACAGTGACGTAGTCTTTTAAATATTTAGGAGAATAAGAAACCCTTGTAGACTTGCGTAGGAGTGAGGAAGATTCATCTTCAGGAGTTTGAGAATGACGACTGCAAGAAGCTTCCACAAGATCATTGCTAACCACCACTACCCTGTTTAAATTCCAAACGCGATGATCAGCAGTTTTGATGGCGTTTTTGAAAACTTTGATGACACGAATAGGTTTCTTAAAGGTAGCAGAAAGAGCTTTACTGTTTTTGCAGGGATTTTTAATAAGTACCCAATCTCCCACTTTAACAGGTGTGACCTTAACAGAATGTCTTGTATCAAACATCCTTTTTCTAGACTCAATTCTAGAAAGTTCACGCAACATCCACTCATTAGAGTCATCACGAGGAGGTGGTTGTAAATCTTTGACCCATGCAGGTACTACAAGGGTATTAGGAGTGCGTGATCTAAAAAGTTCAAATGGGGTCTTTCCAGTAACGGCATGGGGAGATAACCTGTAAACTTTAACCTTCTTAAAGACATCTGTCCTCCAATCTGTGCCAGCAGACTTAGCCATTCTGATAGTCTCTTTAAGGACACGGTTAAACCTCTCAACCATTCCGTTGGTTTCTGGGTGGTAAAGGGAAGACTTTTTGTGTTTAACACCTTGTTTTAATAGAAAATTTTCCATCTCTTTAGAGACTAATTGGGGACCATTATCTGTGAGGATGGCGTTAGGGATGCCCTCTCTAGCAAAAAGTTTGGTTAAAAAATCCACCACATGCCTAGTCTCGATACCTCGAGTTATGGCAATTTCTGGCCATCTAGAAAAGAAATCAATAAGAACAAGAACATACCACTCACAACCAGCTGATGTAATTGGCCCCAAAATAACCAAACCCACTTCTTTCCAGGGTGCATCCGGTCTGTCTCTAATCACCATGGGTTGGACTTTTGGTTTTGCTACTTTCTCACTAAGAGCACAGTCAATGCATTCTCTAATTTTGCGCTCTACTTCTAAATCCATATTTGGCCACCAATATGAGCTCCTTAAAATCTCCTTAGTTTTAGAGATTCCTAAATGGCCAATATGTGCTAAAGACATAAGCTCATCTCGAAGAGCTAGGGGTGGAACTAATCTAGTTCCTCTAAAAAGTAAGCCATCTTGTTCAGAAAGTTGATCTTTGACATGCCAAAATTTCTCAAGACCTTCATTACATTTAGGTTTAATTTTCCATCCTGTCATTAGGAGTTTAAGTACCTCTACTAGAGTCGAATCTTCCTGAACCATCTTCAACCATCTCTCTTTATCAATGACAGTCTCTTCTACAACACAAACCATCTCATCATCAACATCACAATCTTCCTCTTCCTCAATCTCAGAACTGGGAACAAGGCGAGACAAAGCATCAGCCACTTTGTTTTCTACTCCAGGTAGGTACTTTACACTAAAATCATAATCCTGTAAACTAACAACCCATTTTGTGATTCTACCAGACACCGCATCTATACCTTTTTTCTTTAAAATTTCACAAAGCGGCTTGTGATCTGTCCTGACTTCAAACTTGGTTCCCCACAATAAGTTTTTAAGCTTCTTGATTGACCAGTAAACAGCAAGTGCTTCACGCTCAATCACTGAGTATCGAGTTTCAGCTCCCTTTAAACTCCTTGACAAGAAAAGAATGACCCTTTCAAAGCCCTCAAATTTCTGTACAAGCACTGCACCTAAACCTTTCAGGCTTGCATCAGTAATCAAAATAGATTTCTCTGAAGGATCAAAACTGCTCAATTTCGGAGCAGAAGCTAGCTTCTCCTTGATGACTTCAAACTCACGTTGACATTTCTCTCCCCAAATGAAATCTACACCTTTCTTCAATAAATATCTCATATTGGCACACAAAGAGGCAAAGTTTTTTACAAATTTGCTATAATATTCAGCAAGTCCTAAAAAACTCATCAACTCTTCCTTGTTCTGTGGGGGAGACATCTTAGAAATGGTAGAGATCAGATTTTCTTTAGGTAAGATTCCTCCTTCTGTAATAGTGTGACCTAGATAATCAATGGAAGTTTTTCTAAATTTACACTTCTCAATCTTGACAGTCAAACCTGCATCACACAACCTTCTTAGAACAGCAAATAGCCTAAAATCATGCTGAGAATTATCTATGCCAAATACAAGAATATCGTCCTGATAGACTCTAACACCATGCAAACCTTTTAAGACTTTCTCTAATGCCCTCTGAAAAACCGATGCGGCTGACACTAAACCAAATGGTAGTCTAACAAACCTAAAAGTGCCATAAGGTGTCACAAAAGAGGTTAAGTCTTTCGAATCTTCTTCCAACCTAATCTGATGGTACGCGGACCTTAGATCAATGGTGCTGAAAATTCTAGCACCTTTAAGTAGCATAAGCATGTACGCAATCTTGGGTAGAGGATAATGATCAGTAACCACACACTTGTTGAGTTCTCTCAAATCAACACAGAGACGGAGAGAGTTGTCCGATTTCTTGGCTGCGACAATCGGGGCAACCCACTCCGTTCCTTCTACTGTTTCTATAATGCCTCCCTTGACCAGCTTATCAAGTTCATCTTTAACTTGTTCTCTGACTGCTACAGGTACATTTCGCACTTTGCAGCAGACAGGTACGGCATCCTTCTTCAAGATGATACGATGACAATAGTCATTAAGACATCCTAAATTTTCTGAAAAAACTTTAGGAAATTTGGCTTTCAGTTCACTATTGAAATCATGAGAAACTAATGAAACAATTTGAGGTAAGAGACTTGGTAAAGTTTGTACACATAAATGTGATAATAAAAGAGTTCAGGGTACAATGGAAGAATAGCGATGACCAGCGGTGTTTATAACGCGTTTGTAGAGTAACGCGTTTTTTTGTGAAGTGGAAACCGAAGATTTCACTAATCCAAGATGGCGCCCACGTTTGCGCGACTCCCAGGGTGCTTTGCGGCACGTTTGCGTGCTGTCCGTCCGGTGTTGCGAAGAGCCAAGGAGCGAGGCGAAGCAAGATGTTTGTTTTCTAAAGCTTCGAGATTCTGGCAATGGCGTTCTTTTACAAGAGGTAGCTCGCTCTTGAGGACGCTCGCTCGTGGAGACGCTTGTGAAGGCGTTGGCAGGTAGGACACTATTTCGAAAAATGCAAGTTGCAGAGATCGAATGCGCTGTATAAAATAGGCGCAAAAAGTGTCTGATGTAGTAATTAAAAAAGCCAATAAAGTCTAACAAAGTTAACACCGCTAGGTTATTCCATTAAAAAGTGGTTTGTTTTCTCGCTAAAAATTAAGTTGAATTCTTCTTACCCTGAAAGTGGAAATAGAAGTCTCTTTTGTTTTAAAATCCAGTCCAAGGTTATTCTGATGTGTTCTGCCTTGAAAGTTGAATGCCACCAAAGTATCTCAGGTTGTTCCAAGTGTCCATGAATTTCTAGAGGAAGAAATCTCCTTTTTTTTTTTTTTTTTTTTGAGATAGGTGTTGAGATCTTATCTTCTTCTTCCCATCCTGCGTCGCCAAATGTAAAATAAGGATCCACAAATTGAAGGTAAAAAGTAGAGGTTTATTTGAAGAATAGATCCCATCCACAGGTGTACATCCAGCCAGCAATAAAGTAGGATAGTAACTGTTTAGTGGTCAAAGGATAACATTCTATCTGAGAATCTAGTGTCTCATGACATCAGCGCAGCTATGTCATGAGGCTCATAGATACAGGATCAGGATGCCACAGAAGTACTCGGTCACTAAGCGGTGGGACATACATTTAGCCTTTATGGATTTATCCACCGCTTTTGACCTTGTAAATAGGCAAAAACTATGGGCTTCCCTCTCCTGTATTGGACTTGATCCAGCGTTGATTTCTTTTCTCGCAGCCATCCACGAAGAACACATCGGCGGCCGTCCGTTATGATGAAAATGGAAGTCTAACTGAGGAATGGCCAGTGAAACGAGGAGTAAGGCAGGGGTGCATACTTGCACCCATGCTGTTTACACTCTATATTAATAAATTAGGTGATGCACTGATCTCCTCCTGTAAGGACATCCCTAGGGCAGGATCCAAAATGATTCTGGCATGATTGTATGCTGATGATGCTGTCTTGGTGGCTAGGACATCGCAGGGGTTGCAATCCCTTTTAGATTGTTTTATTGATTTTATGGATTCCCTAGATCTCAATCAATCAATCAATCAGGTCATTTATAGAGCGCACTACTCACCCGTAGGGTCTCAAGGCGCTGGGGTGGGTGGGGGTGCAGTTACTGCTCGAACAGCCAGGTCTTGAGCTTCTTCCTGAAGGAGAGGTGGTCTTGGGTCAGGCGCAGGTCGGTTGGGAGTGAGTTCCAGGTCTTTGCGGCCAGGTAGGAGAAGGACCTTCCTCCTGTTGTCGCTCTTCGGATGCGGGGGACGGCGGCGAGGGCGTGGCTGGTTGATCTGAGGAGGCGCTTGGGAGTGTAGAAGTTGATCCGGTTGTTGAGGTAGCTCGGGCCTTGGTCGTGTAGGGCTTTGTGCGCGTGGGTGAGGAGACGGAAGGTGATTCTCTTGTTGACCGGGAGCCAATGCAGGTCTCTCAGGTGTCCGGAGATGTGGCTGCGTCGGGGGATGTCGAGGATGAGTCTGGCCGAGGCGTTCTGGATCCGCTGGACTCTTTTCTGGAGCTTGGTGGTGGTTCCGGCGTAGAGGGCGTTGCCGTAGTCCAGTCGGCTGGTGACGAGGGCCTGGGTGACCATCTTCCTCGTCTCGGTGGGGATCCACCGGAAGATCTTACGTAGCATGCGCAGGATGTTGAAGCAGGACGAGGAGACGGCGTTTACTTGTCTGGTCATGGAGAGGGAGGAGTCCAGGATGAAGCCTAGGTTGCGTGCGTGGTCCGTCGGTTTGGGTGCGGTGCCCAGGGCGGGGGGCCACCAGGAGTCGTCCCAGGCGGAGGGCGAGGAGCCCAGGATGAGGACCTCCGTCTTGTCCGAGTTCAATTTCAGGCGGCTGGTCGTCATCCATTCGGCTACCTCTCTCATCCCTTCGTGTATGTTGGATCTGGCGGTGATCTAATTACTAATCTCATGAAGTCACACTCTATGACTATCGGAAAGGGACGGGCTAAAAAAACAAAGTTCTATTGTAAGGGCATTGAACTTACAAAAGTCCCTACTTTCCCATATTTGGGTGTACTCTTCGATGATAAGCGATCATAGGTCATGCAGCGCGCTCCTAAAAAGAATACTTTAGTTAGAGCGTCTGGTTCACTATTAGGATTTGCAAAATGAATAGGCTCTAAACCGCTTCCGGCGCTTATGAAGATTTATAATGCTAAGTGCCTCACAATGGTCACATATGGGAGTGATATATGGGGTTATATGGAGACAGGTGAAATACAGAAAGCAGAAAATGAATTTTTCTGTCGGCTGCTATCGCTCCCAACCTCCACTCCTATCCATAACCTTAATGAGGACCTAGGTGCCGGATATGTTTCAGACCAGATTGTGGTTGTCCCACTACTATGCTGGTTAAGAATTTGGGCACACCAACCACCTAATCTGAATCAGCTGATCATCCAGGATTGTGTGTCTTTAGATAGAGGATCTGATATTCCTTGGATTCGCTATATCAAGTCACAACTGGACTTAATGGGCTGCTCTGAGCTATTTTCCAAACCTAGAGCTCTTGGCAAATCAGCTATCAGAGATCTGAAGACTCAGTTTTTAAACAGGGTAATATCAGCAAGAGAGGAGGTTGAACTAGTAAAAACCTCGGTGAGGTGTTTTGTAATGTTAAGTTTGAATAGGAACATACAGCAATACCTAACTTACATAAACAAACCTTATCCCCTGTTTGTGTTAACAAGGTTCAAGCACAATATGCTCCCCTGGTTGCTGTCATTCCCAAAAGGCTTTTCGAAAGAGGGGTCTCTGGGTCAATGCCCCTGTGATAACTTTTCAGAGCAGAATACCCTCCACATGATTTTTTTCTGTGATTTCTATGTAAAAAGGAATTGTATTTTGCCATTGTTAAGAGGGGCTAACTTTGTGCAAGTTAGACCAGCATTAGCCTATTTGCAAATGCTTGGCTCCCCGCTTGTTTGTTATGGAGTTGCCAGTTATATCACTGGGGCAATCAGACGAAGAAATAGACTTCAATTATAGCATCATGTTTTCTTCTTCCTTTTTAATTTTTTATGAAAATGAGATTTCTTTGCACCTTTTTTTTGTACTTTTGTATGTGACAAACTTTGTAATGTATTTATGTGAAAGCCAAGGGTGTTTTTTGGCTGGGGGCGTACAGATGGTTGGCAAATGGTCTTTTAAATCTGATGTTTGGAAATGTTTGTAGCATTTAGATTGTACAAATTATAAATAGTTGTGATGTGATTTGTGCTTTGATAGTTTTAAATTTTAACTGAATAAAGAAATTTTGACTTTGAAACTTTGACTATTGGACTCAATTAGAATAGGGGTGTCATGTATATTCAAAACATGTTCATTTAACTCTTTATAACAGAAAAATACTGGTATTATTATTAATATTACCAGTATTACTATTGTTATTGTTATTATTATTATTATTATTTTTTTTTTTAAATACTGTCATGTCACTTTTCAGCCCCCTCAGAGTGCTCAGTCACCATCAGAATGAATTCAAAACATTTTCATCACAGTTTGTAATGCTCCCTTTAAAAATTCTTCAAAAATAATCAAGGAAGATTTTACAATCCTAAAACTCAAATAATGTGTGTACTAATTTTCACTTGCTTACAAATGAATTTAAGGTTGTCGGTATATTGAAGCACATTTAAAGTTATCTGACTCTCATAACATGATGGTCCCTTACCTCTGGAGGTACTCTTGACATATCTACTACAGTTTCATCAAGGTTAATCTGGTGAACAAAATCCTGGGCCTCTTCTCCATTCGCTTTATGTCCAGTATTGATTATGGCGCTGAAAATGTATCTTGGTATCTAACTTGGATTCTGTCTTTTCTGCCCTTTGGGTTTTGGAAAACTTGCTAGAGGTAGCCATATGATTCTAATCTCAAAACTAATATTTAGTGCCTATATAGTCTTTACAGTTAATTTAGATATAGGAGACTACCAATAATAATACAGGTAGGTCATAACAAAGACTTATTTAAATTTGTCAATATACTTCTACGCTACACATACTTTTGTATCCATTAAGAAACACAGCTTTGGCTAAATCAATATGTGATAATAATCCTTCACAGTCCAGTATTACTCTTACTGCAGGGATTATGCTCATACTCTTTCTCCAAGCTTTATCTGCACAAGGTATTGAACTTCAATTTGGGGAAAAAATAAAGAGTACCCTCCTAAATGTATCCTCCAGACTCAATTTCAGTTCACATGTTAAATCTCTTTTCCTATTTCAAGTGTGCCAGCTGTAAAGTATTTTCCAAAAGGACATGTTTAAAGATTTCCATATTTCTCATTCATTATTTTCCTTCAAGAATTCCTAGAATTCAAAGATTGTTTGGCTTGGATTGGTTTTCAACTCTCTCACAATGGTACCTTACTTCTTCTGACTCTTCATGCTCCTTAAATATGCTGTCACAGTTGTTTAATTTTCAGTTCTTTATAAATTGTCTTTTATCTTTTATCAGAAAGCAAAGGGGTCCATTACAAGGGCGGGCGGACTTTGTCACCCGCCACCGTAATGGTACCCGGGACCGACCACCAGAGGTGCGGCGCTCCCGCCATTTCAATCAGGATGCCACAGCCACATTGGCATCCTACATATATTGCATTGTGGCGGGCGGTGCTGTAAGCAGCACCCGACAATATGCAATATATGCATGTTGTGCATTGCCATGAACAACGTGACAGGCACAGCACGATGCCTGCCACCTTGTCCGTTGTCCATGCCAATGTTGGGGGGTACCATAGGTATCCCCCAAGTGCATCCCTTCACCCCCCTGCGGGTCCGCAACAGGCCCCCGAAGCAAAATCCGAATGCCTTTCCATGGCAGAGTCTCCGGTATTGAAAGGCATTGAAAAAAGTCACATACTAATATGTAATGTTAACCAC
Organism: Lissotriton helveticus; assembly: GCF_964261635.1. Lineage (NCBI taxonomy): Eukaryota > Metazoa > Chordata > Amphibia > Caudata > Salamandridae > Lissotriton > Lissotriton helveticus. The sequence continues at coordinate 519,689,216 of NC_136061.1, forward strand.
TTGGCTGCAGCGGTAATTCCGCCGTGGCGCTGGGAGGATATTTACAATTATTAATTATTTTATCAATTGAATACCAACATGAGGAGATGCTTCTTTATGTATCGGTATTTAATTTAGTGGTTTATTTCTTTTTTCACTATTTTGGGACAATATACATTTCAGTGTGCAAATCTCTCCTTAGAATGTATGTGTGTTGCAGTTAAATTGTGTTGCAGGTAAAATGTGGTGGTACAATAATGAAATATTGAATGATGATGGATTCAAAAAGAATGAATTATGGTTTATATTTAAACCTGACTTTTAAATATCTGAAATGTTTTGGGGGGAAATATTTTCCTAGTAACTGAGTGGGTGTGATGAATAAGTGTTTAAGTACTTTTATTGTTTCCACTATTCACTAATTGCTCAATGATTTTGAATTTTGTTTATTTCAGTATTGAGATCAGAGGATCATAAAACACACATTGACTGTAATTTACTCAAAATGCAAATAATTGTTAGGGCTTTATTTTCAATTATTAATATTCTTAGAAGCACCATTAAATATATTTGTTTCACTCCAGATATAATTATTTAAATAAACTGTGAGTTAAACAAAGATATTCGATTTGATGTATTTTGCCACGTTTTTCTTGAAAACTGTGTAAAGGTGTGTATGACAGTATGTAAGCAAGTGTACCCTTAAACCAGTGCCAAATATATTGCCCCCCCCATGAAGAAGATAATCTTTCGGTCTTATAAATGCCCAGCATGATCTTACTGTATTTTGAACCATTGCAATGGCTCACCTGCATCTATCCAACCTTTTATCTCACAGGCCGTGCCCAATTTAAGAAAATGGGTTATTAGTTAGTGGGGGGGGTTGGGATTATCCAGTGTAGGTAATAAACACAATCATTGCCAGGGTGAACCAGGAAAGAGACTAAATTAACCAGCGCACAATATTATATTAGAGGCAATGCGTAAAGTATTTATGCAGTACCGAAACAGTAATAAAGTCAAAACACAATAGAAGAAAATCCTTAAACAACTTAGAAAATTATACAAATGTAATAAACAAAATGGCACCAAAACACCATAGATTCAACAATTGGAATTAGAGATATGAATTGCAAAAACTGTAAATAAAAATAGCATTTGAAGCATTAAATGCCAACTGCAGTTAGCTGGTGATAGTAGAATGGGACCTGTGTTTGATTTTAGGTGGTCCACAATGAAGCGTGGGACGTATACAGCAACCAGATTCATGTGAGATTTTATCTTGAGACTTAGGGCATCATTTTGATGTCAGTCGGTCACTATTGCAGCGGTCAGGAGACTACCAACAAGCATGCAGGTGATCCGACAGTCCTATTTTGATGTGACCACTGGGCTGGCAGTCAGGAAGATGGCAGGGTTGTGGCACATGCAAACACCGTAAATGCGCATGCTGTATGTCTCTGCACCATGTGCCATGCACCATGCCGTGCACAGCCCACAGTGCATGGATGTGAGTGAGGCACTGCATGTTGCACGATGGATAGGGGCCATGTCTGGGACTTCAACATCTCTATCTGACAGCCAATTCATGGTGGTGTTTGTGCCATGTAAAGGCTGTAGGAGAGGGAAATTATAATCCCAATGGGGGTGCCTGCCTTGGCACCTCTGCCCAGGTGGGAGCAGTTTTGGCTAAGGATAAAGTAAATGATGGCAATAAAAGTTTCCCTTGCTTAAGATTTTATAGTTCCTACGCATGTTCCAAAAAAGGCATAATTGCCACTGCCTCTATTACCATTTTATTGGAGCCGTTATTTCATTCACTTCATTTGAGTTTTAACATGCCAATTACAGTATGTAATTTTGGTTCATCATGGACCTTTTTTCAAGTCATGTTTTTAGTGTGCCTACTCCAGACTGTATTTGTCTTGCACAATATTTAACAAGGTTCACTGACAAAATATTGTAACCCTCAATTTCATGGTAAAAAATATTGTGTCAAAAATATCAAGCAAAAAAATATTGGTTTCCTATACCTATAATGTAAATGAATAAAAAAATGTTTAATTTGTTTTACACTAATATCATAAAATATATAAAAAACATGTTTTTTTTAATATATATATGTATATATATATATAGTTAAACAATGTAAACATTAAATATTAAAATAATATAAGAAATATGAATATATACTTATTTAAACACACACATATGTATGTGTATGTTTATTTACACATATACAATGTAAATGTATTAATAAAAAAATAATTTTATCTTATAATTTTCAATTTAAAAAATATATATATAATAATATAACTAGTAACAAATGCACTGGATTAAAAAAAAACATACCAACTAATTACAATTAAAAAAAGTGAGCAATTACATTTTTTCTTTTACTAAACATATAGTGCATATTACAAACATTACAAATTGAAGAAATATAATTTTAAATTCACATTAACAAAATAATAACATAATTTGCAACAATATAAACAAAACTATATAATTCTGGGGATAATACATTTACTATTCCCACTCCAGTCTGTGCAACAGTAGGGAAAGCATTAGACTTGTGAGGGGTAAAATGTACTATTCCCACTCGAGTCGGTGAAAAAGTAGGGAAAGCTTTGGACTCAGGAGAGGTAAAGTGTTATATCCCCCTCCAGTGTGCACCAGTAGGGAAGTACATCACTTCTAATTCATACTTTATTTTATTACAAGTACTACTTTCATAAAATTATTGTATTACATGTAAATATATTCATTAAAAAGCAATTGAACAATTAAAATAATTATACTTTTTAAAATGATTAATATGCAAAAGAAATGTTATTTAGCAATTATTATGTTGAATTCCCACAATATAGTCCTGGATACCTAGCAACCCATGTTCGACTTATATCTAAATAAAAAAAATATAATGACACAATTTGTATAACTATCTATCAATTAATAATGTATCCATCATTTATAATTAATCAATTATTATTTAATTACCTTCCCATCATATACCACTACAAACCCATTAACCCACATTAGAATTTGATATGTAAATATGTATAGCAATTACACAATATACATAATGAATTACCAATTAAGTAATGAATTAAAAAAATCTAAAATTAATAAACAAGTTCTTAATATTCAAAAACGTCCCGCCCTTTACCCGTAAAAACCCAACAACCTGGACCTAAAAAATAAATTACAAATTTATATAAAATACACAATTTACATAATTATTTATCAATTAATAATGCTGCAGGGATTATGCTCATACACAGAACTGTGCACAGAGACCCAGGACCTCAGTGAAATGTGGTGGACCAAAAAACTAACCTCAGTACCTAGAACCACTAACATCAGTAACATTTAGCTCTTCGTCCTAAACCAAAAGTACCAATGATTAGACAACCCGGAATATGGGACTTAGGTTACTCTCAGGAATGGTGAGAATCAAGAACACTCTTTCGTTTGTTATTCTCATACCAGTTCAAAAAATGGGTAAAAAGAGACACGATAAATTTAAAAAAAAATTATTTTAACAATGTGCTCTATGATGCAGTATTTTTCCCAACATAGGCAGATATATGATTAAAAATAATACAAGCAACATTGTTACCATTCCATAAAACACAAAAGGAGAAATCATATTATAATGATAGTGGAAACAGGTCCTATAGTGCCTGGTATGCCTCCCTCCCTAGCTAGGAACTATGGCGCCTATTAGGATGGCGGACGGACCTGCGTCCGTCCGTCACCCCCGAGGTGGAGGGACCATCCGCAGGGCAGCGGCTGTCCATCCGGTGGAATTAGGATGTGACCGCCACCCTGGCGGTCACATCCCATATATTTAACATTGCGGCGGGTGCTGCTTTAAGCAGCACCCGCCGTAAAGTTAAATATGCATGTTGTGCATTTGCATGCACAAAGCGGCAGGCACCGCGCGGTGCCTGCCGCATTGTGCATGCAAATGCAGAGGGGTACCATAGGTACCCCCCATGTGCACCACCCACCCCCCGCAACGAGCCCCCAAAGAAAAGACCGTATGCCTTTCCGTGGCGGCAATGCGGCCACGGAAAGGCATGTCCTGAAGCTCATCCTAATATGGCTGGCGGTGTCTGATAGACACCGCCTCCATATTAGAGCTTTTCCGCCACGGTCGGAAGGCGACCGCGGCGGAAAAGCGACGATGACCCCCCAGCCATCCTAATGTGGCGGGGGGTCTTTTCATTTACCGCAGCGGTGAATCCGCATCCTCCGGGCCGGCGGTGGCTTCCGTCGGCCCGGAGGGTGCGGATTCACCGCAATCCTAATCGACCCCTATGTTTTATAAAATATAGAAGGTCTCTTAGGCTTGAATAGGGGACCCCATACCTACAAGACCAGCATGATATATATCACGTCAGGATCTGCAAAAGCTCTCTCGCTCTCTGGAATTGGAATTTCTCCAAGTTCCCGTAATCTTGTATGCAGTGCAATATTAAAGGCGTCAGAATTTCAGCTAGCTGCAGCTGCGTCTATGTTGTGTCTAAGCATGAGCCGAAGAGCCTGAATTACAGCTAACATTGTTATGATAACATTGGAGGCTTTAGCACTCACTGTGCAAACTAAGGTCGCGGTGTAAGTGTAGGGATGTTGAAAACAAGCCATTCTCAAGTGAAGATATCCATGCAGTCAAACTTACAACAGCTACCTGCAGTGTTATGTGCAAAAGCGGGAAAAGGGCAAAATGGCGTTTAAACTTCTAATAAGCTTATGCTAACATAGCAATATGCGCAAACAGAGGCCTGCCTTCACTACAATAATTTATCAATAATTATTCAATTATTAAGTATTTAACTTCCCACCGTTTACCTCTGCACACCCAACAAACAGCACCTACAATATAACTTAAACAAATATTATTTACGCAATTTGTATACTTAATAATCAATTAAATATTTAATATTAATTTTAAAAAGTATACATTATTTATACCTAAATTATTTCCCACCCTGCACCCCCCTACAAATCTCACAACCCACTACGACACTATAAATTCCTATTTCACAATTAAATAACAAATATAAATAACTCAAAATTGCAATCAATTAATCAATCAATCAGGGAATTTTAAGCACGCTTTTTACCCGCGAGAGTCAGGCTCAGTGATGACCCCTATGGGACTCTGCAGGTGATTTCCCTGGGGGCGGAGAGTAAGGACAGTAGTCTGATCCTTTGGTTTCTTCCGTTGAGGAACGAGCACATCCAGTCTATGGCAGTTCCAGTATGGCTAGTGTGAAGTGAGAGACAGTGTTGAAGGCTGCACACAGGTTGAGGAGGATGAGGGCTGTGGAGTGACCTTGGTTCAGGAGGGTGCAGATGTCATCTGTGGCGGAGAGTAGGGCAGTGTCATGCTGTGGTTGGCTCAGAATCCGGATTGGGACAGGTCGAGGACGGTGTGCTCTTCGATGAATCATGTCAGTTCCCTGTTGACTGTTTTCTCTGCCACTTGTCTGCAAAGGGGAGAAGCATACTTAGAACCATATTTCTGTGTCAGGATATTAAAAAGTTGATATTTCTGCAACTCAATATTTTTAATTCCATATATTTTCTGAATATCATTTAGAAAATATCATTTAACAAACTGCAAGGCTACCATTCCTGTAAGACTGACCAAGCAATACTCCAATCTTCATTGACTAACAGTGGAACTGTGTTTGGAATCATCGACAAAACTTATTGCAACAGTCCTTTAATATTTTCCTTGTCTCTATGGAATTTTGCTCAATACGAAGGAGAACCATACATAATAGGAAGGAAATCTGCTCTCATCTGCTCTCCCTGTTGGGATATTTAATTTGTTATACAGCTGCCGTAGGTGTAATTGCAGAAACCTGAAGTTGGTATGGTTGACTTCGCCAAAATATCACAACTTTGTTTTTTACCCACAATCAATTTTACGTCATTAGCATCATTTTAGTCCCTTATAATTGTAAGTGAACATTTTAGTCAGATAGGAGTATGGTTACAAATTACTGTATCATCAAGTCGACCTTTTTGTTATCATTGAGACAGCTGTATATTAATTTAAAAATAATGAGCTCAACCCACAGCCATGCAATATGCTGTGGTTTGTGGAAATATTTGTGGTTACTGATATACCATTGCCTATTCTTTTTTTTATTCTTTCCATGAAACCAGCTCATGACATCATTAGATAGGCAGTGAATACACATACAAAGGTTGACAATAGCGTTCTTGCATGGCGGAGTCATGAGAGTACAATTACCTTCACACATCTAGGAAGTCTCTTCAGCTGCCCCATCTTGGATTGGAAATGGACTGCATCCCATTTACATTGTACCCTTGAAGCTCAAGGGGTTTCATGCTAGGAGACTCATAGTACTAAAACATTGTACAATAGACACAGAATCGCTAAAACCCTTTGATACATCTGGCCTATAGTTCTATAATATTGCCAAGGAGACAATTTCTTTCCCCACGTTTTCAAGCATCCCCTGCTTTTATATATTAATTCTACCGCTTGTTGGCACCAATCTAAGTCAGATTCACATTCTGCCACTGATGGGGCGAAGGATGCTCCCCATCATCTCGCTATATTTTTTTTCGCCACTCCTAACGAAATTGCAAGTCAGAGTCCCTTGTATCTAGGCCAGTCCCCTTCACCTTTAATCATAAATAGCAACCACCTGGCATCAAACAATGTCTCCAACCCCAAACCCTTGACATTACTGCTGTTATGTCCCTTCAGATGGAGCTAATTACTTGGCAGTCCTATAGTATATGGAAGAAGGAGCCCTCCTGTTGATAGCCTCTTATACATAGTAACATCGGGGCCTTCCCCCACTTGTGTAGTGCCGTGCATGGGTTGTATGTGCGAACTGTATATAGGAGAATCTTTGGGCTGGGATCAAGGCATACTCTTCCTGTAGACCATCAAAGGAGAGGGGCCCCCTCATCCCTCCACACATCTCTCAGGTGTTCTAAGTCAATGGTCTGCCATCCCCCAAACCCCTTGAGCATGGCACTCTCTTTCCATCGGTCACCCCTTCACAGGGGCGTCAAGGCAGTCAGTTGGCCCTGCCATTCCAAATATCTATGTGCCTCGCTACATCATTTAACTACTACTGTTGTGTGTGCTGGTGATGGCCAGTCTCCATCTATCTTTCTTATTTATAAGAGAGATTTGTAGCTCCCATCCAGCATATCATCTCTATCCACTCTATTGGCCAATTCCTCTCTAGTAGTTATTACCATCATTTGTGAGGCTTAGTAGTAACGTTTAATGTCTGGGATCGCTAGGCCTCCTTCATAGATCCTTCTTTGTAATTTATTAAGGGCAATTCTGGGTGTGCCTCCTTGACTCCTTGCCATAATAGTGTGCGTAGTTCTTGAGCTGTCTGCTTAAGAAAGGTCGGTGGATATATAGGGGTATTTTGCAGAATGTACAGGAGTCGCAGCAGGATCATCATCTTCTCTCTGCCCATTAGAGTCAACGGTAGAGTGCACCAATGTATTACGTCAGTGTGAAGCCTATCCAGCTGGGGTAGTAGGTTTCTTTGCAGGAATGTTTGTTGGTTTCATGTTAAGCTGATGCCTAAATATTTGAAGCCTCCTTTAGCTATTTGGGCGGCAAAGCTTGCCGGAAACCTCGGTGGGACCCGACAAGGGGAATATCACCGACTTGGACATATTCATGGTGTAACACAAATAACTTAATAAATGTAGAGAACTCTTGCTATAAAAAAGTATGGTCTTGAAAAGTACAGAAGTATATCGTCAGCGTATAGGGAGATGCATTCCTCCCAACCCCCTTGTGGCACAATACCCCAAATCATCTGGTCTACTCTGATCCAGTGTGCCAGTGGTTCCAACTCCAGAGCAAACATCAGAGGGAACAAGGGGCAACCCTGCCTAGTGCCCCTGCACAGCTTTAAACTTCTTGATAACAATCCGTCAACCCTTACTCTAGCTACCAGATCGCGGTAGAGCAATCCCACCCGTTCGATTTCTGGCCAAATGAGATTCGCCTTAAAAGTGCTTTAAAATGGAAGTAGTTAACCCCGTAAAGTGCACCTTTATCTTGGCTTCAAATATCCTCTGTCTTGATAGAGTCCAGCCCGTATCTTGCCCTCACTCGTTTAATGCTTGAACTGTTGTATTTATGTGGGAATAAAAGATGCCGACCTTTAATTTTCCATAAAGACCCTGTAAGAGACAAGTCCCTCTTTGAGGCCATAGGAGCTCTCTCACTCTTAGCTAGAGGAACTCACTCATTGCGGGCATCACCACACACTCATGGCTGTATGTTTCTCACTCGCCACATGAGGAGTCATATCTAGAGGTACTCACTCGACGATCGCTGAACCTGCCATTTACTCATCGCAGGAGGAGCTCCCTCAGTCATAGCTAGAGGTGCTCAATGGATGTTCGCTGGACCTGTTGCTCGCCACCGGGGGAGCTCCCTCAGTTATAGCTAAGGTCACGCACTCATCTTTGGACTTCTTCATCACTCACCACTGGGGGAGCTCCCTCAGTTATAGCTAACTAAACTCAGTCTTCTCTGGACTTGCTACTCACCCACCACTGGAGGGGCACCCTCAGTTATACTAAAACGTGCTCACTGGTTTATCGCTGGACCTTTTTCACACCCCAGTGGGGGTGCTCTCTTGGTCAAGGGTACTTACCGAGTGGTCGATGGAGCTGTCACTCGCCACCGCAGGTGAACTCTGAGACTAGCGACTGGGATTCACTCCTCGCTGGACCGGCTTCTTATTCATGGCTGCTGGTGCTCCCTCACTCATTGGTGCCGGAGATGGGAGAGCAGGCACCCTGGGAGGCTCCTCAGACCTGTAGCTCACACTTTCGGAGTGGGTGAGTACCCGAGAGAGCAGGCACCAGGGGAGGCGGCTGCAGACCCAGAGTTCAGACTTGTGGAGTGAGTGAGTTCCTGAGGCAGCAAGCACCAGAGGAGGCTGATGCAGACCCAGAGCTCGGACTTATGGAGTGAGTAAGTTCACGAGAGAGCAGAGTCCACGGGAGGCTGCTGCAAACCCAGAGCTCGTACCCGGAGCTTGGAGACGTGGAGTGAGTGAGTTCTCGAGGCAGCATCTTTAAGGAAAACTGCAAAATTACATTTGATTTAGGGGTAGTGAAGAGTTGTTGAGCTCTGTGTTAGGCCATAAGGGTTTTAATTTGCCATAAAGACCCTGGAAGAGACTAGTTCCTCTCTGAGGCCATTCTAGGTGTGTATTCTTTATAATTGTTGTGGTGTAATTCCTCCTGCGTGGGCTCGGCTGGGTGAGTCATTTCCACATTAACGTCTCGCAAACTGCAGCCAATCACTGGAGCGAGAAAAGTCGACTTTGGTTACTAGGTGTGGTTTCACGTCCGCTTCATAGAAAACAAGCATTGGCATAGCCAATAGGCCTCGCCTTTGGGACCTTATAAGTGCTTAGCCCTGCAACAGTTGATGTTGTTGCACCAAGGATATTGCGCTGCATAACTAAATACTTATAAGGTCCCAAAGGTCCCAAAAGGGAGACCTATTGGTTATGCCAATGCTGGTTTTAATCTGTTATGAGCAGTGCCGTAGATGAATACTTTGCTTCATTAGCACGATTAATGTGATTGTCCATCCCCATAAGACATACGTCGCTACTTCTATTGTTGCAACTGTTGAATATTTCTATTACTTTTGTTTCCATCAACTTGCAAAGATTATTCTGACCTGAAGTGCCATTTTATTTTTTAAATATTTCAGATCCAAAAGCAGCAGAGGAGAGAACACGGAGCCCATGAAGCCCTAATTGGGACAGAGCAAGGGAAGAGACCACTCAGGAGGCACGAGTACTCCAGCCGCTTTCGCAATATCAGGGAAAAAGGCTGCCACCACATCATGCCAACGCTGCATGAGACCTGATCAAGACTCAACAGGCAGCAGCTGTCGGTGGCAAAAATAATGGTAACAGCAAGCAGACAGACTATGAGTAGCTACCTACAGGTTTAGTACAGGCGTTTGGTGAACAGTAGAGTAGCAGAGTTACAACACAACATGGCAGACTCTGCAATACGTCAGCACTGAGAGTCAATTCAGTTAGTTGTCAAAATGCCGAACTATGATTTTTCACAAATAAATGTAGACTGCTTATACATGAATTTCCTTAAGAGTATTCTATCTAATAGTCCGAAATTGAACCAGCAAATTCCTTCCTCAGATCAAACCTAGATATTTTGTAATCAAGATTGTTAACTCCCATAACAGGAGCTCATAATCAGTTGTTCCATCATAATGAGGTTCAGCAATGAACAGGGAAGATGCCATACTTTCGGCATACATATGCACACAATCTACTGCTTCAAGTAGACCTGCATATAGCGAATAATTGAAGAGACACCCAGATGTTAGTGCGAAAAAAATAATTGTATTAAAATCAAATTTCTATTGATAGAATTAAAAAAACATGGACCTGGTTCGGCGGCAAGATAGCGGCCGCAAAGAGTGGCCGAGTGAGTGGTGTGTTCGGCTCTCCATGGCTCCTCATCCAACCTGACAACCTGACTTCCCCTGACACTTACGGTGCGAGGGACAGGTATGGGATACGGGGGGAATACTTTCCAGTGGCAGCGGTTCGAGGAAACGATTCTGTGCAGAGGAAGGAGCACCGAGGAAGCGGAGTTCTGTGTGGCCACGGCTACGATAGGGTGCACCGAGGGAAGAGCTCGACGGAAGCAGTGTGGAGTCCGCGATCTATGTGGTGGACTCGAGGAGCGAGCGGCGCCTGCAGTGCAGAAACGCTGTAACACCTGAGCGACACCGGAGCCAGATTAGAAGGCGGCGCCTGCGGCTACAGTGTCTGTGCGGTGAGTGGTGAGCTATGGCCCCAAAAGGGAGAGGTGGGAGAACCCGTGGGGGACCACCGGTAACTTCTGGGGCATCTGGGGCTGCGACGGTGACGACGATGGCAGCGGGTGGAAGCGCTCCCGCAATTAATGTTGGGAATATCGTAAGGGCTGCACCCCCTTTGACGCCTAGAAGCGGGAATGCTAATGCCAATAGCAGTCTTCAGCAAATTGAGTGCTCCTCTAACTCGGTGACGCCGAGAGAGAAGGCGGATTCCGGCACGTTGATACATTCTCCGGTGCCTGTGAGTGTACATAGACAGCATGATGTACAGCAGGATAGCCACATACAAGTCCGTACAGTACATGCAATCTTTACAAAAAAATCTGCGTTGAAAGCTAAAACGCTTGAAGATATGGGTATTAATGAGCAGAATCTATCTCAGGCAAAGGCGGCCATGGCTAATACAGCAGCTGATCCAGTCAATGTCCTAAACGGCGAGAGTAACCTGGCAAATCTTGCTATGAATACAGTTCAGCTACCGCTACCTGCGCTACCAGTCAGTAGCCCATTGTTGCTAGTCAATGCAATACCTAACAGCTTAGCCTCAGAGGTTCTGGGCTGTTCTGTGGACAAGGGCGACGATGCTGAATGCGTTGGATCAAAGGGCAAATTCTATTCCATGTCCAATCTCTCAACAGTTTCAGAAAAAGATAATGATGATGTCAATGATAATCTCAGTTCAGGGGCGGACTAGGGGGATGGACAGGACGAGGCGGAAGTCGATGATGCTGAGCAATCTCCGTATCAAGAGACTGTGAGAAAGCCAATAGACTCTGGCGAACGCTCCCCTCATGCATTTTCTGTACCTTTGGATCAGCCTAATTTAGATGATTGTGAAGTGGATGAAGCTGCAATCACTTTAAGTACAATCTACAAGATTATTATGGCCCATAGGGTGGAGACAAAAGCAGAGGGTTTGCGCACACAGGGGGCTGTGCGGAACTACAAAATACGGTACGTCGTATGGCCAAGTCTTATGCTGAGATAACTACTCGGGTAGTTGAGGTAGAAGAACGTGTTTCCAGTGCTGAGGACTCTCTGGTAAAACAACAGTTGGCTATTGAAATGCTCCAAAAGACCAAGTCAGATGTTGATTGGAAACTAACAGATTTGGAGAATCGTTCTAGACGTAACAATTTAGGGGTTCTGGGTATAGCCGAATATACGGAAGGGCAGGACGTAAAAAAATGTATCGTCAAATTATTCAAGGAGGCCTTCCCTGATTTAGAAGAGTGGAATTGGGACACCGAGGTGATCAGGGCGCACAGATTTCCATTTGTACTACGTCGTCAAAAGGTTGTCCTCGGACCAGATACAAATCCATTCCCAAGGACAATTTTAATCTGTTTAAATAATGATTTGCTACATAAGGCAATCTTTGATTTGGCACGGCCTGATAAGAGATGATCTGGTAAAGGATGTGAATTCTACTACTGTCCCGTCACGGTACAACAAAGATGACAGCTGAGGAAGTTAATCCCATCTTTTCAAGCTAGAGGTGCTCAGGCATTTCTCCTTAACCCGGCAAAACTAAAAGTAATTGACAAAGAACAAACTCGTTATTTTACTTCGGAGATTGTCGCACAGGATTTTTTGAAGTCATTGGCCACTGGTTAATATATGACACCTGTTTTTTGCACGATGTAACAATCCTGTTGTTGCTATCTTCCAGTGCTGATTTTTGAAGCCTTGTGTTTTTCCTTTACGTTCTCTGTTGATCTAGGTGTTTCTCTTTATCTTGTAATGGTTTTTTTCTCCAAGCTGAATATGAATACAATATTTGAATGTCTGGGAACTGAGTCAACAAAGGGGGAAGGTACAGGACTATTGGAGTAAAAATATTGTATAATTCGCATATATGGTATACCTACTAAGCTGCTAAAACATGTCAGTAGTAGTGAGAATCATAGTACACTGGAAGAGCGGTTAGCAATGTCGGGTGACGGTTGGTGGCGTGGCCTTGGGGAGGGGGCGGTGCGCATACACTTTCCATCGCAGAGGACATGGCCCTTAAGCCCCGGTTTGGGCGGCATGGGTGGGGGTCGGGTAGGGCGGGTGGGGGCTTTTGGGAGGCGGTGTTGGTGGGGGAGGGTGTAAAAATAAAATTAATACATAAGTACATTTCTTTTCAGCATTTTGAAAGTCTGGCTTATTTGGCACTTGCGTTTCAGTGATGTCGGCATACTAGATCTGGATGGCGGCTAAGGGTATTAGATTAGGTACATTGAATATCAGGGGCTTGAATTCTCTAAATAAAAGGCAGCGCATTTCAAGGGAGCTTCAGATGCTTCGCTGTGATGTTATGTGTCTCAAAGGGACCCACATAGTATGGGCCAATAGGAAATTGTTAACTGAGTTGTGTTATGAGCTTGTGGCATGCACTAAACAGGCCTGTGCATCTAGGGGTGTTGCAATTATGGATAAAAAAACATAGGTAAAACTGGCAGGATATTGACGTATGCACTCGGGAGATGGGCAATAGTAGAGCTGGTGGCTGGGGCAATGAAGTTCACGTTGTGTTCAATATATGGTTCTAATCTAGACAAAGCAGCAATTTTAGAATTTCTGAATATTGAACTAGCAGTATGGCCTACCACGGTAATTGTATGTGGCGATTTAAATATAAATTTGTTACCTAACATATTGTGTAATAATAACTCCAGGTACACGGGTAGGAAACCAAAGGTTTTCAAGGCTTTACAATCACTGGTCTTTGCACATGGGTTGGTTGATGCTTGGGCTCTACTCAGGGGCTCTGAAGCTGGGTACGCCTTTTTCTCCTGACCTCATCAAACGTTAGTCAGACTTGATTATTTTTTCGCTTCACAGTATTTGTTGAATGGTGTGTATATCCAGGTTTATCCAAGAGTGACGTCTGATCATGGTCCGGGTGTTTTTTTTTGACCGGAAACTGCTCTTGGATCAGAAATTCCTTACATATATGAATGAGTGGATTGCTGATTTTTTTCGCATCAATCGGCGGAGCACTGACCCAGGCAATGTCTGGGATGCCTTTTAGGCTGCTTTTAGGGGGGAAGCTCTCAGCTATGGGTTAAATACTCAAAAGCAGTTGGGGCTTAAGATACAGGAATTATATCAGGGTCTTATCATGGCTGAAGAGAGGCTTGTACAGGGCATACATGCTGGCATAGATATAGAGGAATTGGTAACAGAAGTTGCACGCTCTAAGGCAAAAATAAACCTCCAGTGGAGTCAAGAGGCAGCCACAAAATACGTCATTAAGCTGCAGTTTATTTATGAATATGGGGAAGCAAGTCGCAGGTGCCTGGCCCAAAAACGTAGGCAAAAAGAAGCGACTCTAAGAATCAATACTATCTTGGACTCCACTGGGCGTCAAATTGAGAATGAGATTGGCATATTGGAGGTATTTAAGAATTTTTATGAAAATCTATATGCAGGAGAACAATATGATAACCAAAAAATGAAAACATTTGTGCAGCGATACTGTGAACAGGACCTTGGGGAAGAGGATGTAGCGAAGCTAGATGCCCCGATTACGATGCCTGAGCTGGAGTTAGCTATAAATGGGTTGGCAGCTGGAAAGGCTGCTGGCCCTGATAAATTGCCGTTGGAGATATATAATCATTTTCATTTTGCAGGAGGATATGCTGTCTACATTTAGAAGAGCACAGACTGGGGTGTCCCCTAAATCATGGGACACAGTATTGTTGTGTTTAGGAAGAAAGATAAGCCTGCTGAGCTGCCGTCATCATACCGCCCTATATCTTTGTTAAATACTGATGGCAAAATGTACTCAAAGATTCTGGCGACCAGGTTAGCAGCTGTGATTACTGCATAGGTGTCAACACGACAGCACGGTTTTATTCCTAATCATGGAACAACAAACCATGTGAACAGGGTTATAACTCTACTAGACCATGCTACCAGGGATGCATTTAGCCTTATCCTATTAGATGCCGAGAAGGCTTTTGATCGAGTCTCATGGTGCTTTCTTTGGGAGGTGATGCGACGGCGTGGTTTTGGGCAACAATACATTATTGCTGTACAAACACTATATCGTCAACCCATTGCCAGGATATGCACCATGGGGCTCGAATCAACGACAGTGTCTATTTGGAGGGGCACTAGACAGGGCTGCCCCTGCTCCCCATTATTATTTTCACTATATATTGATCGGTTTCTAAAAATGATTGAATATAGCCTGCGGATACAACCAGTAATTATACAGCAGCAACAATACCGTGTTTTTGCCTACGCGGATGATGTGGCCGTTGTTTCACCCAAACCTGCAGTGACCATGCATGAGATAGCACTACTAGCAGCAAATTTTGGGGAAGTGTCGGGCTATAAGCTAAACACAGCCAAAACACAAATCTTATGCCTCAATGCTGGGCTGTTTATTGATCCAAGGGTGTTACAAGAGGTAACGTATCTGTGAGTCTGGATAAGGACCTCTGCAGCGCGTTTGTGGAGTCCAAATGGGGGCAGTTGATGACGGGGGGCCGCAGGCAATTAGATCAATGTGAATGTCTGCATCTTTCGTTAGTAGGCAGATGCAATCTTCATAAGATGATGATCCTCCCAAAAATATTACATTTTTTTAGATGTGTCCCGTTGGAGATACCGCGAAGTCATCTTGTACAATTACAGTCTTTGTGTATGAATTTGATATGGGCACGTGGGAAAGCTCGCAGAGCAATGTGTTATATGGTTTTACCCAGAGATGTGGGTGGCTGGGCTGTCCCTGACTTCACTCTTTACTTCTATGCATGTATGATACAACATATGAATATAATGTTTACAGGGGCAGGTCCTACAGATATCGCAGAGTCCCCCTCTATATATCAGTTGTTGCTAGGTACTGAAGTAAAAAATTGTCTGTTTGTGAATCAAGATTGGAGCTATTACAAACGTACAAGATTTAAGATAATTATAGCCGCTTATAAAGTGTGGAAAGCTATCAAGAAGATGTTTCAGGTATAAAAAGTCTCCTGGTATACCCCATTAACAGCTACAGCCTTTTTCCGAGTGTATTCTGGGATAGGATTGTACATAATTGGCGTACTAAAGGTATTATAATGGTTGGGGACCTGTATATGGAAGGAGGACTTAAATCATTCGACCAGCTCAGGGAGCAATATCATCTGCCCCAGGCGGACATTTTTAAATATTTACAAATTAGAGATTATCTTCTCAAAGCCCAGTGGAATATCCAGCCTAACACCCTTATAGAGGCAAATAGAAAGGCAGCAAGAATTGGGACACTGTATACTCTTATGCTAGGGACAAAACCTAATGATTTGGAAGAGAAATGCCACAAAGGGGAGAATAGACTAGGATGTCATGGTATACACTTGGAGACTTCCATCGAACTGGCTACATGAGTATTTGTGTCTGCCAACTTATCTGCCCAACATTATAAGGCTATGTTTTATCTATATCACTCACCCGATAAAATTGCTAAATGGGGTGGGGACCCAGAGGGAAAAGGTTTCCGGTGCGGTAACCCAGCTGCTGATGTGGTACAAATATTTTATGCATGTCCACAATTAAGTAGGTTATTGGAGCAGTTAGACAAGTTTCTGACTGAAATTTTGGGACCTCCTATACATCTATCAACTATGCAGATTTTGCTTGGGGTAGAGATGGGCGTAGATGCAAATGCAGTACCCAGTAAGGCTATATATCTTATCTTTGTAGCCAGAGCAGTCTTAAGGTTGTGTATAGCTTTGTGTTGGCTACAACAGGATGCCCCATCTTTCGAGGCTTGAAGAGCTAGATTTTTAGCCATGTTCAATATTGAGTATAGTCTATACGCCCTTAAGGGTAGGCGTAAACGGAAACTGGGCTTGCTAATTTGGGGTGCAGTTATGTCTTATTTGGATATCGATACATAAATCCTGCTTCTTGCCCTTTTTTTCCCTTTTCTTTTTCTTTTTTTATTGTTTTAGTACAAACTGCCTATTGTATGGTCAAATGTTTTTTTTCTCAGTACATTTCTTGTCTTAATTTACCAATCCACATATCTAATGTTTATTATATTATCTGTAGAGTTTATACAGATGCGATCTTCAAGCATTATCATGCAGTATTATGTGACTGTGGCGCATATGCCTTGTTTCTTTTGTTACTCATGTATTTTCAATAAATACATTTTAAAAAAAAGAATTAAAAAAACACCAATTATTAAATATAAAAGGGGAAAACGAGTGTTGTAATATTTATAAATAGGTATATGTACATAGATTTTAATAGCGATTGTATACCACGTAATCCCAGTGAAGACTCTGAAGGACACTTACTGGTTGTTGATTTCAAGTTCGGCACAGTATATATCAGGAGGTTCTGCTCAATGGCACAAAGTAGACCTATGAAAACAGAAATATCCATGGAATTTTGTTTCAAAGAGGATCCATTAGTTTTATTAAAAGAAGTGTTAGTACTTAAGTTCGAATATAGATGAATTCACACGTAGCAATTGCATGTTAGTATCTTGTATTCTCCTGTGTGGAACATTTAAGAAAGTACATTGATTTTAGACATGTGTTGTCTTGTATAAACATTTCATATTAGCCAAGGTCATATTTCATCTATATTAAACAGACCTTGTCGTGAATTTATTAAGATGAAAAGATTGCCTAAATCTATTTTGTCCGACCGTGATAACGGTGCTGTTAGTGTAATTCATCAAAAAACATTTATGAATGGCCATAACACCGACGCTATTTACTTAAACAAGTGGGAAATAATTTTGATCACCATGGTGATATTAGGCTCTCAGAACTATTGTCTGACCGTAGCTAGACAAGTTTAATAAATATAAGCCCAGCGCCAGGACCCCTGGCCCACGAAGACCCCGACCTACCCGCCTGACATACTCCGCCGCAACCCTCATCGCACTCAACACCGGCCGACTTCCAGACTGCCACCAAGCCACTCCACGACGCACCCACGGACCTTTCAGCTGCCACGCCTGCAAGTTCACCTGCACCCGGACCTGCCCCGCACCAGCACCCGCCAAGTCGAACACCAGCAGCACCCACCTCAAGTGCATCCTGCTCAACACCCGCTCCGTCCACAGACACGCCATCGAACTCTGGAACCTCCTAGACGCCACAGCCCCTGACGTTGCCTTCCTCACGGAGACCTGGATGAACGCCTCGTCAGCTCCTGACATCGCCATCGCCATCCCAGAGGGCTACAAGATCGTCCGGAGGGACCGAAACGCCAACCAGATGGGAGGAGGCATCGCCATCATCCACAGGAGCACCATCCGTCTTACGACCAGCATCGACAACACTCTGACCAGCGCCGAACACCTGCATTTCCAGATCCACACCAACCCGAACACCACCCTCAGAGGCACCCTGATCTACCGACCCCCTGGACCACGCACGCAATTCAGCGAGGACATCGCCGACTTCGTCAGCCCGCATGCCCTCCCCTCCGCTGACTACATCCTCCTGGGAGACCTCAACTTCCATCTGGAGAACAACAACGACCGCAACACCAGCACCCTGCTCGACAACCTCGCCAACCTGGGACTCAAGCAACTGGTGTCCACCCCCACCCACCTCGCCGGACACACACTCGACGCAGTCTTCTCTTCCAGCACAGACATCGACTTCAGCCACGCCACAGAGCTTCAATGGACGGACCACAGCTGCGTCCACTTCACCTTCAAGAGAACAACGACCCACCAACACCAGCAACAGGCCGCCCGCAGAAGCTGGAACAAGATCACGGCAGACCAGCTCGCCACCTCCCTGAGCCAGCACCCTCCTGCCAGCTCAGCGAACCCCAGCCAGGCCGCCGACAACCTCACGAAGTGGATCAGCAACTGCGCGGACGAACTCGCCCCACTGAGGACCCCGCCTAGCAGACCCGGCAGCAAGAAGGCCCCATGGTTCACCGACGAACTCAAGAGCTCCAAGAAGAACTGCCGAGCCCTCGAGAAAGTCTGGAGAAGGGAACCGACACCAGACAACAGGACCTCCTTCAAACTTGCCACCCGGAAACACCACCAGCTGATCCGCGCCGCCAAGAAAACAGCATTCAAGGACCGGTTGGACAACAACGCACACAACTGCAAGGAACTCTTCAACATCGTGAAAGAGCTTTCCAACCCCAGCGCAGGAAACAACGACATCACCCCATCGCAAGACCTCTGCAACTCCCTCGCTTCATACTTCCACAACAAGATCGCGGACATACACAACAGCTTCAACAACCAACCAACGCACACCAGGACCGAACAACCACCCCCCACCACCACCCTCCACGCCTGGACCCCGATCAGCACCGAAGACACCATCCGCACGATGAACTCCATCCACTCCGGATCACCGACCGACCCCTGCCCTCACCACGTCTTCAACAAGGCCGACGCTGTCATCGCACCCCACCTGCGAGACATCATCAACACATCCTTCGACACCACCATCTTCCCGGAGAGCTGGAAGCACGCCGAACTCAGCGCTCTACTCAAGAAACCAACAGCGGACCCCACCGACCTCAAGAATTACCGCCCCATCTCGCTCCTCCCGTTTCCAGCCAAAGTCATCGAGAAGACCGTCAACAAGCAGATGGCCGCCTTCCTCGAGACGAACGGATCCCTCGACCCCTCAAAGTCCGGCTTCCGAGCCAATCACAGCACCGAGACCGCCCTCATCGCCGCCACCGATGACATCCGAACCCTGATGGACAATGGAGAAACAGCGGCCCTCATCCTCCTAGACCTCTCCGCGGCTTTCGACACGGTCTGCCACCGCACCCTAGTGCAGCGTCTCAACAACGCCGGAATCCAGGGGAAGGCACTGGAATGGATCATCTCCTTCCTCGACGGAAGAACACAGAGAGTCCGCCTACCACCGTACATGTCAGAGGCCTCCGAAGTCATCTGCGGCGTCCCCCAAGGATCATCTCTGAGCCCCACCCTCTTCAACGTCTACATGAGCCCCCTCGCGGCCATCGTACGCAAACACAACCTCAGCATAATCTCCTACGCCGACGATACCCAGCTGATCCTCTCCCTGACGAACGACCCCGCCGCCGCCAGAGCCAACCTGCACGAAGGGATGAAAGAGGTAGCCGAGTGGATGACGACCAGCCGCCTGCAACTGAACTCAGACAAGACGGAGGTCCTCATCCTTGGCTCCTCACCCTCCGCCTGGGACGACTCCTGGTGGCCCCCCGCCCTGGGCACCGCACCCAAACCGACAGACCATGCACGCAACCTGGGCTTCATCCTGGACTCCTCCCTCTCCATGACCAGGCAAGTCAACAACGTCTCCTCGGCGTGCTTCAACATCCTACGCATGCTACGGAAGATCTTCTGGTGGATCCCCACCGAGACCAGGAAGACCGTCACCCAGGCCCTCATCACCAGCCGACTGGACTACGGCAACGCCCTCTACGCCGGGACCACCGCCAAGCTCCAGAAGAGACTCCAGCGGATCCAGAACGCCTCAGCCAGACTCATCCTCGACATCCCACGAACCAGCCACATCTCCGGACATCTGAGAGACCTTCACTGGCTCCCCGTCAACAAAAGAATCACCTTCCGCCTCCTCACCCACGCACACAAAGCCCTACACGACCAAGGCCCGAGCTACCTCAACAGCCGAGTCAACTTCTACGCTCCCAAACGCCACCTCCGATCAGCCAACCACGCCCTCGCCGCCGTCCCCCACATCCGAAGAGCGACTACAGGAGGAAGGTCCTTCTCCTACCTGGCCGCCAAGACCTGGAACTCCCTCCCGACCGACCTGCGCCTGACCCAAGACCACCTCTCCTTCAGGAAGAAGCTGAAGACCTGGCTGTTCGAGCAGTAGCGGCACCCCCCCCCCCCCAGCGCCTTGAGACCCTACGGGTAGGTAGCGCGCTCTATAAGTGTCAATGATTGATTGATTGATTGATTGATAAGCTAACAGTGCCACTCAAAAAGAAGTGCACGGTATTTAATCATGCTATTCAAAATGGACAATAAAGCACTATTCATTAGGAGCTTGCCAATTGATAACACTGATGTCAGTGAGTAAATATATAACACTAACACGAACATCATGACTGACTTTACATTTTAGCAGCAGCATTTGTCCGCCAATCCCGTTCTGCGTTCCACAGATGTTGGAAACGGAGACATGTTTATTTATGTAACACAGTCCTTGGGGGACTTTTGGTCTTGGCTATCTTTGAATGTCTAAAGGATGTGACTATTTACTCAAAGAGATGAACACTGTTCTATCTTAAACCTGAATGAAACAGAGACCAATGTTTCTACTGAATGGTATTCATGAATCTGTGGTCCTTATTTATGAGTCCTTGAGTCACTTTTACACCGCTGGTGCGTAAAAATTTGTGACACACCAATGGTGTAAAAAATGTGCCACAAAATGTGCCATGTTGCGTCATATTTACAAAGTGATGCATCTAGGTAGATGCGTCACTTTGTAAACCCCTGCGCCACTTCATACCTGCGGCAGGTATAATGTATGCAGGGGGGCGGTTCGACGCAAGAAAGGGTCGTAGAAGTGACGCAGTGAAATCTATGAGTTTTCCCTGCGCCACTTCTAGGACGCAAATGCATCAATATCTTACGCCTGCCTCATGACAGGCATAAGACTGACACAGGCACATTGAACATGGGACTTGCCCATGTGTAATGAGCCATTGCTGGAGTTGCGTCACTTTTGTGACACACTCCAGCAATGCATCAATTTTGCACTTACAGATAAGACAGAAATACTGACGTATCTGTAATTCCTTGTGCCATGATGCGTCATCCTGTTAATATGGCGCATCATTGGTGTTGCAAGGAGGGCGCAATGAAAAGCAATGCATCGCTGTTTTCTCGCAGCAATGCGTCACTTTTCATAAATGAGGTCCTAAGAGTTTAAGTTGTTTTAGCTGTGAGATGAGCGCTACATAGATAATCGAGAGGCTAAATAATATTTAATCAAAATCTAGTCACTCAATCCTTGCAAAATATCAGAGTTGGCGTAGCTGGAATTGTATGTGTTTAAGCGTCACAGTACTGGTGAGGTTCTCTCTGTTGGCCATCTTAAAGTGTCTTCACTTTAAGTAAGAGAATATTTACATCAGGGGTGGGTATTATTGTACCTGTAAAAATGTGCACACCAAGACCAATGCTCTTACTCAAAGGAATATATATTACGGTTTTGCTAGCATATGGTGACCGCTTGAGAGGTAGTCCAGGGATTGAAAAGTATTTACTCAAGGCATAGACATTCTATGCCAGGGACTGATTGGTAAGAAGGACTGATGTTATTTTTCGGGAGATATTTATCATCTGATTTGTATATATAACTTAACCTTTATTGCACCAGTCTGGACACTCTATAAAGACACAGCAGTCTATGTATAGAGAAAACCGATCAACATTTTTACCATGTTTTCAAGAACACAGAGAGTGCCAGTTACTCCTTAAGTTATATAAGCACAGTTCCAAAAATTTGTCAAATTGTCCCTAAAAATGTATTGGGATGTATATAATAGTAAAATGGACATACAGGAAAAAAAATAGATCCAAGAATTTTTTATCAGGAAGATGAACATTATTATTAATATTAGTAGAGATTATTGTTTGAATACCACGACAGATAAACGTCTGTTTGGATTTAAAAATATGATGTATCTTTGCCCATAAACAGCCAATATTATACAAATGTTTACACAATGTGTACATCTTCATACCAGTCATTATTCCCCAAATATTGCATGCTAATATTAAATTAATTCTATAGAAAACTTCAAAGGTACATCCATGACAGTCAAAATTATTTGAACAGCTATTTTCTATATGAATTCTTTCATACTCTAATGTTGTAATAAAGACCTTACGATTCATAACAATGCAAAGTTGAATGATCAGAGAAGCTGTAAGTCAAGATACATAATTACGCACCTCAGGGCTTGTGTTAGCCATTCAAAAGCAACATTTAAAACTGTTTTTACACTGTTTATTCTACAAATCCAGCGATTTTCTCTGATTGTAAGCAAACGGTAAGTGTTGGATGATCTTATTGATGCTTTCACTACATCACCGAGGGGATTGAATCCCAGGAACTCTGTGACAATCTCTCACAGTTTTTCGTTAGAAAAATAGAAGGCATTTACGCTAAAATACTAACCTCCAAATCCATCCCTAACAATATAGGATCAGCTGACTATATGGTTCAGCCACACATTAGGACAGCAGAAAACAAGACTAGTAAGCTTGTCGAATTCCCACCTATCTCAATGGAGGAGATAACTGCTCTTATCCTTCAAACAAAGAGCGGGTGCCCTACAGATACCATCCCGGCACGTATTATGCCACTACTGATTGACGATCTGGGTGCTGGAATTCGGCAGGTTGTTAATCTATCCTTGGGTACAGGAGAAGTGCCCCTGGACTGGAAGCATGCCCTGGTGAGGCCTCTGCGGAAAAATAATTCTATCCCCTGGACTGATTTGTCAAACTTGAGACCGATCTCTCTCCTCCCTTTTTTAGGGAAGCTCACTGAGAAGTTTGTGAACCGGCACTTGTCAAGACACATCGAAAGTGCGGGGGGGCTAGATCCATCTCAGTCTGGGTTTAGGCCTAGGCATAGCACTGAGACCGCCTTGCTGTCCGTCGCTGACGATCTTCATATGCTACAGAATAGGGGTTATTCCGCTATCCTGGTGCTTTTAGATCTGTCAGCGGCGTTTGACACAGTCTCACACGACATCATGACCTCCAGACTAGTTGACATCGGTCTGGGAGGCAAGGCGCTGGCCTGGCTAAGGAGCTTTTTCACCAAACGCACTCAGAGAGTCATTTTGGGCCCATATCAGTCAGAGGAGGTGGAGATCTCTAAGGGGGTGCCACAGGGCTCTTGTTTGAGCCCTACGTTATTTAACATCTACGTGGCGTCCCTAGCTAACATCATGAGATCCCACGGGTTTATTCCCGTATCGTATGCGGACGATACCCAACTACTCTTTCCCTTTAAAACCATGACTCCTGAAGTGCGTGACTCCTTTGCCCGGGGGATGAAAGAAGTGGCTTATTGGATGGCAGCAAACTTCCTACAGTGTAACGTCTCTAAGACTGAGGTGATGCTCTTTGGGGAAGCCAAACGCTTGTGGACTCCTGACTGTGGCCTAAAGATCTAGGCCTAGTCCCTGAGCCCAAAGTGGTGGTGAAAGATCTGGGAGTAAAACTGGATCAGGAGCATGCCAATCAAGTGGTCAGCTCCTGTTTCCATGCTATCGGGCTTCTCCGGAAGGTATTCCCCCTGTTACCTGATACCACCAGGAAAACACTAGTACAGTCGCTCATGTTGAGCAGGCTGGACTATTGTAATGGTTTGCTGCTAGCTGCCAATGAGGGGATCATTGTTAGACTACAAGTTGTGCAAAATACTGCTGCACGCTTGGTTCTCAATGTCCCGGCACGTACTCCCTCAAAGCCATTACTAGCTAAACTTCATTGGCTCTCAGTGAAACAGAGGGTGTTGTTTAAAACTTGTTGCATCATTCACAAGTGCCTGATTGGTAAAGGTCCAGATTACTTAACCAAAAAATTCATCCCTTACGTTCCCTCTAGATCCCTGAGATCTGAGGATCAAGAATTGTTATGTGTCCCCAGGTTCAGGAAGACAAGACAAGGGGGAAGGGCTTTATCAGTAGCTGGCCCAAAGTTATGGAATGAACTTCCTAAGGAAATTAGACTATGCAGGGAACATTTTCCCTTTAGAAAAAAGCTAAAAACATTCCTCTTTAATTACTAGATGTCTGGTTAGGTAATGAAGATATATGACTGGGCCTTTTTTGCTCTCAGATGCTGCCAATGGCGCGGAGATACTCCTCCGGGAGTCGATTCCTAGCGCGGTACAAGTTTGCAAATAAATAAATAAATAAAATCATTCACCCACCATTTCATGTATTGTGGTGTTTCAACTTATAATGATCAACCAATTGAGCATGATCAATTCTACACCAAATCCTAGATTGGTGTTGTACTATATGTTTCCGTATTTGTTGGATGGTTTTGCCTATAGATAGTAGATCTCATAGACATTCAATACACTATATAACATTATTTGTGCTGCAGTTAGAGAGGTTTTGGATTTTGAAATTTTGACCATTATTCTTAAACCTTTTTATTGTTGTTGTGGTATTGCATGTTACATTTATAATGTCCTACAACTGGAGTGAGTTGACGCATTCATTGGATAGTGGGAGGTTTAGGTTCTTCATAGGCTCGAACAATTCTGTACTTTAAGTTAGAGCCCCATTTTAATGCAATTAGTGATCTTTCTTTAAACTTTGTGTTGTTATGTAGGAGACTCCAGTGTTTGCACAGCATTGTCTTGATTTCTTGATTTTATTAGCTAGAGTACCAAATGTAGAGGTATATACAAAACCTGATTCAGTTGGTTTCTCTCTAATCTCAAGGAGATCTGCTCTATTATTGTACACCATAACCTTTTCTAATATATTTTAAGGAGCCTGAGCGGGGGTAGCTAAGGGCCTTGAGTTTTTCTTTTAGTTTATTTACCTCTAGAAAATAGTCATATTTTTTAAAACAACTTTCACACAAACAATGCTTTATATGAATGTTGGAATTACAAGGATTTCAACTGCAGCAGTAACATCAAACAACATGTGTTAAATTTTGGGAAAAAGCAGCACATGTATACGTATATCACATTTTCATTTGATTGCTGTGTTTATGTTCTGTAATGTCCATGTAATTTGTTCTATGTTTTCAAGTACTTCAAGCATGGACTAGGTATTTACTTCACGTTTTAGGCAATTACAGAGATAATAGGAAAACTAAAGGAGCGGAGCTGGAAAGTCTCTAACAGCACCTGGAATGCAAATACATTATGGGAAATCAACAAACCAAATGGACAATATATGAATGAAGAACTTGTGGTATATCTAAGCAGTGCAATTAACACTTCATTCCAAGAGGCAACCTGTTTATGTTCCCTTTTCTTGTCTTCCTTATAAGCAAAAATTATATCATGCCTTTATTAGTATCCTGGGAACTGTTGTGCATTTATTATTTGGCAGAAGTATTTCTTTCATACATTCTGTGATTCGGAGCAAATGTGTATTTAACATTATTGTTAGAAGGTTGTTTATTAGTAATGATATGTAGGTACCTACACTTAGGGGTGATTACAATCCCGTTCTGAAAGCATTTAGACAGAATCGGTTTCAGAATGCTTTCTGGACGACTCAGATCGAGGTGGTCCGACCGTGCGATTTGGTTGCATCTGGATGTTTCTGGATACGATTCGGTCAGACTCCCATTGACTTCAATGGGAGCCTGTGTTCCGAATGAGAACACAAATTCCCATTGAAGAAAAGGGTGGCTGGGGAAAACCGTGCACCCTGTGGTTTGCACCCCTTAGTGCCTGCCACACTGTGCATGGTGGAAAAGGGAGGGTCACTTGGGTACCCCCGCTGGCCCGATTTGCAGGGCCACGGGTGAAGGGGGGCTGCTACGGGCCTGCAAAGACCAATTCTGGCAGCAGTTTAATTGCGGGCAAACCAAATCAGAATGGCTGTCTGAATCTGTCATCGTATTCGCTCGCTCGGAAACCGTGTCCATAGAGCAGTATGAATTGACTCCGAAAGGCCAGACCTGTACGAATGCCTTTCATAACAGATTCAGACAGCCCAAATGGTCCAGGCATCATAATAGGTCGTTCGGAAGTGGGTATGATTTGGCCAGCAACAAGGGTTCCGAATATAATTTGGCAAGCCCGAATCTGATTCGGAGACCCTCCAAATGGGATCATAATCAACCCCTTAGTAATAACACTCCAATCACAAAGAAGGCCCAGTCAAGTTCCTAATAAATTAAACCTTGCTCAACCCTTGGTCGCTTGGCTGCAAGCAGACAGGCTTAACTTAGGAGACAGGCGTATAAAGCATTTAAAAACACCAATACATTAAGTAAGTAAGATACAGTTGGAGAACTCTACAGGTAATGAAGGACTTTAAAAATATTGGAGTGTTCAGTTCATTATGAGAACAGAGGTTCAATTTGAGGTTATCATTTCTCCCCCCTTGTTTTACAATTTAGTGCAATTTAGATAAAGACACTAGTGAGACAGTCATTCACTCACTAACATACACATATACACACTCATCCACCCATACAGTCCTGCACATGTGCTGTATTCAAAACACATACAAACAGAGAGTCAGTCATTCATGCATCTATGTGCTACGTAATACCCCCACCAAACCATACAAACACTAATACTGATACTAAGAAAAACATCTAATAACCCATATACCTACACATGTAGCTACTCACCAACCCATGCAGCCACTTATACACAAAGTGAAACATTAATACATATATTTAAATATTTAAACATTACTCACTATTATTTATTTTTCAGAAAGACACACATTCACTGGATGGTGTCATCAGTGATGTCATGAGTGATGTCACTGACCATGTCATGAGTGATGTAATATGTGACGTCATCAGCAGTGCATTGCACGCGCAAGTTATAGTGAGTCCAACTAACTATAACGTGGGAATTTCATTGGTTTTATGCCAGTAAAATTTCCAGCTAACTATAACTGGTGTGAAACCTATGGTTTTTTCAGTGAATATATATATAACTATAACTATATATATAACTAGTAACTTATGTTGAAAGCTTAGGGACTTATTATAATGCCGGTTGGAGGTTCCTCCGACCGACATTATAGCGGAAATTGGACTCACCGACCAACTTCCTGTTGGCAGTCCCAACCACTTATTTAGGATGCTACCACATATGGTGCGGTCGAATTCTCACATTTCCCTATGGGTGCATGTGTTATGGCCATAAACCAGCCCTAATACAAGCTCCCATAGAGAAAAGGGAGTCTCTGTAATTCCCTGCACCCTGTGGCAGGCACCACACAATGCCTGCCACATGATGCAGGGATTTTCATGGGGGCACCCCAGGTTTCCCTTCAGCTCACAACTGTAGGTCACAGAGGAAAAGTCACTTTCTGACCGCCTTCCCCTGTCGGAAAGGCTGGCATGAAAAGGCTGTCTGAAACCAACATCATAATCTTGGCGGTGGACACACCGTCCAAAGGGGATTACGGTGTGGTTCTAACCAGCTGATGGACTCCGTGAGCCCATGACCGGATTACACTCCAACCACCAGCATTGTAATCGGCCCCTTAGTGTTTGCCCAGATAAGTTCTTCCAGTTCTGTTAGCAATTGCTAGTGTTTATTTTGAGCCACTGGTTGCAAGTGGGTCCCATTGGCACTCACTTTTGGGGACTGGGGATTAATTTTCCCTCATCAGACTTTGACCCAGATTAAGAAAGAGAAAACCAGAAGAGAGGGAAAGAAGGAGTAAGAGTTTGATGGAAAATCAGTAATACAGAAAGGAAGCAGATCCAGAGTTTGATAAAGGGTCAGGGAGTGTCGATGATGAATGAAAGAGGCATGAGGTGAAATCAATAATATGCAGACTTTGTATTTTACACACCTAACATCCAATGCTGGTGGCTGCAGGCTTCTGATCTAGATGTTGGGGCCCAGCATTTATTTTCTAGAAAATACGCAATAATGTGCCACATGTGCTACGGGCACTAATGAAAACAAGGAGATTGCCAACCCCGGACCGCTGTTTGGTTAGTAAAATACAACAATAATCAGGGTCCAGCTGCACTTCAGGACTCTGGACACATGTGCCTTTGTATCTGCTGAACTTTTTATATATATCACCCTGATAGGTTGTGGGATATATTTTGGATAGGCTTGTGTTGGCGCTGGCTTCATTAGTAAGTGGTTTCAAGTGACAGGAAAAATGGAGCCTGTCAAGTGAATGAGAGCCCTACTTCTATATCTGCTCTCCTGGACTATAGGTCTCTAGATGACAGGGCCTGCTAGAAAGAACTGTTGCGAATTGCACAAAATCTGATGTAGTTACCTTCCTCGTGGAATTATTACAAAAAATACATGCATTTAATATTCTTCAGCAGAGTATTACTTCTACTTAAACATGTTTCCCTTTTATATCTGTGCTTATGATATAAAAAACTGAGTTAGGAAAATGCAATGCAGGATAATGTTGCAATTGTGTTTTATATGTTTTCGCAGTCAAATTAAGGCAGAACATTTTCTTCTTAAAAGTTCTTGCCCACTAAACCTGTGGTATCTTCGAGGTATAAAGTTGGATGATTTATGCTTGAAGAATTTAGGAAGATCCTTCCTGACCTCAAATTACTGTTTTAGACAAGGCTGAAATATTTTTTCTCATTTGATTTTTTATGAAGTCTATATTGATGTCGGAATTCTTCATATTTATTTTTGTTATGAACATTCGTATTGGAATGGCAGGTTTTATGGCAGCTGTAAAAAATCCATATGATCACTGGCTACTACTTTGTTAGTGTCATATAGATTTTGCAATTACCATTTAACAATACAAATACGTTTTCTTTTGTGAAACAAGCTACCTAGCTAGTCTACTTTCAGCTGAAGGCATTCTTTATTACTTGCAAAAATCAATCCAATATGACAAAAATACGTTTGCTGAGATTCGTATCTGAGCCATTCATGCACAGAATAAACTGTGTTAGAGTGAGCGGTAATGCCTCTGCACAATTATGGTGACTGCCTATTCTTAAAATTAGAAATATGAAAAATTAATCAAATCAATTGTTTAATTGTCGTAGACTGTGTGGCAGTCATAGTAATGCACATGTTTCAGTCAACGCTTCTTATGAGTTAATCATAAAGTCAAATTGATCCTAATGCAAGCTTTAATATATTATTGATGGGGATTTGCCATAAGTAGGTTAATGAAGTAAATAAAGGTCATTAAACACCCTTTGGTCTGTCCACAATGCTTGCTTGTGCATCACATAAAAAGAAAAGTAACTTCACTCTTATTAAACAAAGTGACAAAGACCGATGTTTCAAGCCAAGGTACATGATTCATATAGTCAACAAATTAACAAGTTCAGTTAGCAACGCCTTGAAATGTTCCTATGCATATGTGCACAGAAGCCTTAACTACTCCAGCAAAAGTTCGACCTGGTGCCAGACATACAGCAAGAATTCCATATCACAGCTGGTTTGACCGATAAAGACTGACCACCAATCCGCGATCGACGGAACCTTGGAACCACCAGCCAACGTTGGAGGGATGAGCGCAGACTTCACCTGGGCGTATAGAACGCAAACCGCATTCTGATGTAGGCCGGGCCAGAGCGATGAAGTGCCTTGTGAGTCATGGTCAATGTTTTAAAGTGCACGCGCTGGGCCACGGGGAGCCAGTGAAGGTCGCGTAGCTGTTGCCGGACGCTAGAAATCCTCGAGATATTAAACAGGAGTCTAGCCACTGCATTCTGTATAACCTGGAGGTTTTTTAAAAGACAGCCAGGTATACCAATTTAAAGAGCATAAGCATAATCTAGGCGGGAGAGGATAAGCGCCCGGGCAACCATTTCCTCAGCAGTGCGCGGAAGCAGTGGGAAGAACCGTCTCAGGGCTTTAAGAGAGCCAAAGCAGACTCCTATGAGTTTTTTAATTTGGTCGTGGAAACAAAGATCTTCCCCAAACCATATCCCTAGATTCTTTGCAGGCCCACCCTCTGAATTAGGGGGAGGAAAGTCAGGGGGCCATAGAGTCTCTCTAAAGGCAGGAGGAAAGTGGCCGTAGAGGCGCACCTCAGACTTGTCTTCATTGCACTTGAGTCGAGCATATGCAAGCCAGAAGAATACCGATGAGGGGCACTTATGAGCAATATCAGTTTGTAGATGAGAGTCCTTCGAAGTGAATAGGAGCTGAGTGTCATCGGCATAGGCCATTATTTTAGCACCCAGCTCCACAGCTAAAAAATTCAGAGGTGTCAACTAAATATTGAAAAGCAAGGGGCTAACCGCCTGATTCATGAAGCAAAATTGCGCCCGCAATCGCTGCGAAAATGCAATTGCGGGCGCAATGTCCGTAATCGGCATTCAACACGAAAATAGCGAAATCACAAACACAATATTAGCGAAATCGCAATATTATTCGCAGAATCCCGGGAGGAGAGCATTAGCGAATCGGAAAATGCGACAATCCACGGATTCTGCGAAATAAATTGCGAATTCGTTAAACAATCGCAATCGGTATTCATGAAAAATCTCAAATAGCGAAAAACCCAAAAATCGCAGTTTGCGCGGCGCAAATTAAGGGCAACTCAAAGCAGGTGGTAACCATAAAAGCCATTACAAAATTGCTTTCAAAAAACCGTTGGCCAATCAGTAACAGGTTCAGGCCTGACCAATCACACATAAGGACATTCAGCAGCAGCATTAGGAGTTCCACAATGCCAGGAATGTACATGGTGGTCAGGCGGCGAAGGCTACAGCGAGCAGCACGGAGGAGACGCAGGATCCAGGACAGGATATTCCGCCAGCGGGTCCCCTTGCTGGGCCAAACCAGAGAGCAGATATATGCAAAATACAGGCTGAATGGGGAAATGATAATCCAGCTAATACAGGACCTTGACCCCCTGATGCAGCACCCAGCAAGGCGTACCAATGCGGTGCCTACACATGTGCAGGTATTGTGTAGCCTGCACCTCCTGGCCTCCGGGAGCTTCCAGGGGATAGTAGCGGTTGCTGGGGGGATCTCCCAGCCCACCATGTCACGCTGCCTCAAGAGTTTTGTTGACGCCATGCTTACCCAGCTACACCGACACATCAAATTTCCCACCAGCCAACAGGATTTGGACTTGACCAAGCTACAATTCTACAACATAGCCCATTTTCCACATGTCCTCGGATGCATAGACTGTACCCACATCGCCATCTGCCCTACAGCTGCCACGGAGTATATGTTCCACAATCGGAAGTCCTACCACTCCCTCAACATACAGATGGTCTGCAATGCTAAGAAATACATCACTGACATTGTTGCCCAGTACCCAGGGAGTACCCATGACTCCTTCATATTCCGGCACAGCGGCATCCACACACGACTGGCCAGGGGAGACTTTGGGGAAGGACACCTACTTGGTAAGTACACTTTGTCGACAATGTCACATTGCTATGAAGTAGCAGCGCAGCACAGGCACTCACCCTCTGCTCCTCTCATTCAGGTGACAGTGGCTACGCCCTCCGTGAATACCTCCTCACCCCATACCTCAACCCTGCTACACCCCAGCAACGGCGCTACAATGTTGCACACATACGGACAAGGAATTGCATAGAAAGGACATTTGGGCTGCTCAAGAGCAGGTTCCGCATACTGCACAAGACAGGTGGGGCCATGTATTACAGTCCTGCAGTGTGCTGCCGCATTGTGGCTGTCTGCGCAATACTACATAACATTGCAACCAAGCGCCGGATACCTGTCGACATCTCTGGCAGTGAATCTGAAGGGGACGACCGGCCACCTGCACATGCGCACCATGCACGCGGGGAGAACCCAGCTGAAGGCCACAGACGTCACAACCACATCACAGTGAACAGTTTCTAATGCACCCTCTTCCCTCACCCCACAAATCACAAATGCATGCAAAATGTAATAAAGACACAACGCCAATGTGTGCTGCAAAAACATATA
The DNA here is from genome assembly GCF_964261635.1 of Lissotriton helveticus. NCBI lineage: Eukaryota > Metazoa > Chordata > Amphibia > Caudata > Salamandridae > Lissotriton > Lissotriton helveticus. The sequence goes on from NC_136061.1 coordinate 519,721,676, forward strand.
TTATTGTTTCTTTCACAATAATGGTACCACTTTGAATAACGTCATTGCAAACAGTATTACTGCATACTGCTGTGTGAAAGGACAGGGCAGGCTTATACTCAGCCTGTGCCTGTAATAGTCATATGTTGTCAATTGCGCCTCCTGCGCGTACCACCCAAGCGCCTATGAGGCTCATCCTCTTCCAAGGCACGTGTTCCTGCCATTGGCCTGGTGCTGCGCCTGAGTGACCCTACTTGTGTGGCTGAGTGGCTGCTCATGCTCGATGTCCCCTCACTGACATCATCACCCCCAACAGTGGTAGGTAGAGCAGGAGGGTGTAGTGCTGTCACCGCCGTGGTCAGGTGATCCAGGACCCTGGTCATATCCTCACAGCACTGGATGAGTTGGTGCTGCTGTGCAAGGGACCGCCGCGACAACTGTGATGTGGCATTGGCTGCAACATAATTGGACCTGGTGTAGGCCCCCAGCCGGCTCAAAATCTGATGGTGGCGCCGGCGTGCTGCTTTGCGCTGAGTTGTCATCGCTGCAGTGTTGGCCTCCATGGCTGCAGTCATGCGGCCCATTCCCTCCCCCACACCTGCCATGGCCGCCGTCATGCGGTCCATGCGGTCCCCCACTCCGGCCACATTGCGCCCAATGTTGTACATCTGTAGCTGTATGGCACCTTGCTGCCGTGCCTGCCGCTGATGAATACGCAGCATGCGTCTTTCGACGCTCATCTGCGCCAGCCGCTGTCCATTGCCCCTCCTGCTGATTGTTGCATTGGTGTGCTGGCGAGACCTGCCACGCCTGCTCTGCTGGCCTGACACAGTGGCTGGCCGCTGTGTTGCCGCTATCGCGGGCCCTGATGTAGTCGCAGCAGCTGCTGGTGGTGTCACAGCAGGCGTTGCTGGTGCGGCAGGGACTGGAGGCACACTAGTCGTGGGCCTGGCTGCGGCTGCAGTTGGTGCGGCTGAGGCTGGGGGCACACTAGTCGTGGGCCTGGCTGCGGCTGCAGTTGGTGCGGCTGAGGCTGGGGGCACACTAGTTGTGGACCTGGCTGCTGGTGTTGTTGCTGCGGCAGGGGCTGGTGCCTGTGTTTGTGGCGGCACCTCCTCATCATCATGGGCCTCCTCATCAAGTAGCAGCCTTTCGCTGTTGCTGCTTTCAGCTCCACCTGTGAGGGTAAGTGGACGATCATTAGTTGCATGTATCTGTCAGACGTGCAGTTGCTACATTCATGCTGGGTGACATTCCCTGACTGGCTATGGCTTTGCGTACTTTGGAACCTGCCTGGCTGCCTTTTCGTACTACTACATTGTGGCCACACTACATGTCCCACAATGCTTCAGGGCATTACCTGTTGTGCAACAATGGCATGACTATGGAAGATAATGGGAGCCTATATGGTCATGGACATTCATTGGGGACAGGGTGGCAGTCGCATGCCACTTACCTTGGGTGTCTTGGTGGGGCGGGATGAGTCCAGACGCGTGAATCCAATGCACGCCTCCCTCTCAAGCGTGTCTTCCACTTGGTGTTCCAAGGCTGTGTTTGGAGGGACTGTAGGTCCTCCCCCTCCAGTGCCCGATGCCTCTCCAAGGCGCTCCGCCACCTTCCCTTTGGCACGACCTCGGAGGTCGTACCTTCTTTTTTTCAGTTCGTCCAGTGACCTATCGGCCACACCCACTGAGTTGACGGTGGACGCTATTCCCTGCCAGATCCTCCTTTTTTCCTGCTCCGGCACCCTCCTGGAGTCCTTGCCAAAGAGTTTGGAGTGGTTGGCCACCACCCCTTCTATCAGATGCTCCAGCTCCTGTTCTGAGAATTTCAGCTTCCTCTTCCGCCCTGTGGTGTTGCAGGGGACAGGAACAGCTTCCTCAGACATGGCAGCACTGTTGTTGCAGAGTAGGAATCAAAAATGGGATAGCAGGAGCTCTCACAGTTGCTGACTCGAGGTCTGCCTCACTGTGGTGAATGGGGGTGGGAACTGGCTGCTTCCTGGTTGTGATGTAATCACTGTGCTCGAAAAGCGACTTCCCGTTTTCCCGATCACGTGTATTAGCGATCTCGCAATCCCGACGCGAGTAGCCGGAAATAGCGATTTTTCTGCGATTATCGTTAATCGCTAACGGAATTTGCGCCCGCGTGCGAATCGCATTTTATTATTGGTAATCTTCATGAATTCCGATTTGCGAGTTCTCTATAGCGAATCGCAATTTTTCGCTATTTGAGACTCGCAAATCCCGTTTTTCATTAATCAGGCGGTAAGTGTGGAGCCCTGCGGGACCCCGTGGACAGTTTCCTTATAGATGATGAAAAAGGTGGCATCCACACCTGCTGGGTGCGGTCTTCAAGAAAGGACTTAACCCAATCCCAAACTAGGCCCGCAATGCCAATGGCAGATGATTGGGCGAGAAGTTGCTGGTGGGGAACCGTGTCGAAGGTGGCAGAGAGGTCCAATAAAATCAGAGCCGCCCTGCCGCCTGCGTCCAGGCACTCCCTGATTGCCTCGGTCATCTCAACCAGCGCCGTCTCTGTGCTGTAGGATGCGCTAAACCATGATTGTGCAGGATGGAGAGCACCCGAGGACTCATGGTACTGATATGGGTCTGAACACCTGCAAATTCATAATTTCTTAGCTTGAGCTACCTATCTCCCACGAGTTTGGGCTAGTTTTTTGGCTGCACCGCACTGGCAGTGGGTTGGGGTGGGATCTGTAGTGAACATTTTCTTGTACTGTTAAAGTCAGATTTAGTAATGTTAGATAGACGATGTAGCAACTGATAATACTGAGTTGAAAAGTACAATTTTCTTTTTTTCTGACTGATTCTATTTTCTGTCATGGAGATTTGGAAAATCGTAGTTTGTGGATCCGGTCTTGAAAATTATTCGAAATTGGCTCTATGACTCTGAGTTTCATACTGCACTTTCATTTTCACTTACGTCAGTGTCTGCTGCCAGGACCTCTATCTGTAAGTTCTTAGCAAAATTGATGCTTCATTTCAGATATCTTCCACACATGCAGTTTGTGTTATGACTTTCATCACTCTAGTATAGGTAACTCATAAATTCTTCTCATAATAAATATAACATGGACATCCTGTTTAAAAATGAAAAGTGTCATTTTGATGATCATTCTAAAGTGCAAAATATAGACATGGCAAAGGACTCATAGGCCCCAATTAGGAGTCAGGCAGTCTACGGACCACCAACCTTGCTAGAGTGCATCAGTGGTGGTCTCTTGACCACCCCATTACAATATCCTGCCATCGCTGTCATGGCACCTCTGTTCCCTGGACCACCAAGCATATTACAAGCTCCCTCTCAGCCACAGTTTTTATGGCGGTTCCATCACCATGAAAACCATGGAAGAGAGGTAACAAAGGGGCCTCTCACCCCCTGTGGATTCACACAAGGTGTGCATGCACCCCACTTCCTGCACGGCATAGACTTTTCAGTTCATGACATGCGGGAACAGTTTTTTCGTGTTCCCATTGTGGTGCCTATTTTCATGGCACTGTCATGGGAACATCAAACACAAAGCCCACCAGACAGGAGGAAATTCCTAATCTGGTGGGCAGTACTACTATGGCTTTGGTAGTATGGCAGCTTGGATGACCCAATGCCGCACCACCAAAGTCGTAATCAGGCCCTTACAATTTTCAGTTTTAATTTGGAGCAATTAGAGCTTTTTCAAAGGGTGTACTTCCTTCAGTTATCAAAATCAGTGTTGGCCCAATTTTTGCCTAAAACACCCCCACCAAGGGGTACAAGAATCCCAGAGTATGTATGGAGAAGTGTGGCTCAAGTGGAGAAGTGTGGCTCAATGGTTAGAGTGGCAGACCCTGATGCAGAGGTCTAGCCCGGGACCAGGGTTCAATTTCTTGCCTCGGCGGGTCTTGGGCTCAAAAATTCCACGAACCTGATAATTCTCACCTCGGTGCCTATTCCAAACATGGAGTCCCACTCTGCAACTCTGGGCAATAACTTGCCTAATCTCCACAACGGCCCCCACAACGCTAAGGATGCCTGGCCTCCACCTTGGGGGTGCCCAGGAGTGGACACCTCACAGGGAAAGGAGGATGGGTTCCACAGCGGTATTCGTACAAGCGCCTTGAGACCCTTGCGGGTGAGTAGTGCGCTATACAAGTATCAATTTACAATTTACAATTTATGTGACTGAACATGTAAAGCCTTTTGCACTGACTAGTTGTAGCGAACAATTTGTTTCATTACCTGGGCCCGATTACGATGGTTGTTGGATTAGTCTCAGACTGCTATTGCTGTTGTATTGGGGCAGTCCCAGCTGCCAAATTATGATGCAACCACAGGGTAGGCGGTTAGAATCAGGGCTTTTTTGATTGTGGCTTGTGCTGCTGCCCGAAAAAAAGAGATGTTTTGAAACATCCATGCACCATGTGCCAGGCACCATTTGGTGCCTAGCACAAGGGGCATGGATGTTTCAAGGGCACCAAAGGTGAACACCTTGCATGAAATGTTGAGATTGTAGTGCAAAGAGTAAATGCCAAACTTTTGGTGCCCAACACTTTCCTCAAATTGAAATACATTGGAGATGGAAAAGTAAATGGCACCCTTTTAGTTTTCAACACCTTCCCCAAAATGGTATATATTGAAGTGAGAATAATAAGTGTCAACAATTAAATGTCTAACATTTGCTGCAAATTGGTTTAGTTTGAAGTTGGAAGAGTAAGAGTCCCCCATTTAGTGTCCAAAATTTTCTTCAAAACATTTTAGATTGGAGTAGGAATTGTAAATGTCACCCTTTTGGTGTACAACACCTTTTCCAAATTGGTATAGATTGGATTGGAAATAGTAAATATCACCCTTTTAGTGTCTAACACTTTCCACAAACTGATATATATTGGAATGGGAACGATACATGCCACCCTTTTAGTTTCCATAACATCCCCAAATTGGAATAGGTTGAAGGTGGGAATAGTAAGTTTCACTTCTTTAGTGTCCAATACCTGCCCCATACTGGTTTAGTTTGAATTCGAAATAGTACATATCACCCCTTTAGTGTGGAACACCTTCTGCAAATTGGTATAGTTTGGGGTGGGAATGTTAAATATCTTCACTTTAAAGGTTTTTTTTTTTATTTTATAATTTAGAAAGAACAGTTAATACAATTATTCCAAAGATTAACACATAGTAAAATTCATCAATTAATTCATCTATGTAGCATGCTTGTATGTAATTATTTCGACTATATATTACTTCCTTCTAATATATCCTGCTTATTTTACACCCAAGATGGAGGCAAGAGAAGGGGAAAAAAAGAAAAAAGAACTAAAAAATGCAAACAAAGCAAGGAAAAGAAAATAGACAAATAAGAAAAGACATACAATAAAGTAACATGTGGGGCATACGGAAATTTCAAAAATGAGAAAAAGCTTAGCAGGACGGAAAGAAGGAATACAAAAATATTCTTTTGTTAAACTTATTGGGCCTCATTTATGAGGCCGTGCGTCACTTTTACGCCGCCGGTGCGTCACTTTTTGTGACGCACCAGCAGCGTAAATAATGTGCCTTGTTGCACCATATTTACAAAGTGACGCATCTAGGTAGATGCGTCACTTTGTAAACCCCTGCGCCACATTATACCTGTGCAATGTATAATGTATGCAGGGGGGGCGTTCCCCCACAAAAAGCCTCGTAGAAGTGGCACAGTGAAATCTATGAGATTTCACTGCTTCACTTCTAGGACGCCGTTGCGTCAAAATCTTGCGCCTGCCTCACAGCAGGCGTAAGACTGACGCAAGCCCTTTCACATGGGGCTTGCCCCATGTGAAGGGATGCATTGCTGGAGTTGCATCACTTTTGTGACACACTCCAGCAATGCGTCACTTTTGCGCTTACAGATACGTCAGAAACAATGACGTATCTGTAACTCCTTGCGACATGATGCGTCATACTGTAAATATGACGCACCAGGTATGTCGCAAGGAGTGCGCACTGAGAAGTGACGCATCGCTGCTTTCACGCAGCGATGCAACACTTTTCATAAATAAGGCCCATTGAATGTATTTTCTTAATTCTCCTCTTGCTCCAACAGAGGCCTCCATACTTAGCGGCCTCTTTTTTTCGCTCTCGTTCCTTTGCATTTATGCAATGCTTTGTTCAAATTATACACATGGTGAAGCCTAGCATACCACTCCTGAAAAGACGGTGCATCTACATCCTTCCATTTTGATGCAATTATTATATGAAAAATGGCTGTTGCCATAAAACAGAAGTATACTTGGGTCGATTCCATCTATAAGCTTTTGTCAAAACCAACTAGCACCATTGTTGAAGTTAATGGGACTGGTCGCCCTATAGTTTGGCTGAAAAAGTTTTCTTTTCCCTGTTTCAAAACAGACAGTTTGCTGCATCCAGAGAACATATGAACTATGTCAGCTGGGCCTTGTCCGCATCTTGGGCAGCAACTGGTTTCCCTTTTCTCCCAGGCAAACAGTTTGGCTGGCGTATAATATAGCCTCAATATTGTTTTAAAATGTTGAGCTTTAAGGTTGGCAGCCAGTAATATTTTTAGACAAATTTAGGGATCTCAACACATCTGCATCTTGATCCCCCAGCTTCACTGCCCATAAACTTTCTGACATGGCTATGTCATCTTGATTGTCATTCATCAATATGGAATACAGATCTTTAACCCGGGGCTGCCTATACACTAAACATTCTAACAAAGGAATTCTATCCAAGCTAGTAAGCTGTAACATAACAGGTTTAATTATAGCCCTGATTTGCAAATACTTAAAAAGAGTCCTTGGGTCCACACCATGTTGTTCCTGGAGTTTTCTAATTGGCATTACCTCATTCTGATTAAGGATATCGCCTAAATTATTTATTCCAGCCTGTTCCCAATTTCTGCGTAACATGTCATTAAGTGAAGGTGGAAAGATTGATGATCGCCATAATAATAAGTATTTCTGAACCTTTGGTATTTTCAAAAACTTTCTGACCTTGCTCTAAACATTCCAGGCTGCTCTTACGGATTTGAAGCACGTTTTTTAGAACTACTCCCCTCCAACTGCCTCAATAAAATTCCTGATTCTGCATCCCATAGGGCAAGCTCGTAAATGGAGGGGGGAATCACCCTTTCTTATCTCCCGACGTTAATTCTGACCAATTTTTAGGTCTAAAGAGGCTGGTCATTTGCTGTAAAGTTATAGCCCAGTAGTAATATAACATATGGGGGACGGCCAAATCCCCACGACTTTGTGGTAAAGTCATCAGCTTTAGTGATCTTCTAATATTTTTATATCCCCAGATAAATTCTATTTTCAAAAACCCATTTGATGGTTCCAACGGTATACATGTAAACAAGTAAAATATTTTGGGAAACTGTTTTTTTTATGACATTTCCTGTTCCTATAATGGAGAGATGTAGATTGTCCATTCTTTTTAGGACATTGCCTATCTTCTTTAGTGTCTAACTTACTCTCTAAGTTGGTTAAGATTGGAGTGGGATTAGTAAATGTTACCCCTTTAATTTCCAACACCCTTTCCAAATTGAAATGTATTGGAGTCGGAAGAGTAAAAGTCACACTTTCAGTATCCAACACCCTCCCACAAATTAGTTTACATTGGAAAGAGAATAGTAAATATTACCCCTCTAGTGTCTAAGAACTTCCCCAAATTGGTTTAGATTGGAAGTGGCAATAGTAAATGACACCAGTTTAGTCCCCAACACTTTAAAAAAAATGGTTTATGTTGGAGTTTACCTTTTTAATGTTATAATTGCAGTGTGAAATACTTTATTTAAATTGCATGTGTATGTTATAGAATTAGTGTATGTTATTTTTTTGGTATTGTTGGTGTATTGGTGTTTTGAAATATAATATGAAAATAGTTGATTGTATGTTTGTAATGAAAAGTATTATTAATCACATACTTTATAGAATACAGACATTACACATTTTTCTTATTTTAGTTGTAGAAGTTTAATGTATGTGTTTAAAATTTTAAACATATATATTGCAACTTAAAAATAAACTTTTCCATATGAAATGAAATATGACATACCAGCATTTGTAAAGCGCACAGCTACCTTCGGACAGGTGTCCCGGTGGTGGGGGTCATCGGGAAGATTAAGCAAGCTATTGCCCAGAGTCATATCGTGCTGGCCTAACCTGCCGCCGGTGCCAGGGATGAAACAGTAAACCCTCAGGTCTGGAGTCAGGCACCCTGGTTGCTACGCCACACCTCTTCCACAAATACAAGATTAGTAATACATTTTTATTTTTACATTAAAATGTTGATTGCTTTCAAATAGTTATATATGTTGTACATTTATCACATTTTTCCATTGTAACATTTCTTAAATTGGTATACATACCTATTTTTAACATCATTTTAATGTAAGTTTTTTGAGTATTTATATATTTTTTTAAATATATTTTATATTATTTATTGGATACATTACTTTTCTTAACATGTTATTAAAATGTTTCTTACAGGTTTTAAATGTTTAGTAGTCTTTTTATTTAGTTTCATTTAGTGACCATTTTGTAGTCTGTTTGTGTCATTTTTAGTCCATTTTCTGGTATCAGTGTCACAGTAAGTGCCTCCGTTGGTTGGAATAGGTATGTCCATTTAAAGGCTTTTTAAGGGCTTTGAAGGAAGGGCAATTTAGGGGGGAGGTCTAGAGATGAGTTATAATATTATTTGTCGGTTATTTGTACATGATGGGCCTCATTACAATGTCAGACGGAAACTTTCCACCTGACCGACTACGATGCGACCAAACACTGTTTGGTCGGAGTCCCATTGTACCCTATTGGAGCCCATGTTCTGCCCGACAGCACAGGCTCCTATAGGGAAATGGTGTGTGTGTGTAAAACTATGCACTCTGTTGCAGGCAGCCCAAGGTGCCTGCCATACAGTGCAGGGTTTTACAGAGGGGGTCCATTAGGCATCCCCTGGACCCCCAACATGAGGGCCCTGCCAAGGGCCCACAAAGTCCCTTTCTGACAGCCTTTTTGTGTCGGACAGGCTGACTCAGAAAGGCTGTTGGACATCGTAATCAGTCGTTCAGAATCGCTGTTAGTAAAGGTGCACGATGTGCTTCCGACTGACACAGATACTCCGAGAGCCATTCAGAACTGATTGGAGATAACCACGTGGTTTACTTTCTGACTGCAAAACTTCGTAATCAGTCAGGCGAATTGTAAACCTACCAAGTCGGTTGGAAGATTTCCTATGCAGTCAAGGAAATTCCAATTGTCAGGTTGGTTTTCATTGGGGTCCTTATTTGTATTAAGAGAAATATTTTTTACTGACATGTAGTTTGGGATTTTTCTTACACTGTAATGTAACATTATGCTATGTTATTTTATATTGTGTTATGTTTCAAATCTTTATTTCGGCTTTACGCCATAAAAGAACAATTTAAACATTACATTTTAATAAAAATAGAGACAATCACTAAAAAGATAAAATGCATTCTATGTAACTGTGCAACACATGTTGGAAAGTACTTGGAGCATGACAATAAAAATCATATGAGACAGGAGGACACCTCAATAGTTCTATAAGCAAATTCAATTGTGTAGTGCTATTAGTGCTAATATGAACAAATTCAATTCCATAAATTAAGACCAAAATAATAGAAATTCGGTTCACAGCTGAAGGCCCATTTTTTTCCTACGGTAGCAAATAGAAAGTAGAAATCTACTGACACTAAATATAATCTGTTGTGAAGTGTTAGTAATCAAAATTCTCAGAGCCTGATCGCAGGACCTCAAGCCTAATAGAAGGCATATCGGTTTAATCCATCTTTTTCTTTCATGGGCGTAGATAGGACAGAAGAAAAGAATGTGCTGCTCATTCTCAATTTGGTTGTTTTCACAAAGTGAGCAAACTTCGTCCAATACCTCAGCCGATGGATCACGGTTCCTTGCCCAACGTGCCAAAGTTGATTTTAATAAAAGATTTCCATATCTAAACTTTAGAAATAGTGTCTTGGCAAGTGGGGGCTCTATTTCGTCCATAAAGGACTCATAAAAGGGTTCGTCCTTAAAACTTAAAAATTTTGATACTAATGAACCACTAGTACTGATGTTTACAGTCATATTTGCTACATAGGACCAAAAAGCTTTTTTCAGGACTAATTTGGGATTAGATGGTAACCGCTCGGGATACTCCCAAAAGTGTTTCAGGCCTATAAGGTTAAGCCAAGTCCTAACATGTGTGAGCCAAGGGATTTTTTTGTTACTATCCAACCCCATGATCTCTATCAGCCCTTCTCTATATGCTTGAAGCTCAGAAACGTGCCACAATCTTACCCAGAGCATAAGCGGTCTAATAAGAACATGATGGTCTGTTCTTTTAGGATCAAGGTCCAATTGCAGAGGTACTAATGGGGTTCCTCTCGGAACCCTTACCAAGCTTTGCATAAAGTTGTTGTCGTGGATACTAAAGGTCTCCTTGGAGCCTGGCCCCCACAATTCAGCACCATATAGCACTGATGATTGAACCTTAAATTTAAAAAGTTCCATAACGGGACGCACCGCTTTACTGGTGCTTAAGCTTTGCTCTCTGAGTATTGGTTTAACGTTCTGAGCAAATAACAATTTGCTTTTTTCCAATTGTGCTTTCCAGGTGAAGTTGCAATCAAGCGTCACCCCTAAATAAGAAAAGTGAGGCACAGATTCCAACTTTATCCCTTTTAAAGTTAGGCAACCCTTGTCTGGTTTGGTTGGATTAAGGGCCATGTATTTCGTTTTCTTTACGTTAATCTCTAGCCCCTTTTGACAACAATAATCGTTAAAAGTATTCAATAAAATCTGCAAGCCGTTTTTTGTTTGGGATATCAGAATAGTATCATCAGCAAACAATAGAGATGCTACCCTTTCGCCATTCAATTTAGGTGCGTCATTTTTACATTTGTCTAAGTAAGAGGGAATATCGTTCACGAAAATAGAAAAGAGAGTGGGGGCCAGAACGCATCCCTGGCGAACTCCACGTTCAATTGGAATTTTCCGTGATAATTCGCCATTTTGTCCCCATCTAATTCTCGCAAAGTTCCCATCGTGTAATTTTATAATTTGAGCTACTATATTGTTTGGCATACCCGCTGCACTCAGCGTCTTCCACAGAAGATCACGTGGCACCAGATCGAATGCTGCCCTTAAATCAACAAAGGCAACATACAAGTGGGCCTTCTTTATCATTACGTACTTCCAATAGAGGCAGCAGAATCTAAAGCACTGATCTATAGTGCTGACTTTGGTTCTGAACCCGGCTTGAAATTTGGTCAAAAATGAATTTTCGTCCAACCAGTTACTCACTCGTAATAAAATATGGCGTGAGTAGATTTTCTGAAGGATGTCCATTAAGCTTATTGGGCGATAATTACAGGGATCCTTCCTGTCTCCTTTTTTAAATATTAAAACAATTTCAGCTCCTTTCCAACTTTCAGGAAATTCTAAGCTTTGAGATAGTTTGTTGCATAGATAATTGATATATGGTGCCCATGTTTTCAAGTCATGCTTGTAAAGATCCCCGGGGATTGTATCCAAACCTGGGGCTTTCCCAGTTTTTACTTGGCTTATGGCCAGCTCTGTTTCCCCCAAGGTAAAGACCAGCGGATCTACTGGAAGTTCAGGACTTGCTGCAGTGGATGCTGTATAAGGGTCGTCATATTTCCTATACAAATTGGTAAAATGGGTTACCCAGGTTTGCTCGTCTAGGAAAGTGTCTTTAACCACCCTTCCTACCTTGTTCCCATTTGCTATCAACTTCCAGAAAACTACAGTGTCTTGTGATCTTGCAGCTGACAGCAATTCCGCCCACTTTTCTTCCTCCCACGCAATTTTCGATGTCCGTTGGGCAGTTTTATAGTTACTTCTAGCTTTTTTAACATCCAGTTGCGACTTGAATTTAATAGCGATTAACAGTTCCCTCTTAGACTCTCTACACGATCTGTCATACCAAGGCTTGCTGTGAGACAAGTTCTGAGTCTTCTGCTGGGGTTTTTTAGGCATTTTAGTTACCAGTAGTTTTATTTTTTGGAAAAACTCCTGATGTATGGTCAGAAAAGGAGTTCTTGCTTCCTCCTCGGGAGTTAGACTTAGATATGTAGCAAAAGTCCCTGCAAAAAGTGAGTATATTTCGCTCAAGATATCACCATGATCCAAAATAAATGGCCATTTTAGCGATCTCCTGTTGTTACTAATATGAATATCATTACCATCCCCAACACCCCCCTCAAAGGAGAGTGGAGGAGAAGGATCGCTAAATAATGCAGCGTTTAGTGACAAATTTAATGGAAAGTGATCACTTTCTGCCCTCTCCATTATTTCAAGATCTATGAGATACGACCAAAGAGGGATAGAAACTATTGCAAAATCCAAGTTGCTCCTATATGTATTCCTACTAAAGGTTGTTTTTTTTATGGTGTCAGACGGTAACCGACCGTTACAGGCCCTAAGGTGATGCTCTGTACATAATTTGATCAGTTGGAGAGCCAGAATGGAACATTTCACCGATTTGCTGCTCCCGAGGAGGGGGATTTTATTTGCCTGATCTTCCTCCTCAAAAATCTCACTTATGCCCAACACAGGTTCATAGTTACAATTCAGATCCCCAGCCAAGATGACAAGATCCTCCCCAGGATCCAACCCCCTCAAAAAGCAATCCAACTTAAGAACAGTCGGGGATTCCTTTGTTGACGGTGTTGGCCTATTATAGATATTTATTAGGAATAATTTATTCCCATTGGAGGTAGTTATTTTTAATGCTAGGATATCTACAGAATTTGTGTCTATCACCTCAATATTAACCCTTAGATTGATCTTTGTCCAGATCAGGAGACCCCCAGACGGCCTACCACTTCTGGATGGGATTGCTCCAATACCAAAAGTCTTGTAGCCCACCCTGTGGGGAGTGTCGACTGCCCAGGTTTCCTGAAGTAAGCAAAAATCAAAGGATTCCATAAATGCAGCCCAGTCGGGATCCCTCAAATTGCTAGCAACCCCAGCTACATTCCAACTAACAAGCTTAACCGAAGTCCCCAGTACAGAAGACATAACAGTATTAACCCTTGGCATCTCATCACCAGTATATGTCACTTGTTGGATTCCCGAAGATATTCCCTCAGAAGGTGAGTGTCTTAAAGTACGAGTTAGTTCTACCTGTTCTTCAGGAATATTATCGTTACATATTACATTTTTTTCCAAAGGTCGAGATACAACAGTTGGCAATAGATTACACTCAGTTACAACCCCCATTTCAGTGTGGTTCCTTGTGTCCCCTACCTCATCCCCCCCACTCAAAAAACTTCAATCGCAACTATCAAGGCCACTAAAGACATCAAAACGATTGGACGTTTCAAGTGGCGTGAAGGGTTTCAGATGGTCCATCCTTCTGTCTTGAAAGTTATGAAAGTTTTGATGTCTAACTGGGACAGAGTTCCATCCCAAGGGGTCTGGGACTGTTACAGGGCAAGGGGCACAAGGCATATTTCTCATACCCTGATGGATCGGGGGGTACTGAGCATATTGACTACTCCCAACATTCTGTACAATTGAATAATTAAGTGGCTGAGTTTGAGTTGGTCCCTGTAAAAGGGGAAACTGAGATGGAAACACCACTGACCTTGGATAAAAATACGTTAGAGGTCTTGGGATTATAGTACTATTAAAGCTGCCCATCTGCCAATTCAATATATAGTGGACAGCGTTTGGATCCCTGAAATTAACAACCACTACATCACCTTCGATATCTTTAGTTCAGCCCCCCAACCATTCGAGGCGTCGAACATGAACTATTTCCCCATTTATATAATTTGCAATAGGCCTGTGTGTTCTCAACCAGTGCGTTATCTTGTTTTTTAGTTGGAAAAAGCCCTCCCTCTTATTTTGTTCAAGGGCCGGCACACCTGTTAGGACTACCACATAGGGTACTGCCTCTGGTGGAACTTCAGGCAACGGAACCCTTTTTGGTTTCCCCCAGGTGCGTCTAGTTTCCCTCACCTCCCTTGTTAAGTCTGTCAAAGCTAAGTTAGTTGTATTGCCAGAACTTTTAGATGTATTAACACAGGTTTTACTAGCGGCAGTCCCCAGCATTTGATCACCAGTTTTTTCTTGAGATGGTCTAGAGGCAACATGGTGGTGAGCAATAGCTGATACTGTGTTCCCCAAAGATTTTGGTACAGATAGAATTGAGGGAGGGGTAGGAACAACATGAGGGGAAATAGGGGGAGGAGATTGAACAGCAGATGGCAAAACTTGTGGTGCACAATTAAATGCTTGACTGTCTGCATAGTTAACACCTTTATGGCCTACAAGATCTTTTTTGGGCAATGCATTCTCAATTTTTGACAACCTACACTCCACCTCCATTAACCTCTCCAAGATAGATACAGAGTATGATCTGATCAGGTTCTCAATATCCTGTAGGGACACGGGACCCTTATTCTCAAAGTGAACATCATCTCTCGCACTAGTCTCCATATTGACCTCTTTGTCTACAGAGGTATTCAGTAGAACTGGGGATGCGGAAATGATATGGATCCCCCTCAGAGTCAGATTGAACAACACAGGGATTCTTGACAACTGTGGACAATTTTTTGCCAAAGTCAGAGCAGCTCAATTTGGGTTGCAACGGATCCCTCCTTTTCCGTCGCTTTTTGTTCGGCGGGGGGCCCTAAATTTTCCCCGTAGATGGTAATTTTTTAGCCTTAATGCGGGCTGCATGCAATTGTAACAAGGCGTCTCCCTTTAATGTCGATAGGCTACTTCCAATAGATGTTGCGGACAGGTCAATCATATCCGCTCGAGATACGGTTTCAGGTGAAAGAACAGCCGTATTTACATCCGGGAGTATACTATCTAGTAGAGGGATCGACTTGTTTACTAGTATCCCAGCAGCATTGGCAGGGGGTCCGATCACGGGAGATAAAGATGGTAAAGCCGACCCATTCTTCATACTTTCCACTGAACGGCGGCGGTCTGCCCGCCGCTCCGCCAGCACAATCTCCCTAGCGATATCAGGCGATGATTTGGTGAAATAACTGTCCAAGGTCCCATTGAGCAACAAACCCTGTTTGTCCTGCACATGCAGCTCAACATTAACAGTTGCCATATATAAATAAGAGGGGTCGGTTGGTGTGGCAGTTGACGGTGATGAAAAGAAGATTAGATAAAAGAACAGTCAGTACCTGTAAACAGGAAGGTATGCCCGGTCCGGTCTCCTCGTGTCTCTGAGGGTCTCAGAGGGTCCGCCCTTAGTCCGGGCTTTGTCCCGGGATATGTCCCGCACACGCGTCCCGCTAACGCGTGCTTGCACCAGATCTTAAGCGTTCTAAGAAAAGAGGGGGCGGAGACACGGGAAGAGGCGGCAGGTGTGCTCGGTGGGTCACGCACAGCCTGCCGGACCTCGCAGTCCCGTCCTCCTGCTGCTCCAAGTCTCTCCCCACGCAGGTCCAAGTCCACAGCGGAGCTCCAGGCAACCAAAAACTGCACAAGATCACAAACTCCTTGGCGAGCGGCACATATTGTGTTATGTATTTTCTGATGATTAAGTGTAATATGGATGTATTTTTGGAAACATAATGTGTTTTGCAGATGGATTTTCTAGTTTACTTGAGAGATTTATGTCTACAAACATGTCTTATGGGCCGTGGGAGTTAAAAAAAAATAATTTCAGTTTTTAATAACAAAATATTTTTAACTTTGATTTCCTTTTTTTCAGAGTTCTAGGAGTGTTTATTTTTTAAGCATTTCTTTGGGTTTTGGGTTCATGGTTCCTACATACTTTGGATTGCTATGAGGGATCTCTATTGGATTTGTGTTATTTTTGCATTTATTTGGGTTTTTTGGAAAGTCTTTTTTCCATTTGTTGTGGACTAATATTTTTGACCACTTGAGTACAGAATAGTAGGTCATATTTATATTATTTTTTTTGGATGGGTAAATATGATGTCATTATTTGAAAATGTGTGGTTTATGTGTTGTATTTATTTTATGTGATGATTGAGTTTGTTCTTTGAGATTTTTAGTTGATGATGATTGGATTGCTCATGTAAATACATTCTATTTTGTTTCATTATCTCCGTCTTATTTAAAATTGGAGTTTTATTTAATGATTAGGCTGATAAAATCTTTATTATTCATTTAAAAAATTATTTGTGCTGTTGATTTTGGTTTTGTGAAAATGTTTGGAGATTTTTGTAGGAACTATTTTTTTATAATATGCTCACATTCTTAGCAAGCAGCTCTAATTAAACAAATAATAAGCAATGTATAATAAATGAAACTTTTGCTAGTCAGTTTTGTAAGTTAGCACAGCATCCATCCCTAAAAACAATCAGTATTGGTCCCTATGTATGAAATCCTTAAATGGTTTGTGAGAATGTTGTCCGTGTTTGTTGTGTTTCACACATATTAGCCTGTCTGAATTTGCTAGTTTTGGAATTGTTGTTGCAAAACAGTAGTAAAGCACGAGTGCTTCCACATAAAATATGTGATGTACTTTGAAATTCACTGACTGATCTATATACTTATAAGTCAATTATAATCAGAGCTTAAATGAGTCTATGGCATGGAAAATTACAAGTCATATGTGGGCTGTGGCATGTATTTACACCATGCACACAAATGACACAGGTTTATATCTACCAGGAGCATCATGGTGCTCTTTCTGGTCTGCAGTGTAACTGTCCTACAGAAACACATGGCAAATAAAAAAGCATTTGCTTGTATGGAAACTATTTCTATATATTCAGAAGTCACCAATGTAATGTAAAATCATTGGACAGTGTATATACAAATATAGGGTACACCAGATTTTGGGGGTAGTGTTCTCGCACCGTGAAATATAACCCAAAAACTGTTTCAATATGTAGGCTTTATTAGGCCTTTCCTTTAATATACCTTGCTGGGATTAAAGTATTTGTTCCCTATCCCTTGGAAAGAAAGTGAGATCCTATTTATGTTTTTAAATCCTATTTAAAAGTGAAAAAAACATTCAAAATATACACTTTTACCTGCAAGAGCCAATCCTAACCTAAAACTAGTTTTTTTTCACTTACCCTTTTCAGGGCTGGAATAGACATTCCTTTATGGGAGAGTTACCAGCACTGGCTCAGAGGATAATAGTGAAGGAAGAGCAGATGCTTGCGAACTGTAACTACTTAACAGAGACCTTTCTAGACCTTTGTAGACAGCTCAATAGAATCAACAAAAAACCCTGCCAGGGCATATATCATAGTCCCATAAGGCATCCTTCACTTGGAATACAAGGTGACAAATGAATATATGAGCCCAATATACCTCACACAATTTTCATTTAAGTTCCTTTAATTTATTAATTCTTTTAGTTCAGATAGAATAAATCATAATCAGATCACTATGATATGTTTGATAACAAAGAGTAAAAAATCTCTCAAATTATAGAACCAAAAACTGCACAAGGGTATACACCCGTTACGACGCAACTTTTACTCCGCACTACCATTACAACGCGGGCATTACAACGCATGGCATTACAACGCATTGCGCTGGGGGGCGCTCTAGGATAAGAGGTAAGTTTAATTTACTATCCAACACCTTCCCTAGGGTCCACGGGGACTGGAGTTAGAATAGTAAATTATACTTACCACTATCCAGCACCCCAAAGCGCTATGCGTTGTAACGGTATTCGTTGTAAATACCGCGTTGTAATGGTACGCGGAGTAAAAGTATGCGTTGTAACGTCATACATCCCTGCACAAGATCACAAACTCCTTGGCGAGCGGCACATATTGTGTTATGTATTTTCTGATGATTAAGTGTAATATGGATGTATTTTTGGAAACATAATGTGTTTTGCAGATGGATTTTCTAGTTTACTTGAGAGATTTATGTCTACAAACATGTCTTATGGGCCGTGGGAGTTAAAAAAAAATAATTTCAGTTTTTAATAACAAAATATTTTTAACTTTGATTTCCTTTTTTTCAGAGTTCTAGGAGTGTTTATTTTTTAAGCATTTCTTTGGGTTTTGGGTTCATGGTTCCTACATACTTTGGATTGCTATGAGGGATCTCTATTGGATTTGTGTTATTTTTGCATTTATTTGGGTTTTTTGGAAAGTCTTTTTTCCATTTGTTGTGGACTAATATTTTTGACCACTTGAGTACAGAATAGTAGGTCATATTTATATTATTTTTTTTGGATGGGTAAATATGATGTCATTATTTGAAAATGTGTGGTTTATGTGTTGTATTTATTTTATGTGATGATTGAGTTTGTTCTTTGAGATTTTTAGTTGATGATGATTGGATTGCTCATGTAAATACATTCTATTTTGTTTCATTATCTCCGTCTTATTTAAAATTGGAGTTTTATTTAATGATTAGGCTGATAAAATCTTTATTATTCATTTAAAAAATTATTTGTGCTGTTGATTTTGGTTTTGTGAAAATGTTTGGAGATTTTTGTAGGAACTATTTTTTTATAATATGCTCACATTCTTAGCAAGCAGCTCTAATTAAACAAATAATAAGCAATGTATAATAAATGAAACTTTTGCTAGTCAGTTTTGTAAGTTAGCACAGCATCCATCCCTAAAAACAATCAGTATTGGTCCCTATGTATGAAATCCTTAAATGGTTTGTGAGAATGTTGTCCGTGTTTGTTGTGTTTCACACATATTAGCCTGTCTGAATTTGCTAGTTTTGGAATTGTTGTTGCAAAACAGTAGTAAAGCACGAGTGCTTCCACATAAAATATGTGATGTACTTTGAAATTCACTGACTGATCTATATACTTATAAGTCAATTATAATCAGAGCTTAAATGAGTCTATGGCATGGAAAATTACAAGTCATATGTGGGCTGTGGCATGTATTTACACCATGCACACAAATGACACAGGTTTATATCTACCAGGAGCATCATGGTGCTCTTTCTGGTCTGCAGTGTAACTGTCCTACAGAAACACATGGCAAATAAAAAAGCATTTGCTTGTATGGAAACTATTTCTATATATTCAGAAGTCACCAATGTAATGTAAAATCATTGGACAGTGTATATACAAATATAGGGTACACCAGATTTTGGGGGTAGTGTTCTCGCACCGTGAAATATAACCCAAAAACTGTTTCAATATGTAGGCTTTATTAGGCCTTTCCTTTAATATACCTTGCTGGGATTAAAGTATTTGTTCCCTATCCCTTGGAAAGAAAGTGAGATCCTATTTATGTTTTTAAATCCTATTTAAAAGTGAAAAAAACATTCAAAATATACACTTTTACCTGCAAGAGCCAATCCTAACCTAAAACTAGTTTTTTTTCACTTACCCTTTTCAGGGCTGGAATAGACATTCCTTTATGGGAGAGTTACCAGCACTGGCTCAGAGGATAATAGTGAAGGAAGAGCAGATGCTTGCGAACTGTAACTACTTAACAGAGACCTTTCTAGACCTTTGTAGACAGCTCAATAGAATCAACAAAAAACCCTGCCAGGGCATATATCATAGTCCCATAAGGCATCCTTCACTTGGAATACAAGGTGACAAATGAATATATGAGCCCAATATACCTCACACAATTTTCATTTAAGTTCCTTTAATTTATTAATTCTTTTAGTTCAGATAGAATAAATCATAATCAGATCACTATGATATGTTTGATAACAAAGAGTAAAAAATCTCTCAAATTATAGATGTCAAATTTTATACAGTGCACACAGGTCTCCCACACTCCCAAGCAACCATACTCAAATCACACTTACTTTCACACTTAATAAAACCAAACACTGCCACATACAACTGTGCATAACATTCATACTGGCACAATTGAGTCTGCAATGAAGATAAGATGTAACTGCGTAGACACAATTCAGAATTGTGGACACAAAGTATGTTGTAAAAGATTATTAACAAGCGGTGAAGCCTGGGCTCGATTTTCACTCCTGCCCGCCCCGGTCCGATGCGGTAGCTAGTACCGTTGCGCGGATGGCGGGTCAGGGAGAGCCAGGACCTTCCTGTTGGTTGATTGCTGGAGCGGTTAGCGCTCTAGTGCCTGCTTTTTCTGTGCTATTTAGCCCTCGCCCACTTCTGAGCGCGCAGCGGCCGCGCGCAGAGGAGCCGAAGCTAAGCCGAAGAGTAGCCAAAGAGTGGCCCGTCTGCGCCCATCCGCGACAGGACGGGGCCAGGGGCTATAAACTCTGATTGAATTAATATGGAGCCTATGGAGGGTCTTCGAATCAGGTACACATCCCAAGCATTACTAGACTTGCAACCTCAGGGGGCAGTGGGTTGTGCTCGTGATGACTGGCCATGTCTAGAAGGCCCTTTTTCATGCATCCAATGTAGATTCCAGGCTTGCCACACCGTTATTTCTACTGGAGACATTGCAAGGAGGACCCCAGCGCCTAAGGGCAGGAAAAGCTTCCTCCTTAACATTCGTTCCCTACCAAAACACCATTTCGAGGTCTGGGACCTTATTCACACAGTTAACCCTGAAATCTGCTTTTTAACCGAGACCTGGTTAAAACCACACCCAATCCCTGCCATAACACTAGGGATTCCCGCAGGATACAAAATTTTAAGGCTCGACCGCCCGATTAAAACTGGAGGCGGCATAGCCATAGTGCATAAAGAAGATCTAAAGGTTTCCATAATTGAACAGATTAGTTGCTCCTTGATGGAAATCATGATATTTAAGATTAACTCGGGCCCCAAAGAGCACTGGAAAGGAGCATTAGTATATCACCCTCCTGGGCCAAGTACGGGATTTACGTTGTCCTTAACTGAGTTATTGGCACATTATCTTAAAGCTAATGAAAACTTCCTTCTTTTAGGGGATTTCAATTTTCATGTAGATATCCCTAATCATCCCGAGACATTGTATTTGCTCTCTGATCTCTCTCTTTTAGGATTTAAGATACAGAATAGTGGCCCTACCCACAGAGGGGGTCACACTTTAGACTTAAGGGGGAATTCTTGATGCACACGTATGCTTCTATCCTTACGAGGTCGGTAAATCGAGTGTCACATTAACAGCTGTTGTATACAACTCAGACACGCCTGAAGTGTGTTGTGAAGTGTATTAAAAGAAAGGTTTTTGTATTTCATCAGCCTGATCTAGTCCATGTTTTTGTTTTGGTCACTTAAGAATTCCTTAAAATATGTTTCATGACAAACCGATGGCAGTTCCTATTTTTTATGATATCTGCCATGTTGTCCATGGCCTTCAGTCCATGAAGATACGAAGTAGCCATATATATCATTTTCAATTGGTTCAGGAGTGTGAGCGACAGCCAGTGTACAAGAGATTACAATATTACATGGAGTCGACAGAGCACTGCTGGGACCATCAATAACAGAAGTCTTCCTGGCACATGAGTGTGCAGCGACTGTTGTGGATAATGTACAATATTTCCCTCCCAGGTGTGAATCATGGCGGAAAAAAAGAATCTCATTAATGGTAGCTCTACAGTACCGAGCTCTTAAGCACATGTGCATGTACATATTACTGATATTTTTTATGTAGTGTAGTACGCACTGACAGGCTAAAATTCACTCATAACTTTTAACATAGGTTCTTCTGCTGTCATCTGTGCCAGCAGTGGCATAGCAACAGTGCCATTTCCTAGAGTAAGCAAGGAGAATGGGTACCACTTTCCTCCGGTTAGTAAGTGAAACTTTACATAATTGGGAAGCAGAGTGTCCCCCTCACTCCGTGCCCCCAGCGCCACTGCACTTGCTGCACTATTCACAGCTGCACCATTGTGTGCCATTGCTTCATGCCTCATTGTCCTTTTTTATCTCACTAACCAACAAGCACAAGTAAAGGCATAGACCTCTTTTAATAAATCTTAAGTTCAGTAACTGAGAACAATTTCCAATTACAGTATGTTTACAGTTTTCCTACAAGTGTAAATATATAGCAACATGCACAAATTTGTACGAAGACAAAGACAAATTACACCTATTAGGGTTTGTATTTTAACTACACTGTACCAAAAAATCTACGATCTAACTGGACTAGGTTTGTTCCTTTCCTCCTCAAGAAGGTGCTTGTCAATGCAGCAGGAATGAGAGAAACAATCATAAATGGCCTTGATTGCATTGTGTTGGAATCACAAACGCTTGACTACTGCTGGAACCTATAATGATTGTTTATGAGACAGCCAGAGATTAGGTTAAGTACGACAGATTGCTCGGTTTGTGGGTAAACCTTTCCGAGAACTCAAAATTAAAGAATACCGACTGCAGTTCAATATGCGTAAGCATGCACAATGGACTCAAAGGTGTTGAAGCACAGCCACAAGCAAGGTGAGTTTCTTTCTGCCTTCTGACATACAACAAAGCTAAGTATAAAGACTCACATGGGTCTCAACCAAGGGCTGCGGTGCCGTGCCAGGGATCTTTATTCAACTGCGGTCACATACACTCATTCACCCCAGAAGGCTTTAACTCCGTCCAATGTTGTAGTTATTTAGGGTTGGGATTATTATAAGTTTTTCCTCATAAAATGTTTTCATAATCTATAGGAACATCATGAAGCTGTTGTGCTACGAGCTATGCTTCTAATTACTGTATTTAGCAGTTGGTGTATGAGTGTAAGAACTTTTGTAAAACTGGTCCCCCCAAGGTTATCAAAGAATTGTATTATCTCAAATTCAAATAATCAGTTAAGACCCATGCTAATGTCTATAGTTGGTTCTGTGGTTGTATAGTCCATATCAAAGACCCGCATTTTAAAACAAATATTTTTGGCACAAGACAAGTTCGCCTCTGAGCATCAGAGTACAACTTTGACACTGATAGTGGCAGAATGATGAGAGAAATAGTACCTGGGACAACAACCACAAGGCCCTTGAAACATTTTAGGTCCAGCCTACTACACAGCACAAGCTATTGTCAGCTTACCAAGAACCAAGAGGGGCTTAAAGTAAACCCACTGCTAACAATTGATTGGCTTTACTGTCTCTCTTATTTGCTTACTTCTTATTCAATGGCTTGCTTACAGTTTTTGTTTGTCACACCCTCTTTACTTATGTCCTTCAACTGCTCATATTTAGGGAACTACGTTTTTCTTTTTCATTAAATACTCCATGAGAGTGTATGTTTTTCGAGCTGTCTCCCTTGTGTGGTTCTCCAACTAGACGCTCCATAATGCTTGCTCTCTCATCTGTGTGTTGCTCTCGGTGTGCATGTTGGTCTCTCTTGTCCATGTACTTCTCCCCTGTGCTCTGTGTTGTTGCTATTCACTTGTTTGCTTCTCACCCTGCCCCCATTGTTATTGACTTCCTCATCTGCTTCCCACGTTGCTCTCCTCATTTACCTTCCCACCTCAATACCTTCCCCAAACCCTCTCATTAATGTGCTCCTCCGTTGCTCTCCACCTCTCCTTTTCCTTTTTGCATTTAGTGGAGGCCAAGGTAGTGTTGATGGTGCTCCAAAAAGCTCTTTAACTCACAATTTATTTTCTGGTTACTGGCCAATCCAAGTGTTGCCCTCAGTCTTAGGTCAGTTAATAAAAAAAGAAAGGAAATGGCAACATCGCCAACAGTTATCGCATCATGCACCTTTTGTTTTTTTACAATATTAAACAGCAGTAGCAAAAAGCATTGCTTTTTTCCGATGCTGTTCAGCATGACCCAAAATCATTGACAAATATAAATGGGCTAGGAGGGGAGTTAAAGGTAGAAAGTATAAAGACCCTAGTCCGAGGTGCTGAAATAGTAGGGCTGCAGGAAACCTGGCTATGCGACAATACCCCCGTTTTTGAAGGTTTTGTACAACTACATAAGCCAGCAAGAAGGAAAAGATTTGGGCCCAGATGTAGGTAATAGCAATTTACCGAATGGTAAATACCGAATTTTACCGATTCGGTATTCACTATTCGGTAATTGCTATGTAGGTAAAAAATTCGGTAAAAATACCGAATCTGTAAGATTCGGTAATTACCGATTCTGTAATTACAGATTCGGTATTTGCCATTGATTCCTATGGGCCTTGAAGCCCATAGGATTCAATAGCAAATACCGATTCTGTAATTACAGAATCGGTAAAATTACCGAATTTACAAGGGGGACAGGGTGTCACTTTGGCACCCTGTTGCACCCCTGTTTCAGGCTTGTGTGCCATGTGGCACACAGACATGCCCTAAGGGCATGTCTGTGTGTCACATGGCACAGGTGTACATGCACAGATGTGCATGTACACAGGAATTCGTTATTTACCATGGAATAGTATTCCATGGTAAATAACGATTCGGTAAGGGCCTGTGGCACTGATTACAGTGCCACCTACATCTTGATTTACAGAATCGGTAAATTTACGGATTCGGTATTTTACCGATTCTGTAAATTTACCGAATCTGTAAATATACCGATTCTGTAAATAAAATGCCCCGTACATGCCAAATCACAAATACCGGTCGGTAACGGCTGAAATCGGCCGTTACCGACCGGTAATAGGCCACCTACATCTGGGCCTTAGTTGTCCTGCTGGGGGCATTATGACGCTTGTCTCGACTAAGATAGCAAAAACGGTCACGACTGTAAATGCGACTTGCAAATGGCTACTGGTTAGTGATGTATCCTTGCTGGGCTCGGAAGGGTTGTATGATCACTTGATAATTGTAAATGTTTATATGCAATGGGAATCAAATGAAGACTATGAGAGTGAAATGCGATGTTTTGAACATGACCTGGATATACTGTGTGAAAAGTTCGAAAACCATGCAATAATCGTAATGGGTGATTTCAATCATAAATTGAACCCCTTGAGAAATGATCAATGGTTTAAAGATCTCTTGAGCTCAAATAACATACCTCCAGCATCGTTTCCAAATTGTATAATCTCTAAACAAGACATGAAGTTGGGCAAACTTTTGGGTCAAAAAGGACTGTTTTGCTTAAACGGCAGATGGGAAACAGACTGTCCGACAAAGCAGACCTTTAAGTTTGGTTCCCAACTTTGTCCGATCGATTACGTATTTATGCAAGCGTGGAATTTTGACCTTATCAAGGGGTTTCAGATAACCCCTTGTGACGGTAGTGACCACAATATTTTGCAATTTGCATTAGCATGGGGACCCCAAACTCTAGAAAACTGGTGCTCCCTCAACAAGTAGAGTACCCTAAACGGCTCACAACAAGATTAACCGAGCCGTATATGGAAAAGTTGGTAGGATTCCAACATAAAGTGGGTTTGGAAGACGCTAGGACTAAGAAAGTGCCGTGGTTCGAGAAAAAGATAAAAGAAATGGCGCAGTGCCTTAAGGTAGGCCTAAAAAGTAGGAATTCATATACCACTACAAAACAATCAAAGCAAGGTAAACAGCCAAGTTGGTTCAATGAGGAGTGTCTAAATAAGAAAAGAGAAATAAGAAGAGAAGAAAGAACTCTGAGGAAAAAATATGATCCAATAAGGCATTAAAATCTAAGTGACATGAGGTAGGAATATAAAACGTTAGTTAGAAACCTGAAGAGGGTATTCAAAGAGAAATGCTGGGCTAACTTGCTGGAAACTATTGAATCTAAAAACTTGCGTAAGTTTTGGAATTTGATAAAGGAAACATCAGGACAGGCTAACGGGGCTATGCCCTGTGTAGTAGAGGAAGCCGCTTGGGAAGAATATCTAGGTGAGTTATATGGAACATACGCTGAAGAAGAAGGTGAGGATATTGGTCCCTGGATGGAGGCGGTAGTAGATTTAAAACCTTTGTTTACAACAGAAAAGGTATATTCAATCATAAGAAACTTAAACCTAACCCGTGCTGCAGGTCCCGATAACCTGCCAGCAATTATTATAAAATCCCAGCAAGATTGGTGGGCGCAATTTTTCTCCTACATGTTTCTGGCTATATTGGAGTCAGGCACGATCCCTGAAAAGTGGAGGGGAGCAGTAATTAGACCGATCCACAAGAAGGGTGATAGAAAAGCGCCCAAAAATTAAAGACTCATTAATTTGCTAGATATCGGGGAAAAGGTATTCTCCAAAACAATTTTGGGCAGTTTGAACAACTGGGCGGAGCGGTGGTCGATCGTGCCAGTGGAGCAAGGAGGCTTCAAGAAGGGGCATCCCACGATCGATCACTGCTTCGCACTGTGGGCTGTGGCGAGGAAGTCTATGGAAAAGCAGGGGAAGTGATGCTGCTGTTTCGTAGACTTCCGCGCGGCATTCGACTTAGTAGACAGGAAATGCCTGTGGGAGTCCCTAAGAAAACATAATATCCCCGAGGGGCTCTTGAAAAGTATCCAGGAGTTACATAAACATAACTGGGCACAAGTCATTAAAGATGTAGACGGAGCCTTGACTCCTAAAATATTGATTAAGAATGGACTAAGACAGGGATGTGTGTTAGCCCCTTTATTATTTGCAATATACCTGGCTGATCTCCCATCTATTCTAGAAGTGAGTAGAAGTGCTAGCCCCAAAATGCATGGGAAACATCTGTCCTGTCTGCTGTACGCCGATGATTTGGTAATTTTTGACCAAACGGAAATCGGATTGCAAAGGAAGTTAGCTGCCTTCAATAAATATTGCTTGGCTAAACGCCTGACGGTAAATATGGATAAAATTAAAATCCTATGTTTTGGGAAGAAAACCCTGAATTTTAATTGGTACCTGGGAACTACTAAACTAGAAATTGTGAACGAATACAGATTCAGATTGGTTTGAAAAGTCTTTAAAATGGGATATCCATTTAGTAGCCCAGATTGCCAAACCCCATACATCAGGATGCAGGCTAAGGAAATTTAGCCAAGTTTACAGGGATATGTCACATAGACCATTACTGAAAGCCAATAAGGCAAAGATACCCCCACAAGTGCAGTATGGAGCCGAAGTTTTATATTTGAGCGGGAAGAATAATTGGGACATTGAGGAGGGGAAATGTGTAAAATCGTTGATGTCACTGCCCGGCTCCTCCATGATTCAGGCAATCGGCTTGGAATTAGGCGTGACCTCATGGAACATACAGGTACAAGTGGCCCTTTTAAGATTTTGGAAAAGATTGGGATCCGAGGAAATCACAAAAGTGTCACAATGGTGTAAAGAGGAGATCTTGCACAGCGACCTAAATTGGGCCAGCAGGATCAGAATGAAATTGTGCGCACTGTCTAAAAATTTAAATGTAAAATTTGACCAGGCGACACTGTCGGTTGAAGCCTCAAATGCGTAGCTTAGAACAACAGGAAGAGAAATATCCAGGCAAAATGATATGATATATTTGAAAAAAGAAAGTGTCAGTCCATCATATGATAAATAGCTGGGAGAATGATACATGGTATCCCTATTTGGATACACTACCTAATGCTGGATTAAGAGCTGAGGTGCTCCGATGGAGAATAGGGATTAACTGTTGGGTATCTCAGAGAAACAGAAAAGCAGAATTGGTACAACCAGATGGTAAATGCCGCTGCTGATTAGGTACAAAGTGTGATAACTTACATATCTTACTAGACTGTCAAAAATGGGTGTCACAGCGAAAACTGTTTTTGCGACCCTTGTTTTTAAAATATGGTATAACTGAGCGCCTCTTAGCAATTAACCTACTTACCGACATGCCAAATCTTGATATAGCAATCGCCATGGCAAAATATATGAAGGCGGTAAAAAGGACTCTGTTGGAACCAAATATGGTTTGATAGAAATTGGCATGAAGTAATAGTAGGTCACGCTCTAGAAAATTGTGTTTAGGGTGGAACGCTATCCCTTAGTTAAAGCTTCACTGTATTGCTGATTACAATATTGGGTGTAGTGCTGTATGAAAATTTGTCTCTTTTTAGTGTATCTGTGGAATTTTTTATACATGTTTTAAGCTATTTATTGTAATATGTATTTTGTTTGGAGACCAATGGTCTAATAAACATACTTTTACTACTACTACTACTACATTGACAAAGCCAATAGGTTCCAAAGGAGAGACATATTGGCTTTGCCAATGCTTGTTTTCAATTATCATCATTACAGGGCATTTTAGTCCGTGATCTTCACACTGCTCTGTTAGACCCAAAATTCGTTTAATCCCAACACACTTGGAAGAAATGGTTACATTTCTACCTCAAATGTGGAGAGTGCAGCAAATCAATGAAATTGGTACCTCAACCCCAGGGTAGAACCGGCCAACAAACCATTTCTACAAAATGTGTTGGAGTTAAACTTGTTAACCTGGGTTTGTGGCAAAATGGTCATTACATACTTATATTAAAGCTGTTTTAGGTTTTGCCTGTCCAGCTATTGTGTTGTGCTTGTGAAATTTATTGTATTCAAAATACATTTTACAAGGGGCTTACATCTCACCCCCTTGCTTTTGATTAAATCCCATGATATAAACTATGGACCTTTTCACAAAGTGACTAGTTGCAAGCTTTATGGCACGTTTCCTATTCCTTAACCATATCTGTGCAGTTCGGATGGGCAGCTACTCCATGTCATCACAGACATTTCCATTCCTAGATTTTGACTTCAAAATATTTGATATCAGTTGTATTCTCCTACTTCAGTATATGGAAGAAAACCAAAACGACAACACCTAGAATGCATTAGATTGTAGCAAGAAAGCCATGGACTGGTTACAGTGGTTTAACGAATTGGACTGGAATGGCTACACTGTTTGGGAGGCAATTACATCAATTAGTAACCACAGCAGCAATGGCGAGGCATGCATTTCAGAACTTTACATGGCTTATGGAGTCTTGCTGTCAATTCTCTTCCTGCTCAAGGAGCTGGGTTTCATATTTCAGTAGGTTAATTTCGCAACACCAGCAAAAGCAGTAGGACAATCTGTGAGAAATCTGTAGACTTTAGTTTTGTTGAAATGCAGTAATCTACCTCCGAAATCAGTAGAGGTGCACGTATGTTACTATCTCTTTAAACAGTGGATGGGGACGTTCCTAATGGTTAATTTACCATAGCGCGGGGACACGCCCTTGGGCGTCACCAGGCGCTTTATAAATGTCCAAATAAATAAATAAATAAATGTCACATGGAAGAGAGAGTACAATGTCCACCAATGTGAAGTGAGGGGAACTTGTAAGAATCACAGGCCCCTCCCTCCCCAAACCATCTTGTTTTCTATTTCTATCCTTTAGGTGACCTAGCGAATCGCAGTAGTAGAACTTTGTGCAGGAGGTAGGGGGAGGCACAGTACATGCAAACAAAACCCAGCATGTATGTTTCAGTGTATTTGTGATTAAATATAGTTGACCTTCACCCTGCACTCATTACTGTTTACTTTGGTTTAGCAGATGTACCCTGTCACTTTTTTGGTTTCGCCTGCACAGCGCTACTGCTGTGTTTGTGAATCTATTGTATTCAAAATAAATCTTAAACGGGGCTTTCTTCAAGCCTCCTTGCTATTAATTAGTTCCTGTGATTGCCACTTAATATTCCTCGGTTTCTATTGGCTGTAGCCTACTGGTTCCAATACTTCGCTGTTTGCTTCTCTTATCAGTTTCCCATGGACCAAGTCCTGTTTTCATATATGGGACTTTTTTGATGTTGCGTACATTGTCCTCGATAGCAATGCTCTAGATGCCGCTTTGGCCCCCCACCCTGACCCACCAGCATGATGTACACATCACATATAGCTCTAATATAAACATTGTTCACTTCCCCTTGTTCATTTCTTTAACAGAGTACTCACAAGATCATTGTGAACATGTTTCGTTTGTAGTTTATTTTGTGCTATTTGCTTATGTTTCGTACAGCACCGTTTATTTTATTTCAGTGATTTCATTTTTAATGTGAACTCAAATTATTTTTGTTTGACTCATTGCTGATTATAGTGCCTATCCTGATCCTATTACACCCTTTCTGAAATGGTTGCACTGCATTTCAGTTTTCGGCTTAGTGATTCTGCGCATTACCTTGTCTGAAAACATTGATTTCTACACGTTATTGGTATGTTGTTACATTCTAATTCGTTTCTGTGTTTCCTTCAGGCCGATTAGAGCAAGACCATTGACCAACCACATTCATTCATACATTTATGGCCTGGCAAACCATCACGGGCTTCTTCGTGCTCTACTGGAACCCTGAGCAAATGGGAAGGCCACAGAGTACATGTTTTAATCATTCATCTTTTTTTTTCTTTTCAATATTTTTCCTAAAAATCCACCATTTTCGTCTCTAGGACCGTTCATAGTGTTACCCGTATGTTTTCTTCCCACATTCCTTCAGAAAAATCCATAAATCCATTTGCCAATGGCTCTGTCGCTAACCTAAATTTGTTCATAACGATTTGGTCTGCACATGAATAATGTTTATGTTTGGCTTGGAATGATCTGATAATATTCGGGTTCGTTTGTTGACTGGGTATCGTTCACAATTCTTTTAACAATGTAGTACATGAGTATAATAAATGCCTTTTTAGCTTTTAGGAAGCAGCAGATGAGCTGTTATCCTACTTTGGACATATTTCAAAATTTCAACAACGTCCTTTGTCACACTAGGTTGTATGATACACACTTCGGTAAGTTGGGCTTAAAATTCGGTCAGGGGATGGCATCATTGGCATCTTTGCCTTTCTATAGTACTGGTTCTCTTACCTCTGGAACACAATAGAACCAGTGAGGGAAGTCTAAAAATGATTATTCAATTATGGAGCCCGAGTAACACATACTCAATTTACAAAAAAAAGAGCATGTAGACGAAACCTTCAATGTCTCATTTATCCTGCACCTGTGAATATATTGGGCGCGATTGACAGGATTATAAAACACCTAGTACCTGCAAATACCTTTTTACTTAGAGAAGACACATATATTGCGTATAATATATGGCGTCCATGGGTGACATAACAATGAAAGAGGGTGTTTTCATTATAAAGGAAAAGAAACCGCTCCCTTCCATCATTGATAAATAAATAGAAGACAAAAACATCAGCCCGTATTGGCCATCGTTGGACTGTCACCAGCTCAGATATGTACGAAAAGAGACTTTTCACGAGATAAATCGGAAGTATGGGTGAAAAGAAATGGCGGCGACTTCACTTGTTTCCGGTGAAGCTCTTTTTATTTTTATTTATACGATTTTGTGAAGACGAACCCTTCTTTGCAGATAGGCGCAAGACATTCGTGCCGTAGCATGTATCCTACAAGGACGGAAGGTACACATGGAAAATAGATGAGTGTGCTTTGTGCTATTTTCATACTGTCCACTTTATTCTTGTCATGGAACGAACCACTTTGTCTAACGCTGACCTAAATTTGCTTGTTTATTTTCCTAAAACGCAACACTGAAGCAAAGCTTTTTCGAGTCTATGTAAACCATATATTTTACGATCCTCCCAAGATTCTCATTTATTGACCTACATAGATAATAATAAATACATGTCTCATCCAGCACACTGATGGAACATTTTTTACTCTTCTTTTAAATTCACAATTTTCACCCCCAAAAGAACACTGGCTCATTAGTCATTATAATTTCAACATATTACTCACACAATGCGATCATAATGAATGAAAAGGGACTTAGTGTAAGGGCACTCGAAACACAAACATAAATCATGGCTCGCGTTGTGTGTTTTTACTTCACAACCAGGTCGATCCGCAAAGAGTCTGGATTTTGTATTTCAACAATGTTTCCGTCCCCATGTTACTTGCAGAGTCCCGCT
The DNA here is from genome assembly GCF_964261635.1 of Lissotriton helveticus. Taxonomy (NCBI): domain Eukaryota; kingdom Metazoa; phylum Chordata; class Amphibia; order Caudata; family Salamandridae; genus Lissotriton; species Lissotriton helveticus. The sequence goes on from NC_136061.1 coordinate 519,753,246, forward strand.
AGTTGCCATGGCAAACATATAGCGATTGCTTTAAAGAACCAGGGCAGGTCACCCTGATTTTACTTGACTATTTTTATACGGAGGTAGGCATATTTCTAACCTTCAAAAATAATAGTGGTACTCTCTCGTTCAATGTGTTAAAGTGCCCTTTTCCCAAAGACATTGCATTTTAATTATAAAAGATTTTGAGGCCTGCAGGTCTCCTCTTTATGTATGTTAAACGATGCAATAACTAAACAATCTATTTTAAACAATGAAAAGTGTGATGTCTATATAAACGCAGCCATTTTGCCTAAATGGCAATTGTCTTCGGAACACCAGCAAACTTTTAAAAGCAAAACTTTCAAACTTTATAATGTCAAACGGCTTGTAATAGTAGTGTGTAATATATATGTATATCAATAGTAACAATTCTAAAATTAAGTGGAGGGATTAGGTGCTAATGATCAGTAAAATACAATTCAGACCGATATGGTAGACACACAAACCAAAGAGAGAAATAGCGGCAAGAACATTTCACACAACTCATGTAAGCAAATAGTTGTGATCACATGGTCAGCGACTAGCTGCCGCCTCCCCCCCAGACTGGCACCCAACACCCAGAAACGGGGACACGAGACGTTTTTACTTTTTGGAAAGCGGGCGCTAGTCGCCCGGCCGTATTTATTAAAGTATGAAATTAAAAAAGGTTTTTAATTGCATGATCAACAATTTATACAAAAATCAGCAGGACGTTATATACATAATTATTGTCAACAAGTTTGAGAGCCTGACCTTAACAAAACTCTAATACATGTTGTTTCCTAACCGAGTCTAAAACATCCTCATCTTGATTTTTGTACATTTCTGGCCATATGGCTAGGTCACTACCGGTGTCAGGTCCTACAAGCTGCGCCTCCCCATGAGACGTGCGCATGCGCAGTGTTACCCCGGGAATTGCCCGGTCTACGCCCTGAACTCCATTTACCCACTGAAGGAGGGCCCTTACTCTGCGCCAGCCGGTGACGTCATGAGTATACGCGCGCGGGGTGGCTACCAGCCTAAGGAAAGCGTGAACTACTCCTACCCGCGCTCCTTTGCAGCATGAATTACCTTGCCCCTGGAGTTCTAGGAGTGGCCCGCAGGCTTCTCCCCCTGGGCGGGAACCTCCATAGGATGATGCCCGCCCCCTCAGACCTCAAATATGTGCTCACCGATAATGACCTTACCGCATGCCCCATACCTAATAAATATGACGACCTATGGGGAAAAATTCTAAAGGACAGCTACACTGGCTAATAAATAATAGTATTACAGTACAGCTACAAAGGGAAAAAAGGCCTAAAGACACTTAGCATCACAGAAAATTACTTCACACACAGTTTGCTACAAGGGAAAAAATTCCTAAACAAAAGCATCATCACAGTATAAGACAGAACCATTTCTACTACCATGTAAGACATGTGAACAGTACCTTCAAACTTACCAATATACCAGGCATAATGCATGCCACAAGACTTTTGTTCCAAGGGATGGTGGGTGGGAAAACAAAGAAGCCCCGAGCGCGGGGCACACCGAAATGCGGAGGAGCGTCCAGGGACAAGGGGGTCTCCTGGGCGCTCCCCGCCTCTTTATTCCCGAGGGGCCAGGCGGGGGGGGCACGCCCCCCCCCGGCCCGCCCCTCCTGTAGCCCGCCCCCCCTGACCCGGACCTTCTACCTTGTATCCAGGTCAGGGAGGCCGCCGGCCAATCGGTGGTGGGTCGCGCCGCAAGGGCCCGCCCCCACCACCGAGAGACACACTGGGGTAAGGGGGGGCGACGGTCGCCGCGCCGCCATGCGTGCGGGGGGGCCGAGGGCCCCCCCTTTTCACATGGTCAGCGACTAGCTGCCGCCTCCCCCCCAGACTGGCACCCAACACCCAGAAACGGGGACACGAGACGTTTTTACTTTTTGGAAGGCGGGCGCTAGTCGCCCGGCCGTATTTATTAAAGTATGAAATTAAAAAAGGTTTTTTAATTGCATGATCAACAATTTATACAAAAATCAGCAGGACGTTATATACATAATTATTGTCAACAAGTTTGAGAGCCTGACCTTAACAAAACTCTAATACATGTTGTTTCCTAACCGAGTCTAAAACATCCTCATCTTGATTTTTGTACATTTCTGGCCATATGGCTAGGTCACTACCGGTGTCAGGTCCTACAAGCTGCGCCTCCCCATGAGACGTGCGCATGCGCAGTGTTACCCCGGGAATTGCCCGGTCTACGCCCTGAACTCCATTTACCCACTGAAGGAGGGCCCTTACTCTGCGCCAGCCGGTGACGTCATGAGTATACGCGCGCGGGGTGGCTACCAGCCTAAGGAAAGCGTGAACTACTCCTACCCGCGCTCCTTTGAAGCATGAATTACCTTGCCCCTGGAGTTCTAGGAGTGGCCCGCAGGCTCCTCCTCCTGGGCGGGAACCTCCATAGGATGATGCCCGCCCCCTCAGACCTCAAATATGTGCTCACCGATAATGACCTTACCGCCACAGGCCAGCATTGTTACCCGACGATCTGGCCTCCCCCCTCTAGTCCCTGCTTAAGGAACCCTCCTACTTGCAAATCCCTCTAGCCAGGCCCAGATATTGTCAGACCACAAGACATTCCCCTCCTGAGTTAAATGAACTCCGTCCCTCAAGTAATACTTGTCGCCCCAGATACACCCATGAGGTATTGACTGTAACAAGGGGGTTCAAAACAACCTATCCAACCGTGTGTTGATCCTCTTTACCGAGTGATTCAACGCCCTGACCGAATGTCCCCCCCGCCACTGCAATCGGGGTATGAGTTGTGACCATACTAGTGTGCAACCCGGGCAGGTCCTGGCCATCCAACCCGCCGTAGAGATAATCTCCTCGATCAGAATGCGTCTTCCCAGAGTTGCCAAATCATTCTCCCCAAGGTGAAGTATCACCACTGACGGTGGAGATTGCCGGCGCGCTAAAAGCCCCTGGAAGAATCCCCTAAACTCGTTCAGACACAACCCCCCTCTCCCGAAGAACGTGATGTCCAACCCCAGTTGTGCCGCCCTTTTCCCCCTGTCACCTGACATAAAGACACATTCTGCTCTTCTTACATAGGAGTGACCCACAATCCAAACACTTTCCTTCATTGTTTCCTGGCTGCCGCTCCGTGCTGATGTATGTTGCTGGTGCCCAACGACAAATTCCTCCCCTGCGTAACAGGTTTGAGAAACTGTAAGAGAGCGGAAACAAATCAAGCGTGAGCGCCATGTAATCACAGCATGTCAACTCGTACATAACGTTTGTAGCATTCTGAGGACCATCTCCCAATTGTCTTCACTCTCTCCACTGGGAGGCCCCCCGCCACCGCCTCAGTCGCTGCCCCAATCCTAAAGGAATGAGAGCCAAACTCTTTCGGGTCAAGACCTGCTTTCCTGACCACCATCTCCAATACCCTCCTGAATTGATACCTGGTCAAGGGGTTCCCGTCGGCATGACAGAGCAATGCCCTGCCCGCTGTGCCCACCAGTAGCCCATGCAATAATTCCACGTGCCTCACTGGGCAGCAAGGGTTGGCGGGGGCCCGTTGGAGGACTATGGTGTGGCCCCTAGACTCCTGGTCGGTCTTTGACTTCAGAATAGTCACCCACATGGTGTCCTCCCTTATCGTCACACTAGCCCTTTGCAAGCCGCCCTGTAGGTCTGACTTGGAACCTGCCACAAGTTCGCTAATTCTCAGCGCCCCATAGAATGCCAAGGAGAATGCTGCCTTAAAAAGAAGCACCTCCCACTCCGAGCTACAAACAGTGTCCAGCGCGCCCAGTAAAGCTGTCAGCCGCGCTAGTCCTATGGGCTTTCTCTTATCTTTATGATGGCCCTGGATACGGCGCCAACCCCTCAAAGCCTTACGTACCATAAAGGTATTAGTGGGATCACGCAAGCCCCTAGCTTGAGCGTAGAATGACACCGCTGCCCTATGTCTGTTTGCCGCTGCCACCGAGCGCCCCTCCTTATGCATCCATTCTAAATAGGCCGCAAAGCCATCCTCCTGCGCCCAAAGCACCTCCCATTGTTGCCCCAAGAAAGAACAGTAAGACAAAAACGCCCCTTCGTAAGCCGTCTTGGTCCTGGGGGCTAGGCTAGCGACCACGAGGTCCTGTAATCTGGGGCACCAATCTGCCAAAGTATTGCTGGGAAGTGTGCTGGCGAGGGGTCTGCTGTAGGAAGATGCTCCCTGAAAACCTGCATTTTGAAGCGAGAGAGGGAGTCAGCTGCATTGTTCAGAACACCAGGGACATGTTTGGCCTTAAAAACGACATTCAATTTAAGGCACTGCAAAACAATTTCTTTGATCAGACGAAGTATGAAAGGACACCGTGCTCCCTGCTGATTGATACATTCCACGACCGTCATGTTATCTGACCAAAACACCACTGATTGATTACATAGGTGTTCGGGCCAGACCATCAATGCCACCCATATTGGGAAGAGTTCCAGGAAGCCAATATTGGTGGTCAGACCCCATGTTCTCCATACCTCCGGCCACTGTTGAGCGACCCACCTGTTCCCTAGGATGGCGCCAAAGCCTACACTCCCGGCAGCATCCGTCCACAGGCCCAACTTTGCTGACGTAGTCAGCGGGCCGGGCCAGACCACCCTGCCGTTAAAATCCTCCAGGAATGCCATCCATATAAGCATATCCTGGCGAATTTCAGACGATAGCCGAGTGCGGTGATGCTTCTCCCTCAGCCCCTTCATTGCCTGAGCAATGGAGCGAGAGAAAGGGCGAGCCATGGGGATGATCCTCAGTGCGAAGTTCAATTGCCCTACCACCTCCTGTAATTGCTGCAGGGTGACCTTATCTTTTCGTAGGCATAAATGTAGTGCTGTTTTGAATTTGTCCACCTTATCCCTAGGCAATCTAAAACATCCCTCCACTGAATCAATCTCAATGCCGAGGAATTCTAAGCAGGTAGTCGGGCCCACAGTCTTCCCGGGCGCAAGCGGGACACCAAAAGCCCGCATGAGCACGCAAAATTCCTGCAATGCCAGTGCACACTCCTGAGATCCCGCTGTACCCAGGAAGAGGAAATCATCTAAATAATGCATGACCTGCTGATAGCCCGTCACCTGTCTCATGGCCCACTCAAGAAAAGAGCTAAACATCTCAAAGTAAGCACAAGATATAGAACAACCCATGGGCATGCATTTATCCATATAGAACATATCCTCAAAGGTGAAGCCCAAGAGATGTTGATCCGCTGGGTGTACCGGGAGGAGGCGAAAGGCTGATTCTATGTCTGATTTCGCCATTAGCGCCCCGGGCCCCGTGGCCTGTAATAAGTTAACTGCCTGGTCAAAAGAGGCGTACTTAACGCTACAGATACCCTCGTCAATGGCATCATTCAGGGACGCCCCCCTAGGTGCTGACAGGTTGTGAATCAGTCTGAATTGCCCTTTCTCCTTTTTGGGGACAACTCCTAATGGGGAACACACAAAATCAGGTACCGGCGCTTCAGTGAAAGGGCCAGCTATCCTGCCTAAAGATAGCTCCTTGTCAATTTTGGCGGCCACCACAGCCGGATTATGCTTTACTGACAATTGGTTTCTACAGTGCGCGCTGCCTGTGTATCCCGCTGCCGGGATCCTAAAGCCTTTAGAAAAACCTTCTTGGAGTAGGGTGGCCGATGTGTGGTCCTGGTATCTGTTCAACCATGGAATCATTGCCACCACATCCACTGGAGTGGGGGGGCCTAACCTGTTTGTCCTACAGTGGCTTTCCCCTACCCCTCTGACCTGTGTTTCCCTGCTTGGACCTACAGGCAGTTTCTGGATGAGAGGGGTGACCACAGGAGGAACATGCATGTCTAAACTTACACGCGGCCCTTGTGCCGGTGCGCCTATTAAAATCCCAGCACACCCCTTTTTTGTCTGGCCCACTGGCCCTAAACTTCCCAGGCACCTCACTCGTTTGGGGGGGCCGAAAGGGCTGTTGAGGTCTAGCAGAGAACACCTTGACTGAACCGGAGAACTGAGGGGGGGGTGCAGTATCGGAGAACTGTTTATGCCAAGACATGGAGTCCACCGTGTCCCATGCCAATGTTCTATTAAATTCCAATGCCTTCCTGAAATTGACATCATACCCTTTCCATGCCTCCCCAGAATACTGTTCACTCCACCCCACAATCCTGCTCGAGTAGCATGCCAATGGTGCCTGTAAATCTGGAGGTCGCTCAGCTTTAATAGCAGTGAATACAGCCCAAGCTTTCATCCAGTTGTTGAGAGTTTCCTCAACCCTAAATCTAGCACACTGCGCCCTCCATTCGCTTGGGAGCATCCACTCTTTCAGTGTTTTCGCCTGCTCCATTTCCCTATTATCTAACAACAAAGAATAAATATAAACGTATTTGTCTGTCCAAATCATCACCTTCACAGCTAATGACACATGCTGAGCCAAATTCTCACTCCTGGAAGGTAGAACACCGTCCCCCAAGAGCGGCAATGCCACTTCCTTACCAATTGCGGGCACCGGGGGCGGCTGCCCATTAGCTCCGTCCAGCTGGGGAACACTTGGACCTGCAAGGGGAGAAGATATTGGCAATGCAACACTGTCGGCGACCGCTGCCGATCTGATTTTTTCCACAAACCTCGCCGCTTCTGCTGCATGGTCTGCAGAATTCGGGAAAGCTCCCCCTTTTTGGAGCCATGGCATCAAGGCCGTTATCTGGGACAACAATTCAGGGGGCATTGAATCTAAATTCCCTCTCGGGACAACAGGTACCACTGGGGTTATGCCCAGTGGTACCGGCGCAGCAGGCAAGGCGGGTGCCGGGAGTGGCAAGCCTGTACCCGGGATTGTGGGCACCGGTGGGGGAGCAGACCCAGCGTCTACTGGTTGACCTACAGGTACCGGCTCTACTGGCCCTGGGGCGGGTGCAGCATACCTGGGTCTCTTGGACCTGGATTTCCTAGGTGGGGTAACAAATTCCCCCCTTGGCAATGGTGCCACCCTCTGGCGGACAGGCCTACCCGAGGGGCCAGGGGCATCATCATGCCTTGCATTAAAACGTGCTTCCAGCTCATCTACCTTCCCTAGCTGCTGCTTAATTTCACCCATCTCACGCATCATGGCCCTCATCATCGCCTCCATGCTGGACCCACCTTTTCCTCCCCGCGGACCTGGCATGATCAAACCTAACACAACCAGCTGCCTACTCTCTTAATATCACGACAGGCCCACTTTGTGTACCTTTTAGATGGAGGGTCACCAGGGGGCTTTCAGCACCATGCAACGGCGACCGCAACACCAGCGGCTTGTCCGCTTATGTAAGGGGTGAGTAAACCTAATGTAGACCCACCCGGCGGCCACCAGGAGCGATGAATGCTAGCCCCCCGTACCCCTCTTACCGACTAGTCCTGCGTATTCGCTGGCGATATCGGTCTGCAATCACGAACCACACCAGGCCGCGCGTTTACCGTCCTTACGTCCTTATCTGTGAGTGGATAGCACCAGTAGTGTCGTTAAATGTCTGAAATAGAGATACGTATTACCACCATGTAATAACAAAGGAGGGCCGATTGTAGGGAAAAAACCACGTTTAAAACAGTGGAGGCTTGCACCCCCCCCTACCACCCTGTTGGGATGTGCACTACTAAATCCGTTTAATTCAGAGGTAGACAATTAAAATTCCTTCCGGGACAGAATTATAACCAACAGTGAATTCCCTACTTACTCGCACTACGCATTCGTTAGCAGTCTCCAACAGTAAAAGTAAATGCAGCATTCAAAGATCTATAAACATCAATTCACTTCCTCTTATAATTGTAAAACAATTCTGCAGCCCGATTTATAAGAATTCCATTCACTTTTATCACACTTGTAAAACAGTTCAAAATTCACAATCCCTCACTTTTCCGATTGCACAGTTTAAATGGGGTCTCCCATCCAGGTGCTGCCCTGGTCGACCCTGCTTCGCTTCCTAACGAAGGAAATGCACCAAAAATTGCCCTACGAGCAAAGCTCCCCCCTCGCGTGAGGAAATAACACAGGCGCGCAGCGGGTCTTCAAACAGGACGGATGCAGCCTTTCCGGCCCCGCTCACCTCCCCCCGATGCCTAGCCGCTGCTTAAGACGGTAAACTGGACCCGCGCTCTACTTCTTGCCGCCGGTCCACTGCTTGTCCCTGCCCCCCGTGCCTGAAATACCTTATGCGGTCGCCGTGCGCGCCGCTTTAAAAAATACAACTAGGCCTGGACAAAAGCGCCTCTGCTCCCGCCGCCTCTGCTGCCGGCTCGCGTCCTTTGGAGACGCTGATCTCCCTGGCGGCTCGCCCCCACGCGGCTGGGCCGTTAATCTCGCGACGCGGCTGGCTCTTGGCTCGACGCGGCTGGCCTCCGTGTAGAGTCGCTTCTAGAAGAAAAAACAAAAAATACACGTTGTCGCCTCGCGTCCTCGGTGCTCCGCGCTGCAAATCTCCGGATCCACTTCCCACCTGCAAAAGAAAGGGAAAAATTTTAAAAACAAAGAAGCCCCGAGCGCGGGGCACACCCAAATGCGGAGGAGCGTCCAGGGACAAGGGGGTCTCCTGGGTGCTCCCCGCCTCTTTATTCCCGAGGGGCCAGGCGGGGGGGGCACGCCCCCCCCGGCCCGCCCCTCCTGTAGCCCGCCCCCCCTGACCCGGACCTTCTACCTTGTATCCGGGTCAGGGAGGCCGCCGGCCAATCGGTGGTGGGTCGCGCCCCCAGGGCCCGCCCCCACCACCGAGAGACACACTGGGGTAAGGGGGGGCGACGGTCGCCGCGCCGCCATGCGTGCGGGGGGGCCGAGGGCCCCCCCTTTTCATTGTTCATGAACATTTTTATGTAGAAACAAACTTCGCATTGGAAGGAGATGATAAATGAGATTAACAAAAAAGGCGGATTAAATGAATCGCAGATGTGTCATTGTATTTTGTAACGGACCTTTCCAGATGACACTGAACCCACTGATGAAAGTACAATGTTGCACTGACATGTAAAGATTAAAGGGCATATTTATGGAATAGTGGCACAGTACTGGCCAGCAAGTCACCTTGATATGCTGCACTGCGCCATTGGGAAAGGGCATGAAGGAGCTGAATTTAAGGCACACAACCATTCCTGACATTCCCCCCTGCGTTGGAGCCAATGCAGGCCACCTTGCACCATGGTGCATGGGTGCCTATGTTGTAGGGGCACCTTCCTGCACAAAAACAATACTGAGATGCTTTTTCTTATTTCTGTGTGTGCTAGCGAATGCAGCATACATAGAATGAGAAAGTAACAATGAGAAATAAGGATATTTCTCCTCATTATGCCTCTTCTGGGGAGGCATATATTTTTGGCACATTCCCAGGTTTAGAAGCTCATGTAAATCTGGGAATGCATAAAAAAACATAGGAGTTGCATTGGAACGCTCCCAAAATTCCCAGGTGATACCTTCCCAGGGAATAGAAAAGCTTTGCAGCAATTTGTGTTGCGTTGCGTTACTCCAGATTTTTGGAGCCACGGAAAGCGATATTGTGTGGCTTCAAAAATCTAACTTAAGATTGTGTTGGTCTTGCACTACTTTGTGTGGTGCGAGAGCAATGCAAACTGGGTCATAAATATAGCCCTGCAAAGATTCCATGGGTACACGTTCCAATTTGCAATGAAATTTGGAGCGAATGGTCAGTTGGCGCATGTTAGGTTTGGGGGTCTATAGTCGGCACAGGTAGGTCTTTGTGACAAATAGGGACCCTTGCCTCTAGTCAGAGTAAGGGGGTACACTCCTAAATAAATAACCCCTGCTCACCCCCTGGGTAGCTTGGCACAAGCAGACAGGCTTATCTCAGAGGCAGTGTGTAAAGCATTTGGGAACACATACAGTAATCAAGTGACAGCACTACAGATGGACAACACACCAGTTGTATATTAAAAATAAGTATTCTTTATATAGATTTAACAGAAGACCACAAATGACAAAAATCGACAATATTATACTTAAAATGGTAGGATTAGCTTAGATCTCTTTTGATCTTAAAATGTGACACTTTGAGTCAATGTACCTTAAGATGCGTAACGCTTCTATAACAAAAGTGTTGCAGGGATGGTGATGTGGTAGTTCCTGCATTCAAAGACGGTGATGCGTTGAAGATCCGTTGCAAAGAAACAAAGATGGCAACTTCTTCTTGATGCAACACGCTCCTCCAATGGGCAAGATGTCTCGACTCGATGCGACAGCTGCAGCGGTGACACCCTTGTTCAGTGATGCGACGACAGTGGCTGCGGCAGCGACATGCTTCTCCATTGATGTGAGGCACTTCTGCAGTGCAATTGTGACAACTACAGCGGCAGCACCCTTCCTCAGTGATGCAATGGCAGCGCTGCGACGGTGACACGCTTCTTCTTTGTGAGTCGCGCTTCCAGCTCCTTTCGACAAGCAGTCCCTCAGAAGGCCCAACACAGCTGCAGGCACTGCCAAATAACTCTTGGGGAGCTGGTGGTTGAAGTCTGTTGTCCCTGAAACTTCAGCAGGAGGCAAGCTCTTCTCTCAAGCCCCTAGAGATCCTTCACAAGTTGAATAAAGCACACAAAGTTCCTTTCTCCTTTCTTTGGCAGTCAGGCAACCACTGCAGGCCAATCCCAAAAGCAGCACTTCAGCTTAGGGATAGTCTCTCCTCGGTTTCTCTGGTTCCACTCCTCAGCAAAGGTTTCTTCTTGTTGTCCAAAAGTGATTTAAATTCTTGGGATCAGGGTCCCAATACGTATACCCCAAAATCCTTTGTTCTGTGAGGGCAAAGGGGCCTTTGCCTAGTCCAAACCAGTTCTGGTCAGTCCTGGAGCACTCTGTTTACATGACTCCTTCTTTCCTTTCTCACTGCAGGGCAGAGACATCAAACACACCAGCATTGTGGAGGGAAGGCACAATCCTATTCAGGTCCCAGGTGCAACTCCTCCCTCCCATCTAGATGCAGATCTCTCTACTCACCACGGGGCTGACTCACCCTGTCTCCTGGAATCCCCCAGCCCCTGTCACTCAAACCTCAGACAAGGAATACACAACCTAGTAGAGGCAGGCTTGGATAGTTAGACAAGAAAATACCTACTTTCTAAAAGTGGTATTTTCAAACACAGAATGTTAAAACCAACTTCACTAAAAGATGTATTTTATCATTCTGAGTTCAGGCGTACTAAATTCGAATTTCTACCTAGTTCCCTGAGTCAGTTAGGATTATAAAAAGTAATAATCTAACTGTCCATTCTGGCCTATGGGGGAATAGGTAGCCTTGCCATAGTGAAAAACAAAAATGGCTGTAATTCACTACTAGGACATGCCACACACATCAGGTCTTTCCCTACCTTATCCTTACAATGCACCCTGCCCTTGGGCCTACCAAAGGGGTGTCTGATATGAAGAAAAGGGAAGGTTTCGGGACTGACAAATGGGTGCACATGCCCAGTCAACATGGCAGTACCAGACTGCAGACAGGCTCTGCAATGGCAGACCTGAGATACACTTTTATAGGCTGCTTCTGTGGGTGGCACAACCAGTGCTGCAAGCCCACTAGCAGCATTTGGTTTACAAGCCCAGGGCACACTCAGTGCACGGTACTAGGGTCTGACCAGTAAACCAAATCAGCCAATCATGGAATCACTAATCCATACATCAATTTACAATAGGGAGAGCATATGCACTTTAACACTGATCAGCAGTGGTAAAGTGCCCAGAGTCATAAAACAGCCAACAGCAGGTCAGAAAAAATAGAGGAGGAAGGCAAAGTGTTCAGGGATGACCCTGCAAAAAGGGCCTAGTCCAACAGCGCATATGTAATTTTTACACTTTTCAAGCAGTGCAAATGTTGGTCCAAAATTGCATTAGTAATTTGACCAATTATTGGGACACATAAAAATTGCATCTCCAGCGCATAATTTGTAAATAATTCACTGGCAGCTCCCTTTTTCGCGAGGCCACTGCAGTCTGTGCAACTCATTGCCTTTGTCAGCGCTGCCAATGACAGTACTAAAAATGTGACAATTTGGACCAATGCATCACTGTATTCCGCAAGCTGGAATCATGTTGTGCCTTCACAGCACCGTCATTAGAACGAAACGTGTCTTCAGTACAGTAACCACACATAGTGGGAGTGCTGCCGGGCGCTGACGTGTGGCGGGGGAGTGGTGGGTTGGGGGGTAGTAAACTACGGATTATGGCTGATTAGAGGTAAGTAAACATATAAATAAATAAAACTAATTTTGTTGAGCACGCTGCATCACCAAATGCAATGCAGCGCCCGCACCGAAATTTATTTTAGTTATTTATATGTTTACTTACCTCTAATCAGCCGTAATCTGTAGTTTACTACCCCCCACCCTGCCACTCCCCCGCCCCACGTCAGTGCCTGGCAGCACTCCCACCACAAGCCGCTACTGCTTTAGTATGCATTTGTTCTGCATACAAATCGTTTTAACAACTTGGATGCGGCAGGGTCTTGGACCAGGGTCAACGGACTCGATAATTCTCGCCTCTGTGCCTACTCTAACTAGGGATCACACTCGGCAACTCTGGGCATTAGCTTGCCTCATCTCCACAACGGCCCCCCACATACGCCGAGGATGCCTGGTTTCACCTTGGAGATACCCAGTAGGGACCATCTCACAGGGAAAGCCAGGACGGGTTCCCCAGCGGTCTACAGCGCAGAGATACTCCTTCGGGAGTCGATTCTAGCGCTTTAGAAACCCATAATCAATCAATCAATCAATCAATCTTAAGGGGATGCTGGATTTTGGAATAAGATTAATTTAGTATTCTAACGCCAGTCTGTGCAACAGCAGGGAAGGTGTTGGACTTTGAATCCCACATCATTCCACCGAAGCAACCCCCTAAAGCAAGTCATCATAACAACTTGTGTGCTGCACATGTGGAAGGCACAGCGGGATTCTGGCTTCATTCTAATGTATGTTTCCCAATTCAGACCATTCAAGGTCAAACAAAACTATAAAATGGCATAGGCAGCAGGTATTATTCATTTTGAATGTATATTGAATAAATAAATTCTGTTGTTGTTATCATCTCATAATTAGACAGACAAGACCCCCATGTGGTACACTATGATTAGTGAATCCACCGAGTGAAACAGTGAAGTCTCTTGTACTGGTAAGGGCAGAGTTGGTCTTTTGCCACAGTTGTGAGTTACTGTTTATTAAAGGGAAGCAGGCGTTGACATGTAGTGTTTTTTTTTTCAAACAGATCGTATAGGCAATTTTGAAGGGAGGACCAAGTAAGCATATGCATGGTTTCATTTTAATTTCTTGTTTCTTGAGCACATCAGTGTGGAAAAAGGGTTTTGTATTGTTTTAATAGGAATGCACACTTACTAATGGAATTACAAGCACAGTAAAAAGCATTCAGATTCATAACATTTGTAAATATTGTCTTGAAATCTTCAGCATGGAGAGGTCGCTGATGTTTGTGTTGCATTGTTTTTTAGATGAAACAGGCTCCTGATGAAGGGTCTAGTAAGGCCCGAAATGCATTGAGCGCTTAAAAGGAATCAGAGAAGAATTTGTGGAAATTAATTTCTTTATGTATAAAATGTGAGAAATATAAAGTAATTACATGTTATCATTTTTGTGATTATTTTGCTAAAAGAGTTACATTCTGGTGTCGAAATAAACCATAAAGAATGTGTAAATCACAGAAATTATGTTGAAAAATTTGTTTTATTGCAGAAAGGTATAACCTAAAGCTACAGTGCGTGGGGGTCGGGACCTTGGGTCTCGAGATAGGGAGGTTTATAGTAGAGGCATGGGAAAGACATCCGCGCCACCCCTGCAGCACGCCGATTATAGTCATTTAGACACAAAAAGTTGAATAAAAATACAGGAAACAAGTAAGAAAGGAGTGCATCTCCGTTTATTTTCAACACTATGATTAGTGCCATTGTTGAGAATTTAGTGCCAGTGCTGAGCAGGGTCAACCACTGGCTCAATTTAAGCACTGAGGGTGTTATTTATGAGAGGCTTGTGTTACCGGAGTATGACTTTTTCTGATGCTCTCTGGGTGCCAAGCTCTCAACTGTATCTATAAGGCAACACAAAGCCACTTTGAGTGACTTTGAATGGCCTCAAAGATAAGGGGTAATACAAAGCAGAGCAAGTTGCTGCATTGCCCTATTCTGCGCAAATGAGGCATGCCATGGGCGTTGTGGTGGTGTTTACCATGCAACACCCATGTATTTTGATGCTGCCCCAGATTTACTTAATCATATTAACCCGGGGAAGCACCAAAACATTATGCTTCCCCATGGGAGGCGTAATGCAGAGAATTTTTTTTATATTTCCTTGTTATTTCATCTTTCTATATGTTTAGCATTCTGTAGCACACATAGAAAGAGGAAGATGCCTCTCTGGATTGTTTTTGTGCAGGAAGGTGCCCCCCGTGCACAAAAACAATCCTACAAGCAACATGTTGGCGCTAGGCATCCAATGATGCGCAAGCTCAGAGGGAAAGGCGTAGGGCGGCATAGCAAGAAGACTTCAGGCGCTGCCCTATGCTAATTCCAGATAAGGGAGCCCCTGAGTCTCTCACCAGTAAATTAACATGAAACACCACTGATAGCTCATGATAATGATGCTAGGTCCCAAAAACATTGAATACTGTCAGGGGGCAGCTGGGGAACTCCAAAAACCTTCCAGTCCCAGGAACAGGACAGGAAGAGCAGGGGCAAGAAATACGGTCTTGAGTAGGAAGGCGGACAAACAAAATGGGTGAAGGCAAGATTCTAAGCATGGGCGTAAAATCCGTTCTGCTCACGGATTTTGCGGATTTTCAGCAAATTCGCAATCCGCGAACTCTCGCGAATTTGCCGGAAATTCGTAAATCCGTGCGAAGCGGATTTTTTGCTTGGTTGCACTTGCCAACTAGAATACTATACAATTTTGCGGTGCGCAGCGTTCACTTACCGTCATTCAGCGTTTGCAGAGTTGTTTTTCTCCATGTTTGCGTGTGCTGCGCCATTTTGGATCTTGCTGCGGGATCCCGCGGGAGTTTGTCAACGTCATCGCGGCTTGCCACCTTGCACAGCGAGAGTTTGGCAATGCGAGGACGTCATAAAGGCCCGTGATCACGTATTGCGGGAGTAAACACTTGCGAACACGTAGATGCGGCGGGCAGCGACAATCTCGCAATTGCGAGATTGCAAAATTTGTAAATTCGCACAAGAAATCCACCAGCAGGCAGCATAAACCTTGAAAATTATGATTTTTATCAGAATAACTCCTCAGGTTGAAATTTGCCTGCACTTTTTTTTTGCAAGGAGTCCATTTTGGGGGGGGGGGGGGTGGGAGGAAGGAAGTGCCCCACAGTCTCCAACTTCCTGTTCCTGTCCAGCAGGCTCCTCCCAGTGCTTTCTTCATGTGCTGTCACTTTGATTTGGATCTTGACCTGGAAGGGTTACTTTTTGTGGATGCTGCTGGATATTTGGATTTTTGCAAAAATGAAAGCACTCAGCAGGTGCAAAAGTTCAATCTTATCATTAGTAACCATTCCCTGTAGTGCTTCCTGAGGGGCCCCTTCAGAGCTCAGTTGCCTACTTGCAACTATTCTATGACCTTGCTCTGACCCTCACAGCAAGCTCAGAGAATAGCTACAAGTATACAACAAAGGTCCGGTTAAAAAAATTACACTGCAACAGAAAGCAATTACAGATAAGGAAGCAGGTGCCAGCCTGGAAGTTCAAATTCAGTGACACATTAATCAGCCCCTAATTTATTCATGTCAGTTGAGGCAGGGCAGGTGTGCTTTTCCCCCCATAATCTACAGTGATGAACTAGAGGGTGGCATGGGTGAGCCAGAGGGTGGCATGGGTGAGCCAGAGGGTGGCAGTGGTGAAACAGAGGGTGGCAGTGGTGAAACAGAGGGTGCTGTGATGAAGCAGACGTAGAAACAACATGGTCGCGACCGTTGCTACCCGACAAGTAAGTTCGCGTTTGCGAACTGGTAAAAAACCCTTGCGAAATGGCAGAAACACTTGCGAACACAAAAAAAAAGGAATCCGCAAATTTCGCGAGAGTTCGCGGATTTTGCGGATTGCGAATCCGTAAATACGCAATTTCGCAGATTGCTAATTCGCAAAATCCGCCCATACTTACAAGATTACTAATGATAAAAATAAAATGTAAATGAGCGGGCAATGATGAAAAAGATAAGAAAAGCACAAGTACCTGACTCTGTGACTTCTTTTCCTTTATATTGAATAAAACATTCGCTCCTAATCAATAATCACTGATGGGTTCCAGTTTCAAATAGGTACAGCACAGTTCACCATTATATATATTGCATCCAAATTAACCAGAAAGCTGCATTAAAATCAGGATAGATGGAATACATTTTTCAACATATTACAGAGAAAAAATCAAACCATTGGATTGCAGTGTCAGCAAGATACATAAAAAATAAACAAAACTTTGCAATTATAACAGGGTCTCTTTGTAAATGAGACAATATCGCCATACGTGTTTGGAGTGTGCCTATCATATTTCCATGTATGTTTTTAAGTGCATTTGTACTGGTGAAACTTAGACCTTAGTTAGAAATCAAGATAGTTTACAATGAATTAAGATATTCTGATGTGATGAGCTTTAGCATTTGGAGCTGTCCCTGAATGAAAATTTTTTGGGGACATATTATCAAGAACTGCGTTAAAATTATCGCCGCTTTAGCGGCAGGAAACGGCAGCTAAAGCGGCGATAATAGTCTTGAGAATATGCCGATGTGAATTCTCATAGAAGCCCATGTTCTGGTGTGAACATGGGCTTCTATGGGAATTCACAAGGGCCTAATATCGAGCCCATTATCACCGCTTTACCGGCAGTTTCCTGCCGCTAAAGCGGCGATAATTTTATCGCCGTTCTTGATAATATGCCCCATTGTTCCTTCGAACACTTCACAAAACTTGTCTGAGATGCTATTGGTAAATGTTACACCCACAAATTTAAACCGTAAATACAACTATATTAAACATGCGGGTTGTCCTTTAGAGGAACGCCTCACTGAAAACGTGGTCCTGTGTGTACAGGGTATCACCAAGACACCAAAATACCAGAATTTCTGTGTATGGAGGGGTTGTGGAAGGATTCGAGTTAGGGAGCTGAGGTATTTTACTTCGATAACAGGATGGTTGTGTGGCACCATATTGTTTGTCTTTGCGGTTGTGGGGCTGTGTGGGAAGAAGATAGCAGGATAACCATTCATTTGAAAGTTTAACAAGCAGGACTCCCAGACATGGGACATGTAGAGGGTGAGTTTGGTCGAACGAACAGCACCTGAGATATTTTATGGTTGTAGATTGGACCAACAGCTGCCTCTGAAATGTATTTAGGGTGGAGTTGCGGTAGGGCACCATAGACTGGATTGGCATTTTTGCAAGGTGGTGGAGAGGGGTACAGGATGCTTTGTATGACTCCTGTGCTTGGATTGCCAAGCCTTCAGCATATTAACACAAAGCGCTGTATAAAACATTGCTCCTGTATTAGCTAAAATATGCTTTTTGAAAATGTTGTGCTCTGCACTCTGCAGGACTAGTTGTCAAAGTATGCAAACTAACGAAATTGTAGCAAAAAATGCTTCAAGAAACAAAATGATGTAACACAAAATGTATGCTAGGTCTTGCGTGTGTTTGACTTGTGGGGTCGAGAAATGGCTAAGTATAGGAGTAGGCGTCTTGTGGGCCTTCTCGTTCACTTCTTTACTTTTCCATTGCATTAAGCCATGTGATATGTACCAGTAAAGCAACGGAGAGAACTGGCATACAGTAACAACCCTATACACGGATTTAAAGTTGTATTACATGGATTTTGATATGCATCTGAAAAAAATCCAGGACAGATTCCCCATAAGAAATCTCGAACGAAAAACGCAGTGGGTATAAGAATACAAGAGAAATGAGCGCAGCGCACCAGTCTCCATATTCACCGAATCGAAAAGTGTTGTTATCTTTTGATTCTCCTCATTCAAATTGAAATACCAAATTAAGCTAATGCCTGCATTTGAATATAACAAGTCAGGGGTTTAGATTCATTCTTCGCCGTAGAAACATATTTTTCTGATTGACTATCAAGCATGTTGGCCATTAATCCTATTGGAGTCTAGGGAATCTACGGTGCTCTGGTAATTAAAGAGACAGCTTGCCCAGACACAAACATGTTAACAGCACACTGTGTCAGCACACAGGCTGCACAGAAGGTATCCTCAATAATCTTACACAAATTAGGAGAACGCCAAGCGAGCTGAAACAACATCCCGAGAAATGTCCCCATTAATTACAAGAACACTGCTACAGTGTGCAGGTCTCGCACTGTTTGCAAGATGTGCTAATGCACATTGATACAAACTCCCCAAAGTAAGACAAGCATTCCTGATATCAAAGCATATTCAGAAACGATGTCATTTTACAAACAAGCAGAATTCCTATTTGCAAAATATATGTAAAATATAACATAAAAATATGACGATTATATTACAGGCTTTTAATTAATTTCATAGTATTGAATCATGCGAGGGGAGTTTCGTTTTTCTTACCCTCTGGATATATACATATCTATACCTGCGTGATGGTGCATACTTGGTGTTTTGAAGTTCGCCTAACAACAGTACTGGGCTAACTATGAATGAAACGCATTTGGCTAGCTTACAGTGTTGGGTAGAAACATTTCACACACAGCACACAATTTGCCTAATATTTTAAAGACACAACAGAAAGCGCAATATGTGATATGTTTAAAGTGTAAATTATATTAAATGCAAAATGTTTATAATAGGGCTATACACATTTTTTGCGCTCCTGCCTGAATGTATTTCTCTGATACAGATTGTGAGAAATTGGGTTACTATTGGTTGAGAGGGGTGTGAACCCTTATCAAGCAACAGCCACAATCCTTGTCAGGGTGAAGCACAAAAGTCTCAAAATTAGCCTGTGCTTAACCCTCTGGTAGCCTGGCACAAAATAGCCAGGGTTAATTTAGAGGCAATAATTAAAGTAACACAGGAAAAATCCCACACCAATTTAGAAAAATAGGGTAATATGTAATAATTTTTTTGAACTAAAATGACAAAAATCACAAGTATTCAATTTCAAAGATTTCAGATTAGTATAGCACTTAAAAGCACTAAGCACCACTCGCTATTATGTGGTCATGCAAGATCTGGTAAAACTCACAAGTTCAGGTCAACTACAATGGATCATAGGCCAAATAAAGTCTTCAGGTTAGTCCCGCTGAAAAAGTTACAGTTTTAAATCCAGCACGCAAATTTCCTTTTGCTGGTGAGGAGGCCCTGAGGAGCAGGGTGAGCTCCTCAGATGGTCATAGCGGTGGCGCGAAGAGCATGCTGGGGGTCGTGGACAGACTTTGCAGTGTGGTGGTGATCTTGTCAGGCATTGTTGCAGGAGACTAGTGCTGGCGGTCACTGTGGGCTGTTGATGCTGTATCACGAATTACAGATCTCGCTTTGCTGCTTGTTACTGGCAGTTGCTGTATAGTGAAGATTCAATGGAGGTTTGTATTAGGGTCATTGTGGGTGTTAAGATCTTAATGAAAACAGGCCTGTTAATGGTCGCAAAGACCCCACAACTTTAGGATTTCTCTTTTTTTTAGGAGGATCTCGACTGATACCACACCAATGGTTCAGGACCTGGGAGGCCCCTTTTGGGGATCAGGCACTCACTCTAGCAGAAGCCAGCAGTGCTCAGGCAGGGCTAGTTGCTGGTCCAATTAAGTCCAGTACAGCAGGTCAGCTGATCAATTGCAGCAAGACCTCTGGAGCTTGTTGTGTCCCTGTAACTCAGAACAGGAGATCAGTCAGATGACCCTTGGTTTCACTTCAGCTTGGTATGAACAGTGGAGTCCAGTCTTCCTTCTTAGATAGCAGGGCAGGCCTCAGGCAGGTCCAGTTACGGGTCCAGACAGGTCCAAGCAGTAGGTCAATTGGGCAGTCTTTTTTCTCTAGCATCCACAGGTACAGGAATGTACTGTGGAGAGATCCTTTGTGATACCTGGTTCTCACTTCGAAGTGTCAGAAGCTTCTGGAGTTTTAATCCTACAGACATGTCTGGATGTTCCTGCCCTCCTGCCCTAGTCCCAATCTATCTGGGGTCACAATAGGCTAGCCCCAAGTCCTTTGCGTGTTTGCTGAGGCAGCCGCATTGAAGTACAAGTGTGGTAGGTGACAGTCCACCCCCTCATCATGCCAGAGACTGCTTATCCTTCCAACACCTAATTCCCCTTTGTGCTATGGTCTGGGAGGAATACACAAAGGCCAACTCTCAACTACACGTAGTCATGTGACTCTGGAACTGGTTGCAGGCCCAAAGTGGTTAGGACAGGAAAATGGTGTTCCAAAGTGGTTAGGACAGGAAAATGCCAACTCTCTAAAGGTGCTACCAAAATACCAAGACACCAATGCTGACACTGAAACTCCGAACCTCAACTTTTGTTCTGGGTCAGTTTATTTAATTACAGTGATCCTTTTAAGTTTCTTCTTTTTTTTGTTGCTATAACTTAAACACAATAATTATAAACACAATATACATTGAAATACACAAAACATATAATGTAACCATCTCCACATTACATCACATTGTCTCCCACCCTACCCAACACTAGCAATTAAAAAAACAAATCATTACAAAACCACATACATTTACAAATCAAATACAGCTACAAACGATCTGAACAAAACCAACATAAACTGGTAAATCCAACAGTTCTGAATGTTATAGTCCAAGAGGAAATGTTTTTTTGTTTTGTACTGCGTCTACTCAATCAACTCCTCATAAATGGGCATGCTCAACCGCCCAATGCCAAGCTGATTGGGTATGAGGGAATGGTCCTGTAGTTCATCAGTGTCATCCACCGGCATTCCCCCACTCACTGCTATCATGCACATTGGTTGAGAATGCATCAATGCATTTTCAACCAAACACATTTGAAGATTCGTATCAGGACTCAGAACTAATGTGAACTCATGACTGTTACATTCGTAATCCAAAATCCCTTACGGTGTATGCCTCTTGATGCACCAAATCAACTGGAAGTGATTCAAGTTGTTTTTCCATTCAGAGGATTGAAAAGAATGGTTTCATTCCCAGACGATAAGTTTCAGGGAGTGTCAATGTCCTTTCTGCAATTCAATGTCAGAGCATGAGGCTCTGCAAAATACCAGCATTACATTCAGCTACCGGACTCTCTTGTGTTTAGCAATTTATGTTGTTTTTTGTTTGTAACCGTATCTGATTTTTAACCGCATGCGTGCGGGCGGAATTCCGCCCGTACGCTGAGTTTTTTTAAAACGCATGTTACGTGACGAGCTGGGCTCGTCATGAGCGTGCGAGGAGGCTACTTCATGACGAGCCCAGTTCGTCATCAGCGTCGAAGGGGTTAATATGTGTGGTTTTGTAAAGATTTGTTTTTTGAATTGTTTTGTGTTGTGTGGGGCAGGTGACAATGTGAATAACAATATATGTTTGTGTATTTTAATGTATATTGTGTTTATGATGTTTGTGTTTAAATTATTGCAATGAAAAAAAGAAGAAATTAAAAAGGATCACTATGGTCAAAAAAATGACCATGAACCAAAGTTGAGGGTTGTAGTTTCAAGGTCAGCATTGGCATCATGGTATTTTGGTAGTAGTCGGTGTGGCCAAGCATTACTTACTTATTATAGGCCCATTCCCCAGTTTAGGTACTGAACTCTCTAAAAGTGGCATGTTTAGAATTGTGACTTAAAGTCCAACTTTGCCATTAAAAAGGGGTTTAGATTACAATTCATCAGGCACCAAGAGTCCTTTGATATTTCTTAAACTCTGATGCCACTAACCGGAGGTCGAATTTGGGCGCTCCACATCTCCTTGTAAAGTGGAGACGCTGTCTTCACGCCGCCCACTGCCAGGAGAGTCATTCGGCCATTGCTCTGTGCCGTCCGGAACCACAACACCCAGAGTCCCTAGCGGCACCATCGGGGAAACGTCCCCAATGCCACACCAGCCCGCCGGGAGGTGCTCTTAAGAGGAACAGGGATCCTGCAGCGCGGGACACACGCTGGCGTGCCCGGAAGCTGCCCAGGCAAAGCCCAGGCAAAGGGCGGGCCCGTCCGCGCCCATCAAAGGCCAGAAGACGCTGGGCTGGGCTACCCCTCTAAGACTCTGGACTGAGTATGGTAAATTAGTTCTATAATATATTGTACATACCTGTAATATTTGCTTGGTGGTTATTTCTTCTCTATTGGTTAACTATGAGCAATCCCTCTAAAGGCAGGTCCGTGGCAGGGACCCTAGATGCCTTTTTGTTAAGAGCAGAATCTGTCCTTGTTCATGAAATTCAGCTTACTGAGCAAAGATTATCCCTTGAACCCCCCCTTCCCCACAGTAGACTTACCTTGACCCCTACGATCTCGGCATCGAGTGTGGCAGCCAACAATGAGGTCCCCTCTCCATTAATTGGTACCCCGGTACAAGCTGGGATAGATTCACCCAGGAACATTGTTTCATTATCATCATCTGGACACAGCCCTACCGGGCCACACTTTATAACTAGGGGACAAGAGGCTAAATGCAAACGTAAGCACACACATAACGATGAATTTCCATCAACCTCCCTTAAAGGAAATGGCAAAAATAACTTAAAGCAGCGTAAAGCTGCTACTAATCTACCATAGGAAGAAAGGGAAATGGGCTGTAGATGTTGGCAAATCAATGGGGAAAATAGCTAGCAACATTGAGCTAAACAAATCAGGCAAGCCCGAGGAGGATGAGAACTTTTGGGGTAGACTTGAGACTCTGATGTCGACTCTTTTAGAACCCATTCACTTAAAAATTACTAGTATTGAAGCCTGACTAGTGAAAATGGAGGAGTTGGTGCATAGCACATCAATCTGTACCGATAGCTGCTACTAATTTATTAGCACGTACTCCACCCTGTAAAGTGAAAGATAATGCTGTGGGTGCGACTTCCAACCCTGCAATTGCTTGTCCAATTGAAGTGTATGGAGGCTAATACTACAACAATACACAATAACCCTGCCTGTGTAGTAAGCGGAGCCAGTGAAGTAAACTCAGGAGTGATGAAAAGCAGATGTAATGATGTATTCGTAAATGGCATAAACCATCAGGAACACAAGGATAATCCATATAATCCATTACCAAATTTAAATTTGCCTTCAGAAGTCACAACGTATACTGTTGTTTTTCGCTAATGTTCCATCTTTAGCACCTAATGTATTTGAACACTGGTCAACGCTAAGGAACAAGTCACTTCATTTCCTCACTAACAGGGTAGGCCTGAAAAATTCTCTTTTTTCTGACTTTAAAATGGCCAGAAGGATTAGTTGGGTTGGCACATCCCCTAAGTCTTTAAGTGGAGACTGTGTTGTTTTAACTTTTAGGACACCATACTTGGTCTGCACCATTATTGAGAGGGGCTTCAATGGGCCTGTTAACTCCCATGACATCAATATTCTACCTTTAAGATATTTTTATCGCCCCTTGGAACCTGTAATGAATCGAGGTTCCCAGCGTCTAGCAGAAAATTACCCGGGTTTTAGGCAGTCAAGATATTATATACCAATATTTAATCATTTTGAGGCTTTCAGTGGTTTGGAAAATAATGATTGACTGCACCTTGAGACGTGCGCAAAATTAACCTGTGAAATGGGTTGGCACAATAATGATTTTAATCAGAGCCTATCCCTGGGCAAGAGAGTATGTCCTATTGCTAAATGCATTGCGCAACGCACTGGACCCTTGATTAGTGAGCACAGAGTTTTACGGCCGGACACTAAGGAGAAGCCTTGGGGCTTGAAAACTCGAGTATCCCTCATATAGCTGTTTAAATGAGGTTTTGGGGGATTTTGTGAGCGAGAGGGATGATGGGTCCAGTGACCTTGGTAATAAGAGCCTAATTAATGACCAGGTTGTTTCTAATGTTTCTTCCCATCTAGTATATATTAATAGGACCCCATTAGAAGGTGTAAATACCCCTTCTACTGCCCCAACCATTGCCGAGCCTCCATCCTGCCACATTGTCTCCTGGAACATCGCTGGAATTCGATCAAAACTAAATAACCCATTATGGTGGGATTTTATTCTACACCATGAGGTGCTATGTTTCCAAGAGACCTGGACCAAGGAAGCTGTCCATTTAAATGGGTATAGGACTTATCATACCTCTGCAGTTGAAAGTTTGAGAGGGAGAGCAAAGGGGGGTCTGTGTGTATCTTTCTAATAATTTGAATCTAAAACAAATTACAGAGTTCGTCAAGAATATCTATTACCAACTCCTTGTGTTGGATTTGGACTCTGTTTCTTCTATTGCCTTGGTCAATTTTTATAATAATATTCCCCTAGGTTTGGTATGTAGCGTTATTAAGAACATGTCTCAAACACTGACCCGCCTAGCTAAAAGTAAAAGGAAAGATATTATGTTACTTTTGGTAGGGGATTTCAATTGTACGCTATGTGGAAATGCTGAAGATAATCTATGTGGACCATTGTTGGAAGAGGGTGCATGTTCCTCACATTTTAGTCATAGTGCTTTGGGTGAACAGTTAAATTAATTAATTAATAGTTTTGACCTTGGTTTTGCTAATGAATTATGTGCACTGCCAACCCCCCTCCCTCCCACATTCAATGGTAGGGGTTGCCGCTCTACCATCGACTATGTTTTAGCTACTAGTAACCATGCTTACAGACTCCGTTCTTTTTATGTCTCTGATAATTCATTAAGTGATCACTTTCCTCTCTGCCTAGCTGTCACATTGTCAATGAAGAAAATCTTAGGGACAAACAAAAGAGATTGATTACTAGAGAATTTATCAAATGGCAGTACTCCCTACGATGGGCTATGGTAGACCAAGCAGAGACGCATAAATTAGTAATTAGTAAATGCAGTTCAGAGTTTGCGATCTGCCTGAGTGAAGATACCGCCCCTGTAACCTTTTAGCCTCTTTTTTAACAATAACAAATAAAATAAGGGATTCCCTTATTAGGCATCACAAAAGTAATAGAGTTCAGAGTGGGTGGTTTGATTCTAGATGCACTTAGGCTTATGCACTTTTAAAGAAAGATTAAATTAAAAAACCAAGAAGCATCTCTGAGGTTAGGAGAGCCAGGATTGTATATAAATTAGCGGTTAGTGATAGGAAAAAACACAATAAAGCAAGAGGCTTGGGAGGCCTTGCACTCAGCTTCCGTAACCAGCGACAGTGCAGGCTTCTGGAAGGTTATTAGATCACCTTTTTTATCTAACGAAAACGGTCCTAAAATTGAGATAGCTATTCCGGAGACTCAATGGATTAAACATTTTTCCCAGGTATATGAAGGAGATGAACCATTAGTTGATGTGTCATTAACCCCTTTAGAGCTTGTAAACAAACCTCCCCAGTGCTGCGCTGTCCATTATCCAGTGCTGAACTGGACGTCCAACGGTCGTGCGCAGCACTGGGGAGGTAGTGGCCGTGACGACCGTTGGCCGACGGCAGCAATTAAGGGGTTAAACATCTCCCTAATTCGAAGGACCTTGCGTTCACTTTGGAGGAAGGTGAGAGGACCCTACACGCCAGCCAGGGTGGAAAGGCTCCTGGCCCAGACGGAGTCCCCATAGACATATTAAAGTCAAACATACTTCTGTGGGGGCCTCTTCTTGTGCAGGTGCTCAATGCAAGTTGCAACACTGTTTTTTTTCTACCTGGGTAAAGTCCACTATTGTGCCTATCTTCAAAAAGGGGGAAAGACACGACCCGGTATGCTATAGACTGATATCCTTGTTGGATTCTATTACGAAGGTTGCTGGCCGGATTATTTTGGAATGCCTTCTGGATTGGGCTGAAGCAAAGTCCATTTTATCCAGCCTGCAATATGGATTTCGGGCCTGTCTAGGGACAGTAGAACAAGGCTTAAATCTTTTATTGTTGGATCTGGGGATTGACCACTAATGTGCAAATTGCTGTGGGGTTTTATTGTTATATCCCTGTATTATGTGACTGCCATTGCACTTCCGCTACTGCTTTGATGTGAGTCTTGATGGAGCTGTTCTGTTCTAATAAAAAGATTTATAAAAAAAAAAAATCTTTCATTGTTGGTGGGGAAATATACGAGGGCTAAGAAAGGAAGTTTGTTTTTAGCTTTTGTGGACCTCTCGGTCGCTTTTGACTGCCTGGTCCACTCCAAACTATGGAGATTGCTGGGAGACCTGAGGGTTGATGCTAATATTATTTATTTTCTTAAGCGTTTTTATTGTGACACCTCGGCTCTTGTTCGCTATGGCCTGAAGGGTGAACGCATGGCCGCAATTCTGATTAGGAGTGGAGTCAGACAGGGTTGTGTCCTGGCTCCATTCCTTTTTAACTTGTATATAAATGGGTTGGGAGGCCTTGTGCAGAGATAACTTAGATTCACCTTATGTAACTGGCCATCCAATTCCAGCTCTTTTATATGCAGACGACTCCGTCTTGATGTCACGCACTCAGGTGGGCCTACAGTGCGTTGTGGATAGCTTTACCCTTTTCATGAAAGATCTTGGATTAAGGGTAAATTCCTCTAAAACTTTTATTAGGCGCTGTGGCAGGAGATTTAAGTTAAATAGAGAATTTTTTTATTGCAGGACAGAAGCTTGAGGCCACTAAAAAAAATTCTTATTTGGGCATATTGTTTGCACAGAACAACACTTGCGTACAAGCTGTAGCAGCGAAGAAACTAGCGCTTTTACGCACTACATCTGCCCTCACTATCTTTGCCAAAAAATTGTGTAAAAGACCTCCTGTGGAACTAATTAAAATATACAAGGCAAAATGTGTATCCGCAGCCCTTTATGGGAGTGGGGTATGGGGGTTTGCTGATTCTACACCTATCCAGACAGTCGAAAATTCCTTTTTAAAATACATCTTAGCTGTCCAAAGCAGTACCTCTTCTTCCCTGGTCCTTTTCTACTCTTCTCTTTTCCTTTTCTGCTATGGCCATGCACCCCCGCGCCTTGCCCAGGTGGTGCTTTCCGTCCTTTCTTTACCAGCGCCAAGAAACTGAATAGTGTACGCTGCGCTTTATAAATACTTTTCACATCACATCACATCACCTCAGGATATATCTGCCATGCAGAATTAGGCCTTCCGTTTATATCTGATTTAATTAGACCTGAGCCTATGCTATTATGGCACAGGCTATGGACAAAAGAGGAAACAAAATTGAATAGAGATATCCTCTCAGATATTTTGAAACTGGAAGGAGCAATGAGGATTCCCTGGTTGAGTTCTGTTCATAAATTTTTTAAGGATCTTGAAAAAACAGAGTATTTTTTAAATCCTCTCACTATCATGGCAGTGACTAGAAAGGATCTGATGAAAGAGGGCTTGATTTTGTTGGATACTCTGAGAATGACAACTGAGATTATAAAGCCTACCGTCCTACATAACCGAATGTTATTAATCACTTTTAACATTCAGCCCTATTTAATTTTTGTTCCCGGCAATTATGACAGATTCTTATAAACTTGTTTTAGGCTGGGTAGACTAGTCAGTTTTCCTGCTATTAATGATTGGTCGCGAGATCTCCAGCCTTGTCCCTGTGATAATATTTCTCCCCAAACCACGATTCATGTTACTTTATTTTGTAAATTTTATGCTACTGTTAGGCGGCTGTTGCCGGTGCCTTTTTTAGAACAGTATGGACTACCTCTATTATTATTACAATCTTTAGATTGTGAAAGTGGTGTTCTATTAACCATAGCCTTCCTGAAAAAAGTTGTCTATTGGAGGAAACGTATGTTTACCTAAATGCTCTTTTTCCACAGTATTGACGGTTTTATTTCATTTCAAATTAGTTAATAATGTAATATTTAAAACGTTTTTACATTGTGCTTTTTCTGTGATTTTATATTATGAAATTGACTTTGTATTTTATAATTGTGTGCTTTTATGATTGCTATTCAACAATCAAATAAAGCTATTTTTGATTTGATTTGATCAGGCACGAACATGATATTCCTACTTGCTCCACAGAAAATGTATCACTTATTAAACGTGCTAAGTTAGCAAGATGTTACCTTATGGGAGAGGGAGGCCTTGTAGTAGTGAAAAATGAATTTAGGATTTATTCCCTACCATAGAGGTGGTTTATATGTATTAAAAAGGAAGGCTAAGCTTGGCAAAAGGTTTATTTTCCCAGGTTGAAATGGTAGTTTAAAACTACCCACACAGGCTAAAATGGCAGGCCCGAGACATGTTTTAAAGGGCTACATATGTGGGTGGCTCAATAGGTGCTCAAGGCCCATTCGTAGCATTTAAATTACCAGCCCTGGATATGCAGTATACCACTTTACTAGGGACTTACACGTAAATTAAATATGCCATTTGGGAGTAAGCCAACTTTACCATGTTTACAAGAGTGAGGACAAGCAAATTAGCGCTGGTAAGCAGTGGTAACATTTGCAGAGTCCTGAGGTGAACAAAACAAATTCATCAAACAGGACGATTAAGTCAAAAAGTTTGGGGATGACCCTGCAGAGAGGGTTAAGTCCACCACAAATCTTGTTCTAGGCTGAATAACGTAAGGCATACCGTCATTGAACACATACTCACCATAATTAAATGAACACTACTCCAGTCATCATAAAAATATAATATAAATAAGTACTATACCTAAATTCAAACTGTTGCTATTAAAGGTATGCCACTATAAGGTATTAATGCTGTTTCTTACTTCCTAAATATGGGTAACGTGCTGCGCAAGCTCAGGAGATCGTAATTTTAAACAACCCGGCAGAGGAACTCCTTAGGTAAGTCTTAACGAAAATCAATTTATACGTTTATAATTATATGACTGTCTAACTAATATGCCCATAATCAATGTGTGGATTACAGTGACATTTTCAGATCCATTTTATTCTTCTAAACCCATAGATATTTTGAACTATGAAAGAGTTTGTCAGGAGTCGTTTTGTTTCTTTACAAAGGCAATAACAGCTAGCTATTCACCATTTTACCTCACTGGCTGGAAAAATATGTGTCTATCTATCTATCTATCTATCTATCTATCTATCTGTCTGTCTGTCTGTCTGTCTGTCTGTCTGTCTGTCTGTCTGTCTGTCTGTCTGTCTGTCTGTCTGTCTGTCTGTCCGTCTGTCTGTCTGTCTGTCTGTCTATCAATCTATCTATCGTTTCATAAGTGGCCCTAGTTTCTCAATATATTTACCATTCTCCCTGGTTTCTTAATATGTGCACCATCTAACCGTCTTGGCCCGCTTAACTTGATTGTGGAATTGTTGTGGAATTGTTCAGCACTGCTCAGAACATAAGAGGGACATATTCTGGTCTGGTGTGCATGTGTGTCAGTGGGACATCATTAGCATCATGGGTATGCATTCATAGTCTCATAATCAAGATTTCACAGAAAGGCTGGCTTTTATAGTCTGGCAGCATATTTACCAGTCCTTATTGCCCCTGTTTTTAAACATAATTGTGGACAAATGAAACCCTCTGAAAGCACAGGAAGAGCTCAAATGTATTAAGCGAAGATTCAATTACATAGTGTACCTACCAGGTTCATATGCTCTCTTGCTTGTTAATGTTTATTCTCTCCTCCCCCACTGGCAGATGCACCTCCTGCTTCTGTCAGTCCATACTCAGAAATGCCCTACACTGTTGTGTAGTCCCCCACTTCCCAGTAGAAACTGCATGTTTGTTGGGCAATATAAACGTAGGGATGGTGCCAGGCGAATTCCAAGCACCCCTAGGATCTGTC
Organism: Lissotriton helveticus; assembly: GCF_964261635.1. NCBI lineage: Eukaryota > Metazoa > Chordata > Amphibia > Caudata > Salamandridae > Lissotriton > Lissotriton helveticus. The sequence continues at coordinate 519,783,013 of NC_136061.1, forward strand.
TTCCTAAAGATCAGCTTGCCCCCAATACCACCATAAGCCCCCCTAAACCTAGGTGAGTGGCAAATTGTTTTGGCAACCACAGAACATGATGACCTTGAGCTCTCCCAGGGATAATGGTAACAGATTTCGAACCCTTTCACTCAGTCACTCATGCTCTCTTCCTCCCAGAGAAGTATACAAGGAATACACAGTGGAACATTTGCAATATTTATTAAATCAAAGTGATTTGTGTATAAAATATATGTGCCTCAATGATCAATAGACAGCAGCAGATACAAGCAAATAGCAATAATAGGATAGTGGACCGAATAAAAATTCTGTCATATTGCTAACACAACATGTTTAAGCAGGCATATGAAACAGCAAATGCATATATATAATGTACTCCTACTATGCATCCCCTAGCTTAAATTCCAGAGGTGTATGTATGTTCTCTGCCAGAAATCCCCCATCAGATGAGCCAACCCGATTACCTGGAGAGAGAGTATGTAGGTCCCCATCATGGTTACGAATTGGACATCCCTCTTCACAGAGATATCAGCAAGCAGCTGGGCTTAAGTTTCAATGTGTAGTGACCTCGCAAATGACAGCAAGTGCTCCTCTGCCTCAAGCCAGATATGCTTGTTTATTTATATCAGAAGTATCCTTGCCCTGGTCCAAGATTCAAGTCAGGCTGCCACTGTTTATGTGCTATAGATAGTTGTGTCGCCGCATGAGTGAAAAGAAACAATCACATTTGCACAATATGGGGCATATTCTCAAGAACGTGTGATAACCATCGCAGAAGTAACATAACACATCTTCCAACATCGCAGTCTTTCGTGGGAAAATGACACTGTGTTAACAAAGCATTCTCAACACTGTGGTACCATGCAATAGTCTCCAGATAAGATGTCAACTGACCGCGTTAAAATCAACGCCATGCCGCAAAAATTTGAAACTCGAATGCAATAAATCTTGCGATGAGGCTAATCGCGGAACAAAAAGCATGAAAACCAGCAACCAGCCTGCAAACGCCACGCGGCTGGCGGAAAAATGCACCATGAGAGCAGAGTCAATAAACGGTGAGTTGACAACGTGCGAGCAAAACCCCACAGCTGTGACGCAGTACAAATGTTCATTTTCCGAATCTGATAGGCATTTCCCCACAAACAGCCACAGTGCACATTGTCATGCATTCAGTATATAACCTGGGACAATGTGGAAACAAACATGGTACACACTGTGAAACCGCATCTCCCCCACAGAGGCACAAACAACACCCCATGCACACCGACTTGCCTTGTCCATGATCAAACAAGAATTAAAGCACAGACTAATGTAGGGGCAGTAACTCCCCCTTACGTGCATGTTGCCCATGTCATGGGACTTGAGTCACAGGGTGCATCCCTGCATCATGACGGCACATATCAGAGCACAGAAGAATCCCTGTTGTCACTTTTAGGCCAAAATGACAGCCAAAATGGAATGAATTGGGACACATGTGAAATGCTGAAGAGTGGGATATCATAACAACTGTGACACACAGAACTGGCAGTTCAAATACGTGACACCATAAACAGCCTCACTGCACAGAGGTGACACACCCACCATCCATCAACAAATCCCTCAATTGACAGCACAACATGTCGCATCCACACTTGTCTGAGTGAAGTGCCTGTACAGATGAGTGACATGAAAGCAGGGAATGTGTATCGGAATGCTTTTATTAGCACATGCAGTGCCTGTGGCAGTCAATGAACTGTGCCATTTCTGCTAAGAACCCACACAATGTGACATCAACCAGAGAAGAAATTGTCAATGATGTAGTCCCTATGGGCTATTCCTGCTGCGGCTGCAGTGGGGTGTGCTCCACCTGCCTCATCTTCATCATCCTCGTCCGGTGCATCTGGTACTCATATCCATGGGCCTTTGCTGCGTACACATATGTTGTGTAACACACAACATGCAACAATCATCTTGCACACGAGGTCTGGGCTGCACAGGAGCTTACCACCTGTGACATCCAGGCACCTGAAAGGTGACTTCAACACACCAAATGTGCACTCCACGATTCCCCAGGTGTGTTTGTGGGTCACATTGTACTTCCCATGGGCCTGTGTGTTCGTGGCTAGGAGGTGTGTCATCATCCAAGCACAGAGTGCATATCCTTGGTCACCTGGGACAGTGCAGAGAGACATGAGTCATGAGTACGTACTGCATGATGTGCTGGCAGGCTCACTGGTTCATTGGTGTGTGATATGTGTGACTTATTGATTCCTGCGTGACATGTACTGCGTGTTGCAAATGAGCTGCATCACTGTGTACTACCTCGCCTCACTGCTGCACCTCCCACCGAGCACATTCACTAGTGTGCGCAGTGTGAATACATCACATACACCACTACGGCAAACCATTGACATGCCTGTCTGCGCATGTCTACAAGCCTGAGTACAACACAGCGATGATGCTTCGTGGAAAGTTGCCGGCCACGTGTGTTTAGCCCATTGCAATGACAGGGCTGACACAGATGTAGAGCACCTGCCTGACTGAACTTGACATGAAGTTGAGGGTAAATCTTTGGCTCATGCTACACTAATAGCAAAACACAGTTGGCATGTGTGATCCCTGACCCCAAGCGGGCATGCCCTCCTCCCCCGTGTACCCCGTCAGCCAACCACGCACACCGGGGGACATGCCACATAGCAACATTGGCGATTGCGTGACGGGTTGCGCAGATACTACAACAGACACCCACGCATCAGCCACATCCTTGGCAAGGCCCACACTGAACCACACCCAGATCCACGTGTGGAGGAGCCACATCCCTATTCAGTACTGTCGTACACCTGTCCACCCCACTTACGCTCACATGAAGAAATGACATGGTTACTTGTCCCAGGTCTACATCACTGCCTGCAGTGACATGGTTGCACACGCTGTACACAGCACAATGTAAGGTGGAATGGCCCTGGTCCCACATGCATACATATTGTCCACACAGACACACTGAGTGAGTTTGTGGGTCTGGCTAAGGGCACGTGCGCCTGGCCCCTTTTATTGCCAGGGTCACATCTCCAGTAACGCCTGTGCTGGATGGGAGTTGGGTAGTGTAAGCCACCACTCAGGGGTTGGTTGGTGCTGTCAAACACCACATCAGTGAGCAAACAATCACCAGTACAAAGAACAGAAATCATGGGTCCCTGACTTGAGCAGCATAGAGTTTGTCACCCCGGATGCACAGTGGCCGCCACAGGCACACCGCCATGGGACGGTGACTTGGGGTGCACTGAGGTAGGGCCACACAAGCTGAGCCGGTCCTCGTCGATGTCCAAAGAGAATGTCACTTAGGGTTGCGGGGGACAGTGGAGTGTGTCCTTCTAGGGCATGATGCAGAGGGCATAAGCAAGCAGAAATAGGCAATATGGGGGAGTTGAATGCTACAGACTCCACTTTTCCACCTTGTCAGTATCAGCAACACGTAGAGGAAGACAACATCCAGCCCATGGACCCATACGCCACCGATATACAAACAGAGATCGACCATGAATTTCAAGGCACACACTCAGGGGCAACAGAGCTGGAAGGGGATGCAGTCTGCGATGAGGCCTAAACAATGACATTGACTCTGCCATGTAGAGGGCAAGACTCAGTTCAAAATGTGTGACCTACTACTCCGCATTGTATGCCAGAGCCAGCAGTCATCAGGGGCCTACAGCCACGTGTTGTAGGCATGCGCTGCACAGAGTCAGTGGTACCAGTGCAGTTGTTGGTAGTGTCCCATCACCTCCGTAAAGGTAAGCCTTTTTCCTCCGGACTGAAGCGCGTCTTCCTCTTACTCCTCCCCTTGCATTCTGTGACATGTACAGTGCCATGAAGCAATCAAGACTCAGTTCCAAAAATGCGACACAGTCGGCTGCAGTGTCGGATAGAGGCTGCGGTCAGCACAGTTTAATCGCAGTCCAGCCATCTCCTCCTGGATCTCTAACATACGACATTGGAATGGCATGTGTATTACATTTGTGGGTGACATAGGTAGTGGCACCAGAGCTGAGCAGGTATTTAGCCAGTGACGATGCTGTGTCCTGCCTGTGACAGACTGCATTGGATTGATGTGAGGCCTGCAGGACCACAGTGTAGGCCGAAGGCCGCAGTCAGCAAGGCCCCACAGACACGTTTGGTGCGAGACCTATGCACAGCCTTGGTGGCACGACATTAAAGGGATTATAGTGACATTACCTCAGCCTTACATAATGTACTCTGCCATGGTGTAATCAAATATCAGTTCCAAATGTGTGTCCTACTTGTCCTCTGTGTATCCTGGTGGAGTACGTCAACGAGAATGGAGTTCAGCAGGCCTGTGTCACGGAGGCTGTGATGGTCCGAGTAGGTTGCCAAGGTCATGGGCCTCGGGTCTGGAGCTTGCACCGGCATGAGGTGGGCCCTCTTCAATACACTCCGGTGTCGGCAGTTGGGCATTAAGGCCTGGGTGCGCAGGGTGGGCAAGACTGGTTCGGGAACCAGCAGCCTGGGATGCATCAGGCCCACAGGATTGCAGGCAACACTGCTCACAGCAACAGTGTTGACCTCATGGCGGGGCGAGATGCACCACCCTAACAGAGACGTTGGGCTCTATGGAAGAGAACCACCCCCATACCTACTTGCTTACTTTTCACATCCCTATGCTGGCCTGGCGTATACCGGGCCAGCCCACTCTGCTCACGTTTACAGGGGGGACGTAACAAGCTACATTTCTGCAATCTTCCCCAGTGGCTGGGCTGACATGGTTGCGTCCACTGTCCACTACACTCCAAACACTTGCGGTGTGTGTTGACATGGATATGTGTGTGGTCTACATACTGCATTCTAGCCAGCACAACCACTCCACACTTGGCATTGTGTACATGGTTCTTTATGGGTCACTTGCCTCCTTCGCACATGCCTGGTACCCACCTCTCCCCACAACCTGCTATTGTGTGGCTGAGGTGCCATTCAGTTGGTGGCATGTGTACATGTCTACCTCAGGGTACCACAGTAAGTTGTGCTGTCCTGTCTGATGGGTGGGCATGTTGTTTGTCATGTTGTATGTGAGTTTGTAACATGTGCATTCCCAGAGTTGTGAGTTGCATGATTGTGAAGTTGAGGTGTGTGGTGTTTTCAGTTGGTACTTACCAACGAGCAAAGCTTTTCCGTAGGTGCCATCCTGGAGGCGCTGGTTGATGATGGGCTGTCGGAAGATGAAGGAATCATGCACACTGCCTGGGTAGTTGGCGACGACATTGGTGACGAGTCCCCGGTGGTCCACTATTGCCTGCACATTGATGGAATTCTGTTGCGGTAATTGTGTGCAGTGTGGGCAGGGGGTACAAGTAGGACATGTGTGCAGTCTATTGCCCCCAATACGTGCGGGAAGCCAGCTATGGTGTAGAAGCCTTGCTTTGGTCTCCAGCTGTTCCTGTGCAGTGTGGGGGAAGTATAGGTACTGGGGTATCAAGCTGATGATGGCATCCATGACAGGTTTGAGGAACTTTGATAGGGCTGGCTGTGAGACTCCTCCAACTCTGGCAGTTGTTGGTTGGAAGGTACCAGAGACCAGCAGGTGCAGCACAGCCAGTAGCTTTGTCTGAGGTGGGATGTTGGTTGTCCGCTGTGTTGGTACCATCAGCCTGAGTGCAATAATGTTCAGGATGCAGATGTTGGTTGCCCTATTGAGTCTGTAGTGGGCAATTACATTCTCTGGTGTTTAGTCTGTGAGGCTGGTGCGTTTTCTAAAGGTCCACGGTCTGTGTCTGCACTGCCTCTGTGGTGGTCCGAGGGGGTAGTGCGGAGGGGTCGGGGTGGTGGCGGGCCTGTGGGTGGTGGCTGTGGGTGTTGTGGGCCTGTTGAGGCTCCGAGCTGCATGATCAGTAGCTCCATGGCTTCTGTTTGTCTTCAGGTGGGGCTCTGGAAGGGCTCTCTTTTCTGGTGCCGGCTGCCGTCCGACTTTACACTAGGTCAGAGCAGGTGTTAATTTCCAGCTGCTAACACGCCTTACCACATGTTTTGTGGTCATATTGTGGATCTGGCTGGTCATTGAGAATGCTGCGGAGTAGTGCTGTTGCAGCTTTTTGCACAGGAATGCCTACAATGCATCTCATTAGCGATAGTTGCGGGGTCATCTGTGGCGATGTTTTTTGCGGCTGCTATCGCAGGTAAACTGGTGCTATGTGCTGGTAGCACCAGCTTGTGAATGGGGTGATAGATTAATCATGACTTTGGCTGTGATAAAGTGCTATTAACTCAGCAATAACTCCTTGAGAATATGTCCCTATATGTGTAGACCTTGTACGTGATGTTCAAGTTATCATGATAGTGTACTTGCAAAGTTGATTTTGTAAGCAAGTATAGTTTCATGGAAACTAATCGCACTGTCATGGATGCAAATGTATGTCAAAAGTAATTCCGTTAGAGTGGAGACAACTTAGGAAATAATGGCAATGTTTCTTTCTAGGGCCAACCGGGACACATGAAAACCCCTTCTATGGTGAAATATATTAATAAATGAACAGCCAGAAACAAGTATCTGCAAGCAGGTATCAGGTTAATTCAACCTATGTCTAATCTTGGGAAATCTAGGAGCAGATGGTAATCCCACAATTCAACAGTGTCTCCTAAACTTGTACGCTTGGGCCGGTACTTCTTAGTGGAGACTTGCAGTGCATTGCCCACTTACACTCTATTTAAGAAATCAGTGTGCCTGACACTATTGACTCCTCCATTCTCTGAATTTCTCTGCATCTCGCCAAGTTGGACTTCTGATACGAAGATCCTCAGGACTCCACCCACCAATGAATGAATCAGTGCTGTTTTATAGGCAATCCATCGTTAGAGACCCTAAAGGGTATTGTCCTTCTTCCAGGAAGAGGTGAGCTTAATTTGCACTCCCCATGAGTCAATGATGCCTCTGGGCTGCCACCAATGCCATTCTTGGCAGGCCTCAATCCTTTTAAGCCTGTCCTATTTGTGGCACCAATAAGAACCTGTTTCTCTCAGCTCCGAGACTGGATATAAAAAATGTAACTTGAAAGTTCCACACTCATATCTTCCCTTGCAATCTGGTAAAATGTTACCAATTGGCAAACAGATGTCTTTTTTATCCTGTAAGCTGGACTACATTATTGCTCACACCATCCTGCATTCTCAAACACAAAGTGTGACTTCCGTCAGAGAAGCATAACGCATGTCTTGGCATGAATACGAAAGGTCTGCAGCAGTAGAGGTAAATCAGTATAGGAAATTGGGTTCCTTGTTAGGGGTTGGGGGTGAAATGCTACTCCAGCAGCAAACATGATTCCTTTCAAACTGAAACACAAGTAAACCACAAATTAACCTGTGTTTAACAATCTGGTCGATTGGCACGTAGTCAGGCTTAACTTAGAGGAACTGTGTAAAGTATTAATGCTGCACTTCAAACAGTAATAGAGTTAAAACTCAACAAAAGTAAAATCCCACACCAATTTAGTAGAAGAGATACAATTTTAATAACTTGATTGACATCAAAAAATCAGTGGAACCATAGATATACATTTTTCAAATTTAAGGGAAAAATTAGCGCCTAAATGGTCAAAGTTCCAACGTAGGCAACTAGTTGCACGCAACCTCTTCAAAGTAAAAAAAGTAGGGCTGATTACAGTGGAGTGCGAGTCGGAGAATAAAAGTGAATTTGGTCCAGTTGGCTCATACTGGAAAGGTAGAAGTTAAGTAGGGCAAGGCTGCAAGCTGTCAGATGAGAAAGTATGTAGTCTGGTAGCCGCTGGATATCGCTGTGAAGAATTCTAGATTCAAACTTAGTCTCTTCTTTGGAAGTCAAACATCTCCAGCAGGATAAAGCTTTAAGCTGTAGCCAATGAGATTCTATGAGGCCGAATTTTCCTTTCGCGATGAACTGCTGAACAGGATTTGATGCTGCAGAGACGAACATATTGGGAGCTGGCATGAAGTCAGGCCATCCACTGATGCACCTTAGTTGAATAGACAAGCAGGTTGGTCCCAGTCTTGGTTCTCAGAGCAGTTTTTAGCCAAAGCATTTTCAAGTCCCAAGTTTTGGATTCCGGATATCTGGGCACCTTCGGCATCACCAGCAATAGTCCAGAACTGGAGAGGTAGCACTTAGGGGGAGTTAGGGCTTACTCACGCTGAGTCCAGGTGCATAGTCAAGATGGTTGAGGACATTTCTGTTCTTGAGGCTTTGATCAGGAGGCCAGCCAAATAGATCTTGGTGTCTCTCTGGTTGTCCTGGGTTCAAACAGTGGAACAGTGACCAAGCAGCAGAGCAGGCCTCTGGGGGTTCAAGGCAGGATCCAGGCAGCAAAGCAGTAGTTCCAGTAGCAGCAAAGCAGTCTTCAGAAGCACAGAGCAGGCCACAACAGCACAGAGACCTCTGAGAGTCCTTCTGTGGGTCAAGAAAGTGAACTGAATAGTGTGTCTGAGGATCCTATTTTTACATCTGATACATTTGTGAAGTGGGAGAAGTTTCTAGATAATTGCCTTTGCAGTGCTTTAAGTTTCCTGCTTTCTTTGTCCAGACTCCTGAATGTCTGCATGAACAATGCATGAGTTATAAGTGGAGGCAAGGCAATGCTTATTCAATTGCAAGCGGGCTATGCCCAGCTCTGCCCCATCCTGCCAGTGATGGCCCATCAAGGCAAACCTAAGACTCCTAGAGATGAAAGCTACAGCTTGGTCTAGGCCTCTTCATTTATCTGTGGTAATAATGCCTCTATGCAATGCTCTGGGACAATAGTTTGCACAATAAATTCCTTGAGTACCGGGGATGTGCACATGGCCTGTTTGATGGTGGCATAGGCTTTCTGACAGTCATCTTGTCCTTGGACTAAAAAAGTGCAAGTGTTCTATAGAATTAGTGAGAAATGCAAAAGATATCCGGTGTAAGCAGTGTACAAGGAACAACAGTGCAACACTAATACAGTACTTCAATATAATTAAATTAATTCAGCTTTACAGAATATTGTAAATATACCCTGATAGTGCAAATCTAACTACCCTAATAGACCATATTCTTCAAGTGTGTAAGCAAATATAATTAATATAATCCATTCTAAAAAATATGTGGACATTTTTTAAAAAAGGTTACAATTTCAGACTAAGCTATTTCTGAAGTTGGAGCCAAGAGACAGTTCCAGTCCTCTACTGCCAAAGTAATATTAACCTTTAGGAACAATGGTACTAACAGTCGATGTCCTAATGATTGTAATAAAGGACAACCAATCAACACATAGTTAAAATATTGAACGTGGTTCCTGCAAAGGTCACAAAGCCTCTGTTCCCCAGATAATTGCCCCCATGTTTTACATGTGCTACTCACCACTATTATATAATTTCTACTGTGCTGAGAACATAGTTCAATATATCTTCGACAACTAACTTCATAAATTGATTTTCAAAAAATCTTTAGAAGTCAGCATTGGAAGAATACCTGCTTCACTTTTCCCATTGCCTTGCTTCTCACTAATGTGGTCACTATTAGAGCAACTGCTAGATACGACCTAAATATGAGTACAACTTCACCACTTCTAATTTGCATTTCTCTAAAAACCAATGCAAGTCTTTCCTAACCCTACACCCCTGGAACTCAAAAATCATAACTTTGCTCTTGGATGTGTTTATTTTTAGAAAGTGTTCTTCAGCAAAGTTGCCTAACTCAAAAAGATGCCTCTGTAAACCTATTGGAGTCAAGTCTAGCAAAATGATGTCATCTGCATAGCGTAGACAGCCAAGTTTCATTGTTTCCAGTTTTGGTGGGTCCCCCTTGCACTGTTCAATTCTGCTAGGTAAGTCATGGATATAAAGGGAGAAAAGGAGGGGCACTAGTTAACACCCTTGCTTCAACCCATTGTGGGTTTCTTTTTTGCTCGACAAGCCCTTTGTTCCCTCCCATCAACCTGCGTCCAAGTAGAAGAGTGCAGAGCCATAACTAGCGTAAACAAGTGTGCGGGGATCCCCATTGAAAACTATTTCCTCCACAGCATCCCACGAAAAACCCTGTCAAATGCTTTGGAGAAGTCTATAAAGGAAGCATATAAGGCCATACTCTTACGTACTGGATATTTCTCATAGTTTGGAGGTCTGCGATATTGTCTTGGGTGCCACAATGCTTAAGAAACCCAGCCTGCTCCACAAGCACAATATTATTACCTGAAAACCCAGTCCAGAAGGTGAATAAGAATACTCTTGGCAAACAGTTTCCTGATCGCAGCCAGTAATGCTATCTGCTTAAAGCTGGCCTGAAGAAGTTTTAGGACCCTTTCTATATAAAGGTACCACTATATTTCCTTTCCAAGAGGACAGTATAGTCCCAAACAAATAATAGTATTGAAATACTAGATAGAGATAAAGGGACCATGCTGGAATATCTTGTTTAATAAGAGACATCGGGAGATCATCCAGACCCATAACCCAGAGTACCTAGCACTATTAATAAAACTCTTTATCTCCTCACAGGAAGGACTGTGATATATATTTAGTAAGGGAGGCTCCCTAATTAATTCCAAGTGCAACCCACCACAAGGATTTGATGCGTATGCCTGCGTTATATATAGGACCCACTCAGCGCCAGAGATTAAACTGGGTACAGTCTTAACTCTAGTGTAAAGTACAACACTAAACATAAAAAAAAACCTGGGGGGAAAGAAGTCTGTTGGAGAATAGAGGTGGGTGCTAACACGACCGTTCGGTAACACACAAAAGGGATTCCCGAAGGCCAAGCACTAGTCTTTCTATATGCTTTATTCATGAGTTTGGTACCGCCACCAATCGCTGCAAAGTTTTTTCCCTTCAGTTATCTTTTCCTTTCATCATTCTCTTACATTCCTTTGTGAATAGGGGGGTTCTTAAATACCGTAAATAGCCATAATGTACTTAACAACTGAATTTTTGAGTGTGACATAAGGACAGTTCCAGGGATTGGCAAGATATAACTTGTTAAAAATAGCCTGTCAATGACACACTGTACCATGTATATGGTGAATACACAAGGTGATCACTGTGTAATGTCATGAAGAAAGACATGTTAAAAAACAGACTCTACAATCACAATATTCAGTTATTACAGCCCAATTTTTACGTAAATCACCCAAAAGTGCAGCCTCTCTCAGCTTAATCCATTTCTGATCCACGTTCTGACACCTTCAATCTCAGTCTTACCCACTTCATTTGATTGATTTCCCTTTGCCTCAAAGGGATGACTGTTTAAATTGTTCCCTTACTAGATTGTTTAGCTCCCGGTTTAGCTTTTTTACCTCCTGAGAGGTAACCACCAAAGGCTTAGCACCAGTAGCTTGTTTCTTACTACCATATGATTGGAATAAAGACAGCTGCTTCTCAAACAAGACAAAAGGGTTCTCTTGACTAGGGCCAGAACTCGCAGTTTTAACAACTCCTGCCAGGTTTATTGAATTTTCATTTCACAAAAGGTATGCCCATTTGTTTTATTGTAGACAATCATATCATTTCTGGAATTCCAGAATGCTTGCGCCTTGAGTTCTAAATCGATGACCACCAAAAGATTACAATGATTGCTCAGATCCGTCTTCAAAACAAGGAACTGTGAACAAGAGCCAAACATTTGATAAGAACCCACATAATATCACTTAGGGATTGCTCTTGATATGAATGGAAAGTGAAGGAGGCTGGGGAATCCTCTGGGAATCTGCAATTTAGAGCAACAAGGTCATTGGCTTTCAGACAATTTTAAAAAGCTTAAAAATTGCATGTTGTTGTAACCTCCCTCTTTCTCCCTAAACCTCCCCTCTCCCATCTCCCCTCCTGGTACAGTCCGCTCTGCCTTCGGAAGAGCGCGTTGGAATGTACGTTGTGAGAGACTGCCGCCAAGCTGGGAGCACCTGTTATACTTATGACAAATAAACTAAATGTTGGAACCCTTATCAGAAGTGGCTTTATTACTACATTTCTGGCGACGAGGACGAGGAGCTGAGCCAGGGTCAGTAAGGTGCTTTCCCCCCTGGATATGTGATGCTTGTGCGGAGTTTTGAATTGAAAAGGGAGACTCACCAGTTGATGATTGAAGATAACTGTTCAGCAGACGTATCGGCAATCCAGGCGGTAATCATTGAGGTGTTCCCTTGGGGGGACGTGAGATTCCCGATTCCGGAACATAAAAGGGAGTCGGGTGTGAGGCCTCAGAGAAGGTGAGCCGGTGCCGTGTGGAAAAGAGGAACGTTCCCTCCTCGTATAAGGTCTGACTGGCGAAGGCGATCCGGTCCCTTGGCGGTATCCCGCTTTGGTGGAAGTAGCGTTCCAGGAGCAGCAGGAGGTATCGCCGGGACAGTTGGTTGGGACGCGACAGTGAAGAAGTTGTCCGGTAGCGGGAAACGGATCTGCTACCACGGAGAAAGAAGACGCTGGGGAAAGCGTGTGAGGAGTTATACCTGCTGTTGTTGCTGTGGAAGAATATTGCCGGACGGCTAGTGCTGTATGGTTCGGGCACGGTCTTCGTTCAATGTCAGTTGGACTCCAACAGTAGCTGGGTTTTCTACCACTACCGACCTGGTGATAAACGTGAGGCAGTCTTCTACCAGAAGGGTTACTGATTGGATGCCAAGGCTGAGCTGATAAGCCGTCCCAACCAGGGAAGCAGTCGGCTGGATAACACACCCCGGAGGAAGTTGAGGTACGACATCTTGAGGTGGGTGTCTTTCACTAGAGGAACATATGAGACAACTGTCTTAAGGTGAAAAGCTGCGAGTGGTTTACGAGTCTCCTTGAACTGAGAGGTTACTTAATTATTCAAGTATTTTCTGCATAACGAAGGAAGGACTAGTGTGGTAAACATTGGATGAAATATTACCCTGTCGGAAGCACAGTGACTTTTTGGCATAATTCAAGGGTGTGCACCTATGAAATTGATTTGGAGGAGAATTGGAGTGAGGCTAATTTTAAAGTTTGACAGGCGCGAGTGTCAGTTACCACAGCTTTTAAGCTGAGCGGGCGCCACGTCGCACTGCCACCTTGTGGGCCATATTCATCAACGCACGCTCGTTTCCATCCGGGATCGTAGAGCTTAAGTAACATTGTGAGGAGCGTGGAGTGTAACACAGCGGGCTGTAATCTTATGAAATTGAACGGCAGCAGTGAACTGAGCTGTGTAAGGAAATATCAGAGGAACAGAGAGAGTTTAGCAAGCTTTCGTTCCAGTTAGTGAAGATTAGAGGTGGCAACACGTTTAGCTGTATAAATTAACTGAGTTGAGTAAGGGAGGGAGATAACCCCTGTGGCCACGAGTGAAACGGAACAGTGTTGTAATTCTATGAAAGGTACGGCAGCAGTGAACGGAGCTGTGTGAGGAAAAATCGGATGATCAGCAGTGAATTGAGCTGGGTGAGGAAATATCAGAGGAACAGAGAGAGTGGCGAGCTTTCGTTCCAGTTATTGAAGATTAACTGTGGCAGCACGTCCAGCTGGATAAATCATCTGAGGTGATCAAGGAAGGGAGTTAACCCTGGTGGCCACGTGTGAAACGGAACGGAGGCGGCGCTGGGAAGCGGTGTGAGAAGATTGCAAAGGGTCAGGGAGTTCAAGGAACCCTTGCAGTGGAGTCTCTACAGAGTTTAGGCAGCCCGCCTTGGAAGGGACACGTAACCTTTTGGTATCTGTGTCCGTGGATTTACAAGGGCCTTAAACCTACCTATGGCACGAGCAAGGCATATTTAGTGATTTTAGGGAGCCAAGAAGTGATAACAGTAGGTGGAGTAGGAATGCTTCCGCCCTGTTTAGAACACAAGTGCCCACGTCCTGCGCATTACTTTTAATCTGCTCAGGGAGACAGAGAACTCTACAAAGCGCACTTGCACCGCCACCTTTCGGGGGTGGTGGATATCACCTCTTCAAGTGAATTCCTAGAGCTAGCGGTGCATCCAACATGGAGTGGTGTCTAAGGTATCATTTTCCGCCACCAGTGCTGTCTAGGGAGGTGGATGAAATTAACACTACAGAATGGAGTGTGTGGAAAGAGTATATAACAGTCGTAGAGGAAGAGGAAGTATTCCTTATACCGGAGGAAAAGGCTGAAGTATTACTTCACAGCTTAGGTACTGAAGGACGGAAAAAGTACCACGAAATGAAAAAAGTTTACACGAAAGGGTCCGTCAGAAATGTGAATGAAGACATCGTGAGTGCGTGGGAGGAATATAAGAAACAAGCCTCGTTGGTAAAGGTACAAAAGGAAGAAGTAAGCAAGGAAAGAATGGTTAGCCAAGAGAAAGATAATACTAGAAAAATAAACCCGGAGTTCACCATCCTCATAGGTGGAGTAGGGACGGATATGATCTTAGTTTCAGGATCACGCCATGAGTCGGTAAACAAGAGTGAATGGAATAGAGACTTTGCTAAAAAAAAGAATGGAGATGGATTCAAAGAGGCCAACATATCCTTAAAAAGGTACACAGGGGAGGACATCAACGCTATAGGTTACAAAGTAATGGATTTAATGCACAAGGAAAACAATACGTGGAGTACCAGATATATAACGGAAAGAGGACCCACCAGGTCAGGGTGGAAGAAGCAAAAGAAATTGGAAGCATCAAGTTATGGAAGAAGAAAAGAACACGTGAGTGAGCTGGCACAGATCCAAGGCATGCAGGGAACAAACAGTGAAGTATTGAAGACTCGTGCGTTGACATCAAAGGATTTGGGTGTTATTGAAGTAACTGCAAGTAATAAAGAGTATAGAAAAGAAGTTAATAAACATGTGAGAAAAAACAGTGAGAAAAAAAAGGAAGGAAAAGGAGAATTCGAGAGAAAGGGAGAAAGCAAAATTAGTACAGCTAAGGAGCGGCAGAGGATAAAATGTAGGAGTAACCAATTCAGTCACAAAGGGATGTTGAGGAGAACCACATCGTCTGAGCCCAAGACCAAAATGATGGAGGAATATGATGACAAACGTGAACAGGAAAGAGATACAGATCTCCACAGACCGGGGCGTGAGGAAGCTCTTAAAGGGAGAGCAATTGGCACGGATGCAACCAAGGGCGAAACATGGGTTGCTCGCACGTTCCCGTATAAAGGATCGGTAGTTTTTCGAGAAGCTGCAAACAGTAAAGGACGAGAAAAAGAAATAGCAAAGGACAAAATAGGGAAGAAACTTGAAATGTACAAATGTTGGGTGGATGAAAGAGAATTACGTAAGAAATGCGAGAGAAAAGCCAGAGGAAGTGAAGCTGTGAAAAACGGAGAAGTCGAGAAAAAGGAGGAACGCATAGTAAACGCAAGAAATGAGCGAGAAAAAATGAAATGTAGGAGTAATCTCTTTAAGTGCAGGGAGACGAGGCAAAGCACCACACCGGTTGAGTTCAGGACTGAAACAGGGGAAGAATATGTGGACTATGGTGGGCAGAAAAGAGAAAGGGACTTAAGTTTGTCGGAGGATAAGAGTGAGGAGAAAGCTAAATACTTTCAAAGGCCTTACAGTGGTAAGATTGAGAGTGATAGTGGGGAAATGCTGAAAATGTCAAAAGGTCTCCCACTAAGAGGCCTGACAGGGAAGAAGGGTCCACTCGATAAATTCTTGGAGCAGGCAGGAGCGTCATGGCCCAAGAAACACTACGGAGTTCTTCCTGGGGAGTCAAGGAGGGGAGCAGAATGACAGACTATGGTCAGCAGAGACTGATGTTAATTTTCCGGAGCTGTTGATATGGAGTTCGAAAAGGTCTGGACTCTGCTCACGGCCAAGGTAAGGAGGGTAGAAGAGGGACCAGACCAGTCATCGAGGACGACATTGAGAGAGAGTCTTATCATGTCAGAGGGAGCAGGCGGGGTGTGTTCGGGCCCCAGCTACTGCCCAAGGAAGAAAACAGCGTTATTGCCTATACACCCCCCTTGAGGGGTATGGAAAGAATAGTTTAAAACTGCTCAACTCCAGGGGGGAATAAACTGTATTTCTTGTTCACACTTAAGAAAAATAAGTCAGGTTGCACTCCTTCTTGCCCCTTATCCATGCCTTGAGACTTACCATGCAGAGGATAGAAACGCTTTGGCAGGAGTGGACTTCTAAGGACCGGCATACCTGCTACACTTATGGTAGCACCCAGGGTGCTTATCTCTAGGGAGAAAGGCCAGGACTCATTACGGATCCTGCAGGACTTGAGGAACCTAATGCTCAGGACTACCTCTTGTCAATCCCACACTGAGGTTAACGTGATGGTTTTATAGTTCAAGGTTTAATGTGTTCTTTGATGCAGCCCCAGCTTTCATGTTCTCTCTCATCTACTTCTTTTCCTGTCCCCTTGTTCCCTCTCCTCCCATTCCTTTCTTCCCACTCTCGTCTCTTTTCCCTCCTTTCCCGCCAGCCTGGGGCGCCGTTTTCCTTTCCTTTTGTTCTCCTTAGAGGGGAAGGTGTGTTGTAACCTCCCTCTTTCTCCCTAAACCTCCCCTCTCCCATCTCCCCTCCTGGTACAGTCCGCTCTGCCTTCGGAAGAGCGCGTTGGAATGTTCGTTGTGAGAGACTGCCGCCAAGCTGGGAGCACCTGTTATACTTATGACAAATAAACTAAATGTTGGAACCCTTATCAGAAGTGGCTTTATTACTACACATGTCTAATATAATATGCCCAGGCAAAATTGCCTCTGGGATACTCCATACCTTGTCCAGTTCTGGGTTTCCAAAGACCAAAGAAGAACAGTTTAAGATGTTAACATCAAAATCTCACTCCATAATGATCAGTGTGCATTCTTCTAAGATACTAATATTATGCACAAATGAGAACATGGACTCAACTAGAGAGTCAGACGACCTCCCAGGGGTAATATAAACATTTACCAGAAGAATGGATGAATGCAATCCTCCTATAACATTGCCCAGAGCCAACTTATGCACATGCAAAGATTTGTGAGATGAATAAAAGCCAAGGAATTCCACTTTATACTGCTGCCAAGTAAAATAGCTAAACCTCCCATGGCATGACCTTTTTCTGTGGGTTTTGCTGCACATGAAAAGCAAAGGAATTCTTATAATCAAAATAAGATCAAATCCAGTTTTCCTGTAAGCAAATTATCATTGGATGGAATTGGATAAAAAAATGTAGCTTAGAGTTAGACTGTCCTAAGCCCGCCATATCCCAGGAGAGGATTTTTCCCAAGGGGCCACCTCTGCAGCATAGGATGTTTTATGTTTTCTTTGGACGCATTCAATGTACCTGCTACCCAACTCCAGGTGGGCTGTCTCATCTCCCGTTCTAGATGTCCTGAACACCTCATCCTCATACCCCGCAATATTTATCACTCTTGCTCCTGTGATACCACCACTAGAAATTATTATATCCTTTG
This sequence comes from Lissotriton helveticus, assembly GCF_964261635.1. Lineage (NCBI taxonomy): Eukaryota > Metazoa > Chordata > Amphibia > Caudata > Salamandridae > Lissotriton > Lissotriton helveticus. The sequence goes on from NC_136061.1 coordinate 519,800,329, forward strand.
GATTCACAACACCCCTGTTATTGAATACAGGTCTATCGTGGCCCTGATTGCCATCCTACAGTGATCGAACTGAGCATCAATAATCTCTTCAAGTGGGAAGACATCAATCCCCTTCTTTCGGAAGTGATCAACATTTGCCAGGACTAGCATTACAATAATCCTAGTACTAAATGTTAATCAGTAACTCAGAAGTTTGCTTAGAGAATTCAGGTTCAACTGATTAATGTCCCTACTAGATACCAGCCTCAAATCCTCAATATCTGAAAAAAGTTTCATGATAAAGCTTCTATTCAGTGGGTCCAGTTTCAAACAGATACATGAATTTCAGGCAATTAGATACATATCCAGGCCCCAGACCTCCAACTGGATTATTGCTGTGCCTTGGCCCAACCCCGATTTAAGGATCTGATCTGGTGGAAAAAACAGGGCATACTCCCCATTAAGAATCCTCCCATGTTTAATATCAGTCCGTACAGGGAAAGAACATACACAAGACAGGATTGTGGAGATCTGTATGAGATCCGGCCTGCCTCTTTGGGAGCTCCATTAACCTCAACTTCTGTGCTCCACGATTCTACGAAACCTATCCCAGCATTATCCTTCACTGTTACAGTGCCCAACCCACCACAGTTACACAGTTATAATGGATTGTTACCCCCATATCCGGGGACCCCTTCCCCTGCTCATGGCTACCGAGAACTGGTTCTTCTGATATAACAGAACAAGGGAGTGGGTTATTTACTTCTAGGGACTCAGACTCCCGAGCAATGAGAGATCCAACATTCATGAACTCATTTATTTTTTGAGACTGATTAATGGAATTTGGACTCTTCAAGGGCATTGGAAAACTTCAATTTTCTGGACATTACGCTTCATAATGCACCGCATGCTTTTTATCTTTTGCCTTCTGGGATTTTTTCCCATTACAACCCAAGGAAGAAAAATCCATCACAGGAGAGACACCATCTGGACAGTTTAACACTCGAAGGTTCATTTTCTAGGGAGACAGCCCCAGGAATAGGCAGGACCCCTTTTTTAAAATATTGGGAAAACGGTCAGAGAATTCTCAAGTACAGATACATTTACATTCGCCATTTGGGCAGCTTGGAGTTGATCCCCGAGTTAACCCTGGGTGTAGTTTGCGTAGTAGTGCTACGTGTAGCTACACCAAGTGCACTTCGCACTACGCAAGCTATGCGAACTGCGTAGGGCGGTAGGGAAAATGCTGTTCGCACTGATTGCACTCTACCGGATGCTTGTCTACACTGTGCAATTATTGCAAACAACATCTTGCACAGTGCAAGCAGTCATTTTCTGCCGCTCGAGTAGATTTATGCTCGAGCGGCAGCTTTCTCAATGAGGACTGGAAGTTTCTCATTGTGAGTGGTTGCGAGCATACGGGACCACTTGCAATGAGAAACCTGACTTCCCCGAGTTGAGAATCTTGCTGGGAGGTTTATTTTCCATGCTCGCGATCGGCAACTTGATGTTGCTGATCACGAACGAGGAAAAAATCACGCCGGGATGGTGATTTTGCTCGCTCGCGGTCGCCAACTTGGCATTGAGGACCGCGAGCAAGCAAAAAATGCCCACCACGCTACGCGTTTTTGCATTGTGCAACATGCAATTCGCATAGCGCGTAGTTGCGCAAACTACGCACACTCTGCGAGCGTAGTGTAGTGTTCCGCCCATGGTTACTCCAGATACCTAATTTTGATTTTAGAGAGAAGAACAGGGCATATTAATGATGATTGTATAGGAAAAGATGGTGCACCAGAATTAGCAGTCCAAGTAGGCTGTTGTATTTTTTAAAAAATACTTTATTATTTTCAATCTTTAAAAAGGCCTCAGCCAACGCGTTTCGTTCTCATACGAACTTTGTCAGGACTATGGAGAAACTTGGGGACACGTAAGGCAACCAAGTATAATTTTGTAAGTCGGAACCTCCACACCGTCAGTGGGTCAAATTCTTAGAAATACATAGAAGAGACGTGTTAGAAGGAGTTTTTAACGCCAATGAGCGTCATCGGGCAGGAATCATCACGGTCCAGACGCCAGGGAACCACAATGTAATTAAATTTCAGTATAAAAAAGGAACTCAACCACAATTTCTTTGGTATGTTGAATGTTAGGCCATTAGGTAATCTCTGAACTAATTAGAATCGATGACCACCTCTCATTGAATTAGATATGGCCCATATAGTGTTGAAAGCCAAATATACGTAGGAAATGGGGATAGAGACTGCAGCTAAGTGCAATGACCGTGGGATAGGGCATATATAAACCTGAACCACCAATAACGATTTCCCCAAGTAAAGAGTTTGTGTTCTCCGTGGGTCCCGAGTCCGGGTTTCCGGGCCCGATATTTCAAAAAACATATTAATGATGATATCTCTGAATTGCGGAGTTGCTTGCTGCGTCCGTTTACATTATATAACGCAACATGTGTTCTCTCATTGGAAATCAAATACAAACGGCACAGCCATTTTGGATTTTGCTCGGTCTATGGTGCTAGGCCTATTTTTCCATCTCCTCCTAATTTTCTTAATCCTACCACTTTAAAATCTATCTATCCCTCACATTTTATTATATCCTTGCCCTGTGTATTTGAGTTTTTCTATTTCACATTTATTTTAAATTTTTTGTGTTTTTTCTTGACATTTTGTACTTCATTTTTCCCTTTACTTTCTTTTTCCTTCCCTCCTCCTTTTTTATTCTTCTATTCTCTTCTGTTCCATGGCCCCCACCCAGCACCATGGCAGAACAGGAGAGCCGCTGCGCTAGGTCCCCCCAGACCACCTACCTTGTGGTAGGCCATGAAGAAAAGGGGTGCAGCCCTGCACATTGTTCACCAAGGTGTAGGTTGCAGCACTCAGTCTGTTTGTGTGTGACCACCTCCCCTCCACCCTACCAGCAGGCAGCAGGCTGGTAGTGCCTACGTAATCCGGAAGTGAAAGCACTGGCGGCTCGCAGAGGGAGTGCTGCGGTGAGGTGCGGCCGGGGAGAGGGAGTAGCAGGGTGGGGTGTAGTAGAGTCCGACATGCAACGGTTAGGAGTAAATAAATAAATAAATACAACTATTTACCTTTTGCTCGCTGCATCTGGAGTTGGTGATACAGCGAGCGCAAGGTAAATAGTTTTATTTATTCATTTACTTACTTTAATCCTGGCTGTAGTATGTCCGACTCCACTACCCCCTACACTCTGTCCCTCCCCTGCCTCACCATCTGCAGCACTCCAACTTCGAGCCGCCACTGAGTGGAAGCAATACTGGGAGAAGGTGCGCTGGGTGGTTCACCTCTGTTCGTGCTTCAAGCTAACCCAACAGTAGCTGAGGCACCAGTGAGCGTACATTTTGGATGGGGGCCAGGACCTGCTCAACCTGTTGGGCATGGAGGTTGCAAGGCTAGGTGAGTAATTATTTGTATTGTGTTCTATTTATGCTAATATTTTTACCCAATTAGCAAATATGCTGCTCACACTCAAGTAAGTTAAGTTTATGTTACAAATATTATATGATCATCCTGGAGTACACAGGTGCTTGGTGGCGCTACCTAATCCTACTTGGGTTGTTGGCGCTAGCTTGGACTCTTTCAGTAAGAAGTCATGCAGAGACTCTTCTGTACTGTTACTGAGATAGTAGTATATTAGACAGTAAGCTAGCGCATTCTTCTTTCACTTCTATGTGCCTTTCTTTTTTGTAGCTCGTACAGTCCCAACTTCCCATCCCAAGTGCCACTGATTCCCCAGTGATATGTAGAAAGTATTAAGTAACTAGTAACTATGCATGCATCAGCATGACAGCTTTGAAAAAAGTGCAGACCGAGGCGACACATCAAAGGTTGAGAGTAGGAGAATGAGATGAGAAGCAAAGATCAGTCATTGCAATTTATTGTTAGTTTTTATGTAGTGTAAGAAATGTGGAATAGGGTAGAGTTAGGAAATTAAGGAATAGATGCATGATAGTAGTAAGAAAGGAGATTTGATTTATAAATGTTAAATCAAATGTTACTGCGATTGCCTCTACCAGTCAAACATTTTTTGGGGAGATTATTAGTACCACTAATCTTTTTTTAAATTTAATTTTGTTTATTTCAGCATCCAGGGGCAAGAAGGATATGGCCGTGAGTGGCACCACCATGGCGCAGGTGCGTGAGGAGGCTGGAGGTGCCTCCACGAACACAGATGGCTCTGCTGGGCCCAGTAAGTCCTCCTGGTATTATTTTGTATTTGTCTTTCTTGATCCTTCTTTTACCAATCCACAATTAGAATTCTTTTGTTTCCTTCTTATTGTGCCTGTCTTCTAATTATTTTTCCAACCCCACTTTGATCTGTTTCCTAAATCCTTATTTTCCCTACATTATCCTATTTATTACTTACTTTACTCTCTCTATATTTCAAGTTTCTGTACTTGACTTCAAAACTGTCTGTACTAGTCTGTAGCTTAATTTTTCATCTGCTTTGTCAGTAAGCTTTCCTTTTCCCCTTATAGACTGGTGCTACTGTAAGACTCAGTGAACCCATTTTAGGTCAGGTACTCAAGTGTGAAGATTGCATGCCATCAAGCTATTCTATGTATGTTTGTCGAAAAGGCTTTCTTTTTCTTGCTCACGTTCAAACAGTACTGTAAAACGAGAGTGTGGCCATGGCTATGGTGGACCCTCCGTGTTGTGCAGTTATTATTGCCCTGGTAAAGGTATACCAGCAGATAATCACCATGCAGCATAGCTGGAACGTGGAAGTATGATGAGGAGGACAGCCTCATTTAATTTGCCAACTATTACTATATGTCCTTCATTGACCAATCAATAAACCAATTCATTGCTCTTCAATAACTCAGATTCATTATAGCTCTGCCAACTAAGACTATATGTCCTTCATTGACCAATCATTGAACCACTTCATTGCACTTTAATAACTCAGATTTATTATAGCTCTGCCTCTCCATCATTGCAAAACGTTTTTGTTTGTTTTGACTACCTGGCATTTCAGTGATTACCAACCAACAAATTTAACAACTTGATGTTTTGCATGTTGATAGAAGATTAAGAAACTGTAACCAAACTGTAGTGATGATTTGTTTTGTGGTTATATATTATATATTATAAAAACAGAAGAGGCATATCTGGCATCTCAAATTATAAATGTGTAATGTTTATTTAAGCTGCACAGATCATCAGTGCCAGTGACGGAGGTGCCAGCGGAGGGGATGCAGCTGCATCAGTCAGTGATGGGGAGAACCAGCGCCAGCAGTGGCAGCAGTGGTAAGTCACATTGTTTAATTATTGACAAATAGTAATAGTAATATACTCACTGCAAGGGATTTGACTCACTCCTGAACAACACCTGGCTTCAGCAGATACAGTGGGAGTTGAGTAGTTATGTATGCCATTTTCTACCTGCAACTCAGCACACAGACAAAGGTTCATAAATGAACTTTAAGAATGACGGGTTGATGGGAAAAACAAAACAAGATGGAGTGAGAAAGGATGGGTAACATGATGTATGTGATATAAAATGAGTGAAAGGATAATTGTGTGAAAGTAATGATGCTAGGTGAGTGATGATGATGATATGAATTGTTCTTAATGGCCGGGTGCAGGGTGTTTGAAAAATAGAATGAATGCTTGGGTGCGTTAAAGCAAAGCAGGATGGGTGAATGGAATGGGTGAAAAAAATGTGCATGGCTGGGTAAATAGATATTGGTGAAAAGTTTGTTTGGCATTCTACAAAACAAAATATGCAAATGGAAAAGGTGAGACCAGAGATCCTAAAAGAAAATTCAAGTTATTTGATCATATCAGTCATTATTGTAGCTAACTTGACAATTCTTTATTAAATGGACTTAATTGATGAAGTCCCAATCCATCTAAGCACTTTACTAGGAAATCCTTCAAAAGAAAAAATATAGCAGTTTTATCAAAATTGTGTTTTGATTTGTTAATTGATTCTGCCTTAATTCCTTTCAGACAGTTAGAGCTTTTTGACATTTTCATTTAGTTTTATTAGAGGGGGTAATGATGACTATGACTCTCGTCAATATATTTATATACTGCCACTGTGCCACCTACAGTTTTTTGGCACTAAATGACAGAGCATTGTTTACTATTTTTTTTTTTTACTTTCTAGCTACTTCTGGTCAACATTGTCTGTCTCACCATGATGTAGCAGCCCAGCTGTGCAGCAGAAAGTAGGGGCAATATGGGCTAAGTACCACCAGCTAGTGGCCCAGGAGCAGTAGGAGGAGGAGGAGGAAGCAGCCCAGGGCCCTAGCCAGGCACCAGAACCTCCAGGTTCCCAATCCCAACATCAACGCCACGGTATGCAGGCAGCTGCCCGCTATCCAACCACCCACAATGCTGCTCCCCCTTTACAGTCTTGGACCGCACCCTCCTGCAACGTGTCCTGGCATGACTGGCTCACATGGAGGCCCAGCAGCGAAGAATGGACCTGCACATAGAGGAGATCCTGCGCCATGTTAAGTATCCTCTGCTCCTTTTTTAACTTTTATTTTGGTCGGTGGAACTTGTTTGTTGTTGTGGGTGGGGGTGCGGGATTTATGATTTGAGTTTCTGGACTTCATTTTCCATGAACAATGTTTGGGGATGGTTTTATTCAATTTGTTTGGGAGTGGGGTGGGTCAGTTGTTGGAGGTGGGTGGAAGGGGTGGGTTTTTTGTTTGTCTAGAAACATAAATATTTATATTTCTTTATTTATGTCTCTAATATCTAATCAAGGTCTTTTGGGGAGTTTTACTTTTTAAAGCAGCCTTTTAGCCCAACATATTATTTGCATTTGCTTATAGTGTGTTACAATAATTAGGTATGTGCTATGCCTGTGTGGTAAGTTTGGCCTACTACTCTCCTAGTCTCTATAGTCAGGACTTCAACTATATAGACCACTAATGAGGGTGTGGGTGTTTGCCAATAGCTACAATAACTTAGTAGAACAACAAACTATGGTTTTCCTACCAAATAGAAGTAGAAGCAAGGGCAGCATGGTTTCCCTAGGTGCCCTGGTGGTAGTAGTCGCACAAGACACACTATTGATAGATGGAATGTAGAACAAATCAAACCTTTCACCCCAAGTCATTAGATCTGGGTTAAATCCATCATTTTTTTGCTCACCATGCCTCTCCAGTTTAGACCTGGCCATATGAAAATCAGTCTTGACCCTGTGCCTCATGGGAACAGTCTAGCCAGGTCCTCCCTGGACCGGAAACAAGCATCCTAGGACCAGTTTCGGGGTTTCACCTCTCTTCAGCCAGCATAGCTTAAATCCACTGGCATATTGAGCCCGGGACCCACGTCTAGGCAAACCCGGCGCACTTAGGGCGAGGAAGCAAAAGACACACAATTGATGGACGGAAAGCAGAACAAATGCACGTTCAAAATGAATGTTTTAATTTGTTCTGGATTCTGATTGAAAGATAGCAAATACATTACAAACTATGGAGCAAATAACACATACATTTCAAATGATCATTAAAGAAAAAAGTATACTGTGTTGCCAAATTGGGAGTTGCATCTGCATTCCTCTTGGACTGTCCAGCAATCTAAAGTGCCTGGCACGGATGTGGTTCAGCAAGGTAAGCACTTTAAGTGTGCTTGGGTTTACAATTGATGATGTCTTGTTGCTTATGGCACAGAACTTAGAGAGGCAGGTGGTTCTCTTTAACCCTTGAGCACTGTCACTAATAAGGCTTGTTTGTAAGAATAATTGGAGTAATTACCTTTTGGTGCCTACTACCTATTACGTACACCACTGAGTCCAACCTAACCAAGGTAAGCATGAGTGTTATGTTGCTTTTCCAGTTTGAACCAGTGTAAGAAGAGTGCCTGCAGATTGAAAAACAAAATGATATTGTAGAATCAACGAGAAAGAAAGAAATGAAACTTCATAAGAAGTGCAGCAAGAAGACTCAGAGGCAGGGCAAGAGTAAAGAAAAGATTAGTCCTATTGGTGATTGAGGCTGTTGTCCACTTCTCTGAGTTTCCTGCAATGATTGGGTACTACTTTGTGGTGTTGCTGTGATCAGACTGGCTGTCTCTGTGACAGACATGGACTTGGGCCGTGTTTGGGGTGGGTCCACCAATGCGCGGTGATGCTCCCAGCCTGCTCCCCAGAGGGCAGTGCTGCAGGCATAGTTCTTTTCCTCCACAACAGATCTGGGTCGACATACCAGTGGTTGGGGTAAGCTCCTTCTTCTCACTGGCCACTTTCTTGGTAGCACCTTTCTCTTGAACCATATTGAAGCTGTCAGTTAGCAGTGGCACTTAGCTTCACAGAAGTTGAAGAGATGTTTGTGTGATGTATGGGTCATGCGTTCCTTCATGAACAGACCTTCTGTCTGGCAGCACTGTGGGTGATGTTGTGTCTTGTGCACATAAAAGTAAAGAAGCAAGACGAACATCAGTGAAATGTGGCATTGTTGTAGTTCAATTAGTAGTACAAACACACAATATTATTTAGTGTGGATACTAGTTACTCTTATTATAAATAATTAATAAAACAGTGTATCTATTCATAAAAGGGAAAACAACATGAACTTTCATAGTGACTTACTGTACACTCTGGAAAGACAGAGCAACAACAACAACATATAGAAGTAACTGTTTGCTTCATGTGCATCAGATTCACGTCACTGTTGTACACCTAATGCAGACCTGGAGTTGATTTCTTGATGTCATATGTCGTAAAAATGGTTTGAAAAAACCTCAAACAAACAATATTTAATAAAGGTAAACATTTTAATAAAAAATAATTAACAATTAATAATTCCTTTAAAAAAAAATTGAACATGTAAAATACAAAAATTATACATAAGTGAATTTATTCTCAAAGATATAATAATAATTTATTAAACTTCAATCTCATTGCTCAACCATCCAGGGAAGCATATGGCAAAGCAAAGTGCCACACTGGATGGACACACAAAATGTCAGGTTGCCATTGCCACATGGTCAGCAACATCAACAATAACAACACCGAGCAAGATGGTATTGGGAACAAATAGATTACATGCAGGCCTACGGTTAAAGCACAATAGCTGGCTATATAAAATGGCCACCTGACACATGGTCATTGGTCACGCAACAACAACAACCAGCTGGCAAGAATTCATGGCCACAAACAAAGAACACATGCAGGCCTATGGCAAAAGCACACTGACCGCCTACACATACTGCCTGCCTGTCACATGGCAAGAAGAAGCCGGAGGCCTAGAAAACAAAGAACTCATGGACACAAATGGACACTGACTATAAAAAATGGCCCCTGACCATATGGCATGGGGAACAAAGGCAAATGGTGGACTATGGCAAACACAAACAGGAGGCATAGTTAGACAGAGAGAGTACAGCATTTATTAATTCAGCAATGCTAAAAACTGAAATTAACAGGGCTAAAAATGATTACAACACACATCCTCCAAAGGCATTACCCCAGCTATACACTGTTTGCAGGGAAAATCCAATGCCATTGATGGCCTAGTTGAAGTTTCAAATTAACAGACACAACATAAACAGTTGTTTTTCATGCACCAATGACTAGCACTGGGCCTACTGGCTGGAAGGCCAATGGCAGACTAGGCCCCATAGAGTATTTAAAGAATAAAACACATTTATTTAAAAAATGTGGGGAACATTTACTAAACTGTGCAACATTTTTATTTTACAGAAGAAGAAAAATCACATGCAAAAATACCAGCAAGAAGGCATGGGCACAAACAAAGAACATATGCAAGCCCCACCCACAAGGTACCTCACATACACCACTTAACCTTGCCCTTTTTGGCACATAGTGGCCTTGCTAGTCATGCCTAACTGTTGTAGGGCCTGTAACACTTCCTGCAGGTAAAACAGATAGTCCTCACAACTGCTAGTGAAGACAGCTATATCATCCAGATAAGCTGCGCTGAAGGCCTCCATTCCAGCTAAGACATCGTTCACCAAGGGCATTTTCCAGTGCAAAGGACCCCATCTTCAATTGAAAGTCACCCTTTGGATAGGTAATGCTGTCCTCTCTTTGGCTACTTAAGTTAGGGCAATCATCTGACAGTACTCTGAAGTTGGCAGTCTCAACCAATCAATGAGCTCATCAGTTCTGGGGATGGAGTGAGAATCTACCTTGGTGACTGAGATGAACCCTCTGTAGTCCACACAGAACCTGAATTCCGGGGTGGTGCCCTGTGGGCCAACCTTGTGCACCAGCACCACCAGTACCAGCACCACTGGGTTGGCCCAGGGACTACTGTAGTGCTCTATCACTCACAATTCCAAATATTGGAAACTTTCTACTTAATGCTGGCACTCACCTTTTCTGATCATCTGTATAATTTGTTTTTAATAGGCAGGCTGAGTCCAATGTCTATGCATAGGTAAACAAATGTGTAGGTCCAGGAGTGAGGGAAAACAGTGAGGCAAACAGTCCCAACAACTAGTGACAGACCAGCTGCTGTTTTGGGATCAGGGTAGGATAGAGGTTGAAATATTCCACTGACCCATCTTTTTCTTTTGATGACAGGGGGTCAGGGAGAGGTTCAGTAACCTCTTACTGTCTGTTCCATGTCACCAACAGCATGGTGACCTCAGAACTCTCATAATGGGTTTGAGGCCATTAGTGTGGAGGGCTCTTAAGGGGTCTCTAGGAGTTTTGAGGTCTACCAGGAAGATGGCCTCCCCCTTCCTCAGTCACCTCACAGGACCCTATCCAATAGTATTGTAGGGCCCTGGGATCCAATGGCTTCAAAGCCCCCACCTTCTGGACAGGTTGAAACACAAGAGTGGCTTTCTGGTCACACCAGAGATTCATGATTACCTGGCTAGCCTTTAGATTTTCCAAAACCATCTGGTTTCTGAAGGCTAACATGTATCTAACCATTTTCTGTGGTTTCTTGGGAGGTACTGTAATGGTGTCCGTACAGAAGGTCGAATGGGCTAAACCCAACTGCCTTTTGTGGTACCTCCCTGTAAGGAAAGAGCAGGCCTGTTAATAAGGTGTCCACTTCCGACTCATGGGCTCTGGTAGGCCCAAATCACACAGTTCAGGACCTCGTTGAATGCTTCAACAAGCCCACTGGTTTCAGGATGATAGGGTTTGAAAAGCTTGTTGGTTACTCAACACTCTTTCCACATGAACTTCATGTAGGAAGACACTACTTCTATGGGAAACCCCAACCGGGTGAAGATCCACAAGTGCTATCACAGACCTCATTGGTTTCACCTTGGGGTATCAAGTTCCATGGTCCACCAACACTAGAATAAACCTGTTACCCAAGATAGTTTTGGGGTCCAAGGGCCCAATCATGTTAATGTCCACCCTTTCAAAGGGATTGCCAATGACAGGCAAGAGATTCATGCGAGCTATCAGCTTTACTTGTTTCCCACTGGCCTGGCAGGTGGGACAGAACCTGCAGAATGTATCTGAAGATATCCTCTTCCGGGGTCAATAAAAGTGGAAGACAAGCCTACAAAGGTCTTGTCTTGAACTAGATATACTGCTAAGGGAATTGACTGAGCCAGACCTAGTAGGAAGTCCCTGCAGCAATGGGGACCACAGACACATGTGTTTCCCTATGCACAGGCACTTTAGGCTCACTGTACAGGAGGATTCAGCTTGAAATTTGATGTCCTCTAGGGTTGGCACTCATCCTGTGCTTTGCAGAACTCCTTCCTGCTAGGTCCAGCCTCAGCTTGCCATCCAACAAGCTCTGGTATGTCCCTTTTGGAGGCAAGGCTTCCTGTGAGGCTCCGCATCACCTCCTCGTGTGCCCCATCCACCTGGCCCATGGGAGTGTCAGGGGCTAGTTTCGCACACCCCTTGCCCTTCCCTTTCTTGTCAGCTGCCTGGGCCATTCTTCCAGGCCTCTGTGACTCCCCTCCTGGGCAGCCATGGACCTTGTTGTCATACATACCTATTCTGGTAACATCGCCATTCCCAGGTGTGGCCAGAGATCCAATTCCTTGCAGGCAGTTTGCTCCAAGTCATTTCAGGTCATTCCTGAGCAAATGTTATGTTATGATTTTGTTAAGCGCGCAGCTGCCCCAGCTAAGGGGCGTCCCGTCACTGTCAGTCTAATTGTACAAGATAGCAGATGCAGGTCAAGAAAACACAGTCCCTAAGACAGTGGAAAAAGGAAGATCTTTATGTTATGTTATGATTTCCATATAAATAATCCACAGGCATGGCAGGGTGCACAGCTACCCTAAGAGAACCTGAGAAACAACCCCCCCACATAAAGGGAACCAGAGCCACTAGGTAGGTGCTCTCATATTTGTCTGCTACTACAACCTGGTAAATGTGTTAGGTATCACCTGCTCTGAAGACACTAGTTGACACCTGCTATTGGTCATACTAGTATATGTGTCTCTCAGAGCTACCACTCTCTTTCCATTGCTGGAGACCCACTACCTATACTTGGATGTATTAGAAGGTATGTAGGCTTTAAGCACCATCTCTCTGCCACCCAGGTACAGTAAGGTAAACTCAGTCCCAACGTGTTACACTGGACAGCCCAGTGCTATGCCCAGCACTGGGGGCTGTGCCCTTTGGGGCACTTGGCATCACTCTTTGTGTGCCCAAACAGGTCTATAAACCCTTTTTTCTGGTCAGATTGGGCTGGGTACATTTCCACTCTAAGTTGCTTTGGGGGACTTGAGAGAACTCCTTCCTAGTTTTCTCTCCACATTCCTTCTAGTGGGAACCCTCACCTCCCGTTTGGGATTCCTCCCAGACACTTTCTTTGACACTCTGGTACTCACCCAGAGATCTACTTCCTCAGCAATCTCCCTGAGGCCAGTGAGCATATTATCCACAAGGTGCTGTTGCAGTTCCGTAAAACAGGTATTGAGCATGTTCTCTCTCAAGATTATGTTCCACAGCCCAACAAAAGTGTCAACTTTGCAGCTCCTCAACCAGATTTTCAGCGCTTTGCTGGTGTAGTCTAAGAAATCCAACCAAGACTGGTTTGGAAATTTGTAGTTTCTGAGGGTACTTCTTTGTGGTTAACCCAAATTTGGACACAAGTTCGGATTCCATAGGGATGTACTTGGTCTGATCCCTAACCTCAAGTAAAAGAGTGTGTTACTTCCAACTGTAAGCATGTGTTTCCATAAGCTAGGCCCCCATTGCGCCTCTAGAACCCCAATGCATCCTCAGGGCTACCGCACAGGCAGAACTCCATTTGTCTATGTCATAATCACCACATGACTATGCACCATATCTTGAGGTATGTGGACCCTCACCTCACCATAGATTGCTGAAGGTATGCTGCCAACATTACTGCTGAACTCTGAAGTGTGCCTGGCCTTGAGCTCTGGCTCCTTCTTGTACTTTTCATGAACCAGCAGCTGTTTCTTTCCAGCCAAGTCTCTCTCTGACTCAGCTTTCTTCTTCTGAAATGCCAACTTTGCTGCATCCTACTTCTTGCCTTTCTCTATCTTGAGTTTGGCCAGCTGCAGCTTGAGCTTCTTCTCTGCCTTTCTCTTCTTCCAGCTCATCTTGGGACAGACCCCTGGCAGACACACTGCTTCCTACCCCATCACGGACATCCTCTTGGAGTGAGTTGTGCTCCTCCTGCAGCTCAGGAAACAGATTTGGGTACTCGTCAATCAATCAATCAATCAATCATAACACTTGTATAGCGCGCTACTCACCCGGGAGGGTCTCAAGGCACTTGAGGGAAGGGGTCCACTACTGCTCGAACAGCCAGGTCTTGAGTTGTCTCCTGAAGGCGAGATGGTCCTGGGTCAGTTGAAGGTGGATGGGGAGGGAGTTCCATGTTTTAGCCGCCAGGTAGGAGAAGGATCTTCCTCCGGCGGTGGCTCTTCGTATGCGTGGAACGGCTGCAAGGGCGTGGCTGGTCGATCGTAGCTGGCGGGTGGGAGTGTAGAAGGTCAGGCGGTCGTTGAGGTACTTGGGGCCCAGGTCGTGGAGAGACTTGTGCGCGTGGGTGAGGAGCCTGAACGTGATCCTCTTGTTGACGGGGAGCCAGTGCAGGTCCCTCAGGTGGCCGGAGATGTGGCAGCATCGGTTATGTCCAGGATGAGTCGGGCGGAGGCGTTCTGGATGCGTTGGAGTCTTCTCTGTAGCTTGGCTGTGGTTCCAGCGTAGAGGGTGTTTCCGTAGTCCAGTCGGCTGGTGACGAGTGCCTGGGTGACCGTCTTCCTGGTTTCGGTCGGGATCCATCGGAAGATCTTGCATAGCATGCGTAGGGTGTGAAAGCAAGATGAGGCGACGGCGTTGACTTGTCTGGTCATCGAGAGGGAGAAGTCCAGGATGAAGCCCAGGTTGCGTGCGTGGTCTGTTGGCTTGGGAGCGGTGCCCAGGTCAGGGGGCCACCAGGAGTCGTCCCAGGCGGAGGGCGATGGTCCCAGGATGAGGACTTCCGTCTTGTCTGAGTTCAGTTTCAGGCGGCTGGTCTTCATCCACTCGGCGACGTCTTTCATCCCTTCGTGTAGGCTGGTTCTGGCGGTGTCGGGGTCCCTGGTGAGGGAGAGGATCAGCTGGGTGTCGTCGGCGTAGGAGATGATATTGAGGTTGTGTTGGCGTGCGATGGCTGCCGAGGTCTCATGTAGACGTTGAAGAGGGTGGGGCTGAGTGATGATCCTTGTGGTACGCCGCAGATGACTTTGTTGGCCTCGGATCGAAACGGGGGGAGGCGAACTCTCTGTGATCTTCCGGCGAGGAACGAGATGATCCACTCCAGTGCCTTCTCTTGGATGCCGATGTTGCTGAGGCGTTGAACTAGGGTGCGGTGGCAGACAGTGTTGAACGCTGCAGAGAGGTCCAGGAGGATGAGTGCCGCTGTTTCCCCGTTGTCGAGCAGGGCTCGGATGTCGTCGGTGGCTGCGATCAGGGCGGTCTCGGTGTTGTGGTTGGCTCTGAAACCAGACTGCGAGGGGTCGAGGGATCCGTTCGTCTCGAGGAAGGAGGCCAGCTGTCTGTTGACGATCTTCTCGATGACTTTAGCAGGAAAAGGGAGGAGCGAGATGGGGCGGAAGTTCTTGAGGTCGGTGGGGTCCGCTGTTGGTTTCTTCAGTAGGGCGCTGAGCTCGGCATGCTTCCAGCTCTCTGGGAATGTGGCAGTGTTGAAGGAGGAGTTGATGACGTCCCGGAGTTGGGGTGCGATGATGGAGTCGGCCTTGTTGAAGACGTGGTGGGGGCAGGGGTCGGTCGGAGATCCGGAGTGGATGGTGTTCATCGTGCGGGCTATGTCTTCGGTGGTCACCGTGGTCCAGGTGCGGAGGGTGGCGGTGGGGGGCGTTGGTTCGACGGTTGGGTGCGTGGGTGGTGCACCGAAGCTGTTGTGGATGTCGGCCATCTTGCGGTGGAAGAACGAGGCGAGAGAGTCGCAGAGATCTTGTGAAGGAGTGATGTCGCTGTTGCCGGTGCTGGGGTTGGAGAACTCCCTGACGATGCTGAAGAGTTCCTTGCTGTTGTGGGCGTTGTTCTCCAGTCGATCCTTTAGTGATTTCTTCTTTGTGGTGCGGATAAGCTGGTGGTGCTTTCGGGTGGCTTGTTTGAGGGCGGTCATGTTGTCTGTGGTCTGGTCGAGGAGCCAGGATTTCTCGAGGGTGCGGCAGTTCTTCTTGGAGTCCTTGAGTTCGTCTGTGAACCAGGAGGCCTTCATGCTTCTGGGTCTGCTGGGAGGGTTCTTCAGTGGTGCGAGGTCGTCGGTGCAGGCGGTCAGCCACTGTGTGAAGTTGCGGGCTGCTTCGCTGGGGTCCGTTGTGCTGGCGGGTGGGCTCTGGCTGAGGGAGGTGGTGAGCTGGTCGGCAGTGATCTTGCTCCAACTCCTGTGAGGTACCTGTTGCGGGTGGTGGTGGGTCGTGGTTCTTTTGAAGCTGAAGTGGACGCAGCTGTGGTCGGTCCAGTGGAGTCCGGTGATGTGGCTGAAGGTGATGTACTTGCTTGAAGAGAAGACGGGATCAAGCGTGTGGCTGGCGTAGTGGGTGGGGGTGTTGACCAGTTGCTTGAGTCCGAGGTTGGCGAGGTTTTGCAGCAGGGCGGCGGTGTTGCGGTCCTTGTTGTTCTCCAGGTGGAAGTTGAGGTCCCCTAGGAGGATGTAGTCGACGGAGGGGAGGGCGTGCGGGCTGATGAAGTCGGGGATGTCTTCGCTGAATTGTGTGCGTGGTCCCGGGGGTCTGTAGACGAGGGTGCCTCTGAGGGTCGTCTTAGGGTCGATGTGTATCTGGAAGTGGAGGTGTTCCGCGGTGGCAAAGGTGTCGTTGGAGTCGGTCGTGATGCGGATGGTGTTCTTGTGGACGATGGCGATGCCTCCTCCGGTCTGGTTGATGCGGTCTCTCCTGAAGATCTTGTACCCGTCCGGGATGGCGATGGCGATGTCGGGGGCTGAGGAGACGTTCATCCAGGTTTCCGTGAGGAAGGCGATGTCGGGTGACGTTGTGTCGAGGAGGTTCCACGGCGTGTCTGTGGACGGAGCGGGTGTTGAGCAGGATGCACTTCAGGTGGTTGCTGCTGGTGTTTGGCTTCGCGGGTGCGGTGCAGGTTCGGAGGCAGGTGAACCTGCAGCTTCTGCAGGTGAACGGTCCATGGGCCGCAGGGAGGCAGCGGCGGGAAAGGAGGGCAGGGGGGGGCTCAGCGGCGGCTGGGTCGCCCTGTGAAAAAAGGTTAGGAGAGGGAGAAAAAACGAAAAGAAAAAACGAAGGCAGCAGCAAGGCAGCAAAGGGTACAGCAAAAGGGCACAGCTGATGGGGGCAAAAACGAAGAAAACAAACGAGGGCAGCAGCGAGGCAGCAAAGGGCACAGCAAAGGGCACAGCTGATGGGGGCAAAAATAAAGAAAAAAACAAAGGCAGCAGCGAGGCAGCAAAGGGCACAGCAAAGGGCACAGCTGATGGAGGCAGTAGCAGGGGTGTGTGGGGCGACCTCGCCTGGTTACAGGTCTCTTTCCTCATCATCCAAAAGACCCCCCCCATCTCAGGTTCATCCTCTTCTGAGGTGGACTGCCAACTCAGAACTTCCTTATAGGCTCTGAGGGCTACCTGGTGGTCCAACGCTGTGGTCTTCTTGCTCACCTTCAGCTCCCTTTCCTGGCAGAGCCTTTACAGATCAGCCCAGGTGACGTTGATGATGTTGAACAGCTGCTTCTCCAGGGTAACAAAGGAAGGTAGGGTACTAAAATGTATAACATGAAATAAAGAACCAATGGAAAACTAAGAGAATTTTTTTTAAAGAGGTTGCTGGATCTGGCTCTTTCTGCAGGATCACCTCCTAACAGATTTAGGCATTTTTACTTCCAGGCCATGAAAATCTAAACGTATAGGCAAAAAAGTGTGGAACTGTAAAGCATTTCTAGATGGATTCAACAAGAAAAAACTGTTTAGTGAATAAGTGACGAATGCCTCCAGAAACTCCACAACAGCCCTGGACTGGCAGTATAACTGCCCATTTATATTTAAATGTAGCAGTAGATAATCCCTTATGAAACCCTTCAAGTATTAAACCAAGAATCCTGGGAGGAGCACAAGGTAGAGACTGCACCCCTATCACTAAACACTGGGACCGGATGTAAACCCCTGGCATAGAGTATACCTATTTTCCCACCCTCTGAATGATCGGTCTATCAACTGTGCCAACAATTTGCCCTTGGCTATAACAAGGGCCATTGGAATTATGAGGCCCGAGAGGGCCAAATTAGGCAGCAGGGTTGAGGCAAATTATGCAGCATAAGTCAGAATTTTTTATAATAGTTTTACTTTAAAATGTTGTACTTTTTACACTTGTTAACAGTGTCTAGGCATTGGGTGCACTTCATGAGTACCAGATTAATAACCAAATATAGGAATAAGGAACAGAAAGGTGATAAGCGAAAACACCTTCCACTGCGCAGCAACAAGTGCTGCTGCACTTTTAGTAATGTTTGACCTGTTTGAGTCAGAAACTATTTATTTTTAATCTGCAGTTTATGGATTATGTGGCACTTGCGGCAAATCTATAATTATGCAAAGATCGCAGCGGCCGCCCAATCACATAGTTCCAATGACCCTGGATACAACATGGTGATTTATGTAGGCCCTGACTACAATATTGTCCGTTCAAATCACTAGAGGATTTCTTCCTAGGTTTGGTGAATTCTGTACAGTAGAGTTGGATGGCCTTAGATTCTTAGCAGAGGTCCACCTCCCTTAATCCTCCCAATCCTTGAACGTGGCTGTGCAATCTGAGGCACTAGCTTCTGTTGTCACCACACCAGGTCCCAGGGGACCAAAATCCACCCCTGCAGAAAAATAGCAAGAGTAAAGCTGTCACAACAGAGGAAAGGATAAATCCTGAGTTATTGATACCATCAGATTGTAATCCTGATGGTGAATCCATACACAAGAAAGATGTGAAGTGATACACAAGAGGCGTGCATTGATGTTGAGTCCATAGACAATACAAATGGTGAAATCCATGCACACTTAACCAATTCTGAATGGAAGCTTCTCTGGTGGTTAATAATCCTCTCAGGGGGGACAGGAGAGGTAAGCTGCTATGTTACAGCTAAATTACATTGACCATTCCAGTCAGGAAGGCGGCACGAGAAACACCAGCTGCTGTGTAGGAATGATATTTGATTTTGGGAGATTGATAAGAAATCAATGCTGGATCAGCACCTCACAAATACTGGAAAACAACAAGGTGGAATGATGCACAGATAAATCAGTCATCCAGATATCTAGATAAAAACACACCAGAGCTGGTAGCTGCTTGGTGAACACTTAGGGGCCCATTAGAATGTCGGTTGGATAGCCACCGCCCGCGTGGCAGTGGCGTTCCGCCCGACATTCTGTTGCGCCTGTATACAAATTCCCTCCGCCATATTACTATGTTCGGTGGACCCCGGCGGACGGAAAGACAGACCACCGGTTTTCCACCCAGTCGATGAGTCGACAGGACAGAAAAGCTTTTAATATTTTGGCGGTGTCTGTTAGACACCGCCATCCATATCAGGATACATGCGGGGATTTGCCTCGTTGCTGCCATGGAAAGGCATGCAGCCTTTAACATTGGGGGCCCGAAGCGTGCCCCCAGGGATTCTGGGGGGTGCACATGGGGGTACCTATTGTACCCCCCTGCATTTGCATGCACAATGTGGCAGGCACTGCGTGGTGCCTGTCACGTTGTGCATTCAAAACCACTACTTGCATTTCTGGCAATGCGGCGGGCGGTGCTTTCAGCATCGCCCGCCGCAGTGTTAATAATGCGGGATGTGCCCAATTGTATGTGGGGGACCGCTGAATACATTATGGGCATGTGTGTGCACAACATATGTGCATAGATTGATTTCAGGGGTGCAACAGGATTTCCTTTGGACACCCCTGCACCCTTGAAATCGCAATCTCAATTTGCGATTAGCTAATAGCGAATCGCAAATTGAGATTGTCTTCCCATTCATTCCTATGGGCCTACTGGCCCATAGGAATGAATGGGAAGAGATTCCTTAATTGCGATTCGCAATCTGTGAATCGCAATTAAGGAAAAATAAGGAATCGCTATTAAAATAGCGAATTTTTGATGCATTGCCATTTGCGATTCCTTAATTGCGATTCCTTAATTTTCGCAATTAGGGAATCGCAAACGGCAACAATGATGCATGTACCTCATAATATATTCAGGCCCAGTACTTCGCCAAATCCCTTCCCTAAAGCTATGCTCTTTTCTCAAGATCTGGTACATGAATTGGGAATCACAACAACTTCCAACAGAGGATAACTAAACTCTTCGGTAGCCTCATGACACATTTGTCACCCCGCAATGATAATGGATGGCGTAAGCCCATAAGGCTGGGTTCATCAAATGAGCCCTCCACCCAAACCTCTGGCAGTGAAGGGCTCACATAATTAGCAGTTCAACTGTTTCGTAGAAGAGAATGTACTAAAGAAGGCCTTTCCAGTACAGCTCCAGTGCAACTACAACAATGTCAAAAGGACTTAGTGATAGGGCCACCACTTGATTTAAGATATAGCTGGTTTATAATTATTAATTTTTGCTCAGGAATGGCAAAGCATATTTATATTTCTTAACAGCCTTATGAGCAATCTTATCTAGAGCTAGTGCAAATATATTCTGTTCTAAACAAAGCACAAAAATCAACAACACATTCTGATCAGTATCAATATGCTACTGTCTGACCTAGATGTTCTTGTGAGCCAGCACCTTGGAAACCCCTGTGAGGGTAGTTGCCCAAATGGAATTGAAAGCTATGTTGGTCAAGGAATCCAGCTGAAGCTCTATATAGGACAACCCCTCAGTGCAACCCTGAACCACCTGCCAGCAATCATAAAGCAGTTCTAAATATGGCATTAATAACGTTTTTACAAAATAGCCTTATAGCCCGCCATAGAGGGCTATACCGGCTATTAAAGGCCCATGCCGAAGGCGAGGGACTTTAACAAGGGATCAGGACTTTAATAGCCGGTATTGCCCAGCTACAAAGGGCTATAAGGCTATTAGAACATTCTAGTTCACAAAAAATCTGTAAATGTCAGATTAAAAAAACCCAACCAAGGGAATAGGGATTCCGCTGAATGCGTGAAAAAACAAGACCCCTGTCCAAAGAAAGGAAAATTATTTTCTTAAGTCCCCTCACCTACCCAGGCATGCCCCTAGGTAACATGCTTCATCATTGGGGACATCCCAAACAGCTGCTGCTTGGTGCGTGCTGCGACTTGCGGAACTACGTGTCAGCACGTTTTTGTGAAGAAATGTGTAGTGCAGTGTTCGTGGAGTGGTGAAAGTAATGCTAAAAATACCTAGCTAGTGAGCTAATATTTTATTCTCGCTCCTAGTTGCTAAGGATAAAAAGGGGTTAAATAGTAGGTAAAAGATATAACTGTTATGAGTGTATAGCTCCTAATATTCGGTCAACATGTTTCAAGGTATCCCCTAAACCTCTTCTTCAGGACCACACCGGGACCAGCCCCATGAGTGCCACTCCTTGTGAAAACCTATAATAAACTGAGGATGCACACCTAATGTGTGAGCACCCAATTCAAAATACATACGGTTTAGTCTTTGGCTCATAGTATTTATGGTCTGGCAATACTATGCCTCTGTGGTAAATAAATAAATAATACCTCTATTTTTGAATGGATAAATGAATAACAGATAGCTCAATAAATAAGAGTCAAGATTCGAGGTAGTAGGAGTTTGCAGGTTTAATACAGCATAAGGACAGGAATAGGACAACCTGCACAGGAATAGGATGGCAGCGCTGCCGGGGGCAGGATCAGGATCGGCGTAACATTTAATAACAGTACACAAGTATATATACTAAAACAGTTGCATTACAATGAATACAGTAGGCGGAGCAGTGGGTGTGGTCAATAGCAGTCGCGAAAGATAAGGGTGAAAGTAGGTGTAACAAGAGGCGTATACATAGACATGTGATGTAAACGTAACAGAATATGTCATAAATGGGGCGGAAACATGGAGGGGGCTACCTAAGGAGCCGGGACCTCTAACCTAATGGTGCGCGCAAACTGACAATGATGTGTTACTAGGAGAAGCTGGGGGCTATGAACTCTGTGCTAGGAGTAGAGACTGAAGTCTGGAGAGTCAGGGCGACATGTACCTAACCCTATCTAGTATCTGATGTTTAGAGGACATGTTGATATAAACTAAGAGTCAGGAGGGGAGAGGCTAACGGACTCTAAGACTGGAGCATGCATTATTCTACATGTAGTGCGTGATGAAGAATATTAAATGACCATTAATACAGTATTTCTCTTACATGGAGACGTAAAGGCTAGACAATGACGGAAACTATTGATGCGATTCAGTAGCTTAGGAATGCAGAGAAGGAGGGCTGGACTGATAACTAGAATCATAACATACTCTTGGCAGACTAACAGGCAGAGCCAGGCCGAGCCGGGCACTGTGAGGCAGGAAGTAAGTGAAGGGTCGAGGATACAGGTGGGGGCTGTATCGCTCCTCAGCGAGGGTTCAGGAGACAGGAGCTGAATCTGGTGTCTGGGCCCTTTTGAGGCCTAGAAACGGGGACTTTTCAATGAAATAACGTGCACACTGAGAAACGTGGCAACGTAACTTTACATAGGCCTGATATTCATAGTATTCACGAGAACTGGAAACTGGCATACTAGAGATGGACACAACTATAATTGCGTCTTTAATCGAACATGGGGAATACATATGCATATTAATCATGCACACATAACATAAGATGGAGGACACGTAGGGACACAGAACATGGCAAAATTTACTTTTCCACATTCCCTCCTTGTCACTACGTTTCCATCAGGAAACATCAATATTCATGATACCATCTATCATTTCATACAGTATCATTTGCTCGTCTCGGATTTTCTTGGAACGGGATTTAGAACGGGACTTGGGACTAGGAATACAAGAGGTAGCACAAATGCCGCAAATCGCAGGGCCACATTGTATACAGAGGCAGCAACTGAATATGATCGCTACTGCAATACCCAGAAATGACAATACTTTCCATCCCCAGGCGGAAATTATATTCCAGAACCAACCGGACCATGTCCAGGTGCCTGGATCTTGGTGTAACATATGGGCAATTTTATGGAGTCTGGTTATAGCTGAATAAACAGACGGCGCGTTATTAGGAATGAAAATGCAGCAACTAGATCCGATGACTCTACAGGCCCCGCCCCTATCAGCCAGTATGACGTCAAGGACGAGACGATTCTGGAGCACGACAATTCTCATAAAGGATTGCTCCTCAGTCAAGTTACCTAGAGCAGAAGTAGTCTCAATCACTACTGCTTCGAGGGTTCTGGTTAATCTACGTATCAGTTTACTATTTACAACAGTGCCTAAGTAGGGGAAGACACCTTTATTGATATCTATGTATTGTTCTAGATCAGTTTCAGTATAATCGACAATCGGGAGGTCTCTTTTGTGTCTAGTATGTACTAGGTGGGAATTCCTATGGTAGTCAGGTGGGGCTAGAAAAACTGGTGGCAGTAGGAAGGCAATGTAACAGGTACCCTCCCACTCGAGGGGCAGACGAACATATGCGGTCTGACCACAAACAAAATAAGAATGACGTGAAGCTTTAAAAATAGATTTCCTACTGTCACTATACTTGACGATAGTAGTACAATCACTATGGCCTACATGTACGGAACCATTCTTTCGGACACATAATTCACCTTTAACTGGTAGTACTGACATAGCAGGTAAGTCTGGAGTAGAATCAGACTGAACATTCAGGACCATAAAATTCGAAGAATAATTACCTAAATTATAAACTTCATTTTCTAGATCTAACCCTGTTCTGTGGGGAAGACCTTGCTTGTCTGGAAAACATGTACTGTTAAGAAAAGACATATCTGTTGAGGATGACGTTAACGTGGACCATGCTCCACACGAACCATTATGTGAAAATGGATAAGGAAAGAGTGGCAGAACTCCCTTCGGTGTCTGGAAAGGGGGGAGTCGACCACACACCCAACAATTAGTGGCATTGCTGGTCTGGTGTGAATAATGTAACATGCGGATAAAAGAATTATTTCGCATAGCGAGACGATATGAGAGTTCATGAGGAGGCAGATCACTAAACGTGTGCTCTACTGTAGCATTAGCAGACTTATTTACATGAGAAACTGGAAAACACAAATAAAAAGCATAACTGGTGCAGGTAGTCATGAGGCTGAAAAACAATATGAAACTTAGAAAAACGATACATCGGATTGAGTTTTGACTAACTCTCTCACTATGGGGGTCTATTATATACATGTCAGAAACCGGTCTAACCGTTTCACCTAGGGGAGGACTTAGACAATCAAACTGGCTGACTTATTTTACTAGACCTTAATTTGAGCTTATACTCCTGTTGCGGAGTTTTCTCTAACGGGGAGGGTTCAATATCATTGTCTTTTGCGGGACAGTCCTTAGGAATAGTACTTTGGCAGTCTTTAAGATCCTCGGAAATGTTCTTTGAAACAGGCTTTAGTCCAAAAAATCTTTTCACATGTGACAGGTGGACCCAGCCCTTCCTGCCTTCCAGCTTGACGGCAGTACGGGTGGCCAGGAGGACCTGTCGGGGTTCCTTCCAGCGGGGCTCCAGCGGACTTGAACGATCAAAGTTCCGGACAAGAACCATGCATCCGGGAACGATGTCATGCGGTGCCACCTCGGTATTGTCTGGAAATGCGGCAGCAACCTGTGAACGACAAGAGTTGAGGGCAGACATCAAGGAAGCTAGGTAATCTGTCAGCATATTACTTGAAACATCGGTAATACTTCGAGGTCTAGGTGTACCCCACATGTTAGGGGGGCGGCCGAATACGACTTCATACGGGGACAGACCTGATCTGGAGTGTGCGACCATGCGCATATAAAATAAAGCGACTGGCAGAGCTACTAGCCAGTCCACACCTTTCTCTTTACAAATCTTGGCAATACGGATTTTCAGGGTCTGATTATGTCTCTCTACTAGACCAGCTGCTTCAGGATGGCGTACACAATGGAACTTCCACTGGTACCCTAACAAAAGGGAAACATGTTTCATCAACTCGGATGAGAATGGCTGGCCGTTATCAGAATATACGACTCTAGGGAGTCCATAACGGGGGAAGAACTCACGAACCAACTGCTTGGCAGTGGTCGTGGCTGTGTAATCTGGGACTGGATATGCCTCTGTCCACCTGGACAAAGCGCATACAACTACAAGGACATACTTGAAACCTCGACATCGCTCCATCTGAATATAATCCATCTGGAGGACTTCAAAAGGGTGGTCAGGGGGCTGGAATCCACCTTCTTCCACCGGGACACTTTTACCTGGATTAAACTGGCAACATATCATACAGGTACGGACTTTCTGTTTGGCTGCAGCTCGTAAATACTTGTTGAACCAAATGTTCTGGATACTGTCTAACATAGCTTTTTCTCCTAAATGTGCTGGACTATGTGCGGTATTGATAATGACTTGAACCATGGAGTCGGGGAGAAACCATGTGGCTTTACCCTTCGTTACCCATCCCTGATCTGTCTGGACCCCTCCTTGTTCGGACCATTTCTTGATTTCATCGGGAGTAGCATGTAACTGAATATCTATGACATCTTGAGTAGGGTCCTTAACTGTCATACAGGTAGTCGGAGCTGGAGTATGTGTCTGTGTCGGATTAACTGGAATGTCTGGAGTCTGTGCTGTAAGCTTGGCTGTGCGATCTGCTAGATCATTACCTTGGGAAATAATGTCAGTAACTTTCGTATGTGCTTTGCACTTCATGATAGCAATAGATGTCGGTAAGTGTATGGCATCTAACAGAGCCTGAATAAGGAGACCATGCTGAATCTTGGTTCCATGAGAAGTCATGAAACCTCTCTCCTGCCAGAGCACTCCGAAGTCATGTACAACTCCAAATGCGTAACGTGAATCTGTGTAAACATTAACTTTCAGGTTCTTAGCGTGTATGCAGGCTTGTGTCAGAGCAACTAGCTCTGCTGCTTGAGCAGACAGGGTGTCAATACGGTGTGTTTCTATAACTTCAGTGTCAGTAGTCACTGCATACGCGGCTACTAGTTCTCCTGTACTCGTTCTCATACATGAACCATCCACATAAAGTGTCAGGTCTGGATCTGGTAATGGAATATCTGTCAGATCTTGTCTTGGCTTTGTCATAATGTTAACTACTTCCACACAGTCGTGTGTGGCAGGATTCGAATTAACTGATGGTAACAGTGTAGCAGGATTTAGAACGTTGCAGCGTCTGATTTCTATGTGTGGCTGGAACAGTGTCAATTCATAACCTGTTAAACGTGCAATTGTCAAGTGCTGAGTTTGTGTTCGGTTTAAAAGAACTTCCACGGAGTGTGGAACTTGTACTGTCAAGGAGTGTCCTAACACTATGGAATCACTTTGTCTGATAGCTAGTGCTGTGGCTGCAACTGACTTGAGGCACGCAGGCAGAGCCTGGGCTACAGGATCTAATGTGCTCGAAAAATAAGCACAGGGCTTGTATTGTCCTGCTTGATCTTGTGTGAGAACAGATAATGCTGTACCTTCACGTTCAGTGACGAAAAGTGTAAAAGGCTTACTGTAGTTCGGTGTAGCTAGAACAGGAGCTTGGCATAAAGCTTTCTTTAACTCATTGAAACTAAGTGTATGTTCAGATGTCCAAGGGAGGACAGTCGATACGGCTGCCTCCTGTGTCGTTAACTGTATCAGTGGCTTAGCTAGAAATGCATACTGAGGAATCCATTGTCTGCAGTAAGAAGTAAGGCCGATAAAAGCACGTACCTCCTTCTGTGTCTTGGGCTGAGGAAGACTCGCTATTAACTGGATACGGTCGGGTGTCAACTGCCTACCCCTCTTGGACAGTAAGTGGCCTAAATAGATCACTTGCTGGACACAGAATTGAAGCTTCGAAGGGGACACCTTGTGCCCCATCTCGGCAAGGAAATATAAGACTGTAAGTGATGCTCGCTCGCAAGCACGTTCAGAACGGGCTGTGATCAGTAGATCATCGACATACTGGAGCAGGGCAGTGTTAGTTGGCATGTGAATGTTGTCTAGTTGTCTCTTAAGTGCTTGACTGTAAATGCTAGGACTTTCTGTGAAACCTTGAGGAGCCCGTGTGAACATATAGCTCCTTCCATTTAAACAAAATCCGAAAAGAAACTGGCTGTCTGGATGAATGGGGACACTGAAAAACGCGTTCTTGAGGTCTATGACTGTAAAAAATGAGGCTTCGGAATCAATGGCTGTCAATAGGGAAGAGATATCTGGGACAACTGGATACTGGGGAATAATACATTTATTAAGTTCTCGTAGGTCAATCACTAATCGATATACTGGGGGTGCATTTGGATCAGTACGTTTCATGACTGGAATGATCGGAGAATTACATACATTGGAGTCAGTTTCTACAACTACTCCTTGAGCCATGAGCTCGTCAATAATTTTGGATAAGGCTGCTACAGCCTCAGGTGGCAATCTGTACTGTCTGATTCGTGGTAACACTACACCTGGCTTGAGAGTCACACGATGGGGTGTGATTTGCATATAACCTACATCAGTTGGACCTTGCGCCCATAGATGCTGCGGAACATTGGACAATCTCGGATCAAAATCTCGTAATACATAGTGACCCTTGAAGTCACGTAAGAACAGTCGTATTCCCTCTGGGGAACAGCAAATAACTGCACCTAATTCTTTCAGTATCTTAATGCCTAACAGATTTTCTGGACATGACTTTGTAAGTAATAGATCAGTAGTGCGGGACAATGGACCTACTTCTAGAATAACTGGCTTAAATATCTCGTTTACAATAGGCTTTCCTGAAAATCCAAGGGAAACATTTCTAGAGCCTGAGAGCGGAGCCCCTGGAACTTCGGCGTGACTAATGGTGGTCCTACTTGCCCCTGTATCAATCAGAAACTTTCTGTCTTTCCCTAGTACTTGACTATGAACATAGGGACCTTCTTGATCTACAGGAATCTCGATGAGAGGCAAGCCTACCTCCCTCTCTCGGCTGTTTCATGAATACGCTTGATACTCTGGATACTCTGTCTGTGCATACTGATACATCTGCTGTGTAACATGCTGTGTTGCAGCAATAGGCTGCGGTACTGGAACTGTCTGTTGTGCATTCTGTGGCTGAGAAGTCTGTGAAACTTGTTCTTGTCTAGGCGGACGTGGTCTTTCTTTAGTCTTACCAGTAGCTATATTATGTTTCAGAACTGCACACTCGTTTATATAATGACCTGGCTGTTTACAATAATTGCATGTCCCTTTAACGGGAACTGCAGGATGACTGGCTTGATTCGTACCCCTCTTCTGACTGTCTTGTGGAACAGATTGTGCAACTAGTACTTTCATTTTCGTGTCTTTCATACGTTTTCTTTCATGATCTTGCTCTTTTCTGATTCTATTCTGGTGATACTGAAGCATCTGTAACATCTGGGACGGGGTATTAGCTTGCCATGTACTTTCGACTTTCAAAACTCGATTCTTAACTTGTGGACTCGAATTCTCGACTAATTTAGTAACAAAAAGATGAGGGTATGACTCGCTACTTGTCTTGAGGCCACTGTTTATAATAAAACACTTTTCAAATCTAGAATAAAAATCACTAGTGTCTTCATCTTGTTTCTGTTTACAGGCTGAGATTGCATCCCAGTCTTCCTTTTTAGTGGTTAATAATCTGGGCAAAACTTGTATTAACAGTTCTGGTAATTCTTTACATTTCTCTCCAAGACCGGTACCTGGTACTCGTATCTTATCTTCAGCTTCTAGAACTGCCCAATCGATCTTTTTCTCTCCCACCTCCCATTCTTTTTCCTTGAGTTTTTCATATATGCCTGCGGGCAACAGAACCTTTAGCATTTTAATTATATCTGGATACGTATATTCTCCCATACGGAGCATGTCTTTTAATTCTCGGTGGAACCCTGCTGGATCTTTGTCATGACAGGGAATTAATTTCTTCATCTCTAAGAGTTCCATCTTGGTAATCGGAGTGTAAACAAACACTCGTTGCATTTCACCATCTGTTGTCCTGACTGGGTGTACTTCTCGTAACGGGTTCTGTCTATCTATGTAAAACGGTTTACTTTCTGGGGGTGAGACATGAACAAAATGCGGGTTCAGAAACGTTCTATATTTGTGGCGCTGTTCTAGAATAACACTAATTAAATCGGTACCTAAACCTTTCCATCTATACTGGAGTAACTCGTTCAGGACATCATGTAACGGACCTGGATCTGAATGTTGACCCTCATACAGAGTAATGAGGTGTTGGATCATATACATACCCACCAGTCGCTGCTCGGCTGGGGGCAATTTCAGAAACATTTGTGCCACTATTTCGTCTGGGAAAGTGGTAGAATCAGTAATCCATCGGACTGCTGATCGGACTAGTTCTTGTTCATGCATAGTACTTAACTCACTGTAACCGATTGGTGACTTCAAAATGTGATCGGTAGCTTGAAATACTTGTTCTAGAGTACCTTGTTCTGGTGCTGGATAATGAACAGTTTTCTTGTAGTCTAGACGTGAATGTCGGTCTGTAAATCTAGATTTTCCTACATACGCTATTCTGACGGGATTCTCGTCCTCTACCTCTTCGGTAGAGTCATTTTCTTTCTCGCTTACTTGTGCTGCTTTACGTTGTTCATGTAACTTTATTATTTCTTTACGAATTCTCTTGTACATACTCTCTATACTACTGATAGTCTTGTGCTTACCCTCGGCTATATTATCACTCCACCTTGTCAGGATTCTCATTTCGGCCGGATCTTTAGTCGGGTAGTCTTGTTCTCTTATTAGACAATTAATCAGAAACTTTAATATCATGAGCTGGATCTCAGCTTTCCTTTGAGACATGGCTTCACCAATACTTTCTGGATCATCCCCTGTACGGATGAAACGATATATTCTGTCTAGATCTCCTTTCATGTCAGGTAGGGTGTCTAAATACCCGGTCACCCGTCTTACACGGATGGAATATATTACTGTACTATCATCACCTGCAACCGGATCATAGCGGCATTCAGTAAGAGCTCGTCGGATATCTGCAACGGACTTAAATTTGGGCGTACGTTGTAACGCACATTCATGTAACTCGGCCAACGTTCTACGTTTGTGTGGTGGCGGGGTACCAGGAGGACCTCCTCCTGCGGCCCCTATGCTGGAATCGTCGACTGAAACTCTTCGTGCTGGCAGAGTGGGAAATTGTAATGTGGGCTGAACCGGGGGTACCGTGGCAGGTACTCCGGTGTCTGGAGGAGCAGGATTTACATTATTTACAGGGACTGGCGGAACAGGATTTGCATATTCTGGAACCGTGTCGTCCAAGTAGGACGAAATAAAAATATCAGCTGCGGTCGGTTTGTGACGTAGCTTGGTCGGAACTAATGGTGGCGGAAAATTACTGGATGCCTCCGGGGTCGCTTTTGGCAAGCCCTCGGCAAGAAGAGGATACATACCCTTAATGAGGGCATGCCTCTGTCTATCTGACTGTTCAGTTTTGACTCGTTCACCTATCTCGATTAGTTCCCTTTCTTGGGCTCGTTCTAAGGATTCTCTACTTAATTCTGACCTTCTGATTTCTTTTTCGGTTCTTTTATGAGATTCTTTGCGCCATAACTCGATGGCATCTTTCTGTGACTGTCTGGCTTTCTTTTTCCATAATGCTTCTTCTACTCGCATGATGCACTCGGCATCCCATGTACCCGATACGGGCCATCTATACTTTTCTTCTAACTGTTTGGTATATTCTACCCATAAATCTAGATATGATATGGCACTTATGCCATGCTTCTGATACATAAAATGACCTGGACTGTCCCTAGGCGGGACAGGAACTGCTTCTTCTAACAGACCTTTTCTAGTTCTTAACTGACGTAGTTTGGAAAATAACGGCATGACTGAACTGTAATCTAGACACAATACAATACACAATGAACACGATAATTACTCCACATTCATACCACGACATTAAAATACATGAAGAACATTTAAAATATCAGTTCGAACAGAATACTACCTGGAATACTGAAAACAGAATACATGAATTTTCTCGAGAACAGAACGGACTAGAACAGAAACTAGATGCACTGCTAAAACAGTACGAAACTCACCGGTCTCATAAAGAGACACGTTAGGACCCGCATCCACCAAAGTGGACACTTTGTTTTGGGTCTGTGTACCACCAACCCACGGACCAGAGTCAATTTAGATTGACCCTGTCTAGATACTACCCCAGCAATGGTACTCACCGGGCAGCAAGAACGGAAGGCCTCGGACTGGACTGGACTGCTTCGACGCCGGACGGACGAACTTCGGACTTCTGTTACGGGTGGGCCTCCGGATACCTCGGACCTTGGACTCTCGGCTTGGGCTCTGGTCGGGACTCGCCGCGTTCCTCCACCGCCTCGTCTGGATGCTGGACCGCCACCTCCGTCTCCTCCGTGGGCCTGAGGGATACTTGAAGCAGAAATATCTGCACGTGCACGGTATGGTTCCGTCACGGCTGCAGAGGGTCAGGGGGCCGGCGTGGCTTCACCGGCGCGTGGGGAAAGGGCAAGTCCCTATTCGGGCGCCATTATGTGGTAAATAAATAAATAATACCTCTATTTTTGAATGGATAAATGAATAACAGATAGCTCAATAAATAAGAGTCAAGATTCGAGGTAGTAGGAGTTTGCAGGTTTAATACAGCATAAGGACAGGAATAGGACAACCTGCACAGGAATAGGATGGCAGCGCTGCCGGGGGCAGGATCAGGATCGGCGTAACATTTAATAACAGTACACAAGTATATATACTAAAACAGTTGCATTACAATGAATACAGTAGGCGGAGCAGTGGGTGTGGTCAATAGCAGTCGCGAAAGATAAGGGTGAAAGTAGGTGTAACAAGAGGCGTATACATAGACATGTGATGTAAACGTAACAGAATATGTCATAAATGGGGCGGAAACATGGAGGGGGCTACCTAAGGAGCCGGGACCTCTAACCTAATGGTGCGCGCAAACTGACAATGATGTGTTACTAGGAGAAGCTGGGGGCTATGAACTCTGTGCTAGGAGTAGAGACTGAAGTCTGGAGAGTCAGGGCGACATGTACCTAACCCTATCTAGTATCTGATGTTTAGAGGACATGTTGATATAAACTAAGAGTCAGGAGGGGAGAGGCTAACGGACTCTAAGACTGGAGCATGCATTATTCTACATGTAGTGCGTGATGAAGAATATTAAATGACCATTAATACAGTATTTCTCTTACATGGAGACGTAAAGGCTAGACAATGACGGAAACTATTGATGCGATTCAGTAGCTTAGGAATGCAGAGAAGGAGGGCTGGACTGATAACTAGAATCATAACATACTCTTGGCAGACTAACAGGCAGAGCCAGGCCGAGCCGGGCACTGTGAGGCAGGAAGTAAGTGAAGGGTCGAGGATACAGGTGGGGGCTGTATCGCTCCTCAGCGAGGGTTCAGGAGACAGGAGCTGAATCTGGTGTCTGGGCCCTTTTGAGGCCTAGAAACGGGGACTTTTCAATGAAATAACGTGCACACTGAGAAACGTGGCAACGTAACTTTACATAGGCCTGATATTCATAGTATTCACGAGAACTGGAAACTGGCATACTAGAGATGGACACAACTATAATTGCGTCTTTAATCGAACATGGGGAATACATATGCATATTAATCATGCACACATAACATAAGATGGAGGACACGTAGGGACACAGAACATGGCAAAATTTACTTTTCCACACCTCATGGTCTGCCAGGGTAGAGGGGCTTCTAGTCATGCCTTTGTCAAAGCACACCTCCATCTAATAACACCTACTGGCACCCGGGTGGACCACATTTTGATTGTATTAAGAATATTCTGCCACTATAAGGCAGACTATTCTAACAAATTAAACAAAGGCCTCTTAGAATTCAAGGGGTTTTAATTCCGTCGGGCTCCCAGAGGCCTTTGTTTAAACAACATTGGAATGTTGCTTCGTGGTCCTTTACTGGCCCATAGAAGCATGGAGCACTCCATTGTCTTCAATGGAGTGCTCCACATTCCAATGTTCTAATAACTGCTTAAATGACAGTCCACAGAGAAAGAAGAGACCCAGCAGATAACTGTTTCAGTGAAGAAGTGTCATTTTTAGAATTCACAGAATCCCTTGCGACCACATCTTCAGCTGGAATTTGATATACATTCCACCATGTTAGGAAGCATAAATGGTTAGGGTACAAGACCACCATCGGTTAATCAAGACATAGTTCCACCTATGTCCATGTGATACTTTACTTTATTGCATGATTAATAAAAATCTTTGCAATAACACTTTATAAAAAAAAAATACAGGAAGAATTTCACAATCATGAGTTTTACAAAAAAAGCAGTTAAAATCGATAAAAGAAAATCTATACAAAAATGGTACAATGAGTTGCAAATATTTGAAAAAAGAGACCGTTCAGCATTTACTAAGTCTTTGTTGGTTGAATAAAAAAAAATTCTTACGGTGCAGGAGCGGGTCTTTATGAGTCTAATTCAGTCGCTTGTCTCTGGATTTTGGATCGTATTAACTGTTTTCATGAAGCGCACTAGTCGGCAGGCCAGTTGGATATTTTCTCCTTTAAAGCTGTACAGCAGGGCTTGTCTGCGAGTTCGCACGCCATGTTGATTCCAGAGCTGGATTAGTAGGCCCCTTCGGGCACTGTCTAGGGCTTTGCAGCTGCATAACAAGTGTAAAACGTCCTCATTTGGATTATCGCAAAGCCTACAGTTGGAGTTACATTCCAGGCGTTTCCATGGGGGAAGATGGACTTTTGACGGGATTACTCCCATCCTCAGCCGCAGGAATTCTTCCTTCGCCTTCCTTGAAAAGCTAGTACTGAGGTATGGTTGGGGTGAAGCGCTGGTGTAGCTTTGTATTATGAATCACCCATGTGATCTCCTGGTTAACGCTGCTTTATCTTCCTCCATGGAGAGAATTTTCACGGATTTGTTGACCAGGCGCTTAAAGCATTTATGTGAGCAGCTCGACTCCCAAAGGTCTTTTAATGCAAGGGATTTTATAGCTGCTTGGAGGTAGGCCTTTGCAGAGGATCCCTTGTTTGTTTCCAGCTCTCTCCAAAGGTGGGCGTTCAGGGAGTCTGTTACGGCGTGCTTAACTTTGTACCAGCTTTTTGCATATGCGCCCTTGCGTGCAATTTGCTGCTTCTGTAGACCAAATTCCAGTCTTAGCTGTGCTGGAGAAGTGTAAGGAGGGAGTGAGAAGAGTATTCGGAGTGTTTTGCTAACCGTTTTATCTAAAATGTCCTCATCTCTCCCTCTCATGCATTCACTGCCATAAGTTAGTGATGGTAGCAGTTTTGCATGAAATATGTCCAGCAAAGGGATTAGATTTGGGCCCGCTATTTTGTTCTTGATATTTTTTAAGGCGATGGCTAGTGAAATCCCTCTGTTTTTTATTGTTGTTGCGTGTCGCTGGAATGAGCCGTTGGAATCAAAGCTTATCCCCAGGTATTTGTAGACTTTAACTGTTTCCATTTTGAGATCACACAGAGACCATTGGAATGTTTGCTTTTTTGATTTTTGATTGAAAACCATCACCTTCGATTTTTCCGTATTTATGGACAGGCCGTTTTTTTCAGAGAATGAGCTAGTTGTGTTAATAAGATGTTGCAGGCCTACTGGGGTGTGACTAATTAGTATCAGATCATCTGCATATAATAAATTTGATAATGTAAAGCCCCCTAACTTTGGGGCATGATGGTTGCAGTCGTCCAGTTCTTTGGAGAGGTCGGACATAAAAAGGTTGAACAGTGTCAGCGCAAGAACCCACCCCTGTTTCAACCCTTTTGTGGTCGGAATTTCTTTGGATAGATAGTTGCCGGCCCCCAATTTTATGTGGACCCAGGTGTCTGAATGCAGTAAGATCAGTAAGTTAAGAAGCTTGGAGTCCACCTCCCACTTTGAAAGTTTTGACCACAATATCCTTCTGTCTATGCTGTCAAAGGCGGCCGAGTAATCAATATAGCACACATATAATGATTTTTTTATTTTAAATAGCAGCATCTATCAGCAGGGAGAGGGCTAGAAGGTTCGTTGAGGTCCCTAGATCTTTTTGGAATCCAGTTTGGTTGATAGGGATTAGTTTTTTATCTGATGCCCAGGAGGTTAGTTTTTCCAAGAGTAGTCCTGAAAAGTATTTTGCCTCTATATCTATAAGGGCTATGAGTCTGTAGTTCTTAGCCTCGTTCTTGTTGCCTTTTTTATAGATTGGAGCTATTATTGAGCCCCTCCAGGAGGATGGGAATTGTTCAACCCTCCAGGAGTCAACAAAGAGGGGAAGTAGTTGTTCGGCCCAATACTTTGGATCTTGTTTATAGATGATTGGAGGAATTCCATTTGGGCCTGGGGCCCCCTCCTTCCGTCCTTTCGCAATTCGTCCCTTTAGTTGTTCAATCGAACCTGGGAATTTGGTGTCCACATCTGTAGGCTTTAAGGCCATCGCGGTCGACTTACAGAATTTGAGTTTTCGATGGCCTTTACTTCGCTCTTCATCATTGAAGTGTTTGAAAAAATAATTTACCCAGCTTGCCTCTGTGATGTGGGAATTTATTCCGGGGGCATTTGGATTATCTATTTTATTTACAGTGTTCCAGAATCTTGCACTGTTGTTGTTTTTTGAATCATAAAGTAGCATTGCCCACGTTTTTTCCGAGGCTTCTTGTTTGATTTGCCACAGAATTTTGTTCTTAGTGCATTTTAGAGATCTCAATTTGGGCACTAAACCATTATCACTCCCATCTTTCCGCAGATCACGAAGTGTGCTGTTAATGGCTGTTTTTATTGCTCTTAAATCAGGCGTTAAAGGGGATTGAAGGTGTTTTTTTGGATAACTTCTCGGGCCGGGCAATGTTTTTTTTCCCGCATGCCCATGGGCCAGTTTCTTTGACGAAATGGTGCTTTGTGTTCGTTGGGCCGAAGGATTTCAAGATGCCCATGTGAGTTTGAATGGACAGTATGCCTTCTCTGAAGTCTGGGTCTGGCACTCCACATAATCACAAAAAAACAAAGTATTAAATAATGCTTTTTAATGCCCATCTGGAACATTCAAATATTATTAAAGTGACTTGCTAAAACTCTATCTGTTACGTCCTCCACATGAATATTAAAATCCCCTCCAATCATATACTGACTGGGGAAATATATCAGTTGTTTTAATTAGGATTGCGAGGGGATCAATGTCATCTACAGTAGGATAATTGAAGGAGACAATATTGAACATAATGTGTTGTAGTCTAAACATGTCCATGATCCACCTACTGAAGTCTAGTGTCTATTCCTGTACTTCAGTTCAAGAGCATACTAATAACCAAATAGCCATAATTTTAGCTGTAGAGGTGTGAGGTGACCAGAAGACGTCAAGTCACGTTCTAGTCCAGAATAATATGTTGCAGTCATTGCCTGCCTTTAATCTGAATTACCTGACATTCACTGGCCGCAATATTTTCAAACACTCTGGATCACTTAACTTTTCATTTAAATCATTCACATTCCAGGAAAGAAAAAAGGCTGCAACCATTTTGCAGGGGATAGTTGGGTTCACCACATCGCTCACTGTTAAGGTAAAATATCCCTCTCGTTGCAGAAATCCATGTG
Source organism: Lissotriton helveticus (assembly GCF_964261635.1). Taxonomy (NCBI): domain Eukaryota; kingdom Metazoa; phylum Chordata; class Amphibia; order Caudata; family Salamandridae; genus Lissotriton; species Lissotriton helveticus. Next base: position 519,836,458 of record NC_136061.1, read on the forward strand.
ACGTAGCAACTAAAGCTAATCTTGAGAACTTGTTTTGTTTTTATTTTGTCCCTTATTGTTCCCTTATTGTTCTCCTTAATCCTGTGTGAACTCCAGCAGACCCTGAAGAACCCCTGTTTTCGCATTTGAGGCCTCTACCACTCTGCAAAAGGTTTGGGTTTACAGCATACCAAGATCTTGCACAGTTTTAACTTTTAGGAAGCTAATGGCTGGCTGACATACCAATCCGGATATATAATACCTGTCTGTGCCTGGTCTCTCTTTTGCGGTACACTTGGGTGTTTTTCATGTTAACTTTAATTTTATTCCTTGCAATACAGGTTTTATTTAACCCCGTATTTCAAGAGGGTATTTCCACTTATCGTGGGGGTTCTCAGTTTTCCTTTCCCTCGCTGCTATTGGGCTGTTAGCACCCTAGAGATTGCAAACATGCTATCATCTGTTTGCTTTAGGGCAATGCTGCAGAGTGACTTTATCATTGCTGATACCAGCTAAGCAAGTCCCCTTCAGTGTGAATGTCCTTAATTGCCAAATTCCCTTTTCTGGGGTGTCATAACCAGCAATGTTTAAGAGCCAGAAGAAAAAGATGTACCGTTTTGTAGGGAAGTCCTCCAAACAGGAAACATCTGCTAAAGGAAAGGTTTTTTTTAGTGGCCACTTAAAGATTAAGGGAAGTGGATTCTGGCTCAGGTATTGAACTCTCTGGTCCTGCCTTTGAGGTGGTGGTACTTTCTCCGCGGGAGTACTTAGAGAGGGAGCAGGGTGATGGTAATATATAATTCAGTCATTTCAGCGAGGGGCCACCATCCTTGAACAAACAGTTAGGGTGAATGATGGTCCCTATACATATGTCTGGGTCGCTCAAAATAAATATTAATGAGGGAGGACATAGAAGCAGGGTGTGGGACTGAGTCGTAAATGATATCCTTGATAAAGTATGTCTGATTAAGTGATTACTTTTGTTTGGCATGAGGAAGGGGTGGTGAGGATCGTGGTGAACTTCATCTTAAGGATATATCTTTAGTTAAATTGATTTCTAAAGGTTGCAGGAGATTTGGGTCTGAGCGCCACGTTAGTTTTTGCCTTGAGTGGTTACGGTTTGAGCTTACAACTGTTGGGCCTTTCAGTTTTGCTCAATATGTTTAACACTGCAGCACCTCGCTGTAATAGTTTCTATATCAGTCTCAACGTTGTCCAATAATACAAACACGTTTTGGCTGCGGGTGCTAATTCCAAAGAAACAGAAAATGTACTATCCCCATTTCTCCTCAGTCAAGAACCTGAGCTTACGGTGCAATTGATGATCTATATTCCCAATTGGTTGCGAACCTTGCATCAATGGGAGAAGAGGAAGAACATGTATGTGGTGACTGATCGAACAGGAAGTAAAACAGATCTCCCAGGTGGGCATTCAGATGCTTTCAGGGAAGTTGCAACAGCTCAGGTAGACTGCTTAAACAGTCAGATATTATGAATTCGTTTCAGGTCTCTTGAAATAAAGAAAAAGGTTGCTTCATTACTCTGCACATCATCATCATAACTTTATTTGTATTATGATTAGACTTTAGAGTGTTGACCTTCAGGTTCGCTAGGCCAGTAGGTGTTTCCTGTAGATGCCTGTGTGGGTTAAAGGATCACCTCCCAGCACCCCCTTTGAAGGTCCACCTTCTCTCCATCTTTGAAGCTAACTATTGAATCCTCCTCGTCTGATGTCGTGCATCAGTGACATATCAGTACCCAAAGCGCGCAAAGGCTAGCAAATGGACAGGAATTATACATTTTTCATATTTAAGGAGTATTCCTTTAGAACAGGTAGGTCGTTAGAATTAAAATGTACACATGTATTCAACTAACATCCGGTAATCTAAAAAAGGCTTTGAAGCATCCTAAGTCGGTAGGAGTTGTCCCCTCTGTTATAGGGAAAACTGTATAGAAACAAGGGTTAAATAATGACCAAGAAAACACTTTGTTATTGGCACCTTCAATGAAAAGATTTTCACTTCAAGCTAAATCCAAGTGAGTTTTAATATATGTGGATACACTTTCGAATCAGGAGGAGAGATGTAAATGTTTTCTCAATTGGTATTGCTTTGATCATCTCTCATCGTCACCCCTAATGTTAGTAAATCCCTGGATCCCTCAAAATAAAACTTTGAGTGATATTGCTGATTGTATCCATTTGTCTATGGAATAGGAAGGTGATAAATGTGTATCATAATGTGTAAATGCAACTTGTAAGGTTCCTTTCCAGATAGTGATATATTGGGAGAATAGATCACTAACATTCCAGCGTTTTCTTCTAGGCTTAATTGATGATTTAATCAAGCATAGAGTGTATATTCTGTAATGCAATGGTGACAAAGGTGATAACTTTGTCAACTCGGAATTTCTTTTACGTTGCCTCGCAAAATAATTAAGCAGTGTGATAGGGACTCATAGCGCAAGTTGACAAGAGATGTACACTTCGCTTTTTAAAAACAAAACCGTCATGTACTAAAAACTAAACATTTAAACCAGGTTCAAACAAAATCCATCTAAGCACTAACTGTCTCGCTCTAAAAACTAAATTAGTCGAAGCACAACTTGTCTCGCTTCAGGAGTATTGATGTGCTTGAATGAGTATTCCTGTAACTTCCAAGACGATAGCTGAGCCCCAAAATAAAAGGGAGGAAATAGGGAAATGTAGATGGTGATGCTTTAATGATATGCTGGAGAGGTCTAGCTTCTAGCAAGATTCCATGTGATGCTCATTTCCTGAGTCCCGAAGGTAAATCCGACAATAATAGGCTTATATTTATTGATACGGCAAGGATAGTCTGATGTGTATCAAATCGCAGACGAATTATTCACCAATGTATTATATTGCTGCTTGGCATAATCGCAAGGTCTGTTTGATAACCAGATTATCTTAATGTTAAAGGAGAGATGTTCATTCCTAAGGAAGTGAATCCTGTCCTATGAGTGACTAGTAGTAAACGTCTCTGTAGTAAGCAAGCGAACTGGAGTAATTCACCTACTGGATATGCCAATAATAGGAACAGACTCCAATTCCAAAGAGATGCAAGTTTTCATGTCTAAGGTCTGGGTTTAGAGTTTGGCGGAGAGGTTGCTTCATTGTAGGGCTGAAGCTTTCTCCAGCAATATTAATCTTGGCATGATAAGGTGCCCTATGATGAAGCAGTCCACGATTTGTTGGGTGAAGATTTTTGTCCTTTAACGAAGTGATCCTCCTTTAACGATTATTCTGTACAACAACATATCTTCTGTGGTTCACTCACTTGTAGGAGACTATAGGGGTATCCAGGTGATGCTTGCTCCTAAACCTCCTTTTTAGGTGGCGAAAAGCATGTGGTATTTTATTCCTTGTCCCCATGCGTGCTTGAATACATTCATAGACATTACTGGGTTTCTGAACTTTTGCCATTATCCACGGCATCAATCAATCAATCAATCATGCCATTTGTATAGCGCACTACTCACCCGGGAGGGTCTCAAGGCGCTTGGGGGGAGGGGTATGCTACTGCTCGAACAGCCAGGTCTTGAGTTGTTTCCTGAAGGCGAGATGGTCCTAGGTCAGCTGAAGGTGGATGGGGAGGGAGTTCCAAGTCTTGGCAGCCAGGTAAGAGAAGGATCTTCCTCCGGCGGTGGCTCTTCGGATGCGTGGTACGGCTGCGAGGGCGAAGCTGGTGGACCGTAGCTGGCGGGTGGGCGTGTAGAAGGTCAGGCGGTGGTTGAGGTACTTGGGGCCCAGGTCGTGGGGAGACTTGTGTGCGTGGGTGAGGAGCCGGAACGTGATCCTCTTGTCGACGGGGAGCCAGTGCAGGTTCCCCAGGTGGCTGGAGATGTGGCTGCGTCGGGGGACATCCAGGATGAGTCGGGCGGAGGCGTTCTGGATGCGCTGGAGTCTTTTCTGTAGCTTGGCTGTGGTTCCGGCGTAGAGGGCGTTTCCGTAGTCCAGTCGGCTGGTGACGAGTGCCGTGGTGACAGTATTCCTGGTCTCGGTCGGGATCCAGCGGAAGATCTTGCGAAGCATACGCAGGGTGTTGAAGCACGATGAGGAGACGGCGTTGACTTGTCTGGTCATCGAGAGGGAGGGGTCCAGGATGAAGCCCAGGTTGCGTGCGTGGTCGGTTGGCTTGGGTGCGGTGCCCAGGGCTGGGGGCCACCAGGAGTCGTCCCAGGCGGAGGGCGAAGATCCCAGGATGAGGACTTCCGTCTTGTCCGAGTTCAGTTTCAGGCGGCTGTCCTTCATCCACTCGGCGACGTCTTTCATCCCTTCGTGTTGGCAGGTTCTGGCAGTGTCGGGGTCTCTGGTGAGGGAGAGGATCAGCTGGGTGTCGTCGGCGTAAGAGATGATGTTGAGGTTGTGCTGGTGTGCGATGGCTGCGAGAGGTTTCATGTAGATGTTGAAGAGGGTGGGGCTGAGTGAAGATCCTTGCGGGACGCCGCAGATGACTTCGGTGGCCTCAGAGCGAAACGGGGGAAGGCGGACTCTTTGTGTTCTTCCGGCGAGGAACGAGATGATCCACTCCAGTGCCTTCTCTTGGATACCGATGTTGCTGAGGCGCTGGACTAGGGTGCGGTGGCAGACCGTGTCGAACGCAGCGGAGAGGTCCAGGAGGATGAGGGCCACTGTTTCCCCCTTGTCGAGCAGGGTCCGGATGTCGTTGGTGGCTGCGATGAGGGCGGTCTCGGTGCTGTGGTTGGCTCTGTAGCCGGAGTCCGAGGGGTCGAGGGATCCGTTCGTCTCGAGGAAGTCGGTCAGCTGTCTGTTGACGATCTTTTCGATGACTTTAGCAGGAAAAGGGAGGAGCGAGATGGGGCGGAAGTTTTTGAGATCGGTGGGGTCCGCTGTAGGTTTCTTCAGGAGGGCGCTGATCTCGGCGTGCTTCCAGCTCTCCGGGAAGGTGGCTGTGTTGAAGGAGGCGTTGATGATGTTCCGGAGTTGGGGTGCGATGGTGGAGTCGGCCTTGTTGAAGACGTGGTCTGCGGTGATCTTGCTCCAATTCCTGTGAGGTACCTGTTGCGGGTGGTGGTGGGTCGTGGATCTTTTGAAGCTGAAGTGGACGCAGCTGTGGTCCAGCCAGTGGAGGCCGGTGGCGTGGCTGAAGGTGATGTACTTGCTGGAAGAGAAGACGGGATCAAGCGTGTGGCCGGCGTAGTGGGTGGGGGTGTTGACCAGTTGCTTGAGTCCGAGGTTGGCGCGGTTTTCCAGCAGGGCGGTGGTGTTGCGGTCCTTGTTGTTCTCCAGGTGGAAGTTGAGGTCCCCGAGGAGGATGTAGTCGGTGGAGGGGAGGGCGTGCGGGCTGATGAAGTCTGTGATGTCTTCGCTGAATTGTGTGCGTGGTCCCGGGGGTCTGTAGACGAGGGTGCCTCTGAGGGTCGTCTTAGGGTCGGTGTGAATCTGGAAGTGGAGATGTTCGGCTGCGCGGAGGAGTCGTTGGCGTCGGTCGTGATGCGGATGGTGTTCCTGTGGACGATGGCGATGCCACCTCCGGTCTGGTTGATGCGGTCCCTCCTGATGATCTTGTACCCGTCCGGGATGGCGATGGCGATGTCGGGTGCAGAGGAGGCGTTCATCCAGGTTTCCGTGAGGAAGGCGACGTCCGGTGATGTAGCGTCGAGGAGGTTCCAGAGTTCCACGGCGTGTCTGTGGACGGAGCGGGTGTTGATCAGGATGCACTTGAGGTGGTTGCTGCTGGTGTTTGTCTTGGCGGGTGCGGGGCAGGTTCGGAGGCAGGTGAACTTGCAGGTGCAGCAGGTGAAGGGTCCGTGGGTGCGTCTCGGGGTGGCTCGGCAGCAGGCGTGGGCCCGGCCGGCATTGAGTGCGTTGAGAGTGGCGGCGTCGTAGGTCAGTCGGGTCGTCTTGCCTCGGCGGGGAGGGCCAGGGGTCCTGGCGCTGGGCGCGGGCCAGGCGCGGATGGGCGCAGACGGGCTTACCTTTGGCGCACCTTCGGCGCTCAATCGGCGCTCCCGCTGCGCGCGTCCGCTGCGCGGTCGCTCTGGGGGCTTCATAAGTAAGAAGCCGGGAGGGAGGAGCAGCTGGGTGGCGGGAGCGGGGCGACGAATGGAATCACAGGGGGGCGGGGCAGCAGGGAGGCAGCGACGGGAAATTCCAAGAAGCAGCGGGCAGCGGGAAATTCCCAGGAGCAGCGGGAAATTCCCAGGAGCAGTGGGAAATTCCCAGGAGCAGCGGACAGCGAGCGAAGGAATCTGCAGGCAGGAGGCGGCAAAGGCAGGCAGGAGCGGCAGCAGTGAGTGGGGCGACCAAGCCCTGTGGAGGGCTGAGCGGTCACACCCATGAGTGACTATTCTGCGTCACCAGTGGAGGAGGAAGACATTACACATATTCATACTGATCCATAAATGTGCTGCGATAAGGCAATTGGTACAGCTGACGTATTAAGTTTGAACCACAACAACCCTAATGCATTTTATTCTTATTGGTAATTTATCTGTAACTCCCCAAATATGTTAGAGGTGGGTTGTCACTATAGCATGTCCAATGTTGCTCCTCTGCAGGTTCATTTATTTTTGTTGTTTGTTTAGGTTTCCTGTGGTATCAATATAATGGATAATTCAATCAATTCACTATACAAATACTAGAAAATGGAGAACATTCATCCTATAGTCAACTGTTAATGAATGTTAATATACATTACTAAAAGAAGCACAAGAAAGGAAAAAGAAAGAAAGATATAACTTTACAAAATCATGAAAAAGTGGGCGAAGCACATACAATTAACACATCTTTTCAAACCGATAGGTAGCATTCCTGAATTTAAAAAGTATTATTTACAGCTTATATATCTTTTTTCATTTTAGCTAACTACAGTTGAAGATCAGGAGGCTCATATTTCTTCCAGTACCCAGTTACAACTAATCCAAAGACTACGATGGAGATAACCCACCATTGATGTGCCCTGACTGGTGAAATCCCCAGATTGAGAGTTCTACCTCGAAGTGCCTGAAAGATCATTGTGTATTAAAACTATAAAGAGACTGTTGACTATTGAGAAAAACAACTCCATCTTGTTGTGTTATTGGAGCTATTTGTGCTGATTTGTATTGCTGGTTTTTGAACTGTGCATACTGGGATTCTGCTGTACAGGCCCCAGTGAATGTACTCTGATCCCTAAAATATCACAGCATTGGCTAATACCTAATTGGTATATTTAACTTTACAATAAGGCCATAGCATATTTTTGTGAAAACTGCACAAATGAAATAGAAACTTAAATGTCAACTGTGGACTGCAGCACATGTTGTGCAATCCACTAGCCTGACAAAGACATGTGTAGGTAACATTTGTAATTTTTAAATAGGCAGGTAAAACTGTCAAAATAACTCTTTGTGACAGGAAAGAATCCTACTTTTTAAATATTAAAGCAGTTACCCCTAACCCCAAAGGTAGGGTGCCTAGTATTTAAAAATGTTACATGCAAGAATTTAGGACAAGATTTACTAAGATTTTACATTGGGATTGTGTCGCAATTTTGGCACAACCCCAATGCAAACTCTATTTTGGGATTTACAAAACCACACAAATCCTGACTTGCTAACCTTTTTAAAAACAGTAATGCCAGGCAGCATATAGAATTCCCTGGCATTGCCTTGCATCAGGTAGACGTTACATGAATGGTGGTGCTTGGGCAATTCTGTGCATCCACCCATGTATTTTGATGCAAACTGATATTTATAAAGACTTGTAAACATGAGTGTGCTCCAAAACGGTGCACCTACCCGAGGCTGGTGTAATGAGGAAATAACAAAGAGAAATATCTGTATTTCTCCTTGTTATTTCCTCTTTGCAAGCCTGCTGCATTTTGCAGTATACACACAAGGAGAAACTATCCCCAAAAGCTCGTTTTGTGCTAAAAGTTACCCTTCTTGCGCAACAACTGACCGGACCACAACGTAGGCACCCTTGTGCCATGATGCATGGGTGCCTGCATTATCACTAGGCAGGTACAAGTTGACCAGCGCTAGGAGAGTGCAGAACTGGGTAATCCTTGAAAATATGCCATTGTTCTGCTCTCTTTTACTTTTATGCAATGCAGTACAGCAACTTCACGTGCTATGATGCGTTGAGTGAAATGCTGGTAAATATGCTCCTTAGTGTTGACAAGGTCCTACGATGACTATCCCCAAATGCTACTTTCATTGTGTAGGGCTTAACATAACTGACCCAGGAGACAACTAAAGTGCTATCAAAATACTACTTTTGCTATCTCTGGTTTGTGATTAGGTAAGAAATTATATTATGCAATTTATTGATAAAAGTGCATAAAGAAAAAGTTAAATTTAAAAATATGTATTTTCCTGTTTGAAACTTTAGTAGTTCATTAAACATTAGTCTGTCAATACCTGCTCCCATAAGTGCTTCCCATTAATGAGGTGTGAAAATTGCTCCATAAGCAGAAACAATGGGTTATGCCCTTTTGGCAGGAACACCTAAGTGTGAGGTACATAATTCCTCTCCGCTCTGACAGTTGGTGGAGGTTTAAGAACCTAATTAACTTGAAAGGGCATAGGGTGAGGCCTCATAGTTAAATGTATATAGTACCTGAGGAAGAGGAGTCCTTTCGTGCCAAGCCATGATGTGGTGTTATAGATTAAGGGTTAACCCAATGGCGCTGGGACCTGGGTAGTTCAGTGTTACATTATGTGCTCATGTTATGGACCGGTACTAAGGAAAATCTTGACTTATTTCACCATTGGTTGAACCAGCAGAGCCAGGATATCCAATTCACCGTCCAATCCAACTGTAACAAAGTGGATTTCCTTGACATTGCTATCTTCCATGAGGATAGTAAGCTTTCCACCACACTGTACCGAAAACCAGCAGAACGGAATTCACTGCTACTTTACAATAGCCACCATCCACGAGGCCGGAGGGACAATCTAGCAGTAGGTCAATTCCTATGGATACGGCGTAATTGTACCAAAAGAGAAGATTACTTCAAAGAATCAGAAGATCTAAGTGCCAGACTTTTGGAGAGAGGGTATCCACGACGACTAGTCAAGAGAGCTCAAAAACGGGCATGGTATAGCCCACGTGAAGAACTTCTCACGCCACATGGAAGAGAGGATGAGGTGATGGAGAAGATGATTTGCGTCACCACATACTGTACACAAAGTGACATCAAACGCAAAATCATTACCAAACATTGGCCATTGATTGCTGATGGCATTGGCCAACCACAGTTACCTATGCACTCTTTTAAGAAATCGAAGAGTATAAAAGATCATGTAGTGTGCTCCTTCTTGGATACCCCAGAACCACCGACCAAACAAACCATGTGGAATCTGCCTGTGACTATTGGACATTTTAGGTGTGGGAACTGTAAGGCTTGCCCTATGTGTATACAAACCAAACAGTTTAGTTACAAACACCACACCATAGACCTAAAAACATTTACAAATTGTAACACCAACTGTGTAATCTACTGCATCATGTGCCCATGTGGCTTGGTCTATATAGGGCAAACTCAACAGAAGATAAAAACACGCATTCTGCAGCACCAGAGCAGGATTAGATGTGAAGTCCCAGGAGCACCTTTGGTTGAACATTATAAGAATGCTGGCCATGCAGTAGAAGAATTACTTTGGGTTGTTCTTGAAAAAGTATCCCTAGGCCCGAGGGGTGGTAATATAGGCATGGTCCTCAATATGAGAGAAAGTAAATGGATGACCAGTCTGGACACAATCCTGAATGGGCTGAATGAACAGGATACTAGTTATGCCCAATTAGCTTGTCTCCGTTAGAATGCTCTGAAATTTCTATGATGAGAAATGCAGTTTTTCATAATTTAATCTGTATACTTTGCTGTTTCTCTCCTTCTGTGCCCCTTACAGGTCATTAACAGATGAACAGACATTATGAAATGTAATGGAATATGTATACATTGCTTTCACCTTTAAATGTATTTGTTGTTTGTATTTGACAAAGCGATGCAAAAGGGGATGATGGACGGAGCGCTTGAACAAATCAAACACTCACCCCCAGTCAACTGATCTGGGTTTAATCCATCACCATTCTTTAGTTCACTCAGCCACCCCAGTTCAGACATGGCTATATGCAAATCAGTCTGGCCCTGTGCCTCATGGGAACAGTCCAGCCCGAACTGCCAAGCCATGTCTTCCCTGGACCGGAAACAAGCATCCTGGGACCGGTTTCGGATTCATAATCCTCATCAGCCAGGCTATCTTGAATCCAGTGGCCAAGTGAACAAGGGACTCACGTCTGAGCATACCCTGCCCCAATTAGGCCGAACAAAGCGATGCAAAAGGGGATGATGGACGGAGCGCTTGAACAAATCAAACACTCACCCCAGTAAACTGATCTGGGTTTTATCCATCACCATTCTTTAGTTCACTCAGCCACCGCAGTTCAGACATGGCTATATGCAAATCAGTCTGACCCTGTGCCTCATGGGAACAGTCCAGCCCGAACTGCCAAGCCATGTCTTCCCTGGACCGGAAACACGCATCCTGGGACCAGTTTCGGATTCATAATCCTCATCAGACAGGCTATCTTGAATCCAGTGGCCAAGTGAACAAGGGACTCACGTCTGAGCATACCCTGCCACACTTAGGGTGAACAAAGCGATGCAAAAGGGGATGATGGACGGAGCGCTTGAACAAATCAAACACTCACCCCCAGTCAACTGATCTGGGTTTAATCCATCACCATTCTTTAGTTCACTCAGCCACCCCAGTTCAGACATGGCTATATGCAAATCAGTCTGACCCTGTGCCTCATGGGAACAGTTCACCCCGAACTGCCAAGCCATGTCTTCCCTGGACCGGAAACAAGCATCCTGGGACCGGTTTCGGATTCATAATCCTCATCAGCCAGGCTATCTTGAATCCAGTGGCCAAGTGAACAAGGGACTCACGTCTGAGCATACCCTGCCACACTTAGGGCGAACAAAGCGATGCAAAAGGGGATGATGTACGGAGCGCTTGAACAAATCAAACATTCACCCCCAGTCAACTGATCTGGGTTTAATCCATCACCATTCTTTAGTTCACTCAGCCACCCCAGTTCAGACATGGCTATATGCAAATCAGTCTGACCCTGTGCCTCATGGGAACAGTCCAGCCCGAACTGCCAAGCCATGTCTTCCCTGGACCGGAAACAAGCATCCTGGGACCGGTTTCGGATTCATGATCCTCATCAGCCAGGCTATCTTGAATCCAGTTGCCAAATGAACAAGGGACTCACGTCTGAGCATACCCTGCCACACTTAGGGCGAACAAAGCGATGCAAAAGGGGATGATGGACGGAGCGCTTGAACAAATCAAACACTTACCCCCAGTCAACTGATCTGGGTTTATTCCATCACCATTCTTTAGTTCACTCAGCCACCCCAGTTCAGACATGGCTATATGCAAATCAGTCTGACCCTGTGCCTCATGGGAACAGTCCAGCCCGAACTGCCAAGCCATGTCTTCCCTGGACCGGAAACAAGCATCCTGGGACCGGTTTCGGATTCATAATCCTCATCAGCCAGGCTATCTTGAATCCAGTGGCCAAGTGATCAAGGGACTCACGTCTGAGCATACCCTGACACACTTTGGGTGAACAAAGCGATGCAAAAGGGGATGATGGACGGAGCGCTTGAACAAATCAAACACTCACCCCCAGTCAACTGATCTGGGTTTAATCCATCACCATTCTTTAGTTCACTCAGCCACCCCAGTTCAGACATGGCTATATGCAAATCAGTCTGACCATGTGCCTCATGGGAACAGTCCAGCCCGAACTGCCAAGCCATGTCTTCCCTGGACCGGAAACAAGCATCCTGGGACCGGTTTCGGATTCATAATCCTCATCAGCCAGGCTATCTTGAATCCAGTGGCCAAGTGAAGAAGGGACTCACGTCTGAGCATACCCTGCCACACTTAGGGCGAACAAAGCGATGCAAAAGGGGATGATGGACGGAGCGCTTGAACAAATCAAACACTCACCCCCAGTCAACTGATCTGGGTTTAATCCATCACCATTCTTTAGTTCACTTAGCCACCCCAGTTCAGACATGGCTATATGCAAATCAGTCTGACCCTGTGCCTCATGGGAACAGTCCAGCCCGAACTGCCAAGCCATGTCTTCCCTGGACCGGAAACAAGCATCCTGGGACCGGTTTCGGATTCATAATCCTCATCAGCCAGGCTATCTTGAATCCAGTGGCCAAGTGAACAAGGGACTCACGTCTGAGCATACCATGCCACACTTAGGGCGAACAAAGCGATGCAAAAGGGGATGATGGACGGAGCGCTTGAACAAATCAAACACTCACCCTCAGTCAACTGATCTGGGTTTAATCCATCACCATTCTTTAGTTCACTCAGCCACCCCAGTACAGAGATGGCTATGTGCAAATCAGTCTGACCCTGTGCCTCATGGGAACAGTCCAGTCTGAACTGCCAAGCCATGTCTTCCCTGGACTGGAAACAAGCATCCTGGGACCGGTTTCGGATTCATAATCCTCATCAGCCAGGCTATCTTGAATCCAGTGGCCAAGTGAACAAGGGACTAATGTCTGAGCATACCCTGCGACACTTAGGGCGAACAAAGCGATGCAAAAGGGGATGATGTACGGAGCGCTTGAACAAATCAAACACTCACCCCCAGTCAACTGATCTGGGTTTAATCCATCACCATTCTTTAGTTCACTCAGCCTCCCCAGTTCAGACATGGCTATATGCAAATGAGTCTGACCCTGTGCCTCATGGGAACAGTCCAGCCTGAACTGCCAAGCCATGTCTTCCCTGGACCGGAAACAAGCATCCTGGGACCGGTTTCGGATTCATAATCCTCATCAGCCAGGCTATCTTGAATCCAGTGGCCAAGTGAAGTAGGGACTCACGTCTGAGCATACCCTGCCACACTTAGGGTGAACAAAGCGATGCAAAAGGGGATGATGGACGGAGCGCTTGAACAAATCAAACACTCACCCCCAGTCAACTGATCTGGGTTTAATCCATCACCATTCTTTAGTTCACTCAGCCACCCCAGTTCAGACATGGCTAAATGCAAATCAGTCTGACCCTGTGCCTCATGGGAACAGTCCAGCCCGAACTGCCAAGCCATGTCTTCCCTGGACCGGAAAAAAGCATCCTGGGACCGGTTTCGGATTCATAATCCTCATCAGCCAGGCTATCTTGAATCCAGTGACCAAGTGAACAAGGGACTCACGTCTGAGCATACCCTGCCACACATTGGGCTAACAAAGCGATGCAAAGGGGATGATGGACGGAGCGCATGAACAAATCAAACACTCACCCCCAGTCAACTGATCTGGGTTTAATCCATCACCATTCTTTAGTTCACTCAGCCACCCCAGTTCAGACATGGCTATATGCAAATCAGTCTGACCCTGTGCCTCATGGGAACAGTCCAGCCCGAACTGCCAAGCCATGTCTTCCCTGGACCGGAAACAAGCATCCTGGGACCGGTTTCGGATTCATAATCCTCATCAGCCAGGCTATCTTGAATCCAGTGGCCAAGTGAACAAGGGACTCACGTCTGAGCATACCCTGCCCCAATTAGGCCGAACAAAGCGATGCAAAAGGGTATGATGGACGGAGCGCTTGAACAAATCAAACACTCACCCCCAGTCAACTGATCTGGGTTTAATCCATCACCATTCTTTAGTTCACTCAGCCACCCCAGTTCAGACATGGCTATATGCAAATCAGTCTGACCCTGAGCCTCATGGGAACAGTCCAGCCCGAACTGCCAAGCCATGTCCTCCCTGGACCGGAAACAAGCATCCTGGGACCGGTTTCGGATTCATAATCCTCATCAGCCAGGCTATCTTGAATCCAGTGGCCAAGTGAACCAAGGACTCACGTCTGAGCATACCCTGCCACACTTAGGGCGAACAAAGCGATGCAAAAGGGGATGATGGACGGAGCGCTTGAACAAATCAAACACTCACCCCCAGTCAACTGATCTGGGTTTAATCCATCACCATTCTTTAGTTCACTCAGCCACCCCGGTTCAGACATGGCTATATGCAAATCAGTCTGACCCTGTGCCTCATGGGAACAGTCCAGCCCGAACTGCCAAGCCATGTCTTCCCTGGACCGGAAACAAGAATCCTGGGACCGGTTTCGGATTCATAATCCTCATCAGCCAGGCTATCTTGAATCCAGTGGCCAAGTGAACAAGGGACTCACGTCTGAGCATACCCTGACACACTTTGGGTGAACAAAGCGATGCAAAAGTGGATGATGGACGGAGCGCTTGAACAAATTAAACACTGACCCCCAGTCAACTGATCTGGGTTTAATCCATCACCATTCTTTAGTTCACTCAGCCACCCCAGTTCAGACATGGCTATATGCAAATCAGTCTGACCCTGTGCCTCATGGGAACAGTCCAGCCCGAACTGCCAAGCCATGTCTTCCCTGGACCGGAAACAAACATCCTGGGACCGGTTTCGGATTCATAATCCTCATCAGCCAGGCTATCTTGAATCCAGTGGCCAAGTGAACAAGGGACTCACGTCTGAGCATACCCTGCCACACTTAGTGCGAACAAAGCGATGCAAAAGGGGATGATGGACGGAGCGCTTGAACAAATCAAACACTCACCCCAGTCAGCTGATCTGGGTTTAATCCATCACCATTCTTTAGTTCACTCAGCCACCCCAGTTCAGACATGGCTACATGCAAATCAGTCTGACCCTGTGCCTCATGGGAACAGTCCAGCCCGAACTGCCAAGCCATGTCTTCCCTGGACCGGAAACAAGCATCCTGGGACCGGTTTCGGATTCATAATCCTCATCAGCCAGGCTATCTTGAATCCAGTGGCCAAGTGAACAAGGGACTCACGAGCATACCCTGCCACACTTAGGGCGAACAAAGCGATGCAAAAGGGGATGATGTACGGAGCGCTTGAACAAATCAAACACTCACCCCCAGTCAACTGATCTGGGTTTAATCCATCACCATTCTTTAGTTCACTCAGCAACCCCAGTACAGACATGGCTATATGCAAATCAGTCTGACCCTGTGCCTCATTGGAACAGTCCAGCCTGAACTGCCAAGCCATGTCTTCCCTGGACCGGAAACAAGCATCCTGGGACCGGTTTCGGATTCATAATCCTCATCAGCCAGGCTATCTTGAATCCAGTGGCCAAGTGAACCAAGGACTCACGTCTGAGCATACCCTGCCACACTTAGGGCGAACAAAGCGATGCAAAAGGGGATGATGGACGGAGCGCTTGAACAAATCAAACACTCACCCCCAGTCAACTGATCTGGGTTTAATCCATCACCATTCTTTAGTTCACTCAGCAACCCCAGTACAGACATGGCTATATGCAAATCAGTCTGACCCTGTGCCTCATGGGAACAGTCCAGCCCGAACTGCCAAGCCATGTCTTCCCTGGACCGGAAAAAAGCATCCTGGGACCGGTTTCGGATTCATAATCCTCATCAGCCAGGCTATCTTGAATCCAGTGGCCAAGTGAACAAGGGACTCACGTCTGAGCATACCCTGCCACACATTGGGCTAACAAAGCGATGCAAAGGGGATGATGGACGGAGCGCATGAACAAATCAAACACTCACCCCCAGTCAACTGATCTGGGTTTAATCCATCACCATTCTTTAGTTCACTCAGCCACCCCAGTTCAGACATGGCTATATGCAAATCAGTCTGACCCTGTGCCTCATGGGAACAGTCCAGCCCGAACTGCCAAGCCATGTCTTCCCTGGACCGGAAACAAGCATCCTGGGACCGGTTTCGGATGTATAATCCTCATCAGCCAGGCTATCTTGAATCCAGTGGCCAAGTGAACAAGGGACTCACATCTGAGCATACCCTGACACACTTTGGGTGAACAAAGCGATGCAAAAGGGGATGATGGACGGAGCGCTTGAACAAATCAAACACTCACCCCCAGTCAACTGATCTAGGTTTAATCCATCACCATTCTTTAGTTCACTCAGCCACCCCAGTTCAGACATGGCTATATGCAAATCAGTCTGACCCTGTGCCTCATGGGAACAGTCCAGCCCGAACTGCCAAGCCATGTCTTCCCTGGACCGGAAACAAGCATCCTGGGACCGGTTTCGGATTCATAATCCTCATCAGCCAGGCTATCTTGAATCCAGTGGCCAAGTGAACAAGGGACTCACGTCTGAGCATACCCTGCCCCAATTAGGCCGAACAAAGCGATGCAAAAGGGTATGATGGACGGAGCGCTTGAACAAATCAAACACTCACCCCCAGTCAACTGATCTGGGTTTAATCCATCACCATTCTTTAGTTCACTCAGCCACCCCAGTTCAGACATGGCTATATGCAAATCAGTCTGACCCTGAGCCTCATGGGAACAGTCCAGCCCGAACTGCCAAGCCATGTCCTCCCTGGACCGGAAACAAGCATCCTGGGACCGGTTTCGGATTCATAATCCTCATCAGCCAGGCTATCTTGAATCCAGTGGCCAAGTGAACCAAGGACTCACGTCTGAGCATACCCTGCCACACTTAGGGCGAACAAAGCGATGCAAAAGGGGATGATGGACGGAGCGCTTGAACAAATCAAACACTCACCCCCAGTCAACTGATCTGGGTTTAATCCATCACCATTCTTTAGTTCACTCAGCCACCCCGGTTCAGACATGGCTATATGCAAATCAGTCTGACCCTGTGCCTCATGGGAACAGTCCAGCCCGAACTGCCAAGCCATGTCTTCCCTGGACCGGAAACAAGAATCCTGGGACCGGTTTCGGATTCATAATCCTCATCAGCCAGGCTATCTTGAATCCAGTGGCCAAGTGAACAAGGGACTCACGTCTGAGCATACCCTGACACACTTTGGGTGAACAAAGCGATGCAAAAGTGGATGATGGACGGAGCGCTTGAACAAATTAAACACTGACCCCCAGTCAACTGATCTGGGTTTAATCCATCACCATTCTTTAGTTCACTCAGCCACCCCAGTTCAGACATGGCTATATGCAAATCAGTCTGACCCTGTGCCTCATGGGAACAGTCCAGCTCGAACTGCCAAGCCATGTCTTCCCTGGACCGGAAACAAACATCCTGGGACCGGTTTCGGATTCATAATCCTCATCAGCCAGGCTATCTTGAATCCAGTGGCCAAGTGAACAAGGGACTCACGTCTGAGCATACCCTGCCACACTTAGTGCGAACAAAGCGATGCAAAAGGGGATGATGGACGGAGCGCTTGAACAAATCAAACACTCACCCCAGTCAGCTGATCTGGGTTTAATCCATCACCATTCTTTAGTTCACTCAGCCACCCCAGTTCAGACATGGCTACATGCAAATCAGTCTGACCCTGTGCCTCATGGGAACAGTCCAGCCCGAACTGCCAAGCCATGTCTTCCCTGGACCGGAAACAAGCATCCTGGGACCGGTTTCGGATTCATAATCCTCATCAGCCAGGCTAACTTGAATCCAGTGGCCAAGTGAACAAGGGACTCACGAGCATACCCTGCCACACTTAGGGCGAACAAAGCGATGCAAAAGGGGATGATGTACGGAGCGCTTGAACAAATCAAACACTCACCCCCAGTCAACTGATCTGGGTTTAATCCATCACCATTCTTTAGTTCACTCAGCAACCCCAGTACAGACATGGCTATATGCAAATCAGTCTGACCCTGTGCCTCATGGGAACAGTCCAGCCTGAACTGCCAAGCCATGTCTTCCCTGGACCGAAAACAAGCATCCTGGGACCGGTTTCGGATTCATAATCCTCATCAGCCAGGCTATCTTGAATCCAGTGGCCAAGTGAACAAGGGACTCACGTCTGAGCATACCCTGCCACACTTAGGGCGAACAAAGCAATGCAAAAGGGGATGATGGACGGAGCGCTTGAACAAATCAAACACTCACCCCCAGTCAACTGATCTGGGTTTAATCCATCACCATTCTTTAGTTCACTCAGCTACCCCAGTTCAGACATGGCTATATGCAAATCAGTCTGACCCTGTGCCTCATGGGAACAGTCCAGCCCGAACTGCCAAGCCATGTCTTCCCTGGACCGGAAACAAGCATCCTGGGACCGGTTTCGGATTCATAATCCTCATCAAACAGGCTATCTTGAATCCAGTGGCCAAGTGAACAAGGGACTCACGTCTGAGCATACCCTGCCACACTTAGGGTGAACAAAGTGATGCAAAAGGGGATGATGGACGGAGCGCTTGAACAAATCAAACACTCACCCCCAGTCAACTGATCTGGGTTTAATCCATCTCCATTCTTTAGTTCACTCAGCCACCCCAGTTCAGACATGGCTATATGCAAATCAGTCTGACCCTGTGCCTCATGGGAACAGTCCAGCCCGAACTGCCAAGCCATGTCTTCCCTGGACCGGAAACAAGCATCCTGGGATCGGTTTCGGATTTATAATCCTCATCAGCCAGGCTATCTTGAATCCAGTGGCCAAGTGAACAAGGGACTCACGTCTGAGCATATCCTGACACACTTAGGGCGAACAAAGCGATGCAAAAGGGGATGATGGACGGAGCGCTTGAACAAATCAAACACTCACCCCCAGTCAACTGATCTGGGTTTAATCCATCACCATTCTTTAGTTCACTCAGCCACCCCAGTACAGACATGGCTATATGCAAATCAGTCTGACCCTGTGCCTCATGGGAACAGTCCAGCCTGAACTGCCAAGCCATGTCTACCCTGGACCGGAAACAAGCATCCTGGGACCGGTTTCGGATTCATAATCCTCATCAGCCAGGCTATCTTGAATCCAGTGGCCAAGTGAACAAGGGACTCACGTCTGAGCATACCCTGCCACACTTAGGGCGAACAAAGCAATGCAAAAGGGGATGATGGATGGAGCGCTTGAACAAATCAAACACTCACCCCCCAGTCAACTGATCTGGGTTTAATCCATCACCATTCTTTAGTTCACTCAGCTACCCCAGTTCAGACATGGCTATATGCAAATCAGTCTGACCCTGTGCCTCATGGGAACAGTCCAGCCCGAACTGCCAAGCCATGTCTTCCCTGGACCGGAAACAAGCATCCTGGGACCGGTTTCGGATTCATAATCCTCATCAAACAGGCTATCTTGAATCCAGTGGCCAAGTGAACAAGGGACTCACGTCTGAGCATACCCTGCCACACTTAGGGTGAACAAAGTGATGCAAAAGGGGATGATGGACGGAGCGCTTGAACAAATCAAACACTCACCCCCAGTCAACTGATCTGGGTTTAATCCATCACCATTCTTTAGTTCACTCAGCCACCCCAGTTCAGACATGGCTATATGCAAATCAGTCTGACCCTGTGCCTCATGGGAACAGTCCAGCCCGAACTGCCAAGCCATGTCTTCCCTGGACCGGAAACAAGCATCATGGGACCGGTTTCGGATTTATAATCCTCATCAGCCAGGCTATCTTGAATCCAGTGGCCAAGTGAACAAGGGACTCACGTCTGAGCATACCCTGACACACTTAGGGCGAACAAAGCGATGCAAAAGGGGATGATGGACGGAGCGCTTGAACAAATCAAACACTCACCCCCAGTCAACTGATCTGGGTTTAATCCATCACCATTCTTTAGTTCACTCAGCCACCCCAGTTCAGACATGGCTATATGCAAATCAGTCTGACCCTGTGCCTCATGGGAACAGTCCAGCCCGAACTGCCAAGCCATGTCTTCCCTGGACCGGAAACAAGCATCCTGGGACCGGTTTCCGATTCATAATCCTCATCAGCCAGGCTATCTTGAATCCAGTGGCCAAGTGAACAAGGGACTCACGTCTGAGCATACCCTGCCACACTTTGGGCGAACAAAGCGATGCAAAAGGGGATGATGGACGGAGCGCATGAACAAATCAAACACACAACCCCAGTCAACTGATCTGGGTTTAATCCATCACCATTCTTTAGTTCACTCAGCCACCCCAATTCAGACATGGCTATATGCAAATCAGTCTGACCCTGTGCCTCATGGGAACAGTCCAGCCCGAACTGCCAAGCCATGTCTTCCCTGGACCGGAAACAAGCATCCTGGGACCGGTTTCGGATTCATAATCCTCATCAGCCAGGCTATCTTGAATCCAGTGGCCAAGTGAACAAGGGACTCACGTCTGAGCATACCCTGCCACACTTTGGGCGAACAAACCGATGCAAAAGAGGATGATGGACGGAGCGCATGAACAAATCAAACACTCACCCCCAGTCAACTGATCTGGGTTTAATCCATCACCATTCTTTAGTTCACTCAGCCACCCCAGTTCAGACATGGCTATATGCAAATCAGTCTGACCCTGTGCCTCATGGGAACAGTACAGCCCGAACTGCCAAGCCATGTCTTCCCTGGACCGGAAACAAGCATCCTGGGACCGGTTTCGGATTCATAATCCTCATCAGCCAGGCTATCTTGAATCCAGTGGCCAAGTGAACAAGGGACTCACGTCTGAGCATACCCTGACACACTTTGGGTGAACAAAGCGATGCAAAAGGGGATGATGAACGGAGCGCTTGAACAAATCAAACACTCACCCCCAGTCAACTGATCTGGGTTTAATCCATCACCATTCTTTAGTTCACTCAGCCACCCCAGTTCAGACATGGCTATATGCAAATCAGTCTGACCCTGTGCCTCATGGGAACAGTCCAGCCCCAACTGCCAAGCCATGTCTTCCCTGGACCGGAAACAAGCATCCTGGGACTGGTTTCGGATTCATAATCCTCATCAGCCATGCTATCTTGAATCCAGTGGCCAAGTGAACAAGGGACTCATGTCTGAGCATACCCTGCCCCACTTAGGGGGAACAAAGCGATGCAAAAGGGGATGATGGACGGAGCGCTTGAACAAATCAAACACTCACCCCCAGTCAACTGATCTGGGTTTAATCCATCACCATTCTTTAGTTCACTCAGCCACCCCAGTTCAGACATGGCTATATGCAAATCAGTCTGACCCTGTGCCTCATGGGAACAGTCCAGCCCGAACTGCCAAGCCATGTCTTCCCTGGACCGTAAACAAGCATCCTGGGACCGGTTTCGGATTCATAATCCTCATCAGCCAGGCTATCTTGAATCCAGTGGCCAAGTGAACAAGGGACTCACGTCTGAGCATACCCTGCCACACTTAGGGCGAACAAAGCAATGCAAAAGGGGATGATGGACGGAGCGCCTGAACAAATCAAACACTTACCCCCAGTCAACTGATCTGGGTTTAATCCATCACCATTCTTTAGTTCACTCAGCTACCCCAGTTCAGACATGGCTATATGCAAATCAGTCTGACCCTGTGCCTCATGGGAACAGTCCAGCTCGAACTGCCAAGCCATGTCTTCCCTGGACCGGAAACAAACATCCTGGGACCGGTTTCGGATTCATAATCCTCATCAGCCAGGCTATCTTGAATCCAGTGGCCAAGTGAACAAGGGACTCACGTCTGAGCATACCCTGCCACACTTAGTGCGAACAAAGCGATGCAAAAGGGGATGATGGACGGAGCGCTTGAACAAATCAAACACTCACCCCAGTCAGCTGATCTGGGTTTAATCCATCACCATTCTTTAGTTCACTCAGCCACCCCAGTTCAGACATGGCTACATGCAAATCAGTCTGACCCTGTGCCTCATGGGAACAGTCCAGCCCGAACTGCCAAGCCATGTCTTCCCTGGACCGGAAACAAGCATCCTGGGACCGGTTTCGGATTCATAATCCTCATCAGCCAGGCTAACTTGAATCCAGTGGCCAAGTGAACAAGGGACTCACGAGCATACCCTGCCACACTTAGGGCGAACAAAGCGATGCAAAAGGGGATGATGTACGGAGCGCTTGAACAAATCAAACACTCACCCCCAGTCAACTGATCTGGGTTTAATCCATCACCATTCTTTAGTTCACTCAGCAACCCCAGTACAGACATGGCTATATGCAAATCAGTCTGACCCTGTGCCTCATGGGAACAGTCCAGCCTGAACTGCCAAGCCATGTCTTCCCTGGACCGAAAACAAGCATCCTGGGACCGGTTTCGGATTCATAATCCTCATCAGCCAGGCTATCTTGAATCCAGTGGCCAAGTGAACAAGGGACTCACGTCTGAGCATACCCTGCCACACTTAGGGCGAACAAAGCAATGCAAAAGGGGATGATGGACGGAGCGCTTGAACAAATCAAACACTCACCCCCAGTCAACTGATCTGGGTTTAATCCATCACCATTCTTTAGTTCACTCAGCTACCCCAGTTCAGACATGGCTATATGCAAATCAGTCTGACCCTGTGCCTCATGGGAACAGTCCAGCCCGAACTGCCAAGCCATGTCTTCCCTGGACCGGAAACAAGCATCCTGGGACCGGTTTCGGATTCATAATCCTCATCAAACAGGCTATCTTGAATCCAGTGGCCAAGTGAACAAGGGACTCACGTCTGAGCATACCCTGCCACACTTAGGGTGAACAAAGTGATGCAAAAGGGGATGATGGACGGAGCGCTTGAACAAATCAAACACTCACCCCCAGTCAACTGATCTGGGTTTAATCCATCTCCATTCTTTAGTTCACTCAGCCACCCCAGTTCAGACATGGCTATATGCAAATCAGTCTGACCCTGTGCCTCATGGGAACAGTCCAGCCCGAACTGCCAAGCCATGTCTTCCCTGGACCGGAAACAAGCATCCTGGGATCGGTTTCGGATTTATAATCCTCATCAGCCAGGCTATCTTGAATCCAGTGGCCAAGTGAACAAGGGACTCACGTCTGAGCATACCCTGACACACTTAGGGCGAACAAAGCGATGCAAAAGGGGATGATGGACGGAGCGCTTGAACAAATCAAACACTCACCCCCAGTCAACTGATCTGGGTTTAATCCATCACCATTCTTTAGTTCACTCAGCCACCCCAGTACAGACATGGCTATATGCAAATCAGTCTGACCCTGTGCCTCATGGGAACAGTCCAGCCTGAACTGCCAAGCCATGTCTACCCTGGACCGGAAACAAGCATCCTGGGACCGGTTTCGGATTCATAATCCTCATCAGCCAGGCTATCTTGAATCCAGTGGCCAAGTGAACAAGGGACTCACGTCTGAGCATACCCTGCCACACTTAGGGCGAACAAAGCAATGCAAAAGGGGATGATGGATGGAGCGCTTGAACAAATCAAACACTCACCCCCCAGTCAACTGATCTGGGTTTAATCCATCACCATTCTTTAGTTCACTCAGCTACCCCAGTTCAGACATGGCTATATGCAAATCAGTCTGACCCTGTGCCTCATGGGAACAGTCCAGCCCGAACTGCCAAGCCATGTCTTCCCTGGACCGGAAACAAGCATCCTGGGACCGGTTTCGGATTCATAATCCTCATCAAACAGGCTATCTTGAATCCAGTGGCCAAGTGAACAAGGGACTCACGTCTGAGCATACCCTGCCACACTTAGGGTGAACAAAGTGATGCAAAAGGGGATGATGGACGGAGCGCTTGAACAAATCAAACACTCACCCCCAGTCAACTGATCTGGGTTTAATCCATCACCATTCTTTAGTTCACTCAGCCACCCCAGTTCAGACATGGCTATATGCAAATCAGTCTGACCCTGTGCCTCATGGGAACAGTCCAGCCCGAACTGCCAAGCCATGTCTTCCCTGGACCGGAAACAAGCATCATGGGACCGGTTTCGGATTTATAATCCTCATCAGCCAGGCTATCTTGAATCCAGTGGCCAAGTGAACAAGGGACTCACGTCTGAGCATACCCTGACACACTTAGGGCGAACAAAGCGATGCAAAAGGGGATGATGGACGGAGCGCTTGAACAAATCAAACACTCACCCCCAGTCAACTGATCTGGGTTTAATCCATCACCATTCTTTAGTTCACTCAGCCACCCCAGTTCAGACATGGCTATATGCAAATCAGTCTGACCCTGTGCCTCATGGGAACAGTCCAGCCCGAACTGCCAAGCCATGTCTTCCCTGGACCGGAAACAAGCATCCTGGGACCGGTTTCCGATTCATAATCCTCATCAGCCAGGCTATCTTGAATCCAGTGGCCAAGTGAACAAGGGACTCACGTCTGAGCATACCCTGCCACACTTTGGGCGAACAAAGCGATGCAAAAGGGGATGATGGACGGAGCGCATGAACAAATCAAACACACAACCCCAGTCAACTGATCTGGGTTTAATCCATCACCATTCTTTAGTTCACTCAGCCACCCCAATTCAGACATGGCTATATGCAAATCAGTCTGACCCTGTGCCTCATGGGAACAGTCCAGCCCGAACTGCCAAGCCATGTCTTCCCTGGACCGGAAACAAGCATCCTGGGACCGGTTTCGGATTCATAATCCTCATCAGCCAGGCTATCTTGAATCCAGTGGCCAAGTGAACAAGGGACTCACGTCTGAGCATACCCTGCCACACTTTGGGCGAACAAACCGATGCAAAAGAGGATGATGGACGGAGCGCATGAACAAATCAAACACTCACCCCCAGTCAACTGATCTGGGTTTAATCCATCACCATTCTTTAGTTCACTCAGCCACCCCAGTTCAGACATGGCTATATGCAAATCAGTCTGACCCTGTGCCTCATGGGAACAGTACAGCCCGAACTGCCAAGCCATGTCTTCCCTGGACCGGAAACAAGCATCCTGGGACCGGTTTCGGATTCATAATCCTCATCAGCCAGGCTATCTTGAATCCAGTGGCCAAGTGAACAAGGGACTCACGTCTGAGCATACCCTGACACACTTTGGGTGAACAAAGCGATGCAAAAGGGGATGATGAACGGAGCGCTTGAACAAATCAAACACTCACCCCCAGTCAACTGATCTGGGTTTAATCCATCACCATTCTTTAGTTCACTCAGCCACCCCAGTTCAGACATGGCTATATGCAAATCAGTCTGACCCTGTGCCTCATGGGAACAGTCCAGCCCCAACTGCCAAGCCATGTCTTCCCTGGACCGGAAACAAGCATCCTGGGACTGGTTTCGGATTCATAATCCTCATCAGCCATGCTATCTTGAATCCAGTGGCCAAGTGAACAAGGGACTCATGTCTGAGCATACCCTGCCCCACTTAGGGGGAACAAAGCGATGCAAAAGGGGATGATGGACGGAGCGCTTGAACAAATCAAACACTCACCCCCAGTCAACTGATCTGGGTTTAATCCATCACCATTCTTTAGTTCACTCAGCCACCCCAGTTCAGACATGGCTATATGCAAATCAGTCTGACCCTGTGCCTCATGGGAACAGTCCAGCCCGAACTGCCAAGCCATGTCTTCCCTGGACCGTAAACAAGCATCCTGGGACCGGTTTCGGATTCATAATCCTCATCAGCCAGGCTATCTTGAATCCAGTGGCCAAGTGAACAAGGGACTCACGTCTGAGCATACCCTGCCACACTTAGGGCGAACAAAGCAATGCAAAAGGGGATGATGGACGGAGCGCCTGAACAAATCAAACACTTACCCCCAGTCAACTGATCTGGGTTTAATCCATCACCATTCTTTAGTTCACTCAGCTACCCCAGTTCAGACATGGCTATATGCAAATCAGTCTGACCCTGTGCCTCATGGGAACAGTCCAGTCCGAACTGCCAAGCCATATCTTCCCTGGACCGGAAACAAGCATCCTGGGACCGGTTTCGGATTCATAATCCTCATCAGCCAGGCTATCTTGAATCCAGTGGCCAAGTGAACAAGGGACTCACGTCTGAGCATACCCTGCCACACTTAGGGTGAACAAAGCGATGCAAAAGGGGATGATGGACGGAGCGCTTGAACAAATCAAACACTCACCCCCAGTCAACTGATCTGGGTTTAATCCATCACCATTCTTTAGTTCACTCAGCCACCCCAGTTCAGACATGGCTATATGAAAATCAGTCTGACCCTGTGCCTCATGGGAACAGTCCAGCCCGAACTGCCAAGCCATGTCTTCCCTGGACCAGAAACTAGCATCCTGGGACCGGTTTTGGATTCATAATCCTCATCAGCCAGGCTATCTTGAATCCAGTGGCCAAGTGAACAAGGGACTCACGTCTGAGCATACCCTGCCACACTTAGGGCGAACAAAGCGATGCAAAAAGGGATGATGTATGGGGCGCTTGAACAAATCAAACACTCACCCCCAGCAACTGATCTGGGTTTAATCCATCACCATTCTTTAGTTCACTCAGCCACCCCAGTTCAGACATGGCTAAATGCAAATCAGTCTGACCCTGTGCCTCATGGGAACAGTCCAGTCCGAACTGCCAAGCCATGTCTTCCCTGGACCATAAACAAGCATCCTGGGACCGGTTTCGGATTCATAATCCTCATCAGCCAGGCTATCTTGAATCCAGTGGCCAAGTGAACAAGGGACTCACGTCTGAGCCTACCCTGACACACTTTGGGTGAACAAAGCGATGCAAAAGGGGATGATGGACGGAGCGCTTGAACAAATCAAACACTCACCCCCAGTCAACTGATCTGGGTTTAATCCATCACCATTCTTTAGTTCACTCAGCCACCCCAGTTCAGACATGGCTATATGCAAATCAGTCTGACCCTGTGCCTCATGGGAACAGTCCAGCCCGAACTGCCAAGCCATGTCTTCCCTGGACCGGAAACAAGCATCATGGGACCGGTTTTGGATACATAATCCTCATCAGCCAGGCTATCTTGAATCCAGTGGCCAAGTGAACAAGGGACTCACGTCTGAGCATACCCTGCCACACTTAGGGCGAACAAAGCGATGCAAAAGGAGATGATGGACGGAGTGCTTGAACAAATCAAACACTCACCCCCAGTCAACTGATCTGGGTTTAATCCATCACCATTCTTTAGTTCACTCAGCCACCCCAGGTCAGACATGGCTATATGCAAATCAGTCTGACGATGTGCCTCATGGGAACAGTCCAGCCCGAACTGCCAAGCCATGTCTTCACTGGACCGGAAACAAGCATCCTGGGACCGGTTTCGGATTCATAATCCTCATCAGCCAGGCTATCTTGAATCCAGTGGCCAAGTGAACAAGGGACTCACGTCTGAGCATACCCTGCCACACTTAGGGCGAACAAAGCAATGCAAAAGGGGATGATGGACGGAGCGCTTGAACAAATCAAACACTCACCCCCAGTCAACTGATCTGGGTTTAATCCATCACCATTCTTTAGTTCACTCAGCCACCCCAGTACAGACATGGCTATATGCAAATCAGTCGGACCCTGTGCCTCATGGGAACAGTCCAGCCTGAACTGCCAAGCCATGTCTTCCCTGGACCGGAAACAAGCATCCTGGGACCGGTTTTGGATTCATAATCCTCATCAGCCAGGCTATCTTGAATCCAGTGGCCAAGTGAACAAGGGACTAATGTCTGAGCATACCCTGCCACACTTAGGGCGAACAAAGCGATGCAAAAGGGGATGATGTACGGAGCACTTGAACAAATCAAACACTCACCCCCAGTCAACTGATCTGGGTTTAATCCATCACCATTCTTTAGTTCACTCAGCCTCCCCAGTTCAGACATGGCTATATGCAAATGAGTCTGACCCTGTGCCTCATGGGAACAGTCCAGCCTGAACTGCCAAGCCATGTCTTCCCTGGACCGGAAACAAGCATCCTGGGACCGGTTTCGGATTCATAATCCTCATCAGCCAGGCTATCTTGAATCCAATGGCCAAGTGAAGAAGGGACTCACGTCTGAGCATACCCTGCCACACTTAGGGCGAACAAAGCGATGCAAAAGGGGATGATGGACGGAGCGCTTGAACAAATCAAACACTCACCCCCAGTCAACTGATCTAGGTTTAATCCATCACCATTCTTTAGTTCACTCAGCCACCCCAGTTCAGACATGGCTATATGCAAATCAGTCTGACCCTGTGCCTCATGGGAACAGTCCAGCCTGAACTGCCAAGCCATGTCTTCCCTGGACTGGAAACAAGCATCCTGGGACCGGTTTCGGATTCATAATCCTCATCAGCCAGGCTATCTTGAATCCAGTGGCCAAGTGAACAAGCGACTAATGTCTGAGCATACCCTGCCACACTTAGGGCGAACAAAGCGATGCAAAAGGGGATGATGTACTGAGCGCTTGAACAAATCAAACACTCACCCCCAGTCAACTGATCTGGGTTTAATCCATCACCATTCTTTAGTTCACTCAGCCTCCCCAGTTCAGACATGGCTATATGCAAATGAGTCTGACCCTGTGCCTCATGGGAACAGTCCAGCCTGAACTGCCAAGCCATGTCTTCCCTGGACCGGAAACAAGCATTCTGGGACCGGTTTCGGATTCATAATCCTCATCAGCCAGGCTATCTTGAATCCAGTGGCCAAGTGAACAAGGGACTCACGTCTGAGCATACCCTGCCACACTTAGGGCGAACAAAGCAATGCAAAAGGGGATGATGGACGGAGCGCTTGAACAAATCAAACACTCACCCCCAGTCAACTGATCTGGGTTTAATCCATCACCATTCTTTAGTTCACTCAGCCACCCCAGTTCAGACATGGCTATATGCAAATCAGTCTGACCCTGTGCCTCATGGGAACAGTCCAGCCCGAACTGCCAAGCCATGTCTTCCCTGAACCGGAAACAAGCATCCTGGGACCGGTTTCGGATTTATAATCCTCATCAGCCAGGCTATCTTGAATCCAGTGGCCAAGTGAACAAGGGACTCACGTCTGAGCATACCCTGACACACTTAGGGCGAACAAAGCGATGCAAAAGGGGATGATGGACGGAGCGCTTGAACAAATCAAACACTCACCCCCAGTCAACTGATCTGGGTTTAATCCATCACCATTCTTTAGTTCACTCAGCCACCCCAGTTCAGACATGGCTATATGCAAATCAGTCTGACCCTGTGCCTCATGGGAACAGTCCAGTCCGAACTGCCAAGCCATATCTTCCCTGGACCGGAAACAAGCATCCTGGGACCGGTTTCGGATTCATAATCCTCATCAGCCAGGCTATCTTGAATCCAGTGGCCAAGTGAACAAGGGACTCACGTCTGAGCATACCCTGCCACACTTAGGGCGAACAAAGCGATGCAAAAGGGGATGATGGACGGAGCGCTTGAACAAATCAAACACTCACCCCCAGTCAACTGATCTGGGTTTAATCCATCACCATTCTTTAGTTCACTCAGCCACCCCAGTTCAGACATGGCTATATGAAAATCAGTCTGACCCTGTGCCTCATTGGAACAGTCCAGCCCGAACTGCCAAGCCATGTCTTCCCTGGACCGGAAACAAGCATCCTGGGACCGGTTTCGGATTCATAATCCTCATCAGCCAGGCTATCTTGAATCCAGTGGCCAAGTGAAGAAGGGACTCACGTCTGAGCATACCCTGCCACACTTAGGGCGAACAAAGCGATGCAAAAGGGGATGATGGACGGAGCGCTTGAACAAATCAAACACTCACCCCCAGTCAACTGATCTGGGTTTAATCCATCACCATTCTTTAGTTCACTCAGCCACCCCAGTTCAGACATGGCTATATGCAAATCAGTCTGACCATGTGCCTCATGGGAACAGTCCAGCCCGAACTGCCAAGCCATGTCTTCCCTGGACCGGAAAGAAGCATCCTGGGACCGGTTCGGATTCATAATCCTCATCAGCCAGGCTATCTTGAATCCAGTGGCCAAGTGAACAAGGGACTCACGTCTGAGCATACCCTGCCACACTTAGGGCGAACAAAGCGATGCAAAAGGGGATGATGTACGGAGCGCTTGAACAAATCAAACACTCACCCCCAGTCAACTGATCTGGGTTTAATCCATCACCATTCTTTAGTTCACTCAGCCACCCCAGTACAGACATGGCTATATGCAAATCAGTCTGACCCTGTGCCTCATGGGAACATCCAGCCTGAACTGCCAAGCCATGTCTTCCCTGGACCGGAAACAAGCATCCTGGGACCGGTTTCGGATTCATAATCCTCATCAGCCAGGCTATCTTGAATCCAGTGGCCAAGTGAACAAGGGACTCACGTCTGAGCATACCCTGCCACACTTAGGGCGAACAAAGCAATGCAAAAGGGGATGATGGACGGAGCGCCTGAACAAATCAAACACTTACCCCCAGTCAACTGATCTGGGTTTAATCCATCACCATTCTTTAGTTCACTCAGCTACCCCAGTTCAGACATGGCTATATGCAAATCAGTCTGACCCTGTGCCTCATGGGAACAGTCCAGTCCGAACTGCCAAGCCATATCTTCCCTGGACCGGAAACAAGCATCCTGGGACCGGTTTCGGATTCATAATCCTCATCAGCCAGGCTATCTTGAATCCAGTGGCCAAGTGAACAAGGGACTCACGTCTGAGCATACCCTGCCACACTTAGGGCGAACAAAGCGATGCAAAAGGGGATGATGGACGGAGCGCTTGAACAAATCAAACACTCACCCCCAGTCAACTGATCTGGGTTTAATCCATCACCATTCTTTAGTTCACTCAGCCACCCCAGTTGAGACATGGCTATATGAAAATCAGTCTGACCCTGTGCCTCATTGGAACAGTCCAGCCCGAACTGCCAAGCCATGTCTTCCCTGGACCGGAAACTAGCATCCTGGGACCGGTTTTGGATTCATAATCCTCATCAGCCAGGCTATCTTGAATCCAGTGGCCAAGTGAACAAGGGACTCACGTCTGAGCATACCCTGCCACACTTAGGGCGAACAAAGCGATGCAAAAAGGGATGATGGACGGAGCGCTTGAACAAATCAAACCCTCACCCCCAGCAACTGATCTGGGTTTAATCCATCACCATTCTTTAGTTCACTCAGCCTCCCCAGTTCAGACATGGCTATATGCAAATGAGTCTGACCCTGTGCCTCATGGGAACAGTCCAGCCTGAACTGCCAAGCCATGTCTTCCCTGGACCGGAAACAAGCATCCTGGGACCGATTTCGGATTCATAATCCTCATCAGCCAGGCTATCTTGAATCCAGTGGCCAAGTGAAGAAGGTACTCACGTCTGAGCATACCCTGCCACACTTAGGGCGAACAAAGCGATGCAAAAGGGGATGATGGACGGAGCGCTTGAACAAATCAAACACTCACCCCCAGTCAACTGATCTGGGTTTAATCCATCACCATTCTTTAGTTCACTCAGCCACCCCAGTTCAAACATGGCTAAATGCAAATCAGTCTGACCCTGTGCCTCATGGGAACAGTCCAGCCCGAACTGCAAAGCCATGTCTTCCCTGGACCGGAAAAAAGCATCCTGGGACCGGTTTCGGATTCATAATCCTCATCAGCCAGGCTATCTTGAATCCAGTGGCCAAGTGAACAAGGGACTCACGTCTGAGCATACCCTGCCACACTTTGGGTGAACAAAGGGATGCAAAGGGGATGATGGACGGAGCGCATTAACAAATCAAACACTCACCCCCAGTCAACTGATCTGGGTTTAATCCATCACCATTCTTTAGTTCACTCAGCCACCCCAGTTCAGACATGGCTATATGCAAATCAGTCTGACCCTGTGCCTCATGGGAACAGTCCAGCCCGAACTGCCAAGCCATGTCTTCCCTGGACCGGAAACAAGCATCCTGGGACCGGTTTCGGATGCATAATCCTCATCAGCCAGGCTATCTTGAATCCAGTGGCCAAGTGAACAAGGGACTCACATCTGAGCATACCCTGACACACTTTGGGTGAACAAAGCGATGCAAAAGGGGATGATGGACGGAGCGCTTGAACAAATCAAACACTCACCCCCAGTCAACTGATCTAGGTTTAATCCATCACCATTCTTTAGTTCACTCAGCCACCCCAGTTCAGACATGGCTATATGCAAATCAGTCTGACCCTGTGCCTCATGGGAACAGTCCAGCCCGAACTGCCAAGCCATGTCTTCCCTGGACCGGAAACAAGCATCCTGGGACCGGTTTCGGATTCATAATCCTCATCAGCCAGGCTATCTTGAATTCAGTGGCCAAGTGAACAAGGGACTCACGTCTGAGCATACCCTGCCCCAATTAGGCCGAACAAAGCGATGCAAAAGGGTATGATGGACGGAGCGCTTGAACAAATCAAACACTCACCCCCAGTCAACTGATCTGGGTTTAATCTATCACCATTCTTTAGTTCACTCAGCCACCCCAGTTCAGACATGGCTATATGCAAATCAGTCTGACCCTGTGCCTCATGGGAACAGTCCAGCCTGAACTGCCAAGCCATGTCTTCCCTGGACTGGAAACAAGCATCCTGGGACCTGTTTCGGATTCATAATCCTCATCAGCCAGGCTATCTTGAATCCAGTGGCCAAGTGAACAAGGGACTCACGTCTGAGCATACCCTGCCACACTTAGGGCGAACAAAGCAATGCAAAAGGGGATGATGGACGGAGCGCTTGAACAAATCAAACATTCACCCCCCAGTCAACTGATCTGGGTTTAATCCATCACCATTCTTTAGTTCACTCAGCCACCCCAGTTCAGACATGGCTATATGCAAATCAGTCTGACCCTGTGCCTCATGGGAACAGTCCAGCCCGAACTGCCAAGCCATGTCTTCCCTGGACCGGAAACAAGCATCCTGGGACCGGTTTCGGATTCATAATCCTCATCAGCCAGGCTATCTTGAATCCAGTGGCCAAGTGAACAAGGGACTCACGTCTGAGCATACCCTGCCACACTTTGGGCGAACAAAGCAATGCAAAAGGGGATGATGTACGGAGCGCTTGAACAAATCAAACACTCACCCCCAGTCAACTGATCTGGGTTTAATCCATCACCATTCTTTAGTTCACTCAGCCACCCCAGTACAGACATGGCTATATGCAAATCAGTCTGACCCTGTGCCTCATGGGAACAGTCCAGCCTGAACTGCCAAGCCATGTCTTCCCTGGACCGGAAACAAGCATCCTGGGACCGGTTTCGGATTCATAATCCTCATCAGCCAGGCTATCTTGAATCCAGTGGACAAGTGAACAAGGGACTCACGTCTGAGCATACCCTGCCACACTTAGGGCGAACAAAGCAATGCAAAAGGGGATGATGGACGGAGCGCTTGAACAAATCAAACACTCACCCCCCAGTCAACTGATCTGGGTTTAATCCATCACCATTCTTTAGTTCACTCAGCTACCCCAGTTCAGACATGGCTATATGCAAATCAGTCTGACCCTGTGCCTCATGGGAACAGTCCAGCCCGAACTGCCAAGCCATGTATTCCCTGGAACGGAAACAAGCATCCTGGGACCGGTTTCGGATTCATAATCCTCATCAAACAGGCTATCTTGAATCCAGTGGCCAAGTGAACAAGGGACTCACGTCTGAGCATACCCTGCCACACTTAGGGTGAACAAAGTGATGCAAAAGGGGATGATGGACGGAGCGCTTGAACAAATCAAACACTCACCCCCAGTCAACTGATCTGGGTTTAATCCATCACCATTCTTTAGTTCACTCAGCCACCCCAGTTCAGACATGGCTATATGCAAATCAGTCTGACCCTGTGCCTCATGGGAACAGTCCAGCCCGAACTGCCAAGCCATGTCTTCCCTGGACCGGATACAAGCATCCTGGGACCGGTTTCGGATTTATAATCCTCATCAGCCAGGCTATCTTGAATCCAGTGGCCAAATGAACAAGGGACTCACGTCTGAGCATACCCTGACACACTTAGGGCGAACAAAGCGATGCAAAAGGGGATGATGGACGGAGCGCTTGAACAAATCAAACCCTCACCCCCAGCAACTGATCTGGGTTTAATCCATCACCATTCTTTAGTTCACTCAGCCTCCCCAGTTCAGACATGGCTATATGCAAATGAGTCTGACCCTGTGCCTCATGGGAACAGTCCAGCCTGAACTGCCAAGCCATGTCTTCCCTGGACCGGAAACAAGCATCCTGGGACCGGTTTCGGATTCATAATCCTCATCAGCCAGGCTATCTTGAATCCAGTGGCCAAGTGAAGAAGGTACTCACGTCTGAGCATACCCTGCCACACTTAGGGCGAACAAAGCGATGCAAAAGGGGATGATGGACGGAGCGCTTGAACAAATCAAACACTCACCCCCAGTCAACTGATCTGGGTTTAATCCATCACCATTCTTTAGTTCACTCAGCCACCCCAGTTCAGACATGGCTATATGCAAATCAGTCTGACCCTGTGCCTCATGGGAACAGTCCAGCCCGAACTGCCAAGCCATGTCTTCCCTGGACCGGAAACAAGCATCCTGAGACCGGTTTCGGATTCATAATCCTCATCAGCCAGGCTATCTTGAATCCAGTGGCCAAGTGAACAAGGGACTCACGTCTGAGCATACCCTGCCACACTTTGGGCGAACAAAGCAATGCAAAAGGGGATGATGTACGGAGCGCTTGAACAAATCAAACACTCACCCCCAGTCAACTGATCTGGGTTTAATCCATCACCATTCTTTAGTTCACTCAGCCACCCCAGTACAGACATGGCTATATGCAAATCAGTCTGACCCTGTGCCTCATGGGAACAGTCCAGCCTGAACTGCCAAGCCATGTCTTCCCTGGACCGGAAACAAGCATCCTGGGACCGGTTTCGGATTCATAATCCTCATCAGCCAGGCTATCTTGAATCCAGTGGCCAAGTGAACAAGGGACTCACGTCTGAGCATACCCTGCCACACTTAGGGCGAACAAAGCAATGCAAAAGGGGATGATGGACGGAGCGCTTGAACAAATCAAACACTCACCCCCCAGTCAACTGATCTGGGTTTAATCCATCACCATTCTTTAGTTCACTCAGCTACCCCAGTTCAGACATGGCTATATGCAAATCAGTCTGACCCTGTGCCTCATGGGAACAGTCCAGCCCGAACTGCCAAGCCATGTATTCCCTGGAACGGAAACAAGCATCCTGGGACCGGTTTCGGATTCATAATCCTCATCAAACAGGCTATCTTGAATCCAGTGGCAAAGTGAACAAGGGACTCACGTCTGAGCATACCCTGCCACACTTAGGGTGAACAAAGTGATGCAAAAGGGGATGATGGACGGAGCGCTTGAACAAATCAAACACTCACCCCCAGTCAACTGATCTGGGTTTAATCCATCACCATTCTTTAGTTCACTCAGCCACCCCAGTTCAGACATGGCTATATGCAAATCAGTCTGACCCTGTGCCTCATGGGAACAGTCCAGCCCGAACTGCCAAGCCATGTCTTCCCTGGACCGGATACAAGCATCCTGGGACCGGTTTCGGATTTATAATCCTCATCAGCCAGGCTATCTTGAATCCAGTGGCCAAATGAACAAGGGACTCACGTCTGAGCATACCCTGACACACTTAGGGCGAACAAAGCGATGCAAAAGGGGATGATGGACGGAGCGCTTGAACAAATCAAACCCTCACCCCCAGCAACTGATCTGGGTTTAATCCATCACCATTCTTTAGTTCACTCAGCCTCCCCAGTTCAGACATGGCTATATGCAAATGAGTCTGACCCTGTGCCTCATGGGAACAGTCCAGCCTGAACTGCCAAGCCATGTCTTCCCTGGACCGGAAACAAGCATCCTGGGACCGGTTTCGGATTCATAATCCTCATCAGCCAGGCTATCTTGAATCCAGTGGCCAAGTGAAGAAGGTACTCACGTCTGAGCATACCCTGCCACACTTAGGGCGAACAAAGCGATGCAAAAGGGGATGATGGACGGAGCGCTTGAACAAATCAAACACTCACCCCCAGTCAACTGATCTGGGTTTAATCCATCACCATTCTTTAGTTCACTCAGCCACCCCAGTTCAAACATGGCTAAATGCAAATCAGTCTGACCCTGTGCCTCATGGGAACAGTCCAGCCCGAACTGCAAAGCCATGTCTTCCCTGGACCGGAAAAAAGCATCCTGGGACCGGTTTCGGATTCATAATCCTCATCAGCCAGGCTATCTTGAATCCAGTGGCCAAGTGAACAAGGGACTCACGTCTGAGCATACCCTGCCACACTTTGGGTGAACAAAGGGATGCAAAGGGGATGATGGACGGAGCGCATTAACAAATCAAACACTCACCCCCAGTCAACTGATCTGGGTTTAATCCATCACCATTCTTTAGTTCACTCAGCCACCCCAGTTCAGACATGGCTATATGCAAATCAGTCTGACCCTGTGCCTCATGGGAACAGTCCAGCCCGAACTGCCAAGCCATGTCTTCCCTGGACCGGAAACAAGCATCCTGGGACCGGTTTCGGATGCATAATCCTCATCAGCCAGGCTATCTTGAATCCAGTGGCCAAGTGAACAAGGGACTCACATCTGAGCATACCCTGACACACTTTGGGTGAACAAAGCGATGCAAAAGGGGATGATGGACGGAGCGCTTGAACAAATCAAACACTCACCCCCAGTCAACTGATCTAGGTTTAATCCATCACCATTCTTTAGTTCACTCAGCCACCCCAGTTCAGACATGGCTATATGCAAATCAGTCTGACCCTGTGCCTCATGGGAACAGTCCAGCCCGAACTGCCAAGCCATGTCTTCCCTGGACCGGAAACAAGCATCCTGGGACCGGTTTCGGATTCATAATCCTCATCAGCCAGGCTATCTTGAATTCAGTGGCCAAGTGAACAAGGGACTCACGTCTGAGCATACCCTGCCCCAATTAGGCCGAACAAAGCGATGCAAAAGGGTATGATGGACGGAGCGCTTGAACAAATCAAACACTCACCCCCAGTCAACTGATCTGGGTTTAATCTATCACCATTCTTTAGTTCACTCAGCCACCCCAGTTCAGACATGGCTATATGCAAATCAGTCTGACCCTGTGCCTCATGGGAACAGTCCAGCCTGAACTGCCAAGCCATGTCTTCCCTGGACTGGAAACAAGCATCCTGGGACCGGTTTCGGATTCATAATCCTCATCAGCCAGGCTATCTTGAATCCAGTGGCCAAGTGAACAAGGGACTCACGTCTGAGCATACCCTGCCACACTTAGGGCGAACAAAGCAATGCAAAAGGGGATGATGAACGGAGCGCTTGAACAAATCAAACATTCACCCCCCAGTCAACTGATCTGGGTTTAATCCATCACCATTCTTTAGTTCACTCAGCCACCCCAGTTCAGACATGGCTATATGCAAATCAGTCTGACCCTGTGCCTCATGGGAACAGTCCAGCCCGAACTGCCAAGCCATGTCTTCCCTGGACCGGAAACAAGCATCCTGGGACCGGTTTCGGATTCATAATCCTCATCAGCCAGGCTATCTTGAATCCAGTGGCCAAGTGAACAAGGGACTCACGTCTGAGCATACCCTGCCACACTTTGGGCGAACAAAGCAATGCAAAAGGGGATGATGTACGGAGCGCTTGAACAAATCAAACACTCACCCCCAGTCAACTGATCTGGGTTTAATCCATCACCATTCTTTAGTTCACTCAGCCACCCCAGTACAGACATGGCTATATGCAAATCAGTCTGACCCTGTGCCTCATGGGAACAGTCCAGCCTGAACTGCCAAGCCATGTCTTCCCTGGACCGGAAACAAGCATCCTGGGACCGGTTTCGGATTCATAATCCTCATCAGCCAGGCTATCTTGAATCCAGTGGCCAAGTGAACAAGGGACTCACGTCTGAGCATACCCTGCCACACTTAGGGCGAACAAAGCAATGCAAAAGGGGATGATGGACGGAGCGCTTGAACAAATCAAACACTCACCCCCCAGTCAACTGATCTGGGTTTAATCCATCACCATTCTTTAGTTCACTCAGCTACCCCAGTTCAGACATGGCTATATGCAAATCAGTCTGACCCTGTGCCTCATGGGAACAGTCCAGCCCGAACTGCCAAGCCATGTATTCCCTGGAACGGAAACAAGCATCCTGGGACCGGTTTCGGATTCATAATCCTCATCAAACAGGCTATCTTGAATCCAGTGGCCAAGTGAACAAGGGACTCACGTCTGAGCATACCCTGCCACACTTAGGGTGAACAAAGTGATGCAAAAGGGGATGATGGACGGAGCGCTTGAACAAATCAAACACTCACCCCCAGTCAACTGATCTGGGTTTAATCCATCACCATTCTTTAGTTCACTCAGCCACCCCAGTTCAGACATGGCTATATGCAAATCAGTCTGACCCTGTGCCTCATGGGAACAGTCCAGCCCGAACTGCC
Organism: Lissotriton helveticus; assembly: GCF_964261635.1. Classification (NCBI taxonomy): domain Eukaryota; kingdom Metazoa; phylum Chordata; class Amphibia; order Caudata; family Salamandridae; genus Lissotriton; species Lissotriton helveticus. The sequence continues at coordinate 519,874,536 of NC_136061.1, forward strand.
AAGCCATGTCTTCCCTGGACCGGAAACAAGCATCCTGGGACCGGTTTCGGATTTATAATCCTCATCAGCCAGGCTATCTTGAATCCAGTGGCCAAATGAACAAGGGACTCACGTCTGAGCATACCCTGACACACTTAGGGCGAACAAAGCGATGCAAAAGGGGATGATGGACGGAGCGCTTGAACAAATCAAACACTCACCCCCAGTCAACTGATCTGGGTTTAATCCATCACCATTCTTTAGTTCACTCAGCCACCCCAGTTCAGACATGGCTATATGCAAATCAGTCTGACCCTGTGCCTCATGGGAACAGTCCAGCCCGAACTGCCAAGCCATGTCTTCCCTGGACCGGAAACAAGCATCCTGGGACCGGTTTCGGATTCATAATCCTCATCAGCCAGGCTATCTTGAATCCAGTGGCCAAGTGAACAAGGGACTCACGTCTGAGCATACCCTGCCACACTTTGGGCGAACAAAGCGATGCAAAAGGGGATGATGGACGGAGCGCATGAACAAATCAAACACTCACCCCCAGTCAACTGATCTGGGTTTAATCCATCACCATTCTTTAGTTCACTCAGCCACCCCAGTTCAGACATGGCTATATGCAAATCAGTCTGACCCTGTGCCTCATGGGAACAGTCCAGTCCGAACTGCCAAGCCATATCTTCCCTGGACCGGAAACAAGCATCCTGGGACCGGTTTCGGATTCATAATCCTCATCAGCCAGGCTATCTTGAATCCAGTGGCCAAGTGAACAAGGGACTCACGTCTGAGCATACCCTGCCACACTTAGGGCGAACAAAGCGATGCAAAAGGGGATGATGGACGGAGCGCTTGAACAAATCAAACACTCACCCCCAGTCAACTGATCTGGGTTTAATCCATCACCATTCTTTAGTTCACTCAGCCACCCCAGTTCAGACATGGCTATATGAAAATCAGTCTGACCCTGTGCCTCATTGGAACAGTCCAGCCCGAACTGCCAAGCCATGTCTTCCCTGGACCGGAAACTAGCATCCTGGGACCGGTTTTGGATTCATAATCCTCATCAGCCAGGCTATCTTGAATCCAGTGGCCAAGTGAACAAGGGACTCACGTCTGAGCATACCCTGCCACACTTAGGGCGAACAAAGCGATGCAAAAAGGGATGATGGACGGAGCGCTTGAACAAATCAAACCCTCACCCCCAGCAACTGATCTGGGTTTAATCCATCACCATTCTTTAGTTCACTCAGCCTCCCCAGTTCAGACATGGCTATATGCAAATGAGTCTGACCCTGTGCCTCATGGGAACAGTCCAGCCTGAACTGCCAAGCCATGTCTTCCCTGGACCGGAAACAAGCATCCTGGGACCGGTTTCGGATTCATAATCCTCATCAGCCAGGCTATCTTGAATCCAGTGGCCAAGTGAAGAAGGTACTCACGTCTGAGCATACCCTGCCACACTTAGGGCGAACAAAGCGATGCAAAAGGGGATGATGGACGGAGCGCTTGAACAAATCAAACACTCACCCCCAGTCAACTGATCTGGGTTTAATCCATCACCATTCTTTAGTTCACTCAGCCACCCCAGTTCAGACATGGCTAAATGCAAATCAGTCTGACCCTGTGCCTCATGGGAACAGTCCAGCCCGAACTGCCAAGCCATGTCTTCCCTGGACCGGAAAAAAGCATCCTGGGACCGGTTTCGGATTCATAATCCTCATCAGCCAGGCTATCTTGAATCCAGTGGCCAAGTGAACAAGGGACTCACGTCTGAGCATACCCTGCCACACTTTGGGTGAACAAAGGGATGCAAAGGGGATGATGGACGGAGCGCATTAACAAATCAAACACTCACCCCCAGTCAACTGATCTGGGTTTAATCCATCACCATTCTTTAGTTCACTCAGCCACCCCAGTTCAGACATGGCTATATGCAAATCAGTCTGACCCTGTGCCTCATGGGAACAGTCCAGCCCGAACTGCCAAGCCATGTCTTCCCTGGACCGGAAACAAGCATCCTGGGACCGGTTTCGGATGCATAATCCTCATCAGCCAGGCTATCTTGAATCCAGTGGCCAGGTGAACAAGGGACTCACATCTGAGCATACCCTGACACACTTTGGGTGCACAAAGCGATGCAAAAGGGGATGATGGACGGAGCGCTTGAACAAATCAAACACTCACCCCCAGTCAACTGATCTAGGTTTAATCCATCACCATTCTTTAGTTCACTCAGCCACCCCAGTTCAGACATGGCTATATGCAAATCAGTCTGACCCTGTGCCTCATGGGAACAGTCCAGCCCGAACTGCCAAGCCATGTCTTCCCTGGACCGGAAACAAGCATCCTGGGACCGGTTTCGGATTCATAATCCTCATCAGCCAGGCTATCTTGAATTCAGTGGCCAAGTGAACAAGGGACTCACGTCTGAGCATACCCTGCCCCAATTAGGCCGAACAAAGCGATGCAAAAGGGTATGATGGACGGAGCGCTTGAACAAATCAAACACTCACCCCCAGTCAACTGATCTGGGTTTAATCCATCACCATTCTTTAGTTCACTCAGCCACCCCAGTTCAGACATGGCTATATGCAAATCAGTCTGACCCTGTGCCTCATGGGAACAGTCCAGCCTGAACTGCCAAGCCATGTCTTCCCTGGACTGGAAACAAGCATCCTGGGACCGGTTTCGGATTCATAATCCTCATCAGCCAGGCTATCTTGAATCCAGTGGCCAAGTGAACAAGGGACTCACGTCTGAGCATACCCTGCCACACTTAGGGCGAACAAAGCAATGCAAAAGGGGATGATGGACGGAGCGCTTGAACAAATCAAACACTCAACCCCCAGTCAACTGATCTGGGTTTAATCCATCACCATTCTTTAGTTCACTCAGCCACCCCAGTTCAGACATGGCTATATGCAAATCAGTCTGACCCTGTGCCTCATGGGAACAGTCCAGCCCGAACTGCCACGCCATGTCTTCCCTGGACCGGAAACAAGCATCCTGGGACCGGTTTCGGATTCATAATCCTCATCAGCCAGGCTATCTTGAATCCAGTGGCCAAGTGAACAAGGGACTCACGTCTGAGCATACCCTGCCACACTTAGGGCGAACAAAGCAATGCAAAAGGGGATGATGGACGGAACGCTTGAACAAATCAAACACTCACCCCCCAGTCAACTGATCTGGGTTTAATCCATCACCATTCTTTAGTTCACTCAGCTACCCCAGTTCAGACATGGCTATATGCAAATCAGTCTGACCCTGTGCCTCATGGGAACAGTCCAGCCCGAACTGCCAAGCCATGTATTCCCTGGAACGGAAACAAGCATCCTGGGACCGGTTTCGGATTCATAATCCTCATCAAACAGGCTATCTTGAATCCAGTGGCCAAGTGAACAAGGGACTCACGTCTGAGCATACCCTGCCACACTTAGGGTGAACAAAGTGATGCAAAAGGGGATGATGGACGGAGCGCTTGAACAAATCAAACACTCACCCCCAGTCAACTGATCTGGGTTTAATCCATCACCATTCTTTAGTTCACTCAGCCACCCCAGTTCAGACATGGCTATATGCAAATCAGTCTGACCCTGTGCCTCATGGGAACAGTCCAGCCCGAACTGCCAAGCCATGTCTTCCCTGGACCGGATACAAGCATCCTGGGACCGGTTTCGGATTTATAATCCTCATCAGCCAGGCTATCTTGAATCCAGTGGCCAAATGAACAAGGGACTCACGTCTGAGCATACCCTGACACACTTAGGGCGAACAAAGCGATGCAAAAGGGGATTATGGACGGAGCGCTTGAACAAATCAAACCCTCACCCCCAGCAACTGATCTGGGTTTAATCCATCACCATTCTTTAGTTCACTCAGCCTCCCCAGTTCAGACATGGCTATATGCAAATGAGTCTGACCCTGTGCCTCATGGGAACAGTCCAGCCTGAACTGCCAAGCCATGTCTTCCCTGGACCGGAAACAAGCATCCTGGGACCGGTTTCGGATTCATAATCCTCATCAGCCAGGCTATCTTGAATCCAGTGGCCAAGTGAAGAAGGTACTCACGTCTGAGCATACCCTGCCACACTTAGGGCGAACAAAGCGATGCAAAAGGGGATGATGGACGGAGCGCTTGAACAAATCAAACACTCACCCCCAGTCAACTGATCTGGGTTTAATCCATCACCATTCTTTAGTTCACTCAGCCACCCCAGTTCAAACATGGCTAAATGCAAATCAGTCTGACCCTGTGCCTCATGGGAACAGTCCAGCCCGAACTGCAAAGCCATGTCTTCCCTGGACCGGAAAAAAGCATCCTGGGACCGGTTTCGGATTCATAATCCTCATCAGCCAGGCTATCTTGAATCCAGTGGCCAAGTGAACAAGGGACTCACGTCTGAGCATACCCTGCCACACTTTGGGTGAACAAAGGGATGCAAAGGGGATGATGGACGGAGCGCATTAACAAATCAAACACTCACCCCCAGTCAACTGATCTGGGTTTAATCCATCACCATTCTTTAGTTCACTCAGCCACCCCAGTTCAGACATGGCTATATGCAAATCAGTCTGACCCTGTGCCTCATGGGAACAGTCCAGCCCGAACTGCCAAGCCATGTCTTCCCTGGACCGGAAACAAGCATCCTGGGACCGGTTTCGGATGCATAATCCTCATCAGCCAGGCTATCTTGATTTCAGTGGCCAAGTGAACAAGGGACTCACATCTGAGCATACCCTGACACACTTTGGGTGAACAAAGCGATGCAAAAGGGGATGATGGACGGAGCGCTTGAACAAATCAAACACTCACCCCCAGTCAACTGATCTAGGTTTAATCCATCACCATTCTTTAGTTCACTCAGCCACCCCAGTTCAGACATGGCTATATGCAAATCAGTCTGACCCTGTGCCTCATGGGAACAGTCCAGCCCGAACTGCCAAGCCATGTCTTCCCTGGACCGGAAACAAGCATCCTGGGACCGGTTTCGGATTCATAATCCTCATCAGCCAGGCTATCTTGAATTCAGTGGCCAAGTGAACAAGGGACTCACGTCTGAGCATACCCTGCCCCAATTAGGCCGAACAAAGCGATGCAAAAGGGTATGATGGACGGAGCGCTTGAACAAATCAAACACTCACCCCCAGTCAACTGATCTGGGTTTAATCTATCACCATTCTTTAGTTCACTCAGCCACCCCAGTTCAGACATGGCTATATGCAAATCAGTCTGACCCTGTGCCTCATGGGAACAGTCCAGCCTGAACTGCCAAGCCATGTCTTCCCTGGACTGGAAACAAGCATCCTGGGACCGGTTTCGGATTCATAATCCTCATCAGCCAGGCTATCTTGAATCCAGTGGCCAAGTGAACAAGGGACTCACGTCTGAGCATACCCTGCCACACTTAGGGCGAACAAAGCAATGCAAAAGGGGATGATGGACGGAGCGCTTGAACAAATCAAACATTCACCCCCCAGTCAACTGATCTGGGTTTAATCCATCACCATTCTTTAGTTCACTCAGCCACCCCAGTTCAGACATGGCTATATGCAAATCAGTCTGACCCTGTGCCTCATGGGAACAGTCCAGCCCGAACTGCCAAGCCATGTCTTCCCTGGACCGGAAACAAGCATCCTGGGACCGGTTTCGGATTCATAATCCTCATCAGCCAGGCTATCTTGAATCCAGTGGCCAAGTGAACAAGGGACTCACGTCTGAGCATACCCTGCCACACTTTGGGCGAACAAAGCAATGCAAAAGGGGATGATGTACGGAGCGCTTGAACAAATCAAACACTCACCCCCAGTCAACTGATCTGGGTTTAATCCATCACCATTCTTTAGTTCACTCAGCCACCCCAGTACAGACATGGCTATATGCAAATCAGTCTGACCCTGTGCCTCATGGGAACAGTCCAGCCTGAACTGCCAAGCCATGTCTTCCCTGGACCGGAAACAAGCATCCTGGGACCGGTTTCGGATTCATAATCCTCATCAGCCAGGCTATCTTGAATCCAGTGGCCAAGTGAACAAGGGACTCACGTCTGAGCATACCCTGCCACACTTAGGGCGAACAAAGCAATGCAAAAGGGGATGATGGACGGAGCGCTTGAACAAATCAAACACTCACCCCCCAGTCAACTGATCTGGGTTTAATCCATCACCATTCTTTAGTTCACTCAGCTACCCCAGTTCAGACATGGCTATATGCAAATCAGTCTGACCCTGTGCCTCATGGGAACAGTCCAGCCCGAACTGCCAAGCCATGTATTCCCTGGAACGGAAACAAGCATCCTGGGACCGGTTTCGGATTCATAATCCTCATCAAACAGGCTATCTTGAATCCAGTGGCCAAGTGAACAAGGGACTCACGTCTGAGCATACCCTGCCACACTTAGGGTGAACAAAGTGATGCAAAAGGGGATGATGGACGGAGCGCTTGAACAAATCAAACACTCACCCCCAGTCAACTGATCTGGGTTTAATCCATCACCATTCTTTAGTTCACTCAGCCACCCCAGTTCAGACATGGCTATATGCAAATCAGTCTGACCCTGTGCCTCATGGGAACAGTCCAGCCCGAACTGCCAAGCCATGTCTTCCCTGGACCGGAAACAAGCATCCTGGGACCGGTTTCGGATTTATAATCCTCATCAGCCAGGCTATCTTGAATCCAGTGGCCAAGTGAACAAGGGACTCACGTCTGAGCATACCCTGCCACACTTAGGGCGAACAAAGCAATGCAAAAGGGGATGATGGACGGAGCGCTTGAACAAATCAAACATTCACCCCCCAGTCAACTGATCTGGGTTTAATCCATCACCATTCTTTAGTTCACTCAGCCACCCCAGTTCAGACATGGCTATATGCAAATCAGTCTGACCCTGTGCCTCATGGGAACAGTCCAGCCCGAACTGCCAAGCCATGTCTTCCCTGGACCGGAAACAAGCATCCTGGGACCGGTTTCGGATTCATAATCCTCATCAGCCAGGCTATCTTGAATCCAGTGGCCAAGTGAACAAGGGACTCACGTCTGAGCATACCCTGCCACACTTTGGGCGAACAAAGCAATGCAAAAGGGGATGATGTACGGAGCGCTTGAACAAATCAAACACTCACCCCCAGTCAACTGATCTGGGTTTAATCCATCACCATTCTTTAGTTCACTCAGCCACCCCAGTACAGACATGGCTATATGCAAATCAGTCTGACCCTGTGCCTCATGGGAACAGTCCAGCCTGAACTGCCAAGCCATGTCTTCCCTGGACCGGAAACAAGCATCCTGGGACCGGTTTCGGATTCATAATCCTCATCAGCCAGGCTATCTTGAATCCAGTGGCCAAGTGAACAAGGGACTCACGTCTGAGCATACCCTGCCACACTTAGGGCGAACAAAGCAATGCAAAAGGGGATGATGGACGGAGCGCTTGAACAAATCAAACACTCACCCCCCAGTCAACTGATCTGGGTTTAATCCATCACCATTCTTTAGTTCACTCAGCTACCCCAGTTCAGACATGGCTATATGCAAATCAGTCTGACCCTGTGCCTCATGGGAACAGTCCAGCCCGAACTGCCAAGCCATGTATTCCCTGGAACGGAAACAAGCATCCTGGGACCGGTTTCGGATTCATAATCCTCATCAAACAGGCTATCTTGAATCCAGTGGCCAAGTGAACAAGGGACTCACGTCTGAGCATACCCTGCCACACTTAGGGTGAACAAAGTGATGCAAAAGGGGATGATGGACGGAGCGCTTGAACAAATCAAACACTCACCCCCAGTCAACTGATCTGGGTTTAATCCATCACCATTCTTTAGTTCACTCAGCCACCCCAGTTCAGACATGGCTATATGCAAATCAGTCTGACCCTGTGCCTCATGGGAACAGTCCAGCCCGAACTGCCAAGCCATGTCTTCCCTGGACCGGAAACAAGCATCCTGGGACCGGTTTCGGATTTATAATCCTCATCAGCCAGGCTATCTTGAATCCAGTGGCCAAATGAACAAGGGACTCACGTCTGAGCATACCCTGACACACTTAGGGCGAACAAAGCGATGCAAAAGGGGATGATGGACGGAGCGCTTGAACAAATCAAACACTCACCCCCAGTCAACTGATCTGGGTTTAATCCATCACCATTCTTTAGTTCACTCAGCCACCCCAGTTCAGACATGGCTATATGCAAATCAGTCTGACCCTGTGCCTCATGGGAACAGTCCAGCCCGAACTGCCAAGCCATGTCTTCCCTGGACCGGAAACAAGCATCCTGGGACCGGTTTCGGATTCATAATCCTCATCAGCCAGGCTATCTTGAATCCAGTGGCCAAGTGAACAAGGGACTCACGTCTGAGCATACCCTGCCACACTTTGGGCGAACAAAGCGATGCAAAAGGGGATGATGGACGGAGCGCATGAACAAATCAAACACTCACCCCCAGTCAACTGATCTGGGTTTAATCCATCACCATTCTTTAGTTCACTCAGCCACCCCAGTTCAGACATGGCTATATGCAAATCAGTCTGACCCTGTGCCTCATGGGAACAGTCCAGCCCGAACTGCCAAGCCATGTCTTCCCTGGACCGGAAACAAGCATCCTGGGACCGGTTTCGGATTCATAATCCTCATCAGCCAGGCTATCTTGAATCCAGTGGCCAAGTGAACAAGGGACTCACGTCTGAGCATACCCTGCCACACTTTGGGCGAACAAACCGATGCAAAAGAGGATGATGGACGGAGCGCATGAACAAATCAAACACTCACCCCCAGTCAACTGATCTGGGTTTAATCCATCACCATTCTTTAGTTCACTCAGCTACCCCAGTTCAGACATGGCTATATGCAAATCAGTCTGACCCTGTGCCTCATGGGAACAGTCCAGTCCGAACTGCCAAGCCATATCTTCCCTGGACCGGAAACAAGCATCCTGGGACCGGTTTCGGATTCATAATCCTCATCAGCCAGGCTATCTTGAATCCAGTGGCCAAGTGAACAAGGGACTCACGTCTGAGCATACCCTGCCACACTTAGGGCGAACAAAGCGATGCAAAAGGGGATGATGGACGGAGCGCTTGAACAAATCAAACACTCACCCCCAGTCAACTGATCTGGGTTTAATCCATCACCATTCTTTAGTTCACTCAGCCACCCCAGTTCAGACATGGCTATATGAAAATCAGTCTGACCCTGTGCCTCATTGGAACAGTCCAGCCCGAACTGCCAAGCCATGTCTTCCCTGGACCGGAAACTAGCATCCTGGGACCGGTTTTGGATTCATAATCCTCATCAGCCAGGCTATCTTGAATCCAGTGGCCAAGTGAACAAGGGACTCATGTCTGAGCATACCCTGCCACACTTAGGGCGAACAAAGCGATGCAAAAAGGGATGATGGACGGAGCGCTTGAACAAATCAAACCCTCACCCCCAGCAACTGATCTGGGTTTAATCCATCACCATTCTTTAGTTCACTCAGCCTCCCCAGTTCAGACATGGCTATATGCAAATGAGTCTGACCCTGTGCCTCATGGGAACAGTCCAGCCTGAACTGCCAAGCCATGTCTTCCCTGGACCGGAAACAAGCATCCTGGGACCGGTTTCGGATTCATAATCCTCATCAGCCAGGCTATCTTGAATCCAGTGGCCAAGTGAAGAAGGTACTCACGTCTGAGCATACCCTGCCACACTTAGGGCGAACAAAGCGATGCAAAAGGGGATGATGGACGGAGCGCTTGAACAAATCAAACACTCACCCCCAGTCAACTGATCTGGGTTTAATCCATCACCATTCTTTAGTTCACTCAGCCACCCCAGTTCAGACATGGCTAAATGCAAATCAGTCTGACCCTGTGCCTCATGGGAACAGTCCAGCCCGAACTGCCAAGCCATGTCTTCCCTGGACCGGAAAAAAGCATCCTGGGACCGGTTTCGGATTCATAATCCTCATCAGCCAGGCTATCTTGAATCCAGTGGCCAAGTGAACAAGGGACTCACGTCTGAGCATACCCTGCCACACTTTGGGTGAACAAAGGGATGCAAAGGGGATGATGGACGGAGCGCATTAACAAATCAAACACTCACCCCCAGTCAACTGATCTGGGTTTAATCCATCACCATTCTTTAGTTCACTCAGCCACCCCAGTTCAGACATGGCTATATGCAAATCAGTCTGACCCTGTGCCTCATGGGAACAGTCCAGCCCGAACTGCCAAGCCATGTCTTCCCTGGACCGGAAACAAGCATCCTGGGACCGGTTTCGGATGCATAATCCTCATCAGCCAGGCTATCTTGAATCCAGTGGCCAAGTGAACAAGGGACTCACATCTGAGCATACCCTGACACACTTTGGGTGCACAAAGCGATGCAAAAGGGGATGATGGACGGAGCGCTTGAACAAATCAAACACTCACCCCCAGTCAACTGATCTAGGTTTAATCCATCACCATTCTTTAGTTCACTCAGCCACCCCAGTTCAGACATGGCTATATGCAAATCAGTCTGACCCTGTGCCTCATGGGAACAGTCCAGCCCGAACTGCCAAGCCATGTCTTCCCTGGACCGGAAACAAGCATCCTGGGACCGGTTTCGGATTCATAATCCTCATCAGCCAGGCTATCTTGAATTCAGTGGCCAAGTGAACAAGGGACTCACGTCTGAGCATACCCTGCCCCAATTAGGCCGAACAAAGCGATGCAAAAGGGTATGATGGACGGAGCGCTTGAACAAATCAAACACTCACCCCCAGTCAACTGATCTGGGTTTAATCCATCACCATTCTTTAGTTCACTCAGCCACCCCAGTTCAGACATGGCTATATGCAAATCAGTCTGACCCTGTGCCTCATGGGAACAGTCCAGCCTGAACTGCCAAGCCATGTCTTCCCTGGACTGGAAACAAGCATCCTGGGACCGGTTTCGGATTCATAATCCTCATCAGCCAGGCTATCTTGAATCCAGTGGCCAAGTGAACAAGGGACTCACGTCTGAGCATACCCTGCCACACTTAGGGCGAACAAAGCAATGCAAAAGGGGATGATGGACGGAGCGCTTGAACAAATCAAACACTCACCCCCCAGTCAACTGATCTGGGTTTAATCCATCACCATTCTTTAGTTCACTCAGCCACCCCAGTTCAGACATGGCTATATGCAAATCAGTCTGACCCTGTGCCTCATGGGAACAGTCCAGCCCGAACTGCCAAGCCATGTCTTCCCTGGATCGGAAACAAGCATCCTGGGACCGGTTTCGGATTCATAATCCTCATCAGCCAGGCTATCTTGAATCCAGTGGCCAAGTGAACAAGGGACTCACGTCTGAGCATACCCTGCCACACTTTGGGCGAACAAAGCGATGCAAAAGGGGATGATGTACGGAGCGCTTGAACAAAATAAACACTCACCCCCAGTCAACTGATCTGGGTTTAATCCATCACCATTCTTTAGTTCACTCAGCCACCCCAGTACAGACATGGCTATATGCAAATCAGTCTGACCCTGTGCCTCATGGGAACAGTCCAGCCTGAACTGCCAAGCCATGTCTTCCCTGGACCGGAAACAAGCATCCTGGGACCGGTTTCGGATTCATAATCCTCATCAGCCAGGCTATCTTGAATCCAGTTGCCAAGTGAACAAGGGACTCACGTCTGAGCATACCCTGCCACACTTAGGGCGAACAAAGCAATGCAAAAGGGGATGATGGACGGAGCGCTTGAACAAATCAAACACTCACCCCCCAGTCAACTGATCTGGGTTTAATCCATCACCATTCTTTAGTTCACTCAGCTACCCCAGTTCAGACATGGCTATATGCAAATCAGTCTGACCCTGTGCCTCATGGGAACAGTCCAGCCCGAACTGCCAAGCCATGTATTCCCTGGACCGGAAACAAGCATCCTGGGACCGGTTTCGGATTCATAATCCTCATCAAACAGGCTATCTTGAATCCAGTGGCCAAGTGAACAAGGGACTCACGTCTGAGCATACCCTGCCACACTTAGGGTGAACAAAGTGATGCAAAAGGGGATGATGGACGGAGCGCCTGAACAAATCAAACACTTACCCCCAGTCAACTGATCTGGGTTTAATCCATCACCATTCTTTAGTTCACTCAGCTACCCCAGTTCAGACATGGCTATATGCAAATCAGTCTGACCCTGTGCCTCATGGGAACAGGCCAGTCCGATCTGCCAAGCCATATCTTCCCTGGACCGGAAACAAGCATCCTGGGACCGGTTTCGGATTCATAATCCTCATCAGCCAGGCTATCTTGAATCCAGTGGCCAAGTGAACAAGGGACTCACGTCTGAGCATACCCTGCCACACTTAGGGCGAACAAAGCGATGCAAAAGGGGATGATGGACGGAGCGCTTGAACAAATCAAACACTCACCCCCAGTCAACTGATCTGGGTTTAATCCATCACCATTCTTTAGTTCACTCAGCCACCCCAGTTCAGACATGGCTATATGAAAATCAGTCTGACCCTGTGCCTCATTGGAACAGTCCAGCCCGAACTGCCAAGCCATGTCTTCCCTGGACCGGAAACTAGCATCCTGGGACCGGTTTTGGATTCATAATCCTCATCAGCCAGGCTATCTTGAATCCAGTGGCCAAGTGAACAAGGGACTCACGTCTGAGCATACCCTGCCACACTTAGGGCGAACAAAGCGATGCAAAAAGGGATGATGGACGGAGCGCTTGAACAAATCAAACACTCACCCCCAGCAACTGATCTGGGTTTAATCCATCACCATTCTTTAGTTCACTCAGCCTCCCCAGTTCAGACATGGCTATATGCAAATGAGTCTGACCCTGTGCCTCATGGGAACAGTCCAGCCTGAACTGCCAAGCCATGTCTTCCCTGGACCGGAAACAAGCATCCTGGGACCGGTTTCGGATTCATAATCCTCATCAGCCAGGCTATCTTGAATCCAGTGGCCAAGTGAAGAAGGTACTCACGTCTGAGCATACCCTGCCACACTTAGGGCGAACAAAGCGATGCAAAAGGGGATGATGGACGGAGCGCTTGAACAAATCAAACACTCACCCCCAGTCAACTGATCTGGGTTTAATCCATCACCATTCTTTAGTTCACTCTGCCACCCCAGTTCAGACATGGCTAAATGCAAATCAGTCTGACCCTGTGCCTCATGGGAACAGTCCAGCCCGAACTGCCAAGCCATGTATTCCCTGGACCGGAAAAAAGCATCCTGGGACCGGTTTCGGATTCATAATCCTCATCAGCCAGGCTATCTTGAATCCAGTGGCCAAGTGAACAAGGGACTCACGTCTGAGCATACCCTGCCACACTTTGGGTGAACAAAGCGATGCAAAGGGGATGATGGACGGAGCGCATGAACAAATCAAACACTCACCCCCAGTCAACTGATCTGGGTTTAATCCATCACCATTCTTTAGTTCACTCAGCCACCCCAGTTCAGACATGGCTATATGCAAATCAGTCTGACCCTGTGCCTCATGGGAACAGTCCAGCCCGAACTGCCAAGCCATATCTTCCCTGGACCGGAAACAAGCATCCTGGGACCGGTTTCGGATGCATAACCCTCATCAGCCAGGCTATCTTGAATCCAGTGGCCAAGTGAACAAGGGACTCACATCTGAGCATACCCTGACACACTTTGGGTGAACAAAGCGATGCAAAAGGGGATGATGGACGGAGCGCTTGAACAAATCAAACACTCACCCCCAGTCAACTGATCTAGGTTTAATCCATCACCATTCTTTAGTTCACTCAGCCACCCCAGTTCAGACATGGCTATATGCAAATCAGTCTGACCCTGTGCCTCATGGGAACAGTCCAGCCCGAACTGCCAAGCCATGTCTTCCCTGGACCGGAAACAAGCATCCTGGGACCGGTTTCGGATTCATAATCCTCATCAGCCAGGCTATCTTGAATCCAGTGGCCAAGTGAACAAGGGACTCACGTCTGAGCATACCCTGCCACACTTAGGGCGAACAAAGCAATGCAAAAGGGGATGATGGACGGAGCGCTTGAACAAATCAAACACTCACCCCCCAGTCAACTGATCTGGGTTTAATCCATCACCATTCTTTAGTTCACTCAGCTACCCCAGTTCAGACATGGCTATATGCAAATCAGTCTGACCCTGTGCCTCATGGGAACAGTCCAGCCCGAACTGCCAAGCCATGTATTCCCTGGACCGGAAACAAGCATCCTGGGACCGGTTTCGGATTCATAATCCTCATCAAACAGGCTATCTTGAATCCAGTGGCCAAGTGAACAAGGGACTCACGTCTGAGCATACCCTGCCACACTTAGGGCGAACAAAGCGATGCAAAAAGGGATGATGGACGGAGCGCTTGAACAAATCAAACACTCACCCCCAGCAACTGATCTGGGTTTAATCCATCACCATTCTTTAGTTCACTCAGCCTCCCCAGTTCAGACATGGCTATATGCAAATGAGTCTGACCCTGTGCCTCATGGGAACAGTCCAGCCCGAACTGCCAAGCCATGTCTTCCCTGGACCGGAAACAAGCATCCTGGGACCGGTTTCGGATTTATAATCCTCATCAGCCAGGCTATCTTGAATCCAGTGGCCAAGTGAACAAGGGACTCACGTCTGAGCATACCCTGACACACTTAGGGCGAACAAAGCGATGCAAAAGGGGATGATGGACGGAGCGCTTGAACAAATCAAACACTCACCCCCAGTCAACTGATCTGGGTTTAATCCATCACCATTCTTTAGTTCACTCAGCCACCCCAGTTCAGACATGGCTATATGCAAATCAGTCTGACCCTGTGCCTCATGGGAACAGTCCAGCCCGAACTGCCAAGCCATGTCTTCCCTGGACCGGAAACAAGCATCCTGGGACCGGTTTCGGATTCATAATCCTCATCAGCCAGGCTATCTTGAATCCAGTGGCCAAGTGAACAAGGGACTCACGTCTGAGCATACCCTGACACACTTTGGGCGAACAAAGCGATGCAAAAGGGGATGATGGACGGAGCGCATGAACAAATCAAACACTCACCCCCAGTCAACTGATCTGGGTTTAATCCATCACCATTCTTTAGTTCGCTCTGCCACCCCAGTTCAGACATGGCTATATGCAAATCAGTCTGACCCTGTGCCTCATGGGAACAGTCCAGCCCGAACTGCCAAGCCATGTCTTCCCTGGACCGGAAACAAGCATCCTGGGACCGGTTTCGGATTCATATTCCTCATCAGCCAGGCTATCTTGAATCCAGTGGCCAAGTGAACAAGGGACTCACGTCTGAGCATACCCTGCCACACTTTGGGCGAACAAACCGATGCAAAAGAGGATGATGGACGGAGCGCATGAACAAATCAAACACTCACCCCCAGTCAACTGATCTGGGTTTAATCCATCACCATTCTTTAGTTCACTCAGCCACACCAGTTCAGACATGGCTATATGCAAATCAGTCTGACCCTGTGCCTCATGGGAACAGTACAGCCCAAACTGCCAAGCCATGTCTTCCCTGGACCGGAAACAAGCATCCTGGGACCGGTTTCGGATTCATAATCCTCATCAGCCAGGCTATCTTGAATCCAGTGGCCAAGTGAACAAGGGACTCACGTCTGAGCATACCCTGACACACTTTGGGTGAACAAAGCGATGCAAAAGGGGATGATGGACGGAGCGCTTGAACAAATCAAACACTCACCCCCAGTCAACTGATCTGGGTTTAATCCATCACCATTCTTTAGTTCACTCAGCCAGCCCAGTTCAGACATGGCTATATGCAAATCAGTCTGACCCTGTGCCTCATGGGAACAGTCCAGCCCCAACTGCCAAGCCATGTCTTCCCTGGACCGGAAACAAGCATCCTGGGACCGGTTTCGGATTCATAATCCTCATCAGCCAGGCTATCTTTAATCCAGTGGCCAAGTGAACAAGGGACTCATGTCTGAGCATACCCTGCCCCACTTAGGGCGAACAAAGCGATGCAAAAGGGGATGATGGACGGAGCGCTTGAACAAATCAAACACTCACCCCCAGTCAACTGATCTGGGTTTAATCCATCACCATTCTTTAGTTCACTCAGCCACCCCAGTACAGACATGGCTATATGCAAATCAGTCTGACCCTGTGCCTCATGGGAACATCCAGCCTGAACTGCCAAGCCATGTCTTCCCTGGACCGGAAACAAGCATCCTGGGACCGGTTTCGGATTCATAATCCTCATCAGCCAGGCTATCTTGAATCCAGTGGCCAAGTGAACAAGGGACTCACGTCTGAGCATACCCTGCCACACTTAGGGCGAACAAAGCAATGCAAAAGGGGATGATGGACGGAGCGCCTGAACAAATCAAACACTTACCCCCAGTCAACTGATCTGGGTTTAATCCATCACCATTCTTTAGTTCACTCAGCTACCCCAGTTCAGACATGGCTATATGCAAATCAGTCTGACCCTGTGCCTCATGGGAACAGTCCAGTCCGATCTGCCAAGCCATATCTTCCCTGGACCGGAAACAAGCATCCTGGGACCGGTTTCGGATTCATAATCCTCATCAGCCAGGCTATCTTGAATCCAGTGGCCAAGTGAACAAGGGACTCACGTCTGAGCATACCCTGCCACACTTAGGGCGAACAAAGCGATGCAAAAGGGGATGATGGACGGAGCGCTTGAACAAATCAAACACTCACCCCCAGTCAACTGATCTGGGTTTAATCCATCACCATTCTTTAGTTCACTCAGCCACCCCAGTTCAGACATGGCTATATGAAAATCAGTCTGACCCTGTGCCTCATTGGAACAGTCCAGCCCGAACTGCCAAGCCATGTCTTCCCTGGACCGGAAACTAGCATCCTGGGACCGGTTTTGGATTCATAATCCTCATCAGCCAGGCTATCTTGAATCCAGTGGCCAAGTGAACAAGGGACTCACGTCTGAGCATACCCTGCCACACTTAGGGCGAACAAAGCGATGCAAAAAGGGATGATGGACGGAGCGCTTGAACAAATCAAACACTCACCCCCAGCAACTGATCTGGGTTTAATCCATAACCATTCTTTAGTTCACTCAGCCTCCCCAGTTCAGACATGGCTATATGCAAATGAGTCTGACCCTGTGCCTCATGGGAACAGTCCAGCCTGAACTGCCAAGCCATGTCTTCCCTGGACCGGAAACAAGCATCCTGGGACCGGTTTCGGATTCATAATCCTCATCAGCCAGGCTATCTTGAATCCAGTGGCCAAGTGAAGAAGGTACTCACGTCTGAGCATACCCTGCCACACTTAGGGCGAACAAAGCGATGCAAAAGGGGATGATGGACGGAGCGCTTGAACAAATCAAACACTCACCCCCAGTCAACTGATCTGGGTTTAATCCATCACCATTCTTTAGTTCACTCTGCCACCCCAGTTCAGACATGGCTAAATGCAAATCAGTCTGACCCTGTGCCTCATGGGAACAGTCCAGCCCGAACTGCCAAGCCATGTCTTCCCTGGACCGGAAAAAAGCATCCTGGGACCGGTTTCGGATTCATAATCCTCATCAGCCAGGCTATCTTGAATCCAGTGGCCAAGTGAACAAGGGACTCACGTCTGAGCATACCCTGCCACACTTTGGGTGAACAAAGCGATGCAAAGGGGATGATGGACGGAGCGCTTGAACAAATCAAACACTCACCCCCAGTCAACTGATCTAGGTTTAATCCATCACCATTCTTTAGTTCACTCAGCCACCCCAGTTCAGACATGGCTATATGCAAATCAGTCTGACCCTGTGCCTCATGGGAACAGTCCAGCCCGAACTGCCAAGCCATGTCTTCCCTGGACCGGAAACAAGCATCCTGGGACCGGTTTCGGATTCTTAATCCTCATCAGCCAGGCTATCTTGAATTCAGTGGCCAAGTGAACAAGGGACTCACGTCTGAGCATACCCTGCCCCAATTAGGCCGAACAAAGCGATGCAAAAGGGTATGATGGACGGAGCGCTTGAACAAATCAAACACTCACCCCCAGTCAACTGATCTGGGTTTAATCCATCACCATTCTTTAGTTCACTCAGCCACCCCAGTTCAGACATGGCTATATGCAAATCAGTCTGACCCTGTGCCTCATGGGAACAGTCCAGCCTGAACTGCCAAGCCATGTCTTCCCTGGACTGGAAACAAGCATCCTGGGACCGGTTTCGGATTCATAATCCTCATCAGCCAGGCTATCTTGAATCCAGTGGCCAAGTGAACAAGGGACTCACGTCTGAGCATACCCTGCCACACTTAGGGCGAACAAAGCAATGCAAAAGGGGATGATGGACGGAGCGCTTGAACAAATCAAACACTCACCCCCCAGTCAACTGATCTGGGTTTAATCCATCACCATTCTTTAGTTCACTCAGCTACCCCAGTTCAGACATGGCTATATGCAAATCAGTCTGACCCTGTGCCTCATGGGAACAGTCCAGCCCGAACTGCCAAGCCATGTATTCCCTGGACCGGAAACAAGCATCCTGGGACCGGTTTCGGATTCATAATCCTCATCAAACAGGCTATCTTGAATCCAGTGGCCAAGTGAACAAGGGACTCACGTCTGAGCATACCCTGCCACACTTAGGGCGAACAAAGCGATGCAAAAAGGGATGATGGACGGAGCGCTTGAACAAATCAAACACTCACCCCCAGCAACTGATCTGGGTTTAATCCATCACCATTCTTTAGTTCACTCAGCCTCCCCAGTTCAGACATGGCTATATGCAAATGAGTCTGACCCTGTGCCTCATGGGAACAGTCCAGCCCGAACTGCCAAGCCATGTCTTCCCTGGACCGGAAACAAGCATCCTGGGACCGGTTTCGGATTTATAATCCTCATCAGCCAGGCTATCTTGAATCCAGTGGCCAAGTGAACAAGGGACTCACGTCTGAGCATACCCTGCCACACTTAGGGCGAACAAAGCAATGCAAAAGGGGATGATGGACGGAGCGCTTGAACAAATCAAACACTCACCCCCCAGTCAACTGATCTGGGTTTAATCCATCACCATTCTTTAGTTCACTCAGCTACCCCAGTTCAGACATGGCTATATGCAAATCAGTCTGACCCTGTGCCTCATGGGAACAGTCCAGCCCGAACTGCCAAGCCATGTATTCCCTGGACCGGAAACAAGCATCCTGGGACCGGTTTCGGATTCATAATCCTCATCAAACAGGCTATCTTGAATCCAGTGGCCAAGTGAACAAGGGACTCACGTCTGAGCATACCCTGCCACACTTAGGGTGAACAAAGTGATGCAAAAGGGGATGATGGACGGAGCGCCTGAACAAATCAAACACTTACCCCCAGTCAACTGATCTGGGTTTAATCCATCACCATTCTTTAGTTCACTCAGCTACCCCAGTTCAGACATGGCTATATGCAAATCAGTCTGACCCTGTGCCTCATGGGAACAGGCCAGTCCGATCTGCCAAGCCATATCTTCCCTGGACCGGAAACAAGCATCCTGGGACCGGTTTCGGATTCATAATCCTCATCAGCCAGGCTATCTTGAATCCAGTGGCCAAGTGAACAAGGGACTCACGTCTGAGCATACCCTGCCACACTTAGGGCGAACAAAGCGATGCAAAAGGGGATGATGGACGGAGCGCTTGAACAAATCAAACACTCACCCCCAGTCAACTGATCTGGGTTTAATCCATCACCATTCTTTAGTTCACTCAGCCACCCCAGTTCAGACATGGCTATATGAAAATCAGTCTGACCCTGTGCCTCATTGGAACAGTCCAGCCCGAACTGCCAAGCCATGTCTTCCCTGGACCGGAAACTAGCATCCTGGGACCGGTTTTGGATTCATAATCCTCATCAGCCAGGCTATCTTGAATCCAGTGGCCAAGTGAACAAGGGACTCACGTCTGAGCATACCCTGCCACACTTAGGGCGAACAAAGCGATGCAAAAAGGGATGATGGACGGAGCGCTTGAACAAATCAAACACTCACCCCCAGCAACTGATCTGGGTTTAATCCATCACCATTCTTTAGTTCACTCAGCCTCCCCAGTTCAGACATGGCTATATGCAAATGAGTCTGACCCTGTGCCTCATGGGAACAGTCCAGCCTGAACTGCCAAGCCATGTCTTCCCTGGACCGGAAACAAGCATCCTGGGACCGGTTTCGGATTCATAATCCTCATCAGCCAGGCTATCTTGAATCCAGTGGCCAAGTGAAGAAGGTACTCACGTCTGAGCATACCCTGCCACACTTAGGGCGAACAAAGCGATGCAAAAGGGGATGATGGACGGAGCGCTTGAACAAATCAAACACTCACCCCCAGTCAACTGATCTGGGTTTAATCCATCACCATTCTTTAGTTCACTCTGCCACCCCAGTTCAGACATGGCTAAATGCAAATCAGTCTGACCCTGTGCCTCATGGGAACAGTCCAGCCCGAACTGCCAAGCCATGTATTCCCTGGACCGGAAAAAAGCATCCTGGGACCGGTTTCGGATTCATAATCCTCATCAGCCAGGCTATCTTGAATCCAGTGGCCAAGTGAACAAGGGACTCACGTCTGAGCATACCCTGCCACACTTTGGGTGAACAAAGCGATGCAAAGGGGATGATGGACGGAGCGCATGAACAAATCAAACACTCACCCCCAGTCAACTGATCTGGGTTTAATCCATCACCATTCTTTAGTTCACTCAGCCACCCCAGTTCAGACATGGCTATATGCAAATCAGTCTGACCCTGTGCCTCATGGGAACAGTCCAGCCCGAACTGCCAAGCCATATCTTCCCTGGACCGGAAACAAGCATCCTGGGACCGGTTTCGGATGCATAACCCTCATCAGCCAGGCTATCTTGAATCCAGTGGCCAAGTGAACAAGGGACTCACATCTGAGCATACCCTGACACACTTTGGGTGAACAAAGCGATGCAAAAGGGGATGATGGACGGAGCGCTTGAACAAATCAAACACTCACCCCCAGTCAACTGATCTAGGTTTAATCCATCACCATTCTTTAGTTCACTCAGCCACCCCAGTTCAGACATGGCTATATGCAAATCAGTCTGACCCTGTGCCTCATGGGAACAGTCCAGCCCGAACTGCCAAGCCATGTCTTCCCTGGACCGGAAACAAGCATCCTGGGACCGGTTTCGGATTCATAATCCTCATCAGCCAGGCTATCTTGAATCCAGTGGCCAAGTGAACAAGGGACTCACGTCTGAGCATACCCTGCCACACTTAGGGCGAACAAAGCAATGCAAAAGGGGATGATGGACGGAGCGCTTGAACAAATCAAACACTCACCCCCCAGTCAACTGATCTGGGTTTAATCCATCACCATTCTTTAGTTCACTCAGCTACCCCAGTTCAGACATGGCTATATGCAAATCAGTCTGACCCTGTGCCTCATGGGAACAGTCCAGCCCGAACTGCCAAGCCATGTATTCCCTGGACCGGAAACAAGCATCCTGGGACCGGTTTCGGATTCATAATCCTCATCAAACAGGCTATCTTGAATCCAGTGGCCAAGTGAACAAGGGACTCACGTCTGAGCATACCCTGCCACACTTAGGGCGAACAAAGCGATGCAAAAAGGGATGATGGACGGAGCGCTTGAACAAATCAAACACTCACCCCCAGCAACTGATCTGGGTTTAATCCATCACCATTCTTTAGTTCACTCAGCCTCCCCAGTTCAGACATGGCTATATGCAAATGAGTCTGACCCTGTGCCTCATGGGAACAGTCCAGCCCGAACTGCCAAGCCATGTCTTCCCTGGACCGGAAACAAGCATCCTGGGACCGGTTTCGGATTTATAATCCTCATCAGCCAGGCTATCTTGAATCCAGTGGCCAAGTGAACAAGGGACTCACGTCTGAGCATACCCTGACACACTTAGGGCGAACAAAGCGATGCAAAAGGGGATGATGGACGGAGCGCTTGAACAAATCAAACACTCACCCCCAGTCAACTGATCTGGGTTTAATCCATCACCATTCTTTAGTTCACTCAGCCACCCCAGTTCAGACATGGCTATATGCAAATCAGTCTGACCCTGTGCCTCATGGGAACAGTCCAGCCCGAACTGCCAAGCCATGTCTTCCCTGGACCGGAAACAAGCATCCTGGGACCGGTTTCGGATTCATAATCCTCATCAGCCAGGCTATCTTGAATCCAGTGGCCAAGTGAACAAGGGACTCACGTCTGAGCATACCCTGACACACTTTGGGCGAACAAAGCGATGCAAAAGGGGATGATGGACGGAGCGCATGAACAAATCAAACACTCACCCCCAGTCAACTGATCTGGGTTTAATCCATCACCATTCTTTAGTTCGCTCTGCCACCCCAGTTCAGACATGGCTATATGCAAATCAGTCTGACCCTGTGCCTCATGGGAACAGTCCAGCCCGAACTGCCAAGCCATGTCTTCCCTGGACCGGAAACAAGCATCCTGGGACCGGTTTCGGATTCATATTCCTCATCAGCCAGGCTATCTTGAATCCAGTGGCCAAGTGAACAAGGGACTCACGTCTGAGCATACCCTGCCACACTTTGGGCGAACAAACCGATGCAAAAGAGGATGATGGACGGAGCGCATGAACAAATCAAACACTCACCCCCAGTCAACTGATCTGGGTTTAATCCATCACCATTCTTTAGTTCACTCAGCCACACCAGTTCAGACATGGCTATATGCAAATCAGTCTGACCCTGTGCCTCATGGGAACAGTACAGCCCAAACTGCCAAGCCATGTCTTCCCTGGACCGGAAACAAGCATCCTGGGACCGGTTTCGGATTCATAATCCTCATCAGCCAGGCTATCTTGAATCCAGTGGCCAAGTGAACAAGGGACTCACGTCTGAGCATACCCTGACACACTTTGGGTGAACAAAGCGATGCAAAAGGGGATGATGGACGGAGCGCTTGAACAAATCAAACACTCACCCCCAGTCAACTGATCTGGGTTTAATCCATCACCATTCTTTAGTTCACTCAGCCAGCCCAGTTCAGACATGGCTATATGCAAATCAGTCTGACCCTGTGCCTCATGGGAACAGTCCAGCCCCAACTGCCAAGCCATGTCTTCCCTGGACCGGAAACAAGCATCCTGGGACCGGTTTCGGATTCATAATCCTCATCAGCCAGGCTATCTTTAATCCAGTGGCCAAGTGAACAAGGGACTCATGTCTGAGCATACCCTGCCCCACTTAGGGCGAACAAAGCGATGCAAAAGGGGATGATGGACGGAGCGCTTGAACAAATCAAACACTCACCCCCAGTCAACTGATCTGGGTTTAATCCATCACCATTCTTTAGTTCACTCAGCCACCCCAGTACAGACATGGCTATATGCAAATCAGTCTGACCCTGTGCCTCATGGGAACATCCAGCCTGAACTGCCAAGCCATGTCTTCCCTGGACCGGAAACAAGCATCCTGGGACCGGTTTCGGATTCATAATCCTCATCAGCCAGGCTATCTTGAATCCAGTGGCCAAGTGAACAAGGGACTCACGTCTGAGCATACCCTGCCACACTTAGGGCGAACAAAGCAATGCAAAAGGGGATGATGGACGGAGCGCCTGAACAAATCAAACACTTACCCCCAGTCAACTGATCTGGGTTTAATCCATCACCATTCTTTAGTTCACTCAGCTACCCCAGTTCAGACATGGCTATATGCAAATCAGTCTGACCCTGTGCCTCATGGGAACAGTCCAGTCCGATCTGCCAAGCCATATCTTCCCTGGACCGGAAACAAGCATCCTGGGACCGGTTTCGGATTCATAATCCTCATCAGCCAGGCTATCTTGAATCCAGTGGCCAAGTGAACAAGGGACTCACGTCTGAGCATACCCTGCCACACTTAGGGCGAACAAAGCGATGCAAAAGGGGATGATGGACGGAGCGCTTGAACAAATCAAACACTCACCCCCAGTCAACTGATCTGGGTTTAATCCATCACCATTCTTTAGTTCACTCAGCCACCCCAGTTCAGACATGGCTATATGAAAATCAGTCTGACCCTGTGCCTCATTGGAACAGTCCAGCCCGAACTGCCAAGCCATGTCTTCCCTGGACCGGAAACTAGCATCCTGGGACCGGTTTTGGATTCATAATCCTCATCAGCCAGGCTATCTTGAATCCAGTGGCCAAGTGAACAAGGGACTCACGTCTGAGCATACCCTGCCACACTTAGGGCGAACAAAGCGATGCAAAAAGGGATGATGGACGGAGCGCTTGAACAAATCAAACACTCACCCCCAGCAACTGATCTGGGTTTAATCCATCACCATTCTTTAGTTCACTCAGCCTCCCCAGTTCAGACATGGCTATATGCAAATGAGTCTGACCCTGTGCCTCATGGGAACAGTCCAGCCTGAACTGCCAAGCCATGTCTTCCCTGGACCGGAAACAAGCATCCTGGGACCGGTTTCGGATTCATAATCCTCATCAGCCAGGCTATCTTGAATCCAGTGGCCAAGTGAAGAAGGTACTCACGTCTGAGCATACCCTGCCACACTTAGGGCGAACAAAGCGATGCAAAAGGGGATGATGGACGGAGCGCTTGAACAAATCAAACACTCACCCCCAGTCAACTGATCTGGGTTTAATCCATCACCATTCTTTAGTTCACTCTGCCACCCCAGTTCAGACATGGCTAAATGCAAATCAGTCTGACCCTGTGCCTCATGGGAACAGTCCAGCCCGAACTGCCAAGCCATGTCTTCCCTGGACCGGAAAAAAGCATCCTGGGACCGGTTTCGGATTCATAATCCTCATCAGCCAGGCTATCTTGAATCCAGTGGCCAAGTGAACAAGGGACTCACGTCTGAGCATACCCTGCCACACTTTGGGTGAACAAAGCGATGCAAAGGGGATGATGGACGGAGCGCTTGAACAAATCAAACACTCACCCCCAGTCAACTGATCTAGGTTTAATCCATCACCATTCTTTAGTTCACTCAGCCACCCCAGTTCAGACATGGCTATATGCAAATCAGTCTGACCCTGTGCCTCATGGGAACAGTCCAGCCCGAACTGCCAAGCCATGTCTTCCCTGGACCGGAAACAAGCATCCTGGGACCGGTTTCGGATTCTTAATCCTCATCAGCCAGGCTATCTTGAATTCAGTGGCCAAGTGAACAAGGGACTCACGTCTGAGCATACCCTGCCCCAATTAGGCCGAACAAAGCGATGCAAAAGGGTATGATGGACGGAGCGCTTGAACAAATCAAACACTCACCCCCAGTCAACTGATCTGGGTTTAATCCATCACCATTCTTTAGTTCACTCAGCCACCCCAGTTCAGACATGGCTATATGCAAATCAGTCTGACCCTGTGCCTCATGGGAACAGTCCAGCCTGAACTGCCAAGCCATGTCTTCCCTGGACTGGAAACAAGCATCCTGGGACCGGTTTCGGATTCATAATCCTCATCAGCCAGGCTATCTTGAATCCAGTGGCCAAGTGAACAAGGGACTCACGTCTGAGCATACCCTGCCACACTTAGGGCGAACAAAGCAATGCAAAAGGGGATGATGGACGGAGCGCTTGAACAAATCAAACACTCACCCCCCAGTCAACTGATCTGGGTTTAATCCATCACCATTCTTTAGTTCACTCAGCTACCCCAGTTCAGACATGGCTATATGCAAATCAGTCTGACCCTGTGCCTCATGGGAACAGTCCAGCCCGAACTGCCAAGCCATGTATTCCCTGGACCGGAAACAAGCATCCTGGGACCGGTTTCGGATTCATAATCCTCATCAAACAGGCTATCTTGAATCCAGTGGCCAAGTGAACAAGGGACTCACGTCTGAGCATACCCTGCCACACTTAGGGCGAACAAAGCGATGCAAAAAGGGATGATGGACGGAGCGCTTGAACAAATCAAACACTCACCCCCAGCAACTGATCTGGGTTTAATCCATCACCATTCTTTAGTTCACTCAGCCTCCCCAGTTCAGACATGGCTATATGCAAATGAGTCTGACCCTGTGCCTCATGGGAACAGTCCAGCCCGAACTGCCAAGCCATGTCTTCCCTGGACCGGAAACAAGCATCCTGGGACCGGTTTCGGATTTATAATCCTCATCAGCCAGGCTATCTTGAATCCAGTGGCCAAGTGAACAAGGGACTCACGTCTGAGCATACCCTGACACACTTAGGGCGAACAAAGCGATGCAAAAGGGGATGATGGACGGAGCGCTTGAACAAATCAAACACTCACCCCCAGTCAACTGATCTGGGTTTAATCCATCACCATTCTTTAGTTCACTCAGCCACCCCAGTTCAGACATGGCTATATGCAAATCAGTCTGACCCTGTGCCTCATGGGAACAGTCCAGCCCGAACTGCCAAGCCATGTCTTCCCTGGACCGGAAACAAGCATCCTGGGACCGGTTTCGGATTCATAATCCTCATCAGCCAGGCTATCTTGAATCCAGTGGCCAAGTGAACAAGGGACTCACGTCTGAGCATACCCTGACACACTTTGGGCGAACAAAGCGATGCAAAAGGGGATGATGGACGGAGCGCATGAACAAATCAAACACTCACCCCCAGTCAACTGATCTGGGTTTAATCCATCACCATTCTTTAGTTCGCTCTGCCACCCCAGTTCAGACATGGCTATATGCAAATCAGTCTGACCCTGTGCCTCATGGGAACAGTCCAGCCCGAACTGCCAAGCCATGTCTTCCCTGGACCGGAAACAAGCATCCTGGGACCGGTTTCGGATTCATAATCCTCATCAGCCAGGCTATCTTGAATCCAGTGGCCAAGTGAACAAGGGACTCACGTCTGAGCATACCCTGCCACACTTTGGGCGAACAAACCGATGCAAAAGAGGATGATGGACGGAGCGCATGAACAAATCAAACACTCACCCCCAGTCAACTGATCTGGGTTTAATCCATCACCATTCTTTAGTTCACTCAGCCACACCAGTTCAGACATGGCTATATGCAAATCAGTCTGACCCTGTGCCTCATGGGAACAGTACAGCCCAAACTGCCAAGCCATGTCTTCCCTGGACCGGAAACAAGCATCCTGGGACCGGTTTCGGATTCATAATCCTCATCAGCCAGGCTATCTTGAATCCAGTGGCCAAGTGAACAAGGGACTCACGTCTGAGCATACCCTGACACACTTTGGGTGAACAAAGCGATGCAAAAGGGGATGATGGACGGAGCGCTTGCACAAATCAAACACTCACCCCCAGTCAACTGATCTGGGTTTAATCCATCACCATTCTTTAGTTCACTCAGCCACCCCAGTTCAGACATGGCTATATGCAAATCAGTCTGACCCTGTGCCTCATGGGAACAGTCCAGCCCCAACTGCCAAGCCATGTCTTCCCTGGACCGGAAACAAGCATCCTGGGACCGGTTTCGGATTCATAATCCTCATCAGCCAGGCTATCTTTAATCCAGTGGCCAAGTGAACAAGGGACTCATGTCTGAGCATACCCTGCCCCACTTAGGGCGAACAAAGCGATGCAAAAGGGGATGATGGACGGAGCGCTTGAACAAATCAAACACTCACCCCCAGTCAACTGATCTGGGTTTAATCCATCACCATTCTTTAGTTCACTCAGCCACCCCAGTACAGACATGGCTATATGCAAATCAGTCTGACCCTGTGCCTCATGGGAACATCCAGCCTGAACTGCCAAGCCATGTCTTCCCTGGACCGGAAACAAGCATCCTGGGACCGGTTTCGGATTCATAATCCTCATCAGCCAGGCTATCTTGAATCCAGTGGCCAAGTGAACAAGGGACTCACGTCTGAGCATACCCTGCCACACTTAGGGCGAACAAAGCAATGCAAAAGGGGATGATGGACGGAGCGCTTGAACAAATCAAACACTCACCCCCAGTCAACTGATCTAGGTTTAATCCATCACCATTCTTTAGTTCACTCAGCCACCCCAGTTCAGACATGGCTATATGCAAATCAGTCTGACCCTGTGCCTCATGGGAACAGTCCAGCCCGAACTGCCAAGCCATGTCTTCCCTGGACCGGAAACAAGCATCCTGGGACCGGTTTCGGATTCATAATCCTCATCAGCCAGGCTATCTTGAATTCAGTGGCCAAGTGAACAAGGGACTCACGTCTGAGCATACCCTGCCCCAATTAGGCCGAACAAAGCGATGCAAAAGGGTATGATGGACGGAGCGCTTGAACAAATCAAACACTCACCCCCAGTCAACTGATCTGGGTTTAATCCATCACCATTCTTTAGTTCACTCAGCCACCCCAGTTCAGACATGGCTATATGCAAATCAGTCTGACCCTGTGCCTCATGGGAACAGTCCAGCCTGAACTGCCAAGCCATGTCTTCCCTGGACTGGAAACAAGCATCCTGGGACCGGTTTCGGATTCATAATCCTCATCAGCCAGGCTATCTTGAATCCAGTGGCCAAGTGAACAAGGGACTCACGTCTGAGCATACCCTGCCACACTTAGGGCGAACAAAGCAATGCAAAAGGGGATGATGGACGGAGCGCTTGAACAAATCAAACACTCACCCCCCAGTCAACTGATCTGGGTTTAATCCATCACCATTCTTTAGTTCACTCAGCTACCCCAGTTCAGACATGGCTATATGCAAATCAGTCTGACCCTGTGCCTCATGGGAACAGTCCAGCCCGAACTGCCAAGCCATGTCTTCCCTGGACCGGAAACAAGCATCCTGGGACCGGTTTCGGATTCATAATCCTCATCAAACAGGCTATCTTGAATCCAGTGGCCAAGTGAACAAGGGACTCACGTCTGAGCATACCCTGCCACACTTAGGGCGAACAAAGCGATGCAAAAAGGGATGATGGACGGAGCGCTTGAACAAATCAAACACTCACCCCCAGCAACTGATCTGGGTTTAATCCATCACCATTCTTTAGTTCACTCAGCCTCCCCAGTTCAGACATGGCTATATGCAAATGAGTCTGACCCTGTGCCTCATGGGAACAGTCCAGCCCGAACTGCCAAGCCATGTCTTCCCTGGACCGGAAACAAGCATCCTGGGACCGGTTTCGGATTTATAATCCTCATCAGCCAGGCTATCTTGAATCCAGTGGCCAAGTGAACAAGGGACTCACGTCTGAGCATACCCTGACACACTTAGGGCGAACAAAGCGATGCAAAAGGGGATGATGGACGGAGCGCTTGAACAAATCAAACACTCACCCCCAGTCAACTGATCTGGGTTTAATCCATCACCATTCTTTAGTTCACTCAGCCACCCCAGTTCAGACATGGCTATATGCAAATCAGTCTGACCCTGTGCCTCATGGGAACAGTCCAGCCCGAACTGCCAAGCCATGTCTTCCCTGGACCGGAAACAAGCATCCTGGGACCGGTTTCGGATTCATAATCCTCATCAGCCAGGCTATCTTGAATCCAGTGGCCAAGTGAACAAGGGACTCACGTCTGAGCATACCCTGACACACTTTGGGCGAACAAAGCGATGCAAAAGGGGATGATGGACGGAGCGCATGAACAAATCAAACACTCACCCCCAGTCAACTGATCTGGGTTTAATCCATCACCATTCTTTAGTTCGCTCTGCCACCCCAGTTCAGACATGGCTATATGCAAATCAGTCTGACCCTGTGCCTCATGGGAACAGTCCAGCCCGAACTGCCAAGCCATGTCTTCCCTGGACCGGAAACAAGCATCCTGGGACCGGTTTCGGATTCATAATCCTCATCAGCCAGGCTATCTTGAATCCAGTGGCCAAGTGAACAAGGGACTCACGTCTGAGCATACCCTGCCACACTTTGGGCGAACAAACCGATGCAAAAGAGGATGATGGACGGAGCGCATGAACAAATCAAACACTCACCCCCAGTCAACTGATCTGGGTTTAATCCATCACCATTCTTTAGTTCACTCAGCCACACCAGTTCAGACATGGCTATATGCAAATCAGTCTGACCCTGTGCCTCATGGGAACAGTACAGCCCAAACTGCCAAGCCATGTCTTCCCTGGACCGGAAACAAGCATCCTGGGACCGGTTTCGGATTCATAATCCTCATCAGCCAGGCTATCTTGAATCCAGTGGCCAAGTGAACAAGGGACTCACGTCTGAGCATACCCTGACACACTTTGGGTGAACAAAGCGATGCAAAAGGGGATGATGGACGGAGCGCTTGCACAAATCAAACACTCACCCCCAGTCAACTGATCTGGGTTTAATCCATCACCATTCTTTAGTTCACTCAGCCACCCCAGTTCAGACATGGCTATATGCAAATCAGTCTGACCCTGTGCCTCATGGGAACAGTCCAGCCCCAACTGCCAAGCCATGTCTTCCCTGGACCGGAAACAAGCATCCTGGGACCGGTTTCGGATTCATAATCCTCATCAGCCAGGCTATCTTTAATCCAGTGGCCAAGTGAACAAGGGACTCATGTCTGAGCATACCCTGCCCCACTTAGGGCGAACAAAGCGATGCAAAAGGGGATGATGGACGGAGCGCTTGAACAAATCAAACACTCACCCCCAGTCAACTGATCTGGGTTTAATCCATCACCATTCTTTAGTTCACTCAGCCACCCCAGTACAGACATGGCTATATGCAAATCAGTCTGACCCTGTGCCTCATGGGAACATCCAGCCTGAACTGCCAAGCCATGTCTTCCCTGGACCGGAAACAAGCATCCTGGGACCGGTTTCGGATTCATAATCCTCATCAGCCAGGCTATCTTGAATCCAGTGGCCAAGTGAACAAGGGACTCACGTCTGAGCATACCCTGCCACACTTAGGGCGAACAAAGCAATGCAAAAGGGGATGATGGACGGAGCGCCTGAACAAATCAAACACTTACCCCCAGTCAACTGATCTGGGTTTAATCCATCACCATTCTTTAGTTCACTCAGCTACCCCAGTTCAGACATGGCTATATGCAAATCAGTCTGACCCTGTGCCTCATGGGAACAGTCCAGTCCGATCTGCCAAGCCATATCTTCCCTGGACCGGAAACAAGCATCCTGGGACCGGTTTCGGATTCATAATCCTCATCAGCCAGGCTATCTTGAATCCAGTGGCCAAGTGAACAAGGGACTCACGTCTGAGCATACCCTGCCACACTTAGGGCGAACAAAGCGATGCAAAAGGGGATGATGGACGGAGCGCTTGAACAAATCAAACACTCACCCCCAGTCAACTGATCTGGGTTTAATCCATCACCATTCTTTAGTTCACTCAGCCACCCCAGTTCAGACATGGCTATATGCAAATCAGTCTGACCCTGTGCCTCATGGGAACAGTCCAGCCCGAACTGCCAAGCCATGTCTTCCCTGGACCGGAAACAAGCATCCTGGGACCGGTTTCGGATTCATAATCCTCATCAGCCAGGCTATCTTGAATCCAGTGGCCAAGTGAACAAGGGACTCACGTCTGAGCATACCCTGACACACTTTGGGCGAACAAAGCGATGCAAAAGGGGATGATGGACGGAGCGCATGAACAAATCAAACACTCACCCCCAGTCAACTGATCTGGGTTTAATCCATCACCATTCTTTAGTTCGCTCTGCCACCCCAGTTCAGACATGGCTATATGCAAATCAGTCTGACCCTGTGCCTCATGGGAACAGTCCAGCCCGAACTGCCAAGCCATGTCTTCCCTGGACCGGAAACAAGCATCCTGGGACCGGTTTCGGATTCATAATCCTCATCAGCCAGGCTATCTTGAATCCAGTGGCCAAGTGAACAAGGGACTCACGTCTGAGCATACCCTGCCACACTTTGGGCGAACAAACCGATGCAAAAGAGGATGATGGACGGAGCGCATGAACAAATCAAACACTCACCCCCAGTCAACTGATCTGGGTTTAATCCATCACCATTCTTTAGTTCACTCAGCCACACCAGTTCAGACATGGCTATATGCAAATCAGTCTGACCCTGTGCCTCATGGGAACAGTACAGCCCAAACTGCCAAGCCATGTCTTCCCTGGACCGGAAACAAGCATCCTGGGACCGGTTTCGGATTCATAATCCTCATCAGCCAGGCTATCTTGAATCCAGTGGCCAAGTGAACAAGGGACTCACGTCTGAGCATACCCTGACACACTTTGGGTGAACAAAGCGATGCAAAAGGGGATGATGGACGGAGCGCTTGCACAAATCAAACACTCACCCCCAGTCAACTGATCTGGGTTTAATCCATCACCATTCTTTAGTTCACTCAGCCACCCCAGTTCAGACATGGCTATATGCAAATCAGTCTGACCCTGTGCCTCATGGGAACAGTCCAGCCCCAACTGCCAAGCCATGTCTTCCCTGGACCGGAAACAAGCATCCTGGGACCGGTTTCGGATTCATAATCCTCATCAGCCAGGCTATCTTTAATCCAGTGGCCAAGTGAACAAGGGACTCATGTCTGAGCATACCCTGCCCCACTTAGGGCGAACAAAGCGATGCAAAAGGGGATGATGGACGGAGCGCTTGAACAAATCAAACACTCACCCCCAGTCAACTGATCTGGGTTTAATCCATCACCATTCTTTAGTTCACTCAGCCACCCCAGTACAGACATGGCTATATGCAAATCAGTCTGACCCTGTGCCTCATGGGAACATCCAGCCTGAACTGCCAAGCCATGTCTTCCCTGGACCGGAAACAAGCATCCTGGGACCGGTTTCGGATTCATAATCCTCATCAGCCAGGCTATCTTGAATCCAGTGGCCAAGTGAACAAGGGACTCACGTCTGAGCATACCCTGCCACACTTAGGGCGAACAAAGCAATGCAAAAGGGGATGATGGACGGAGCGCCTGAACAAATCAAACACTTACCCCCAGTCAACTGATCTGGGTTTAATCCATCACCATTCTTTAGTTCACTCAGCTACCCCAGTTCAGACATGGCTATATGCAAATCAGTCTGACCCTGTGCCTCATGGGAACAGTCCAGTCCGATCTGCCAAGCCATATCTTCCCTGGACCGGAAACAAGCATCCTGGGACCGGTTTCGGATTCATAATCCTCATCAGCCAGGCTATCTTGAATCCAGTGGCCAAGTGAACAAGGGACTCACGTCTGAGCATACCCTGCCACACTTAGGGCGAACAAAGCGATGCAAAAGGGGATGATGGACGGAGCGCTTGAACAAATCAAACACTCACCCCCAGTCAACTGATCTGGGTTTAATCCATCACCATTCTTTAGTTCACTCAGCCACCCCAGTTCAGACATGGCTATATGAAAATCAGTCTGACCCTGTGCCTCATTGGAACAGTCCAGCCCGAACTGCCAAGCCATGTCTTCCCTGGACCGGAAACTAGCATCCTGGGACCGGTTTTGGATTCATAATCCTCATCAGCCAGGCTATCTTGAATCCAGTGGCCAAGTGAACAAGGGACTCACGTCTGAGCATACCCTGCCACACTTAGGGCGAACAAAGCGATGCAAAAAGGGATGATGGACGGAGCGCTTGAACAAATCAAACACTCACCCCCAGCAACTGATCTGGGTTTAATCCATCACCATTCTTTAGTTCACTCAGCCTCCCCAGTTCAGACATGGCTATATGCAAATGAGTCTGACCCTGTGCCTCATGGGAACAGTCCAGCCTGAACTGCCAAGCCATGTCTTCCCTGGACCGGAAACAAGCATCCTGGGACCGGTTTCGGATTCATAATCCTCATCAGCCAGGCTATCTTGAATCCAGTGGCCAATTGAAGAAGGTACTCACGTCTGAGCATACCCTGCCACACTTAGGGCGAACAAAGCGTTGCAAAAGGGGATGATGGACGGAGCGCTTGAACAAATCAAACACTCACCCCCAGTCAACTGATCTGGGTTTAATCCATCACCATTCTTTAGTTCACTCTGCCACCCCAGTTCAGACATGGCTAAATGCAAATCAGTCTGACCCTGTGCCTCATGGGAACAGTCCAGCCCGAACTGCCAAGCCATGTCTTCCCTGGACCGGAAAAAAGCATCCTGGGACCGGTTTCGGATTCATAATCCTCATCAGCCAGGCTATCTTGAATCCAGTGGCCAAGTGAACAAGGGACTCACGTCTGAGCATACCCTGCCACACTTTGGGTGAACAAAGCGATGCAAAGGGGATGATGGACGGAGCGCTTGAACAAATCAAACACTCACCCCCAGTCAACTGATCTAGGTTTAATCCATCACCATTCTTTAGTTCACTCAGCCACCCCAGTTCAGACATGGCTATATGCAAATCAGTCTGACCCTGTGCCTCATGGGAACAGTCCAGCCCGAACTGCCAAGCCATGTCTTCCCTGGACCGGAAACAAGCATCCTGGGACCGGTTTCGGATTCATAATCCTCATCAGCCAGGCTATCTTGAATTCAGTGGCCAAGTGAACAAGGGACTCACGTCTGAGCATACCCTGCCCCAATTAGGCCGAACAAAGCGATGCAAAAGGGTATGATGGACGGAGCGCTTGAACAAATCAAACACTCACCCCCAGTCAACTGATCTGGGTTTAATCCATCACCATTCTTTAGTTCACTCAGCCACCCCAGTTCAGACATGGCTATATGCAAATCAGTCTGACCCTGTGCCTCATGGGAACAGTCCAGCCTGAACTGCCAAGCCATGTCTTCCCTGGACTGGAAACAAGCATCCTGGGACCGGTTTCGGATTCATAATCCTCATCAGCCAGGCTATCTTGAATCCAGTGGCCAAGTGAACAAGGGACTCACGTCTGAGCATACCCTGCCACACTTAGGGCGAACAAAGCAATGCAAAAGGGGATGATGGACGGAGCGCTTGAACAAATCAAACACTCACCCCCCAGTCAACTGATCTGGGTTTAATCCATCACCATTCTTTAGTTCACTCAGCTACCCCAGTTCAGACATGGCTATATGCAAATCAGTCTGACCCTGTGCCTCATGGGAACAGTCCAGCCCGAACTGCCAAGCCATGTATTCCCTGGACCGGAAACAAGCATCCTGGGACCGGTTTCGGATTCATAATCCTCATCAAACAGGCTATCTTGAATCCAGTGGCCAAGTGAACAAGGGACTCACGTCTGAGCATACCCTGCCACACTTAGGGTGAACAAAGTGATGCAAAAGGGGATGATGGACGGAGCGCTTGAACAAATCAAACACTCACCCCCAGTCAACTGATCTGAGTTTAATCCATCACCATTCTTTAGTTCACTCAGCCACCCCAGTTCAGACATGGCTATATGCAAATCAGTCTGACCCTGTGCCTCATGGGAACAGTCCAGCCCGAACTGCCAAGCCATGTCTTCCCTGGACCGGAAACAAGCATCCTGGGACCGGTTTCGGA
This sequence comes from Lissotriton helveticus, assembly GCF_964261635.1. NCBI lineage: Eukaryota > Metazoa > Chordata > Amphibia > Caudata > Salamandridae > Lissotriton > Lissotriton helveticus. The sequence continues at coordinate 519,909,779 of NC_136061.1, forward strand.
TTTATAATCCTCATCAGCCAGGCTATCTTGAATCCAGTGGCCAAGTGAACAAATGACTCACGTCTGAGCATACCCTGACACACTTAGGGCGAACAAAGCGATGCAAAAGGGGATGATGGACGGAGCGCTTGAACAAATCAAACACTCACCCCCAGTCAACTGATCTGGGTTTAATCCATCACCATTCTTTAGTTCACTCAGCCACCCCAGTTCAGACATGGCTATATGCAAATCAGTCTGACCCTGTGCCTCATGGGAACAGTCCAGCCCGAACTGCCAAGCCATGTCTTCCCTGGACCGGAAACAAGCATCCTGGGACCGGTTTCGGATTCATAATCCTCATCAGCCAGGCTATCTTGAATCCAGTGGCCAAGTGAACAAGGGACTCACGTCTGAGCATACCCTGACACACTTTGGGCGAACAAAGCGATGCAAAAGGGGATGATGGACGGAGCGCATGAACAAATCAAACACTCACCCCCAGTCAACTGATCTGGGTTTAATCCATCACCATTCTTTAGTTCACTCAGCCACCCCAGTTCAGACATGGCTATATGCAAATCAGTCTGACCCTGTGCCTCATGGGAACAGTCCAGCCCGAACTGCCAAGCCATGTCTTCCCTGGACCGGAAACAAGCATCCTGGGACCGGTTTCGGATTCATAATCCTCATCAGCCAGGCTATCTTGAATTCAGTGGCCAAGTGAACAAGGGACTCACGTCTGAGCATACCCTGCCCCAATTAGGCCGAACAAAGCGATGCAAAAGGGTATGATGGACGGAGCGCTTGAACAAATCAAACACTCACCCCCAGTCAACTGATCTGGGTTTAATCCATCACCATTCTTTAGTTCACTCAGCCACCCCAGTTCAGACATGGCTATATGCAAATCAGTCTGACCCTGTGCCTCATGGGAACAGTCCAGCCTGAACTGCCAAGCCATGTCTTCCCTGGACTGGAAACAAGCATCCTGGGACCGGTTTCGGATTCATAATCCTCATCAGCCAGGCTATCTTGAATCCAGTGGCCAAGTGAACAAGGGACTCACGTCTGAGCATACCCTGCCACACTTAGGGCGAACAAAGCAATGCAAAAGGGGATGATGGACGGAGCGCTTGAACAAATCAAACACTCACCCCCCAGTCAACTGATCTGGGTTTAATCCATCACCATTCTTTAGTTCACTCAGCTACCCCAGTTCAGACATGGCTATATGCAAATCAGTCTGACCCTGTGCCTCATGGGAACAGTCCAGCCCGAACTGCCAAGCCATGTCTTCCCTGGACCGGAAACAAGCATCCTGGGACCGGTTTCGGATTCATAATCCTCATCAAACAGGCTATCTTGAATCCAGTGGCCAAGTGAACAAGGGACTCACGTCTGAGCATACCCTGCCACACTTAGGGCGAACAAAGCGATGCAAAAAGGGATGATGGACGGAGCGCTTGAACAAATCAAACACTCACCCCCAGCAACTGATCTGGGTTTAATCCATCACCATTCTTTAGTTCACTCAGCCTCCCCAGTTCAGACATGGCTATATGCAAATGAGTCTGACCCTGTGCCTCATGGGAACAGTCCAGCCCGAACTGCCAAGCCATGTCTTCCCTGGACCGGAAACAAGCATCCTGGGACCGGTTTCGGATTTATAATCCTCATCAGCCAGGCTATCTTGAATCCAGTGGCCAAGTGAACAAGGGACTCACGTCTGAGCATACCCTGACACACTTAGGGCGAACAAAGCGATGCAAAAGGGGATGATGGACGGAGCGCTTGAACAAATCAAACACTCACCCCCAGTCAACTGATCTGGGTTTAATCCATCACCATTCTTTAGTTCACTCAGCCACCCCAGTTCAGACATGGCTATATGCAAATCAGTCTGACCCTGTGCCTCATGGGAACAGTCCAGCCCGAACTGCCAAGCCATGTCTTCCCTGGACCGGAAACAAGCATCCTGGGACCGGTTTCGGATTCATAATCCTCATCAGCCAGGCTATCTTGAATCCAGTGGCCAAGTGAACAAGGGACTCACGTCTGAGCATACCCTGACACACTTTGGGCGAACAAAGCGATGCAAAAGGGGATGATGGACGGAGCGCATGAACAAATCAAACACTCACCCCCAGTCAACTGATCTGGGTTTAATCCATCACCATTCTTTAGTTCGCTCTGCCACCCCAGTTCAGACATGGCTATATGCAAATCAGTCTGACCCTGTGCCTCATGGGAACAGTACAGCCCAAACTGCCAAGCCATGTCTTCCCTGGACCGGAAACAAGCATCCTGGGACCGGTTTCGGATTCATAATCCTCATCAGCCAGGCTATCTTGAATCCAGTGGCCAAGTGAACAAGGGACTCACGTCTGAGCATACCCTGACACACTTTGGGTGAACAAAGCGATGCAAAAGGGGATGATGGACGGAGCGCTTGCACAAATCAAACACTCACCCCCAGTCAACTGATCTGGGTTTAATCCATCACCATTCTTTAGTTCACTCAGCCACCCCAGTTCAGACATGGCTATATGCAAATCAGTCTGACCCTGTGCCTCATGGGAACAGTCCAGCCCCAACTGCCAAGCCATGTCTTCCCTGGACCGGAAACAAGCATCCTGGGACCGGTTTCGGATTCATAATCCTCATCAGCCAGGCTATCTTTAATCCAGTGGCCAAGTGAACAAGGGACTCATGTCTGAGCATACCCTGCCCCACTTAGGGCGAACAAAGCGATGCAAAAGGGGATGATGGACGGAGCGCTTGAACAAATCAAACACTCACCCCCAGTCAACTGATCTGGGTTTAATCCATCACCATTCTTTAGTTCACTCAGCCACCCCAGTACAGACATGGCTATATGCAAATCAGTCTGACCCTGTGCCTCATGGGAACATCCAGCCTGAACTGCCAAGCCATGTCTTCCCTGGACCGGAAACAAGCATCCTGGGACCGGTTTCGGATTCATAATCCTCATCAGCCAGGCTATCTTGAATCCAGTGGCCAAGTGAACAAGGGACTCACGTCTGAGCATACCCTGCCACACTTAGGGCGAACAAAGCAATGCAAAAGGGGATGATGGACGGAGCGCCTGAACAAATCAAACACTTACCCCCAGTCAACTGATCTGGGTTTAATCCATCACCATTCTTTAGTTCACTCAGCTACCCCAGTTCAGACATGGCTATATGCAAATCAGTCTGACCCTGTGCCTCATGGGAACAGTCCAGTCCGATCTGCCAAGCCATATCTTCCCTGGACCGGAAACAAGCATCCTGGGACCGGTTTCGGATTCATAATCCTCATCAGCCAGGCTATCTTGAATCCAGTGGCCAAGTGAACAAGGGACTCACGTCTGAGCATACCCTGCCACACTTAGGGCGAACAAAGCGATGCAAAAGGGGATGATGGACGGAGCGCTTGAACAAATCAAACACTCACCCCCAGTCAACTGATCTGGGTTTAATCCATCACCATTCTTTAGTTCACTCAGCCACCCCAGTTCAGACATGGCTATATGAAAATCAGTCTGACCCTGTGCCTCATTGGAACAGTCCAGCCCGAACTGCCAAGCCATGTCTTCCCTGGACCGGAAACTAGCATCCTGGGACCGGTTTTGGATTCATAATCCTCATCAGCCAGGCTATCTTGAATCCAGTGGCCAAGTGAACAAGGGACTCACGTCTGAGCATACCCTGCCACACTTAGGGCGAACAAAGCGATGCAAAAAGGGATGATGGACGGAGCGCTTGAACAAATCAAACACTCACCCCCAGCAACTGATCTGGGTTTAATCCATCACCATTCTTTAGTTCACTCAGCCTCCCCAGTTCAGACATGGCTATATGCAAATGAGTCTGACCCTGTGCCTCATGGGAACAGTCCAGCCTGAACTGCCAAGCCATGTCTTCCCTGGACCGGAAACAAGCATCCTGGGACCGGTTTCGGATTCATAATCCTCATCAGCCAGGCTATCTTGAATCCAGTGGCCAATTGAAGAAGGTACTCACGTCTGAGCATACCCTGCCACACTTAGGGCGAACAAAGCGTTGCAAAAGGGGATGATGGACGGAGCGCTTGAACAAATCAAACACTCACCCCCAGTCAACTGATCTGGGTTTAATCCATCACCATTCTTTAGTTCACTCTGCCACCCCAGTTCAGACATGGCTAAATGCAAATCAGTCTGACCCTGTGCCTCATGGGAACAGTCCAGCCCGAACTGCCAAGCCATGTCTTCCCTGGACCGGAAAAAAGCATCCTGGGACCGGTTTCGGATTCATAATCCTCATCAGCCAGGCTATCTTGAATCCAGTGGCCAAGTGAACAAGGGACTCACGTCTGAGCATACCCTGCCACACTTTGGGTGAACAAAGCGATGCAAAGGGGATGATGGACGGAGCGCTTGAACAAATCAAACACTCACCCCCAGTCAACTGATCTAGGTTTAATCCATCACCATTCTTTAGTTCACTCAGCCACCCCAGTTCAGACATGGCTATATGCAAATCAGTCTGACCCTGTGCCTCATGGGAACAGTCCAGCCCGAACTGCCAAGCCATGTCTTCCCTGGACCGGAAACAAGCATCCTGGGACCGGTTTCGGATTCATAATCCTCATCAGCCAGGCTATCTTGAATTCAGTGGCCAAGTGAACAAGGGACTCACGTCTGAGCATACCCTGCCCCAATTAGGCCGAACAAAGCGATGCAAAAGGGTATGATGGACGGAGCGCTTGAACAAATCAAACACTCACCCCCAGTCAACTGATCTGGGTTTAATCCATCACCATTCTTTAGTTCACTCAGCCACCCCAGTTCAGACATGGCTATATGCAAATCAGTCTGACCCTGTGCCTCATGGGAACAGTCCAGCCTGAACTGCCAAGCCATGTCTTCCCTGGACTGGAAACAAGCATCCTGGGACCGGTTTCGGATTCATAATCCTCATCAGCCAGGCTATCTTGAATCCAGTGGCCAAGTGAACAAGGGACTCACGTCTGAGCATACCCTGCCACACTTAGGGCGAACAAAGCAATGCAAAAGGGGATGATGGACGGAGCGCTTGAACAAATCAAACACTCACCCCCCAGTCAACTGATCTGGGTTTAATCCATCACCATTCTTTAGTTCACTCAGCTACCCCAGTTCAGACATGGCTATATGCAAATCAGTCTGACCCTGTGCCTCATGGGAACAGTCCAGCCCGAACTGCCAAGCCATGTATTCCCTGGACCGGAAACAAGCATCCTGGGACCGGTTTCGGATTCATAATCCTCATCAAACAGGCTATCTTGAATCCAGTGGCCAAGTGAACAAGGGACTCACGTCTGAGCATACCCTGCCACACTTAGGGTGAACAAAGTGATGCAAAAGGGGATGATGGACGGAGCGCTTGAACAAATCAAACACTCACCCCCAGTCAACTGATCTGAGTTTAATCCATCACCATTCTTTAGTTCACTCAGCCACCCCAGTTCAGACATGGCTATATGCAAATCAGTCTGACCCTGTGCCTCATGGGAACAGTCCAGCCCGAACTGCCAAGCCATGTCTTCCCTGGACCGGAAACAAGCATCCTGGGACCGGTTTCGGATTTATAATCCTCATCAGCCAGGCTATCTTGAATCCAGTGGCCAAGTGAACAAATGACTCACGTCTGAGCATACCCTGACACACTTAGGGCGAACAAAGCGATGCAAAAGGGGATGATGGACGGAGCGCTTGAACAAATCAAACACTCACCCCCAGTCAACTGATCTGGGTTTAATCCATCACCATTCTTTAGTTCACTCAGCCACCCCAGTTCAGACATGGCTATATGCAAATCAGTCTGACCCTGTGCCTCATGGGAACAGTCCAGCCCGAACTGCCAAGCCATGTCTTCCCTGGACCGGAAACAAGCATCCTGGGACCGGTTTCGGATTCATAATCCTCATCAGCCAGGCTATCTTGAATCCAGTGGCCAAGTGAACAAGGGACTCACGTCTGAGCATACCCTGACACACTTTGGGCGAACAAAGCGATGCAAAAGGGGATGATGGACGGAGCGCATGAACAAATCAAACACTCACCCCCAGTCAACTGATCTGGGTTTAATCCATCACCATTCTTTAGTTCACTCAGCCACCCCAGTTCAGACATGGCTATATGCAAATCAGTCTGACCCTGTGCCTCATGGGAACAGTCCAGCCCGAACTGCCAAGCCATGTCTTCCCTGGACCGGAAACAAGCATCCTGGGACCGGTTTCGGATTCATAATCCTCATCAGCCAGGCTATCTTGAATCCAGTGGCCAAGTGAACAAGGGACTCACGTCTGAGCATACCCTGCCACACTTTGGGCAAACAAACCGATGCAAAAGAGGATGATGGACGGAGCGCATGAACAAATCAAACACTCACCCCCAGTCAACTGATCTGGGTTTAATCCATCACCATTCTTTAGTTCACTCAGCCACACCAGTTCAGACATGGCTATATGCAAATCAGTCTGACCCTGTGCCTCATGGGAACAGTACAGCCCGAACTGCCAAGCCATGTCTTCCCTGGACCGGAAACAAGCATCCTGGGACCGGTTTCGGATTCATAATCCTCATCAGCCAGGCTATCTTGAATCCAGTGGCCAAGTGAACAAGGGACTCACGTCTGAGCATACCCTGACACACTTTGGGTGAACAAAGCGATGCAAAAGGGGATGATGGACGGAGCGCTTGAACAAATCAAACACTCACCCCCAGTCAACTGATCTGGGTTTAATCCATCACCATTCTTTAGTTCACTCAGCCACCCCAGTTCAGACATGGCTATATGCAAATCAGTCTGACCCTGTGCCTCATGGGAACAGTCCAGCCCCAACTGCCAAGCCATGTCTTCCCTGGACCGGAAACAAGCATCCTGGGACCGGTTTCGGATTCATAATCCTCATCAGCCAGGCTATCTTTAATCCAGTGGCCAAGTGAACAAGGGACTCATGTCTGAGCATACCCTGCCCCACTCAGGGCGAACAAAGCGATGCAAAAGGGGATGATGGACGGAGCGCTTGAACAAATCAAACACTCACCCCCAGTCAACTGATCTGGGTTTAATCCATCACCATTCTTTAGTTCACTCAGCCACCCCAGTTCAGACATGGCTATATGCAAATCAGTCTGACCCTGTGCCTCATGGGAACAGTCCAGCCCGAACTGCCAAGCCATGTCTTCCCTGGACCGGAAAGAAGCATCCTGGGACCGGTTCGGATTCATAATCCTCATCAGCCAGGCTATCTTGAATCCAGTGGCCAAGTGAACAAGGGACTCACGTCTGAGCATACCCTGCCACACTTAGGGCGAACAAAGTGATGCAAAAGGGGATGATGTACGGAGCGCTTGAACAAATCAAACACTCACCCCCAGTCAACTGATCTGGGTTTAATCCATCACCATTCTTTAGTTCACTCAGCCACCCCAGTACAGACATGGCTATATGCAAATCAGTCTGACCCTGTGCCTCATGGGAACATCCAGCCTGAACTGCCAAGCCATGTCTTCCCTGGACCGGAAACAAGCATCCTGGGACCGGTTTCGGATTCATAATTCTCATCAGCCAGGCTATCTTGAATCCAGTGGCCAAGTGAACAAGGGACTCACGTCTGAGCATACCCTGCCACACTTAGGGCGAACAAAGCAATGCAAATGGGGATGATGGACGGAGCGCCTGAACAAATCAAACACTTACCCCAGTCAACTGATCTGGGTTTAATCCATCACCATTCTTTAGTTCACTCAGCTACCCCAGTTCAGACATGGCTATATGCAAATCAGTCTGACCCTGTGCCTCATGGGAACAGTCCAGTCCGAACTGCCAAGCCATATCTTCCCTGGACCGGAAACAAGCATCCTGGGACCGGTTTCGGATTCATAATCCTCATCAGCCAGGCTATCTTGAATCCAGTGGCCAAGTGAACAAGGGACTCACGTCTGAGCATACCCTGCCACACTTAGGGCGAACAAATCGATGCAAAAGGGGATGATGGACGGAGCGCTTGAACAAATCAAACACTCACCCCCAGTCAACTGATCTGGGTTTAATCCATCACCATTCTTTAGTTCACTCAGCCACCCCAGTTAAGACATGGCTATATGAAAATCAGTCTGACCCTGTGCCTTATTGGAACAGTCCAGCCCGAACTGCCAAGCCATGTCTTCCCTGGACCGGAAACTAGCATCCTGGGACCGGTTTTGGATTCATAATCCTCATCAGCCAGGCTATCTTGAATCCAGTGGCCAAGTGAACAAGGGACTCACATCTGAGCATACCCTGCCACACTTAGGGCGAACAAAGCGATGCAAAAAGGGATGATGGACGGAGCGCTTGAACAAATCAAACACTCACCCCCAGCAACTGATCTGGGTTTAATCCATCACCATTCTTTAGTTCACTCAGCCTCCCCAGTTCAGACATGGCTGTATGCAAATGAGTCTGACCCTGTGCCTCATGGGAACAGTCCAGCCTGAACTGCCAAGCCATGTCTTCCCTGGACCGGAAGCAAGCATCCTGGGACCGGTTTCGGATTCATAATCCTCATCAGCCAGGCTATCTTGAATCCAGTGGCCAAGTGAAGAAGGTACTCACGTCTGAGCATACCCTGCCACACTTAGGGCGAACAAAGCGATGCAAAAGGGGATGATGGACGGAGCGCTTGAACAAATCAAACACTCACCCCCAGTCAACTGATCTGGGTTTAATCCATCACCATTCTTTAGTTCACTCAGCCACCCCAGTTCAGACATGGCTAAATGCAAATCAGTCTGACCCTGTGCCTCATGGGAACAGTCCAGCCCGAACTGCCAAGCCATGTCTTCCCTGGACCGGAAAAAAGCATCCTGGGACCGGTTTCGGATTCATAATCCTCATCAGCCAGGCTATCTTGAATCCAGTGGCCAAGTGAACAAGGGACTCACGTCTGAGCATACCCTGCCACACTTTGGGCTAACAAAGCGATGCAAAGGGGATGATGGACGGAGCGCATGAACAAATCAAACACTCACCCCCAGTCAACTGATCTGGGTTTAATCCATCACCATTCTTTAGTTCACTCAGCCACCCCAGTTCAGACATGGCTATATGCAAATCAGTCTGACCCTGTGCCTCATGGGAACAGTCCAGCCCGAACTGCCAAGCCATGTCTTCCCTGGACCGGAAACAAGCATCCTGGGACCGGTTTCGGATGCATAATCCTCATCAGCCAGGCTATCTTGAATCCAGTGGCCAAGTGAACAAGGGACTCACATCTGAGCATACCCTGACACACTTTGGGTGAACAAAGCGATGCAAAAGGGGATGATGGACGGAGCGCTTGAACAAATCAAACACTCACCCCCAGTCAACTGATCTAGGTTTAATCCATCACCATTCTTTAGTTCACTCAGCCACCCCAGTTCAGACATGGCTATATGCAAATCAGTCTGACCCTGTGCCTCATGGGAACAGTCCAGCCCGAACTGCCAAGCCATGTCTTCCCTGGACCGGAAACAAGCATCCTGGGACCGGTTTCGGATTCATAATCCTCATCAGCCAGGCTATCTTGAATCCAGTGGCCAAGTGAACAAGGGACTCACGTCTGAGCATACCCTGCCCCAATTAGGCCGAACAAAGCGATGCAAAAGGGTATGATGGACGGAGCGCTTGAACAAATCAAACACTCACCCCCAGTCAACTGATCTGGGTTTAATCCATCACCATTCTTTAGTTCACTCAGCCACCCCAGTTCAGACATGGCTATATGCAAATCAGTCTGACCCTGTGCCTCATGGGAACAGTCCAGCCTGAACTGCCAAGCCATGTCTTCCCTGGACTGGAAACAAGCATCCTGGGACCGGTTTCGGATTCATAATCCTCATCAGCCAGGCTATCTTGAATCCAGTGGCCAAGTGAACAAGGGACTAATGTCTGAGCATACCCTGCCACACTTAGGGCGAACAAAGCGATGCAAAAAGGGATGATGGACGGAGCGCTTGAACAAATCAAACACTCACCCCCAGTCAACTGATCTGAATTTAATCCATCACCATTCTTTAGTTCACTCAGCCTCCCCAGTTCAGACATGGCTATATGCAAATGAGTCTGACCCTGTGCCTCATGGGAACAGTCCAGCCTGAACTGCCAAGCCATGTCTTCCCTGGACCGGAAACAAGCATCCTGGGACCGGTTTCGGATTCATAATCCTCATCAGCCAGGCTATCTTGAATCCAGTGGCCAAGTGAAGAAGGTACTCACGTCTGAGCATACCCTGCCACACTTAGGGCGAACAAAGCGATGCAAAAGGGGATGATGGACGGAGCGCTTGAACAAATCAAACACTCACCCCCAGTCAACTGATCTGGGTTTAATCCATCACCATTCTTTAGTTCACTCAGCCACCCCAGTTCAGACATGGCTAAATGCAAATCAGTCTGACCCTGTGCCTCATGGGAACAGTCCAGCCCGAACTGCCAAGCCATGTCTTCCCTGGACCGGAAAAAAGCATCCTGGGACCGGTTTCGGATTCATAATCCTCATCAGCCTGGCTATCTTGAATCCAGTGGCCAAGTGAACAAGGGACTCACGTCTGAGCATACCCTGCCACACTTTGGGCTAACAAAGCGATGCAAAGGGGATGATGGACGGAGCGCATGAACAAATCAAACACTCACCCCCAGTCAACTGATCTGGGTTTAATCCATCACCATTCTTTAGTTCACTCAGCCACCCCAGTTCAGACATGGCTATATGCAAATCAGTCTGACCCTGTGCCTCATGGGAACAGTCCAGCCCGAACTGCCAAGCCATGTCTTCCCTGGACCGGAAACAAGCATCCTGGGACCGGTTTCGGATGCATAATCCTCATCAGCCAGGCTATCTTGAATCCAGTGGCCAAGTGAACAAGGGACTCACATCTGAGCATACCCTGACACACTTTGGGTGAACAAAGCGATGCAAAAGGGGATGATGGACGGAGCGCTTGAACAAATCAAACACTCACCCCCAGTCAACTGATCTAGGTTTAATCCATCACCATTCTTTAGTTCACTCAGCCACCCCAGTTCAGACATGGCTATATGCAAATCAGTCTGACCCTGTGCCTCATGGGAACAGTCCAGCCCGAACTGCCAAGCCATGTCTTCCCTGGACCGGAAACAAGCATCCTGGGACCGGTTTCGGATTCATAATCCTCATCAGCCAGGCTATCTTGAATCCAGTGGCCAAGTGAACAAGGGACTCACGTCTGAGCATACCCTGCCCCAATTAGGCCGAACAAAGAGATGCAAAAGGGTATGATGGACGGAGCGCTTGAACAAATCAAACACTCACCCCCAGTCAACTGATCTGGGTTTAATCCATCATCATTCTTTAGTTCACTCAGCCACCCCAGTTCAGACATGGCTATATGCAAATCAGTCTGACCCTGTGCCTCATGGGAACAGTCCAGCCTGAACTGCCAAGCCATGTCTACCCTGGACTGGAAACAAGCATCCTGGGACCGGTTTCGGATTCATAATCCTCATCAGCCAGGCTATCTTGAATCCAGTGGCCAAGTGAACAAGGGACTAATGTCTGAGCATACCCTGCCACACTTAGGGCGAACAAAGCGATGCAAAAGGGGATGATGTACGGAGCGCTTGAACAAATCAAACACTCACCCCCAGTCAACTGATCTGAATTTAATCCATCACCATTCTTTAGTTCACTCAGCCTCCCCAGTTCAGACATGGCTATATGCAAATGAGTCTGACCTTGTGCCTCATGGGAACAGTCCAGCCTGAACTGCCAAGCCATGTCTTCCCTGGACCGGAAACAAGCATTCTGGGACCGGTTTCGGATTCATAATCCTCATCAGCCAGGCTATCTTGAATCCAGTGGCCAAGTGAAGAAGGGACTCACGTCTGAGCATACCCTGCCACACTTAGGGCGAACAAAGCGATGCAAAAGGGGATGATGGACGGAGCGCTTGAACAAATCAAACACTCACCCCCAGTCAACTGATCTGGGTTTAATCCATCACCATTCTTTAGTTCACTCAGCCACCCCAGTTCAGATATGGCTAAATGCAAATCAGTCTGACCCTGTGCCTCATGGGAACAGTCCAGCCCGAACTGCCAAGCCATGTCTTCCCTGGACCGGAAAAAAGCATCCTGGGACCGGTTTCGGATTCATAATCCTCATCAGCCAGGCTATCTTGAATCCAGTGGCCAAGTGAACAAGGGACTCACGTCTGAGCATACCCTGCCACACTTTGGGCTAACAAAGCGATGCAAAGGGGATGATGGACGGAGCGCATGAACAAATCAAACACTCACCCCCAGTCAACTGATCTGGGTTTAATCCATCACCATTCTTTAGTTCACTCAGCCACCCCAGTTCAGACATGGCTATATGCAAATCAGTCTGACCCTGTGCCTCATGGGAACAGTCCAGCCCGAACTGCCAAGCCATGTCTTCCCTGGACCGGAAACAAGCATCCTGGGACCGGTTTCGGATGCATAATCCTCATCAGCCAGGCTATCTTGAATCCAGTGGCCAAGTGAACAAGGGACTCACATCTGAGCATACCCTGACACACTTTGGGTGAACAAAGCGATGCAAAAGGGGATGATGGACGGAGCGCTTGAACAAATCAAACACTCACCCCCAGTCAACTGATCTAGGTTTAATCCATCACCATTCTTTAGTTCACTCAGCCACCCCAGTTCAGACATGGCTATATGCAAATCAGTCTGACCCTGTGCCTCATGGGAACAGTCCAGCCCGAACTGCCAAGCTATGTCTTCCCTGGACCGGAAACAAGCATCCTGGGACCGGTTTCGGATTCATAATCTTCATCAGCCAGGCTATCTTGAATCCAGTGGCCAAGTGAACAAGGGACTCACGTCTGAGCATACCCTGCCCCAATTAGGCCGAACAAAGCGATGCAAAAGGGTATGATGGACGGAGCGCTTGAACAAATCAAACACTCACCCCCAGTCAACTGATCTGGGTTTAATCCCTCACCATTCTTTAGTTCACTCAGCCACCCCAGTTCAGACATGGCTATATGCAAATCAGTCTGACCCTGTGCCTCATGGGAACAGTCCAGCCCGAACTGCCAAGCCATGTCTTCCCTGGACCGGAAACAAGCATCCTGGGACCGGTTTCGGATTCATAATCCTCATCAGCCAGGCTATCTTGAATCCAGTGGACAAGTGATCCAGGGACTCACGTCTGAGCATACCCTGCCACACTTAGGGCGAACAAAGCGATGCAAAAGGGGATGATGGACGGAGCGCTTGAACAAATCAAACACTCACCCCCAGTCAACTGATCTGGGTTTAATCCATCACCATTCTTTAGTTCACTCAGCCACCCCAGTTCAGACATGGCTATATGCAAATCAGTCTGACCCTGTGCCTCATGGGAACAGTCCAGCCCGAACTGCCAAGCCATGTCTTCCCTGGACCGGAAACAAGAATCCTGGGACCGGTTTCGGATTCATAATCCTCATCAGCCAGGCTATCTTGAATCCAGTGGCCAAGTGAACAAGGGACTCACGTCTGAGCATACCCTGACACACTTTGGGTGAACAAAGCGATGCAAAAGTGGATGATGGACGGAGCGCTTGAACAAATTAAACACTGACCCCCAGTCAACTGATATGGGTTTAATCCATCACCATTCTTTAGTTCACTCAGCCACCCCAGTTCAGACATGGCTATATGCAAATCAGTCTGACCCTGTGCCTCATGGGAACAGTCCAGCCCGAACTGCCAAGCCATGTCTTCCCTGGACCGGAAACAAGCATCCTGGGACCGGTTTCGGATTCATAATCCTCATCAGCCAGGCTATCTTGAATCCAGTGGCCAAGTGAACAAGGGACTCACGTCTGAGCATACCCTGCCACACTTAGTGCGAACAAAGCGATGCAAAAGGGGATGATGGACGGAGCGCTTGAACAAATCAAACACTCACCCCCAGTCAGCTGATCTGGGTTTAATCCATCACCATTCTTTAGTTCACTCAGCCACCCCAGTTCAGACATGGCTACATGCAAATCAGTCTGACCCTGTGCCTCATGGGAACAGTCCAGCCCGAACTGCCAAGCCATGTCTTCCCTGGACCGGAAACAAGCATCCTGGGACCGGTTTCGGATTCATAATCCTCATCAGCCAGGCTATCTTGAATCCAGTGGCCAAGTGAACAAGGGACTCACGAGCATACCCTGCCACATTTAGGGCGAACAAAGCGATGCAAAAGGGGATGATGTACGGAGCGCTTGAACAAATCAGACACTCACCCCCAGTCAACTGATCTGGGTTTAATCCATCACCATTCTTTAGTTCACTCAGCCACCCCAGTACAGACATGGCTATATGCAAATCAGTCCGACCCTGTGCCTCATGGGAACAGTCCAGCCTGAACTGCCAAGCCATGTCTTCCCTGGACCGGAAACAAGCATCCTGGGACCAGTTTCGGATTCATAATCCTCATCAGCCAGGCTATCTTGAATCCAATGGCCAAGTGAACAAGGGACTCACGTCTGAGCATACCCTGCCACACTTAGGGCGAACAAAGCGATGCAAAAGGGGATGATGGACGGAGCGCTTGAACAAATCAAACACTCACCCCCAGTGAACTGATCTGGGTTTAATCCATCACCATTCTTTAGTTCACTCAGCTACCCCAGTTCAGACATGGCTATATGCAAATCAGTCTGACCCTGTGCCTCATGGGAACAGTCCAGCCTGAACTGCCAAGCCATGTCTTCCCTGGACCGGAAACAAGCATCCTGGGACCGGTTTCGGATTCATAATCCTCATCAGCCAGGCTATCTTGAATCCAGTGGCCAAGTGAACAAGGGACTCACGTCTGAGCATACCCTGCCACACTTAGGGCGAACAAAGCAATGCAAAAGGGGATGATGGACGGAGCGCTTGAACAAATCAAACACTCACCCCCAGTCAACTGATCTGGGTTTAATCCATCACCATTCTTTAGTTCACTCAGCCACCCCAGTACAGACATGGCTATATGCAAATCAGTCTGACCCTGTGCCTCATGGGAACAGTCCAGCCTGAACTGCCAAGCCATGTCTTCCCTGGACCGGAAACAAGCATCCTGGGACCGGTTTCGGATTCATAATCCTCATCAGCCAGGCTATCTTGAATCCAGTGGCCAAGTGAACAAGGGACTCACGTCTGAGCATACCCTGCCACACTTAGGGCGAACAAAGCAATGCAAAAGGGGATGATGGATGGAGCGCTTGAACAAATCAAACACTCACCCCCAGTCAACTGATCTGGGTTTAATCCATCACCATTCTTTAGTTCACTCAGCTACCCCAGTTCAGACATGGCAATATGCAAATCAGTCTGACCCTGTGCCTCATGGGAACAGTCCAGCCCGAACTGCCAAGCCATGTCTTCCCTGGACCGGAAACAAGCATCCTGGGACCGGTTTCGGATTCATAATCCTCATCAAACAGGCTATCTTGAATCCAGTGGCCAAGTGAACAAGGGACTCACGTCTGAGCATACCCTGCCACACTTAGGGTGAACAAAGTGATGCAAAAGGGGATGATGGACAGAGCGCTTGAACAAATCAAACACTCACCCCCAGTCAACTGATCTGGGTTTAATCCATCACCATTCTTTAGTTCACTCAGCCACCCCAGTTCAGACATGGCTATATGCAAATCAGTCTGACCCTGTGCCTCATGGGAACAGTCCAGCCTGAACTGCCAAGCCATGTCTTCCCTGGACCGGAAACAAGCATCCTGGGACCGGTTTCGGATTCATAATCTTCATCAGCCAGGCTATCTTGAATCCAGTGGCCAAGTGAACAAGGGACTCACGTCTGAGCATACCCTGCCACACTTAGGGCGAACAAAGCAATGCAAAAGGGGATGATGGACGGAGCGCTTGAACAAATCAAACACTCACCCCCCAGTCAACTGATCTGGGTTTAATCCATCACCATTCTTTAGTTCACTCAGCTACCCCAGTTCAGACATGGCTATATGCAAATCAGTCTGACCCTGTGCCTCATGGGAACAGTCCAGCCCGAACTGCCAAGCCATGTCTTCCCTGGACCGGAAACAAGCATCCTGGGACCGGTTTCGGATTCATAATCCTCATCAAACAGGCTATCTTGAATCCAGTGGCCAAGTGAACAAGGGACTCACGTCTGAGCATACCCTGCCACACTTAGGGTGAACAAAGTGATGCAAAAGGGGATGATGGACGGAGCTCTTGAACAAATCAAACACTCACCCCCAGTCAACTGATCTGAGTTTAATCCATCACCATTCTTTAGTTCACTCAGCCACCCCAGTTCAGACATGGCTATATGCAAATCAGTCTGACCCTGTGCCTCATGGGAACAGTCCAGCCCGAACTGCCAAGCCATGTCTTCCCTGGACCGGAAACAAGCATCCTGGGACCGGTTTCGGATTTATAATCCTCATCAGCCAGGCTATCTTGAATCCAGTGGCCAAGTGAACAAGGGACTCACGTCTGAGCATACCCTGACACACTTAGGGCGAACAAAGCGATGCAAAAGGGGATGATGGACGGAGCGCTTGAACAAATCAAACACTCACCCCCAGTCAACTGATCTGGGTTTAATCCATCACCATTCTTTAGTTCACTCAGCCACCCCAGTTCAGACATGGCTATATGCAAATCAGTCTGACCCTGTGCCTCATGGGAACAGTCCAGCCCGAACTGCCAAGCCATGTCTTCCCTGGACCGGAAACAAGCATCCTGGGACCGGTTTCGGATTCATAATCCTCATCAGCCAGGCTATCTTGAATCCAGTGGCCAAGTGAACAAGGGACTCACGTCTGAGCATACCCTGCCACACTTTGGGTGAACAAAGCGATGCAAAAGGGGATGATGGACGGAGCGCATGAACAAATCAAACACTCACCCCCAGTCAACTGATCTGGGTTTAATCCATCACCATTCTTTAGTTCACTCAGCCACCCCAGTTCAGACATGGCTATATGCAAATCAGTCTGACCCTGTGCCTCATGGGAACAGTCCAGCCCGAACTGCCAAGCCATGTCTTCCCTGGACCGGAAACAAGCATCCTGGGACCGGTTTCGGATTCATAATCCTCATCAGCCAGGCTATCTTGAATCCAGTGGCCAAGTGAACAAGGGACTCACGAGCATACCCTGCCACATTTAGGGCGAACAAAGCGATGCAAAAGGGGATGATGTACGGAGCGCTTGAACAAATCAAACACTCACCCCCAGTCAACTGATCTGGGTTTAATCCATCACCATTCTTTAGTTCACTCAGCCACCCCAGTACAGACATGGCTATATGCAAATCAGTCTGACCCTGTGCCTCATGGGAACAGTCCAGCCTGAACTGCCAAGCCATGTCTTCCCTGGACCGGAAACAAGCATCCTGGGACCGGTTTCGGATTCATAATCCTCATCAGCCAGGCTATCTTGAATCCAATGGCCAAGTGAACAAGGGACTCACGTCTGAGCATACCCTGCCACACTTAGGGCGAACAAAGCAATCTAAAAGGGGATGATGGACGGAGCGCTTGAACAAATCAAACACTCACCCCCAGTCAACTGATCTGGGTTTAATCCATCACCATTCTTTAGTTCACTCAGATACCCCAGTTCAGACATGGCTATATGCAAATCAGTCTGACCCTGTGCCTCATGGGAACAGTCCAGACTGAACTGCCAAGCCATGTCTTCCCTGGACCGGAAACAAGCATCCTGGGACCGGTTTCCGATTCATAATCCTCATCAGCCAGGCTATCTTGAATCCAGTGGCCAAGTGAACAAGGGACTCACGTCTGAGCAAACCCTGCCACACTTAGGGCGAACAAAGCAATGCAAAAGGGGATGATGGACGGAGCGCTTGAACAAATCAAACACTCACCCCCAGTCAACTGATCTGGGTTTAATCCATCACCATTCTTTAGTTCACTCAGCTACCCCAGTTCAGACATGGCTATACGCAAATCAGTCTGACCCTGTGCCTCATGGGAACAGTCCAGCCCGAACTGCCAAGCCATGTCTTCCCTGGACCGGAAACAAGCATCCTGGGACCGGTTTCGGATTCATAATCCTCATCAAACAGGCTATCTTGAATCCAGTGGCCAAGTGAACAAGGGACTCACGTCTGAGCATACCCTGCCACACTTAGGGTGAACAAAGTGATGCAAAAGGGGATGATGGACAGAGCGCTTGAACAAATCAAACACTCACCCCCAGTCAACTGATCTGGGTTTAATCCATCACCATTCTTTAGTTCACTCAGCCACCCCAGTTCAGACATGGCTATATGCAAATCAGTCTGACCCTGTGCCTCATGGGAACAGTCCAGCCCGAACTGCCAAGCCATGTCTTCCCTGAACCGGAAACAAGCATCCTGGGACCGGTTTCGGATTTATAATCCTCATCAGCCAGGCTATCTTGAATCCAGTGGCCAAGTGAACAAGGGACTCACGTCTGAGCATACCCTGACACACTTTGGGTGAACAAAGCGATGCAAAAGTGGATGATGGACGGAGCGCTTGAACAAATTAAACACTGACCCCCAGTCAACTGATATGGGTTTAATCCATCACCATTCTTTAGTTCACTCAGCCACCCCAGTTCAGACATGGCTATATGCAAATCAGTCTGACCCTGTGCCTCATGGGAACAGTCCAGCCCGAACTGCCAAGCCATGTCTTCCCTGGACCGGAAACAAGCATCCTGGGACCGGTTTCGGATTCATAATCCTCATCAGCCAGGCTATCTTGAATCCAGTGGCCAAGTGAACAAGGGACTCACGTCTGAGCATACCCAGCCACACTTAGTGCGAACAAAGCGATGCAAAAGGGGATGATGGACGGAGCGCTTGAACAAATCAAACACTCACCCCCAGTCAGCTGATCTGGGTTTAATCCATCACCATTCTTTAGTTCACTCAGCCACCCCAGTTCAGACATGGCTACATGCAAATCAGTCTGACCCTGTGCCTCATGGGAACAGTCCAGCCCGAACTGCCAAGCCATGTCTTCCCTGGACCGGAAACAAGCATCCTGGGACCGGTTTCGGATTCATAATCCTCATCAGCCAGGCTATCTTGAATCCAGTGGCCAAGTGAACAAGGGACTCACGAGCATACCCTGCCACATTTAGGGCGAACAAAGCGATGCAAAAGGGGATGATATACGGAGCGCTTGAACAAATCAGACACTCACCCCCAGTCAACTGATCTGGGTTTAATCCATCACCATTCTTTAGTTCACTCAGCCACCCCAGTACAGACATGGCTATATGCAAATCAGTCTGACCCTGTGCCTCATGGGAACAGTCCAGCCTGAACTGCCAAGCCATGTCTTCCCTGGACCGGAAACAAGCATCCTGGGACCGGTTTCGGATTCATAATCCTCATCAGCCAGGCTATCTTGAATCCAATGGCCAAGTGAACAAGGGACTCACGTCTGAGCATACCCTGCCACACTTAGGGCGAACAAAGCGATGCAAAAGGGGATGATGGACGGAGCGCTTGAACAAATCAAACACTCACCCCCAGTGAACTGATCTGGGTTTAATCCATCACCATTCTTTAGTTCACTCAGCTACCCCAGTTCAGACATGGCTATATGCAAATCAGTCTGACCCTGTGCCTCATGGGAACAGTCCAGCCTGAACTGCCAAGCCATGTCTTCCCTGGACCGGAAACAAGCATCCTGGGACCGGTTTCGGATTCATAATCCTCATCAGCCAGGCTATCTTGAATCCAGTGGCCAAGTGAACAAGGGACTCACGTCTGAGCATACCCTGCCACACTTAGGGCGAACAAAGCAATGCAAAAGGGGATGATGGACGGAGCGCTTGAACAAATCAAACACTCACCCCCAGTCAACTGATCTGGGTTTAATCCATCACCATTCTTTAGTTCACTCAGCCACCCCAGTACAGACATGGCTATATGCAAATCAGTCTGACCCTGTGCCTCATGGGAACAGTCCAGCCTGAACTGCCAAGCCATGTCTTCCCTGGACCGGAAATAAGCATCCTGGGACCGGTTTCGGATTCATAATCCTCATCAGCCAGGCTATCTTGAATCCAGTGGCCAAGTGAACAAGGGACTCACGTCTGAGCATACCCTGCCACACTTAGGGCGAACAAAGCAATGCAAAAGGGGATGATGGACGGAGCGCTTGAACAAATCAAACACTCACCCCCAGTCAACTGATCTGGGTTTAATCCATCACCATTCTTTAGTTCACTCAGCTACCCCAGTTCAGACATGGCTATATGCAAATCAGTCTGACCCTGTGCCTCATGGGAACAGTCCAGCCCGAACTGCCAAGCCATGTCTTCCCTGGACCGGAAACAAGCATCCTGGGACCGGTTTCGGATTCATAATCCTCATCAAACAGGCTATCTTGAATCCAGTGGCCAAGTGAACAAGGGACTCACGTCTGAGCATACCCTGCCACACTTAGGGCGAACAAAGTGATGCAAAAGGGGATGATGGACAGAGCGCTTGAACAAATCAAACACTCACCCCCAGTCAACTGATCTGGGTTTAATCCATCACCATTCTTTAGTTCACTCAGCCACCCCAGTTCAGACATGGCTATATGCAAATCAGTCTGACCCTGTGCCTCATGGGAACAGTCCAGCCTGAACTGCCAAGCCATGTCTTCCCTGGACCGGAAACAAGCATCCTGGGACCGGTTTCGGATTCATAATCCTCATCAGCCAGGCTATCTTGAATCCAGTGGCCAAGTGAACAAGGGACTCACGTCTGAGCATACCCTGCCACACTTAGGGCGAACAAAGCAATGCAAAAGGGGATGATGGACGGAGCGCTTGAACAAATCAAACACTCACCCCCCAGTCAACTGATGTGGGTTTAATCCATCACCATTCTTTAGTTCACTCAGCTACCCCAGTTCAGACATGGCTATATGCAAATCAGTCTGACCCTGTGCCTCATGGGAACAGTCCAGCCCGAACTGCCAAGCCATGTCTTCCCTGGACCGGAAACAAGCATCCTGGGACCGGTTTCGGATTCATAATCCTCATCAAACAGGCTATCTTGAATCCAGTGGCCAAGTGAACAAGGGACTCACGTCTGAGCATACCCTGCCACACTTAGGGTGAACAAAGTGATGCAAAAGGGGATGATGGACGGAGCGCTTGAACAAATCAAACACTCACCCCCAGTCAACTGATCTGAGTTTAATCCATCACCATTCTTTAGTTCACTCAGCCACCCCAGTTCAGACATGGCTATATGCAAATCAGTCTGACCCTGTGCCTCATGGGAACAGTCCAGCCCGAACTGCCAAGCCATGTCTTCCCTGGACCGGAAACAAGCATCCTGGGACCGGTTTCGGATTTATAATCCTCATCAGCCAGGCTATCTTGAATCCAGTGGCCAAGTGAACAAGGGACTCACGTCTGAGCATACCCTGACACACTTAGGGCGAACAAAGCGATGCAAAAGGGGATGATGGACGGAGCGCTTGAACAAATCAAACACTTACCCCCAGTCAACTGATCTGGGTTTAATCCATCACCATTCTTTAGTTCACTCAGCCACCCCAGTTCAGACATGGCTATATGCAAATCAGTCTGACCCTGTGCCTCATGGGAACAGTCCAGCCCGAACTGCCAAGCCATGTCTTCCCTGGACCGGAAACAAGCATCCTGGGACCGGTTTCGGATTCATAATCCTCATCAAACAGGCTATCTTGAATCCAGTGGCCAAGTGAACAAGGGACTCACGTCTGAGCATACCCTGCCACACTTAGGGCGAACAAAGTGATGCAAAAGGGGATGATGGACAGAGCGCTTGAACAAATCAAACACTCACCCCCAGTCAACTGATCTGGGTTTAATCCATCACCATTCTTTAGTTCACTCAGCCACCCCAGTTCAGACATGGCTATATGCAAATCAGTCTGACCCTGTGCCTCATGGGAACAGTCCAGCCTGAACTGCCAAGCCATGTCTTCCCTGGACCGGAAACAAGCATCCTGGGACCGGTTTCGGATTCATAATCCTCATCAGCCAGGCTATCTTGAATCCAGTGGCCAAGTGAACAAGGGACTCACGTCTGAGCATACCCTGCCACACTTAGGGCGAACAAAGCAATGCAAAAGGGGATGATGGACGGAGCGCTTGAACAAATCAAACACTCACCCCCCAGTCAACTGATCTGGGTTTAATCCATCACCATTCTTTAGTTCACTCAGCTACCCCAGTTCAGACATGGCTATATGCAAATCAGTCTGACCCTGTGCCTCATGGGAACAGTCCAGCCCGAACTGCCAAGCCATGTCTTCCCTGGACCGGAAACAAGCATCCTGGGACCGGTTTCGGATTCATAATCCTCATCAAACAGGCTATCTTGAATCCAGTGGCCAAGTGAACAAGGGACTCACGTCTGAGCATACCCTGCCACACTTAGGGTGAACAAAGTGATGCAAAAGGGGATGATGGACGGAGCGCTTGAACAAATCAAACACTCACCCCCAGTCAACTGATCTGAGTTTAATCCATCACCATTCTTTAGTTCACTCAGCCACCCCAGTTCAGACATGGCTATATGCAAATCAGTCTGACCCTGTGCCTCATGGGAACAGTCCAGCCCGAACTGCCAAGCCATGTCTTCCCTGGACCGGAAACAAGCATCCTGGGACCGGTTTCGGATTTATAATCCTCATCAGCCAGGCTATCTTGAATCCAGTGGCCAAGTGAACAAGGGACTCACGTCTGAGCATACCCTGACACACTTGGGCGAACAAAGCGATGCAAAAGGGGATGATGGACGGAGCGCTTGAACAAATCAAACACTCACCCCCAGTCAACTGATCTGGGTTTAATCCATCACCATTCTTTAGTTCACTCAGCCACCCCAGTTCACACATGGCTATATGCAAATCAGTCTGACCCTGTGCCTCATGGGAACAGTCCAGCCCGAACTGCCAAGCCGTGTCTTCCCTGGACCGGAAACAAGCATCCTGGGACCGGTTTCGGATTCATAATCCTCATCAGCCAGGCTATCTTGAATCCAGTGGCCAAGTGAACAAGGGACTCACGTCTGAGCATACCCTGCCACACTTTGGGCGAACAAAGCGATGCAAAAGGGGATGATGGACGGAGCGCATGAACAAATCAAACACTCACCCCCAGTCAACTGATCTGGGTTTAATCCATCACCATTCTTTAGTTCACTCAGCCACCCCAGTTCAGACATGGCTATATGCAAATCAGTCTGACCCTGTGCCTCATGGGAACAGTCCAGCCCGAACTGCCAAGCCATGTCTTCCCTGGACCGGAAACAAGCATCCTGGGACCGGTTTCGGATTCATAATCCTCATCAGCCAGGCTATCTTGAATCCAGTGGCCAAGTGAACAAGGGACTCACGAGCATACCCTGCCACATTTAGGGCGAACAAAGCGATGCAAAAGGGGATGATGTACGGAGCGCTTGAACAAATCAAACACTCACCCCCAGTCAACTGATCTGGGTTTAATCCATCACCATTCTTTAGTTCACTCAGCCACCCCAGTACAGACATGGCTATATGCAAATCAGTCTGACCCTGTGCCTCATGGGAACAGTCCAGCCTGAACTGCCAAGCCATGTCTTCCCTGGACCGGAAACAAGCATCCTGGGACCGGTTTCGGATTCATAATCCTCATCAGCCAGGCTATCTTGAATCCAATGGCCAAGTGAACAAGGGACTCACGTCTGAGCATACCCTGCCACACTTAGGGCGAACAAAGCAATCTAAAAGGGGATGATGGACGGAGCGCTTGAACAAATCAAACACTCACCCCCAGTCAACTGATCTGGGTTTAATCCATCACCATTCTTTAGTTCACTCAGCTACCCCAGTTCAGACATGGCTATATGCAAATCAGTCTGACCCTGTGCCTCATGGGAACAGTCCAGACTGAACTGCCAAGCCATGTCTTCCCTGGACCGGAAACAAGCATCCTGGGACCGGTTTCGGATTCATAATCCTCATCAGCCAGGCTATCTTGAATCCAGTGGCCAAGTGAACAAGGGACTCACGTCTGAGCATACCCTGCCACACTTAGGGCGAACAAAGCAATGCAAAAGGGGATGATGGACGGAGCGCTTGAACAAATCAAACACTCACCCCCAGTCAACTGATCTGGGTTTAATCCATCACCATTCTTTAGTTCACTCAGCCACCCCAGTACAGATATGGCTATATGCAAATCAGTCTGACCCTGTGCCTCATGGGAACAGTCCAGCCTGAACTGCCAAGCCATGTCTTCCCTGGACCGGAAACAAGCATCCTGGGACCGGTTTCCGATTCATAATCCTCATCAGCCAGGCTATCTTGAATCCAGTGGCCAAGTGAACAAGGGACTCACGTCTGAGCATACCCTGCCACACTTAGGGCGAACAAAGCAATGCAAAAGGGGATGATGGACGGAGCGCTTGAACAAATCAAACACTCACCCCCAGTCAACTGATCTGGGTTTAATCCATCACCATTCTTTAGTTCACTCAGCTACCCCAGTTCAGACATGGCTATATGCAAATCAGTCTGACCCTGTGCCTCATGGGAACAGTCCAGCCCGAACTGCCAAGCCATGTCTTCCCTGGACCGGAAACAAGCATCCTGGGACCGGTTTCGGATTCATAATCCTCATCAAACAGGCTATCTTGAATCCAGTGGCCAAGTGAACAAGGGACTCACGTCTGAGCATACCCTGCCACACTTAGGGTGAACAAAGTGATGCAAAAGGGGATGATGGACAGAGCGCTTGAACAAATCAAACACTCACCCCCAGTCAACTGATCTGGGTTTAATCCATCACCATTCTTTAGTTCACTCAGCCACCCCAGTTCAGACATGGCTATATGCAAATCAGTCTGACCCTGTGCCTCATGGGAACAGTCCAGCCCGAACTGCCAAGCCATGTCTTCCCTGAACCGGAAACAAGCATCCTGGGACCGGTCTCGGATTTATAATCCTCATCAGCCAGGCTATCTTGAATCCAGTGGCCAAGTGAACAAGGGACTCACGTCTGAGCATACCCTGACACACTTAGGGCGAACAAAGCGATGCAAAAGGGGATGATGGACGGAGCGCTTGAACAAATCAAACACTCACCCCCAGTCAACTGATCTGGGTTTAATCCATCACCATTCTTTAGTTCACTCAGCTACCCCAGTTCAGACATGGCTATATGCAAATCAGTCTGACCCTGTGCCTCATGGGAACAGTCCAGCCCGAACTGCCAAGCCATGTCTTCCCTGGACCGGAAACAAGCATCCTGGGACCGGTTTCGGATTCATAATCCTCATCAAACAGGCTATCTTGAATCCAGTGGCCAAGTGAACAAGGGACTCACGTCTGAGCATACCCTGCCACACTTAGGGTGAACAAAGTGATGCAAAAGGGGATGATGGACAGAGCGCTTGAACAAATCAAACACTCACCCCCAGTCAACTGATCTGGGTTTAATCCATCACCATTCTTTAGTTCACTCAGCCACCCCAGTTCAGACATGGCTATATGCAAATCAGTCTGACCCTGTGCCTCATGGGAACAGTCCAGCCCGAACTGCCAAGCCATGTCTTCCCTGAACCGAAAACAAGCATCCTGGGACCGGTTTCGGATTTATAATCCTCATCAGCCAGGCTATCTTGAATCCAGTGGCCAAGTGAACAAGGGACTCACGTCTGAGCATACACTGACACACTTAGGGCGAACAAAGCGATGCAAAAGGGGATGATGGACGGAGCGCTTGAACAAATCAAACACTCACCCCCAGTCAACTGATCTGGGTTTAATCCATCACCATTCTTTAGTTCACTCAGCCACCCCTGTTCAGACATGGCTATATGCAAATCAGTCTGACCCTGTGCCTCATGGGAACAGTCCACCCGAACTGCCAAGCCATGTCTTCCCTGGACCGGAAACAAGCATCCTGGGACCGGTTTCGGATTCATAATCCTCATCAGCCAGGCTATCTTGAATCCAGTGGCCAAGTGAACAAGGGACTCACGTCTGAACATACCCTGCCACACTTTGGGCGAACAAAGCGATGCAAAAGGGGATGATGTACGGAGTGCTTGAACAAATCAAACACTTACCCCCAGTCAACTAATCTGGGTTTAATCCATCACCATTCTTTAGTTCACTCAGCCACCCCAGTACACACATGGCTATATGCAAATCAGTCTGACCCTGTGCCTCATGGGAACAGTCCAGCCTGAACTGCCAAGCCATGTCTTCCCTGGACCGGAAACAAGCATCCTGGGACCGGTTTCGGATTCATAATCCTCATCAGCCAGGCTATCTTGAATCCAATGGCCAAGTGAACAAGGGACTCACGTCTGAGCATAACCTGCCACACTTAGGGCGAACAAAGCAATGCAAAAGGGGATGATGGACGGAGCGCTTGAACAAATCAAACACTCACCCCGAGTCAACTGATCTGGGTTTAATCCATCACCATTCTTTAGTTCACTCAGCTACCCCAGTTCATACATGGCTATATGCAAATCAGTCTGACCCTGTGCCTCATGGGAACAGTCCAGACTGAACTGCCAAGCCATGTCTTCCCTGGACCGGAAACAAGCATCCTGGGACCGGTTTCGGATTCATAATCCTCATCAGCCAGGCTATCTTGAATCCAGTGGCCAAGTGAACAAGACTCACGTCTGAGCATACCCTGCCACACTTAGGGCGAACAAAGCAATGAAAAAGGGGATGATGGACGGAGCGCTTGAACAAATCAAACACTCACCCCCAGTCAACTGATCTGGGTTTAATCCATCACCATTCTTTAGTTCACTCAGCCACCCCAGTACAGACATGGCTATATGCAAATCAGTCTGACCCTGTGCCTCATGGGAACAGTCCAGCCTGAACTGCCAAGCCATGTCTTCCCTGGACCGGAAACAAGCATCCTGGGACCGGTTTCGGATTCATAATCCTCATCAGCCAGGCTATCTTGAATCCAGTGTCCAAGTGAACAAGGGACTCACGTCTGAGCATACCCTGCCACACTTAGGGCGAACAAAGCAATGCAAAAGGGGATGATGTACGGAGCGCTTGAACAAATCAAACACTCACCCCCAGTCAACTGATCTGAATTTAATCCATCACCATTCTTTAGTTCACTCAGCCTCCCCAGTTCAGACATGGCTATATGCAAACGAGTCTGACCCTGTGCCTCATGGGAACAGTCCAGCCTGAACTGCCAAGCCATGTCTTCCCTGGACCGGAAACAAGCATTCTGGGACCGGTTTCGGATTCATAATCCTCATCAGCCAGGCTATCTTGAATCCAGTGGCCAAGTGAAGAAGGGACTCACGTCTGAGCATACCCTGCCACACTTAGGGCGAACAAAGCGATGCAAAAGGGGATGATGGACGGAGCGCTTGAACAAATCAAACACTCACCCCCAGTCAACTGATCTGGGTTTAATCCATCACCATTCTTTAGTTCACTCAGCCACCCCAGTTCAGACATGGCTAAATGCAAATCAGTCTGACCCTGTGCCTCATGGGAACAGTCCAGCCCGAACTGCCAAGCCATGTCTTCCCTGGACCGGAAAAAAGCATCCTGGGACCGGTTTCGGATTCATAATCCTCATCAGCCAGGCTATCTTGAATCCAGTGGCCAAGTGAACAAGGGACTCACGTCTGAGCATACCCTGCCACACTTTGGGCTAACAAAGCGATGCAAAGGGGATGATGGACGGAGCGCATGAACAAATCAAACACTCACCCCCAGTCAACTGATCTGGGTTTAATCCATCACCATTCTTTAGTTCACTCAGCCACCCCAGTTCAGACATGGCTATATGCAAATCAGTCTGACCCTGTGCCTCATGGGAACAGTCCAGCCCGAACTGCCAAGCCATGTCTTCCCTGGACCGGAAACAAGCATCCTGGGACCGGTTTCGGATGCATAATCCTCATCAGCCAGGCTATCTTGAATCCAGTGGCCAAGTGAACAAGGGACTCACATCTGAGCATACCCTGACACACTTTGGGTGAACAAAGCGATGCAAAAGGGGATGATGGACGGAGCGCTTGAACAAATCAAACACTCACCCCCAGTCAACTGATCTAGGTTTAATCCATCACCATTCTTTAGTTCACTCAGCCACCCCAGTTCAGACATGGCTATATGCAAATCAGTCTGACCCTGTGCCTCATGGGAACAGTCCAGCCCGAACTGCCAAGCTATGTCTTCCCTGGACCGGAAACAAGCATCCTGGGACCGGTTTCGGATTCATAATCTTCATCAGCCAGGCTATCTTGAATCCAGTGGCCAAGTGAACAAGGGACTCACGTCTGAGCATACCCTGCCCCAATTAGGCCGAACAAAGCGATGCAAAAGGGTATGATGGACGGAGCGCTTGAACAAATCAAACACTCACCCCCAGTCAACTGATCTGGGTTTAATCCCTCACCATTCTTTAGTTCACTCAGCCACCCCAGTTCAGACATGGCTATATGCAAATCAGTCTGACCCTGTGCCTCATGGGAACAGTCCAGCCCGAACTGCCAAGCCATGTCTTCCCTGGACCGGAAACAAGCATCCTGGGACCGGTTTCGGATTCATAATCCTCATCAGCCAGGCTATCTTGAATCCAGTGGACAAGTGATCCAGGGACTCACGTCTGAGCATACCCTGCCACAATTAGGGCGAACAAAGCGATGCAAAAGGGGATGATGGACGGAGCGCTTGAACAAATCAAACACTCACCCCCAGTCAACTGATCTGGGTTTAATCCATCACCATTCTTTAGTTCACTCAGCCACCCCAGTTCAGACATGGCTATATGCAAATCAGTCTGACCCTGTGCCTCATGGGAACAGTCCAGCCCGAACTGCCAAGCCATGTCTTCCCTGGACCGGAAACAAGCATCCTGGGACCGGTTTCGGATTCATAATCCTCATCAGCCAGGCTATCTTGAATCCAGTGGCCAAGTGAACAAGGGACTCACGTCTGAGCATACCCTGCCACACTTAGTGCGAACAAAGCGATGCAAAAGGGGATGATGGACGGAGCGCTTGAACAAATCAAACACTCACCCCCAGTCAGCTGATCTGGGTTTAATCCATCACCATTCTTTAGTTCACTCAGCCACCCCAGTTCAGACATGGCTACATGCAAATCAGTCTGACCCTGTGCCTCATGGGAACAGTCCAGCCCGAACTGCCAAGCCATGTCTTCCCTGGACCGGAAACAAGCATCCTGGGACCGGTTTCGGATTCATAATCCTCATCAGCCAGGCTATCTTGAATCCAGTGGCCAAGTGAACAAGGGACTCACGAGCATACCCTGCCACATTTAGGGCGAACAAAGCGATGCAAAAGGGGATGATGTACGGAGCGCTTGAACAAATCAGACACTCACCCCCAGTCAACTGATCTGGGTTTAATCCATCAC
This sequence comes from Lissotriton helveticus, assembly GCF_964261635.1. Lineage (NCBI taxonomy): Eukaryota > Metazoa > Chordata > Amphibia > Caudata > Salamandridae > Lissotriton > Lissotriton helveticus. Next base: position 519,939,211 of record NC_136061.1, read on the forward strand.
CATTCTTTAGTTCACTCAGCCACCCCAGTACAGACATGGCTATATGCAAATCAGTCTGACCCTGTGCCTCATGGGAACAGTCCAGCCTGAACTGCCAAGCCATGTCTTCCCTGGACCGGAAACAAGCATCCTGGGACCAGTTTCGGATTCATAATCCTCATCAGCCAGGCTATCTTGAATCCAATGGCCAAGTGAACAAGGGACTCACGTCTGAGCATACCCTGCCACACTTAGGGCGAACAAAGCGATGCAAAAGGGGATGATGGACGGAGCGCTTGAACAAATCAAACACTCACCCCCAGTGAACTGATCTGGGTTTAATCCATCACCATTCTTTAGTTCACTCAGCTACCCCAGTTCAGACATGGCTATATGCAAATCAGTCTGACCCTGTGCCTCATGGGAACAGTCCAGCCTGAACTGCCAAGCCATGTCTTCCCTGGACCGGAAACAAGCATCCTGGGACCGGTTTCGGATTCATAATCCTCATCAGCCAGGCTATCTTGAATCCAGTGGCCAAGTGAACAAGGGACTCACGTCTGAGCATACCCTGCCACACTTAGGGCGAACAAAGCAATGCAAAAGGGGATGATGGACAGAGCGCTTGAACAAATCAAACACTCACCCCCAGTCAACTGATCTGGGTTTAATCCATCACCATTCTTTAGTTCACTCAGCCACCCCAGTACAGACATGGCTATATGCAAATCAGTCTGACCCTGTGCCTCATGGGAACAGTCCAGCCTGAACTGCCAAGCCATGTCTTCCCTGGACCGGAAACAAGCATCCTGGGACCGGTTTCGGATTCATAATCCTCATCAGCCAGGCTATCTTGAATCCAGTGGCCAAGTGAACAAGGGACTCACGTCTGAGCATACCCTGCCACACTTAGGGCGAACAAAGCAATGCAAAAGGGGATGATGGACGGAGCGCTTAAACAAATCAAACACTCACCCCCAGTCAACTGATCTGGGTTTAATCCATCACCATTCTTTAGTTCACTCAGCTACCCCAGTTCAGACATGGCTATATGCAAATCAGTCTGACCCTGTGCCTCATGGGAACAGTCCAGCCCGAACTGCCAAGCCATGTCTTCCCTGGACCGGAAACAAGCATCCTGGGACCGGTTTCGGATTCATAATCCTCATCAAACAGGCTATCTTGAATCCAGTGGCCAAGTGAACAAGGGACTCACGTCTGAGCATACCCTGCCACACTTAGGGTGAACAAAGTGATGCAAAAGGGGATGATGGACAGAGCGCTTGAACAAATCAAACACTCACCCCCAGTCAACTGATCTGGGTTTAATCCATCACCATTCTTTAGTTCACTCAGCCACCCCAGTTCAGACATGGCTATATGCAAATCAGTCTGACCCTGTGCCTCATGGGAACAGTCCAGCCTGAACTGCCAAGCCATGTCTTCCCTGGACCGGAAACAAGCATCCTGGGACCGGTTTCGGATTCATAATCTTCATCAGCCAGGCTATCTTGAATCCAGTGGCCAAGTGAACAAGGGACTCACGTCTGAGCATACCCTGCCACACTTAGGGCGAACAAAGCAATGCAAAAGGGGATGATGGACGGAGCGCTTGAACAAATCAAACACTCACCCCCCAGTCAACTGATCTGGGTTTAATCCATCACCATTCTTTAGTTCACTCAGCTACCCCAGTTCAGACATGGCTATATGCAAATCAGTCTGACCCTGTGCCTCATGGGAACAGTCCAGCCCGAACTGCCAAGCCATGTCTTCCCTGGACCGGAAACAAGCATCCTGGGACCGGTTTCGGATTCATAATCCTCATCAAACAGGCTATCTTGAATCCAGTGGCCAAGTGAACAAGGGACTCACGTCTGAGCATACCCTGCCACACTTAGGGTGAACAAAGTGATGCAAAAGGGGATGATGGACGGAGCGCTTGAACAAATCAAACACTCACCCCCAGTCAACTGATCTGAGTTTAATCCATCACCATTCTTTAGTTCACTCAGCCACCCCAGTTCAGACATGGCTATATGCAAATCAGTCTGACCCTGTGCCTCATGGGAACAGTCCAGCCCGAACTGCCAAGCCATGTCTTCCCTGGACCGGAAACAAGCATCCTGGGACCGGTTTCGGATTTATAATCCTCATCAGCCAGGCTATCTTGAATCCAGTGGCCAAGTGAACAAGGGACTCACGTCTGAGCATACCCTGACACACTTAGGGCGAACAAAGCGATGCAAAAGGGGATGATGGACGGAGCGCTTGAACAAATCAAACACTCACCCCCAGTCAACTGATCTGGGTTTAATCCATCACCATTCTTTAGTTCACTCAGCCACCCCAGTTCAGACATGGCTATATGCAAATCAGTCTGACCCTGTGCCTCATGGGAACAGTCCAGCCCGAACTGCCAAGCCATGTCTTCCCTGGACCGGAAACAAGCATCCTGGGACCGGTTTCGGATTCATAATCCTCATCAGCCAGGCTATCTTGAATCCAGTGGCCAAGTGAACAAGGGACTCACGTCTGAGCATACCCTGCCACACTTTGGGCGAACAAAGCGATGCAAAAGGGGATGATGGACGGAGCGCATGAACAAATCAAACACTCACCCCCAGTCAACTGATCTGGGTTTAATCCATCACCATTCTTTAGTTCACTCAGCCACCCCAGTTCAGACATGGCTATATGCAAATCAGTCTGACCCTGTGCCTCATGGGAACAGTCCAGCCCGAACTGCCAAGCCATGTCTTCCCTGGACCGGAAACAAGCATCCTGGGACCGGTTTCGGATTCATAATCCTCATCAGCCAGGCTATCTTGAATCCAGTGGCCAAGTGAACAAGGGACTCACGAGCATACCCTGCCACATTTAGGGCGAACAAAGCGATGCAAAAGGGGATGATGTACGGAGCGCTTGAACAAATCAAACACTCACCCCCAGTCAACTGATCTGGGTTTAATCCATCACCATTCTTTAGTTCACTCAGCCACCCCAGTACAGACATGGCTATATGCAAATCAGTCTGACCCTGTGCCTCATGGGAACAGTCCAGCCTGAACTGCCAAGCCATGTCTTCCCTGGACCGGAAACAAGCATCCTGGGACCGGTTTCGGATTCATAATCCTCATCAGCCAGGCTATCTTGAATCCAATGGCCAAGTGAACAAGGGACTCACGTCTGAGCATACCCTGCCACACTTAGGGCGAACAAAGCAATCTAAAAGGGGATGATGGACGGAGCGCTTGAACAAATCAAACACTCACCCCCAGTCAACTGATCTGGGTTTAATCCATCACCATTCTTTAGTTCACTCAGATACCCCAGTTCAGACATGGCTATATGCAAATCAGTCTGACCCTGTGCCTCATGGGAACAGTCCAGACTGAACTGCCAAGCCATGTCTTCCCTGGACCGGAAACAAGCATCCTGGGACCGGTTTCCGATTCATAATCCTCATCAGCCAGGCTATCTTGAATCCAGTGGCCAAGTGAACAAGGGACTCACGTCTGAGCATACCCTGCCACACTTAGGGCGAACAAAGCAATGCAAAAGGGGATGATGGACGGAGCGCTTGAACAAATCAAACACTCACCCCCAGTCAACTGATCTGGGTTTAATCCATCACCATTCTTTAGTTCACTCAGCTACCCCAGTTCAGACATGGCTATACGCAAATCAGTCTGACCCTGTGCCTCATGGGAACAGTCCAGCCCGAACTGCCAAGCCATGTCTTCCCTGGACCGGAAACAAGCATCCTGGGACCGGTTTCGGATTCATAATCCTCATCAAACAGGCTATCTTGAATCCAGTGGCCAAGTGAACAAGGGACTCACGTCTGAGCATACCCTGCCACACTTAGGGTGAACAAAGTGATGCAAAAGGGGATGATGGACAGAGCGCTTGAACAAATCAAACACTCACCCCCAGTCAACTGATCTGGGTTTAATCCATCACCATTCTTTATTTCACTCAGCCACCCCAGTTCAGACATGGCTATATGCAAATCAGTCTGACCCTGTGCCTCATGGGAACAGTCCAGCCCGAACTGCCAAGCCATGTCTTCCCTGAACCGGAAACAAGCATCCTGGGACCGGTTTCGGATTTATAATCCTCATCAGCCAGGCTATCTTGAATCCAGTGGCCAAGTGAACAAGGGACTCACGTCTGAGCATACCCTGACACACTTTGGGTGAACAAAGCGATGCAAAAGTGGATGATGGACGGAGCGCTTGAACAAATTAAACACTGACCCCCAGTCAACTGATATGGGTTTAATCCATCACCATTCTTTAGTTCACTCAGCCACCCCAGTTCAGACATGGCTATATGCAAATCAGTCTGACCCTGTGCCTCATGGGAACAGTCCAGCCCGAACTGCCAAGCCATGTCTTCCCTGGACCGGAAACAAGCATCCTGGGACCGGTTTCGGATTCATAATCCTCATCAGCCAGGCTATCTTGAATCCAGTGGCCAAGTGAACAAGGGACTCACGTCTGAGCATACCCTGCCACACTTAGTGCGAACAAAGCGATGCAAAAGGGGATGATGGACGGAGCGCTTGAACAAATCAAACACTCACCCCCAGTCAGCTGATCTGGGTTTAATCCATCACCATTCTTTAGTTCACTCAGCCACCCCAGTTCAGACATGGCTACATGCAAATCAGTCTGACCCTGTGCCTCATGGGAACAGTCCAGCCCGAACTGCCAAGTCATGTCTTCCCTGGACCGGAAACAAGCATCCTGGGACCGGTTTCGGATTCATAATCCTCATCAGCCAGGCTATCTTGAATCCAGTGGCCAAGTGAACAAGGGACTCACGAGCATACCCTGCCACATTTAGGGCGAACAAAGCGATGCAAAAGGGGATGATATACGGAGCGCTTGAACAAATCAGACACTCACCCCCAGTCAACTGATCTGGGTTTAATCCATCACCATTCTTTAGTTCACTCAGCCACCCCAGTACAGACATGGCTATATGCAAATCAGTCTGACCCTGTGCCTCATGGGAACAGTCCAGCCTGAACTGCCAAGCCATGTCTTCCCTGGACCGGAAACAAGCATCCTGGGACCGGTTTCGGATTCATAATCCTCATCAGCCAGGCTATCTTGAATCCAATGGCCAAGTGAACAAGGGACTCACGTCTGAGCATACCCTGCCACACTTAGGGCGAACAAAGCGATGCAAAAGGGGATGATGGACGGAGCGCTTGAACAAATCAAACACTCACCCCCAGTGAACTGATCTGGGTTTAATCCATCACCATTCTTTAGTTCACTCAGCTACCCCAGTTCAGACATGGCTATATGCAAATCAGTCTGACCCTGTGCCTCATGGGAACAGTCCAGCCTGAACTGCCAAGCCATGTCTTCCCTGGACCGGAAACAAGCATCCTGGGACCGGTTTCGGATTCATAATCCTCATTAGCCAGGCTATCTTGAATCCAGTGGCCAAGTGAACAAGGGACTCACGTCTGAGCATACCCTGCCACACTTAGGGCGAACAAAGCAATGCAAAAGGGGATGATGGACGGAGCGCTTGAACAAATCAAACACTCACCCCCAGTCAACTGATCTGGGTTTAATCCATCACCATTCTTTAGTTCACTCAGCCACCCCAGTACAGACATGGCTATATGCAAATCAGTCTGACCCTGTGCCTCATGGGAACAGTCCAGCCTGAACTGCCAAGCCATGTCTTCCCTGGACCGGAAATAAGCATCCTGGGACCGGTTTCGGATTCATAATCCTCATCAGCCAGGCTATCTTGAATCCAGTGGCCAAGTGAACAAGGGACTCACGTCTGAGCATACCCTGCCACACTTAGGGCGAACAAAGCAATGCAAAAGGGGATGATGGACGGAGCGCTTGAACAAATCAAACACTCACCCCCAGTCAACTGATCTGGGTTTAATCCATCACCATTCTTTAGTTCACTCAGCTACCCCAGTTCAGACATGGCTATATGCAAATCAGTCTGACCCTGTGCCTCATGGGAACAGTCCAGCCTGAACTGCCAAGCCATGTCTTCCCTGGACCGGAAACAAGCATCCTGGGACCGGTTTCGGATTCATAATCCTCATCAGCCAGGCTATCTTGAATCCAGTGGCCAAGTGAACAAGGGACTCACGTCTGAGCATACCCTGCCACACTTAGGGCGAACAAAGCAATGCAAAAGGGGATGATGGACGGAGCGCTTGAACAAATCAAACACTCACCCCCCAGTCAACTGATGTGGGTTTAATCCATCACCATTCTTTAGTTCACTCAGCTACCCCAGTTCAGACATGGCTATATGCAAATCAGTCTGACCCTGTGCCTCATGGGAACAGTCCAGCCCGAACTGCCAAGCCATGTCTTCCCTGGACCGGAAACAAGCATCCTGGGACCGGTTTCGGATTCATAATCCTCATCAAACAGGCTATCTTGAATCCAGTGGCCAAGTGAACAAGGGACTCACGTCTGAGCATACCCTGCCACACTTAGGGCGAACAAAGCGATGCAAAAGGGGATGATGGACGGAGCGCTTGAACAAATCAAACACTCACCCCCAGTGAACTGATCTGGGTTTAATCCATCACCATTCTTTAGTTCACTCAGCTACCCCAGTTCAGACATGGCTATATGCAAATCAGTCTGACCCTGTGCCTCATGGGAACAGTCCAGCCTGAACTGCCAAGCCATGTCTTCCCTGGACCGGAAACAAGCATCCTGGGACGGGTTTCGGATTCATAATCCTCATTAGCCAGGCTATCTTGAATCCAGTGGCCAAGTGAACAAGGGACTCACGTCTGAGCATACCCTGCCACACTTAGGGCGAACAAAGCAATGCAAAAGGGGATGATGGACGGAGCGCTTGAACAAATCAAACACTCACCCCCAGTCAACTGATCTGGGTTTAATCCATCACCATTCTTTAGTTCACTCAGCCACCCCAGTACAGACATGGCTATATGCAAATCAGTCTGACCCTGTGCCTCATGGGAACAGTCCAGCCTGAACTGCCAAGCCATGTCTTCCCTGGACCGGAAATAAGCATCCTGGGACCGGTTTCGGATTCATAATCCTCATCAGCCAGGCTATCTTGAATCCAGTGGCCAAGTGAACAAGGGACTCACGTCTGAGCATACCCTGCCACACTTAGGGCGAACAAAGCAATGCAAAAGGGGATGATGGACGGAGCGCTTGAACAAATCAAACACTCACCCCCAGTCAACTGATCTGGGTTTAATCCATCACCATTCTTTAGTTCACTCAGCTACCCCAGTTCAGACATGGCTATATGCAAATCAGTCTGACCCTGTGCCTCATGGGAACAGTCCAGCCCGAACTGCCAAGCCATGTCTTCCCTGGACCGGAAACAAGCATCCTGGGACCGGTTTCGGATTCATAATCCTCATCAAACAGGCTATCTTGAATCCAGTGGCCAAGTGAACAAGGGACTCACGTCTGAGCATACCCTGCCACACTTAGGGCGAACAAAGTGATGCAAAAGGGGATGATGGACAGAGCGCTTGAACAAATCAAACACTCACCCCCAGTCAACTGATCTGGGTTTAATCCATCACCATTCTTTAGTTCACTCAGCCACCCCAGTTCAGACATGGCTATATGCAAATCAGTCTGACCCTGTGCCTCATGGGAACAGTCCAGCCTGAACTGCCAAGCCATGTCTTCCCTGGACCGGAAACAAGCATCCTGGGACCGGTTTCGGATTCATAATCCTCATCAGCCAGGCTATCTTGAATCCAGTGGCCAAGTGAACAAGGGACTCACGTCTGAGCATACCCTGCCACACTTAGGGCGAACAAAGCAATGCAAAAGGGGATGATGGACGGAGCGCTTGAACAAATCAAACACTCACCCCCCAGTCAACTGATGTGGGTTTAATCCATCACCATTCTTTAGTTCACTCAGCTACCCCAGTTCAGACATGGCTATATGCAAATCAGTCTGACCCTGTGCCTCATGGGAACAGTCCAGCCCGAACTGCCAAGCCATGTCTTCCCTGGACCGGAAACAAGCATCCTGGGACCGGTTTCGGATTCATAATCCTCATCAAACAGGCTATCTTGAATCCAGTGGCCAAGTGAACAAGGGACTCACGTCTGAGCATACCCTGACACACTTAGGGCGAACAAAGCGATGCAAAAGGGGATGATGGACGGAGCGCTTGAACAAATCAAACACTCACCCCCAGTCAACTGATCTGGGTTTAATCCATCACCATTCTTTAGTTCACTCAGCCACCCCAGTTCAGACATGGCTATATGCAAATCAGTCTGACCCTGTGCCTCATGGGAACAGTCCAGCCCGAACTGCCAAGCCATGTCTTCCCTGGACCGGAAACAAGCATCCTGGGACCGGTTTCGGATTCATAATCCTCATCAAACAGGCTATCTTGAATCCAGTGGCCAAGTGAACAAGGGACTCACGTCTGAGCATACCCTGCCACACTTAGGGCGAACAAAGTGATGCAAAAGGGGATGATGGACAGAGCGCTTGAACAAATCAAACACTCACCCCCAGTCAACTGATCTGGGTTTAATCCATCACCATTCTTTAGTTCACTCAGACACCCCAGTTCAGACATGGCTATATGCAAATCAGTCTGACCCTGTGCCTCATGGGAACAGTCCAGCCTGAACTGCCAAGCCATGTCTTCCCTGGACCGGAAACAAGCATCCTGGGACCGGTTTCGGATTCATAATCCTCATCAGCCAGGCTATCTTGAATCCAGTGGCCAAGTGAACAAGGGACTCACGTCTGAGCATACCCTGCCACACTTAGGGCGAACAAAGCAATGCAAAAGGGGATGATGGACGGAGCGCTTGAACAAATCAAACACTCACCCCCCAGTCAACTGATCTGGGTTTAATCCATCACCATTCTTTAGTTCACTCAGCTACCCCAGTTCAGACATGGCTATATGCAAATCAGTCTGACCCTGTGCCTCATGGGAACAGTCCAGCCCGAACTGCCAAGCCATGTCTTCCCTGGACCGGAAACAAGCATCCTGGGACCGGTTTCGGATTCATAATCCTCATCAAACAGGCTATCTTGAATCCAGTGGCCAAGTGAACAAGGGACTCACGTCTGAGCATACCCTGCCACACTTAGGGTGAACAAAGTGATGCAAAAGGGGATGATGGACGGAGCGCTTGAACAAATCAAACACTCACCCCCAGTCAACTGATCTGAGTTTAATCCATCATCATTCTTTAGTTCACTCAGCCACCCCAGTTCAGACATGGCTATATGCAAATCAGTCTGACCCTGTGCCTCATGGGAACAGTCCAGCCCGAACTGCCAAGCCATGTCTTCCCTGGACCGGAAACAAGCATCCTGGGACCGGTTTCGGATTTATAATCCTCATCAGCCAGGCTATCTTGAATCCAGTGGCCAAGTGAACAAGGGACTCACGTCTGAGCATACCCTGACACACTTAGGGCGAACAAAGCGATGCAAAAGGGGATGATGGACGGAGCGCTTGAACAAATCAAACACTCACCCCCAGTCAACTGATCTGGGTTTAATCCATCACCATTCTTTAGTTCACTCAGCCACCCCAGTTCAGACATGGCTATATGCAAATCAGTCTGACCCTGTGCCTCATGGGAACAGTCCAGCCCGAACTGCCAAGCCGTGTCTTCCCTGGACCGGAAACAAGCATCCTGGGACCGGTTTCGGATTCATAATCCTCATCAGCCAGGCTATCTTGAATCCAGTGGCCAAGTGAACAAGGGACTCACGTCTGAGCATACCCTGCCACACTTTGGGCGAACAAAGCGATGCAAAAGGGGATGATGGACGGAGCGCATGAACAAATCAAACACTCACCCCCAGTCAACTGATCTGGGTTTAATCCATCACCATTCTTTAGTTCACTCAGCCACCCCAGTTCAGACATGGCTATATGCAAATCAGTCTGACCCTGTGCCTCATGGGAACAGTCCAGCCCGAACTGCCAAGCCATGTCTTCCCTGGACCGGAAACAAGCATCCTGGGACCGGTTTCGGATTCATAATCCTCATCAGCCAGGCTATCTTGAATCCAGTGGCCAAGTGAACAAGGGACTCACGAGCATACCCTGCCACATTTAGGGCGAACAAAGCGATGCAAAAGGGGATGATGTACGGAGCGCTTGAACAAATCAAACACTCACCCCCAGTCAACTGATCTGGGTTTAATCCATCACCATTCTTTAGTTCACTCAGCCACCCCAGTACAGACATGGCTATATGCAAATCAGTCTGACCCTGTGCCTCATGGGAACAGTCCAGCCTGAACTGCCAAGCCATGTCTTCCCTGGACCGGAAACAAGCATCCTGGGACCGGTTTCGGATTCATAATCCTCATCAGCCAGGCTATCTTGAATCCAATGGCCAAGTGAACAAGGGACTCACGTCTGAGCATACCCTGCCACACTTAGGGCGAACAAAGCAATCTAAAAGGGGATGATGGACGGAGCGCTTGAACAAATCAAACACTCACCCCCAGTCAACTGATCTGGGTTTAATCCATCACCATTCTTTAGTTCACTCAGCTACCCCAGTTCAGACATGGCTATATGCAAATCAGTCTGACCCTGTGCCTCATGGGAACAGTCCAGACTGAACTGCCAAGCCATGTCTTCCCTGGACCGGAAACAAGCATCCTGGGACCGGTTTCGGATTCATAATCCTCATCAGCCAGGCTATCTTGAATCCAGTGGCCAAGTGAACAAGGGACTCACGTCTGAGCATACCCTGCCACACTTAGGGCGAACAAAGCAATGCAAAAGGGGATGATGGACGGAGCGCTTGAACAAATCAAACACTCATCCCCAGTCAACTGATCTGGGTTTAATCCATCACCATTCTTTAGTTCACTCAGCCACCCCAGTACAGACATGGCTATATGCAAATCAGTCTGACCCTGTGCCTCATGGGAACAGTCCAGCCTGAACTGCCAAGCCATGTCTTCCCTGGACCGGAAACAAGCATCCTGGGACCGGTTTCCGATTCATAATCCTCATCAGCCAGGCTATCTTGAATCCAGTGGCCAAGTGAACAAGGGACTCACGTCTGAGCATACCCTGCCACACTTAGGGCGAACAAAGCAATGCAAAAGGGGATGATGGACGGAGCGCTTGAACAAATCAAACACTCACCCCCAGTCAACTGATCTGGGTTTAATCCATCACCATTCTTTAGTTCACTCAGCTACCCCAGTTCAGACATGGCTATATGCAAATCAGTCTGACCCTGTGCCTCATGGGAACAGTCCAGCCCGAACTGCCAAGCCATGTCTTCCCTGGACCGGAAACAAGCATCCTGGGACCGGTTTCGGATTCATAATCCTCATCAAACAGGCTATCTTGAATCCAGTGGCCAAGTGAACAAGGGACTCACGTCTGAGCATACCCTGCCACACTTAGGGTGAACAAAGTGATGCAAAAGGGGATGATGGACAGAGCGCTTGAACAAATCAAACACTCACCCCCAGTCAACTGATCTGGGTTTAATCCATCACCATTCTTTAGTTCACTCAGCCACCCCAGTTCAGACATGGCTATATGCAAATCAGTCTGACCCTGTGCCTCATGGGAACAGTCCAGCCCGAACTGCCAAGCCATGTCTTCCCTGAACCGGAAACAAGCATCCTGGGACCGGTCTCGGATTTATAATCCTCATCAGCCAGGCTATCTTGAATCCAGTGGCCAAGTGAACAAGGGACTCACGTCTGAGCATACCCTGACACACTTAGGGCGAACAAAGCGATGCAAAAGGGGATGATGGACGGAGCGCTTGAACAAATCAAACACTCACCCCCAGTCAACTGATCTGGGTTTAATCCATCACCATTCTTTAGTTCACTCAGCTACCCCAGTTCAGACATGGCTATATGCAAATCAGTCTGACCCTGTGCCTCATGGGAACAGTCCAGCCCGAACTGCCAAGCCATGTCTTCCCTGGACCGGAAACAAGCATCCTGGGACCGGTTTCGGATTCATAATCCTCATCAAACAGGCTATCTTGAATCCAGTGGCCAAGTGAACAAGGGACTCACGTCTGAGCATACCCTGCCACACTTAGGGTGAACAAAGTGATGCAAAAGGGGATGATGGACAGAGCGCTTGAACAAATCAAACACTCACCCCCAGTCAACTGATCTGGGTTTAATCCATCACCATTCTTTAGTTCACTCAGCCACCCCAGTTCAGACATGGCTATATGCAAATCAGTCTGACCCTGTGCCTCATGGGAACAGTCCAGCCCGAACTGCCAAGCCATGTCTTCCCTGAACCGGAAACAAGCATCCTGGGACCGGTTTCGGATTTATAATCCTCATCAGCCAGGCTATCTTGAATCCAGTGGCCAAGTGAACAAGGGACTCACGTCTGAGCATACACTGACACACTTAGGGCGAACAAAGCGATGCAAAAGGGGATGATGGACGGAGCGCTTGAACAAATCAAACACTCACCCCCAGTCAACTGATCTGGGTTTAATCCATCACCATTCTTTAGTTCACTCAGCCACCCCTGTTCAGACATGGCTATATGCAAATCAGTCTGACCCTGTGCCTCATGGGAACAGTCCACCCGAACTGCCAAGCCATGTCTTCCCTGGACCGGAAACAAGCATCCTGGGACCGGTTTCGGATTCATAATCCTCATCAGCCAGGCTATCTTGAATCCAGTGGCCAAGTGAACAAGGGACTCACGTCTGAGCATACCCTGCCACACTTTGGGCGAACAAAGCGATGCAAAAGGGGATGATGTACGGAGTGCTTGAACAAATCAAACACTTACCCCCAGTCAACTAATCTGGGTTTAATCCATCACCATTCTTTAGTTCACTCAGCCACCCCAGTACACACATGGCTATATGCAAATCAGTCTGACCCTGTGCCTCATGGGAACAGTCCAGCCTGAACTGCCAAGCCATGTCTTCCCTGGACCGGAAACAAGCATCCTGGGACCGGTTTCGGATTCATAATCCTCATCAGCCAGGCTATCTTGAATCCAATGGCCAAGTGAACAAGGGACTCACGTCTGAGCATAACCTGCCACACTTAGGGCGAACAAAGCAATGCAAAAGGGGATGATGGACGGAGCGCTTGAACAAATCAAACACTCACCCCGAGTCAACTGATCTGGGTTTAATCCATCACCATTCTTTAGTTCACTCAGCTACCCCAGTTCATACATGGCTATATGCAAATCAGTCTGACCCTGTGCCTCATGGGAACAGTCCAGACTGAACTGCCAAGCCATGTCTTCCCTGGACCGGAAACAAGCATCCTGGGACCGGTTTCGGATTCATAATCCTCATCAGCCAGGCTATCTTGAATCCAGTGGCCAAGTGAACAAGGGACTCACGTCTGAGCATACCCTGCCACACTTAGGGCGAACAAAGCAATGAAAAAGGGGATGATGGACGGAGCGCTTGAACAAATCAAACACTCACCCCCAGTCAACTGATCTGGGTTTAATCCATCACCATTCTTTAGTTCACTCAGCCACCCCAGTACAGACATGGCTATATGCAAATCAGTCTGACCCTGTGCCTCATGGGAACAGTCCAGCCTGAACTGCCAAGCCATGTCTTCCCTGGACCGGAAACAAGCATCCTGGGACCGGTTTCGGATTCATAATCCTCATCAGCCAGGCTATCTTGAATCCAGTGGCCAAGTGAACAAGGGACTCACGTCTGAGCATACCCTGCCACACTTAGGGCGAACAAAGCAATGCAAAAGGGGATGATGGACGGAGCGCTTGAACAAATCAAACACTCACCCCCAGTCAACTGATCTGGGTTTAATCCATCACCATTCTTTAGTTCACTCAGCTACCCCAGTTCAGACATGGCTATATGCAAATCAGTCTGACCCTGTGCCTCATGGGAACAGTCCAGCCCGAACTGCCAAGCCATGTCTTCCCTGGACCGGAAACAAGCATCCTGGGACCGGTTTCGGATTCATAATCCTCATCAAACAGGCTATCTTGAATCCAGTGGCCAAGTGAACAAGGGACTCACGTCTGAGCATACCCTGCCACACTTAGGGTGAACATAGTGATGCAAAAGGGGATGATGGACAGAGCGCTTGAACAAATCAAACACTCACCCCCAGTCAACTGATCTGGGTTTAATCCATCACCATTCTTTAGTTCACTCAGCCACCCCAGTTCAGACATGGCTATATGCAAATCAGTCTGACCCTGTGCCTCATGGGAACAGTCCAGCCCGAACTGCCAAGCCATGTCTTCCCTGAACCGGAAACAAGCATCCTGGGACCGGTTTCGGATTTATAATCCTCATCAGCCAGGCTATCTTGAATCCAGTGGCCAAGTGAACAAGGGACTCACGTCTGAGCATACCCTGACACACTTAGGGCGAACAAAGCGATGCAAAAGGGGATGATGGACGGAGCGCTTGAACAAATCAAACACTCACCCCCAGTCAACTGATCTGGGTTTAATCCATCACCATTCTTTAGTTCACTCAGCCACCCCAGTTCAGACATGGCTATATGCAAATCAGTCTGACCCTGTGCCTCATGGGAACAGTCCAGCCCGAACTGCCAAGCCATGTCTTCCCTGGACCGGAAACAAGCACCCTGGGACCGGTTTCGGATTCATAATCCTCATCAGCCAGGCTATCTTGAATCCAGTGGCCAAGTGAACAAGGGACTCACGTCTGAGCATACCCTGCCACACTTAGGGCGAACAAAGCAATGCAAAAGGGGATGATGGACGGAGCGCTTGAACAAATCAAACACTCACCCCCCAGTCAACTGATCTGGGTTTAATCCATCACCATTCTTTAGTTCACTCAGCTGCCCCAGTTCAGACATGGCTATATGCAAATCAGTCTGACCCTGTGCCTCATGGGAACAGTCCAGCCCGAACTGCCAAGCCATGTCTTCCCTGGACCGGAAACAAGCATCCTGGGACCGGTTTCGGATTCATAATCCTCATCAAACAGGCTATCTTGAATCCAGTGGCCAAGTGAACAAGGGACTCACGTCTGAGCATACCCTGCCACACTTAGGGTGAACAAAGTGATGCAAAAGGGGATGATGGACGGAGCGCTTGAACAAATCAAACACTCACCCCCAGTCAACTGATCTGGGTTTAATCCATCACCATTCTTTAGTTCACTCAGCCACCCCAGTTCAGACATGGCTATATGCAAATCCAGTCTGACCCTGTGCCTCATGGGAACAGTCCAGCCCGAACTGCCAAGCCATGTCTTCCCTGGACCGGAAACAAGCATCCTGGGACCGGTTTCGGATTTATAATCCTCATCAGCCAGGCTATCTTGAATCCAGTGGCCAAGTGAACAAGGGACTCACGTCTGAGCATACCCTGACACACTTAGGGCGAACAAAGCGATGCAAAAGGGGATGATGGACGGAGCGCTTGAACAAATCAAACACTCACCCCCAGTCAACTGATCTGGGTTTAATCCATCACCATTCTTTAGTTCACTCAGCCACCCCAGTTCAGACATGGCTATATGCAAATCAGTCTGACCCTGTGCCTCATGGGAACAGTCCAGCCCGAACTGCCAAGCCATGTCTTCCCTGGACCGGAAACAAGCATCCTGGGACCGGTTTCGGATTCATAATCCTCATCAGCCAGGCTATCTTGAATCCAGTGGCCAAGTGAACAAGGGACTCACGTCTGAGCATACCCTGCCACACTTTGGGCGAACAAAGCGATGCAAAAGGGGATGATGGACGGAGCGCATGAACAAATCAAACACTCACCCCCAGTCAACTGATCTGGGTTTAATCCATCACCATTCTTTAGTTCACTCAGCCACCCCAGTTCAGACATGGCTATATGCAAATCAGTCTGACCCTGTGCCTCATGGGAACAGTCCAGCCCGAACTGCCAAGCCATGTCTTCCCTGGACCGGAAACAAGCATCCTGGGACCGGTTTCGGATTCATAATCCTCATCAGCCAGGCTATCTTGAATCCAGTGGCCAAGTGAACAAGGGACTCACGTCTGAGCATACCCTGCCACACTTTGGGCGAACAAACCGATGCAATAGAGGATGATGGACGGAGCGCATGAACAAATCAAACACTCACCCCCAGTCAACTGATCTGGGTTTAATCCATCACCATTCTTTAGTTCACTCAGCCACCCCAGTTCAGACATGGCTATATGCAAATCAGTCTGACCCTGTGCCTCATGGGAACAGTACAGCCCGAACTGCCAAGCCATGTCTTCCCTGGACCGGAAACAAGCATCCTGGGACCAGTTTCGGATTCATAATCCTCATCAGCCAGGCTATCTTGAATCCAGTGGCCAAGTGAACAAGGGACTCACGTCTGAGCATACCCTGACACACTTTGGGTGAACAAAGCGATGCAAAAGGGGATGATGGACGGAGCGCTTGAACAAATCAAACACTCACCCCCAGTCAACTGATCTGGGTTTAATCCATCACCATTCTTTATTTCACTCAGCCACCCCAGTTCAGACATGGCTATATGCAAATCAGTCTGACCCTGTGCCTCATGGGAACAGTCCAGCCCCAACTGCCAAGCCATGTCTTCCCTGGACTGGAAACAAGCATCCTGGGACCGGTTTCGGATTCATAATCCTCATCAGCCAGGCTATCTTGAATCCAGTGGCCAAGTGAACAAGGGACTCATGTCTGAGCATACCCTGCCCCACTTAGGGCGAACAAAGCGATGCAAAAGGGGATGATGGACGGAGCGCTTGAACAAATCAAACACTCACCCCCAGTCAACTGATCTGGGTTTAATCCATCACCATTCTTTAGTTCACTCAGCCACCCCAGTTCAGACATGGCTATATGCAAATCAGTCTGACCCTGTGCCTCATGGGAACAGTCCAGCCCGAACTGCCAAGCCATGTCTTCCCTGGACCGGTAAGAAGCATCCTGGGACCGGTTCGGATTCATAATCCTCATCAGCCAGGCTATCTTGAATCCAGTGGCCAAGTGAACAAGGGACTCACGTCTGAGCATACCCTGCCACACTTAGGGCGAACAAAGCGATGCAAAAGGGGATGATGTACGGAGCGCTTGAACAAATCAAACACTCACCCCCAGTCAACTGATCTGGGTTTAATCCATCACCATTCTTTAGTTCACTCAGCCACCCCAGTACAGACATGGCTATATGCAAATCAGTCTGACCCTGTGCCTCATGGGAACATCCAGCCTGAACTGCCAAGCCATGTCTTCCCTGGACCGGAAACAAGCATCCTGGGACCGGTTTCGGATTCATAATCCTCATCAGCCAGGCTATCTTGAATCCAGTGGCCAAGTGAACAAGGGACTCACGTCTGAGCATACCCTGCCACACTTAGGGCGAACAAAGCAATGCAAAAGGGGATGATGGACGGAGCGCCTGAACAAATCAAACACTTACCCCCAGTCAACTGATCTGGGTTTAATCCATCACCATTCTTTAGTTTACTAAGCTACCCCAGTTCAGACATGGCTATATGCAAATCAGTCTGACCCTGTGCCTTATGGGAACAGTCCAGTCCGAACTGCCAAGCCATATCTTCCCTGGACCGGAAACAAGCATCCTGGGACCGGTTTCGGATTCATAATCCTCATCAGCCAGGCTATCTTGAATCCAGTGGCCAAGTGAACAAGGGACTCACGTCTGAGCATACCCTGCCACACTTAGGGCGAACAAAGCGATGCAAAAGGGGATGATGGACGGAGCGCTTGAACAAATCAAACACTCACCCCCAGTCAACTGATCTGGGTTTAATACATCACCATTCTTTAGTTCACTCAGCCACCCCAGTTCAGACATGGCTATATGAAAATCAGTCTGACCCTGTGCCTCATTGGAACAGTCCAGCCCGAACTGCCAAGCCATGTCTTCCCTGGACCGGAAACTAGCATCCTGGGACCGGTTTTGGATTCATAATCCTCATCAGCCAGGCTATCTTGAATCCAGTGGCCAAGTGAACAAGGGACTCACGTCTGAGCATACCCTGCCACACTTAGGGCGAACAAAGCGATGCAAAAAGGGATAATGGACGGAGCACTTGAACAAATCAAACACTCACCCCCAGCAACTGATCTGGAATTAATCCATCACCATTCTTTAGTTCACTCAGCCACCCCAGTTCAGACATGGCTATATGCAAATCAGTCTGACCCTGTGCCTCATGGGAACAGTCCAGCCCGAACTGCCAAGCCATGTCTTCCCTGGACCGGAAAAAAGCATCCTGGGACCGGTTTCGGATTCATAATCCTCATCAGCCAGGCTATCTTGAATCCAGTGGCCAAGTGAACAAGGGACTCACGTCTGAGCATACCCTGCCACACTTTGGGCTAACAAAGCGATGCAAAGGGGATGATGGACGGAGCGCATGAACAAATCAAACACTCACCCCCAGTCAACTGATCTGGGTTTAATCCATCACCATTCTTTAGTTCACTCAGCCACCCCAGTTCAGACATGGCTATATGCAAATCAGTCTGACCCTGTGCCTCATGGGAACAGTCCAGCCCGAACTGCCAAGCCATGTCTTCCCTGGACCGGAAACAAGCATCCTGGGACCGGTTTCGGATGCATAATCCTCATCAGCCAGGCTATCTTGAATCCAGTGGCCAAGTGAACAAGGGACTCACATCTGAGCATACCCTGCCACACTTAGGGCGAACAAAGCGATGCAAAAAGGGATGATGGACGGAGCGCTTGAACAAATCAAACACTCACCCCCAGCAACTGATCTGGGTTTAATCCATCACCATTCTTTAGTTCACTCAGCCTCCCCAGTTCAGACATGGCTATATGCAAATGAGTCTGACCCTGTGCCTCATGGGAACAGTCCAGCCTGAACTGCCAAGCCATGTCTTCCCTGGACCGGAAACAAGCATCCTGGGACCGGTTTCGGATTCATAATCCTCATCAGCCAGGCTATCTTGAATCCAGTGGCCAAGTGAAGAAGGTATTCACGTCTGAGCATACCCTGCCACACTTAGGGCGAACAAAGCGATGCAAAAGGGGATGATGGACGGAGCGCTTGAACAAATCAAACACTCACCCCCAGTCAACTGATCTGGGTTTAATCCATCACCATTCTTTAGTTCACTCAGCCACCCCAGTTCAGACATGGCTAAATGCAAATCAGTCTGACCCTGTGCCTCATGGGAACAGTCCAGCCCGAACTGCCAAGCCATGTCTTCCCTGGACCGGAAAAAAGCATCCTGGGACCGGTTTCGGATTCATAATCCTCATCAGCCTGGCTATCTTGAATCCAGTGGCCAAGTGAACAAGGGACTCACGTCTGAGCATACCCTGCCACACTTTGGGCTAACAAAGCGATGCAAAGGGGATGATGGACGGAGCGCATGAACAAATCAAACACTCACCCCCAGTCAACTGATCTGGGTTTAATCCATCACCATTCTTTAGTTCACTCAGCCACCCCAGTTCAGACATGGCTATATGCAAATCAGTCTGACCCTGTGCCTCATGGGAACAGTCCAGCCCGAACTGCCAAGCCATGTCTTCCCTGGACCGGAAACAAGCATCCTGGGACCGGTTTCGGATGCATAATCCTCATCAGCCAGGCTATCTTGAATCCAGTGGCCAAGTGAACAAGGGACTCACATCTGAGCATACCCTGACACACTTTGGGTGAACAAAGCGATGCAAAAGGGGATGATGGACGGAGCGCTTGAACAAATCAAACACTCACCCCCAGTCAACTGATCTAGGTTTAATCCATCACCATTCTTTAGTTCACTCAGCCACCCCAGTTCAGACATGGCTATATGCAAATCAGTCTGACCCTGTGCCTCATGGGAACAGTCCAGCCCGAACTGCCAAGCCATGTCTTCCCTGGACCGGAAACAAGCATCCTGGGACCGGTTTCGGATTCATAATCCTCATCAGCCAGGCTATCTTGAATCCAGTGGCCAAGTGAACAAGGGACTCACGTCTGAGCATACCCTGCCCCAATTAGGCCGAACAAAGCGATGCAAAAGGGTATGATGGACGGAGCGCTTGAACAAATCAAACACTCACCCCCAGTCAACTGATCTGGGTTTAATCCATCACCATTCTTTAGTTCACTCAGCCACCCCAGTTCAGACATGGCTATATGCAAATCAGTCTGACCCTGTGCCTCATGGGAACAGTCCAGCCTGAACTGCCAAGCCATGTCTTCCCTGGACTGGAAACAAGCATCCTGGGACCGGTTTCGGATTCATAATCCTCATCAGCCAGGCTATCTTGAATCCAGTGGCCAAGTGAACAAGGGACTAATGTCTGAGCATACCCTGCCACACTTAGGGCGAACAAAGCGATGCAAAAGGGGATGATGTACGGAGCGCTTGAACAAATCAAACACTCACCCCCAGTCAACTGATCTGAATTTAATCCATCACCATTCTTTAGTTCACTCAGCCTCCCCAGTTCAGACATGGCTATATGCAAATGAGTCTGACCCTGTGCCTCATGGGAACAGTCCAGCCTGAACTGCCAAGCCATGTCTTCCCTGGACCGGAAACAAGCATCCTGGGACCGGTTTCGGATTCATAATCCTCATCAGCCAGGCTATCTTGAATCCAGTGGCCAAGTGAAGAAGGGACTCACGTCTGAGCATACCCTGCCACACTTAGGGCGAACAAAGCGATGCAAAAGGGGATGATGGACGGAGCGCTTGAACAAATCAAACACTCACCCCCAGTCAACTGATCTGGGTTTAATCCATCACCATTCTTTAGTTCACTCAGCCACCCCAGTTCAGACATGGCTAAATGCAAATCAGTCTGACCCTGTGCCTCATGGGAACAGTCCAGCCCCAACTGCCAAGCCATGTCTTCCCTGGACCGGAAAAAAGCATCCTGGGACCGGTTTCGGATTCATAATCCTCATCAGCCAGGCTATCTTGAATCCAGTGGCCAAGTGAACAAGGGACTCACGTCTGAGCATACCCTGCCACACTTTGGGCTAACAAAGCGATGCAAAGGGGATGATGGACGGAGCGCATGAACAAATCAAACACTCACCCCCAGTCAACTGATCTGGGTTTAATCCATCACCATTCTTTAGTTCACTCAGCCACCCCAGTTCAGACATGGCTATATGCAAATCAGTCTGACCCTGTGCCTCATGGGAACAGTCCAGCCCGAACTGCCAAGCCATGTCTTCCCTGGACCGGAAACAAGCATCCTGGGACCGGTTTCGGATGCATAATCCTCATCAGCCAGGCTATCTTGAATCCAGTGGCCAAGTGAACAAGGGACTCACATCTGAGCATACCCTGACACACTTTGGGCTAACAAAGCGATGCAAAGGGGATGATGGACGGAGCGCATGAACAAATCAAACACTCACCCCCAGTCAACTGATCTGGGTTTAATCCATCACCATTCTTTAGTTCACTCAGCCACCCCAGTTCAGACATGGCTATATGCAAATCAGTCTGACCCTGTGCCTCATGGGAACAGTCCAGCCCGAACTGCCAAGCCATGTCTTCCCTGGACCGGAAACAAGCACCCTGGGACCGGTTTCGGATTCATAATCCTCATCAGCCAGGCTATCTTGAATCCAGTGGCCAAGTGAACAAGGGACTCACGTCTGAGCATACCCTGCCACACTTAGGGCGAACAAAGCAATGCAAAAGGGGATGATGGACGGAGCGCTTGAACAAATCAAACACTCACCCCCCAGTCAACTGATCTGGGTTTAATCCATCACCATTCTTTAGTTCACTCAGCTGCCCCAGTTCAGACATGGCTATATGCAAATCAGTCTGACCCTGTGCCTCATGGGAACAGTCCAGCCCGAACTGCCAAGCCATGTCTTCCCTGGACCGGAAACAAGCATCCTGGGACCGGTTTCGGATTCATAATCCTCATCAAACAGGCTATCTTGAATCCAGTGGCCAAGTGAACAAGGGACTCACGTCTGAGCATACCCTGCCACACTTAGGGTGAACAAAGTGATGCAAAAGGGGATGATGGACGGAGCGCTTGAACAAATCAAACACTCACCCCCAGTCAACTGATCTGGGTTTAATCCATCACCATTCTTTAGTTCACTCAGCCACCCCAGTTCAGACATGGCTATATGCAAATCCAGTCTGACCCTGTGCCTCATGGGAACAGTCCAGCCCGAACTGCCAAGCCATGTCTTCCCTGGACCGGAAACAAGCATCCTGGGACCGGTTTCGGATTTATAATCCTCATCAGCCAGGCTATCTTGAATCCAGTGGCCAAGTGAACAAGGGACTCACGTCTGAGCATACCCTGACACACTTAGGGCGAACAAAGCGATGCAAAAGGGGATGATGGACGGAGCGCTTGAACAAATCAAACACTCACCCCCAGTCAACTGATCTGGGTTTAATCCATCACCATTCTTTAGTTCACTCAGCCACCCCAGTTCAGACATGGCTATATGCAAATCAGTCTGACCCTGTGCCTCATGGGAACAGTCCAGCCCGAACTGCCAAGCCATGTCTTCCCTGGACCGGAAACAAGCATCCTGGGACCGGTTTCGGATTCATAATCCTCATCAGCCAGGCTATCTTGAATCCAGTGGCCAAGTGAACAAGGGACTCACGTCTGAGCATACCCTGCCACACTTTGGGCGAACAAAGCGATGCAAAAGGGGATGATGGACGGAGCGCATGAACAAATCAAACACTCACCCCCAGTCAACTGATCTGGGTTTAATCCATCACCATTCTTTAGTTCACTCAGCCACCCCAGTTCAGACATGGCTATATGCAAATCAGTCTGACCCTGTGCCTCATGGGAACAGTCCAGCCCGAACTGCCAAGCCATGTCTTCCCTGGACCGGAAACAAGCATCCTGGGACCGGTTTCGGATTCATAATCCTCATCAGCCAGGCTATCTTGAATCCAGTGGCCAAGTGAACAAGGGACTCACGTCTGAGCATACCCTGCCACACTTTGGGCGAACAAACCGATGCAATAGAGGATGATGGACGGAGCGCATGAACAAATCAAACACTCACCCCCAGTCAACTGATCTGGGTTTAATCCATCACCATTCTTTAGTTCACTCAGCCACCCCAGTTCAGACATGGCTATATGCAAATCAGTCTGACCCTGTGCCTCATGGGAACAGTACAGCCCGAACTGCCAAGCCATGTCTTCCCTGGACCGGAAACAAGCATCCTGGGACCAGTTTCGGATTCATAATCCTCATCAGCCAGGCTATCTTGAATCCAGTGGCCAAGTGAACAAGGGACTCACGTCTGAGCATACCCTGACACACTTTGGGTGAACAAAGCGATGCAAAAGGGGATGATGGACGGAGCGCTTGAACAAATCAAACACTCACCCCCAGTCAACTGATCTGGGTTTAATCCATCACCATTCTTTATTTCACTCAGCCACCCCAGTTCAGACATGGCTATATGCAAATCAGTCTGACCCTGTGCCTCATGGGAACAGTCCAGCCCCAACTGCCAAGCCATGTCTTCCCTGGACTGGAAACAAGCATCCTGGGACCGGTTTCGGATTCGTAATCCTCATCAGCCAGGCTATCTTGAATCCAGTGGCCAAGTGAACAAGGGACTCATGTCTGAGCATACCCTGCCCCACTTAGGGCGAACAAAGCGATGCAAAAGGGGATGATGGACGGAGCGCTTGAACAAATCAAACACTCACCCCCAGTCAACTGATCTGGGTTTAATCCATCACCATTCTTTAGTTCACTCAGCCACCCCAGTTCAGACATGGCTATATGCAAATCAGTCTGACCCTGTGCCTCATGGGAACAGTCCAGCCCGAACTGCCAAGCCATGTCTTCCCTGGACCGGTAAGAAGCATCCTGGGACCGGTTCGGATTCATAATCCTCATCAGCCAGGCTATCTTGAATCCAGTGGCCAAGTGAACAAGGGACTCACGTCTGAGCATACCCTGCCACACTTAGGGCGAACAAAGCGATGCAAAAGGGGATGATGTACGGAGCGCTTGAACAAATCAAACACTCACCCCCAGTCAACTGATCTGGGTTTAATCCATCACCATTCTTTAGTTCACTCAGCCACCCCAGTACAGACATGGCTATATGCAAATCAGTCTGACCCTGTGCCTCATGGGAACATCCAGCCTGAACTGCCAAGCCATGTCTTCCCTGGACCGGAAACAAGCATCCTGGGACCGGTTTCGGATTCATAATCCTCATCAGCCAGGCTATCTTGAATCCAGTGGCCAAGTGAACAAGGGACTCACGTCTGAGCATACCCTGCCACACTTAGGGCGAACAAAGCAATGCAAAAGGGGATGATGGACGGAGCGCCTGAACAAATCAAACACTTACCCCCAGTCAACTGATCTGGGTTTAATCCATCACCATTCTTTAGTTTACTAAGCTACCCCAGTTCAGACATGGCTATATGCAAATCAGTCTGACCCTGTGCCTTATGGGAACAGTCCAGTCCGAACTGCCAAGCCATATCTTCCCTGGACCGGAAACAAGCATCCTGGGACCGGTTTCGGATTCATAATCCTCATCAGCCAGGCTATCTTGAATCCAGTGGCCAAGTGAACAAGGGACTCACGTCTGAGCATACCCTGCCACACTTAGGGCGAACAAAGCGATGCAAAAGGGGATGATGGACGGAGCGCTTGAACAAATCAAACACTCACCCCCAGTCAACTGATCTGGGTTTAATACATCACCATTCTTTAGTTCACTCAGCCACCCCAGTTCAGACATGGCTATATGAAAATCAGTCTGACCCTGTGCCTCATTGGAACAGTCCAGCCCGAACTGCCAAGCCATGTCTTCCCTGGACCGGAAACTAGCATCCTGGGACCGGTTTTGGATTCATAATCCTCATCAGCCAGGCTATCTTGAATCCAGTGGCCAAGTGAACAAGGGACTCACGTCTGAGCATACCCTGCCACACTTAGGGCGAACAAAGCGATGCAAAAAGGGATAATGGACGGAGCACTTGAACAAATCAAACACTCACCCCCAGCAACTGATCTGGAATTAATCCATCACCATTCTTTAGTTCACTCAGCCACCCCAGTTCAGACATGGCTATATGCAAATCAGTCTGACCCTGTGCCTCATGGGAACAGTCCAGCCCGAACTGCCAAGCCATGTCTTCCCTGGACCGGAAAAAAGCATCCTGGGACCGGTTTCGGATTCATAATCCTCATCAGCCAGGCTATCTTGAATCCAGTGGCCAAGTGAACAAGGGACTCACGTCTGAGCATACCCTGCCACACTTTGGGCTAACAAAGCGATGCAAAGGGGATGATGGACGGAGCGCATGAACAAATCAAACACTCACCCCCAGTCAACTGATCTGGGTTTAATCCATCACCATTCTTTAGTTCACTCAGCCACCCCAGTTCAGACATGGCTATATGCAAATCAGTCTGACCCTGTGCCTCATGGGAACAGTCCAGCCCGAACTGCCAAGCCATGTCTTCCCTGGACCGGAAACAAGCATCCTGGGACCGGTTTCGGATGCATAATCCTCATCAGCCAGGCTATCTTGAATCCAGTGGCCAAGTGAACAAGGGACTCACATCTGAGCATACCCTGCCACACTTAGGGCGAACAAAGCGATGCAAAAAGGGATGATGGACGGAGCGCTTGAACAAATCAAACACTCACCCCCAGCAACTGATCTGGGTTTAATCCATCACCATTCTTTAGTTCACTCAGCCTCCCCAGTTCAGACATGGCTATATGCAAATGAGTCTGACCCTGTGCCTCATGGGAACAGTCCAGCCTGAACTGCCAAGCCATGTCTTCCCTGGACCGGAAACAAGCATCCTGGGACCGGTTTCGGATTCATAATCCTCATCAGCCAGGCTATCTTGAATCCAGTGGCCAAGTGAAGAAGGTATTCACGTCTGAGCATACCCTGCCACACTTAGGGCGAACAAAGCGATGCAAAAGGGGATGATGGACGGAGCGCTTGAACAAATCAAACACTCACCCCCAGTCAACTGATCTGGGTTTAATCCATCACCATTCTTTAGTTCACTCAGCCACCCCAGTTCAGACATGGCTAAATGCAAATCAGTCTGACCCTGTGCCTCATGGGAACAGTCCAGCCCGAACTGCCAAGCCATGTCTTCCCTGGACCGGAAAAAAGCATCCTGGGACCGGTTTCGGATTCATAATCCTCATCAGCCTGGCTATCTTGAATCCAGTGGCCAAGTGAACAAGGGACTCACGTCTGAGCATACCCTGCCACACTTTGGGCTAACAAAGCGATGCAAAGGGGATGATGGACGGAGCGCATGAACAAATCAAACACTCACCCCCAGTCAACTGATCTGGGTTTAATCCATCACCATTCTTTAGTTCACTCAGCCACCCCAGTTCAGACATGGCTATATGCAAATCAGTCTGACCCTGTGCCTCATGGGAACAGTCCAGCCCGAACTGCCAAGCCATGTCTTCCCTGGACCGGAAACAAGCATCCTGGGACCGGTTTCGGATGCATAATCCTCATCAGCCAGGCTATCTTGAATCCAGTGGCCAAGTGAACAAGGGACTCACATCTGAGCATACCCTGACACACTTTGGGTGAACAAAGCGATGCAAAAGGGGATGATGGACGGAGCGCTTGAACAAATCAAACACTCACCCCCAGTCAACTGATCTAGGTTTAATCCATCACCATTCTTTAGTTCACTCAGCCACCCCAGTTCAGACATGGCTATATGCAAATCAGTCTGACCCTGTGCCTCATGGGAACAGTCCAGCCCGAACTGCCAAGCCATGTCTTCCCTGGACCGGAAACAAGCATCCTGGGACCGGTTTCGGATTCATAATCCTCATCAGCCAGGCTATCTTGAATCCAGTGGCCAAGTGAACAAGGGACTCACGTCTGAGCATACCCTGCCCCAATTAGGCCGAACAAAGCGATGCAAAAGGGTATGATGGACGGAGCGCTTGAACAAATCAAACACTCACCCCCAGTCAACTGATCTGGGTTTAATCCATCACCATTCTTTAGTTCACTCAGCCACCCCAGTTCAGACATGGCTATATGCAAATCAGTCTGACCCTGTGCCTCATGGGAACAGTCCAGCCTGAACTGCCAAGCCATGTCTTCCCTGGACTGGAAACAAGCATCCTGGGACCGGTTTCGGATTCATAATCCTCATCAGCCAGGCTATCTTGAATCCAGTGGCCAAGTGAACAAGGGACTAATGTCTGAGCATACCCTGCCACACTTAGGGCGAACAAAGCGATGCAAAAGGGGATGATGTACGGAGCGCTTGAACAAATCAAACACTCACCCCCAGTCAACTGATCTGAATTTAATCCATCACCATTCTTTAGTTCACTCAGCCTCCCCAGTTCAGACATGGCTATATGCAAATGAGTCTGACCCTGTGCCTCATGGGAACAGTCCAGCCTGAACTGCCAAGCCATGTCTTCCCTGGACCGGAAACAAGCATCCTGGGACCGGTTTCGGATTCATAATCCTCATCAGCCAGGCTATCTTGAATCCAGTGGCCAAGTGAAGAAGGGACTCACGTCTGAGCATACCCTGCCACACTTAGGGCGAACAAAGCGATGCAAAAGGGGATGATGGACGGAGCGCTTGAACAAATCAAACACTCACCCCCAGTCAACTGATCTGGGTTTAATCCATCACCATTCTTTAGTTCACTCAGCCACCCCAGTTCAGACATGGCTAAATGCAAATCAGTCTGACCCTGTGCCTCATGGGAACAGTCCAGCCCCAACTGCCAAGCCATGTCTTCCCTGGACCGGAAAAAAGCATCCTGGGACCGGTTTCGGATTCATAATCCTCATCAGCCAGGCTATCTTGAATCCAGTGGCCAAGTGAACAAGGGACTCACGTCTGAGCATACCCTGCCACACTTTGGGCTAACAAAGCGATGCAAAGGGGATGATGGACGGAGCGCATGAACAAATCAAACACTCACCCCCAGTCAACTGATCTGGGTTTAATCCATCACCATTCTTTAGTTCACTCAGCCACCCCAGTTCAGACATGGCTATATGCAAATCAGTCTGACCCTGTGCCTCATGGGAACAGTCCAGCCCGAACTGCCAAGCCATGTCTTCCCTGGACCGGAAACAAGCATCCTGGGACCGGTTTCGGATGCATAATCCTCATCAGCCAGGCTATCTTGAATCCAGTGGCCAAGTGAACAAGGGACTCACATCTGAGCATACCCTGACACACTTTGGGCTAACAAAGCGATGCAAAGGGGATGATGGACGGAGCGCATGAACAAATCAAACACTCACCCCCAGTCAACTGATCTGGGTTTAATCCATCACCATTCTTTAGTTCACTCAGCCACCCCAGTTCAGACATGGCTATATGCAAATCAGTCTGACCCTGTGCCTCATGGGAACAGTCCAGCCCGAACTGCCAAGCCATGTCTTCCCTGGACCGGAAACAAGCACCCTGGGACCGGTTTCGGATTCATAATCCTCATCAGCCAGGCTATCTTGAATCCAGTGGCCAAGTGAACAAGGGACTCACGTCTGAGCATACCCTGCCACACTTAGGGCGAACAAAGCAATGCAAAAGGGGATGATGGACGGAGCGCTTGAACAAATCAAACACTCACCCCCCAGTCAACTGATCTGGGTTTAATCCATCACCATTCTTTAGTTCACTCAGCTGCCCCAGTTCAGACATGGCTATATGCAAATCAGTCTGACCCTGTGCCTCATGGGAACAGTCCAGCCCGAACTGCCAAGCCATGTCTTCCCTGGACCGGAAACAAGCATCCTGGGACCGGTTTCGGATTCATAATCCTCATCAAACAGGCTATCTTGAATCCAGTGGCCAAGTGAACAAGGGACTCACGTCTGAGCATACCCTGCCACACTTAGGGTGAACAAAGTGATGCAAAAGGGGATGATGGACGGAGCGCTTGAACAAATCAAACACTCACCCCCAGTCAACTGATCTGGGTTTAATCCATCACCATTCTTTAGTTCACTCAGCCACCCCAGTTCAGACATGGCTATATGCAAATCCAGTCTGACCCTGTGCCTCATGGGAACAGTCCAGCCCGAACTGCCAAGCCATGTCTTCCCTGGACCGGAAACAAGCATCCTGGGACCGGTTTCGGATTTATAATCCTCATCAGCCAGGCTATCTTGAATCCAGTGGCCAAGTGAACAAGGGACTCACGTCTGAGCATACCCTGACACACTTAGGGCGAACAAAGCGATGCAAAAGGGGATGATGGACGGAGCGCTTGAACAAATCAAACACTCACCCCCAGTCAACTGATCTGGGTTTAATCCATCACCATTCTTTAGTTCACTCAGCCACCCCAGTTCAGACATGGCTATATGCAAATCAGTCTGACCCTGTGCCTCATGGGAACAGTCCAGCCTGAACTGCCAAGCCATGTCTTCCCTGGACCGGAAACAAGCATCCTGGGACCGGTTTCGGATTCATAATCCTCATCAGCCAGGCTATCTTGAATCCAGTGGCCAAGTGAACAAGGGACTCACGTCTAAGCATACCCTGCCACACTTAGGGCGAACAAAGCGATGCAAAAGGGGATGATGGACGGAGCGCTTGAACAAATCAAGCACTCACCCCCAGTCAACTGATCTGGGTTTAATCCATCACCATTCTTTAGTTCACTCAGCCACCCCAGTTCAGACATGGCTATATGCAAATCAGTCTGACCCTGTGCCTCATGGGAACAGTCCAGCCCGAACTGCCAAGCCATGTCTTCCCTGGACCGGAAACAAGCATCCTGGGACCGGTTTCGGATGCATAATCCTCATCAGCCAGGCTATCTTGAATCCAGTGGCCAAGTGAACAAGGGACTCACATCTGAGCATACCCTGACACACTTTGGGTGAACAAAGCGATGCAAAAGGGGATGATGGACGGAGCGCTTGAACAAATCAAACACTCACCCCCAGTCAACTGATCTAGGTTTAATCCATCACCATTCTTTAGTTCACTCAGCCACCCCAGTTCAGACATGGCTATATGCAAATCAGTCTGACCCTGTGCCTCATGGGAACAGTCCAGCCCGAACTGCCAAGCCATGTCTTCCCTGGACCGGAAACAAGCATCCTGGGACCGGTTTCGGATTCATAATCCTCATCAGCCAGGCTATCTTGAATCCAGTGGCCAAGTGAACAAGGGACTCACGTCTGAGCATACCCTGCCCCAATTAGGCCGAACAAAGCGATGCAAAAGGGTATGATGGACGGAGCGCTTGAACAAATCAAACACTCACCCCCAGTCAACTGATCTGGGTTTAATCCATCACCATTCTTTAGTTCACTCAGCCACCCCAGTTCAGACATGGCTATATGCAAATCAGTCTGACCCTGTGCCTCATGGGAACAGTCCAGCCTGAACTGCCAAGCCATGTCTTCCCTGGACTGGAAACAAGCATCCTGGGACCGGTTTCGGATTCATAATCCTCATCAGCCAGGCTATCTTGAATCCAGTGGCCAAGTGAACAAGGGACTAATGTCTGAGCATACCCTGCCACACTTAGGGCGAACAAAGCGATGCAAAAGGGGATGATGTACGGAGCGCTTGAACAAATCAAACACTCACCCCCAGTCAACTGATCTGAATTTAATCCATCACCATTCTTTAGTTCACTCAGCCTCCCCAGTTCAGACATGGCTATATGCAAATGAGTCTGACCCTGTGCCTCATGGGAACAGTCCAGCCTGAACTGCCAAGCCATGTCTTCCCTGGACCGGAAACAAGCATCCTGGGACCGGTTTCGGATTCATAATCCTCATCAGCCAGGCTATCTTGAATCCAGTGGCCAAGTGAAGAAGGGACTCACGTCTGAGCATACCCTGCCACACTTAGGGCGAACAAAGCGATGCAAAAGGGGATGATGGACGGAGCGCTTGAACAAATCAAACACTCACCCCCAGTCAACTGATCTGGGTTTAATCCATCACCATTCTTTAGTTCACTCAGCCACCCCAGTTCAGACATGGCTAAATGCAAATCAGTCTGACCCTGTGCCTCATGGGAACAGTCCAGCCCCAACTGCCAAGCCATGTCTTCCCTGGACCGGAAAAAAGCATCCTGGGACCGGTTTCGGATTCATAATCCTCATCAGCCAGGCTATCTTGAATCCAGTGGCCAAGTGAACAAGGGACTCACGTCTGAGCATACCCTGCCACACTTTGGGCTAACAAAGCGATGCAAAGGGGATGATGGACGGAGCGCATGAACAAATCAAACACTCACCCCCAGTCAACTGATCTGGGTTTAATCCATCACCATTCTTTAGTTCACTCAGCCACCCCAGTTCAGACATGGCTATATGCAAATCAGTCTGACCCTGTGCCTCATGGGAACAGTCCAGCCCGAACTGCCAAGCCATGTCTTCCCTGGACCGGAAACAAGCATCCTGGGACCGGTTTCGGATGCATAATCCTCATCAGCCAGGCTATCTTGAATCCAGTGGCCAAGTGAACAAGGGACTCACATCTGAGCATACCCTGACACACTTTGGGCTAACAAAGCGATGCAAAGGGGATGATGGACGGAGCGCATGAACAAATCAAACACTCACCCCCAGTCAACTGATCTGGGTTTAATCCATCACCATTCTTTAGTTCACTCAGCCACCCCAGTTCAGACATGGCTATATGCAAATCAGTCTGACCCTGTGCCTCATGGGAACAGTCCAGCCCGAACTGCCAAGCCATGTCTTCCCTGGACCGGAAACAAGCACCCTGGGACCGGTTTCGGATTCATAATCCTCATCAGCCAGGCTATCTTGAATCCAGTGGCCAAGTGAACAAGGGACTCACGTCTGAGCATACCCTGCCACACTTAGGGCGAACAAAGCAATGCAAAAGGGGATGATGGACGGAGCGCTTGAACAAATCAAACACTCACCCCCCAGTCAACTGATCTGGGTTTAATCCATCACCATTCTTTAGTTCACTCAGCTGCCCCAGTTCAGACATGGCTATATGCAAATCAGTCTGACCCTGTGCCTCATGGGAACAGTCCAGCCCGAACTGCCAAGCCATGTCTTCCCTGGACCGGAAACAAGCATCCTGGGACCGGTTTCGGATTCATAATCCTCATCAAACAGGCTATCTTGAATCCAGTGGCCAAGTGAACAAGGGACTCACGTCTGAGCATACCCTGCCACACTTAGGGTGAACAAAGTGATGCAAAAGGGGATGATGGACGGAGCGCTTGAACAAATCAAACACTCACCCCCAGTCAACTGATCTGGGTTTAATCCATCACCATTCTTTAGTTCACTCAGCCACCCCAGTTCAGACATGGCTATATGCAAATCCAGTCTGACCCTGTGCCTCATGGGAACAGTCCAGCCCGAACTGCCAAGCCATGTCTTCCCTGGACCGGAAACAAGCATCCTGGGACCGGTTTCGGATTTATAATCCTCATCAGCCAGGCTATCTTGAATCCAGTGGCCAAGTGAACAAGGGACTCACGTCTGAGCATACCCTGACACACTTAGGGCGAACAAAGCGATGCAAAAGGGGATGATGGACGGAGCGCTTGAACAAATCAAACACTCACCCCCAGTCAACTGATCTGGGTTTAATCCATCACCATTCTTTAGTTCACTCAGCCACCCCAGTTCAGACATGGCTATATGCAAATCAGTCTGACCCTGTGCCTCATGGGAACAGTCCAGCCCGAACTGCCAAGCCATGTCTTCCCTGGACCGGAAACAAGCATCCTGGGACCGGTTTCGGATTCATAATCCTCATCAGCCAGGCTATCTTGAATCCAGTGGCCAAGTGAACAAGGGACTCACGTCTGAGCATACCCTGCCACACTTTGGGCGAACAAAGCGATGCAAAAGGGGATGATGGACGGAGCGCATGAACAAATCAAACACTCACCCCCAGTCAACTGATCTGGGTTTAATCCATCACCATTCTTTAGTTCACTCAGCCACCCCAGTTCAGACATGGCTATATGCAAATCAGTCTGACCCTGTGCCTCATGGGAACAGTCCAGCCCGAACTGCCAAGCCATGTCTTCCCTGGACCGGAAACAAGCATCCTGGGACCGGTTTCGGATTCATAATCCTCATCAGCCAGGCTATCTTGAATCCAGTGGCCAAGTGAACAAGGGACTCACGTCTGAGCATACCCTGCCACACTTTGGGCGAACAAACCGATGCAATAGAGGATGATGGACGGAGCGCATGAACAAATCAAACACTCACCCCCAGTCAACTGATCTGGGTTTAATCCATCACCATTCTTTAGTTCACTCAGCCACCCCAGTTCAGACATGGCTATATGCAAATCAGTCTGACCCTGTGCCTCATGGGAACAGTACAGCCCGAACTGCCAAGCCATGTCTTCCCTGGACCGGAAACAAGCATCCTGGGACCAGTTTCGGATTCATAATCCTCATCAGCCAGGCTATCTTGAATCCAGTGGCCAAGTGAACAAGGGACTCACGTCTGAGCATACCCTGACACACTTTGGGTGAACAAAGCGATGCAAAAGGGGATGATGGACGGAGCGCTTGAACAAATCAAACACTCACCCCCAGTCAACTGATCTGGGTTTAATCCATCACCATTCTTTATTTCACTCAGCCACCCCAGTTCAGACATGGCTATATGCAAATCAGTCTGACCCTGTGCCTCATGGGAACAGTCCAGCCCCAACTGCCAAGCCATGTCTTCCCTGGACTGGAAACAAGCATCCTGGGACCGGTTTCGGATTCATAATCCTCATCAGCCAGGCTATCTTGAATCCAGTGGCCAAGTGAACAAGGGACTCATGTCTGAGCATACCCTGCCCCACTTAGGGCGAACAAAGCGATGCAAAAGGGGATGATGGACGGAGCGCTTGAACAAATCAAACACTCACCCCCAGTCAACTGATCTGGGTTTAATCCATCACCATTCTTTAGTTCACTCAGCCACCCCAGTTCAGACATGGCTATATGCAAATCAGTCTGACCCTGTGCCTCATGGGAACAGTCCAGCCCGAACTGCCAAGCCATGTCTTCCCTGGACCGGTAAGAAGCATCCTGGGACCGGTTCGGATTCATAATCCTCATCAGCCAGGCTATCTTGAATCCAGTGGCCAAGTGAACAAGGGACTCACGTCTGAGCATACCCTGCCACACTTAGGGCGAACAAAGCGATGCAAAAGGGGATGATGTACGGAGCGCTTGAACAAATCAAACACTCACCCCCAGTCAACTGATCTGGGTTTAATCCATCACCATTCTTTAGTTCACTCAGCCACCCCAGTACAGACATGGCTATATGCAAATCAGTCTGACCCTGTGCCTCATGGGAACATCCAGCCTGAACTGCCAAGCCATGTCTTCCCTGGACCGGAAACAAGCATCCTGGGACCGGTTTCGGATTCATAATCCTCATCAGCCAGGCTATCTTGAATCCAGTGGCCAAGTGAACAAGGGACTCACGTCTGAGCATACCCTGCCACACTTAGGGCGAACAAAGCAATGCAAAAGGGGATGATGGACGGAGCGCCTGAACAAATCAAACACTTACCCCCAGTCAACTGATCTGGGTTTAATCCATCACCATTCTTTAGTTTACTAAGCTACCCCAGTTCAGACATGGCTATATGCAAATCAGTCTGACCCTGTGCCTTATGGGAACAGTCCAGTCCGAACTGCCAAGCCATATCTTCCCTGGACCGGAAACAAGCATCCTGGGACCGGTTTCGGATTCATAATCCTCATCAGCCAGGCTATCTTGAATCCAGTGGCCAAGTGAACAAGGGACTCACGTCTGAGCATACCCTGCCACACTTAGGGCGAACAAAGCGATGCAAAAGGGGATGATGGACGGAGCGCTTGAACAAATCAAACACTCACCCCCAGTCAACTGATCTGGGTTTAATACATCACCATTCTTTAGTTCACTCAGCCACCCCAGTTCAGACATGGCTATATGAAAATCAGTCTGACCCTGTGCCTCATTGGAACAGTCCAGCCCGAACTGCCAAGCCATGTCTTCCCTGGACCGGAAACTAGCATCCTGGGACCGGTTTTGGATTCATAATCCTCATCAGCCAGGCTATCTTGAATCCAGTGGCCAAGTGAACAAGGGACTCACGTCTGAGCATACCCTGCCACACTTAGGGCGAACAAAGCGATGCAAAAAGGGATAATGGACGGAGCACTTGAACAAATCAAACACTCACCCCCAGCAACTGATCTGGAATTAATCCATCACCATTCTTTAGTTCACTCAGCCACCCCAGTTCAGACATGGCTATATGCAAATCAGTCTGACCCTGTGCCTCATGGGAACAGTCCAGCCCGAACTGCCAAGCCATGTCTTCCCTGGACCGGAAAAAAGCATCCTGGGACCGGTTTCGGATTCATAATCCTCATCAGCCAGGCTATCTTGAATCCAGTGGCCAAGTGAACAAGGGACTCACGTCTGAGCATACCCTGCCACACTTTGGGCTAACAAAGCGATGCAAAGGGGATGATGGACGGAGCGCATGAACAAATCAAACACTCACCCCCAGTCAACTGATCTGGGTTTAATCCATCACCATTCTTTAGTTCACTCAGCCACCCCAGTTCAGACATGGCTATATGCAAATCAGTCTGACCCTGTGCCTCATGGGAACAGTCCAGCCCGAACTGCCAAGCCATGTCTTCCCTGGACCGGAAACAAGCATCCTGGGACCGGTTTCGGATGCATAATCCTCATCAGCCAGGCTATCTTGAATCCAGTGGCCAAGTGAACAAGGGACTCACATCTGAGCATACCCTGCCACACTTAGGGCGAACAAAGCGATGCAAAAAGGGATGATGGACGGAGCGCTTGAACAAATCAAACACTCACCCCCAGCAACTGATCTGGGTTTAATCCATCACCATTCTTTAGTTCACTCAGCCTCCCCAGTTCAGACATGGCTATATGCAAATGAGTCTGACCCTGTGCCTCATGGGAACAGTCCAGCCTGAACTGCCAAGCCATGTCTTCCCTGGACCGGAAACAAGCATCCTGGGACCGGTTTCGGATTCATAATCCTCATCAGCCAGGCTATCTTGAATCCAGTGGCCAAGTGAAGAAGGTATTCACGTCTGAGCATACCCTGCCACA
Organism: Lissotriton helveticus; assembly: GCF_964261635.1. NCBI lineage: Eukaryota > Metazoa > Chordata > Amphibia > Caudata > Salamandridae > Lissotriton > Lissotriton helveticus. The sequence continues at coordinate 519,975,277 of NC_136061.1, forward strand.
CTTAGGGCGAACAAAGCGATGCAAAAGGGGATGATGGACGGAGCGCTTGAACAAATCAAACACTCACCCCCAGTCAACTGATCTGGGTTTAATCCATCACCATTCTTTAGTTCACTCAGCCACCCCAGTTCAGACATGGCTAAATGCAAATCAGTCTGACCCTGTGCCTCATGGGAACAGTCCAGCCCGAACTGCCAAGCCATGTCTTCCCTGGACCGGAAAAAAGCATCCTGGGACCGGTTTCGGATTCATAATCCTCATCAGCCTGGCTATCTTGAATCCAGTGGCCAAGTGAACAAGGGACTCACGTCTGAGCATACCCTGCCACACTTTGGGCTAACAAAGCGATGCAAAGGGGATGATGGACGGAGCGCATGAACAAATCAAACACTCACCCCCAGTCAACTGATCTGGGTTTAATCCATCACCATTCTTTAGTTCACTCAGCCACCCCAGTTCAGACATGGCTATATGCAAATCAGTCTGACCCTGTGCCTCATGGGAACAGTCCAGCCCGAACTGCCAAGCCATGTCTTCCCTGGACCGGAAACAAGCATCCTGGGACCGGTTTCGGATGCATAATCCTCATCAGCCAGGCTATCTTGAATCCAGTGGCCAAGTGAACAAGGGACTCACATCTGAGCATACCCTGACACACTTTGGGTGAACAAAGCGATGCAAAAGGGGATGATGGACGGAGCGCTTGAACAAATCAAACACTCACCCCCAGTCAACTGATCTAGGTTTAATCCATCACCATTCTTTAGTTCACTCAGCCACCCCAGTTCAGACATGGCTATATGCAAATCAGTCTGACCCTGTGCCTCATGGGAACAGTCCAGCCCGAACTGCCAAGCCATGTCTTCCCTGGACCGGAAACAAGCATCCTGGGACCGGTTTCGGATTCATAATCCTCATCAGCCAGGCTATCTTGAATCCAGTGGCCAAGTGAACAAGGGACTCACGTCTGAGCATACCCTGCCCCAATTAGGCCGAACAAAGCGATGCAAAAGGGTATGATGGACGGAGCGCTTGAACAAATCAAACACTCACCCCCAGTCAACTGATCTGGGTTTAATCCATCACCATTCTTTAGTTCACTCAGCCACCCCAGTTCAGACATGGCTATATGCAAATCAGTCTGACCCTGTGCCTCATGGGAACAGTCCAGCCTGAACTGCCAAGCCATGTCTTCCCTGGACTGGAAACAAGCATCCTGGGACCGGTTTCGGATTCATAATCCTCATCAGCCAGGCTATCTTGAATCCAGTGGCCAAGTGAACAAGGGACTAATGTCTAAGCATACCCTGCCACACTTAGGGCGAACAAAGCGATGCAAAAGGGGATGATGTACGGAGCGCTTGAACAAATCAAACACTCACCCCCAGTCAACTGATCTGAATTTAATCCATCACCATTCTTTAGTTCACTCAGCCTCCCCAGTTCAGACATGGCTATATGCAAATGAGTCTGACCCTGTGCCTCATGGGAACAGTCCAGCCTGAACTGCCAAGCCATGTCTTCCCTGGACCGGAAACAAGCATCCTGGGACCGGTTTCGGATTCATAATCCTCATCAGCCAGGCTATCTTGAATCCAGTGGCCAAGTGAAGAAGGGACTCACGTCTGAGCATACCCTGCCACACTTAGGGCGAACAAAGCGATGCAAAAGGGGATGATGGACGGAGCGCTTGAACAAATCAAACACTCACCCCCAGTCAACTGATCTGGGTTTAATCCATCACCATTCTTTAGTTCACTCAGCCACCCCAGTTCAGACATGGCTAAATGCAAATCAGTCTGACCCTGTGCCTCATGGGAACAGTCCAGCCCCAACTGCCAAGCCATGTCTTCCCTGGACCGGAAAAAAGCATCCTGGGACCGGTTTCGGATTCATAATCCTCATCAGCCAGGCTATCTTGAATCCAGTGGCCAAGTGAACAAGGGACTCACGTCTGAGCATACCCTGCCACACTTTGGGCTAACAAAGCGATGCAAAGGGGATGATGGACGGAGCGCATGAACAAATCAAACACTCACCCCCAGTCAACTGATCTGGGTTTAATCCATCACCATTCTTTAGTTCACTCAGCCACCCCAGTTCAGACATGGCTATATGCAAATCAGTCTGACCCTGTGCCTCATGGGAACAGTCCAGCCCGAACTGCCAAGCCATGTCTTCCCTGGACCGGAAACAAGCATCCTGGGACCGGTTTCGGATGCATAATCCTCATCAGCCAGGCTATCTTGAATCCAGTGGCCAAGTGAACAAGGGACTCACATCTGAGCATACCCTGACACACTTTGGGCTAACAAAGCGATGCAAAGGGGATGATGGACGGAGCGCATGAACAAATCAAACACTCACCCCCAGTCAACTGATCTGGGTTTAATCCATCACCATTCTTTAGTTCACTCAGCCACCCCAGTTCAGACATGGCTATATGCAAATCAGTCTGACCCTGTGCCTCATGGGAACAGTCCAGCCCGAACTGCCAAGCCATGTCTTCCCTGGACCGGAAACAAGCATCCTGGGACCGGTTTCGGATGCATAATCATCATCAGCCAGGCTATCTTGAATCAAGTGGCCAAGTGAACAAGGGACTCACATCTGAGCATACCCTGACACACTTTGGGTGAACAAAGCGATGCAAAAGGGGATGATGGACGGAGCGCTTGAACAAATCAAACACTCACCCCCAGTCAACTGATCTAGGTTTAATCCATCACCATTCTTTAGTTCACTCAGCCACCCCAGTTCAGACATGGCTATATGCAAATCAGTCTGACCCTGTGCCTCATGGGAACAGTCCAGCCCGAACTGCCAAGCCATGTCTTCCCTGGACCGGAAACAAGCATCCTGGGACCGGTTTCGGATTCATAATCCTCATCAGCCAGGCTATCTTGAATCCAGTGGCCAAGTGAACAAGGGACTCACGTCTGAGCATACCCTGCCCCAATTAGGCCGAACAAAGCGATGCAAAAGGGTATGATGGACGGAGCGCTTGAACAAATCAAACACTCACCCCCAGTCAACTGATCTGGGTTTAATCCATCACCATTCTTTAGTTCACTCAGCCACCCCAGTTCAGACATGGCTATATGCAAATCAGTCTGACCCTGTGCCTCATGGGAACAGTCCAGCCTGAACTGCCAAGCCATGTCTTCCCTGGACTGGAAACAAGCATCCTGGGACCGGTTTCGGATTCATAATCCTCATCAGCCAGGCTATCTTGAATCCAGTGGCCAAGTGAACAAGGGACTAATGTCTGAGCATACCCTGCCACACTTAGGGCGAACAAAGCGATGCAAAAGGGGATGATGTACGGAGCGCTTGAACAAATCAAACACTCACCCCCAGTCAACTGATCTGAATTTAATCCATCACCATTCTTTAGTTCACTCAGCCTCCCCAGTTCAGACATGGCTATATGCAAATGAGTCTGACCCTGTGCCTCATGGGAACAGTCCAGCCTGAACTGCCAAGCCATGTCTTCCCTGGACCGGAAACGAGCATCCTGGGACCGGTTTCGGATTCATAATCCTCATCAGCCAGGCTATCTTGAATCCAGTGGCCAAGTGAACAAGGGACTCACGTCTGAGCATACCCTGCCACACTTAGGGCGAACAAAGCGATGCAAAAGGGGATGATGGACGGAGCGCTTGAACAAATCAAACACTCACCCCCAGTCAACTGATCTGGGTTTAATCCATCACCATTCTTTAGTTCACTCAGCCACCCCAGTTCAGACATGGCTAAATGCAAATCAGTCTGACCCTGTGCCTCATGGGAACAGTCCAGCCCGAACTGCCAAGCCATGTCTTCCCTGGACCGGAAAAAAGCATCCTGGGACCGGTTTCGGATTCATAATCCTCATCAGCCAGGCTATCTTGAATCCAGTGGCCAAGTGAACAAGGGACTCACGTCTGAGCATACCCTGCCACACTTTGGGCTAACAAAGCGATGCAAAGGGGATGATGGACGGAGCGCATGAACAAATCAAACACTCACCCCCAGTCAACTGATCTGGGTTTAATCCATCACCATTCTTTAGTTCACTCAGCCACCCCAGTTCAGACATGGCTATATGCAAATCAGTCTGACCCTGTGCCTCATGGGAACAGTCCAGCCCGAACTGCCAAGCCATGTCTTCCCTGGACCGGAAACAAGCATCCTGGGACCGGTTTCGGATGCATAATCCTCATCAGCCAGGCTATCTTGAATCCAGTGGCCAAGTGAACAAGGGACTCACATCTGAGCATACCCTGACACACTTTGGGTGAACAAAGCGATGCAAAAGGGGATGATGGACGGAGCGCTTGAACAAATCAAACACTCACCCCCAGTCAACTGATCTAGGTTTAATCCATCACCATTCTTTAGTTCACTCAGCCACCCCAGTTCAGACATGGCTATATGCAAATCAGTCTGACCCTGTGCCTCATGGGAACAGTCCAGCCCGAACTGCCAAGCCATGTCTTCCCTGGACCGGAAACAAGCATCCTGGGACCGGTTTCGGATTCATAATCTTCATCAGCCAGGCTATCTTGAATCCAGTGGCCAAGTGAACAAGGGACTCACGTCTGAGCATACCCTGCCCCAATTAGGCCGAACAAAGCGATGCAAAAGGGTATGATGGACAGAGCGCTTGAACAAATCAAACACTCACCCCCAGTCAACTGATCTGGGTTTAATCCATCACCATTCTTTAGTTCACTCAGCCACCCCAGTTCAGACATGGCTATATGCAAATCAGTCTGACCCTGTGCCTCATGGGAACAGTCCAGCCCGAACTGCCAAGCCATGTCTTCCCTGGACCGGAAACAAGCATCCTGGGACCGGTTTCGGATTCATAATCCTCATCAGCCAGGCTATCTTGAATCCAGTGGACAAGTGATCCAGGGACTCACGTCTGAGCATACCCTGCCACACTTAGGGCGAACAAAGCGATGCAAAAGGGGATGATGGACGGAGCGCTTGAACAAATCAAACACTCACCCCCAGTCAACTGATCTGGGTTTAATCCATCACCATTCTTTAGTTCACTCAGCCACCCCAGTTCAGACATGGCTATATGCAAATCAGTCTGACCCTGTGCCTCATGGGAACAGTCCAGCCCGAACTGCCAAGCCATGTCTTCCCTGGACCGGAAACAAGAATCCTGGGACCGGTTTCGGATTCATAATCCTCATCAGCCAGGCTATCTTGAATCCAGTGGCCAAGTGAACAAGGGACTCACGTCTGAGCATACCCTGACACACTTTGGGTGAACAAAGCGATGCAAAAGTGGATGATGGACGGAGCGCTTGAACAAATTAAACACTGACCCCCAGTCAACTGATATGGGTTTAATCCATCACCATTCTTTAGTTCACTCAGCCACCCCAGTTCAGACATGGCTATATGCAAATCAGTCTGACCCTGTGCCTCATGGGAACAGTCCAGCCCGAACTGCCAAGCCATGTCTTCCTGGACCGGAAACAAGCATCCTGGGACCGGTTTCGGATTCATAATCCTCATCAGCCAGGCTATCTTGAATCCAGTGGCCAAGTGAACAAGGGACTCACGTCTGAGCATACCCTGCCACACTTAGTGCGAACAAAGCGATGCAAAAGGGGATGATGGACGGAGCGCTTGAACAAATCAAACACTCACCCCCAGTCAGCTGATCTGGGTTTAATCCATCACCATTCTTTAGTTCACTCAGCCACCCCAGTTCAGACATGGCTACATGCAAATCAGTCTGACCCTGTGCCTCATGGGAACAGTCCAGCCCGAACTGCCAAGCCATGTCTTCCCTGGACCGGAAACAAGCATCCTGGGACCGGTTTCGGATTCATAATCCTCATCAGCCAGGCTATCTTGAATCCAGTGGCCAAGTGAACAAGGGACTCACGAGCATACCCTGCCACATTTAGGGCGAACAAAGCGATGCAAAAGGGGATGATGTACGGAGCGCTTGAACAAATCAGACACTCACCCCCAGTCAACTGATCTGGGTTTAATCCATCACCATTCTTTAGTTCACTCAGCCACCCCAGTACAGACATGGCTATATGCAAATCAGTCTGACCCTGTGCCTCATGGGAACAGTCCAGCCTGAACTGCCAAGCCATGTCTTCCCTGGACCGGAAACAAGCATCCTGGGACCGGTTTCGGATTCATAATCCTCATCAGCCAGGCTATCTTGAATCCAATGGCCAAGTGAACAAGGGACTCACGTCTGAGCATACCCTGCCACACTTAGGGCGAACAAAGCGATGCAAAAGGGGATGATGGACGGAGCGCTTGAACAAATCAAACACTCACCCCCAGTGAACTGATCTGGGTTTAATCCATCACCATTCTTTAGTTCACTCAGCTACCCCAGTTCAGACATGGCTATATGCAAATCAGTCTGACCCTGTGCCTCATGGGAACAGTCCAGCCTGAACTGCCAAGCCATGTCTTCCCTGGACCGGAAACAAGCATCCTGGGACCGGTTTCGGATTCATAATCCTCATCAGCCAGGCTATCTTGAATCCAGTGGCCAAGTGAACAAGGGACTCACGTCTGAGCATACCCTGCCACACTTAGGGCGAACAACGCAATGCAAAAGGGGATGATGGACGGAGCGCTTGAACAAATCAAACACTCACCCCCAGTCAACTGATCTGGGTTTAATCCATCACCATTCTTTAGTTCACTCAGCCACCCCAGTACAGACATGGCTATATGCAAATCAGTCTGACCCTGTGCCTCATGGGAACAGTCCAGCCTGAACTGCCAAGCCATGTCTTCCCTGGACCGGAAACAAGCATCCTGGGACCGGTTTCGGATTCATAATCCTCATCAGCCAGGCTATCTTGAATCCAGTGGCCAAGTGAACAAGGGACTCACGTCTGAGCATACCCTGCCACACTTAGGGCGAACAAAGCAATGCAAAAGGGGATGATGGACGGAGCGCTTGAACAAATCAAACACTCACCCCCAGTCAACTGATCTGGGTTTAATCCATCACCATTCTTTAGTTCACTCAGCTACCCCAGTTCAGATATGGCTATATGCAAATCAGTCTGACCCTGTGCCTCATGGGAACAGTCCAGCCCGAACTGCCAAGCCATGTCTTCCCTGGACCGGAAACAAGCATCCTGGGACCGGTTTCGGATTCATAATCCTCATCAAACAGGCTATCTTGAATCCAGTGGCCAAGTGAACAAGGGACTCACGTCTGAGCATACCCTGCCACACTTAGGGTGAACAAAGTGATGCAAAAGGGGATAATGGACAGAGCGCTTGAACAAATCAAACACTCACCCCCAGTCAACTGATCTGGGTTTAATCCATCACCATTCTTTAGTTCACTCAGCCACCCCAGTTCAGACATGGCTATATGCAAATCAGTCTGACCCTGTGCCTCATGGGAACAGTCCAGCCTGAACTGCCAAGCCATGTCTTCCCTGGACCGGAAACAAGCATCCTGGGACCGGTTTCGGATTCATAATCCTCATCAGCCAGGCTATCTTGAATCCAGTGGCCAAGTGAACAAGGGACACACGTCTGAGCATACCCTGCCACACTTAGGGCGAACAAAGCAATGCAAAAGGGGATGATGGACGGAGCGCTTGAACAAATCAAAAACTCACCCCCCAGTCAACTGATCTGGGTTTAATCCATCACCATTCTTTAGTTCACTCAGCTACCCCAGTTCAGACATGGCTATATGCAAATCAGTCTGACCCTGTGGCTCATGGGAACAGTCCAGCCCGAACTGCCAAGCCATGTCTTCCCTGGACCTGAAACAAGCATCCTGGGACCGGTTTCGGATTCATAATCCTCATCAAACAGGCTATCTTGAATCCAGTGGCCAAGTGAACAAGGGACTCACGTCTGAGCATACCCTGCCACACTTAGGGTGAACAAAGTGATGCAAAAGGGGATGATGGACGGAGCGCTTGAACAAATCAAACACTCACCCCCAGTCAACTGATCTGAGTTTAATCCATCACCATTCTTTAGTTCACTCAGCCACCCCAGTTCAGACATGGCTATATGCAAATCAGTCTGACCCTGTGCCTCATGGGAACAGTCCAGCCCGAACTTGCAAGCCATGTCTTCCCTGGACCGGAAACAAGCATCCTGGGACCGGTTTCGGATTTATAATCCTCATCAGCCAGGCTATCTTGAATCCAGTGGCCAAGTGAACAAGGGACTCACGTCTGAGCATACCCTGACACACTTAGGGCGAACAAAGCGATGCAAAAGGGGATGATGGACGGAGCGCTTGAACAAATCAAACACTCACCCCCAGTCAACTGATCTGGGTTTAATCCATCACCATTCTTTAGTTCACTCAGCCACCCCAGTTCAGACATGGCTATATGCAAATCAGTCTGACCCTGTGCCTCATGGGAACAGTCCAGCCCGAACTGCCAAGCCATGTCTTCCCTGGACCGGAAACAAGCATCCTGGGACCGGTTTCGGATTCATAATCCTCATCAGCCAGGCTATCTTGAATCCAGTGGCCAAGTGAACAAGGGACTCACGTCTGAGCATACCCTGCCACACTTTGGGCGAACAAAGCGATGCAAAAGGGGATGATGGACGGAGCGCATGAACAAATCAAACACTCACCCCCAGTCAACTGATCTGGGTTTAATCCATCACCATTCTTTAGTTCACTCAGCCACCCCAGTTCAGACATGGCTATATGCAAATCAGTCTGACCCTGTGCCTCATGGGAACAGTCCAGCCCGAACTGCCAAGCCATGTCTTCCCTGGACCGGAAACAAGCATCTTGGGACCGGTTTCGGATTCATAATCCTCATCAGCCAGGCTATCTTGAATCCAGTGGCCAAGTGAACAAGGGACTCACGAGCATACCCTGCCACATTTAGGGCGAACAAAGCGATGCAAAAGGGGATGATGTACGGAGCGCTTGAACAAATCAAACACTCACCCCCAGTCAACTGATCTGGGTTTAATCCATCACCATTCTTTAGTTCACTCAGCCACCCCAGTACAGACATGGCTATATGCAAATCAGTCTGACCCTGTGCCTCATGGGAACAGTCCAGCCTGAACTGCCAAGCCATGTCTTCCCTGGACCGGAAACAAGCATCCTGGGACCGGTTTCGGATTCATAATCCTCATCAGCCAGGCTATCTTGAATCCAATGGCCAAGTGAACAAGGGACTCACGTCTGAGCATACCCTGCCACACTTAGGGCGAACAAAGCAATCTAAAAGGGGATGATGGACGGAGCGCTTGAACAAATCAAACACTCACCCCCAGTCAACTGATCTGGGTTTAATCCATCACCATTCTTTAGTTCACTCAGCTACCCCAGTTCAGACATGGCTATATGCAAATCAGTCTGACCCTGTGCCTCATGGGAACAGTCCAGACTGAACTGCCAAGCCATGTCTTCCCTGGACCGGAAACAAGCATCCTGGGACCGGTTTCGGATTCATAATCCTCATCAGCCAGGCTATCTTGAATCCAGTGGCCAAGTGAACAAGGGACTCACGTCTGAGCATACCCTGCCACACTTAGGGCGAACAAAGCAATGCAAAAGGGGATGATGGACGGAGCGCTTGAACAAATCAAACACTCACCCCCAGTCAACTGATCTGGGTTTAATCCATCACCATTCTTTAGTTCACTCAGCCACCCCAGTACAGACATGGCTATATGCAAATCAGTCTGACCCTGTGCCTCATGGGAACAGTCCAGCCTGAACTGCCAAGCCATGTCTTCCCTGGACCGGAAACAAGCATCCTGGGACCGGTTTCCGATTCATAATCCTCATCAGCCAGGCTATCTTGAATCCAGTGGCCAAGTGAACAAGGGACTCACGTCTGAGCATACCCTGCCACACTTAGGGCGAACAAAGCAATGCAAAAGGGGATGATGGACGGAGCGCTTGAACAAATCAAACACTCACCCCCAGTCAACTGATCTGGGTTTAATCCATCACCATTCTTTAGTTCACTCATCTACCCCAGTTCAGACATGGCTATACGCAAATCAGTCTGACCCTGTGCCTCATGGGAACAGTCCAGCCCGAACTGCCAAGCCATGTCTTCCCTGGACCGGAAACAAGCATCCTGGGACCGGTTTCGGATTCATAATCCTCATCAAACAGGCTATCTTGAATCCAGTGGCCAAGTGAACAAGGGACTCACGTCTGAGCATACCCTGCCACACTTAGGGTGAACAAAGTGATGCAAAAGGGGATGATGGACAGAGCGCTTGAACAAATCAAACACTCACCCCCAGTCAACTGATCTGGGTTTAATCCATCACCATTCTTTAGTTCACTCAGCCACCCCAGTTCAGACATGGCTATATGCAAATCAGTCTGACCCTGTGCCTCATGGGAACAGTCCAGCCCGAACTGCCAAGCCATGTCTTCCCTGAACCGGAAACAAGCATCCTGGGACCGGTTTCGGATTTATAATCCTCATCAGCCAGGCTATCTTGAATCCAGTGGCCAAGTGAACAAGGGACTCACGTCTGAGCATACCCTGACACACTTAGGGCGAACAAAGCGATGCAAAAGGGGATGATGGACGGAGCGCTTGAACAAATCAAACACTCACCCCCAGTCAACTGATCTGGGTTTAATCCATCACCATTCTTTAGTTCACTCAGCTACCCCAGTTCAGACATGGCTATATGCAAATCAGTCTGACCCTGTGCCTCATGGGAACAGTCCAGCCCGAACTGCCAAGCCATGTCTTCCCTGGACCGGAAACAAGCATCCTGGGACCGGTTTCGGATTCATAATCCTCATCAAACAGGCTATCTTGAATCCAGTGGCCAAGTGAACAAGGGACTCACGTCTGAGCATACCCTGCCACACTTAGGGTGAACAAAGTGATGCAAAAGGGGATGATGGACAGAGCGCTTGAACAAATCAAACACTAACCCCCAGTCAACTGATCTGGGTTTAATCCATCTCCATTCTTTAGTTCATTCAGACACCCCTGGTCAGACATGGCTATATGCAAATCAGTCTGACCCTGTGCCTCATGGGAACAGTCCAGCCCGAACTGCCAAGCCATGTCTTCCCTGAACCGGAAACAAGCATCCTGGGACCGGTTTCGGATTTATAATCCTCATCAGCCAGGCTATCTTGAATCCAGTGGCCAAGTGAACAAGGGACTCACGTCTGAGCATACCCTGACACACTTAGGGCGAACAAAGCGATGCAAAAGGGGATGATGGACGGAGCGCTTGAACAAATCAAACACTCACCCCCAGTCAACTGATCTGGGTTTAATCCATCACCATTCTTTAGTTCACTCAGCCACCCCTGTTCAGACATGGCTATATGCAAATCAGTCTGACCCTGTGCCTCATGGGAACAGTCCACCCGAACTGCCAAGCCATGTCTTCCCTGGACCGGAAACAAGCATCCTGGGACCGGTTTCGGATTCATAATCCTCATCAGCCAGGCTATCTTGAATCCAGTGGCCAAGTGAACAAGGGACTCACGTCTGAGCATACCCTGCCCCAATTAGGCCGAACAAAGCGATGCAAAAGGGTATGATGGACGGAGCGCTTGAACAAATCAAACACTCACCCCCAGTCAACTGATCTGGGTTTAATCCATCACCATTCTTTAGTTCACTCAGCCACCCCAGTTCAGACATGGCTATATGCAAATCAGTCTGACCCTGTGCCTCATGGGAACAGTCCAGCCTGAACTGCCAAGCCATGTCTTCCCTGGACTGGAAACAAGCATCCTGGGACCGGTTTCGGATTCATAATCCTCATCAGCCAGGCTATCTTGAATCCAGTGGCCAAGTGAACAAGGGACTAATGTCTGAGCATACCCTGCCACACTTAGGGCGAACAAAGCGATGCAAAAGGGGATGATGTACGGAGCGCTTGAACAAATCAAACACTCACCCCCAGTCAACTGATCTGAATTTAATCCATCACCATTCTTTAGTTCACTCAGCCTCCCCAGTTCAGACATGGCTATATGCAAATGAGTCTGACCCTGTGCCTCATGGGAACAGTCCAGCCTGAACTGCCAAGCCATGTCTTCCCTGGACCGGAAACAAGCATCCTGGGACCGGTTTCGGATTCATAATCCTCATCAGCCAGGCTATCTTGAATCCAGTGGCCAAGTGAAGAAGGGACTCACGTCTGAGCATACCCTGCCACACTTAGGGCGAACAAAGCGATGCAAAAGGGGATGATGGACGGAGCGCTTGAACAAATCAAACACTCACCCCCAGTCAACTGATCTGGGTTTAATCCATCACCATTCTTTAGTTCACTCAGCCACCCCAGTTCAGACATGGCTAAATGCAAATCAGTCTGACCCTGTGCCTCATGGGAACAGTCCAGCCCGAACTGCCAAGCCATGTCTTCCCTGGACCGGAAAAAAGCATCCTGGGACCGGTTTCGGATTCATAATCCTCATCAGCCAGGCTATCTTGAATCCAGTGGCCAAGTGAACAAGGGACTCACGTCTGAGCATACCCTGCCACACTTTGGCCTAACAAAGCGATGCAAAGGGGATGATGGACAGAGCGCATGAACAAATCAAACACTCACCCCCAGTCAACTGATCTGGGTTTAATCCATCACCATTCTTTAGTTCACTCAGCCACCCCAGTTCAGACATGGCTATATGCAAATCAGTCTGACCCTGTGCCTCATGGGAACAGTCCAGCCCGAACTGCCAAGCCATGTCTTCCCTGGACCGGAAACAAGCATCCTGGGACCGGTTTCGGATGCATAATCCTCATCAGCCAGGCTATCTTGAATCCAGTGGCCAAGTGAACAAGGGACTCACATCTGAGCATACCCTGACACACTTTGGGTGAACAAAGCGATGCAAAAGGGGATGATGGACGGAGCGCTTGAACAAATCAAACACTCACCCCCAGTCAACTGATCTAGGTTTAATCCATCACCATTCTTTAGTTCACTCAGCCACCCCAGTTCAGACATGGCTATATGCAAATCAGTCTGACCCTCTGCCTCATGGGAACAGTCCAGCCCGAACTGCCAAGCCATGTCTTCCCTGGACCGGAAACAAGCATCCTGGGACCGGTTTCGGATTCATAATCTTCATCAGCCAGGCTATCTTGAATCCAGTGGCCAAGTGAACAAGGGACTCACGTCTGAGCATACCCTGCCCCAATTAGGCCGAACAAAGCGATGCAAAAGGGTATGATGGACGGAGCGCTTGAACAAATCAAACACTCACCCCCAGTCAACTGATCTGGGTTTAATCCATCACCATTCTTTAGTTCACTCAGCCACCCCAGTTCAGACATGGCTATATGCAAATCAGTCTGACCCTGTGCCTCATGGGAACAGTCCAGCCCGAACTGCCAAGCCATGTCTTCCCTGGACCGGAAACAAGCATCCTGGGACCGGTTTCGCATTCATAATCCTCATCAGCCAGGCTATCTTGAATCCAGTGGACAAGTGATCCAGGGACTCACGTCTGAGCATACCCTGCCACACTTAGGGCGAACAAAGCGATGCAAAAGGGGATGATGGACGGAGCGCTTGAACAAATCAAACACTCACCCCCAGTCAACTGATCTGGGTTTAATCCATCACCATTCTTTAGTTCACTCAGCCACCCCAGTTCAGACATGGCTATATGCAAATCAGTCTGACCCTGTGCCTCATGGGAACAGTCCAGCCCGAACTGCCAAGCCATGTCTTCCCTGGACCGGAAACAAGCATCCTGGGACCGGTTTCGGATTCATAATCCTCATCAGCCAGGCTATCTTGAATCCAGTGGCCAAGTGAACAAGGGACTCACGTCTGAGCATACCCTGCCACACTTAGTGCGAACAAAGCGATGCAAAAGGGGATGATGGACGGAGCGCTTGAACAAATCAAACACTCACCCCCAGTCAGCTGATCTGGGTTTAATCCATCACCATTCTTTAGTTCACTCAGCCACCCCAGTTCAGACATGGCTACATGCAAATCAGTCTGACCCTGTGCCTCATGGGAACAGTCCAGCCCGAACTGCCAAGCCATGTCTTCCCTGGACCGGAAACAAGCATCCTGGGACCGGTTTCGGATTCATAATCCTCATCAGCCAGGCTATCTTGAATCCAGTGGCCAAGTGAACAAGGGACTCACGAGCATACCCTGCCACATTTAGGGCGAACAAAGCGATGCAAAAGGGGATGATGTACGGAGCGCTTGAACAAATCAGACACTCACCCCCAGTCAACTGATCTGGGTTTAATCCATCACCATTCTTTAGTTCACTCAGCCACCCCAGTACAGACATGGCTATATGCAAATCAGTCTGACCCTGTGCCTCATGGGAACAGTCCAGCCTGAACTGCCAAGCCATGTCTTCCCTGGACCGGAAACAAGCATCCTGGGACCGGTTTCGGATTCATAATCCTCATCAGCCAGGCTATCTTGAATCCAATGGCCAAGTGAACAAGGGACTCACGTCTGAGCATACCCTGCCACACTTAGGGCGAACAAAGCGATGCAAAAGGGGATGATGGACGGAGCGCTTGAACAAATCAAACACTCACCCCCAGTCAACTGATCTGGGTTTAATCCATCACCATTCTTTAGTTCACTCAGCTACCCCAGTTCAGACATGGCTATATGCAAATCAGTCTGACCCTGTGCCTCATGGGAACAGTCCAGCCTGAACTGCCAAGCCATGTCTTCCCTGGACCGGAAACAAGCATCCTGGGACCGGTTTCGGATTCATAATCCTCATCAGCCAGGCTATCTTGAATCCAGTGGCCAAGTGAACAAGGGACTCACGTCTGAGCATACCCTGCCACACTTAGGGCGAACAAAGCAATGCAAAAGGGGATGATGGACGGAGCGCTTGAACAAATCAAACACTCACCCCCAGTCAACTGATCTGGGTTTAATCCATCACCATTCTTTAGTTCACTCAGCCACCCCAGTACAGACATGGCTATATGCAAATCAGTCTGACCCTGTGCCTCATGGGAACAGTCCAGCCTGAACTGCCAAGCCATGTCTTCCCTGGACCGGAAACAAGCATCCTGGGACCGGTTTCGGATTCATAATCCTCATCAGCCAGGCTATCTTGAATCCAGTGGCCAAGTGAACAAGGGACTCACGTCTGAGCATACCCTGCCACACTTAGGGCGAACAAAGCAATGCAAAAGGGGATGATGGACGGAGCGCTTGAACAAATCAAACACTCACCCCCAGTCAACTGATCTGGGTTTAATCCATCACCATTCTTTAGTTCACTCAGCTACCCCAGTTCAGACATGGCTATATGCAAATCAGTCTGACCCTGTGCCTCATGGGAACAGTCCAGCCCGAACTGCCAAGCCATGTCTTCCCTGGACCGGAAACAAGCATCCTGGGACCGGTTTCGTATTCATAATCCTCATCAAACAGGCTATCTTGAATCCAGTGGCCAAGTGAACAAGGGACTCACGTCTGAGCATACCCTGCCACACTTAGGGTGAACAAAGTGATGCAAAAGGGGATAATGGACAGAGCGCTTGAACAAATCAAACACTCACCCCCAGTCAACTGATCTGGGTTTAATCCATCACCATTCTTTAGTTCACTCAGCCACCCCAGTTCAGACATGGCTATATGCAAATCAGTCTGACCCTGTGCCTCATGGGAACAGTCCAGCCTGAACTGCCAAGCCATGTCTTCCCTGGACCGGAAACAAGCATCCTGGGACCGGTTTCGGATTCATAATCCTCATCAGCCAGGCTATCTTGAATCCAGTGGCCAAGTGAACAAGGGACTCACGTCTGAGCATACCCTGCCACACTTAGGGCGAACAAAGCAATGCAAAAGGGGATGATGGACGGAGCGCTTGAACAAATCAAACACTCACCCCCCAGTCAACTGATCTGGGTTTAATCCATCACCATTCTTTAGTTCACTCAGCTACCCCAGTTCAGACATGGCTATATGCAAATCAGTCTGACCCTGTGCCTCATGGGAACAGTCCAGCCCGAACTGCCAAGCCATGTCTTCCCTGGACCGGAAACAAGCATCCTGGGACCGGTTTCGGATTCATAATCCTCATCAAACAGGCTATCTTGAATCCAGTGGCCAAGTGAACAAGGGACTCACGTCTGAGCATACCCTGCCACACTTAGGGTGAACAAAGTGATGCAAAAGGGGATGATGGACGGAGCGCTTGAACAAATCAAACACTCACCCCCAGTCAACTGATCTGAGTTTAATCCATCACCATTCTTTAGTTCACTCAGCCACCCCAGTTCAGACATGGCTATATGCAAATCAGTCTGACCCTGTGCCTCATGGGAACAGTCCAGCCCGAACTGCCAAGCCATGTCTTCCCTGGACCGGAAACAAGCATCCTGGGACCGGTTTCGGATTTATAATCCTCATCAGCCAGGCTATCTTGAATCCAGTGGCCAAGTGAACAAGGGACTCACGTCTGAGCATACCCTGACACACTTAGGGCGAACAAAGCGATGCAAAAGGGGATGATGGACGGAGCGCTTGAACAAATCAAACACTCACCCCCAGTCAACTGATCTGGGTTTAATCCATCACCATTCTTTAGTTCACTCAGCCACCCCAGTTCAGACATGGCTATATGCAAATCAGTCTGACCCTGTGCCTCATGGGAACAGTCCAGCCCGAACTGCCAAGCCATGTCTTCCCTGGACCGGAAACAAGCATCCTGGGACCGGTTTCGGATTCATAATCCTCATCAGCCAGGCTATCTTGAATCCAGTGGCCAAGTGAACAAGGGACTCACGTCTGAGCATACCCTGCCACACTTTGGGCGAACAAAGCGATGCAAAAGGGGATGATGGACGGAGCGCATGAACAAATCAAACACTCACCCCCAGTCAACTGATCTGGGTTTAATCCATCACCATTCTTTAGTTCACTCAGCCACCCCAGTTCAGACATGGCTATATGCAAATCAGTCTGACCCTGTGCCTCATGGGAACAGTCCAGCCCGAACTGCCAAGCCATGTCTTCCCTGGACCGGAAACAAGCATCCTGGGACCGGTTTCGGATTCATAATCCTCATCAGCCAGGCTATCTTGAATCCAGTGGCCAAGTGAACAAGGGACTCACGAGCATACCCTGCCACATTTAGGGCGAACAAAGCGATGCAAAAGGGGATGATGTACGGAGCGCTTGAACAAATCAAACACTCACCCCCAGTCAACTGATCTGGGTTTAATCCATCACCATTCTTTAGTTCACTCAGCCACCCCAGTACAGACATGGCTATATGCAAATCAGTCTGACCCTGTGCCTCATGGGAACAGTCCAGCCTGAACTGCCAAGCCATGTCTTCCCTGGACCGGAAACAAGCATCCTGGGACCGGTTTCGGATTCATAATCCTCATCAGCCAGGCTATCTTGAATCCAATGGCCAAGTGAACAAGGGACTCACGTCTGAGCATACCCTGCCACACTTAGGGCGAACAAAGCAATCTAAAAGGGGATGATGGACGGAGCGCTTGAACAAATCAAACACTCACCCCCAGTCAACTGATCTGGGTTTAATCCATCACCATTCTTTAGTTCACTCAGCTACCCCAGTTCAGACATGGCTATATGCAAATCAGTCTGACCCTGTGCCTCATGGGAACAGTCCAGACTGAACTGCCAAGCCATGTCTTCCCTGGACCGGAAACAAGCATCCTGGGACCGGTTTCAGATTCATAATCCTCATCAGCCAGGCTATCTTGAATCCAGTGGCCAAGTGAACAAGGGACTCACGTCTGAGCATACCCTGCCACACTTAGGGCGAACAAAGCAATGCAAAAGGGGATGATGGACGGAGCGCTTGAACAAATCAAACACTCACCCCCAGTCAACTGATCTGGGTTTAATCCATCACCATTCTTTAGTTCACTCAGCCACCCCAGTACAGACATGGCTATATGCAAATCAGTCTGACCCTGTGCCTCATGGGAACAGTCCAGCCTGAACTGCCAAGCCATGTCTTCCCTGGACCGGAAACAAGCATCCTGGGACCGGTTTCCGATTCATAATCCTCATCAGCCAGGCTATCTTGAATCCAGTGGCCAAGTGAACAAGGGACTCACGTCTGAGCATACCCTGCCACACTTAGGGCGAACAAAGCAATGCAAAAGGGGATGATGGACGGAGCGCTTGAACAAATCAAACACTCACCCCCAGTCAACTGATCTGGGTTTAATCCATCACCATTCTTTAGTTCACTCAGCTACCCCAGTTCAGACATGGCTATACGCAAATCAGTCTGACCCTGTGCCTCATGGGAACAGTCCAGCCCGAACTGCCAAGCCATGTCTTCCCTGGACCGGAAACAAGCATCCTGGGACCGGTTTCGGATTCATAATCCTCATCAAACAGGCTATCTTGAATCCAGTGGCCAAGTGAACAAGGGACTCACGTCTGAGCATACCCTGCCACACTTAGGGTGAACAAAGTGATGCAAAAGGGGATGATGGACAGAGCGCTTGAACAAATCAAACACTCACCCCCAGTCAACTGATCTGGGTTTAATCCATCACCATTCTTTAGTTCACTCAGCCACCCCAGTTCAGACATGGCTATATGCAAATCAGTCTGACCCTGTGCCTCATGGGAACAGTCCAGCCCGAACTGCCAAGCCATGTCTTCCCTGAACCGGAAACAAGCATCCTGGGACCGGTTTCGGATTTATAATCCTCATCAGCCAGGCTATCTTGAATCCAGTGGCCAAGTGAACAAGGGACTCACGTCTGAGCATACCCTGACACACTTAGGGCGAACAAAGCGATGCAAAAGGGGATGATGGACGGAGCGCTTGAACAAATCAAACACTCACCCCCAGTCAACTGATCTGGGTTTAATCCATCACCATTCTTTAGTTCACTCAGCTACCCCAGTTCAGACATGGCTATATGCAAATCAGTCTGACCCTGTGCCTCATGGGAACAGTCCAGCCCGAACTGCCAAGCCATGTCTTCCCTGGACCGGAAACAAGCATCCTGGGACCGGTTTCGGATTCATAATCCTCATCAAACAGGCTATCTTGAATCCAGTGGCCAAGTGAACAAGGGACTCACGTCTGAGCATACCCTGCCACACTTAGGGTGAACAAAGTGATGCAAAAGGGGATGATGGACAGAGCGCTTGAACAAATCAAACACTAACCCCCAGTCAACTGATCTGGGTTTAATCCATCTCCATTCTTTAGTTCATTCAGACACCCCAGGTCAGACATGGCTATATGCAAATCAGTCTGACCCTGTGCCTCATGGGAACAGTCCAGCCCGAACTGCCAAGCCATGTCTTCCCTGAACCGGAAACAAGCATCCTGGGACCGGTTTCGGATTTATAATCCTCATCAGCCAGGCTATCTTGAATCCAGTGGCCAAGTGAACAAGGGACTCACGTCTGAGCATACCCTGACACACTTAGGGCGAACAAAGCGATGCAAAAGGGGATGATGGACGGAGCGCTTGAACAAATCAAACATTCACCCCCAGTCAACTGATCTGGGTTTAATCCATCACCATTCTTTAGTTCACTCAGCCACCCCTGTTCAGACATGGCTATATGCAAATCAGTCTGACCCTGTGCCTCATGGGAACAGTCCACCCGAACTGCCAAGCCATGTCTTCCCTGGACCGGAAACAAGCATCCTGGGACCGGTTTCGGATTCATAATCCTCATCAGCCAGGCTATCTTGAATCCAGTGGCCAAGTGAACAAGGGACTCACGTCTGAGCATACCCTGCCACACTTTGGGCGAACAAAGCGATGCAAAAGGGGATGATGTACGGAGTGCTTGAACAAATCAAACACTTACCCCCAGTCAACTGATCTGGGTTTAATCCATCACCATTCTTTAGTTCACTCAGCCACCCCAGTACACACATGGCTATATGCAAATCAGTCTGACCCTGTGCCTCATGGGAACAGTCCAGCCTGAACTGCCAAGCCATGTCTTCCCTGGACCGGAAACAAGCATCCTGGGACCGGTTTCGGATTCATAATCCTCATCAGCCAGGCTATCTTGAATCCAATGGCCAAGTGAACAAGGGACTCACGTCTGAGCATACCCTGCCACACTTAGGGCGAACAAAGCAATGCAAAAGGGGATGATGGACGGAGCGCTTGAACAAATCAAACACTCACCCCGAGTCAACTGATCTGGATTTAATCCATCACCATTCTTTAGTTCACTCAGCTACCCCAGTTCATACATGGCTATATGCAAATCAGTCTGACCCTGTGCCTCATGGGAACAGTCCAGACTGAACTGCCAAGCCATGTCTTCCCTGGACCGGAAACAAGCATCCTGGGACCGGTTTCGGATTCATAATCCTCATCAGCCAAGCTATCTTGAATCCAGTGGCCAAGTGAACAAGGGACTCACGTCTGAGCATACCCTGCCACACTTAGGGCGAACAAAGCAATGAAAAAGGGGATGATGGACGGAGCGCTTGAACAAATCAATCACTCACCCCCAGTCAACTGATCTGGGTTTAATCCATCACCATTCTTTAGTTCACTCAGCCACCCCAGTACAGACATGGCTATATGCAAATCAGTCTGACCCTGTGCCTCATGGGAACAGTCCAGCCTGAACTGCCAAGCCATGTCTTCCCTGGACCGGAAACAAGCATCCTGGGACCGGTTTCGGATTCATAATCCTCATCAGCCAGGCTATCTTGAATCCAGTGGCCAAGTGAACAAGGGACTCACGTCTGAGCATACCCTGCCACACTTAGGGCGAACAAAGCAATGCAAAAGGGGATGATGGACGGAGCGCTTGAACAAATCAAACACTCACCCCCAGTCAACTGATCTGGGTTTAATCCATCACCATTCTTTAGTTCACTCAGCTACCCCAGTTCAGACATGGCTATATGCAAATCAGTCTGACCCTGTGCCTCATGGGAACAATCCAGCCCGAACTGCCAAGCCATGTCTTCCCTGGACCGGAAACAAGCATCCTGGGACCGGTTTCGGATTCATAATCCTCATCAAACAGGCTATCTTGAATCCAGTGGCCAAGTGAACAAGGGACTCACGTCTGAGCATACCCTGCCACACTTAGGGTGAACATAGTGATGCAAAAGGGGATGATGGACAGAGCGCTTGAACAAATCAAACACTCACCCCCAGTCAACTGATCTGGGTTTAATCCATCACCATTCTTTAGTTCACTCAGCCACCCCAGTTCAGACATGGCTATATGCAAATCAGTCTGACCCTGTGCCTCATGGGAACAGTCCAGCCCGAACTGCCAAGCCATGTCTTCCCTGAACCGGAAACAAGCATCCTGGGACCGGTTTCGGATTTATAATCCTCATCAGCCAGGCTATCTTGAATCCAGTGGCCAAGTGAACAAGGGACGCAAGTCTGAGCATACCCTGACACACTTAGGGCGAACAAAGCGATGCAAAAGGGGATGATGGACGGAGCGCTTGAACAAATCAAACACTCACCCCCAGTCAACTGATCTGGGTTTAATCCATCACCATTCTTTAGTTCACTCAGCCACCCCAGTTCAGACATGGCTATATGCAAATCAGTCTGACCCTGTGCCTCATGGGAACAGTCCAGCCCGAACTGCCAAGCCATGTCTTCCCTGGACCGGAAACAAGCACCCTGGGACCGGTTTCGGATTCATAATCCTCATCAGCCAGGCTATCTTGAATCCAGTGGCCAAGTGAACAAGGGACTCACGTCTGAGCATACCCTGCCACACTTTGGGCGAACAAAGCGATGCAAAAGGGGATGATGTACGGAGCGCTTGAACAAATCAAACACTCACCCCCAGTCAACTGATCTGGGTTTAATCCATCACCATTCTTTAGTTCACTCAGCCACCCCAGTACAGACATGGCTATATGCAAATCAGTCTGACCCTGTGCCTCATGGGAACAGTCCAGCCTGAACTGCCAAGCCATGTCTTCCCTGGACCGGAAACAAGCATCCTGGGACCGGTTTCGGATTCATAATCCTCATCAGCCAGGCTATCTTGAATCCAGTGGCCAAGTGAACAAGGGACTCACGTCTGAGCATACCCTGCCACACTTAGGGCGAACAAAGCAATGCAAAAGGGGATGATGGACGGAGCGCTTGAACAAATCAAACACTCACCCCCCAGTCAACTGATCTGGGTTTAATCCATCACCATTCTCTAGTTCACTCAGCTGCCCCAGTTCAGACATGGCTATATGCAAATCAGTCTGACCCTGTGCCTCATGGGAACAGTCCAGCCCGAACTGCCAAGCCATGTCTTCCCTGGACCGGAAACAAGCATCCTGGGACCGGTTTCGGATTCATAATCCTCATCAAACAGGCTATCTTGAATCCAGTGGCCAAGTGAACAAGGGACTCACGTCTGAGCATACCCTGCCACACTTTGGGCGAACAAAGCGATGCAAAAGGGGATGATGGACGGAGCGCATGAACAAATCAAACACTCACCCCCAGTCAACTGATCTGGATTTAATCCATCACCATTCTTTAGTTCACTCAGCCACCCCAGTTCAGACATGGCTATATGCAAATCAGTCTGACCCTGTGCCTCATGGGAACAGTCCAGCCCGAACTGCCAAGCCATGTCTTCCCTGGACCGGAAACAAGCATCCTGGGACCGGTTTCGGATTTATAATCCTCATCAGCCAGGCTATCTTGAATCCAGTGGCCAAGTGAACAAGGGACTCACGTCTGAGCATACCCTGACACACTTAGGGGGAACAAAGCGATGCAAAAGGGGATGATGGACGGAGCGCTTGAACAAATCAAACACTCACCCCCAGTCAACTGATCTGGGTTTAATCCATCACCATTCTTTAGTTCACTCAGCCACCCCAGTTCAGACATGGCTATATGCAAATCAGTCTGACCCTGTGCCTCATGGGAACAGTCCAGCCCGAACTGCCAAGCCATGTCTTCCCTGGACCGGAAACAAGCATCCTGGGACCGGTTTCGGATTCATAATCCTCATCAGCCAGGCTATCTTGAATCCAGTGGCCAAGTGAACAAGGGACTCACGTCTGAGCATACCCTGCCACACTTTGGGCGAACAAAGCGATGCAAAAGGGGATGATGGACGGAGCGCATGAACAAATCAAACACTCACCCCCAGTCAACTGATCTGGATTTAATCCATCACCATTCTTTAGTTCACTCAGCCACCCCAGTTCAGACATGGCTATATGCAAATCAGTCTGACCCTGTGCCTCATGGGAACAGTCCAGCCCGAACTGCCAAGCCATGTCTTCCCTGGACCGGAAACAAGCATCCTGGGACCGGTTTCGGATTCATAATCCTCATCAGCCAGGCTATCTTGAATCCAGTGGCCAAGTGAACAAGGGACTCACGTCTGAGCATACCCTGCCACACTTTGGGCGAACAAACCGATGCAATAGAGGATGATGGACGGAGCGCATGAACAAATCAAACACTCACCCCCAGTCAACTGATCTGGGTTTAATCCATCACCATTCTTTAGTTCACTCAGCCACCCCAGTTCAGACATGGCTATATGCAAATCAGTCTGACCCTGTGCCTCATGGGAACAGTACAGCCCGAACTGCCAAGCCATGTCTTCCCTGGACCGGAAACAAGCATCCTGGGACCGGTTTCGGATTCATAATCCTCATCAGCCAGGCTATCTTGAATCCAGTGGCCAAGTGAACAAGGGACTCACGTCTGAGCATACCCTGACACACTTTGGGTGAACAAAGCGATGCAAAAGGGGATGATGGACGGAGCGCTTGAACAAATCAAACACTCACCCCCAGTCAACTGATCTGGGTTTTATCCATCACCATTCTTTAGTTCACTCAGCCACCCCAGTTCAGACATGGCTATATGCAAATCAGTCTGACCCTGTGCCTCATGGGAACAGTCCAGCCCCAACTGCCAAGCCATGTCTTCCCTGGACCGGAAACAAGCATCCTGGGACCGGTTTCGGATTCATAATCCTCATCAGCCAGGCTATCTTGAATCCAGTGGCCAAGTGAACAAGGGACTCATGTCTGAGCATACCCTGCCCCACTTAGGGCGAACAAAGCGATGCAAAAGGGGATGATGGACGGAGCGCTTGAACAAATCAAACACTCACCCCCAGTCAACTGATCTGGGTTTAATCCATCACCATTCTTTAGTTCACTCAGCCACCCCAGTTCATACATGGCTATATGCAAATCAGTCTGACCCTGTGCCTCATGGGAACAGTCCAGCCCGAACTGCCAAGCCATGTCTTCCCTGGACCGGTAAGAAGCATCCTGGGACCGGTTCGGATTCATAATCCTCATCAGCCAGGCTATCTTGAATCCAGTGGCCAAGTGAACAAGGGACTCACGTCTGAGCATACCCTGCCACACTTAGGGCGAACAAAGCGATGCAAAAGGGGATGATGTACGGAGCGCTTGAACAAATCAAACACTCACCCCCAGTCAACTGATCTGGGTTTAATCCATCACCATTCTTTAGTTCACTCAGCCACCCCAGTACAGACATGGCTATATGCAAATCAGTCTGACCCTGTGCCTCATGGGAACATCCAGCCTGAACTGCCAAGCCATGTCTTCCCTGGACCGGAAACAAGCATCCTGGGACCGGTTTCGGATTCATAATCCTCATCAGCCAGGCTATCTTGAATCCAGTGGCCAAGTGAACAAGGGACTCACGTCTGAGCATACCCTGCCACACTTAGGGCGAACAAAGCAATGCAAAAGGGGATGATGGACGGAGCGCCTGAACAAATCAAACACTTACCCCCAGTCAACTGATCTGGGTTTAATCCATCACCATTCTTTAGTTCACTCAGCTACCCCAGTTCAGACATGGCTATATGCAAATCAGTCTGACCCTGTGCCTCATGGGAACAGTCCAGTCCGAACTGCCAAGCCATATCTTCCCTGGACCGGAAACAAGCATCCTGGGACCGGTTTCGGATTCATAATCCTCATCAGCCAGGCTATCTTGAATCCAGTGGCCAAGTGAACAAGGGACTCACGTCTGAGCATACCCTGCCACACTTAGGGCGAACAAAGCGATGCAAAAGGGGATGATGGACGGAGCGCTTGAACAAATCAAACACTCACCCCCAGTCAACTGATCTGGGTTTAATCCATCACCATTCTTTAGTTCACTCAGCCACCCCAGTTCAGACATGGCTATATGAAAATCAGTCTGACCCTGTGCCTCATTGGAACAGTCCAGCCCGAACTGCCAAGCCATGTCTTCCCTGGACCGGAAACTAGCATCCTGGGACCGGTTTTGGATTCATAATCCTCATCAGCCAGGCTATCTTGAATCCAGTGGCCAAGTGAACAAGGGACTCACGTCTGAGCATACCCTGCCACACTTAGGGCGAACAAAGCGATGCAAAAAGGGATAATGGACGGAGCGCTTGAACAAATCAAACACTCACCCCCAGCAACTGATCTGGGTTTAATCCATCACCATTCTTTAGTTCACTCAGCCACCCCAGTTCAGACATGGCTATATGCAAATCAGTCTGACCCTGTGCCTCATGGGAACAGTCCAGTCCGAACTGCCAAGCCATGTCTTCCCTGGACCAGAAACAAGCATCCTGGGACCGGTTTCGGATTCATAATCCTCATCAGCCAGGCTATCTTGAATCCAGTGGCCAAGTGAACAAGGGACTCACGTCTGAGCATACCCTGACACACTTTGGGTGAACAAAGCGATGCAAAAGGGGATGATGGACGGAGCGCTTGAACAAATCAAACACTCACCCCCAGTCAACTGATCTGGGTTTAATCCATCACCATTCTTTAGTTCACTCAGCCACCCCAGTTCAGACATGGCTATATGCAAATCAGTCTGACCCTGTGCCTCATGGGAACAGTCCAGCCCGAACTGCAAAGCCATGTCTTCCCTGGACCGTAAACAAGCATCCTGGGACCGGTTTCGGATTCATAATCCTCATCAGCCAGGCTATCTTGAATCCAGTGGCCAAGTGAACAAGGGACTCACGTCTGAGCATACCCTGCCACACTTAGGGCGAACAAAGCGATGCAAAAGGGGATGATGGACGGAGCGCTTGAACAAATCAAACACTCACCCCCAGTCAACTGATCTGGGTTTAATCCATCACCATTCTTTAGTTCACTCAGCTGCCCCAGTTCAGACATGGCTATATGCAAATCAGTCTGACCCTGTGCCTCATGGGAACAGTCCAGCCCGAACTGCCAAGCCATGTCTTCCCTGGACCGGAAACAAGCATCCTGGGACCGGTTTCGGATTCATAATCCTCATCAAACAGGCTATCTTGAATCCAGTGGCCAAGTGAACAAGGGACTCACGTCTGAGCATACCCTGCCACACTTTGGGCGAACAAAGCGATGCAAAAGGGGATGATGGACGGAGCGCATGAACAAATCAAACACTCACCCCCAGTCAACTGATCTGGATTTAATCCATCACCATTCTTTAGTTCACTCAGCCACCCCAGTTCAGACATGGCTATATGCAAATCAGTCTGACCCTGTGCCTCATGGGAACAGTCCAGCCCGAACTGCCAAGCCATGTCTTCCCTGGACCGGAAACAAGCATCCTGGGACCGGTTTCGGATTTATAATCCTCATCAGCCAGGCTATCTTGAGTCCAGTGGCCAAGTGAACAAGGGACTCACGTCTGAGCATACCCTGACACACTTAGGGCGAACAAAGCGATGCAAAAGGGGATGATGGACGGAGCGCTTGAACAAATCAAACACTCACCCCCAGTCAACTGATCTGGGTTTAATCCATCACCATTCTTTAGTTCACTCAGCCACCCCAGTTCAGACATGGCTATATGCAAATCAGTCTGACCCTGTGCCTCATGGGAACAGTCCAGCCCGAACTGCCAAGCCATGTCTTCCCTGGACCGGAAACAAGCATCCTGGGACCGGTTTCGGATTCATAATCCTCATCAGCCAGGCTATCTTGAATCCAGTGGCCAAGTGAACAAGGGACTCACGTCTGAGCATACCCTGCCACACTTTGGGCGAACAAAGCGATGCAAAAGGGGATGATGGACGGAGCGCATGAACAAATCAAACACTCACCCCCAGTCAACTGATCTGGATTTAATCCATCACCATTCTTTAGTTCACTCAGCCACCCCAGTTCAGACATGGCTATATGCAAATCAGTCTGACCCTGTGCCTCATGGGAACAGTCCAGCCTGAACTGCCAAGCCATGTCTTCCCTGGACCGGAAACAAGCATCCTGGGACCGGTTTCGGATTCATAATCCTCATCAGCCAGGCTATCTTGAATCCAGTGGCCAAGTGAACAAGGGACTCACGTCTGAGCATACCCTGCCACACTTTGGGCGAACAAACCGATGCAATAGAGGATGATGGACGGAGCGCATGAACAAATCAAACACTCACCCCCAGTCAACTGATCTGGGTTTAATCCATCACCATTCTTTAGTTCACTCAGCCACCCCAGTTCAGACATGGCTATATGCAAATCAGTCTGACCCTGTGCCTCATGGGAACAGTACAGCCCGAACTGCCAAGCCATGTCTTCCCTGGACCGGAAACAAGCATCCTGGGACCGGTTTCGGATTCATAATCCTCATCAGCCAGGCTATCTTGAATCCAGTGGCCAAGTGAACAAGGGACTCACGTCTGAGCATACCCTGACACACTTTGGGTGAACAAAGCGATGCAAAAGGGGATGATGGACGGAGCGCTTGAACAAATCAAACACTCACCCCCAGTCAACTGATCTGGGTTTTATCCATCACCATTCTTTAGTTCACTCAGCCACCCCAGTTCAGACATGGCTATATGCAAATCAGTCTGACCCTGTGCCTCATGGGAACAGTCCAGCCCCAACTGCCAAGCCATGTCTTCCCTGGACCGGAAACAAGCATCCTGGGACCGGTTTCGGATTCATAATCCTCATCAGCCAGGCTATCTTGAATCCAGTGGCCAAGTGAACAAGGGACTCATGTCTGAGCATACCCTGCCCCACTTAGGGCGAACAAAGCGATGCAAAAGGGGATGATGGACGGAGCGCTTGAACAAATCAAACACTCACCCCCAGTCAACTGATCTGGGTTTAATCCATCACCATTCTTTAGTTCACTCAGCCACCCCAGTTCATACATGGCTATATGCAAATCAGTCTGACCCTGTGCCTCATGGGAACAGTCCAGCCCGAACTGCCAAGCCATGTCTTCCCTGGACCGGTAAGAAGCATCCTGGGACCGGTTCGGATTCATAATCCTCATCAGCCAGGCTATCTTGAATCCAGTGGCCAAGTGAACAAGGGACTCACGTCTGAGCATACCCTGCCACACTTAGGGCGAACAAAGCGATGCAAAAGGGGATGATGTACGGAGCGCTTGAACAAATCAAACACTCACCCCCAGTCAACTGATCTGGGTTTAATCCATCACCATTCTTTAGTTCACTCAGCCACCCCAGTACAGACATGGCTATATGCAAATCAGTCTGACCCTGTGCCTCATGGGAACATCCAGCCTGAACTGCCAAGCCATGTCTTCCCTGGACCGGAAACAAGCATCCTGGTACCGGTTTCGGATTCATAATCCTCATCAGCCAGGCTATCTTGAATCCAGTGGCCAAGTGAACAAGGGACTCACGTCTGAGCATACCCTGCCACACTTAGGGCGAACAAAGCAATGCAAAAGGGGATGATGGACGGAGCGCCTGAACAAATCAAACACTTACCCCCAGTCAACTGATCTGGGTTTAATCCATCACCATTCTTTAGTTCACTCAGCTACCCCAGTTCAGACATGGCTATATGCAAATCAGTCTGACCCTGTGCCTCATGGGAACAGTCCAGTCCGAACTGCCAAGCCATATCTTCCCTGGACCGGAAACAAGCATCCTGGGACCGGTTTCGGATTCATAATCCTCATCAGCCAGGCTATCTTGAATCCAGTGGCCAAGTGAACAAGGGACTCACGTCTGAGCATACCCTGCCACACTTAGGGCGAACAAAGCGATGCAAAAGGGGATGATGGACGGAGCGCTTGAACAAATCAAACACTCACCCCCAGTCAACTGATCTGGGTTTAATCCATCACCATTCTTTAGTTCACTCAGCCACCCCAGTTCAGACATGGCTATATGAAAATCAGTCTGACCCTGTGCCTCATTGGAACAGTCCAGCCCGAACTGCCAAGCCATGTCTTCCCTGGACCGGACACTAGCATCCTGGGACCGGTTTTGGATTCATAATCCTCATCAGCCAGGCTATCTTGAATCCAGTGGCCAAGTGAACAAGGGACTCACGTCTGAGCATACCCTGCCACACTTAGGGCGAACAAAGCGATGCAAAAAGGGATAATGGACGGAGCGCTTGAACAAATCAAACACTCACCCCCAGCAACTGATCTGGGTTTAATCCATCACCATTCTTTAGTTCACTCAGCCACCCCAGTTCAGACATGGCTATATGCAAATCAGTCTGACCCTGTGCCTCATGGGAACAGTCCAGTCCGAACTGCCAAGCCATGTCTTCCCTGGACCAGAAACAAGCATCCTGGGACCGGTTTCGGATTCATAATCCTCATCAGCCAGGCTATCTTGAATCCAGTGGCCAAGTGAACAAGGGACTCACGTCTGAGCATACCCTGCCACACTTAGGGCGAACAAAGCAATGCAAAAGG
This sequence comes from Lissotriton helveticus, assembly GCF_964261635.1. Lineage (NCBI taxonomy): Eukaryota > Metazoa > Chordata > Amphibia > Caudata > Salamandridae > Lissotriton > Lissotriton helveticus. The sequence continues at coordinate 520,004,888 of NC_136061.1, forward strand.
GGATGATGGACAGAGCGCCTGAACAAATCAAACACTTACCCCCAGTCAACTGATCTGGGTTTAATCCATCACCATTCTTTAGTTCACTCAGCTACCCCAGTTCAGACATGGCTATATGCAAATCAGTCTGACCCTGTGCCTCATGGGAACAGCCCAGTCCGAACTGCCAAGCCATATCTTCCCTGGACCGGAAACAAGCATCCTGGGACCGGTTTCGGATTCATAATCCTCATCAGCCAGGCTATCTTGAATCCAGTGGCCAAGTGAACAAGGGACTCACGTCTGAGCATACCCTGCCACACTTAGGGCGAACAAAGCGATGCAAAAGGGGATGATGGACGGAGCGCTTGAACAAATCAAACACTCACCCCCAGTCAACTGATCTGGGTTTAATCCATCACCATTCTTTAGTTCACTCAGCCACCCCAGTTCAGACATGGCTATATGAAAATCAGTCTGACCCTGTGCCTCATTGGAACAGTCCAGCCCGAACTGCCAAGCCATGTCTTCCCTGGACCGGAAACTAGCATCCTGGGACCGGTTTTGGATTCATAATCCTCATCAGCCAGGCTATCTTGAATCCAGTGGCCAAGTGAACAAGGGACTCACGTCTGAGCATACCCTGCCACACTTAGGGCGAACAAAGCGATGCAAAAAGGGATAATGGACGGAGCGCTTGAACAAATCAAACACTCACCCCCAGCAACTGATCTGGGTTTAATCCATCACCATTCTTTAGTTCACTCAGCCACCCCAGTTCAGACATGGCTATATGCAAATCAGTCTGACCCTGTGCCTCATGGGAACAGTCCAGTCCGAACTGCCAAGCCATGTCTTCCCTGGACCAGAAACAAGCATCCTGGGACCGGTTTCGGATTCATAATCCTCATCAGCCAGGCTATCTTGAATCCAGTGGCCAAGTGAACAAGGGACTCACGTCTGAGCATACCCTGACACACTTTGGGTGAACAAAGCGATGCAAAAGGGGATGATGGACGGAGCGCTTGAACAAATCAAACACTCACCCCCAGTCAACTGATCTGGGTTTAATCCATCACCATTCTTTAGTTCACTCAGCCACCCCAGTTCAGACATGGCTGTATGCAAATCAGTCTGACCCTGTGCCTCATGGGAACAGTCCAGCCCGAACTGCAAAGCCATGTCTTCCCTGGACCGTAAACAAGCATCCTGGGACCGGTTTCGGATTCATAATCCTCATCAGCCAGGCTATCTTGAATCCAGTGGCCAAGTGAACAAGGGACTCACGTCTGAGCATACCCTGCCACACTTAGGGCGAACAAAGCGATGCAAAAGGGGATGATGGACGGAGCGCTTGAACAAATCAAACACTCACCCCCAGTCAACTGATCTGGGTTTAATCCATCACCATTCTTTAGTTCACTCAGCCACCCCAGTTCAGACATGGCTATATGAAAATCAGTCTGACCCTGTGCCTCATTGGAACAGTCCAGCCCGAACTGCCAAGCCATGTCTTCCCTGGACCGGAAACTAGCATCCTGGGACCGGTTTTGGATTCATAATCCTCATCAGCCAGGCTATCTTGAATCCAGTGGCCAAGTGAACAAGGGACTCACGTCTGAGCATACCCTGCCACACTTAGGGCGAACAAAGCGATGCAAAAAGGGATAATGGACGGAGCGCTTGAACAAATCAAACACTCACCCCCAGCAACTGATCTGGGTTTAATCCATCACCATTCTTTAGTTCACTCAGCCACCCCAGTTCAGACATGGCTATATGCAAATCAGTCTGACCCTGTGCCTCATGGGAACAGTCCAGTCCGAACTGCCAAGCCATGTCTTCCCTGGACCAGAAACAAGCATCCTGGGACCGGTTTCGGATTCATAATCCTCATCAGCCAGGCTATCTTGAATCCAGTGGCCAAGTGAACAAGGGACTCACGTCTGAGCATACCCTGACACACTTTGGGTGAACAAAGCGATGCAAAAGGGGATGATGGACGGAGCGCTTGAACAAATCAAACACTCACCCCCAGTCAACTGATCTGGGTTTAATCCATCACCATTCTTTAGTTCACTCAGCCTCCCCAGTTCAGACATGGCTATATGCAAATCAGTCTGACCCTGTGCCTCATGGGAACAGTCCAGCCCGAACTGCAAAGCCATGTCTTCCCTGGACCGTAAACAAGCATCCTGGGACCGGTTTCGGATTCATAATCCTCATCAGCCAGGCTATCTTGAATCCAGTGGCCAAGTGAACAAGGGACTCACGTCTGAGCATACCCTGCCACACTTAGGGCGAACAAAGCGATGCAAAAAGGGATGATGGACGGAGCGCTTGAACAAATCAAACACTCACCCCCAGTCAACTGATCTGGGTTTAATCCATCACCATTCTTTAGTTCACTCAGCCACCCCAGTTCAGACATGGCTATATGCAAATCAGTCTGACGATGTGCCTCATGGGAACAGTCCAGCCCGAACTGCCAAGCCATGTCTTCCCTGGACCGGAAACAAGCATCCTGGGACCGGTTTCGGATTCATAATCCTCATCAGCCAGGCTATCTTGAATCCAGTGGCCAAGTGAACAAGGGACTCACGTCTGAGCATACCCTGCCACACTTAGGGCGAACAAAGCAATGCAAAAGGGGATGATGGACGGAGCGCTTGAACAAATCAAACACTCACCCCCAGTCAACTGATCTGGGTTTAATCCATCACCATTCTTTAGTTCACTCAGCCACCCCAGTACAGACATGGCTATATGCAAATCAGTCTGACCCTGTGCCTCATGGGAACAGTCCAGCCTGAACTGCCAAGCCATGTCTTCCCTGGACCGGAAACAAGCATCCTGGGACCGGTTTCGGATTCATAATCCTCATCAGCCAGGCTATCTTGAATCCAGTGGCCAAGTGAACAAGGGACTCACGTCTAAGCATACCCTGCCACACTTAGGGCGAACAAAGCGATGCAAAAGGGGATGATGGACGGAGCGCTTGAACAAATCAAGCACTCACCCCCAGTCAACTGATCTGGGTTTAATCCATCACCATTCTTTAGTTCACTCAGCCACCCCAGTTCAGACATGGCTATATGCAAATCAGTCTGACCCTGTGCCTCATGGGAACAGTCCAGCCCGAACTGCCAAGCCATGTCTTCCCTGGACCGGAAACAAGCATCCTGGGACCGGTTTCGGATTTATAATCCTCATCAGCCAGGCTATCTTGAATCCAGTGGCCAAGTGAACAAGGGACTCACGTCTGAGCATACCCTGCCACACTTAGGGCGAACAAAGCGATGCAAAAGGGGATGATGGACGGAGCGCTTGTATTTGACAGCCAGCACATGTCCTCTAGTAATATGTATGTGGTTTATATTTCTTGACAGTCATCGTATGCCTCTCTTACATCTTTTCCAACCCATTCACATTGCCCATAATAGATCTCTCCAATTTAATTACACGTCGAGAATATCCAAAGTTACATTAGTCTAGGTTTCCAGCCCATGATTTGAACAGTGAGTCTTTCTTTCATAGCCCTGCTACTAACGGGTTGATACCGGCAACGTGACCGGCCAGTATCTAGCTGCTGCGGACACACGCGCTGATGACGCGCGTTGTCTCCGCTTTAAGTTCACCACAGTGCCCCGCCCGCATTCTCCTAGATTGATGCGTGCGAGAGGTTTACCGGCCCCGAAGTCCGTGGTGAGTTATCTAATGTAGGCTTCGGTGCGAGGCATTATTTGGCAAGGAGTCTGTTACCTTTACATTACTGAGCCACCCATTCTGTTTGATATTTAGATTGAGGCTCGGATTTGGCCGAGATTGTCTGCCGCTACGCTCGCGGTGAGTTGGTTGATGTTTAAGCCATTTCTTTTATAATTCTGCATATAGAACAACGGGCTTGTTTTTTGATTGAACCCATCCCTTTTCTCATTCAGATTAATAACATTAAATCCGCAATGGCTTTGTACTGTTAACTACATCGACGCACGAGGAGGTGTTTGATTGCTCTGAACCCCCCGGGTAATTATTTCATACCATGGCCTGTGTGTGTTTTCTCTGTAGCCATCACTATGTTTAACATGTCTTTTCCAGATAAACTACACTTTTCAGTGACCTTACTACCAACTAGAAATAGCCCGTTTAGCTCGGGCAATCGATACTTTTATGTTTAGTCTACTGGCAGGGGAATCGATCATTCTGTGTTGTGGCTCATTCAGATTAATAACATGAAATCGGCAATGGCTTTGTCCTGTCAATTATATCGACGCACGAGGAGGTGTTTGATTGCCCTGAAACCCCTGGGTTATTACTTCATACTATGGCCCGTGTGTGGTCTCTCTGTAACCATCACTATGTTTAGCATGTCTTTTTAAGATGAACTGTATTTTTCAGTGATCTTACTACCAACTAGAAATAGGCCGTTTAGCTTGGGCAATGGATACTTTAATGTTTAGTCTACTGGCAGGGGAATCGATCATTCTGTGTTGTGGCTGTCCAATATTTCCTATGATTAATGGATGCCATCTGTTACACCCTATGATCACGGCTGTCATCAGGGTCTGAAATCTAAATCTATGTATATTTCATGTTCGATGTGAGTTGGTTGTGTTGTCCTCCTCTATGTGGTAATTACTTCATTTCTAACCCGGCTGGGTAATTTTGATGCTTTTCCACTTCAGCACTTTTGTGCATTTAGGCAATAACTTGTGTGGGACGACTTGATTTAAGCCCACCTTTTGACAATAACCTAATTCCTTTTTAGGCTGTATCTCTCTTGATGTCCGGAGCCCCAGGGCCCACTCTTTCATTCGAGATGGTGCCACACTACTCACAGTGGCCCTCTTGGTAATTATTTGGATTTGCTCTGCCTCTTTTATGAAATTCTACAAGGTACTTTGCATCTAGCTCACTTTGATGTTTTTACTTATAGGTGCCCTCCCCCACTCCCCCGGATTCCCCTCCTCACCGGTCCTGATGAAGACCCCGCAGTAAGGTGCAAACTAGCCTACACCACTGGGGTCGAAACGTCAACATACTATTTGTTTGTCCTAACCAAATGCAACAGTTCATTGTTGGCTGCGTTTGAATAATTGGGATAGGAGTACACATATCTATGTTTAGAAATATTTTTATGGCAATTTGAATATGCCCATGAGTTGTCAACTTATAAATGCACTTATGTGACCACATGTGACCTCTTTTAAACCTTCTCTATACCTACACGACCCTCACCAATACTATACCCCTTTGGCCCTCTTCCCTCTCACCCACGCCTTCACTTTAGGGCAATTATATGTGTTGTAATTTGAAAAATGTATACTTAACTGGTCTACAACTGAGGATGTGAATAAAAATATCACTCATGGAATAGACTGTTATTAGTTTGATTTTGATTTTTCTTTTGATTTTGTGTCTCTGTACTAAAGAGATTTTGCTACTGGGACCCCTTTATATGAAGCATGATGTGGGCAGCTTGGCACCAGCCTAACAGGAGGGAAAGATAATCCCAGAAACTGTTTGAAGTAGGGCAAACAGAATCTGCTGAAAAAGTGAGTATGTTTGCCCTTGGGAACTATATTGCTCAGTGGTTAGGGAGTGGCCAGAAGCCACCCTCAACCACTGCCTTGTGAATCCTGAACAATGTGGTACCTCACACCCAGCTCACAAAAACAGTTTCTGGACCTGTTTTAATCAATCAATCAATGAATCAAGCAATCAATCAGGGAGTTTTAAGTGCGCTACTCACCTGTGAGGGTTTCAAGGCTCTGTAGTGTGGGAGCAACTCAGGTCAGTCGAAGAGCCAGGTCTTGAATGTCCTCCTGAAGATGTGCAGGGTGGGGGCACATCTGATGTCAATTGGGAGCTCGTTCCAGGTCTTGGGTTTGATGTAGGAGAAGGTTCTTTAATCTGTTCTTGCTCTGGGGATGTGCGGGGGTTCAGCGAGATCGGCCGATTGGAGGTTCCTCTTGGGTACGTGGAAGGAGATTCTGTCATTGAGATAATGGGGTCCGCTGTTGTGGAGGCATTTGTAGGCATGAGGGGGTATCTTAAAAGTTACCCTATTCTCGACAGGGAGCCAGTGGAGGCGATGCAGGTGTTGGGTGATATGTTCATGCCAGGGGATGCCAAAGACGAGTCGGGCTGTGGTGGTGTGTATGGTCTGGAGTTTGTGGAGCAGAGACTTGTTGACCCTGGTGTAGAGGGCATTTCCGTAGTACAATGTGCTGGTTAAGAGTGCATGGCTGACTGACGCTCTTCCTTGATTCAGGGGGATCCATTTTGAAGGTCTTTCAGAGGATGCCGAGGGTGTTGAAGCAATTGGAGGAGATGGCTTTGACCTGCCGGGTCAGGGAGTTGAGTACAATGCCAAGGTTTTGGGCGGGATCTGTAGGGGTGGGAGGGGTGCCAAGGGCGGTGTGCCACCAGGTGTCGTCCCATGCAGTAGGTAATGGTCCAAGGATGAGGACCTCGGTCTTGTCGGAGTTGACATCCTTCATTCCTTTCTGGAAGTTGAGTCTGGGGGTGATGGGGTCCGTGCTGAGGGAGAGGATGAGCTGGGTGTCATCGGCATGGGACACTATGCTGAGTCTGTGCTGTCTGACTATGGCGGCAAGGGGAGCCATGTAGATGTTGAAGAGGGTGGGGCTGCACGACGATCCTTGGGATACTCCGCAGTTGGTTTCTGTGGGTTCAGAGAGGAAGGATGGCAGTCTGATTCTTTGGTTTCGGCCAGTGAGAAAGGAGCAGAGCCAGTCAAGGGCGGTTCCCTGTATGCTGGCATTGTGGAGTCTGACGGTAAGAATGTGGTAGGAGACGGTGTTGAATGCTGCAGAGAGGTCGAGTAGGATCAGGGCTGCGGTGCGTCCTTGGTAGAGAAGGGTGTGGATGTCGTCTGTGGTGGCGAGCAGAGCATCCTCAGTGCTGTGGTTGCTGCAGAATCCAGATTGGGAGGGGTCGAGGATGGAGTGTTTCTTTGATAAATTTTGTTAGTCAGACATTGATGGTCTTCTGTGTGATTCTGGCTGCGTAAGGGAGGAGGGATATTGGTCATTAGTTCTTGAGGTCTGTGGGTCTACTGAGCAGTTCTTGAGTAGGGGTCAGACTTCTGCACATTTCCAAGGTGGCGTTGATGGTGCATCGAAGTGCTGGAGCGATGGTGGTGGTGGCTCTGTGGAAGATGTGCAGGGGGCAGGGGTCCATGGGTACGCCTGATGGGATGCCTTTATGGTCAATGAGGTGTCTATGGTGGTGACTTGTGTCCAGCAGGAGATGGTGGGCTGGCTGGCGTTACTGGAGGAGGGAGTGGTTTAGAAGTCAGGTGTCTGCTCGTTGAAGTTGTCATAGAGGCCATTGATTTTCAGATGGATGTAGGAGCCAAGCTTGTTGCAGAGGTCCTGGGAGGGGTTGATGTCTATGGTTTCACTGGGGGGATTTGGTGAATTACTGGATGATGCTGAAAAGATGCTTGGAGTTGCTGGAGTTCACAAGTATCTTGTTCTGAAAGAAGGTCTTGTAGGTTTTGCTGTTGTTCCAGTTCTTTTCGAGGCATCTGCAGGTGCATTTGGATTATGGGAGGTCAGTGGTGAACCCGGGTGGCCTTCCTGGGGCGCTGTCTGTTGGGGTTGCATAGGGCCGCAAGCTCATCTGTGCAGTTGGTGCTCAATCTGTGGAGTTCTCTATGAGGTTGGCGTTGGTCAAGGTGGTGGTGGCATCGCTGTTGAGGGTGGAGTTGAGCTGCTCCTCTGTGACTTTGCTACAGTTTCTTTTTGGAGGGCGGGGTGCAGGTTTGGGCAGCATGGGTTTGTTGACGAGAAACTGTATGCAGTGGTGGTCTGTCCATGAGGGTTGTGTGGTGTTGCTGAAGCGGATGTAGTTCCCACCTGTGAAGATGATGTCGAGGGTGTGTCCTGCCTTGTGGGTAGGAGTGGGGATGAGCTCTGATGTTGGCGAGGCTTTCCTGGAGGGTGTTGGAGTTGGTGTTGCTGGGGTTGTCGAGGTGGAAGTTAAGGTCTCCGATGAGCATGTAGTTCATGGAGGCAATTGTGTGGGGTGCGATGAGGTCAGTGATGGTAGTGGCAAATAAAGTGCAAGGTCCGGGGGTCTGTGGGCGATGGTGCCGCAAAGTGCAGTTCAATGGCTGGTCTGGACCTGGAAGTGAAGGTGTTCGGTAGTGGAGCAGGAGTCGCTCGTGTTGGAGGTGGAGAGTTGGAGGGAGCTCTTGTGTGCGATGGCGAGTTCTCCTCCTGGACGGTTGGGGCAGTCATTACTCTGGAACTGGTATCCATCAGGAATGACGGTGGCAATGTCAGGGGCGGGGGAGGAATTGGTCCAGGTTTCTGTGAAGAAGGCTACATCTGGTGAGATGAGTAAAGGAGGTCCCAGATCTCCTTGGTGTGTCTGTGCAGGAGCGCACATTGAGGAGGATGCACTTCAGGGCTTTCGTAATGTTGGCATCGGATGTGGGGACGGCCGTTACGGTGCGGAGGGTGGTGAAGGTTCAATGGCAGTGAAGGCAGGAGAACTGTCCGTGGATGGAGCTCGGCGTGGACAGCTGGCAGTTGTTATTCCTTCCGGGATTGAGTGCGTGGAGGGCAGTTGAGTCGGAGTGGTGGATGGTTGGAGATCTGGGGTCCCTGGCACTGGTCGTGGTTGGGTCTCGGGCAGACGGGCTTGCCTTTGGCACCCCGGCGGCTTGTCCGCTGCGTGGCTGTGCAGCGACTGCCATTAAATAGGGAAGGGGGAGGGAGGTGCAGCTGGGAGGCTGGAGTGGGGATCGGCAGGGGGAGGGGCCGACGGGGCAGCAGTGACAGGAAACAGATATGGAAAGAAAATGAACAACAATGCAGAGAATGGCACAATAAACTAAAAAACAGAGAATGGCACAATAAACTAAAAATACAGAGAATGGCACACTAAACTAGAAGATACAGGGCACAATTAAAGGGGGACAGAAAAGCAGGCACAACTCAATCCAGACAGTGGTGAGAACACCTACCTGCAACGAGCACTGCATAGGGCAGCAGCAGCGGCACAGCAGCAGAGCTGCAGAGAGAGAGCAGGTCCCTGGCAAGTACAAAAGAGAACTTGACTTGTTCTCTGTGACCTGTGTGGAGACCTGAGAATACTGGATTTGCTCCCACTTGTACTCAGGACTAAGAAGTAGAGTTGAAAAGTCAATTCACTGACCTGGTTATCTACTGGGACATAAGAGCTGAAAGTGGACTATATTTGCTGTGAATAGTTCACTAGTTACAATTGGACCTGGACTGAAACCTGCTGTTGGCCTCTGCTTGAGAGAGTTCTGGTCCAAAGTGCTGTCACTAAAATCCTGGGAACAGTGGCCAAAAGTGACTGAGAAAGTCTGAAAAGTTGGGACTTTGAAAATTCTTGAATTTACAAATCAAGTGTCAGGGGGTCCTTGCAGGAAAGGTGTCTGGTTTGAAGTGAACTTCTTCAGATACAGCTTCAGGCTTGCTTTGCTGGAGGATTTTGTGCTCCAAAAAAGTGACTAAGACTGAAGGTACACATGAAGATGGGAAAAAGCTGTGAAAAGTGTCTTCCCAACGAGAGGCCTGTAGAGGCCATGAAATTTAATTTTCACTCCCTGATCTTTTCCCACCAAAACCAAGGCCTCAGTGAGGCCCCATCCAGTGGATGTCCTATTTGGAGATTACTTCACTTATCTGATTATCAGACAGACCTTGATACAGTTTCCAACCTTGGCCTAATGGAGGATTTTGACTTCCATAAAAAAAGACCATGGGCCTGATTACAATGGCGGTGTACTTGCCACCAACAGGCTGTCGGTGGGGGGGTTCACCATCATCATAAGTCCAATTACTGCTAGCCAGATTGTGATGGTGGGTGGAAAGCCCAACTGCCACTGGTCTGACAGAGGCAAACTTAGGGGGGGGGGCTCCATTTCCCTGCACCATGTGGCAGGCGCCACATGCTGCCTGCCACATAGTAGAGGGAAATATACAAGGTGCATTTTTATCATTGCGGTGGGTGCTGCAGCTAACAGCACCCACTGCAATGTTAAATTTTGCAGATGCAACCACCATGGTGGCAGTTGCATATTAATTCCATGTGTGGGACCGGCACCTCACAGGCGGGCAGTCCCATCACTGTCCGAGTCTGATTTAAATTTTGGCCTATGCATAGCATAATGGATAGCCCAAAAGTGCCTTACAATTTATTTGTCACAGTCTTGATGCCTTATCTGGTTTCTCACAAATTTAGCCTTAATGGTTTTCACAGACTGTAGGCCTCGTTATAAGTTTGGTAGTGTGGCAGTAGGGTGACATGCCACCTCCCCACTCCCACACGGCAACTCCACCACCAACTGCCCACCGGATTTCAAGTTTTAATCTGAGTCTGCAGTCGTACGGTGGCTAGACCACAGCACTGTCTTTTCAAATGCTCATATGAGAGCGTTTGAAAGGCAGTGCTGTGGAACTGCCACAGTGTATTTAGCATGGCACAGACTGTAAAGTCGATGGTGTGCTAGCACAGGGGGTGCATGCACACATGGGCGCACAACCATGTGCCTCCCTGCATGCCTCCTCAGGCCTTGAGGCAACAGGGGGTCTGACAGGGCCCCCTTTGTTTCCTCACCACCACACTTTTTATGGCAGGCCCGCTGCCACGAAAAGTAGGGCAGTGAATAAACTTGCAATATGCTTGGCGGTGCTGCTGCCCTATTGCTGTCTGGCACTGTATTCATAATAAGGCAGTCGAACCACTGTGGGTTTGGCAGTCCAGCAGACCTCCAAACTCATAATCAGACCCTTGGTCCACCAGCAATGAGGGAGACTTGTTCCATTGGCCACAGTGGTACTGACACAGAAGAGTACCCAGTACATAATGCTTTTCAGAAGGAGTGTTAATGAGGAAAAAAGCCAAATGGGCAAAAACAGTACACAAAGGCTGAGATGATTTGACACCAGAAGAAGCCATTCATGAGCTAGAGATAAGCCAGATGGATTGAATCTGGAGATGCTGTCTATAACAATCATAGGGAAAAGACAAGTTTGTGAGTAGAAGTCTAAGTGTAGTAGAATAAATAAAGGGAAAACAGGCAAACAATAGGAAGCAAATCCTGGAGGAAGGAACCCAATGAACTACTACTCAAAGTCTTGCAACACGAAGACTATAAATATCTACTTCCTGTCATCTCCATATTGATTTGCGCCAAAGTTTCTGGAACTTGCAGGGCAATGGCCATCTTAGGTTGGGACAGATATTCCCTTCTCCATTTGATGTCCCCAAGGAACCCAGGTAAGTAAATGGCCAAGCAGGTCCATGGCGCAATATATGTCATTGGCAAGAAGGCACCAACATAGAAGAATGCTGCAAAGGAGAACCACACTGGCAGCTCAACTACCAGCAGGTAAATATTAAAGGGAAATGCAGCTACCCGCCATAGAGAAACAGAAAGGCATCTTGTCTGCCTATAGCATGATCTTTGTAGAATGGATGGTTGCTGAACTGCACTTGTAATAAGGATTATTACAAGTCACAATGTACACTCTTTGACCATGGTGGCCCTCTTGGTGTATCTGATCTCTGACCCATCACAGTCAGCCTGAAATCATGACTTGCACCTGGTCAACCATGAATATTTGCTTATAATTGGAGCTTTAATTTTCTTGGTGTTTTTTGTCCTAAAACCTCAAAACTTCATTGCTCTTGTTGCCCTTTTTGGATTGTAATGATTTTTGTGTAATTTTTCTAATGGAAATTGGTTGTGGGATTCTTCTTGTGCTATGTTTGACTATTTCATTGTTTTGGAATTGCTGAATACTTTACAAATGTTTTCCTTAAATTAAGGATGCCTTCAAGGGTTAAGCTCAGGTTTATTTATTGAACATGTGTTTTGGAAGGACTCACATACTGCCCAACTCATAACCCATTGCCTTACAGTTAAATATGGGCGCTGATTATGATAAAGTCCTGTAGGGCAGGACACTACACATCATATGATTCCAATCTCTAAGATGGTGGCACATGGAACAGAAAATTGATATCATATTTTTGCAATGATGAAGATAGCCTGGTATGTAATATGCCATAAATTGTGCAAATAATTGCATACCTCTAATATTTTCGGCAACACGTGTTTCCAAAAATTAAAAACACAAGCTTCTTCACAAACATTGAGGTTGATTTCCAGATCAATAACACCTTTAAATGTATCTATGTTGTTACTCATGAGGTGGGCATTGATACTGATGGCCAATCTCAAATATTTAGACAACTGCCCATTTCCCTGAAGTGTAGTGCTGTCCGTGAACACAGTTTCCACTATCAGCCTAGAGTTACGTTTAAGACTCGTAATCTGAAAATATAAAAAATAAAAACAGCCTATTTGACCTTGAATCTTAGTTCTTTTATATTCTCAAGTAATTAGAATTTGCCTGGATGAACTGTGCTAATTTCCTAAGACCACCATTTGGCCACCTGATTAGCTCCTGGGGCCTTAAGTGAAAACACACCAAATAAAAGGACTTACCACATGAAGTAAAGGAATGTGGAGATGTATAAATATTTGATTTTGATGAAAAACAAATGAGATTTGAGGACAATAGCAGATTTACACACAGCGCGCAGGCTTCCTGGGCTTGGAATCAGCTTGGTTAGGGGCTATTTTAAAAATATGCATTTTATCGTTCTGTTTTGACTGCACTTGCACTTTCTTTTACCTCCCTAATCTTCGCCTGTTTCTGCCACGCACCCCGGTCCACCGCGGTCTGTACCGATTATGTGGAGGGTGCAGGCGGCTCCCTTGCTGCTCTGCTGGCTGGCGAGGGGTGGGGACAGGGAGGTTAGCGCTCTAGTGAGCCTAACTTATTTATGGCAGTTCGATCAGCTGACGCGTCATTGACACACTGCGCGCAGGCTTCCTGGGCTTGGAATCAACTTGGTTGGGGGCTCTTTTAAAAATATACATTTTATTGTTCTGTTTTGACTGCACTTGCACTTTCCTTTACCTGCCTAATCTTCGCCTGTTTCCGCCGCGCACCCCGGTCCACCGCGGTCTATACTGATTGTGTGGAGGGTGCAGGCGGCTCCATTGCTGCTCTGCCGGCTGGCGAGGGGCTGGGACAGGGAGGTTACCGCTCTAGTCACCCCAGCCTATTTAAACACTATGCCCCATCTCCCACGCAGCGGACGCGCCATCGGCGCGCCGAAGGCAAGCCAAAGGCAATTCCGTCTGCGCCCGTCCGTGCCAGGATGCGGCTAGGGGCCGGAACCCCTGTACAAATTTCCCCCGATAATTTCTGCTACAATAGGGAGCAGCTTTTGAGGCTCAGAGGTGAGAGGACTAATATATGTTCACATATTATGTCTTTCGAGATGGAACATAACCACTGTCCTCTCTGTAACTTTGGATTTAAGCTTTTAGAATCCCCCGTTAGAAGTTGGGAAAGTAAAGTCTTTTTCTTTATTACTTCTTAACTGTCCTTCCCTCCCCAAGCATGCGAGTGAAATACGCCTGCTTTTAGAAGAGACGAGTCCTGATGCTCTCTTTCTCACTGAAACTTGGACAAATATGGCCTCGGATGCCGATGTAGTCTGGGCCCTCCCACCGAACTAGGCTATTATTAGACAAGATCGAGACAGTGGTCGGGGTGGGGGGATCGCCATTATATATAAAAATACTTATAGTTGCAGATCAACTAGGTGTCTTTTATCGGAGTGTGAGAGTGTTTCCTTTGCTATTGGTTTTTCCCCTACATGTACCTTCTCAGGAATTCTCTTATATCGCCCACCAGGAGCACATGTTATATTTTGCAATGATCTGCCAGGCACTGCTATAAACTGTGCCAGTCTCACTCCCAATTTTTCTATTTTTGGTGATTTTATTATTCACCTCGATGAGCCTGACACCGCCCCTTCGCACGATCTCATGGCAGGCCTTGAAGCGTTTCAATTGAAACAAATCGTTACTGGCCCTACCCACAAATTAGGACATCGGCTCTACCATTTTTTTACCAATCTTGATAACATTATTTTTGCTGAGTCCGTTATTGTACCTTGGTCGGACCATTTCTTACTATCTTTTGTTTGGACCCCTCTAGATCGGTCACAACCTGTCATAAGAACTAAAAAACTGAGTCGCATATGGTCTAAGCTCTCAGAGGAAAAATGGGCAGCTAACCTTAACAACTCTACCCCTGCATTCTGCTCTAATCCTATTAGGGGGAATGAATCTTTTAACAGCTGGCTGGAGTCCTCTTTGGACCTCACCCTTCCTAAGACAGAATTCTGTCATCGAATTGGCGTTAATAAAAAAGCGTGGTATTCCCTTGAATTAAGACTGCTTAAACAATCATGCAAGCAGTCCAAACGGAAATGGTAGAAGGATTTTTCTGAGGCCGTAAGTGCAATTACAGAACTGCACTTAGGCTTCTAAAAATAAAATAAAAGTTGTACAAGCCAGCTATTACAAGGAGAAGATTGTCTGTGCCTCCAATTCTCCTAGGGAAATTTTAAAAATGTTTAAATCTCTGATCACCCTCCCTGGTCCCTTGACTGAACCGGTAAATGCTCAAAAACGCTGTGATGAATTAGCAAATTTTTTCACAGCTAAGGTCGCTAACATCTATTCACTGTTTCTGCAAATGGAGCCTGAAGTACAACCTCCTCCACCCGTTCAACAAGGCAGGCTGGAGGAATTTGCCCCGCTTGACCTACCCAATCTGCAGCGACTCCTCTGGAATCTTAAATCTGGATCCCCAGCTGACGCTCTGCCCCCCACCATTCTTAAGCTGGTCTCGGAGACAGTCTCCCCAGTTATTCGGGATGTAATTAACTCCTCCTTTGCAACCAGACTGGTCCCGCCGTTATGGAAACAGGCAAGAGTTAAGGCCCTACTGAAAAAACCCAATCTAGACCCTGAGGAATGGGCGAATTACCGCCCCATTTCTCTATTACCAGGTATTGGAAAACTTGCTGAAAAACATGTTAACTCCATATTAGCAGCGTTTGTGGAGAATAACAAAGGCCTGCACCACACTCAGACGGGCTTCAGAAGCAAGCAGGGCACGGAGACCGACCTTCTTGCTGTAGTCGAAGAAGCTAGGAAAATCGTGGATACTGGAGGCTGCGCTGCTATTATTTTGTTAGATCTCAGCGCAGCCTTCGACACAGTAAATCACTCTATCATGATTTAAAGATTGAGGGATGTGGGGGTAGCAGGGACTGCTCTCAAGTGTTTGCAGACCTTTGTCTCTGACAGATTCTTTGCGGTGTTCGAAGAAAATGTTCTTTCAAAACAGATCCCTCTGCAGTATGGTGTACCCCAGGGATCCTCATTAAGCCCTACCATGTTTAACATCTACATGAGGTCCCTGGTGGACGTGGTGCTTCCCTGGGGGGTCCAGTTGGTCACCTATGCTGACGACACTCAGCGGGTGGTGTCCCTCAGCCGGCATGATACTTGCGTCAGGAACCTTACTTCCTGCCTGAGCAAAGTATCTGA
Organism: Lissotriton helveticus; assembly: GCF_964261635.1. Lineage (NCBI taxonomy): Eukaryota > Metazoa > Chordata > Amphibia > Caudata > Salamandridae > Lissotriton > Lissotriton helveticus. The sequence goes on from NC_136061.1 coordinate 520,020,360, forward strand.
ATGGATGGATTGGTCTTTCCTTAAACTTAATGGCTCTAAGACGGAAATTATGATGTTAGGACACATGGCCCCCATTAATTTAGATCCCTGGTGGCCTAGTTGCCTTGGCCCTCCCCCTTCATCCAAGAAACAAATTAAGAGTCTGGGCGAATGGCTGGACCCTAATCTCAGATTCTTAGAGCAATCACATAAGGTTGCTGCTACCTGTTATGGCCTGATTAGACTGATAAGGAAGATCCTGCCTCTTCTTCCTTTTGAAGCCAGACGTCTGTTGGTTCAAGCCCTTATTTTATCGCGTCTCGATTACACTACTGCAGTCTACCTGGGCGCATCTCAGGGAACCATTAAAATCCTACAGATTGTCCAGAACTGCGCTGCTCGACTTCTAATGAATGTCCCAAAGTGGAGTTCTGCTAAATCAGCACTATGTCAGCTGCACTGGCTGCCAGTGCAGCAAAGGATTTGGTTTAAGGCCATGTGCACTGTTCATAAGTCCATTACTGACAACGGACCTGCTCTGATTCAGCCTATGCTTCAACTATATCAGATCACTCGGACTCTTAGATCAAACCATAAAAAACTTCTTATAGTCCCTAGGATTAAACGGGCACAAACGGGTGGCCGACGTTTTCCACTTCATGCCGCAAAATTCTGGAACCAGCTTCCAGACTCCATTCGTCTGGAACCTAACTATCTCTGTTTCAGGAAATTGCTGAAAACCTTTCTCTTTCCCTGAGCAGTGAAGAATGATTAGGTGTCCCCAATGCGCTTGGATGCCCTTGGGTAGCCATGCGCTCTATAAATGCATATTCATTCATTCATTAATTCATTTACTTGAGACAACATGGAATCTGGTGTTTGTGAGGTCGATGAGTAGGTGCATCTCCTAACTTCAAAACAAATCAAATCAATAGTTGGGGTTCGACATCTCCATATTCCTCTGCAAGATCATTTTCTGGTTTGAATCAATTGTTGTTTTTGCATTTGTCACCCCAAGTGGGACGGGTATGCTCAGACGTGACTCCCGTGATCTCCAGGCCACTGGAATGAAGCTATCCGAGCTGATGATGGCTGATAGCCAGAAACGGGTCCTAGGATGCTCGGTTCCGGTCCAGGAAAGACATGGCTTGGCAGTTCAGGCTGGATGTTCCCATGAGCCACAGGGTCAAGACTGATTTGCATATGGCCATGTCTGAACTGGGGTGGTCTGGTGAGCAAAATAATGATGGATTAAACCCAGATCTGTGACTGGGGGTGAATATTCTGACATTGCGTAACATTCCGTCCATCAATTGTTGTTTTTGCATTTGTCACCCCGAGTGGGACGGGTATGCTCAGACGTGAGTCTCGTGCTCTCCAGGCCACTGGAATCAAGCTATCCTGGTTGATGACAGCTGATAACCAGAAACTGGTCCTAGGATGCTCGGTCTGGTCCAGGAAAGACATGGCTCGGCAGTTCAGGCTGGACTGATCCCATGAGGCAAAGGATCAAGACTGATTTGCATATGGCCATGTCTGAACTGGGGTGCTCTGGTGAGCAAAATAATGATGGATTAAACTCAGATCTGTGACTGGGGTGAATGTTCTGCCTGTGTGCAACATTCCGTCCATCAATTGTTGTTTTTGCATTAGTCACCCCAAGTGGGCCAGGTATGCTCAGACGTGAGTCCCGTGCTCTCCAGCCACTGGAATCAAGCTATTCTGGCTGATGACGGCTGATAGCCAGAAACCGGTCCAAGGATGCTTGGTTCTCGTCCAGGAAAGACATGGCTTGGCAGTTCAGGTTGGACTGTTCCCATGAGGCACAGGGTCAAGACTGTTTTTCATATGGCCATGTCTTAACTGGGGTGGTCTGGTGAGCAAAATTATGATGGATTAAACCCAGATCTGTGACTGGGGGTGAATGTTCTGCCATTGTGCAACATTCCGTCCATCAATTGTTGTTTTTGCATTTGTCCCCCGAGTGGGACGGGTATACTCAGACGTGAGTCCTGTGCTCTCCAGGCCACAGGAATCAAGCTATCCTGGCTGATGATGGCTGATAGCCAGAAACCGGTCCTGTGATGCTTGGTACCAGTCCAGGAAAGACATGGCTTGGCATTTCGGGCTGGACTGTTCCCATGAGGCACAGGGTCAAGACTGATTTGCATATGGCCATGTCTGAACTGGGGTGGTCTGGTGAGCAAAATAATGATGGAATAAACCCTGATCTGTGACTGGGGGTGAATGTTCTGCCATTGTGGAACATTCCGTCCATCAACTGTTGTTTTTGCATTTGTCACCCCGAGTGGGAAGGGTATGCTCAGACGTGAGTCCCGTGGTCTCCAGGCCACTGGAATCAAGCTATCCTGGCTGATGATGGCTGATAGACAGAAACCGGTCCTAGGATGCTTGGTTACGGTCCAGGAAAGACATGGCTTGGCAGTTCAGGCTGGACTGTTCCCATGAGACACAGGGTCAAGACTGATTTACATTTGGCCATGTCTGAACTGGGGTGGTCTGGTGAACAAAAAAATGATGGATTAAACCCAGATCTGTGACTGGGGGTGAATGTTCTGCCCTTGTGCAACATTTCGTCCATCAATTGTTGTTTTTGCATTTGTCACCCCGAGTGGGACGGGTAATGCTCAGACGTGAGTCCCGTGCTCTCCAGCCCACTGGAATCAAGCTATCCTGGCTGATGACGGCTGATAGCCAGAAACCGGTCCTAGAATGCTTGGTCGCGGTCTAGGAAAGACATGGCTTGGCAGTTCAGGCTGGACTGATCCCATGAGGCACAGGGTCAAGACTGATTTGCATATGGCCATGTCTGAACTGGGGTGGTCTGGTGAGCAAAATAATGAGGGATTAAACCCAGATCTGTGACTGGGGGTGAATGTTCTGCCATTGTGCAACATTCCGTCCATCAATTGTTGTTTTTGCATTTGTCACCTCGAGTGGGACTGGTATTCTCAGACGTGAGTCCCGTGCTCTCCAGGCCACTGGAATGAAGCTATCCTGGCTGATGACGGCTGATAGCAAGAAACCGGTCCTAAGATGCTTGGTTTCGGTCCAGGAAAGACATGGCTAGGCAGTTCGGGCTGCAATGTTCCCATGAGGCACAGGGTCAAGACTGATTTGCAAATGGCAATGTCTGAACTGGGGTGGTCTGGTGAGTAAAATAGTGATGGGTTAAGCCCAGATCTGTGACTGGGGGTGAATGTTCTGCCATTGCGCAACATTCCGTCCACCAATTGTTGTTTTTGCATTTGTCACTCCGAGTGGGACGGGTATGCTCAGACGTGAGTCCCGTGCTCGCCAGGCCACTGCAATCAAGCTATCCTGGCTGATGATGGCTGACAGCCAGAAACCGGTCCTAGGATGCTTGGTTCCAGTCCAGGAAAGACATGGCTTGGCAGTTCGGGCTGGACTGTTCCCATGAGGCACAGGGTCAAGATTGATTTGCATATGGCCATGTCTTTACTGGGGTGGTCTCGTGAGCAAAATAATGATGGATTCAACCCAGATCTGTGACTGGGGGTGAATGTTCTGCCATTGTGCAACATTCCATCCATCATTTGTTGTTTTTGCATTTGTCACCCCGAGTGGGACGGGTATGCTCAGACTTGAGTCCTGTGCTCTCCAGGTCACTGGAATCAAGCTATCCTGGCTGATGATGGCTGATAGACAGAAACCGGTCCTAGGATGCTTGGTTCCGGTCCAGGAAAGACATGGCTTGGCAGTTCAGGCTGGACTGTTCCCATGAGACACAGGGTCAAGACTGATTTACATTTGGCCATGTCTGAACTGGGGTGGTCTGGTGAACAAAAAAATGATGGATTAAACCCAGATCTGTGACTGGGGGTGAATGTTCTGCCCTTGTGCAACATTTCGTCCATCAATTGTTGTTTTTGCATTTGTCACCCCGAGTGGGACGGGTAATGCTCAGACGTGAGTCCCGTGCTCTCCAGCCCACTGGAATCAAGCTATCCTGGCTGATGACGGCTGATAGCCAGAAACCGGTCCTAGAATGCTTGGTCACGGTCTAGGAAAGACATGGCTTGGCAGTTCAGGCTGGACTGATCCCATGAGGCACAGGGTCAAGACTGATTTGCATATGGCCATGTCTGAACTGGGGTGGTCTGGTGAGCAAAATAATGAGGGATTAAACCCAGATCTGTGACTGGGGGTGAATGTTCTGCCATTGTGCAACATTCCGTCCATCAATTGTTGTTTTTGCATTTGTCACCTCGAGTGGGACTGGTATTCTCAGACGTGAGTCCCGTGCTCTTCAGGCCACTGGAATGAAGCTATCCTGGCTGATGACGGCTGATAGCAAGAAACCGGTCCTAAGATGCTTGGTTTCGGTCCAGGAAAGACATGGCTAGGCAGTTTGGGCTGTACTGTTCCCATGAGGCACAGGGTCAAGACTGATTTGCAAATGGCCATGTCTGAACTGGGGTGGTCTGGTGAGTAAAATAGTGATGGGTTAAACCCAGATCTGTGACTGGGGGTGAATGTTCTGCCATTGCGCAACATTCCGTCCACCAATTGTTGTTTTTGCATTTGTCACTCCGAGTGGGACGGGTATGCTCAGACGTGAGTCACGTGCTCTCCAGGCCACTGGAATCAAGCTATCCTGGCTGATGATGGCTGATAGCCAGAAACCGGTCCTAGGATTCTTGGTTCCGGTCCAGGAAAGACATGGCTTGGCAGTTCAGGCTGGACTGCTCCCATGAGGCACAGGGTCAAGACTGATTTGCATATGGCCATGTGTGAACTGGGGTAGTCTGGTAAGCAAAATAATGATGGATTAAACCCAGATCTGTGACTGGGGGTGAATGTTCTGCCATTTTGCAACATTCCGTCCATCATTTGTTGTTTTTCCATTTGTCACCGCGAGTGGGATGGGTATGCTCAGACGTGAGTCACGTGCTCTCCAGGCCACTGGAATCAAGCTATCCTGGCTGATGATGGCTGATAACCAGAAACCGGTCCTAGGACGCTTGGTTCCGGTCCAGGAAAGACATGGCTTGGCATTTTGGGCTGGACTGTTCACATGAGGCACAGGGTCAAGACTGATTTGCATTTGGCCATGTCTGAACTGGGGTGGTCTGGTGAGCAAAATAATGATGGATGAAACCCAATCTGTGACTGGGTGTGAATAATCTGCCATTGTGCAACATTCCACAGGGCACATGGTCAAGACTGATTTGCATTTGGCCATGTCTGAACTGGGGTGGTCTGGTGAGCAAAATAATGATGGATTAAACCCAGATCTTTGACTGGGGGTGAATGTTCTGCCATTGTGCAACATTCCGTCCATCAATTGTTGTTTTCGCATTTGTCACCCCGAGTGGGACGGGTATGCTCAGACGTGAGTCCTGTGCTCTCCAGGCCACTGGAATCAAGCTATCCTGGCTGATGACAGCTGATAGCCAGAACGGGTCCTAGGATGCTTGGTTCCGGTACAGAAAAGACATGGCTTAGCAGTCCGGGCTGGACTGTTCCCTTAAGGCACAGGGTCAAGACTGATTTTCATATGGCCATGTCTGAACTGGGGTGGTCTGGTGAGCAAAATAATGATGGATTAAACCCAGATCTGTGACTCAGAGGGGAACATGGCGGCTGGCTGACGCCGGCTGTGGGAGCTCTGTCCCTGACATGGGAGATGCAGGAGGTTGTTTGTGCCCGTTTAAAGCCTATGCGCAGCTAAGAAAGCGGTGAGAAAGGAGAAACTACGTACTTCGATTAAAGTTAGCTGAAAACGTACCCGTTTATATTTCTGCTTATTCCATATCAAAAACCGGTGCTCTCTGTGCTGTGGGACCCTGAGGGAGTCCTGGATGAGTACGGAGACACTGACGCCGATGGAGCTGAAGTAGGAGGCGGGGCTCAATGAGGAGGGAGCCGGCGCTTACTGCGGACGTCGTGCAAGATTGTGGTGCAGAATCCGGGCAGCAGCTGCAAAGGTTTATCCCCGACCTGTGACTTGTGCTGTTGTCTGGCATCGCCTTGTAACCACATATTTACGGTCAGTGAAGGGGGGTCAGGGGAGGAGAGACGCATGCTGTTTGCTCAACATTGTGGGTATTGGTGTTGGTGTCAGTGCTCCTGAAGGTGCTCCTGAAGGTAATAAGCGCTGTGGGAGACTGCTGCCTGGCTGCTGGACTGTCGGAACCCCAATACCGACTCAGGTGATTAGCACGGTAAAATCGACTAAAACAAATCTAGAGACTCATGGCACCAGCACCTGGTCTGAATTGGTTAGACTAAGGGAAACTAAGATGGCCGCCAAGGTGCTCACGTCCTGGTACGGGATGGCGGTCTAGTCTTTTGACGCACAGCTGTAGAGCAGGCTGGTGAGGCGCGAGCGCACTACGAACTGCGCACTTCACCACAGCCTTAGGTCGGAGAAGATGTTCCCAGACTCAGTGATAACTAGAGTTAGGTTTCCAAGTATTTTCTTGAAGTTTCTTCCCCTTCGCTTTAGAAGCGCAGCGGAAGGTGAATCTAGAAAGAGACTCGGTGCGCAACTCAAGCACGAGTCAAGAAAATGGCAGTATCGGAGTCAGAGGCGACTTGAAGTGAGAGGAGTATCGAGGTCGTCGAGTTGAGGAGAAGGAGTGACGGAGTTCAGCAGGACTTCGCGAGTCCCCATTTTTTCAAAGATAACGCTCGCATCAAAGTGCTAAAGAGTCAGAAGAAAACGACGTTGCTGATAGGACAGAGATCTACAAAAGACTGAGCTAAGTGAAAGACTCTTGTTATAGGTTGTGACAGGAACTAGAACTTACCAGATATAGAGTCATTGTAGAATTGCCTAAAACAGAAGGATAAACGCATAAAAGGAGAGTTAGTGGTATATGGAATTAACCACGTAAGGATAATGAACAAGAAACAGTGCATGTGTATATATATATGTAAATACTTACCTAAAACGACCTTATTGATTCCCAAATTCTCAACCTGTAAGAAAGAGAAGAGTAGGGAGTCAAGAGAGTTGGTCGCAGATATCAGACAATACCAGAGAATACAGAGGAATAACAGAACCCCAAATAAGGAGCAACTCTTCTAGTTAGTGAAGTAAGTGCACTTACTATATCAGGGTATGGAGATAGTGTAGGAGAGGTGAAACAGGTACTGATGTATTATCCTTTTCAATAGTAACAACTAACCAGTGGAGGAAATCAGAATTACAACTAGAACAGAAGAGAAGCAAATGTCCAGCATAGCCAGGGTGGGTGAGATATAAATGCCAATTAGTAAAACAAGAGTAAGAGAGAGAGTAGAGTTGGTTAGTTATAATTGTGCATTAATTTACAGGTTCCATAAGAAAGACAGAGAACGTTGTATTCATCAGACGGAAGGAGCCAAAACTGGACCAGTCTCTTCTTTGTTTATTATTTTATCCAATTCCCCCGTCCCCCGAGGTAATGACTTGGAGGTTCTGTGAAAAGACCCCCATGCATTGCTAAGAGGGATTTGGGACCTAGCATCTCTGTTCCCGTGCAAGAACCGGTGAGTCGAAGTAATTCACAAGGTACGAGTTCTGACATGGTCCGAGGATACCGCGTGGTTCAGTAGGGAAGAGAGTGTAGGGAGTGAAGGGATGGACATTGTGTCTGAACAGTCCCCTACTACTACTCCTGAAGAGTGCCCTACTAGGCAAAAAGTACAGAAGGGGGAAGGGCATTGGGAGAGGTGAGTGAGTGCAGAGAAGACGGAAAAGCTAGGAGACAGCTTGTGGAAGTGCGGTCCGCCCCTCCTGCTGAGAGAAATAGGTACCTTCTCCGCTCCCAGCCAGAGAAAGAGCAGTTTTTCCCTCTGGTGCTGGCTGCACAAGAAGTCTGGTCCCCCTGACCCCGCGACAGAAAAAGAGGGAAAGAAGCGAGAAAAGTAAGATAGGGGAGGTCAAAAAATTTAAGAACTGTTCTAATATATTAAAACCTGCTTCCTCACTGAAGTCTTACTTTAAAATAATGGAAAAAGTGACTGCCCCCAAGGCACCCCCTATTACTATCTCCCCTACTCCCAGTACAGATAAGGTGGTTAAGCAGATAGGTAAGCAGACGCCCCCTACCGTCTCTCCTAATGCACCAGTTGTACTTGAAAATAGGTATGCCCCGTTGCTCTCTGAGCCCGAGACAGATTCAGGCGCAGGTTATTCTACATCTGTTCCGGAGGTAGAGGAGGGTTCCGTATCCCAGTCATCACCAGAGCATAGCTCTCAGCTCCTAGTTGGATCTCTCAGTGATAACTCGGCAGTGGACTCTTTGGGGATGCAATCGAAAGACATGGCTTGGCAGTTCGGGCTGGACTGTTTCCATGGGGCACAGGGTCAAGACTGATTTGCTTATGGCCATTTCTGAACTGGGGTGGTCTGGTGAGCAAAATAATGATGGATTAAACCCAGATCTGTGACTGGGGGTGAATGTTCTGCCATTGTGCAATATTCCGTCCATCAATTGTTGTTTTTGCATTTGTCACCCTGAGTGGGACGGGTATGCTCAGACGTGAGTCCCGTGCTCTCCAGGCCACTGGAATCAAGCTATCCTGGCTGATGACGGCCAATAGCCAGAAACCGGTCCTAGGATTATTGGTTCCGGTCCAGGTAAGACATGGCTTGGCAGTTCGCGCTGGACTGTTCCCATGAGGCACAGGGTCAAGACTGATTTGCATATGGCAATGTCGGAACTGGGGTGGTCTGGTGAGCAAAATAATTATGGATTAAACCCAGATCTGTGACAGGGGGTGAATGTTCTGCTATTGTGCAACATCCGTCCATCAGTTGTTGTTTTTGCATTTGTCACACCGAGTGGGACAGGTATGCTCAGACATGAGTCCCGTCCTCTCCAGGCCACTGGAATCAAGCTATCCTGGCTCATGGTGGCTGATAGCCAGAAACCGGTCCTAGGATGCTTGGTTCCGGTCCAGGAAAGACATAGCTTGGCAGTTCGGGCTGGACTGTTCCCATGAGGCACCGGGTCAAGACTGATTTGCATATGGCCATGTCTGAACTGGGGTGGTATGGTGAGGAAAATAATGATGGATTAAACCCAGATCTGTGACTGGGGGTGAATGTTCTGCCATTGTGGAACATTCTGTCCATCAATTGTTTTTTTTTTCATTTGTCAACCCGAGTGGGACGGGTATGCTCAGACGTGAGTCCCGTGCTCTCCAGGCCACCGGAATCAAGCTATCCTGGCTCATGATGGCTGATAGCCAGAACCCAGTCCTAGGATGCTTGGTACCGGTCCAGGAAAGACATGGCTTGGCAGTTCGTGCTGGACTGTTCCCATGAGGTACAGGGTCAAGACTGATTTGCATATGGCCATGTCTCAATTGGGGTGGTCTGGTGAGCTAAATAATGATGGATTTAACCCAGATCTGTGACTGTGGGTGAATGTTCTGCCATTGTGCAACATTCCGTCCATCAATTGTTGTTTTTGCACTGTTTTGACCTAAGACACCTGGCACTGCTGTGAAGTATACACATATCTGCAGCACACCCTTTGTTGCTGTTGATTGTAGTGGTACACTAATCCCCATCTACATGGGACCACTAAAGATACTTAAGATACTTAACTGCAATCATTAAACCCAAGATGAAAGGTAATTGCGCTATGCTGAGCAGTTAGCCTTGATAATTTAGGCAGTATCAGTGTCTATGGAGAATTGAAAATGCAGCCCACTCACTCTCAGCAATGTGTTTGGATCACTTAGTTGAGTATTTTGCTGAAGGTTAACTGAGAAATGCAATTCCTCAACTGTCCATTATGCACATAATTCTAGCGGTGCTAGCATCGTAAGGAAGGAGGAAGGGCATTGGATGTTGATGTTGGGTTGAAGGGTATCCCTAACATTGTGTGTCTTGAATGATGCCCATTACCAAGCCACTTTGCCCTCAGAATCTCAGTCTGACTCATGTTTAGGGGTTTCACCATTACTCTGAAAATCCCCGCTCCCATCCTGTATCACTGCACATTTTTCGATGTTGCATGGCTTGTTGTAGCAGAACATGGATTTGTAATAGCATGGTGTAGTGCAATAGCATACAAAGGATACCAGGAGTATGCAAGGGGAATGCCCCATTTGACTGCTCTTGAGGTAATATAACAAACCAGTTTGACGGACACAATGAATGGCCCCTCTGGGCTCTGGCTCCTGGTGTCACTGCACCTGCAATACCAATTGTAACTACACCTCTGGCATAGTGGTCTATCAGTGTTGCATCCATGGTGGTGTACTGCGAAGTGGAAGTGTGAACTGCTGTAATCAATGTGTGAGTTCTTTACCTGTGCATGGTTGTGGTTCTGGTCCTCTGTACAGTTGTTTGTGTGTGATATTATTTTTTCAGCTCTAAATGTGAATGTTCTGTGTATTTTGTATTTTTGTTTTTTACCTAGGTATTCGGGTGCCATTTTCTAACTACTTGAGGCCGATTACGATGTGAGTCGGAAAGCCTCCAAGCACAGGTCGGAGGCTTTCTGGCTCACAGTGCAGGTTTCACTTTCGACTGCTGCATTACAATGTTGGCAGTCGAAAGTGAAACTGGCCGATCATTCCGGCTGGAACCAGACGGGCTCAAGGAGCCCATTAGCTAGTCAGAGGCCCCACCGTAATCCTGAGGATGGCATTTCCGTCTTCTGGATTATGATGTCGGTTTCCGATAGGCTTTCCATGCTGGGCTTTCCGACATGGAAAGCCTGTCAGAAAGCGACTTTGGGTCTCCTAGCAGGGCCCCTTTTCCTCCATGGCCTCCAGGTTGGGGCCTGTTAATCCCTGACCATGTGGCAGGCCCTTTGAAATGCCTGATGCGCGGTCAGGGATTAACAGAATCTCCCATTTCTGTATGGGAGCTTGTGCTATGGCCGGTTCATGGCCGCAACACAAGCTCACATAGAGAAATGGGACTATGTGAGAGCACATGTAATACTGTGTTCTGCACCGCTGATTCACGGCCGGTCCAGAACCAGTAATGATGTCCCCCGATCGACATCATAATCAGGGCCTTGTTGATTCCAGACACTCTCACGAACTTTTATCACCTGCTTTTGACTGGAGATATTTTCCTTTGGTCTTCCAATGCTTGTGATACTTGTAATTGCGTTCAATTCAACAGCACGTGCAAAAAATGAAGAAACACGGACAAGCATGGTGGTATTTAGTGAATGCGATAAATATTGCTGGAGTTCTTAACATCTGATCGGTTCGGTCGGTAAATTCCTACGCTATTTACCCTGGCCTTCAGAAACGCCCAGTCCGCCTAACTAATAATAGAGGCCAGTGATTGCAATGGTTCAAATGACAGGAAAAGAACTACCTGAGGTATTACTTTTTTCACAACTAAAACACGTTGGTATAAAAAAGCACGACCGCGAACCTGTGGTTTACTTAACTGTAAAGTAATACAAAAGATGGGCAGGATTGAAATTCAATGAATTTTAATATGGGATACAGTCAGGTAATAAAGGGTAATAGTAATGACAGACTACTATGAAAGGTGGAAATTGGATCCTTATGAAGAACTATGATATTATATTACCAAGAAATCAAATCTGCTGACCCTTTCTCACATAAAACATTAAAGCTTTGGCAGTAGAATACTTTTGCAGTCTATGCAAACTCATTAAACCATGTTAACAAAGCATGTAATACCTTTACCAAAAAATACACCTTGCCCGTAGATCATACTATAAACCTTTGCAAAATGCAAACGACTAAAATACAGCCGAAGGCCTACCATAAAATTCACTATACGTCATCCAGTGATATATGAAACATAATAAACATATTTTTCCTTTTACTTAGTGTGCTAGAAACATTTGTTTTTATGAGTTTAGCATTCTAAAAGCAGAAATCAGTGGTGGTTCATAGAGAATAAAACATAAGCAGCGTTTTAGGGCGACAAAAAATAAAATCCCCAGGCTCCAGTGCAAGAACAGTCCTGCCTGTTCTCACAGCAAGTACAAACATTGCTTCTGTGTCAGTCGCATTTCTAACTCATTTCTTTTATAATGCATTTTCGTTCTCTGCTCTCACAAAGTTTCAAAATAAGAAAAAATGTAAAAAAAATAACTTTGAGCCCAGAGAGAAATGTTTCTTTGCTTTATCACGAAAAGGTCATGAGTTAATTTAATAGCATTTGAATAGTGTTGCTTGAAAAAGCTGATCGTGCCTGATTGTTGGTCTGCTTAATCTTAATGCATCTGGGTGTGAGTGTATCTGTTTGAATGAGATTTTACGACATTCGAAATTTTTAAATATGAAGATTGCACACCATTTGGACATTTTCAAGCCAGCCAGTGGTTTCAGAAACTAGGGTGCGTCTAACATCCCAACCCCTCTTAAGAATTATATTCATAGGTCTTCATTGTGCTTTAGTTAGTACAGAGCAATTCGTGCTACGGTGGACCCTCCTAACATTTAACGTTATAGCGTTTTTGTACTACTATTTCAAATGATTCCACGTAATATTCATTTAATGGCATTGAAGATTACCACATCAGCTTCATAAACAGAGTTTGCATCTTGTATTTTACTTTACATTATTTTTTTTCCAGTAACGGACATAGAGACAGTGGTGTAGCCTGTAGAGAAATCAGCTTTCAGCAGACAGTAACTAGAAAAAGTGCTCTGTTGATGCCTGTTAGGCTTGTTAAAGGGGATTGATACTCAATGTTTACATCATTTTTTATTTTTCAATGGACAAGGGGGGTGTATGTCAGTACAACGCGATCTTTTAGATCGCGGTACTTAACAACGCGGTTATTAAAACGCAAGTCGTTACAACAACTTGCGTTGGAGGACGCGGATTGAGGAATATTATAATTTTATATTCCAACACCAGTCCACGTAACAGTAGGGAAGGTGTTGGAATATAAAATTACAATATTCCTTAACCAACAGCGCCATCCAGCGCAAGTCGTAGTAACGATTTGCGTTGTATTGGCAGCGTGGTAAAGGTCGTGCGGTGTAAACACCGTGTTGTAAACGACGTTTACCGACAAGGGATATATGGTTTGGAGTCAGAGCCATTGTGGTGGAGGCTGTGCACTTGAAAGGTGACAAACAAAGAGACGCAGTGTGTCAGCATGCGTTCTATCATCTGGCATGTAGTTCTTTATGAAGCTGATGTTGTAACTCCTTTAAATGCAATGGGTCAATGTTACCTTGAGCATTTGTGCAGCTCTGTTAAGGGGACACAAACATCATCCCAGTAAAGCCACTCGCATGAACGAGATCTAGCACAGATTATGCTTGTTGGGATCTACACACCAGTGCTAATGTTATTTATTTTCTTGTCCATATAGAAAAGTTATCCGTCTGCGTGGTGGCAGCTGCTTTCACATAGCATTCTACTATTTTTCAACAAGTAGAGAAATGGTAATGTCCCACCATTGCTCGGTCAGTCATTAGTCAAAACTTTACCAGCAAGTGGACATACAGCTGCCTAGTTGTTCATATATCTAGTAACGTCTAACTGTTATTATAAATACATTTCTATTTTCCCCTGATTGCAGACAATGAATTCAAGTTATATGTAACGTTCGCCCTACAGGGTTGACTAGATGGTTTGGAAATGATAAGACATCTTTGGGCCTGTGGCCTGCTGCAAATTTCAATAGTGTGTGTTTGCCCACAGAACTTCATTGGTGTGTTTGGGGAGTTTCACTACTGGTGCAAATATTATGTGCTTGGGTCTGGCCCAGTTTTTGATTTTCGGATTCTAGATACCCTGGTTTATATCTACCCCAGCTTGATGAGCGATGTAAAGATTGGGGCATCTGTGAAGCTTGCAGCTCTCTTCAGGAAAAGGTATATTTTGCTCACCTTTGGATTTGACCTTGATTTGTTACATTGGGACATTTATACCACCAAAGTTGCTCATCCAGATGAATGATTTGTAGACATGTTTGGATAGCTGTTCGTGGTATGCTTTTTTATTGTCATTTTGCTCATATTGGTGAGTACTAGCTGGAGGGGAACATACTTCCATTGTTCTGGTGATGTTTAAAGATGTTGCTTAAGTGTGTGGCATTTCTGAGCCTCAGTTCACAGAACATCTATCTATCCAATGCGACCATGTTTTCATTTGGATTTTCACACATTTGTTGACTGTGGAGTGCTGCAAGACTTGTTCACAATTTTGCGACCATTTTTGGCCTTTGGCCTGCTATGCAGTTCTCAGTTGTGGGCAATTTACCCATAGAGCTTCATTGATGTGTGCATGGGTGGGGTCCTTCTATTGTATTGAAAAGATTTAGAAAATCAGATGTGTTAGGAGGAAGGAATGCTTGTGTGTGGTCAAATGCATTATGATCTCCCTGTGTAACTGAAGCACAGAACTCTCCCTAGGTTATCGCACCGAGGGGCATATTATCAAGACAGGCGATAAAATTATCGCTGTTTTAGCAACAGAAAACTGCCGCTAAAATGGCGATATTGGGCTTGATAATATGATCTATGGAATTCCAATTGAAGCCCATGTTAAATGCGAAGGACTTCTAACATGGGCTTCAATTGGTATTCCATAGAGCATATTATCAAGCCCATTAACGCCGTTTTAGCGGACGTTTTCTGCCGCTAAAACGGCAATCATTTTATTGCCTGTCTTGATAATATGCCCCCAACTGTTCGGCTGCATTGACTTATTCCCGATGGATTCATGAATTGTGGTGCTGTTGTGGCATTATGTTACTTTACCAGCATGTGTACATATCGTCTCTGGCTGCGTACAATCACGAGACAGCATGACCATTACCCCAGTCCAGTTCCAGAGACCCAAGGTGATACATTTCTATTTGTTTGACATTTTAGCAGGCTTCCCATGAAAGGGACATTTCAAACAAAATAAAATGAAAGTTGAGAAACCCATTTTTGTCCTACTGCACTATTGATTGCCAAGTTATCATTTTAGTTCGTGAGTTTATGGGAAAGGTTTATCTGCATTTATTTAATATCAATAGTATCAATTTCCGAGATAATGTGTAGTGCTATTAAACTTTTATGTATGAAGGTACATTTCTGTATCTTGAGAAGGGCCTTTGTTCATAAAAGGTTCACAATGTATCAACGTAATGTGCTAATGATCGTCTGCTTTACCTAGATACCTTGCAGAAGTGTTGACACTGATGTTGGAGGTAGTGGACATCTATATTTTTATATCAAACCTCAAGATAAAGCAGGAAGCGTGCTTACATTTTCAAATGGGCACTTCGGTTATTAAATATATTCCGCTGTCACTCTTGAATTAGACAATGTAATCTTTCAGTATAAGGTCATCATACAGTTTTCAGTGAGAGGGAGAAATACCTAGTCAATGAATTTTGAAACAATGAGTGATGCATGGTGGTAACTGCAATGGCATAGCTTCAGTATGAGACTGACGGGTTATTTTTGCCAGACCTAGAGTCTTAATATATTGTTGCATAGTTGCATTATGAAATGTATTGTGGGATAGAAGTGAATGACAATGAAAAGGAATCACTTTTGTGAAGTGCACATATCAATTCAGATCACTCTTTACAAACTTCCAATATTATCAGTTCACAATAAATTTAGATGTATAATTGAAGATCCATGTGCCACTGTTTAGATAAAGCAAGAATGCCAGTAAATCAAGAGCTTTACTGTTAATATCGGAATTCTGGACAAGAAAAAGATCATCTTCTAAAAATTTAGGAGCAATGATTTTAAAACTATCTGAGAGGTAAAAAGCAGATAAGACAGGACCCTTTACCACAATAAATACACGAAATTAATCACGATGGGTGCGGCAAGAAATCCCCTATTTAATTAAAACGAAATCCATCAGCCAATGTAATGATAACACCAGACGCTCCTGTTGAGTAACACGTTAAAAGCACAATAAATGGATCCATGCCTTTGCAGGAGCCTCCATTTGCTGGATATCACCCCGTTTAAAAAATGCAGTGAAGGCATCTTCATATGTGCAGATGCTTAACATACATAGTGGATTCCTGACATAAAATGCACTCTCAGGAGCATATTACCAAGCAATAGCGATAATTATCGCTATTGCTTGGTTAGAGACAAAATTTTACCGCTAAGCTGCGGCGATTTTTATCGCAGATAAACCTTGGTATTACCAAGGTTTATCGCAAATGCGATAAAAAACGGCCGCAATGCATGAATATCACTGAAAAGTCAGCGATATTCATGCATTACCGAGCTAATGCTCTTAGCCATGTTATCCACCTCCCATTGGATAACATGGCTAAGAACTGCTCAGGGCAGGTGTTAGCTTTTGGAGATATTCGCGCTTAGCGCGAATATCTCCAAAAGTTGGTAATAGGAGATAGCGATGTTAGCGACTGTTTCCAGTCGCTAACATCTTGGCACGCCCACTTTGCATATCATTAGTGATAAATATCACTGACATGCAAAGTGGGGCCCAAGATGGTCGCTATCTCCTACTAGCTGTCGCTAACTGGTGTTAGCGACAGCTAGGTAATAGGGAGATAATTTTATCTCCGCTTTCTTGGCTTTTAAAGCCAAAAAAGCGGAGATAAACCCCCTTGATAATATGCCCCTCAGTGCTTCCCATGATTTGCAAATGTTAACAATATGCAACAGTAATTCTCCTACATAATCACTTTACGTACTTACTTGTACCCCTCCCATTCTTGGATCCTATTGTCCCTTCAAATTGGCCAACAGAATGTGTAAGAAACGTAGTTTAATAAATGTTGAACAAGAGGCATGAAACATTGCAGAATGTAAATATATAGGTTTAGGACAACACTCATACATAGGATATTCAACATTTTTCCTTGGAACACCGTTTTCTTTACAATGGTGATGTGACACATCTCAATGGAAGGGACAGCAAGATGGAGCAAGCAGGTTTACTATGTGGATGAAGGTTATACCACTTATTTAGATTACACATTTTGATATTGCGAAATGTTTGGGTGACCATAATCCTCAGATAACCAAATTGCTAATGAACATACGAAACACTCATGATGGAACACAATTTTAGTTGGCTCACGGAACAACTGACAGCCCTGAAACAAAGTCATTTTAATGTTTGTGGTTAATTATTAGAAGTCCATTAATCAAAGCATTGTAGCCTACATTTTTTTGATATATTGGTGAATTTTGTACAGAACTGTTTAACTAATAACAACAGGGCCAAATTAACTAAATGTATGTGTTGGTAAAGGAAAGATTGCTTCCAGATGGTTGTTTCCAATAGCTGTAATGAACTTGCTTTTACACAGAATCGTGAAGGAAAAATATATGGAAAGTCCAAAAGTTTATTGAACTTCTCTGGCTGTCTGTATCTAATTATAAGAATATGAATACATGTACAAAGAAACCACTACAAAGGGACATTGTAGAGAGGATGTTGCATGGAAATAATAAAACCTTCTGGCCATTAGACTTTAAGGATTTTAAAATATTTTCTGTGAATAATGATATGAAAATTTCTGAAAACTTGACACTGACAAGTTACATATATTTTTATAATGTGTATCCATGGAACAAATTAGTTCACACATAGATGGTGTGCCATCTGAATATCCTTTTCAGGATATAATAGGTCACTAAAATCATTGACACACTATCAAGGGACAAAATATCAAATATTAAGAACGTATTGATTTACTAAACCTAATACCTTAGCTATGTACTTTGATAATAAGGCAGTTAAAGTTAGGCCTGCTTTTCCATATAAAGAGCGTTTTTTAGGTCGAGCATTTGAGACCCCTTGTATGTACTTTAGTATATACTTATATGTCTATGTACTTTGTGTGCTCTGGAGATCAGCCCTAGGACCTGTCTGCTTCTGCTTAGGGACTTTTTTCTGTTCAACTCCTTCTATTTAACTGTCTTGATAGAAAACAGCCCGTAGAGGTCAGTAAAATACTAGAATTGTGTTCTGCTTGTTCAACTGCCTTTATTTAACTGTCTTGATAGAAAACGACCAGTAGAGGTCAGTAAAATTTCAGACATGCTTTCTGCTGAGCATCTTTGGTTTTTACATTTTTCTGGCAACTGCCTCTATTTAACTTTCTGGATAGAAAACGAGCAGTAGATGTTAGTAAAATACCAGAATCACTTTAGCTTACTCTAGATTCCAGTCCATAGAAATTGTCTTCCACAAGCACCCGTAGACAATAATATGTTTTACAAATCTTTTATTTCCAGTGATATGACCACCAAAGGCCCTGATGTTATATAAAAAACAGAGCTTTTGACTATACCTTTTCCCACTGAAAGGCAATATTTCTCTCCATGTGTTCCCATACCTGGTATGTTACACAGTTTGGTGCTCACTTTCCCTCCAAGTTAAAGAACAGTAGAATCACCTCTCTCTGTCTTTAGCATCCGTACCTAGGGCGTGGAAACACGCCAAAGTTATTCCGCGGCTAAGGAAACCTTCTTTGGATCCTGCTGAGTTGGGCAATTATCGTCCCATTTCCCAGCTGCCTTTTTTGGCCAAGCTGGAGGAATCTCATGTGAACTCCACTTTCTCTGAGTTTATTGAGCAGAATGCCATCCTGGACCCTTCTCTGAACGGTTTCCGAGTGCGTCACAGCACTGAGTCTGCCCTGCTGACAGTGACGGAAGCAATCCCGGGGAGTCTGGATGTCAGTGATTCAGCGGCCTTAGTCCTTTTGGACTTAGGCGCCGTGTTTGATACCGTCCCTCATGTGATACTTTTAAAGCGCCTACAAGAAATCGGTATCAGGGATGTGGCCTTGGAATGGTTCCAGTCCTTTCTGGAGGGGAGGTCATTTAACGTCTCTGTGCCATCTTTTCACTCGCAGGAGTTTACTCTGCAACAGGGGGTGCCGCAGGGCTCAATTTTGAGCCCCCTACTGTTCAACATCTATGTCTGACTCTTTGGCTTCGGTAGCCAAAAGTAGGGTATTTTCATTGATGTTGTATGCTGATGACACCCAATTGGTGATCACCTTCTCTAAGAAATGCAGTGCCAATCTGGACAAGTTGAAAGAGGACCTTTCAGTGGTTGCGGACTGGATGGTGGCAAACTGCTTACAGTTGAATGCCAGTAAGTCTGAGGTCTTATTGTTCGGGAAGTACCAGGAGTTGTGGTCCGAGCAATGTTGGCTGGATTGTCTTAAACCCGCCCCCTTGCCCAAGGAGGCTGTGAACAACCTGGGTGTGTGGTTCGACATTGGCCTGACTTTTAACACCAAATCGAAAGCAGTGGCAGGGGACTGTTTTGGACTTTTGCGTGGTTTGAAACCTCTGTTGAGTTTCTTTCCTCCAAAGTTGCATCAAACCATTATCCAGGCGACAATTCTTTCTAGACTGGACTATGGCAATTCCCTCTATTTGGGCGCCAATAAGTCCAGCATTAGGCGTCTGCACAGACTACAGAATGCAGCGGCTTGCATGTTAGTGGCACTTCCGAAATCTTGCTCGGTTGCTCATGTGCTTCCTAAACTTCATTGGCTGCCTGTTGAAAAGTGCATTCCTTTTAAATCTCTCTGTGTGTCGCACAGGATCCTGACCCTACAGGCACCTTTAGGGCTGGCCAATTTCTTAGAGTTTTATGTGCCGTGGCGTTCCCTTAGATCTGCTGACCACGCGTTGGTCAGCATTCCTCGAGTTCTGAAAGCAAGAGCTGGTGGTCGTTCTTTTCGCAGTCTTGCTGCGAAACTCTGGAAATCTCTCCCTGTTTCCATCAGAGCGATCCAGAACCACTTTGCTTTCTGTAAAGCCATAAAGACCTGGCTATTTCCTGTCTAATTCTTAATTTTCCTCCCTTGGCACACATCTATGGTCTTTGGTGGTGCTGGGACGCCCTGTCACTGGGGCAGCTATACGCAATACAAATCCGACTAAATAAATAAAAAAAATAGATGTTTCAGCACCCAGCTAATGTGCTGCATAGCTAAACACACATAAGGTCCCAAAGGTGAGACCGATTGCATTGCAAATGCTTGTTAGTTTTCTATTAACTTTGGCCCCATTTCACACATCTTCAAAAAACATTGAAAAATAAAAGGTTCATTCACCCCAGCTCCTTCCTGGAAAGTTTCAGGGTGATTTGTCAAAAAGGAGATGAGAAAAAAGGCGGCCCCAAAAAGCAATATTCCCATGCATTTTCCGTTGATTTCTTTAAATACGGCTATAACAAAAACTGCTGAACAGAATTAGACCAAATTTGCCAGGAAGCTAGATCTTGGTCTGCATAATGTGCTTATTTTGATTTAGTGTAAATCTGTTCAGGGGTTCTTTAAGAAATATAGGGCAAATATAATTGTTCATTTTGGCAATCGTCTCCTCAAGAGTCTTGAGGAACTTTTGCTGGAGCATCAGTTTAAAAACAAAGCACTCTGATTGGTCCAGGGAGCTTTCTTTCCCTTGAGACATCTCACTCCTGCTAATGTCACACTCCTGCAGGTACTCTAATTGGCTGCAGCAACATGAGAAAAATGTTGCTGCATTGGGCCTAATGAACCTTTGGTGGAGGTCTCTGGACCGCCAGACTGGTGATACCCCTGCCATATTGCAACTACGGTGGTCGGACCGCCACAGGACCGCTGCTACCACCAGGATACTTGATCCCATGATGGTGCCCCTTCGGTCAGAGGCAATAATATGCCAAACATATTATGAGTTTCCTCACTGCCCTCCTTTTCATGGTGGTGAACCAGCCATGAAAAGAGTGTCAGTGAGGAAACTAAGGAGGCCCTGTAAGGCCCCCTGATAACTCTGTGCATTGGTGCATACAGGGGGACACATGGTGTGCCTCTCTGTTTGTCGGAATGAAATGCACAACATTGTGCATTTCGGTCCATGCAGGAGCATGCTTTGGTGTTCCCTTTGCGGTGCCTTTCTAAGGTTCACTGCCTGGGACCTCCAAAGCTCCACCTGCCAGACCAGGAGAAAACTTTGGTGTTATGGCATTGTGTTATTGTTGGGTTGTGTTGGGTTGTGTTGTTGTTATTGTGTTGGATTGTGTTGTTGTTGTGTTGTTGTTTGCCTTGTGGCAACAGGGCACTAGAGTGGTGGACCACTGCCACACTGCCAAAGTCATAATCAGGCCCTTAGTACCCTGCCCTGAAGCTATAATAAACTAAAATTATATAGTGGCAAGGTAGGGATAACCTGACCCCATATGCCTCTTGGGGGGCCCAGAGTGATCCCCCCATGGCCTAGAAAGGAAAAAGGGCAAATAATGACATAATACTGCCAGACCTTTAAGGAAGTAAAAGAAAATGGCAGCCCAGCCATATTTAAATAACTTTTGCAGCTGGGGAACCTGGCACTGAGCTGCATTGCCCCCGACCTCGAGTCTCTGGAAACCCTGGGGAGCCCACCCCTGTTGCCCCGCTGGGGCAAATATTTGTGAAAATGGGGAAGAGGCCTCAAAAGGCCCCAGAGAGCCCACCCCCAGGGACAAAATTGTTTATGGGGTGGGTGCCTGTGGCACCTCTTCCCAAGCCTCGAGAGGCCCTAAGTAGGCCACCCCTGGGACCTAAATTTAAAAAAAATGGGGAGGAAGGTGCATGACCCCCATCCCTAAGCCTGAAAGGGCCCCATGATCACACCACCAGGACTGATTACTTGAAGGGGAGCATGTCATTTGAGATATCATCAATGAGATCAATGATGTCACAGAACACATCATAAGTGATGTTATAAGCAGTTCATGTAGGGGTCACAAGTCATACTTATTGCTGGTAACAATAACTGGTGAATTTCTGTGTTTGCTTTTGTTCATCATGTTAGTGTTGTCACTGACAAATTCTCCTAACTACAAAGTTACCTGTACCAGTTTTTTTCAGTACATTTCAAAGCTTTAAAAACACAGATCGTTTTATCTCACCTAACTATAACATTACTTTAACCTTTGATTTTTTCCGTGAATAGATAGATATATAGATCTATAGATAGATAGATAGATAGATAGATAGATAGATAGATAGATAGATAGATAGATAGATAGATAGATAGATAGATAGATAGATAGATAGATAGATAGATAGATAGATAGATAGATAGATAGATAGATAGATAGATAGATAGATAGATAGACAGACAGACAGACAGACAGACAGGCAGACAGGCAGGCAGACAGACAGACAGACAGCTAGATAGATATATTTTTATAAAAACCTTCAATATAAACATTATATGTATGACGTTGACAATGATTTAAGACACATCTGTTTGCATATTAATAAATGTATATAGAGACCCATTCATAATATTTCTTATGTAGATGAATATTATGTACATACAAACACAGCAGATTCAGGACTTTTTGCATAAGACACTAAAAGAAGGAAACCATCATTTAAATTTACATGCATTCTTTTACATAGAAGTCAATTTGAAAAGGAACTTAGATGGCCTATTGTTGCTTGATTTAACATTTGAAAAGATTCATCCACCTCTTAATTGTGAGCTGCATTGTGTATCTAAGAGTTGTTAGATCTGAATTATGACCAGTGGAATTATCAAATGGAACAATGCAGGGGGCATGGCCTTTCATAAAATTTCTCAACAAGACAATATTGCCTTGAGTTAGTAATGGCGCCTGAGTTTAGTAACCTAATTGTAACTATTCATTAGGTAAGCTCAAAGATATTGATGTACACAACATGAACTCACTCCTTTAGCAGTCCTGCATGTAGAAACTGGTATGATTGTCCTTTTGGGGAGATTCTACCTTGAAACAAACTTTGATGACATTTTTAACTTTCCACAGTAGAACTTTTGCAGTATTCAGTCTACATGTCCAGGATACGGTTGGCCTCCTGCTCACACAAGCCCAGAACATGATTGGCATAACTGGAGTTAAAGCAGGTCCCCATACCAGAATTCTAGACCAGTTTGAAATGTTCAAGTTATTAGTTAAATTTAACAAGATCATATGTGTCATCAGTTCTGCATGCATTAGAATATACAAGGATCTCGTACATAAAAATGTGCCAGGCCTCAATGCCCAATCCAGGTCTAATGCTCGTGTAGAGACTACTAGCATTTAATATCATGCGAATGTAATCATTTTCACATGCAATGTCTTCAATAAAAGACAAAACATGAAACTAACCTTAATGTATAAAGAAGGAGCTGTTACAAAGTAACATAGAAAAAAATAAATGTATTGTGAAGATCTCTCTAACAACCAAACCTGTGATGATGGCGGTGCCGGCAGAGGCACCGCCATAGGGATTAGGATGTCAGTTTCCCACAGCCGTCACCCGTGGTCCTCCACTATGGGGCCACGGGGGCACACGTGGTGCCCCCCCAAACATCCATGCACCATGTGCCAGGCACCACGTGGTGTCTGGCACAAGGTGCATGTATGTTTAAAAACATAACTTTTTCGATTACAGCTTGTGCTGTGGCCCTTTCCTTGGGCCACAGCACATGCCTCAATACTAAAGGTGATATTTCCAACCCCATACAAGGTGGTTGCATTCTGATCTGGCGGGTGGGACCTCCAACTTCTTTTCGCGTGGTCCCACTTCCACTGTGATGGCAGCCGGATGCTCGTCCAACCGCCATCGTAATTAGGCCCTAAGTATTCCCATTCGAAATTTAACCACATTGGGGAAATTGTTGGACTTTGGAGATGGAAGATGCACTATTCCACCTCCAACGTTAACCACATTGGAGAAACTAAGCTCTCAAGAGAGGTCCCATTCACTATTCCCACTGAAAACGTAGCCACATTGTTGAGAGCGCTGGACTCTGGAGATGTGGAGGAGTCAAATTTGTTTTTCACACTCCAAATGTAATCACACTTGGGCAAAGTGTTGGTATCTGCTGGAGTTAGATTTATTACTCAAACTCCATACTTAACCTCATTGGGCAAATTGTTGGGCACTGGAAGGGTCAAATGTACTATTACTGCCGTGTAGTTCCTACAGAGAATATACAGCATCTGAGCGTTTTGACAACAAACACTGTAGGATTGATGTCAGACGAACTCTGATTAACCCCACCAGGTATGTTAGCCTTTCTGTATCAGGTAGCTCAGAGTTTCAGCGTAATCTCCTCTTACCAAGGAGAGAATAGTTTCTGGCAACCTCAGAACATGACAAACCTGATCCCTCAGGACCGTGGAAACAATGTACTTCCTTTCGCTCAGTCACTCGTGCTTACTTAGTTTGTCTCAGAGAGATACACTGAATAAAAAAAGATAAGCGTTTTCAAATATCATTTATTGAACAGTTGTTATTCTGGTGTAGAATACATGTCCTGCAACAACTGTTAGATAGTATAGGATAATAATGATTAGCAGTACTATCAAAGTAAAAGGTTGGTATAGTTCTACAATCATGAATACATTCAAGTATATACAACACATGATAAAAGATGCATATTCGTACAATGCCTCCCTAACTAGATGTACCTAAGTGTACCTAGCATGGGTGTAGGTGTTAAGCAAAGAATTTCTCTAGGATCTAGTCAACCCCATTACCTTAATTGAGACTGTGGGACCCGTCCTGGTCCCGAGTTGGACACGCCGTGAGGGATGTTAGACCACAGCGAGCTGGAGCATCGGCATGCAGGAACCTCAGCGTCTTTGGTCAGCCGGTAAGTCTCGATCTGAAACTATCTTAGTAAGATGTGATGGAAATATACCCATAGGTTTCCCCATGGGTCCTACCTTGCTGCATGACTGTGTTGGGCTAAGGATGACGTCGGGCATGAACTTTGTATATAGACTTCATACAGGAGATGTCAGTCCTGCTGTGCTTCCAAGCACCCTCTTGCATAAAGTATGAGATTTCGAACTAGGGAAAACCAGCGTTCTGAAAGCAGTGTAACATCTAGGTTTAATGTCAGTCCCTGTAAACCGTGACAAGTGTAATGTAGGGAGAGAATGTAAGTGAAGGGTAACAAGTTTACCAAGACCTATATCAGAGTACCTATATGGAATATAACACCCACTCCTCTTCTGAATGGATGACATACTTTTAAATTTGACACGTACTACTAGGTGTTCTGGATTTGGTTACGCAAATATAAAAAACCTTAGTGTGTCAATGTGTTAAAAAGATTTGTTTAAAAACGTTTTCCTAAAACTCTAAAAAAAGTTTGTTAAAAAAAAGGTAAGTATTTATAAATTGGCAGGTAGGCTACTGCTGTAATATGTCCGTAGGTCTGAACTGCTACAAGCATTTGAAAAGCTTTACATGTGTGAAAGGAATGTCAATTTTGATAAAGAGTTTTTTTTGCAAAAACAAATTTCTTCTCAGCACACAACAGGCCAAATGAGTCAAATGTTTATTTGTCCTGGCTGGTGGAAGCAACATTCTTGGTGCTTGCTTCTGCCATTGGCGGTTTCTGTAACACCTCGCAGATTATGTTTATTGAGCACAGATGATTTTCCGTACTGTCCACAGCTGGTGCAGGGGCAGCCTGTGCAGCCTGTGCGCCATCCAAGGACTGGTTTTCAGAGGAGGAGCCAGTGTCTGTACCAACAGGTGCAGATGTTACCTGCGGTGGCTCTAAGAATGCCGACATCAACATGGGAATACA
Organism: Lissotriton helveticus; assembly: GCF_964261635.1. Classification (NCBI taxonomy): domain Eukaryota; kingdom Metazoa; phylum Chordata; class Amphibia; order Caudata; family Salamandridae; genus Lissotriton; species Lissotriton helveticus. The sequence continues at coordinate 520,045,851 of NC_136061.1, forward strand.
CTGGGTACACTGCAAAACATGGGCCGTTATCGGGACCAGTAAAGCGTCAATGTCCACTCGTGCACGTGATGGGAGTGTCAGATAGAGATCCAACACGCATTCTTCTCCATAGAACTGGCATTGAAGGACAGGTAAGTTGCAGTCCATCCAGACTGGTCTAAATGACAAGAACCTGGAAGCACTTAGTTCTCTTAGGCGAGGTGTGCCTAGAAGTTGTACCATGCGATCACTGTATTTTCTTTCCAGGCGTACTGTTTCCATCTCCTTGTTGACTGGGACGTCCATTTCATAGCAAAAACACAACAATCAGGATACCTGCTATTAGAAACAGGTTCAGCGGCAGTCCTCCAATAATGCTTCCCAATACGGAATGCATACAATTTGGAATAACTCTGAGGACCGTCCAAAAGGTGCTTAAGAGTTCAGAACCTGCGTTCTTAAATAGGTGGATGCCTGTCGTATCAGACATGTTAAAGATACGATTTACCATTTCTGCAAAATGGAAAGGGCAGTTTGCACGTATAAGTGCCTGTATTTATGTTTAGGACCTTGCTGGTAGGAGAACAAAACCTCTAAAGCGGAGGTTAAGGGCATGGATTTTTATGTAAGCATGTGTTTCATTCTGCTCAAAGAATCAAACCGTATTAATTAAATACTTAATAAGGCCAAAGCGGTGCCTCCCTGACTGTATGTGTTGGGGGAAACAATACTTGCATACAGAAAGTAACCCTGAAACTTATAGTTACCAGATATGCAAATCCCAAAAGCATCCCACAGCAACCTTGATCGTTCAGCATCAAGTAACTCCCATTCAAAAGTAGCTTGAATACTGGAGTTATCATGGCAGCTGGGGCACCATCTAAGTGACAGGACAGATTTGCTATTGAACCATTGAAGGCCCCTTGAAGCATTATATCCTGGCATATAAGTGATCTACTTAAGGTATTCTCACAGTTAGTACTGCTAAGAAACACTTATTTTTCCCCACTCCAGCATCAAAATCCGTACGGCAATTTAAAAGATTCCTTGATTAATTCCTTACCCATTTTCTCATATCTGTCTGCCTGCATTTGTTCTAGGCAATAATGGAATTGAAAAGTTGTGACCGGGAGAGGTATGTGGCCATGGATTAACCATCCTGTGAACGGTGATTCTGCCACTGTAAATGTTAATCTATCCAGTTTTTCAAAGTGCAGCATTGTATACTCCTCTCTATGCCATTTCTATCTGTTTCTCTGTCAGATTGTATGAGGAAAAGAGAGATGTGCTTTTTATAAAATGCCATGGCACATAGCCTCCACGCAAAGATTGCAGCGTCCATCTTAACAACATCCAGGTTCTGAAGTAATTGAGTTACTCTTGCTGAAAACAACCCCGGGTTGTTCTTATACCCCTGGGGGAGTCGGCAAAATTGCCGGTAGGACCGTAGCCCTGTGAAGGCTGTCAAGTATCTGCTCTCAAGCGTTATATTTCGGCAAAAGAAAAACATTTTAGATATCTATTGTTGTTTTGTATTTTTTCCTTACAATGTTATTCATTAATGAGGCACTCTGTGCATTCTGAACTGCAAATGTCGTAGTTCAAGTGTTCAAATGTCTGTAATCTAAAACTAAATGATATGAATTGTCGGGTTTTTAAACCGGAAAAAAGGGTTATTCATTTGAGAGGTGCAATCTTCAAACACCTCTTGATATTCAAGTTGATCTAAGATCTCCCTGACCTGTTTTTTAGCATCTTGCTTTATAGGATACTGTCTCTGTGCAGTTGAAGTGTTTTTTAGTGGAATAATATGGTGGGTTGAATCCTCATCCCATCCAACATAGGTCTTGTATAATGCTGGTGCCTGGGCTACCGCTCACTCCCGCGCATATGTATATTTTAAATGTTTTAAACAAGGTCGAAAATTCTGGTAAAATTTCAGTTTCTACCCTATAGCAATCCATGACGAATGCTGGCGGCCAATCTTATTCAGCTAACAAAATGTAATAACGAAACTTCAGGTCCTTCCAAAAGAGAACTCTAACTGTCCTGCATTTGTCCTCCTCCATCTGGAGTGTTATTTCATACCATTTATGTGGAACACTTACCCTAGTATCAGGTGTTTCCACCGTGACATAATCATTCAAGTTAGCTGGCACCAAAAATTACAACAGGTTCTGGTGAGCTATTGTTACTTCTGCCGCACTGTCCAGCATCGTCAGAGGCCATTCCCCATTCAGTAGTCGAGTGCTCAGAATTCTGGACATGTCTGATCTTTAGACCTGCATCCTCCTTCTTTTTAAAATGTGGATTTGGTTTGGCTCTATCTTCTTTTTTTGGAAGTATATTCTTGAGCAGGCTCCTTGTCTCTGGATTTTGTACGTTCTTCTTGTATTTCTGACCGTCCTTCCCTCCTGGGATTTTTTGATGAACCCTGAAAGGAATGTGTATCAGTATCCTGATACCTGTCAGGTTTCCTTATGTTATCCCTATTCCTCAGGCTATACCTCCTTTTGGAGGGCTTCTGTGGGGGAGACCTACCTCTGGACTGAGATCTTTTTTCTTTAACATTTTATTTTTTGTTATTTTCCCACTTCTTTTCAGAAGGAGTAGGAGTCTGCTTGCAAGTCTCCTTCTCGGAGCTCCCCACGAGTTGTGGTTTTAATGCTTTCCCACCCAAAATGTCCCTGCCTAATTCTGCATATGCAGTTTCAATTATTTTTGGTGTTGTAAAGGACTGAGCTCCCTTAGGCGTTGTCGGATGCTGCTTCCAGTTTGAGATTTGCCAGTATTATCTCTGATACCTGGGCATAGTTACCTAGTAACTTCATCCCTAAGTTCAGAGCAGGCTCTGCTCCGTACTCATTTTTTTATTTGTCTTAATACGTCAGGTACTAGTGCTAATGATGGCATACCATGAATTCTGGTATATATGGCAGCGAAAACTGTACCCCACGAGGTACAGTCCTCTAGTTGTGGTATGATCCCCATCGGCAAGCAGATTGTTAGCATTCTGTGTTTTTCATAAGGGCTAGTATTGGAGAATACTGCTTCTAGCTGTGTTATTTTCTGAGCTTTCCAGAATGGCATTTTTCACGTTTTGTGGATATTTTACCCATAAATGGGTGTAATGTTTGTGGTGTAATTTTAGCTGTTGTATTTTGAACTTGTGCTGTATTTGTTGTTACCATGGCTGGCTGAACTGTAAATGTTCTCATGGCGTATTGCTTCATGTATCTGTAGAGTTTTATTAATTCTTTGTGAAATATGAGTAAGTCTGGTCCGGGCATAGTTTCAATGTCAGGGCCATGTCCCTCCTTCTCTTCCGGGCAGACCGAGTCTTACTCTTTTTGTTATATGGGGTAGGGCACCTATAAAGCAGTATAAGTGTTCCTGGTATGTGAGCTGAACCTCAATTTCATCAAACATAAAATATTCCATTGGTGCATCACCTTCTGTGTAGGAGTGAAATGTTTTTGTTCTTGCATTTTCTGCTGGGAATAAAATACCTCTGTTCCGATTGATTCAAATGCCTCTATCACAAAGCTACTATGCCACCCCTAGCTGCTAGACCATAGAGAAGCAATTTCAGGGTGCCGTAATCTGTATTGCTTCTGCATAATCCTCGCCTTCTGAGAGGGGCAGTGCTTGCTCTGATGGGTTTATGTCTGTGTTAGTCAATGTGTTTTCAGAACACCAAGTAACTGTTCAAGGAAACTAAGATAAGATTTTTGCACAATGTTAGGAACATTTTGTCCTTCAAGCTTGATTAACCAAGAGCCAATAAATAGAATATACAATACAAGTACCCCGTCACTCAAACCGTGATCTCTGTATTTTACTATGTATCCAACCTGTATAAGCAAAAATTCATTTCAATATCTCAACATATCACTGATGACAATCAAAGATGAGGTCATAAGAAATATGTATTTTTTAATTTAAGCAGAGCAATAGATTATAACATCACACATTTCACCTCCTATGCTTTCAATAAGACATTACAATTAGAGAACTGATCGTAAAAGATGTTTGAGGCTCTATAGTCTTGATCCAACAGCACAACAGCTGACACGTGTTTTGGGTCGCGACTGGATTACGCAAACGCTCTTTTCTTGGGTCTACCGAAATATCTTATGACCCGTTTGCAAGTTGTACAGAATTCGGCAGCCCGTTCCATCTTTGGACTCCCGAGGAGAGCTGGTGCCACTGCCTTATTGAACACCCTTCATTGGCTACCTATCTCCAAGCGAATCCTTTTTAAATGCCTGACTGTGGCCTTTAAGGCCTTACATGGTATTGGCCCCAAATATATTGGGAAACGTCTTTCCCGGTATGTGCCAAGCAGGACTCTCAGATCATCTGGTCTGTCTTTGCTTACTGTCCCTGCAATTCGCCGTGCACGATTGGGAGGTCGATCTTTTCGCTACCTGACACCCAAGGCATGGAACGAATTACCATTGTCCCTGAGATCGGCCCCCTGTCTTCTTACTTTCAGAAAGGATTTGAAGACATGGCTTTTTAGGAAATAGTCTTTTTATTTCTGCTCTTTTCTGTTGTGTGGTTGCTTTCTATGCTGTTTTTCTTTGCCAAAGCGCCGGGATGCTCCTCTGGAGTCGCCGTGCGCTATAAAAGAAATAAAGTAACATAACATAACATAACATTTTGTCACATCCGGTGACTTCCTTAAGGCTGCAAAGAGAAAAACATGGTCTCATATTTTATATATATTCCAATATAAAAATTACCCCTAGTATAGTAGAATATTTTATTCAAGAAATTGAATAGAAAATCATTACGCTTTAAAAAGTTCAAGAAGAGAACAAGAAGGGAGTACAACAAATTCCGAATACAGGAGATCACCAGAGAGTAGCGGAGAAACCAAGCTTGTGCTACTCACATCTGAAGAAAAAGATCAAAATCAAAAGAAGTAAAGACCCTTTACCAAGAGATATACAGTATGTCCCTATTGTTTGAAGCTCTCAATCACTGACCTTTCAAAGAAGAATGTTGTCCAAAATTGGTAGATATTCTCTATTAAGATTAGATACCGTGCGTGTCCACGATGCGACCAACATTCTATAAAGCAGATATATAAAAATATACAATACAGTGATTATTTTCCTCTCACCGGCGATTCTATTTGTCCCTCATTGTCATAATTTGACATTCATGTTATATAGAATACTCACTTCTCATTTTGTAAGAAAAGGGCAAGGTCAACCTATCCCACAAAGTAAAAGTTCGGAAGTCCACCTAATAAGTGATTCAGAAAAAGTTTATATCTTAAAGACCTGGTGATCAAAAGAGACGGAGAGAATCAAGTCAGCTCAAAATTACCATACTAATGTTAATGTATGGTAATAATCCACCCCCATCAACTTACTATGTGTTATCAATGTCTCAAGTATTATTACAGTCTTTCGTTACTGCAAAGCCCAATATTCATTTTGGGTTCATTTTGCCATAGAAATTATGATGCTGAAGAAAGAAAAATTATGGCACATTTTGAGTGACTTCTCAAATCCTCTTCTATTTCATAAAACATTTCTGCCATCTAGACTGAAACATGCACTTTGAATACCAGCAGCAGACTTCCCGGGTGACCAGTAGCTTTACTATAGTGATCTAATGAGCAACTAGAGTGCTAACATTCAGAATTAATGGCAAATGTGTGACACATCTGAATGTCTTCTTGCTGTAACCAAAGTAAAAAACGAATTTATCAAAGCCCATATGGGGAGCAAATAATGATTATTTTCAACAAGAAACTGTTAAGTAAGACTTAGATTTCTGGGATTTTCTCGTCCCATCACTGTATTGGAAATAACTTTACATTTTAATTGTAATTCTTGAACTTCAAAAAAATTATTTACAGAGTTCAACACCTTCTGGTTCTATGAATATGACGAAACAACAATAGGGGTGATTACCTCTTTATGAAACTGAATATTGGGCTTTGGAGTAACGAAAGACTGCAATAATACTTGAGACATTGATAACACATAGTAAGTTGATGGGGGTGGATTATTACCATACATTCACATTAGTATGGTAATTTTGAGCTGACTTGATTTTCTCCTTCTCCTTTGATCACCAGATCTTTAAGATATAAACTTTTTCAGAATAACTTATTAGGTGGACTTCCGGACTTTTACTTTGTGGGATAGACTGACCTTGTCCTTTTATTTCAAAATAAGAAGTGAGTATTCTATATAACATGAATGTCACATTATGACAATGAGGGACATTAGGATCACCTGCAAGAGGAAAATAATTTCTGTATTTTATATTTTTATATATCTGCTTTATAGAATATTGGTTGGATCATGGACACGCTCGGTATCTAATCTACCAATTTTGGACAACATTCTTCTTTGAAAGGTTATTGTTTGAGAGCCTCAAACAATAGGGACCTTGAGCACATTGTTTGGCGTGCATGTTTCACTTGGGATATACTGTGTATCACTTGGTGATGGGTCTTTACTTCTTTTGCTTTTGATCTTTCTCTTCAGATGTGATTAGCACAAGCTTGGTTTCTCCGCTACTCTCTAGAGATCTCACTGTATTCGGATTTTGTTGCACTCCTTCTTGTTGTCTTCTTGCACTTTTTAAAGTGTAATGATTTTCTATTTAATATCTTGAACAAAATGTTCCACTATACTGGGGTAATTTTTATATTGGAATATATATGAAATATAAGACCATGTTCTTATCTTTGCAGCCTTGAGGAAGTCACCGGATGTGACAAAACACATGTTGGCTGTTGTGCTTTTGGATCAAGACTATAGAGCCTCAAACATCTTTTACGATCAGTTGTGATGTTCTAATCTATTGCTCTGCTTAAATTAAAAAATACATCTTTTTTATGAACTCATCTTTGCTTGTCATCACTGTTATGATGCGATAATGAAATGAATTTTTGCTTATTAAGGTTGGATACATAGTAAAACACAGATATACTTTTTGAGTGCTGGGGTACTAGTATTGTATATTGCGTTACACAGCAACTGTTTTACAGTAGCTGTATGTTTATGCATCCAAGGTAGTGGGATGCATTTGTTACCCTGAGTGGAACCATGCCAATTGTTTGTTTGTCATCTATTATTAGGTAAATCAAGAACATTACTTCAAGTGCTCGGTCTGATTATATACTGGTCTCTGTGGTGCGACCTATTAGACACTACTACCGCTTCTTTGTTTTCTTCAATAAATAGATTGTTTGCCTACTCAGCTATGGCAGATTTTCACTTACCCACTCCAGATGTCTCTGGTGTTTTGTGAATAGGGTTTTCTGAGAATAGTACAACTGAACTAACAGATTCTACTTTTAAATAAGTACCCAACCAACGTTGGTTGTGCCATGTTGTGTAGTTCCTATCGTGAATATACAGGATCTGCTTATTTAGGCAACATACACTGTAGGATTGATGACAGGCCAACTCTGATCACCCCCACCGGGTATGGTAGTCTTTCTGTATCAGCTAGCTCACAGTGCCACTATAATCTCCTCTTACCAAAGAGCAAATAGTTTCTGGCAGCCTCACAAAAGGACAACCCTGAACCCTCAGGACCGTGGAGAAAATGTACTACCTTTCGCTCAGTCACTCGTGCTTATTTAGTCTGTCACAGAGAGATACACTGAATAAAACAAGCTAGGCGTTTTCAATAATCATCTACTGAACAGTTGTTATTCTGGTGTAGAATAGATGTGCTGCAACAACTGTTAGACAGTATAGGATATAAATGATTAGCAGTACTATGAACGTAAAAGGATGGTATAGTTCTACCATCTTACTAAAATCATGAATACATTCAAGTTCGCAAAATACAGTATAAACAATGCGTACTCCTATGATGCCTCCCTAACTAGATATACCTAAGTGTACCTAGCACAGGTGTAGGTGTTAAGCCAAGAATTCCTCTAGTATCTAGTCAAACCATTACCTTAAATGAGACTGTGGGACCCCATTCTGGTCTCGAGTTGGACACACTGCAAGGGATGTTAGACCACTGCGAGCTGGAGCGTCTGCATGCAGGAACCTGGTCAGTGTGTCAGCCGGTAAGTCTCAATGTCCTCTAAGTATCTTAGCAAGATGTGATGTATATATACCCATAGGTCCCCCCAGGGGTCCTACCTTGCTGTATGACTGTGTCGGCCTAAGGATGATGTTAGGCATGAACTTTGTACATAGATTTTATACAGGAGATGGCAGTCCTGCTGTGCTTCAAAGAACCCTCATGCATAATGTATGAGATTTCGAACTAGGGAAAACCCGCGTTCTGAATGCAGTGTAAAATCTAGGTAACATGTCAGTCCCTGTAAACCGTGACAAGTGTAATGTAGAGAGAGAATATAGGTGAAGGGTAACAAGTTTACCAAGGCCTATATTATAGTATCTACATTGAATATAACATTATTACTTCAAACTTAGGGCCAATCTAAATGTTGGCAGGGTGGGATCTCCGTTGCAACTGCAAGAATGGCCCCTCCATGCCAAAATTATGGTCACATCGCCCGATTTTGATTTGGGTGGATGATAGTTTAACAACAGCAGAGACAACTACATCTCTACCATGGACAAACACCTCTGACAACCCAATGGAGTAAGGGCTGTTGGAGGTTTGGCTATATGTGAGTTTACCTACTTTATATTGGCAGACAAATAGCCAATTTTTAATATCTGTCATCACCAGCCAATCTCTGGTAGTGAGGGGCACTAAAAAGTGTTCAAAGTCCCCCTTGCCATGGGAGAAAACTCTTATTGCGAGGGGGGCATTTTTTTTAAGGCTTTTATTTTGTAAATAAAATAAAATAAAAGTGTAACTTTGCAGAACAGCTCTGCCATATGATTCCACAGTTCACCAGAATAAAGAAGTACCTACTTATATGAAATATAAGGTGACTATTAGCATCATTTATTTCACAGTACAAATAAAATATTCAGTGAACATATAAATATTTAAAAAAAAACCTGAACACAAAACATAACATGCTGAAATACTGTTTCATAAACAATTAAAAAAACTAGCAAATAAATGAGTATAAATGAATTTAGAAAATGCAACATAATAAAATTAAAAACTCAGAAGCAACTAACTAAATAGGTAAACAGACATCACAAAATTGTTTTAAAAGCACGTTTTAAAAAATATATATATTTTTAAATATTACTCAACATTGTTGTAATTAATTATTGCAATAGAAAACAGTATATATTTATTACTGATAGAGCGCGCGAGGTCACCCAGCCAATGATTCCGCCGTTTCCGGCTTCAGGGCCCATATACTTTCAATTCACACTACTCATTGACAGGGCGACTTCACGGGCTGCTACCAATTGTGTGTGTTCCCTACTGTTATCACTTAGTGTACCCGACTTACCATCCACCGACACGGGTACCTATGACTTCAACGGATCAGGGGCCTAGCTGTAAAAGGAAAGGCAACAAATGCAAATTCAAATGACATTCAATACTGTTGTAAATGACCACTGACAACTGGAAGTTTTAAAATGTTTATCTAAAGTTCGTTTTCGTCAAGCATTAAACTTACAAGAATAAGGCAGTCAATAACCAAGATAATGAAAAGTACATAACTATAGAGAAATAAAGTCAGGGTAACCATTTAAATGCAATTATGAGATAAAGAGAAAATGCTATGCATTCAAGGCAAGGAGTTTTCAGACAGTTTAAGTAAGGCCGTTCTAGACCATATCAGAAAATGACAAACTGCAATGCAAAATATGATTTCCAAAAGGTAGGATAGCATAGGAACAATTTAAGAATATATGCAATTGACTTTATGATTCGATAGTTTGCGGCAAAAGCATGGAAAAATCAACATGTGCAAAGGTGTGTCTTTATTAAAGCAAAGACAGAAAAATAGAAAGGTGCAAGTTTTAAAGAACTTAGAGCAGTATTTACCTAGACTGGTGTAGAAACCAAAACCCTGGCCACGGGTCAGTTTAAGGACAGGAAACCCTCAAGGAAGGATACCCCTCAGAGGACAGCAGGTGCAGAATGGACACCCAGGACAGGACAGGATACCCTCAGATTAGGAATCAAGACAGGACCTCAGGACAGGACAGCAAACCCTCAGGACAGGACCGCTCAGGACAGGACCGCACCCGCAGTTTGGAAGCAACGCCTGCGCTCCACCCTCTCTGCAGCTATCGATCAAGACCCCGATTGGGTCAGCGAACTCCCAGCAAAGTGCTTCGCCAGCACTCTAAGGTTCAGTAGAACCTTAGTCTGTGGTCAATTTCGGACAGAGTGCTCCGCAGCGCTCTGTATCTTCAGTCACCTATTGAGTACGATGGGTCAGTGACAGGTCAGCTAAACCAGACAAGTCGGACAATTTCCCTAGGTGAACCCAGGGTAGATATACAGTTTTGGGACAGGGTACCACCCCCCAAAATGTTGCAAATTGTCAGAATCCCCAATTTCGATTGGTCCTAAGGTAGGATTTGGGTAATACACCAATCATAACACACTATTTGGATGCTTCATTTACATATCTGGGTACCGCCTAGCGAGATTGGGGTTCCCATGAGAAACTGCATAGAAATACAATAGATATATTACATTGTTTCGGAAAAAGAACATGTGATTCCGTCCTGCTAGGGTTGCAGGTCAGTTCTCAGGAGCATCTTGCCCATTCACTGCCAACTGGCGGTGTTCCATCAGCCAAGGTTGTCGGTGCCCCAGAAAGTCGCACATGCGTAGAAGGGACCTCCAAGATGGCTTTTGGTGCAGTTAGACCCCCATTCCCCGCGGTACATGAAAAGTAAGCGAAAACAAATTAATACATAGAAATAACATTATGAAAACACATCACAGGGTTTGTACTTTCAACTTATCACTATAAAATATACTTATGCAGTCTAAATGTTAGCTACATATAACAGGCACAAGAGCAGTGGCACGAGCAGTACCACGTTACAGGCAAAGCTATGTATTACGCATGCGCATAAATTTCCCTCCAACTCTGCAGACACGTCAGGACACGTGAGTGTGACTGACGCATGCGCAGTAACTAAATACAAGCGGCGGCCATATTTTACGGACATGGATTAAATGCATTAGGAATACACATAGGCAAGCTTCATAAACTTTGCTTAAACTAAATATAAACGTTAGTAAGACGTACACTTATTACCTTGTTACACATAAACGAGGTTCATGAATACAGCAAGTCGCAAAATATGCGAAGCTTTGCTTCATCAATCCCCTCTTTGATGATATTTACTATCATCACAAAATTTTAATGGAACCAGATGCCAACTTTCTTTCACACTTTGTACAATTCTATCTCTTCCAGCAATTTTTCCAATTTTTCCCTTTCAGTTTTGGTAGGGTGAGAATTCTTCACCTTTTTATAGATCTGATTATTTACTTCCTCTAATTCGAGCTCATCCACACTTCGTTTCACCCCTCTTGCATTCACTTCATGCTTTCTGGTGTGTTTACGGCATTTGCAACAGACAAATATGAAAAATAGGATGAGACCTATAATTCCAATTGGCATCAGTACTTTAAACAATAAGCCTTTACCTATACTAGCGAACCAATGACCTACATTTGAGAGACCATCTACCAGTCTCTTCCAGGCACTATCAACCTCGAGTGGTCTGAGTTCCTTTGCCAAATTAGTAATGTTTCTCACATATCTTTTGAGCTGCACACTTTTGTCCGGAATATAAGTGCAACAATGTTGCGCCTTCAACATCCGGCAGACTCCGCCCTCTTTCGCCAATAAGGTATCAAGAGCAAGTCGATTCTGTAAAACCATTGATCTGATCGCAACCATTTCGGTATTGACCAGCAGAAATCCATGAGCTGTCTCAGTCGACAACACATCCACTATAGTGGACAATTTGCAAATTCTGTGAGTGTTCAGAACCACTCCCACTCCAGGTATCAGTGCACTGAAAATACTACCCATTATTTCACCTATACTTTCTCTTTTACTACGCACTAAGCCATTAGTATTTTCACTGCTTCCAGCAACTCCATTCACATGGTATATTTTCGGGAAGACAATGCCAAAATAGCAACTTCCATACCAGTGATCCGGCAATTTGAAATAAGCCTTGTCCCCACAAATATAATAAATTCCAGGAAACACAGGCTCTGACCCATTTTTGAAACCCCAACCTCCAATTACCTTGTAATTATGTTCGCATTCACTGGAACCAATGAAAATGTTATTATAATAGCTAGTCTTCTCGCGGTGAAGACATAGCTTGCCTTTCTTTTCAAAATCCAGCAACAGAGCAGGACCCGCCCCACCAGTTGAGGTGCCTTCCATGTTCTCTGCCCACTTTGGCCTTTTCTGACTTTCGTCATTTGCTTTCTTTTGTATTTTAATTCTCCTTTTCTCTGCCATGTTCAGGAACATCTTTTCCTGCTCATGCAAAGAACAAGTCAAGTTATCTCTGTGTGCTTCACCTATGTCAATATCACCAATAGTCAGGAAATAATCTCCCATATATCGTATCACGTCACTTTTGGTATGTACAGGATTCAAGTTCCCACGTATAGGAAGCTCAGAAAAGATCACGTCATTATTAGAGTAATAGTACTGTAACGGTCCTCTTTTGTAAAATAAACTAGCTAAAATGCTACAGGAGATTCCGTATGTCAGCGGCAAGTGATGGTATGTCACGCCTTCAGCTACAGAGGTAGGTAGCTTCATGCAGACATAGCAATCTTCAATTTCCATAGTCTCTACATAGTGTATTAATAAGTTTGCGAAAACATTTAAGCGTGTCCTGTTTTTAATTCTATGATAATGTAGTTCTCCCTCATCTGATGCTTCTAAGTCTTGTTTTGTTTGTCTCAGTGCTCTCTCATGTCTAGCTACACTCTGTGTTGTCAGCTCTTCACTGTCAGTATTTACAATTTCAGTAGGGACAATATTAGTATCTTTGCTTACAGCAAAGGGAATGAAAATTGTTAGTCCTATCCAGAGTAATATCAGGACAACTATACTACAGACACATACCTTGCAACAAGTTTTGCAACCGCTGCGACTAGGTCTACCATTCACGTTTGAATCAGACATTTTGGCTTCAGAAGAAGTTTCTCAACCCCTCTTTGTGTCTCTACACAAGTATCTTACTTTGTGCAAATACACGGTGGCTCTTCTTCCTCTTCGTCAGAGTACTCAGGGACGGGCTCTCCGTCGCTTACGTCAGTGATATCGAGATCTTCAAGTTCCTCTAACACAAGTGTCCATTCAGGTGACTTGTACTTTTTGTTTTGTCTCTTTATCCGATCACTCCTTCTTTTGGAAGTGTCTTCTGGTTGTTCTGCTATGCGAGCACTTCTCCTTTCTTCTGCACGTTTTTCTTCTACTGTTTTTATTCTCAGTCTTAATTTCTTTATGTATCTAGGCTCAAGATGCTTTCTTTTCTTAAGTCTTTTGGTTGGTACTTGGACTTCGTTTTCTTCTCTTGCCCTCTTATTTTCATTAGCTTGTGGCAATTCTGCTTCAGTTTCTTCTTCTTCTATCTGACTAATTCCAGGGCTAGCATTTGTTTCTTCTGCCTGGGTACTAATCTGGCCTTGTTCAGGTAAATTGTGTGTTTGCTCTTCAAGTGTCTCTGACTCTGTTTCCTGAACACGTTCTTCTAATTCTATCTGATCCTGTTCAAGCACTTCGATCTCTGGACTTTCTTCTGCTCGAACTATTACACTATGTCTAGTCTGTCCCTTCCCGATATCAGGTGTCAGTGGAGGAGTATCAATCACTTGTTCTGTATTCCTCTCTTGTTCAGAATCCTTCACTTGTTCAGTATCGGGCACCGGCTCTGCAGCATTCACTTGTTCTGTATCAACCACGTGCTCTGTCCCTGTCTGACCTTCTCCTTCCTCAGTTTTGATGTGAATCTCAAGAGTCTGAGGTTCTTCGCCTGTGCCTTGCTTTTCCTCTCTAGTCCACTCTCTACCTTCCCAAAGTCGTTCACTTGTTCGAATGGGGTCTTCGGTGAGATCAATCAAGGGAATCCACTCCTCTGGCCATATGCTCGGCAGCTCGTCTTCAGCTACTTCTGGCTCAGCTTCTTGGACCCCTTCAGCAGGCTGCGCTCCTGGTAGTTCGTTGTCAACTATTCTTGGGCCAACGTCTGCTGATTCTGTAGCTCGACTGGTACTGGGCTGTACGTCGTCAGCTACTTCTGGTCTGGCTCCTGCAACATCCTCTGCGGGACGTCCTTCTGCTTCAGGCACTTCGTCTGGTGGTACCTTCTGGGTGTGGCTGGCGTGTATCCAACGCGGAACCCCTGCACACTTGACTGCTGTGGTAGTAACCAGAATCACCTGACGTTTTTCTCCCCACCTTGGCTCCAGGCAGCTCTTCTGAGTATGCTTCTTTATCTTCACCCAGTCCCCCGGGACCAGTTTGTGGAGAGGAGTCGTTGGATTGAGGATGGCGTCTTCTCCGATCTGGCGAGAGATAGAACGCACTTGGTCACCCAATCTCTTGCAGTATTCAAGCACCAAATCATCAGTAATACTCAACAGTTTGCTTCCTGGCACCCATGCTTGTCTCATCACTCTTCCCATAATGATTTCATGGGGACTTAGGCCTGTCTTGCGGTCAGGAACACTTCTGAGTCCCATCAGGACCAGGGGCAGGGCCTTTACCCAAGTCATGCCAGTTGCATCACCCAGTTTTGCTAGTCTGTTTTTGATAGTTCCATTTACTTGTTCCACTATTCCAGAAGCCTCTGGACGGTATGCACAGTGAAGCTTTTGTGAGATTCCAAAGGCTTTACAGAGTTCGTCGATCACCTCATTCTGAAAATGTCGGCCTCTGTCTGATTCAATAGTGACTGGAACCCCGAACCTAGGTATCAGTTCTTTTAGTAAACACTTAGCTACTGTTATTGCGTCATTTTGGGGAGTAGGGAAAGCTTCCACCCACTTTGAAAATAAACAGACCATGACAAGGACATATCGCTTCCCTTCACACCGGGGCATGGTGATGAAGTCAATCTGTATTCGTACAAAGGGACCCCCTGACCTCCCAATTTTCCCCAATTCAACCATTGTTTTCTTTCCTGGGTTCATCCTTTGACATGACAGGCACCTCTGGCAGAGGGACTCTGCTACTTTCCTGAACTTTTTACTATACCAAGTCTGTTGGAACACTAGAATCATGGCGTCCCTACCAATGTGTGATCCTTCATGTATCAATCTCGCCATTGTGCTAAGTAAGTGTCTAGGTAACACAGGCATACCAGTTGGGCCCAGAATGACACCATCCACTCGTCTTGGTCTACATCCATCTTCCTTCCACTTCTCTCTTTCTTGCCAAGGTGCCGCCTGCTGCCACTCTTTCACTTCATCCCATGTAGGCACTTCTTCAAACACCTGAAGTTGGCAGCTGGTTCCTGGCCCCCCTTGTTTTGGATTTACGATATACCGATCTCTGGCGCACCATTGGGCCACTCGGTCAGCATAATCGTTTCCCAGTGATACCTTGTCCATGCTCTTCTTATGAGCAGCACATTTTACCACTGCCAGTTCCTTTGGTAACTGGATTGCCTCTAAAAGGTCTTGAACAACCTTTCCATTTCGAATAGGGGTACCTGATGAAGTCAGGAACTCCCTCTGTAGCCACAACTGGCCGAAGTCATGCACAACCCCATAACAGTACTGACTGTCAGTATACACTGTTATGCGTAGGTTTTTCCCAATTTGGCAAGCTTTTATCATAGCAATCAATTCAGCTACTTGTGCAGACTTTATATGATATAAGTAACCTGCTTCCTCAATTTTCTCTAAGGAGACTACCGCATAGGCAGCACTCAGGCCTCCTTGTTCATGCCTTAGACATGAACCATCTACAAATAATTATTTGTCATGCTCAGGCAATGGCGTTTCTTTTATGTCTGGGCGTGGCTTGGTGTTGAATTCTGTTAGATCAATACAATCATGTTCATCATCCACCCCCCCTTCCATATCCTTTGGGTCGGGAAGTAAGGTGGCTGGGTTCAGAATACTGCACCTAACAATGTTTACATTTGCAGCACCCACAAGAATCCTCTCATATTTAGTCAGCCGACTAGGGGTGAGATACTGAGTTTTTGTTCTGGTCAACAAAATTACCACTCCATGTGAGACATACACAGTTACCGGATGTCCCATGACAATGGACTCACTCTGCTCTAAACTTGCGCAGGTAGCAGCTACTGCTTTCAGACAACCTGGTAATCCAGCAGCCACTGGATCCAGGGTGGCAGAGAAATATGCCACAGGCCTTCTCGTTGTGCCATGATCTTGTGTCAGTACCGACAATGCACAATTATCACGAGTGTCACAGAACAGGGCAAATTCTTTGGAATAGTCTGGCATTCCCAATGCAGGGGCTGTACACAGACAATCTCGCAGTTTCGTGAAGGCTGTTAAGCTTTCATCATCCCATTCTACAACATCTGGAGTTCCTCTCTTGGTCATTTTTATCAAGGGCCTAGCTAGGACTGCAAATCCCAGAATCCACTGCCTGCAGTATCCTATCACACCCAGGAACATTCTGATCTCTTTCTGAGTACGGGGTAACTGCATCTTTTGTATTATTCTCACTCTTTCTGACGTCACTTTCCTGACCCCTTTCTCTATCTGGTGCCCCAGATATTTCACTGATTTTGCACAGAACTGTAATTTGTCAGGGGCCACTTTATGTCCTTTCTCACTCAGATGATTCAGGAGGGCAATGGTGTCAATCACACAATCCCTATGACTTTTAGACGCCACCAGGAGGTCGTCTATGTATTGCACTAAGACAGAGTTTCCAGGTAAGACCAAAGTTTCCAAACATTTTTTCAAGATCTGATTAAAGATAGAGGGGCTCTCTGTGTACCCTTGAGGGACCCTGTTCCAGCAATACACGTGACCATTGAAGGCAAATGAGAAAAGAAATTTGCTATCTGGATGCAAGGGAATGGAAAAGAATGCATGACACAGGTCTATCACAGTGAACCATTCAGCATCCCAGGGAATCTGATACAGAATCACTGCTGGATTCGGGACAATAGGGCAGCAGGGGACCACTATCTTGTTGATTTTTCGTAAATCTTGCACTACTCTGTACTTGCCACTAGGCTTTTTAATGCCCATAATCGGGGAGTTACATGGGCTACTCATTACTTCCTGTATGATGTTTCCTTCTAGCAATTTCTGTATTTCCAGAGTAACACCAGCTTTCACTTCTGCATTCATTCTGTAGGGTTTAGTATTGGGGTATACTGCATTGTCCTTGATGGCTATCTGTATGGGGTCCACATTTTTCATTAACCCTACATCTTTCCCAGTAAAGTCCCACACCTCTGGCTTCACTGCTTCTTGGAGTTCTTTGGGTAAATCCTGCATGGTCATTCGTTTAATTTCCGAGTCAGGGCGGACTAACATTATTTTATAAATGCCGTCTTCATCTGGGGTCTGAATTTCTACACCCTTTGGTGTGCAAAAGATGGTACAGTTCATTTTGCACAGCAAATCACGTCCCAGCAAGTTCACTGGACTGGTGTCGCAAACGACAAATCTATGCATTTCCTTAAAGTTTCCAATTGAGATCTCCATGGGCTTGGTAACAGGAGTACTAATCAATTGATTAGATACACCCACTACTTGGATGGCTTCTCCCGAGAGGGGTAGGTTTGGAACGTCCACTGTTCTCACAGTAGAACGGGTAGCACCAGTGTCCAACAGAAAGGTGACATCATTTCCGTCAACCTTTCCTTCAATGTATGGTCCGGACTGGTCTACCGGCAAGGAGGCGCCAAGTACGCACTCCTCGTCCTCCCCTCTCAGGCCCCGTCAGTACTGGTCATCACAAAGGAAGGTATCATTTAAAAGATACTGCGAAGTTGCTGCATTTCTGTTCTCATTGCTTTCCCAGACTTCTATCTCATCTCCCTCTGTTTGTTTTCCCTTGTATACCTGCTTTGGTGCGCGGGGCACCTGCACTGTCTTTACCTGTGGTTGAGTCTTTCTTGGTCTTTCTTTCTGCGTCTGTGGAGTTAAATCAGGTGTTTTGGGGTTATCATCCGGCAAGTAAGGACACTCGTTACGCCAGTGTCCAATTTCGCCGCACTGATGGCAGGGAAATTTCTTCATAGCCTCCTCCCTGCTCATTCTGGGCCGGGGCTTACTTCCTCCCCCACCCCCAGGACCTTCGTTCTTAGCATTTTTGACCATTGTACTCAACTGCTTTTCCTGCTGTTCTGCGAGCTTCACCTGAGCCCACATCACTTTCTCCTTAAGAGCTTTTTTCTTTTCTGCCATCTCGTCCTCGCAGTACTTTGCGTACCGCAGGACCTCGTCTACCTTTTTGGAGTGCCAACAGATTTTGTTATCTTTTATCCACTGACAAATTTCAGGTCTTAAACAGTTTACAAACCTGTAAATGAAATGCGTCATGTCCTTCATCTCGATGTTATCTATACCACTGTATGTTTTAAACACCTGCAGCAGCCTTTCATAATAGGAGTGCACTGTCTCATCCCTTTTCTGCGTTGTTCTATCTATCCTGGTCCAATCAGTTTCCTTTGCGGGCACCTTTTCTTTCAAGTGCTGAATTACCTGCTCATATTTTCTCATGACTTCCTTCGAAGGTTCCCCTGTTTCTTTATCTCTTGTGTACTCCTCACTAGGCCAGGCTATGGCTATTTTACACTCGGTCCATAGATCGACCGGGACCACAATGTCGAAAAACCCATCCAGGTCTTTCCACAGGCATTTTTGCACCTTTACAAACCTTTCCACTTGCCGGTACCATTCAACCGGCTTCTCGCGCAGTTTTGGGAAATCGTTAGTAAAGGACACAATATCCTGTCTGGACCATGGAACGTGCACATACCTCCCACCTGGCACTTCACGCATGGGGCATAATGTTTCAGGCTTGTCTACTTCTCTTAAAGGAAACTCAGGGGTAGCTTGTCTGGATCGAGCCTCATCTTTCTTTCTTGCCCACCTGCTTCTCCACCTTTCCACATCTCCCCATTTTTGCAAAACTGCAAGCAACTCTTTAATCTGCACCTTCTTCCCTGACACATTCAAGTTCTCTAAATCCTTGTCTGAGAATTCAGCTCTATAAGGCTTTTGTAAGGGCTTGGATCTTGAAATATCTACCCCCATACTAGCTGCGGTGTCTGTCAGCTTTTTGTGGAGCACCCTGGTACTTCTGGTAAGGCTTTTACACATAAACAGCAATTCTTCTTCAGAATATGTGTTTAATCTGTCTAACCCCACATTTCCTGCCATCAATTCCTCTATTTCTACCCTCAGCTTGTAGAGGTCTAAAGGTTTCGTTTGCGGAGCCTGTTTTTCTAAATCACGACTCCAACTTTCAATCTCTTCCGGAGTTACCAAGGAAACACTCCTAGTCCCTGTTGCTGATTCTAATTTAATTTCTTTCGCATCAAAAGGATTATGCCTCTTCTGCACTCCCTTTCCGGTCTGTTTGTTTGGTAGATCCAAGAACACCACTTCGGACTCGCACTCACTGGACTGATCGTCTATCAGTAGGGGCTCTTGCCTCGGCGGGGCCATTATTGGGTTCATAACTGGAGGGTTCGAACTTCCTTGACTATTCCCATACAACGGGACTACTGGTCCGATCGTTACCGGAATAGTCAAAGCTTCAGGACTGGTACTTAACTGGGAGATCTTCTGAATTATTTCTGTTCTCTGTCTAGCTAGGGCCTCTTGCTCCCTTTCATCTAGTACTCTTCCTAATGTCCGGTCAGGTATCATCTGTGGGGTCAGGTGAGGGGTAAGACTCGGGGCAGTAGGATGCGTTTCACTTGGTCCTCCGCCATAATTTGGTTTTGGGAACAAAGTTCCTGCACCAAATGACCTGCGCTCTTCCCCATATGGAGGCTGCAAAAAGGGCACTCCTGAACTTACTGGCTTTTCTTCGTTTTCATACAGAGGTCGGGGAAAAAATGTTCTTTCACGGGAATATTTTTCCTCCGAGCTCTCGGGCATTCTAGGATATATATTGCGTACCTCTGCCGGTCCGGGGTTCTCAAAATAGGGCAACACCTGGCCACCTTCCCCCCTACATAGAGATCTATCCTCCTCCTTAATAGATGGACGCTGGGGATTCTCTCCTGCACTGGAAGGTCGGGCTCCCTCATTATAAGGGGGCGGACTTCTCGTAAAGATGTCATCTAACAATTCATCGTCTGACTCTCCAAGGGCTCCCCAATGCTTACATTTTTCTGTCTTTTTCTCTTCCCCCGAAGGGGTACATGCTGGCATCATGGGAAACAGACCCTCAACAATCATGCTCTGCCTCCACTGTTTCATCCTCTTGTCCCTAGTCTCCTGTTTCAGCCTTGGGTACCACTTGGTCAGACCTTTGTCCATCCGGGGTTTCTCTCTTTCAAAAGCCTCAATCTCCCATTCCTCTAATGCCTCATACTGCGTTAGTCTCGGTCTGGGATGTAATTCATTCATGCGGGTTCTCAAATTGAATAAAATCCTACCATTGAAGGTACCGTCTAACGGAAAAGCCAATACTCCGTCATCTTCTGTGTACCTTACCCAATTCTCCAACCACACACAGGTGTTGTACCCTCGGTCAAACATTATGAATGAGGCGGGAGTATTCGGTGGCGGGATAGTAACGCCTTCTCTAGACTTAATCGGTTTGTCCGTTTTGAAGTAATTCTTTACCCTACTTACAAGGGACATTTTTCTCTTTGCTCCGTACATAATATCGTATCTATTAGCTTTCCACTGATCCCTTTCAAACCCTTGGTTTCTTGGATCGGGTCTAGTTTCTGGACAATACGAGTGCCACATATGATTTTTACGCTTTCCTCTGTTTACAAAGTCACCTCCAATCAGAACGCGTCTTGCAATTCCGTGCGACCAATGAGGTGCACGCGTTCAAATATTTTCGGCCAATGGGTGCGCGGCCCCTTCGTGAGACTGTTCTCACGCTCCGGCGCTTCACCCCTCCTTTACAATTCCAGCCCCACTACCCGCCCGCTGTGTCTACCAATCCCAGCGCGGCACGGAGTGACGTCAGAGGCGCTTCGCGACTGACTCCCTCCCTTCACAAGGTAACGGAAACTTTCTTTCCTTTTAAAGTGCTCAGTGCTTGGTTATTTTACAACAAATACACATTCGCCACAGTGCTCAAGTGTCTAGACAGGATAGCTTTGTTTTACTGCAAGTAAACTACTTCCATTTACTTTTCACGCGCTGCGGGTAGATCTCTTCCGCCTACCCTTCACTCTAGCATCGGTGCACCTGTTATTCCCCTAAACTCATCCACTTCTTTCCGGGATATATCCGAGTCTAAGGTTTCCCAGCGGACCCCTCTGCTTTCACCCAAGCTCCGAGGAACCTGCTACTCTTCCGATGTGACCCTTACTAGGTTACGCCACTATGGGAATTGTGCCAATGAACCTCGTTACTGACATTTATTCACACATGTATTCAGAAAACCCTAGTTAGTGCTTCCCGGTTATCCTAACCTGCACCTAACTTTCCTTAAGCCTGTGACCTCAGGACAATGGATTCTATTCACCACTTGCCCTTTCAATTCCCCGGGGAGTTCGGACAACACAATACGAGACGGTTTACAAATGCATGGATTAATACATATAACAATATAAGAACAAGAATAATAATGAAAAAACAATTCATTGATTTCAGCAGCGTATTCACAAGAGAGTGATCGGTCCCCTCGGAACAGCCGCTCTTATAGCAGCATTAATGTACTAGCAGCTACCGACTTAACTAGTCTAACTAATCCTGCCTAACCTTTAGCTAGTCCCTAACCATCCTCTGATCTACCAGAAAAACTGATAGAGCGCGCGAGGTCACCCAGCCAATGATTCCGCCGTTTCCGGCTTCAGGGCCCATATACTTTCAATTCACACTACTCATTGACAGGGCGACTTCACGGGCTGCTACCAATTGTGTGTGTTCCCTACTGTTATCACTTAGTGTACCCGACTTACCATCCACCGACACGGGTACCTATGACTTCAACGGATCAGGGGCCTAGCTGTAAAAGGAAAGGCAACAAATGCAAATTCAAATGACATTCAATACTGTTGTAAATGACCACTGACAACTGGAAGTTTTAAAATGTGTATCTAAAGTTCGTTTTCGTCAAGCATTAAACTTACAAGAATAAGGCAGTCAATAACCAAGATAATGAAAAGTACATAACTATAGAGAAATAAAGTCAGGGTAACCATTTAAATGCAATTATGAGATAAAGAGAAAATGCTATGCATTCAAGGCAAGGAGTTTTCAGACAGTTTAAGTAAGGCCGTTCTAGACCATATCAGAAAATGACAAACTGCAATGCAAAATATGATTTCCAAAAGGTAGGATAGCATAGGAACAATTTAAGAATATATGCAATTGACTTTATGATTCGATAGTTTGCGGCAAAAGCATGGAAAAATCAACATGTGCAAAGGTGTGTCTTTATTAAAGCAAAGACAGAAAAATAGAAAGGTGCAAGTTTTAAAGAACTTAGAGCAGTATTTACCTAGACTGGTGTAGAAACCAAAACCCTGGCCACGGGTCAGTTTAAGGACAGGAAACCCTCAAGGAAGGATACCCCTCAGAGGACAGCAGGTGCAGAATGGACACCCAGGACAGGACAGGATACCCTCAGATTAGGAATCAAGACAGGACCTCAGGACAGGACAGCAAACCCTCAGGACAGGACCGCTCAGGACAGGACCGCACACGCAGTTTGGAAGCAACGCCTGCGCTCCACCCTCTCTGCAGCTATCGATCAAGACCCCGATTGGGTCAGCGAACTCCCAGCAAAGTGCTTCGCCAGCACTCTAAGGTTCAGTAGAACCTTAGTCTATGGTCAATTTCGGACAGAGTGCTCCGCAGCGCTCTGTATCTTCAGTCACCTATTGAGTACGATGGGTCAGTGACAGGTCAGCTAAACCAGACAAGTCGGACAATTTCCCTAGGTGAACCCAGGGTAGATATACAGTTTTGGGACAGGGTACCACCCCCCAAAATGTTGCAAAGTGTCAGAATCCCCAATTTCGATTGGTCCTAAGGTAGGATTTGGGTAATACACCAATCATAACACACTATTTGGATGCTTCATTTACATATCTGGGTACCGCCTAGCGAGATTGGGGTTCCCATGAGAAACTGCATAGAAATACAATAGATATATTACATTGTTTCGGAAAAAGAACATGTGATTCCGTCCTGCTAGGGTTGCAGGTCAGTTCTCAGGAGCATCTTGCCCATTCACTGCCAACTGGCGGTGTTCCATCAGCCAAGGTTGTCGGTGCCCCAGAAAGTCGCACATGCGTAGAAGGGACCTCCAAGATGGCTTTTGGTGCAGTTAGACCCCCATTCCCCGCGGTACATGAAAAGTAAGCGAAAACAAATTAATACATAGAAATAACATTATGAAAACACATCACAGGGTTTGTACTTTCAACTTATCACTATAAAATATACTTATGCAGTCTAAATGTTAGCTACATATAACAGGCACAAGAGCAGTGGCACGAGCAGTACCACGTTACAGGCAAAGCTATGTATTACGCATGCGCATAAATTTCCCTCCAACTCTGCAGACACGTCAGGACACGTGAGTGTGACTGACGCATGCGCAGTAACTAAATACAAGCGGCGGCCATATTTTACGGACATGGATTAAATGCATTAGGAATACACATAGGCAAGCTTCATAAACTTTGCTTAAACTAAATATAAACGTTAGTAAGACGTACACTTATTACCTTGTTACACATAAACGAGGTTCATGAATACAGCAAGTCGCAAAATATGCGAAGCTTTGCTTCATCATTACCATTAAAAGATATCAACAATCTAACATCAAATTAATTAAAATATTTTTAAATATTTTCTATGAAAAAATACAAAAATACCTCTTAGCATCCAAAACCTAGAAATCCAAAAAAAACACAACATTAGATACGTTATATAAAATAATTATAATGTATTTTTAACAAAAATGATAAAACAATATTTTAAATGTAAATGTATTCAAAATATGACAACCATTAAAATACATCTTCATAAATGTACCGAAAATATGTTACTATATTTTAATTTAATACATTACTATGTACATATTTAAATATATTTTATAAAAGCATAACTTAAAACAAATAAGGTATATTGCATTTATAAGAACACTAACCAATAAAACATTTAATCAACTATCACAAAGGAAAAAATATAAACATTTTTAAAACATGTCTCTACCCTACAAACCTTGCAACCCCAAAAATTTAAACCGCATAGCAAAATTACATCAATAGATAAAAAACAATAAACAAGTGAATACAAAACAGTACATGATATAAAAACAACATACTATTCAATGATATTTAAACATTCAAAGTCAAAAAGACATTCTTTTCTTCAATATAATATCCCATGATATTATGGACATTATGGAGCGTCTGAATTGATATTAATGACCAGCCACATTCTGGAAAGGAAATTAGGGTTAAGCACCATCTAAAGTAGTTGTCATTAGGCATTATTAACAATTTGGAAATATTTTAGAACTGTTTTAATATCTTTCTGATAAAGTAATATAATTTAACATGAGGATGTCTTTACAGTTTAAAGAAGCAACGTATAACTTGATAATATAAAATACATGTGTCTGTACATTATTTCTTTGCATTGTTGGTTTTGCTCTGTCTTGTACCTATGGAGGGTGGTCATTATTATCATTGCTGTTTTCCCCCAGTTCCATTAGTAAACTTCATAGGGCTATTTTTAGAAAAGTGGTAATGGATCAAATTATTTTGCAACTTGTCTCTGAGGCTGTATGGTAATTACTTTCTTGTCTTATGGAAGAACAGGAACCTAGAAGTGAAGATCGGATCACTGACTAAATATCGAGGGACAAAATATAGACTACCCAAAATATAGATTCCAAAATATCGACAGACAAAATATCGAATTCCTATCTACAAACAGGTAAGTACCAAAATATCGAACCCAAAATATCGTTTATATATATATATACATTGTAAAAATATCGAATTTCTTAAAAGTAATGTAAAATTAAAAAATATTTAAAATAAATAGCTAAAATATACATAAAAATACTTAAATTACCTTAAAATGATTAAATAACTAATTTAACTTATAAAAAAAGAAAATACAATCATATCTGTTAAAACATATATATATATATATATATATATTAACATAATATTAATAAAAAATACACAATATTATTACCGTAGGATAGCGAGGGTGTAAAAATTACAATTCCCACTCCTGGAAAAGCAACAGTAGGGAAAGCGTTGGATAGCGTAGGGGTAAAAATGACTATTCCCACTCCAAAGAGTGCAACAGTAGGGAAAGCGTTGGATAGCGTAGGGGTAAAAATAACTATTCCCACTGCAGAGAGTGCAACAGTAGGGAAAACATGGATAGCGTAGGGGTAAGAATTACTATTCCCACTCCAGAAAGTGCAACAGTAGGGAAAGCATTGGATAGCGCAGGGGTAAAAATTACTATTCCCACTCCAGAGAGTGCAACAGTAGGGAAAATGTTGGATAGCGTAGGGGTAAAAATTACTATTCCCACTCCAGAGAGTGCAACAGTAGGGAAAGCGTTGGATAGCGTAGGGGTAAAAATTACTATTCCCACTCCAGAGAGTGCAACAGTAGGGAAAGCGTTGGATAGCGTAGGGGTAAAAATTACTATTCCTACTCCAGAGAGTGCAACAGTAGGGAAAGCGTTGGATAGCATAGGGGTACATTTTACTATTCCCACTCTGGTGAAAATAAATTAATATAATTCACATAATTATCAATTAATCAATTAATAAAAATTAGTTATCAATTAAAAAGTAATTAACAATTTGTTCAAATTAACGTATTTAATTAATTATAATTAAATTACTTCCCACCCTATTCCCCAATAAACCCACAACCGGCTACAGAAAATAAATTAATATTATTCACATAATTATCAATTAATCAAATAATAAAAAAAAATAATTTAAGAATTAATTAATTACCAATTAAAAATAAATTAACAATGTAATCAAAATAAATACCAAATAATTAATTAACATATTTAATGAATTATAATTAAATTACTTCCCATCCTATTCCCCTATAAACCCACAACCCGCTACAGAAAATAAATTAATTTAATTCACATAATTATCAATTAATCAATTAATAAAAAATAATCATTTAAGAATTAATTATTTACCAATTAAAAATTAATTAACAATTTGTTCAAAATAAATACCAATTAATTAATTAACATATTTAATTAATTATAATTAAATTACTTCCCACCCTCTTCCCCTATAACACCACAACCCACCACAGAAAA
This sequence comes from Lissotriton helveticus, assembly GCF_964261635.1. Taxonomy (NCBI): domain Eukaryota; kingdom Metazoa; phylum Chordata; class Amphibia; order Caudata; family Salamandridae; genus Lissotriton; species Lissotriton helveticus. The sequence continues at coordinate 520,072,194 of NC_136061.1, forward strand.
TAAATTAATTTAATTCACATAATTATCAATTAATCAATTAAAAAATAATTATCAATTAAGAATTAATTATTTACAAATTAAAATTCATTAACAATTTATTCTAAATAAATACCAATTAATTCATTAACATATTTAATTAATTATAATTAAATTACTTCCCACCTTATTCCCGTATAAACCCACAACCCGCTACAGAATTAAATTACTAAATAATTAAATAACATAAAATTACTTAAAATAAATTACAAAAATATATACACTTTTCACACATATACTAACATAAAAAACACTTTAAAAAAATGTGATATTATTAAAGATTCGATATTTTTAATAAACTATATTATGTACTTCGATATTTTGACTGTCTATATTTTTAAAATCGATATTACATTACTTACCTTCAAAACGATATTTTTGATGTCTATATTCTGTCCATTCGATATTTTGTCCATTCTATATTTTGGACTCGATATTTAGGTTTGTCTATATTTTGGAATCGATATTTTGGCCATTTACCGTGAAGATCACAAATGAGTGTTCCATCACAGACCAAGATTTTCAGTGTGCTACTTTGCATGATTTTGTGTGTTCTTTGTAGTATAGCATCTAAAATAAGTGACATGCCTGCAAGAAAGCACTGTGGAAACTCCTCCGGCCATGTCAACAGTTGATTGATTGTGCCTAAATGCTGAGACGGTATATGACCTGACAATGCCTCACTCCCTTACATATTGAAGCCTCTGTTTCAGGGGGTGGAGTAAATGTAAAATTAGTTAATAGTGCCAAAAATAAACAGTAGTAAATCTAGCACCGCATATAGCCATCTGAATTCTACTGCAATACACTCCCATAGAAAATAATGTAGGTAGGGAAATAAAACCCCATATGAAATAATCTTAGTGGGGTGGAGCTCCCTCGTTGTGGTAAAGTATAGGAAACGTTTCTCCATATTTTACCATATGGTGATCTTTTTCCCAATTGTGGAATCTTCTCTTGTATATTATAGGTAAGTTGAAAATTTTAGTAAAAATATTTTATGATAAATATTAATGTATATTAATTGTTATATATATTTAAATGTAGAACAACATGTGATTAATGTTAATATATTAAATTAAATTAAATAATTTAGCTTGAGGTAGCATTTAAAAATAAACTGCCACTTCATGAAACAAAGTAATAATGATTAATTATCAAACTTCGTGTATATAATTAATTCCAAGTAATTTTTATTTGATTAAAATGTATTTTTAAAATGATTGTTAATGCAAACATTGTGTTAACATATTTTATAATTAAATACATATTATGTAATATTTGTATATTTTATTTTAATTCAATTAGATATATTTATATGTACAACACTCTTAAATATTCCAACTAATTTAACATCAATCACTATGGGGCTTTATTTCAAGTCGCTACTTCTATGGATTTCTAAGGGAAGGTGTTGCAGTGCCATGCGCAATGACAGACTTACTTCTTTTCTGAGTTGGAGAGATTTACTAATGTTTGATAGTTTGTGAATACACCCCGCTTTAATACTGTGGGCCTGATTATGAATTTGATGGTATCGCAGCAGGCTGCCATGCCACCGCCCCCTGCAAGACTGCTAAACACATAATCTGACCGCCCGTTGCATTACAAGGATAATCCAGGCAGGGGGTCCTGTGGTGTTGCCACATCATTGCCTTTCTAAGGCTAATAGGAGAGCCTTAGAAAGGCACCACAGTCGGAGTGCCACAGCCCATTCCTGTATTTATAGAAATGCACAATTGTGTGCATTTCTTTCTGTGCAGGAACTGGGGGTGCTAAAATACATGGGGTACACCATGTGCACCCTGCATTCACCCCCTTACACAGAGGCATTTAAGGGCCCTCCATGTGCCCCTGAGTTGCCTCACCACCGTCCTTTCAAGAGTCCCGGTGATAGCAGCAATCCAGTGGCGGTCCAACCACTATACTTGTAATACAGTGGGTAGATCGCCAGTCAGAGGTGAACCAACCAGATGTGTGGCTGCAGAACCACCCCTCTATCTATTTTAGATGACCTATCCTTTTTAGGTCGAGCCTAGAGAGCGCATGCGCTCTCAGGATGATCTGTAGTGGGGGCAAAAACGTACACAGGACTTCTATCCAGCCAGCTGCCTTCCCATTTGTTCTTTCCATTGTCGCTCTTCGTTGCTGCTTGCTCAATGGTTCAAGCAGCGATATGTCACTTACGTTTTTTTAAAGAGCAGCACCAACCAACTACAGTCACCTTCCACTTTTATTCTTCCTCTCTTGTTCCGAAGTACTCCTTTTTCCTGTTTCGGAGCATCATGACTTCAGCTGCAGCCACTTTGCTTTTCGTCCGTCATGTCACGTAAGTAAAAATGTTTTGTTTTTCATTTTTAGCACGCCAAGCGTGCTTTCAGTTTCACAATTGTGGCAGTAGCCGCCACATATTGGCCCTGGTTTAGGGATGGCACCCTGTTGTGATTCCATATTGAACTGAACATCAGTGTTTGTTTAATTTTCTTTTACTTTTAATGTTTTGTTACTGCTCAGGTGCAATTGGCATTGGTATGCCTGCTGAGCTTCGAAGTGCAGAGTGAAATGGCGACCAAAGCATTACTTTCAGACAGCACTACACATCATGGATTCATAGGGCCATGTTAGTCGGGCTTGGGAAGGGGTGTTTCTGGACCAGCTCATCTGCCCATAAGAGAGCCATGGAGCGTTGGGCATTACAACGCCACCACTCGCCAGTCCCAGGCACGCACCAGTGATAGGAAAGGGGGGCCGATCGGCGCCCACGCACACATGGCTGGGCCCCCCCCCCTTGCCAGTCCTGGTTGGTTCGCGCGTCCCGCCCGTTGACCCGGAAGCAGTTTTGCGCTTCCGGGTCGAGGGCGCGGGATCGCGGCGTCGAAGGGGTTAAGAGCCTGGGGAGCACGGGAAGCGGCCTCTTTGTGCCCGCGCTTCCCAGACTTGCTCCTCGCCCCGCAGCAATTTAAGGTCCTTAGGGGGGGCGGTCCCATTCACAAAAGGGGCCGCCCATGGGGAGGGGCCACTGGTCTCTCCCTGAACTTCAGGGGTAGGATATCCGTCGCTCGAAAGGGTGCGGGGGAGGGGAGTCACGCTTTCCTCAGGCTGGTAGCCACCCCTCACATACACTATGACGTCATCAAGGGGCGCGAGTGTAAGGGCCCTCCTGTTATGGTTAAATGGAGTTCACGGAGCGCACGAGGGTAAACGGGCCCTTGTTGCGCATGCGCATCTCGGACGTGAGAGCGTAGCTGGTAAAAGGATCTGACACCGGTTAGCGACCTTGCCGTAGGACCAGAAATTATTAGAATGCAAAATTGATATCAGGATGTTAGATTCGGTTAGGAACCACGCTGTATTAGACATTTGTTAAGGTTAGCCCATCATACCTGTATAAAATGGATGTAAATCTAATGTCTGAAGTGTGCATTTAATAATTATGTCAATGTTATTTTATTCAAATTTTTAATTTTGTTTCATATTTTAATAAATACGGCTGGGGGTCTCGAGCTCGAGACCCCCTGCCTTCTAAAGAAATTCTGTTGTTGGTCTGTTAAATGTGTAACTGTAGTATGCATGTTAAAACGGGGGTGGCCGGCAGTCACAGACCATGTTGCCGCAATGTTACTATTACTTAATTCAAGCATCCACCTCTGTGTAGAGAGTGAATTGGCTCAAGACAGAACAGCCTCCCCTGCACTGCATACAGTGGTAGCACCCTCCTCCCCAGTAGTCATGTGCAGAAGGTGTGTACCCAGCCAGACTGGCTCCGTTGCTTCTGGAAAGCCTATGTGTGCCACAGCAATGCTTTCTGCCTGCATCTGCACACCGTATCTCACTGCCTGCGCGGGTACTGGATATCTGTATGCAGTGCCAGGCAATTATTCCCTGGGCAGATGATAATGTGTTTTCTGCATGCACAGCCAGCCCTAGATCGGGCTGATGCCCTCATTTCATCTATGGGCAGTATATGGCGGAGCTATATGGGCAGAATGGAAGGAAAACATTGTGGTAATGCTTCATAAAAAAAATAACACTCTGCTCTAATTGAAAGTTTGAACCAGAGCAACTGCCGTCCTTAAGCACCAGGTATTCTCGAGTGTTGCAGCTATTGCTGCCACAGTGTATGATGGGAGTAGTTTACTTAGCCTTTGTCTTTTTCAACATTTATTATTGGTGACTTGGCAATTAGTGAGGGGTATATATTAGGTCTATGGGTGACTTCAATGTATACACACGATTACTGTCTTAGTGCAAGATCAATGTCCTGTGACCATGTCCAGGTCTCTATGCCCATTCATTCCTGTGTGCGGTGATCGTTGTGACTACCTTCATGTATTGGTCCTGTTAATTTGGCTATTGGAAACACTGGTAGGCTGGAGGGGGTGGGGGCCGGTTTTCGAAAAGGGGGGCCGGTTTTGTGGCAGGGGGCCGATTTGCAGTCAGACCGTCACAGACTGTGACAGTCGGACTGAAAATCGCCCCCCACCCACAACAGTGTCACTCACTTAGTTCAGGCCAGGAGAACTGGAAGAACTTGAAGTCACCAGGTCCAGGTGTCGTGTACTCCGAGTCATCACACATAATCATCAAGCAGGCCTGCCCCGAATACTAGCGCCAGCAAGCCTGATTGACCGGTGTGCACTTGCATTGAATGTGCAACCTAACCTAAACAAACGTTTAGAGGAGGAGGAGGTGCCTCGGCAGCACACAGAATTATCCTCCTCTGCCGCGTCTGCACCGCATGCGCATAATCGCATTGGTCAATTAACTGCACGTGACTGCCTACAGGAGTGATGAGAGGAGCAGAGGTGCGCATGACTTGAAGCGGACATAATTTTATTCTACTGGCTAGTAGCGCCGCCTGCGGCCTAGCCCGACCCCCCTGTGTCTGCCACTAACAGCAGTCAGCAGGCCTGAGGTGAGTCAGTTTTTCCGCCCTAAGAGGTTATCAGCCTAGGTAGTAGACAGTGCTGCTGTGTACTAGGGGGCCCCATGAGAAGGACAGGACTGGGCCGCACGTCGCACCGGGGTCTACAGGGTCTGGCTGGCGACTCCTTGAGCAGGCAACGCTTCCCTTGTATGTAGTAACTTCATCAAGGAGTTAGTGCAGCCTGCAATACCTGTGGTGTAAGGCTGTAAATATGGCACCTTCCAAGACCATACAGAGTGAGATATGTGCGTCGGTGAACACCAGCATTGATGACGTGTTTCCCAAAGACACTCACAGAATAATCACCCCCCCTCATGAGCACTGCAAATCGCAAGATAAAAAGATCCATTCATGTGCGTGCAAGTGAACAGTTCATTCAAACCTTACTGCTTTGGTACTTATCCTATTTAGGGGTATGTATGGTCACCATAGTCAAAATCGGAGGAACCTCACCCGTAGTGCATGTCAGTTGTTTGAATGAAATGTTAATAGTATTTGACTGTGAAGACATATGGGACGTGTTAAGCCTGCAGTGCTTCATGTTCATTTACCTGCATGTCTAATTAAAGGTCTAGCTCTGTGTAAACATGGTAACAATATGATTGCACCCACTGCGTCTCAGGGTCATGCTGGCATTTAGATAACAGGACACACAGACATATATTAATTCAATTTTTAGATGAGTGTATGCAAACAAACAGACAAAAAAACAAGCTTGTTTCATATGATTCTCAGGTAACTGGTCTATGCAGATGTAGCTTAAATGTGTGGCTGTGAGGAGCGCTGATGGTGCTGAAACTAAAACTTATAGCATGCAACTCATTGTTGCACTAGAGACTAGACCCTTCAGTGGCGAGTCTGGGCCGCCTGTGATTTCGCTCTTCTTGCTAATTACTACTTCAAGCCGATAATGAATGCCGATAATTTAAGAACCCAAACACGGTATGGATAGTCACCATTCCTGTAAGTATCCTCTTCATGATTCCTCAATACTCTGAATGCTCTATGGCGGTCAGGTCCCATTTCCTGGTGATTCTCTCAGGCAGCAGCCCCCCACCCATTTAATATTACACGTATAATGATGCAAAACTATTCACCTCCGTATTGTGGTAATATATGGAAACCAATCAGCCTTCAGCCATATAGGAACAGAGAGGGTGAAAAACAGAGAAAGTGAGAGAGAAAGCAAAAGAGAGAGTAAGAGGAAAAGAGAGAACAAGAGGAAAGGAAAGAGATAGAAAAAGAAATAGAAGAAGAAGGAGAAGGAGGAAGGGAAGGGAAATTGAAAGGAGGAGAGAAAGAGAAAAATAAATTGAAAGACAGAGAGTGTGAGAGAGGGAAAAATGAGTAAGTATAGCATATAGAGGTAGAATACTTGGATCTTACGTAAGGAAATGTATGGTTTGATGGCTTTTTGTTCTGCCTTTAGGTGAAGCTACTGAAGTGGTGTCTCTTCAGTTCTATGTAGTCGTGTTATGTCCTGTGTTGGGTACAATAGTGTGGTGAATAGTGTCATGGGATGACGAGCAGCCAATGAGCGTGAGGGAATCTATTCACAGGCCCATGACTGATATCTTCACATCAATGACATCCCGAGAAAATCATGTTTGCTATGGGATGAGTGTGCCCCAGACTGCAATAATCTAGTAATCTCTTAGTACTACAGTGAGCTGAGGATTGTGATTTAATCTACAATTGTTTCTGGGTACAGCACCATTAGGCAGACATTGTTAAAGTTGGGGAGATCTAGGAAGAGCTGTTTCTGAGTGTCACGAGGTGTCCACTATTGCCAGCAACACTGGATTTGGAGAACTGCTAGATAAAGTGCCAAAGAAGTGATCACCCAATGGAAAAGCTGATAGGAATCTGCAAACCCATGTCCAATCCGGATCACTGACATAATATCGACCTCACAAAAATCGAGATACAAAAATATCGAGTCAAAAATATCGAGAGACAAAATATCGACTCCCTATCTTCAAACAGGTAAGTACCAAAATATCGACTCCAAAATATCGACTTACAAAAATATAGACAGTCAAAATATCGATTTTTTTAAATGTTTTAAAATTAAGTTAAAACTAATATAGTAATAAATATATTTAATAATTATAGAAATAATTATAGAATAATTATAGAAATAATTATAGAAATAATTATTAAATAAATGTAGTATTAATAAATAATTAATATAATTAAAAAAATTATATCACCAAAAAGAATACATATATATATATATATATATAAAAACATATTATTAAATAAACATATATAACATTTTTAGCGTAGCATAGAAAATGGTTAAAATTTATTGTTACAACTATAGTGAGTTCAACATTAGCAAAAGTGTTGGATAGCGTAGAGGTAAAATGTACTATTCCCACTCCAGTGGGTGCAACAGTAGGGAAAGCGCTGGATAGCATACGAGTTAAAATTACTATTCCAACTCCAGTGGGTGCAACAGTAGGGAAAGCGCTGGATAGCGTAGGGGTTAAAATTACTATTCCCACTCCAGTGGGTGCAACAGTAGGGAAAGCGCTGGATAGCGTAGGGGTTAAAATTACTATTCCCACTCCAGGGATGTATGACGTTACAACGCATACTTTTACAACGCCTACCATTACAACAAAACTTTTATAACGCAAAAACTTTTACAACGCATACATTTACAACGCAAGATTTTACAACACATATACCTTTACAACGCATACCATTACAACGTAAGTATTGGTAAGTATATAATAATTTTTTTTAAATAAATTAATGAAAATTATTATAATATAATTTAATTTTATTTAATTTTATTTAATTAATTTAATTTAAATGTAATTGTACTTTATTTTACTTTATTTTTACAAAGTAACCCTGTACCCCAAAAACCCAAAACTGACCCTGAACCCTAAAAATACCCCTTTACCCAAATACTGAAAACTGACCCTGAACCCTAAAAATACCCCTTTACCCAAAAACTGAAAACTGACCCTGAACCCTAAAAATACCCCTTTACCCAAAAAACTGAAAACTGACCCTGAACCCTAAAAATACCCCTTTACCCAAAAACTGAAAACTGACCCTGAACCCTAAAAATACCCCTTTACCCAAAAACTGAAAACTGACCCTGAACCCTAAAAATACCCCTTTACCCCAAAAACTGAAACTGACCCTGAACCCTAAAAATACCCCTTTACCCAAAAACTGAAAACTGACCCTGAACCCTAAAAATACCCCTTTACTCAAAAACTGAAAACTGACCCTGAACCCTAAAAATACCCCTTTACCCCAAAAACTGAAAACTGACCCTGAACCCAAAAAATACCCCTTTACCCAAAAACGGAAAACTGACCCTGAACCCTAAAAATACCCCTTTACCCAAAAACTGAAAACCGACCCTGAACCCTAAAAATACCCCTTTACCCCAAAAACTGAAAACTGACCCTGAACCCTAAAAATACCCCTTTACCCAAAAACCCAAAACTGACCCTGAACCCTAAAAATACCCCTTTACCCAAAAACCCAAAACTTACATTTAATTTCCAAAACCAATTACTTTTATTTACAAAGTACATTTTATTTAATGGTCAATTATTAATCAATTAACAAATTTAATTAATTAACACATTGAATTAGTTATTATTAAATTACTCCCCACCCTATCCCCCTATAAACTCACAACCCACTACAGAAATTAATTTACTAATTATTATTTATTTATTCTTTAAATATTTATAATTACCAATTATATTTTAATTATTTACCAAATAATAATTAATTAACAATTATTATTAATTTACATATTTAATTAATTAAATTTAAATTACTTCCCACCCTATTCCCCTATAAACCCACAACCCGCTACATAAAATATTTTACGAAAATGTAATTATTGATCAATTAATCAATTATTATTAATTACCAATTATATTTTAATTAATTAACAATTAATAATGAATTAACAATTACTATTATATTACAGATTTAATTAATTATATTTAAATTACTTCCCACCCTATTCCCCTATAAACCCACAACTCGCTACAGAAAATATTTTACGAAAATGTAATTATTGATCAATTAATCAATTATTATTAATTACCAAATATATTTTTATTAATTAACAATTAATAATTAATTAACAATTACTATTATATTACAGATTTAATTAATTATATTTAAATTACTTCCCACCCTATTCCCCTATAAACCCACAACCCGCTACAGAAAATATTTTACGAAAATGTAATTATTGATCAATTAATCAATTATTATTAATTACCAATTATATTTTAATTAATTAACAATTATTAACAATTACTATTATATTACAGATTTAATTAATTATATTTAAATTACTTCCCACCCTATTCCCCTATAAACCCACAACCCGCTACAGATTTATATTACACAATTATTACAAATTATAAAACACTTACCTTATTTTCGATATTTTTGTTGTCTATATTCTATCTAGTCGATATTATGTCTAGTCTATATATTTTTTTTATTTTTTTTTAAAACCTTTATTGTACAGAGAAGGCTCACAAATACGGGCCTACAACCCAGCGGGCCGGCCTTCACAAATAAGGAACATAATCAACAATACAGAAACACATACAGAATAGCACGACAAATCATACAGGAAATAAGGGCTAAAAGCCATATAGCAACCAGCAGGGACAGGATACAAGAAGGTTGATTTTCTAATATAGAAACGGGTATGACAGGATAACAACAGGTAGGAAGTCTCGGAGGGCCGTGGTGGGCCGCGAACAAGCCGCGGTAAAAGATACAGGATAACTCAATAATGACAAACACATATCGGTAAAGGCAGAATAAAAGTCTCGCCAGAAAAACAGTGGCAACCGCCGTTCAGCGCCCACCCACCACAACAAGAACGTATCATATCAAACAGAATCGAAAAAAGCGTATCAAATAAAGCCCTCCGTCACACAACCCAGGGAATAAGGGAAAAAAAAACCCACGAGAGGGGGGAGGAAGGGAAAAAAAAAGAAAAAGAGGGAAAAGGGGACAAAAGGCGAAAGGAAGAACACCACCTCAAGCACGCGCCCCACGGCAAACGAGGCCGGAAACCACAAATCGGTATACAGAACCAGTAGTGACCGGAGCAAAATTACGTGGTGAGTCAAAGTCACAGTAAGACCAAACGGCTAGTGCATCAAAATAATCCACCCAGGGGGACACATGCTGAGACCGCGTCCCGAAAAAGAGGACACACAAGAGCCATAGAACCAAAAAAGTGAGAAAAATGAGGGGAAAAAACCCCAAAGAAATGACAGACCCCCCTTCCCACCCCGCAAGCCCACCCTGCACCCCTGCAGAAGGCTATGGCCTACCCCCCAGCAGCATGCCTGTCGCCCTAATCAGAACCCGAAATATAGAAGAGCTAAAGCAAGATAGAACATAAAGACAAAAAAAGGGGAAGAGAAGGAAGAAGGGAGGAAAGAACACGGGAGAGGGCCATAAAACAGAATCATGGGCTCCCACCCTCCCGTCCGAAACATCAGAGTCCATGGGAAGACAAAAGAGTCCAAGGATACAGTCCAGGAAAACGACAAAAATCCGACATGGTCATACCGTACTAACCGATCATCCAACCATTACAAGACAACAGTCCACAATGGCAAGATCGTCTCATCCCTGTCCTTGTTTTTCCAAACCTGTAGCAGTCCGCCTCACGAAGAACCAGACCACGAGGAACAGGAGGCAGAGAACAGGGAGTTCAAACTTCAATCTGCATAAGATGTTTTGTGCATAACTCGGATGAACCGGGACAGTCAGAAACCATTGTACACAATGCAGGCACAGTTCCGAAGATGATCTGAGGAAAGCCGACCCAGCGGAGTCAGCACAGGATCTACGTTCGGCCATTCGAGGAGATGAAGAACAGGAAGAACCACCAAGACCGGCCCGGACAGGACCCGGCCCACCGACCCACAGCACAGGAGAGGACACATCACGATGGAGGGCAGCGGAACTCCGCAGATCCGCAGAGACGGCAGCCACCGGGTCCATAATTTCCAGGATAGTTCCAGCCGCACCCAGCAGCGACGTAGCCGCACACTCCAGGGGGGGCTCAAGCGGCCCAGCGAAACGAGCCTCCTCCAGGTGAACAGCGGGTGTGGCCACAGGAGTACCCCAGGAGCGCAGGGCGGCGAGGATGTCAACAAGTGTAGGAACACCTTTACAGTATCCGGCTTCTGTGCCACAACGTGGACCACCGCCGCCCATCTCGGCCCGGCTGAAATATACAGGATCGGCCGCCATCTTGGAAGCCCGGCGGGGACGTAGCGATCCTCGACCCCCGACCGGGCCGCAGCCAGGCAAACGGAATTCAGACAACCACCAGCAGAGGCACGTCCAGAGCAGGAAGGGGGGCCACCAGAAGAAGGCGGATCGCCGGCCCCCAATTGCCACCGGCCCCGTTCTCCGAGTCCGGGCGGAGGCACTCAAAATGGCCGGACCGGAGAACAAAGGGGGGGACAAGCCACATTTACGGTCAGCCCAGTCAACAGAAGGCAGCGCCTCCACCCCAGGCCGCGGGACCGCCTGATCAGGCCAGAAAGCCGCGACCGGCCTCTCTGCACAACCGCCTCGCCGGCCGAGCCCACTGCGCCATCAAGGGCCGGCCACAGCGTAGCGCCCCGTCCGGGCGCCGCCGAGGAGACTCAGGCCAGTCCGCTCCGGAGGCCCCGAAGCGAGCGAAGACACAGTTCCGGAACCACGGCACCCAGAGACAACCGGAACAGACGGTAAGTGTCTATAAATCGCCGTAGAGCCACAGCGTAGCAGAAATTGTCTTCCCGGGGCAGGATAAAAGCAGGATTTATGTTTCGAACAGGAAAGTAGACGGAGCCGAGCTAAAGCGCGGCCATCTCGGACGCGAGCTTGGCTCCTCCCTCATAGTCTATATTTTTGATTCGATATTTTGGCTATTAATATCGATAGTAATCGATATTTTTGTAGTCTATATTATGTCTGGTCGATATTTTGTCTAGTCTATATTTTTACCTCGATATTATGTCCTGTCGATATTTTTGCATCGATATTATGTCTGTTTACCGTCCAATCCTATATCAATGGACGACCAGTACACATGTTGTCTACATCGATAGTGTATACTAATTGAGTGATACAAACAGACTCACTGTGTCTCTACTTGTGAGACTGTCACCCCCTTTCTGTCCTGTACGTCTAGCTATTTTCAGCATCTGCCTCTGCAAACATATGTTGGGTCCACTCCCTCGATTACAGTAATTCAACGCCTCAAAATCCCTTGTCTCTGGACTCGAGTGTGTCACCATGAAATAAACGAGCAAGCATTTAAAATCCTTTCTCGTGGTCGAATCAATAAATGTAGATTTTCATCCTTTTATGGGCCACTAACACCAAGGCACATATGTATCATTCGTTTACATAGTTCTTGCAGCACACAATGCAATATAGGACAACACAAAACCTATAATGAGATTTATGAATGCACTTAAGGCCACCTTGCATGGCTCTGTGTGGCTTGGTAAATCTGGAGTAGTGTAAGGCAGCACAAGTCACAGCCTTGTGTTACTCTGCCTTGGGAAGGTGTTCATGGGTGGAGTGTGAGTGTTTCCATGCATCCACCCATGGATTTTGACACAACACAGATTTACCAAAAGTGGCAAGCCAGGGAATGCATCGAAATGCTATGTCTTTCCAAAGGAGGTGTAAAGAGGAGAAATATCTTTACTTCTCATTGTCTCCTCTTTCTAAGTGTGCTGTAGCACACTTGGAAAGAGGGAAACGCATCAGAGTATTGTTTTTGTGCATAAAGGTGCCCCTTCCTGCACAAAAAAGTGCAACCTACAATGCAGGCACCCTTGCTCCATGGAACATGGGTGCCTGCATTGGCGCAAGGCAGCACTTTGTGTGCCAGCACAAGGAGAGAACAGGAAGGCGCCACATAATGTTAAATATGTTTCATTTCTGGCCTTTTACGCAGCCTAAGGCAGCGCAGCTGCGTTGTATGAAATCTTGATAAATTGTCCCCTAATCTATACGTTTCTTTTACTGACTGCTGCTTCCAGCTGTGGCTCCTACAGGTAAGCGCGTGGGGTGGGCAGGGCGGGTGGAGGGGAGTTGACAGATGACGGAATAAGATTTATTTATTTGTTTTCACGATTCCGTTGTCTGTCGACTTCTGTGCCACGCCCCCCCACCACCCTTACCTGCAGGAGCCATGGCTGGGTGCTTCAGCACTGACGTTGTGCAGTAAAAGACCAAGGCACATATTGAAATCCATTACAGTTGGCAATTTGTCTGTCCCAGAACCTTGGGGCTAAAGCCCCCTTAATCCCCACTCCAATCTGCTCCTGAACGAATGGATCTCCTCAGATGAGCCTTAATTCTGAAACTGCAAGCATTCTGGTGCAAAGGCCTTGGGGTGTGTGCTTTCTTAATGCTTCAAACAAAAAAGGGAGGTACCCTCTGAACCTATCAGATGAATCAGATAGTAGGTGGTCCCACTCACCAGCTGGGACACTTGCTAGACCCATATTCGTTAACTGGGGGGAAGTAGAAGCCATGACTCCCATTCCTATCCCCTGGTTGGATCACCATCTGGTACCATTCTCCGTACGCATTCCTGGGGAAAGATTATTGGTGCCGGCACCATTGTACCATTCTAGGCGGAGATGGGCCACCTTCTCCCAGGCAAAATTCTGTGCGGCACTTATCAGAGGAGGGAGTCCTGGGGGGGGATGATGCGGACACTGCTAATACCAACCTTTGCAAACGGGGGTGCTTGACTGCACGGCCCCACTCTCCCGCGCTAAATCGGGTGGCCACACTCAAAAAAACAGCCCTGTGGTACAGTGACGAGCTACGGGTTGTGAAAGCAGCACTGAAGCGAGCTGAAAGGCAGTGGCGAGAGGCCTTTTCTAAGGAAACTAGGGAGATCTATCTTACCGAGAGGCAAATCTATCATGGACTAATTAGGAAGTCCAAAGCTGCACACTATGCCACCAGAATCAGTGAAGCCGGCAACTCCACGAAGGAGCTTTTTGTGCTTTACAAAACTCTCTCGGGTGGGAAACCAGCTATTGCCCTAGATGACTGTTCTGTGGAATCTTGTGATAGGATCGCGAACTTTTTTGCCAAGAAGGTAGCTAAAATTTACTCGGCATTTCCCAGCCACCCCATGGCAGGAACTGAGTTTGTGGAAAGCCCGAGGGAATAGGGGGATAGACACATATTGACCAATCTCGTCACCCCGCCCCCGGAAGACCTTCTAAAAATCTGTAGATCTATCAAGTCTGTTTCCCCTCGGGACCCCACCACGTCGAAACGGCTAGTTAATAGCTTGCCAGTATTGGAACCTTACATCAGGTACCTACTGGACATGTCATTTAGGACTAAGACCGTGCCTAGAGACTGGAAGCAGGCGGTGGTTCTACCTCCTAGGAAGAAATCTAACATCAGCTTCGAAAAGTTGGAGAACCTCCGACCTATCTCCCTTCTGCCCTATCTGGCCAAAGTGGCGGAAAAAACAGTCAACGTACAACTGATGGATTTCGTGGAGAAGGCTGCCCTCCTGCATGACACCCAGTGTGGTTTCCGTCCCCACCACTCAACTGAATCAGCGCTTTTGATGGCTGTGGAGACCTTACGCCAGGGGGTGGATGAAGGGCAGACCATGGCCCTCATCCTACTGGACCTAAGTGCAGCATTCGACACTGTAGCTCATACCACCTTGCTACAGTGTCTGAATAGAGGAGGAATATCGGGTGCTGCACTTGAATGGTTCCAGTCCTTCCTGACGGGGAGAGGCTTTCAGGTCCGCCAGGGCAAATGTTATTCTAGGGAAATTTGTTTGGGCCAGGGCGTGCCCCAGGGCTCGTCCCTGAGCCCCACCCTATTTAATTTATATGTCTCCCCAGTGGCCTTAATTGTGGAGGGTCATGGTTTGCACATAGTATCCTACGCCGACGATACACAGTTGGTTATCTCCCTTTCACGTGCGCCCGGTCTTGCGGTGGACAGATTCAGAACCTGCATGCAGGAGTTGGCAACCTGGATGTCCGCCAACTGCCTTAAATTAAATGGCAGTAAGACCGAGGTGCTCGTGGTGGGGGGGGACCCATCTGTGTGGTCGTCGGCGTGGTGGCCCTCTTGCCTAGGCGAGGCTCCTACTTCCTGTCAGTAATCTAGGAACCTCGGAGTTTGGCTTGATGCTGAGCTGTCCTTTGGACCGCAGATAGGCCGTGTGGTGGGTGTTTGCTTCAGCGTCCTAAAATATCATTCGGAAGGTTTTAGATCTCCTTCCTACGTCTGCCTGTAGGACGCTGGTGCATGCCCTCGTCACATCGCACCTGGACTACGGCAACTTGCTGTACCTGGGAGCAACCAGTAAGGTAATAAATCGGAATGCCCCACCTCTGAACCTTCGCCTAGAGCCATCTGAATCCGGTTTCAGGAAAAAGCTAAAAACACACCTCTACACACGGTAAACCGGTAGTCTTCACTCCTCCACCCTTTTATCCATTGCTCCCTTCCTCCATTTGCAGGCTTGTATTTAATTATTTTTTAAAAGGATGTTGTTTTACATGTTTTTAGGTTTAACTGGTGGCTGCTAAATAACTGCCGGCTTGCTTTTTAGTGCCCTCTTTCTAATATCTTTGGGTTGAGTTTGCGCTATATAAAACTGCGAGAGAAAAAAAGAATTTACAATGCAATAGGTCTCACATCACTAAATGTTTGATCTATTGGTGTTACATTATTTTTAGCAACGCTAATAGTCAAACCTTTAGTAATGCGAGACCTTTTGCATTGAAAATGCTTGGTATTCTTATGATTGAGATTATGCCTAGATCTGGTAAACAGTGAACAGTGACTATAATCAATGCTGTGGACTTTTATATAGTAAATGCATTTGTACAACCTGTATCCTTAAAAGTAGTACTTAACTATCTGTACATATGAAATACTTGAAAGTCGTGTTTATGCAATTACATTTACTCTATTTCTATTTTCAATCACAGATGTCGTAAGCTTCTTTTCTCCAACATGGCCGCCACACTCAACCCTAATCTCTGTAGATATATTTATATGCACTTTTGCACATTGATTTGTCTTCCTTTGCCGAAATTTATGGTTTAATTATGATGGCAGTCAACCGCCATCCTGTCGGAAGCAGGACTGCCTGACTAGCTGTTGGCAGTCCTTTTATCAGGATGGAGAAGTGTGGCTCAATGGTTAGAGCGGCAGACCCTGATGCAGAGGTCTAGCCCGGGACCAGGGTTCTATTCCCGCCTCGGCGGGTCTTGGGTTCAATTTCCTTGGACCTGATAATTCTCGCCTCGGTGCCTATTCTAATCATGGGTCCCACTCTGCAACTCTGGCAATAGCTTGCTTAATCTCCACGACGGCCCCCACAATGCTAGGATACCTGGCCCCACCTTGGGGGTACCCAGGAGTGGGCACTTCACAAGGAAAAAGCCAGGAAGGGTTCCACAGCGGTATTCGTACAAGCGCCGAGATACCCCAGCTGGGGTCGATTAGTGCGCTATACAAGTACACTACATTTACATTTACAGGATTCAGATGTGACCTCCTGCAAGGCAGTGGCAATCTGTATATTTTGTATTGTGGCATGTGCTGCAGGCAGCAGCACCCGCCGCAGTCCAAAAAAACTAATTTCTCATGTCCCTGCACTATGTGGCAGGCACCGTGCAGGTATATATAGGGGGGCACCATAGGTGCCTACCCTGGGGTCCATATTGGAGGACTGGGGGAAGAGTCACTTGCTGTCTGCCTTTTCACGGTGGGTTAACCACCATGAAAAAGCCTGCGGAAGGGGGCATTGTAATCCCTAAGGCTGTGCCTGAGCAGGCGCCACCACTGTTGTAGGGATTGCACTCCCTCCAATGCACCGACTAGACTGCCAGCAACAGCTTGATGGTGGCAGTCCCCCGCCATCGTAATGAGGCCCATATTTCCCCAAATAGGTGCCTGTTTGATTATACTCTCTTCTACTAGACAGATTAATCTCTCTATTCAGTTGTTCATTAATGTGGCCTATCTAGGATGGCCACCATGCTAATCACCCTGGTGGATAACGCTAACCTATTTTCTTTTCTTAATCCTCAAGCTAAGTATCACCTTGTCATTACACATTTTGACCTATTTGGGCTTCTGAGAAGGATAATGCCTTTAATTTCATTTGATAAATGGTTTGAGCAACCAACATCATCATGCATTCAACACAAGATGCTTGCCACAAACTCTCCAGTGGGTGATGCACTCTAGTCATTGTTTTTGGACTATGCATCCTACATATGCTACTGTTTGTGCCTCTGCTTCATTCTCCTGGCAAACATCATTGATGATCTCTTGCTTGGTTTCACAGTGGCTATTCTCTTTGATTGTGCATGCATAAATAGCAGTAAGTTCAGCTGATCACTACTCTCACCAATTGCAGCTGGAGTATGTTAGTGGGGTATTTATTTTAAGCCCTCTTAAATATGTAAAACATTGTCAATATTAGGAATATTGATCTGTTGAACAATAATAAGCTTTAAGTTTGCAATTGTTTTATTAAACAAACGCTATCCTGCATGTATGCCTTGTCCTGAATAATCCTCTTTTGCCTCTATTGATATATTTGTCATCCATGCCTGAATTTGGTGTGTGGTTTACAGCATCCAATAATTGATTATAGGAATAAGGGATTTTTCTAAATGTACACTGAATGATATCCTTGTCTGTAATTTACCTCTTTACAGCTGGAATGAAAAGCCATCTGTTGCGATTGTAAGGATGTGACAACACCCACCCACACCGCCGGCCACATACTCGACCCCATCTTCACCGCAAGCCCCCACGTCTCCTTCAACCGCACCACTGAACCCCACTGGACCGACCACTACTGCATCCACTTCACTTTCAGGAAGCCCACCAAGCACCACCGCACCCAACTGCTGCCTCGATGATGCTGGAGCAAAGTCACCGATGACCAGCTCACCACCGCCTTTGCCCAGAACCCACCCGCCGACACCACCGACCCCGACACCACTACCCGCAACCTCAGACAATGGATCGACGACTGCGCCAACACCCTCGCCCCACTCAAGACACCCTCCAACAGCCACACCAGCAAGAAAGACACCTGGTTCACCGAAGACCTCCAGGCCTCCAAAAGAACATGCCAAAAACTGCAGAAGAACTGGCTCTGTGAACGATCACCGGATAGCTATACCGCCCACAAGAACGTCACCAGCAGACATCACCAACTCATCAGAGCCGCCAAGAGGGCCTCATTCTAGGACCACCTAGACAGCAACGCACACAATAGCAAAGAGCTCTTCAACATCGTTAAGGAGCTCTCCAACCCTAGCTCCAACGCCAACGACATCTTGCTGTCACAAGACTTATGCGACTCTCTGGCTACCTTCTTCCACCACAAGATCACCGACATCTATGACAGCTTCAACGCCACAACCGCCCCGACGACCACCGCCCCCACCACCCCCACACGCACCAACCATCTTCTCTCCTGGACAAGTGTCAATGACAAGGACACCAGCGATATCATGAAGACCATCCACTCCGGCTCACCGCTAGACCCATGCCCCACCACTTCTTCAACAAAGCCAGCGCATCCACGGCACCCCATCTCAGCAAGGCCATCAACATCTCCTTCAAGACAGCAACCTTCCCCGAAATCTGGAAACAGGCCGAGATCAACGCCTTACTCAACAAATCAAAGGCTGACCCCAAGGACCTCAAGAACGTCCAGAGCATCTCCCTGCTCCCATTTCCGGCTAAGGTCACCGAGAAAATAGTCAAAAACAGCTGACCCGCTACCTTGAGGACAACAACATCCTGGACCCATCCCAGTCCGGTTTCCACAGCAACCACAGCACCGAAACCGCCCTTATCGAAGCCACGGATGACATCAGGACCCTGCTAGACAACTGAGAAACAGCAGCCCTCATCCTCCTGGACCTATCAGCCGCCTTCGACACAGTCTGCCGCGCACCCTATGCACATGCCTACACAACGCCGGAATCCAAGGGAAGGCCCTGGACTGGACCACATCCTTCCTCTCCGGCAGAACCCAGAGCGTCTGCCTCCCCCCTTCCACTCCAATGCCACCGAGACCATCTGCGGCGTACCCCAGGGCTGGTCCCTCAGCCCGATGCTATTCAACATCTACATTGAACCCCTTGCCCACGTCGCCCGTCAACACGGCCTCAACATCATCTCCTATGCCGACGACACCCAACTGATCATCTCCCTCACCAAAGACCCTCACACAGCCAAAACCAACCTCCATGAAGGAATGAAGGCCATCGCTGACTGGAAGAGGATCAGTCGACTGAAGCTGAACTCGGACAAGATGGAGGTCCTCAACCTTGGGTCCACCCCTTCGGCCTGGGACGACCCCTGGTGGCCGACCACACTGGGAACCGCTCCGACTCCCACAGACCACGCACGCAACCTGGGGGTCATCCTAGACTCCACCCTCACCATGACTAAGCAGGTCAACTCCATTTCTTCCTCCTGCTTCAACACCCTGCGAATGCTACGAAGGAACTTCAAATGGATCCCCACTGAAACAAGAAGAACAGTCACCCAGGCCCTCGTCACCAGCAGGCTGGACTATGGTAATGTCCTTTACACAGGAGAATCGGCCAAACTCCTAAGACGGCTGCAACGCATCCAAAACGCCTCAGCATCCCCACCCCAGCCACATCACCCCCCACCTGAGAGACCTACACTGGCTCTCCGTCAACAAGAGGATAAGCTTCAAGCTCCTCATCCACGCACACAAAGTCCTCCACGACACAGGCCCAGCATACTTCAACAGACGACTCAGCTTCTATACCCCGACACGCAAGCTCCGCTCTTCCGACCTCGCCCTCGCCCTCGCCACTGTCCCCTACATCCGAAGAACGACAGCCGGATGCAGATCTTTCTCCCACCTCACCGCCAAGACCTGGAACACCCTCCCCACCAACCTACGGCAGACCCAAGACATACTGGCCTTCAGAAGACTACTCAAGACCTGGCTCTTTGATCAGTATCAGCGTCCCTCCCCCCCCCCCCAGCGCCTTGAGACCCTCACGGGTATGTAGTGCGCTTTACAAGTGTCCTGATTGATTGATTGATTGAGTAAGGATGGACTGGGAGAATTTACCACCAGAATGCTTCATTATGTTCCATGAGGAGCAGTTGGAGAATGGACCTGCTGAGGGATCCTGGATGGTTCCCTGGGACGACTGTTTGGCTCTGTTGTCACACAGGAGCCCTTCAAGTAGCCTGGAGACTGTGGGACCCAGGGATTGTGGCAGAGAAAGTGTTCTGCTGTTGGCTATGAAGGAAGTGTGAAAGAAGCCCCCCCCCAAGCCAGAAGAATCACTGAAGCCTAGGAAGGGGACAGGCCAGCAAGGGATCAGCATGAAAAAAGGTCCCCAATACAAATGTAATTTACAGACCAGGAGGCTTGAAGACAAAGTTCCTGATGTCTAGCGCGTACCATCAGATGCAAACCAAGATCTTTCATACTCAAATCGGGCAATGCAGGTCAGAGAAAAATACTGGTGCAGTCTGATACCCAGAGAGCAGGGCATGCAGAGAGCAGAATTTATAGTGATCCAATACAAATTTCTTAAACTTTCCCGCGGACGGCAAAGCATCCATAGCTCTGTTCAGACTTCTCACATCAATTTTTATGGAGCAATGGTGTAGATGGGCCGCCTTCACTAGAGTGCACCTCCCCTGAGCCACTCTTGCTCCTGAGAATGCCATCTCCTGGGGGAGTTAACACCAAAGAAAAGAGGTGCAGCAACACACATTTCATTCTGGGGCCCCTAGATACCAGGACTGAAGAGCAGACCGTATCAGTGTGTTCCACCCATGGCATGTTACCTGTGTTGGGAGGGCAGGTGTATCAGGCCTATGTTTCTTCCTGCCCCCTAAACTGTGGGAATTGAGAGAATGCCATGTCTGTTGCACAATTAATGGACGGAATGCTGAACAAATCAAAATCTTCACCCCCAGTCAAGAGATCTGGGTTAAATCCATCATTCTTTTGCTCACCATGCCACCCCAGTTTAAACATGGCCATTTGCAAATCAGTCTTGACCCTGTGCCTCATGGGAAGAGTCCTGCCCGAACTACCATGCAAGGTGCTCCCTGGACAGGAAACAAGCATCCTTGGACCGGTTTCGTGGTTTCACCCCTCATCAGCCAGGATAGCTTGAATCCAGTGGCACAGTGAACCTGGGACCCACATCTGGGCATACCCGAATCCCTTAGGGCGAGAAAGCAAAAGACACAAATTTGATGGGCAGAATGCAGAATGTATTCAAAAATTAGCCCCCAGTCAAGAGATCTGGGTTAAATCCATCATTCTATTGCTCACCATGCCACCCCAATTTGGACCTGGCCATGAGCAAATCAGTCTGACCCTGTGCCTCATGGGAACAGTCCAGCCCGAACTGCCAAGCCATGTCTTCCATGAACTGGAAACAAGCATCCTGGGACCGGTTTCTGGCTAATCAGCCGTCATCAGCCAGGCTTGCTTGAATCCAGTGGCAAAGTGAGCAAGGGACCCACGTCTGGGCATACCCTGCCAACTTAGGGTGAACAAAGCAAAACAAAAGGGGATGATGGGCGAGTGTTGAACATTGCAAGCACTCACTCCCAGTAAAGTGATCTGGGTTTAATCCATCATCATTCTATAGCTCTCTCCGCCACCCCATTTCAGACATGGCCATATGCAAATCAGTCTGACAATGTGCCTCATGGGAACAGTCCAGCCCGAACTGTCAAACCATGTCTTCCCTGGACCAAAAACAAACATCCTGGGACCGGTTTCTGGTAATCAGTCTAGCTTGAATCCAGTGGCAAAGTGAGCAAGGGATCCACGTCTGGGCATACCATGCCAACTTCTGGTGAACAAAGCAAAACTAAAAGGGATGATGGACCCTTTGGTTTTGCTTTGCTTTGTAGTCTATTTAGCACCCCCGATACAAGCTTTGGGCTAAATTGCTCAACTAGCATATTCCAGTACGTCTCCTCAATGCCATCATTTAGCTGTACAGTAGTACATGAATTAAAGGGAAACTAGCAGATAACCCCACAACAAAAAAGTGCTTTACAAATTGCGGACTAAAACACGTAAGCATACTTGCCCCAACACTTTTTAACTTATATACAGCAGATCTGGGTAAGATGCTCCACAATGCCAACCTTGTAATACACAAAATCGGAACCAACAAATTTCAAATACTACAATACACTGACGATTTAGTGGTGATGGACTATACCAAAATTTGACTACAAAGGGCTCTGAATGCCATGAACAGTTACAATGAGAGAAATTAATTAACAATAAATCTCACAAGACCAAGGTAATGATTTTTGGTTGTCGTCCAAAAAAAGCACCACTTAAATGGCATGTGCAAACCTATTAATATTCCTGTGCACAGCACAAAAACAATTTTTTAGGATGATTCATACAATTAACAGTCCAAATAGATCTCTATTTTATCATTATATTCAAAATTATTTTATTTTCTTTTTATTTTCTTCACAATTTCAAAGAAAGATGGAAATCGTTGATGAGTTGATTGACATAATCAGTAATGTAGCCAGAAAGCTGACAAAAGTTTTGTCTCAGGGAAAATCATCCGATTACTTCATCAGGGCTACAGAAACATACAATTTCACTCAATAATACTATTAAATGGACCATATACAAAATTTAAATAATTATCCACCACTGTCATGGAGTGTCTGAAGTAAAAGTAGTAGAAGCATAGAGAGAACCACTATTCACCAAAAATCACCCAGTGAGAAGGAAATGTGTCACACTGCAGTCGCAGAGAGAGAAGAGAAACTTCTAAGTTTCAAAGAAAATACCAACAAAAACACATACTAACATAAAAGCCAAAGTTTTATATAGATCAGTTTGTCCTAGAACTATATTGATGATCCTACTCGGACACACTTTAAAACTAATTATCAAAAGGTTTAGATTTCAGACCTACCATAACCAAAACGACAACCTGAATCATATCACTCACCGAAGCAAATCTTCATGGAAGAATATACCACATCCTAGTCACAACCTGTTTGTGGTCCCAGGTAGCATGAAACTAATAACAACAGAAAAAATGAAAGAAAAACAAGAGGAGATGTAAGGATCTTAGATAAGAGTCCACAGATATTCGTATTCCAAATTCAGAATACATATGCAATACATATTATACAGTGGTTCCTTACTCTAGGGGGACCATCCAGATATAATAACAATTGAACAACAGTCTGTTTACCTATAAATAATCAGATATCCCAATACAAAGCATGTATCCTTCACTCGTTTATCCTAGTATGCGGCTGAATTTCTGCAGAAGAAAAGGAGAATTCAACGATAATTATTATCGTAGTGCAGATTAAAAACCTATATCTC
This sequence comes from Lissotriton helveticus, assembly GCF_964261635.1. NCBI lineage: Eukaryota > Metazoa > Chordata > Amphibia > Caudata > Salamandridae > Lissotriton > Lissotriton helveticus. The sequence goes on from NC_136061.1 coordinate 520,095,623, forward strand.
AGAAAGTCCTATTATAAGCTCCAATTGCAGGAAAATTATTTATGCCAACATTGGTTATTCATCTCATATTATGATCTATTCATGTTGCACCATAGCAAAAACAGACGAGAGCAATTTGAAACAGAGTATATCCCCAAAGCAGGTCACTGTAATATAGCCTTAATCTAATTACCTCAAGAGACTATGGCGTCGATTCCGATCCGGTAAAATAATCCGCCGTACGAATCGTATTCGTAGCCGATTCCGTACGAATGGGAAACTACCGTCCGACCTGCGAATTCCGATCCGTTTCCGTTGATTTCCGTACGATTTGCTACGACCCGTACGAATGACATTCGTTTAACCGTACGAATAAGCCTCGTGCAGACCACCGTACGATTCATAATCAGTCCGTACAAACTCACTATTCCGATTCAGAACGAAAGGCCTGAGCGAGATACGTACGGGCCAAAGTATTCACGCTTCAACATTGATTCGTACGGGACATTCGCCTCACTGCAAGCTCCACCAATACATACTACACGCACACCCCTCGGCCAAGCCTATGCGAACACCCCCACCCGCCAACGGCCCGTACCACTCACTCACACGCACAAGTACGACACGCAACCCCCCAACAAGCGTACGCGAACACCCCCACCCGCCAACGGCCCGTACCACTCACTCGCATGCACAAGTACGACACGCACCCCCCCCAACAAGCGTACGCGAACACCCCCACCCGCCAACGGCCCGTAACACTCACTCGCATGCACAAGTACGACACGCACCCCCCCCAACAAGCGTACGCGAACACTCCCACCCGCCAACGGCCCGTACCACTCACTCGCACGCACAAGTACGATACGCACCCCCCCCAACAAGCGTACGCGAACACCCCCACCCGCCAACGGCCCGTACTACTCAAACGCACGCACAAGTACCACACGCACACCCCTCGGCCAAGCCTACGCGAACACCCCCACCCGCCAACGGCCCGTAGCACTCACTCGCACAAGTACAACACGCACCCCCCCCAACAAGCGTACGCGAACAGCCCCACCCGCCAACGGCCGGTACCACTCACTCGCACAAGTACGACACGCACCCCCCCCCAACAAGCGTACGCGAACACCCCCACCCGCCAACGGCCCATACCACTCACTCACACGCACAAGTACGACACGCACCCCCCCCCAACAAGCGTACACGAACACCCCCACCTGCCAACGGCCCGTACCACTCACTCGCACGCACAAGTACGACACGCACCCCCCCAACAAGCGTACGCGAACACCCCCACCCGCCAACGGCCCGTACTACTCAAACGCACGCACAAGTACCACACGCACACCCCTCGGCCAAGCCTACGCGAACACCCCCACCCGCCAACGGCACGTACCACTCACTTGCACGCACAAGTACGACATGCACCCCCCCCAACAAGCGTACGCAAACACCCCCACCCGCCAACGGCCCGTACCACTCACTCGCACAAGTACGACACGCACCCCCCCCAACAAGCGTACGTGAACACCCCCATCCGCCAACGGCCCGTACCACTCACTCGCACGCAAAAGTACGACACGCACCCCCCCAACAAGCGTACGCGAACACCCCCACCCGCCAACGGCCCGTACCACTCACTCGCACGCACAAGTATGACACGCACCCCCCCCCCCAACAAGCGTACGCAAACACCCCCACCCGCCAACGGCCCGTACCACTCACTCGCACGCACAAGTACGACACGCACCCCCCCCAACAAGCGTACGCGAACACCCCCACCCGCCAACGGCCCGTACCACTCACTCGCACGCACAAGTACGACACGCACCCCCCCCAACAAGCGTATGCGAACACCCCCACCCGCCAACGGCCCGTACTACTCAAACGCATGCACAAGTACGACACGCACCCCCCCCAACAAGCGTACGCGAACACCCCCACCCGCCAACGGCCCGTACCACTCACTCGCACGCACAAGTACGACACGCACCCCCCCCAACAAGCGTACGCGAACACCCCCACCCGCCAACGGCCCGTACCACTCACTCGCACGCACAAGTATGACACGCACCCCCCCAACAAGCGTACGCGAACACCCCCACCCACCAACGGCCCGTACCACTCACTCGCACGCACAAGTACGACACGCACCCCCCCCAACAAGCGTACGCGAACACCCCCACCCACCAAGGGCCCGTACTACTCAAACGCACAAACAAGTACCACACGCACACCCCTCGGCCAAGCCTACGCGAACACCCCCACCCGCCAACGGCCCGTACCACTCACTCGCACGCACAAGTATGACACGCACCCCCCCAACAAGCATACGCGAACACCCCCACCCGCCAATGGCCCATACTACTCAAACGCACGCACAAGTACCACACGCACACCCCTCGGCCAAGCCTTCGCGAACACACCCACCCGCCAACGGCCCGTACCACTCACTCGCACAAGTACGACACGCACCCCCCCAACAAGCGTACGCGAACACCCCCACCCGCCAACGGCCCGTACTACTCAAACACACGCACAAGTACCACACGCACACCCTTCGGCCAAGCCTACGCGAACACCCCCACCCGCCAACGGCCCGTACTACTCACTCGCATGCACAAGTACCACACGCACACCCCTCGGCCAAGCGTACGCGAACCCCCCCACCCGCCAATGGCCCGTACTACTCACTCGCACACACAAGTACGACACGCACACATAACGCCAACACCAAAACGACCACAAGGACCTTGCTAACGAGTCGCACTACCACACTGAACATGTCTCCTGTGTACACACCTTTGACAATCAATGTCCTGGTCACAGCCAAACAGCCAAACAGAGGACAACACCAACACCCACCCCATATAACACCCACCCCAACAATTCATATTAAGCCACACCCACCATTTGACCAATAAAAGGGACCACACATACAACCCATCATCCTTTGCAACATACCCATTCTTGCGAGGAAACTGAGAGCACACAAACTATTGCAGACACATACCTTCACACATACACCCTATCTCATCTACACCCACACCACCCCCTTCACATTCTGACCCAAACACCCTCATTCATACACACCATCAACCCCTCAATCACATACACTACACACCATGACCACACACAAGAATCCAAAATTCACTAACCCGGAGATGGAGATACTTACTGATGAAGTCATCAGAGTCGAGCCGCAGCTGTTTGGCGCATTGGTCAGACAGACCAGCCTGGCAGAAAGAACACGCATGTGGGAGAGGATCGTAGACCGGGTCAATGCTGTTGCACCCATCAGGCGCACCAGGGATGAATGCCAGGCCAGGTGGTACGATCTGCGGAGGATGGTGAAGAAGAAGATGGCACAGGATTACGCCAATGCACACCACACTGGAGGCGGTGGTCCCCGCAGACCTCCTGTATACCAGCCCTGGGAGGAGAAGGTCATGGTCCTACTGCCAGCGGTGGGAGTACATGGAATAGAAGGAGCCATTGAGTCTGGTGAGTGTACAAAAAACACAAGTTACATGGGTAGACTAACAACAGTGCCCAGCAGCATGGGATGGGTGGCCATGACTCCAAGCAGTACACTACCAAATGGTGGTAGTTGCAAGGGGGAGGCACATAGGGTGCAATGTGTAGGGTAAGAGGCTGCTCTCATGCCATATGTCCCAGGGACACACACAAACATAATGACCAATGCACAGGGATAGGTAAATATCACACAAGATACTACAACACAGCTTCTAAATAATTACTATTTGCTGACACACCTTACAGAGATGCATCATTTTGTGACAAAGTAAGGCAGTGTAGCAAGAGAGCAAGCACCATCTACCTGTCTCCATCCCTGTCTCGCCCTCTCCCTCTGTCTCCCTCTCCCTCTGTCTCCCTCTCCCTCTGTCGGCCTCTGTCTCTGTCTCCCTCAGTCTCTGTGTCCCTCTCCCTCTGTCGGCCTCTGTCTCTGTCTCCCTCTGTCTCTGTCGCCCTCTCCCTCTGTCGCCCTCTGTCTCTGTCGGCCTCTGTCTCTGTCTCCCTCTCCCTCTGTCGGCCTCTGTCTCTGTCTCCCTCTGTCGGCCTCTGTCTCTGTCTCCCTCTGTCTCTGTCTCCCTCTCCCTCTGTCGGCCTCTGTCTCTGTCTCCCTCTGTCTCTGTCTCCCTCTCCCTCTGTCGGCCTCTGTCTCTGTCTCCCTCTGCCTCTGTCTCCCTCTCCCTCTGTCGGCCTCTGTCTCCCTCTGTCTCTGTCTCCCTCTCCCTCTGTCGGCCTCTGTCTCTGTCTCCCTCTGTCTCTGTCGCCCTCTCCCTCTGTCGCCCTCTCCCTCTGTCTCCCTCTGTCTCTGTCTCCCTCTCCCTCTGTTGGCCTCTGTCTCTGTCTCCCTCTGTCTCTTTCTTCCTCTCCCTCTGTCGGCCTCTATCTCTGTCTCCCTCTTTCTCTGTCGCCCTCTCCCTCTGTCTCCCTCTCCCTCTGTCGGCCTCTGTCTCCGTCTCCCTCTGTCTCTGTCGCCCTCTCCCTCTGTCGCCCTCTGTCTCTGTCAGCCTCTGTCTCTGTCTCCCTCTCCCTCTGTCGGCCTCTGTCTCTGTCTCCCTCTGTCTCTGTCTCCCTCTCCCTCTGTCGGCCTCTGTCTCTGTCTCCCTCTGTCTCTGTCTCCCTCTCCCTCTGTCGGCCTCTGTCTCTGTCTCCCTCTGTCTCTGTCTCCCACTCCCTCTGTCGGCCTCTGTCTCTGTCTCCCTCTGTCTCTGTCTCCCTCTGTCTCTGTCTCCCTCTGTCTCTGTCTCCCTCTGTCTCTGTCGCCCTCTCCCTCTGTCGCCCTCTCCCTCTGTCTCCCTCTGTCTCTGTCTCCCTCTCCCTCTGTCGGCCTCTGTCTCTGTCTCCCTCTGTCTCTGTCTCCCTCTCCCTCTGTTGGCCTCTGTCTCTGTCTCCCTCTGTCTCTGTCGCCCTCTCCCTCTGTCGCCTCTCCCTCTGTCGGCCTCTGTCTCTGTCTCCCTCTGTCTCTGTCGCCCTCTCCCTCTTTCGCCCTCTGTCTCTGTCTCCCTCTGTCTCTGTCTCCCTCTCCCTCTGTCGGCCTCTGTCTCTGTCTCCCTCTGTTTCTGTCGCCCTCTCCCTCTGTCGCCCTCTCCCTCTGTCGGCCTCTGTCTCTGTCTCCCTCTGTCTCTGTCGCCCTCTCCCTCTGTCGCCCTCTGTCTCTGTCGGCCTCTGTCTCTGTCTCCCTCTCCCTCTGTCGGCCTCTGTCTCTGTCTCCCTCTGTCTCTGTATCCCTCTCCCTCTGTCGGCCTCTGTCTCTGTCTCCCTCGGTCTCTGTCGCCCTCTCCCTCTGTCGCCCTCTCCCTCTGTCAGCCTCTGTCTCTGTCTCCCTCTGTCTCTGGCGCCCTCTCCCTCTGTCGCCCTCTGTCTCTGTCGGCCTCTGTCTCTGTCTCCCTCTCCCTCTGTCGGCCTCTGTCTCTGTCTCCCTCTGTCTCTGTCTCCCTCTCCCTCTGTCGGCCTCTGTCTCTGTCTCCCTCTGTCTCTGTCGCCCTCTCCCTCTGTCGCCCTCTGTCTCTGTCTCCCTCTGTCTCTGTCGCCCTCTCCCTCTGTCGCCCTCTCCCTCTGTCGGCCTCTGTCTCTGTCTCCCTCTGTCTCTGTCGCCCTCTCCCTCTGTCGCCCTCTGTCTCTGTCGGCCTCTGTCTCTGTCTCCCTCTCCCTCTGTCGGCCTCTGTCTCTGTCTCCCTCTGTCTCTGTCTCCCTCTCCCTCTGTCGGCCTCTGTCTCTGTCTCCCTCTGTCTCTGTCGCCCTCTCCCTCTGTCGCCCTCTGTCTCTGTCTCCCTCTGTCTCTGTCGCCCTCTGTCTCTGTCGGTTGCCCTCTGTTGCCCTCTGTCTCCCTCTCCCTCTCCCTCTGTCTCCATCAGTCAGTGTTCTTCCCTCTGTCACCTCAACGCACATCCCTGGGGCGCACACACAGTTGCACACAAGCACTGCACAGGCCTCACAAACTCCATAGAGCAGAATGTTAAGGGATGTCTCACAAGTACCAGCAAACATCTGCTATGTGCCTATAAGACACCCACCATTTGCTGTCAACACTGTACTGTGTCAGGACACACATCTCAGAAAGCTCTGTAGTACACAATGGGCACAGGTGTAGGTAGCACAAGTCCCTCCTGTGCTCATTGCAAACACAAACACCAGGACAAGGTCACACATCCTGTGCACCAACACAAATCCACGATTATGGCAGCATGCCACATGAGGGGACAGCCAAATCATGAACAATGGACACTTGCAATTCACAAACAAAGTAATAGCATGGCCTGTTGTACACACCCCGTACAGAAACTCATCCCCGGGGGACAGGCGTTGTATTGCAACACTGTCCCAATTGCCATGTACCACAACAAAACACGTACTCATATGAATATGCATACAACTCATACATGCACATAACAGAAGCTACAGTCCATTGTGCCTCTCTAAAAAAGCACGTGCCCCATCTCATTACCTTTGTGGATGCACATAAGTACCAACATGGTGATGGGTATTGACACGGTGATGCGTCTTAGAGAAGTGCCAAGTTCTAAAGCCATGATCTAGAAGTGGGTGTACAGGTCCAGCGGTGTTGGCATTGTTTGGCCAGCATGGAACAGCAAAAGACATCCAAAGTAGTAGCTGACATGCTAAATAATGATGCTCTGTCTCTTACATCAACATGCTGCATCTAAACTCTGTGCATGCTTGACGCACACATAAGAATTTTCACCGTATCCAGGATGTTGCGTGAAACTTACCAATGCTTTACACGTGTGGTGCCGGCAACACAAGACACAGCAATGGCTGTGTCAGTCATTGTCAAGAGATTGGAAGAATGTAAAAACCCCATCGTACAATTGTTTTTTCTACCACTAAATACACAACTGTACAATGTCAACAATGTGTAGCTTGTGGAACAGTGATGCTTATAATGGATAACCAAACCACATGTCACTTGTTATTGCCTTAACAGTGTCTGTCTCTCCCACACACAGGGCAACGTGCGGATCTCCCCCCCAGCCAGGGGGGCCAAGGATCCCAGTCCCAGGCTCAGCAGGACCCAGACCCCACCGGCAGCGCCGTCCCTCAACGCACTGTGGATGACCCCAACCAACCTGGCTCCTCTGGATCCCAAACCCCTGCAGCAACTGTACCAGCTACATCTCTGCCAAACAACCAGACCTATTCCCACCACATCCCAGCAGACAGGTCAGAGCCCTGCCCATGATTCACAAGAGAGCCAGTCTGAAAATGAGGGACACCCTTTGTCGGGCGCCCCTGAGGTTGGTGACAACCTCCACCCTCCCAGCACTCGGGGGCCCGTCGATCGGATGTGCCCACAAGCGCAGGCCGTGCTCATGTGGGTCAGGGTGGTGGGAGTGGCGCAAGGCGGAGGCGAGAATCTGGCCAGTCAGCTGCAGGGACCGGTATGGCTGAACTCACTAACATCCTTGAGGCATACCGGCGGGACACCATGGAGGTAAGCCAGCTTGCGGAGACCCTCAACCAGCTCAGAGAACAGCAGGCAGAGCAAATAGCCAGGCAAGACCTGCATTATGGATGGGTGGAGGCACACCAGGCTCAGCTCTTGATGGTGCATAGGGACATTTTCCATGTGCTACGTCAGATGGCTGCCAACATGCAGCCCCCTCCCTGTGTCACAAGGCCAGCAACATCACGGCAAAGTGCAACACCAGCCACAGGGAGGGAGGAAAGGGAGGAGGAGGAGGAACCCTCTGACGTAGCGTCCCATGCACCGTCCATGCCTGCACATGAGGGTCCCCCAAGGAAGGTGGGTCGTCCACGGCAAAGACGTTGAGGGCCTGTGGCCCATGGACTTCTCCCAGGACACTGGACCTGGCATATTGCCCCTGGGTGCAACAGCATCCCCTATGCGACTCTCCCACATGGACTTGCTGGTCACAGTCTGCCCAATGATGTCACGCACTGTGGCCTGGACTCTGATGACTGAAACTGTAAGGCATCTCATCTCCAGCTGTGAATTTTGGATTCCACCCCTTTCTGTACAGCACCTATTCACGTTTCATGCACAAGATCACCCAATAAATAATCTAAACATCATACGCATTTGGTGAGTAATCTTTGAAATAGCATACATGTATATGTGTCTGCAAATGTCAAAAATGCAAGGTATACAACAAACAGCAGTCATCCACACACTTGGATCAGAATCTGAGTGAGGACACACATTGGTCAGAAATGTCCACTAACTACATACATGGATGGTAAGACACACCTGTGTGGGACAGTCAATGCTGGAGGGGGATTGAATCCCAATACTGCTAGTACAGGCAGGCCCAGGAGAGTCATATAAACAACTACTGAGGTCTTTTAGTGTTCCAGAGTAACTAGGCGCAACACCTGGATGGCCGCTGGGTGATAAATACAGAAAGTGAACAGTGTAGGCAATGGGGCGAGCGGTAATCCCTCACAACCACTCAGAAATGGACCAGCAAGCTGATCCACAATTTAGAATATGAACAACAGTGCCCCTGCACTATACACAATAAATAATACTTCAATAGTACAAACTGAGTTATTCAAATACATTAATGCAGCTTAGTACAGCAATCTAAACATTTAGTAGAACTTCGAGAATCAGTATATATGAACAAAAATATAAACGTCGGTGGATAAATAGTCTGTTCTTGGAGTAGTCACTTCTGTTTATTGTTCCATTTCATAAGCCAACACGTGTTTCATCGCAGGGAACAAACTGCGAATCTTCAGGGCTAAATAGAAACATAAATTGGATCTTTACAAACATGTTCTATTTATGAACATGTCAAGATAGTGACTAATTGTGTTCACCGGAGTGACATGAAGCATGCCATATGGGTGACTTGGTGTCTATGTGGTGAAAAAGTTATTCGTTTGGTGACATGTGCGAGAAAGTAATTTGGAATGAGAAGCGAAAGATAAAATATATACTGATATTATGGACATAAAACACTGGCCGGTTTGAAAGGTGAAGTGGTAAAGTGAAAAGTGTGTTTATTCTAGTAGAGAGGACGACATCCCAAGTGACTTGTATGTGATATTTGAAAACCAGGGCAAAAACGCAGCGAAGAACGATAGTATCCTTGGACATAGGCAATCATTTTATCCGTCTGACATAGTGCACATTTCCTCTGTAAATAGTTGATAGACAGGCGTCATGCGGTGATATTCTGAGACATTCGTGCACTACTATAATCTAACACCCTGTCATACATTAGATCCAGTAGACATTCCTAATGGCTATCGTACCTGGAATAAGTGGCTTTCAGGATTGGATATATTTGTTCAGAGTAGTAAAATTCCTGGTGTTTAACGTGAATGAAAATAGAGGGGGAGGGCCGGTCAGTGTGTAGACTCTGGTTAGTGTCTACAGGAGAAATTACATAACACAGAAGAGAAATGAGACAAGGAGGAGAAAATGAAAGAATAAAAGAATCAAGCTGGGTGTTTAAATAAAGGGGAAAGAAAAACTCACCAAAAAGGCAAAGGTTTGCTCGTGATAATACGTTTTAGGGTGAACGGCCCAAGTCGGGGCGTTGAATGGAGTCTTAATTACGGAATCCCAACAATTATATATTCGGGCTGTGATAAATCTGCATATAAAACAAGGTATACAAGTGATTGTAAAAACCACAACATTTCCTATTTGTCTCGTTATAATTTATGTACCAAGTAAAAGCAGAGAAAATGACTGGGAAAAACAAAACCTACCTCGATATTTCACGAGTAGGGTGAAAACCGGGAGGAGAAAATTGTTCGTGGTCGGGCGGGTACGCCTTAAGGTCCACGGGGTGCTTTACTTAAGTAAAAATAGGAAAAGGTAAGCCCACACGTTTTTTGGAACTAAAGTTCGCGTTAAAGAGGCAGATAGCGTCTATTCAAGTCTGTAGATGGAACAGATACTACAACACAGCTTCTAAATAATTACTATTTGCTGACACACCTTACAGAGATGCATCATTTTGTGACAAAGTAAGGCAGTGTAGCAAGAGAGCAAGCACCATCTACCTGTCTCCATCCCTGTCTCGCCCTCTCCCTCTGTCTCCCTCTCCCTCTGTCTCCCTCTCCCTCTGTCGGCCTCTGTCTCTGTCTCCCTCAGTCTCTGTGTCCCTCTCCCTCTGTCGGCCTCTGTCTCTGTCTCCCTCTGTCTCTGTCGCCCTCTCCCTCTGTCGCCCTCTGTCTCTGTCGGCCTCTGTCTCTGTCTCCCTCTCCCTCTGTCGGCCTCTGTCTCTGTCTCCCTCTGTCGGCCTCTGTCTCTGTCTCCCTCTGTCTCTGTCTCCCTCTCCCTCTGTCGGCCTCTGTCTCTGTCTCCCTCTGTCTCTGTCTCCCTCTCCCTCTGTCGGCCTCTGTCTCTGTCTCCCTCTGCCTCTGTCTCCCTCTCCCTCTGTCGGCCTCTGTCTCCCTCTGTCTCTGTCTCCCTCTCCCTCTGTCGGCCTCTGTCTCTGTCTCCCTCTGTCTCTGTCGCCCTCTCCCTCTGTCGCCCTCTCCCTCTGTCTCCCTCTGTCTCTGTCTCCCTCTCCCTCTGTTGGCCTCTGTCTCTGTCTCCCTCTGTCTCTTTCTTCCTCTCCCTCTGTCGGCCTCTATCTCTGTCTCCCTCTTTCTCTGTCGCCCTCTCCCTCTGTCTCCCTCTCCCTCTGTCGGCCTCTGTCTCCGTCTCCCTCTGTCTCTGTCGCCCTCTCCCTCTGTCGCCCTCTGTCTCTGTCAGCCTCTGTCTCTGTCTCCCTCTCCCTCTGTCGGCCTCTGTCTCTGTCTCCCTCTGTCTCTGTCTCCCTCTCCCTCTGTCGGCCTCTGTCTCTGTCTCCCTCTGTCTCTGTCTCCCTCTCCCTCTGTCGGCCTCTGTCTCTGTCTCCCTCTGTCTCTGTCTCCCACTCCCTCTGTCGGCCTCTGTCTCTGTCTCCCTCTGTCTCTGTCTCCCTCTGTCTCTGTCTCCCTCTGTCTCTGTCTCCCTCTGTCTCTGTCGCCCTCTCCCTCTGTCGCCTTCTCCCTCTGTCTCCCTCTGTCTCTGTCTCCCTCTCCCTCTGTCGGCCTCTGTCTCTGTCTCCCTCTGTCTCTGTCTCCCTCTCCCTCTGTTGGCCTCTGTCTCTGTCTCCCTCTGTCTCTGTCGCCCTCTCCCTCTGTCGCCTCTCCCTCTGTCGGCCTCTGTCTCTGTCTCCCTCTGTCTCTGTCGCCCTCTCCCTCTTTCGCCCTCTGTCTCTGTCTCCCTCTGTCTCTGTCTCCCTCTCCCTCTGTCGGCCTCTGTCTCTGTCTCCCTCTGTTTCTGTCGCCCTCTCCCTCTGTCGCCCTCTCCCTCTGTCGGCCTCTGTCTCTGTCTCCCTCTGTCTCTGTCGCCCTCTCCCTCTGTCGCCCTCTGTCTCTGTCGGCCTCTGTCTCTGTCTCCCTCTCCCTCTGTCGGCCTCTGTCTCTGTCTCCCTCTGTCTCTGTATCCCTCTCCCTCTGTCGGCCTCTGTCTCTGTCTCCCTCGGTCTCTGTCGCCCTCTCCCTCTGTCGCCCTCTCCCTCTGTCAGCCTCTGTCTCTGTCTCCCTCTGTCTCTGGCGCCCTCTCCCTCTGTCGCCCTCTGTCTCTGTCGGCCTCTGTCTCTGTCTCCCTCTCCCTCTGTCGGCCTCTGTCTCTGTCTCCCTCTGTCTCTGTCTCCCTCTCCCTCTGTCGGCCTCTGTCTCTGTCTCCCTCTGTCTCTGTCGCCCTCTCCCTCTGTCGCCCTCTGTCTCTGTCTCCCTCTGTCTCTGTCGCCCTCTCCCTCTGTCGCCCTCTCCCTCTGTCGGCCTCTGTCTCTGTCTCCCTCTGTCTCTGTCGCCCTCTCCCTCTGTCGCCCTCTGTCTCTGTCGGCCTCTGTCTCTGTCTCCCTCTCCCTCTGTCGGCCTCTGTCTCTGTCTCCCTCTGTCTCTGTCTCCCTCTCCCTCTGTCGGCCTCTGTCTCTGTCTCCCTCTGTCTCTGTCGCCCTCTCCCTCTGTCGCCCTCTGTCTCTGTCTCCCTCTGTCTCTGTCGCCCTCTGTCTCTGTCGGTTGCCCTCTGTTGCCCTCTGTCTCCCTCTCCCTCTCCCTCTGTCTCCATCAGTCAGTGTTCTTCCCTCTGTCACCTCAACGCACATCCCTGGGGCGCACACACAGTTGCACACAAGCACTGCACAGGCCTCACAAACTCCATAGAGCAGAATGTTAAGGGATGTCTCACAAGTACCAGCAAACATCTGCTATGTGCCTATAAGACACCCACCATTTGCTGTCAACACTGTACTGTGTCAGGACACACATCTCAGAAAGCTCTGTAGTACACAATGGGCACAGGTGTAGGTAGCACAAGTCCCTCCTGTGCTCATTGCAAACACAAACACCAGGACAAGGTCACACATCCTGTGCACCAACACAAATCCACGATTATGGCAGCATGCCACATGAGGGGACAGCCAAATCATGAACAATGGACACTTGCAATTCACAAACAAAGTAATAGCATGGCCTGTTGTACACACCCCGTACAGAAACTCATCCCCGGGGGACAGGCGTTGTATTGCAACACTGTCCCAATTGCCATGTACCACAACAAAACACGTACTCATATGAATATGCATACAACTCATACATGCACATAACAGAAGCTACAGTCCATTGTGCCTCTCTAAAAAAGCACGTGCCCCATCTCATTACCTTTGTGGATGCACATAAGTACCAACATGGTGATGGGTATTGACACGGTGATGCGTCTTAGAGAAGTGCCAAGTTCTAAAGCCATGATCTAGAAGTGGGTGTACAGGTCCAGCGGTGTTGGCATTGTTTGGCCAGCATGGAACAGCAAAAGACATCCAAAGTAGTAGCTGACATGCTAAATAATGATGCTCTGTCTCTTACATCAACATGCTGCATCTAAACTCTGTGCATGCTTGACGCACACATAAGAATTTTCACCGTATCCAGGATGTTGCGTGAAACTTACCAATGCTTTACACGTGTGGTGCCGGCAACACAAGACACAGCAATGGCTGTGTCAGTCATTGTCAAGAGATTGGAAGAATGTAAAAACCCCATCGTACAATTGTTTTTTCTACCACTAAATACACAACTGTACAATGTCAACAATGTGTAGCTTGTGGAACAGTGATGCTTATAATGGATAACCAAACCACATGTCACTTGTTATTGCCTTAACAGTGTCTGTCTCTCCCACACACAGGGCAACGTGCGGATCTCCCCCCCAGCCAGGGGGGCCAAGGATCCCAGTCCCAGGCTCAGCAGGACCCAGACCCCACCGGCAGCGCCGTCCCTCAACGCACTGTGGATGACCCCAACCAACCTGGCTCCTCTGGATCCCAAACCCCTGCAGCAACTGTACCAGCTACATCTCTGCCAAACAACCAGACCTATTCCCACCACATCCCAGCAGACAGGTCAGAGCCCTGCCCATGATTCACAAGAGAGCCAGTCTGAAAATGAGGGACACCCTTTGTCGGGCGCCCCTGAGGTTGGTGACAACCTCCACCCTCCCAGCACTCGGGGGCCCGTCGATCGGATGTGCCCACAAGCGCAGGCCGTGCTCATGTGGGTCAGGGTGGTGGGAGTGGCGCAAGGCGGAGGCGAGAATCTGGCCAGTCAGCTGCAGGGACCGGTATGGCTGAACTCACTAACATCCTTGAGGCATACCGGCGGGACACCATGGAAGTAAGCCAGCTTGCGGAGACCCTCAACCAGCTCAGAGAACAGCAGGCAGAGCAAATAGCCAGGCAAGACCTGCATTATGGATGGGTGGAGGCACACCAGGCTCAGCTCTTGATGGTGCATAGGGACATTTTCCATGTGCTACGTCAGATGGCTGCCAACATGCAGCCCCCTCCCTGTGTCACAAGGCCAGCAACATCACGGCAAAGTGCAACACCAGCCACAGGGAGGGAGGAAAGGGAGGAGGAGGAGGAACCCTCTGACGTAGCGTCCCATGCACCGTCCATGCCTGCACATGAGGGTCCCCCAAGGAAGGTGGGTCGTCCACGGCAAAGACGTTGAGGGCCTGTGGCCCATGGACTTCTCCCAGGACACTGGACCTGGCATATTGCCCCTGGGTGCAACAGCATCCCCTATGCGACTCTCCCACATGGACTTGCTGGTCACAGTCTGCCCAATGATGTCACGCACTGTGGCCTGGACTCTGATGACTGAAACTGTAAGGCATCTCATCTCCAGCTGTGAATTTTGGATTCCACCCCTTTCTGTACAGCACCTATTCACGTTTCATGCACAAGATCACCCAATAAATAATCTAAACATCATACGCATTTGGTGAGTAATCTTTGAAATAGCATACATGTATATGTGTCTGCAAATGTCAAAAATGCAAGGTATACAACAAACAGCAGTCATCCACACACTTGGATCAGAATCTGAGTGAGGACACACATTGGTCAGAAATGTCCACTAACTACATACATGGATGGTAAGACACACCTGTGTGGGACAGTCAATGCTGGAGGGGGATTGAATCCCAATACTGCTAGTACAGGCAGGCCCAGGAGAGTCATATAAACAACTACTGAGGTCTTTTAGTGTTCCAGAGTAACTAGGCGCAACACCTGGATGGCCGCTGGGTGATAAATACAGAAAGTGAACAGTGTAGGCAATGGGGCGAGCGGTAATCCCTCACAACCACTCAGAAATGGACCAGCAAGCTGATCCACAATTTAGAATATGAACAACAGTGCCCCTGCACTATACACAATAAATAATACTTCAATAGTACAAACTGAGTTATTCAAATACATTAATGCAGCTTAGTACAGCAATCTAAACATTTAGTAGAACTTCGAGAATCAGTATATATGAACAAAAATATAAACGTCGGTGGATAAATAGTCTGTTCTTGGAGTAGTCACTTCTGTTTATTGTTCCATTTCATAAGCCAACACGTGTTTCATCGCAGGGAACAAACTGCGAATCTTCAGGGCTAAATAGAAACATAAATTGGATCTTTACAAACATGTTCTATTTATGAACATGTCAAGATAGTGACTAATTGTGTTCACCGGAGTGACATGAAGCATGCCATATGGGTGACTTGGTGTCTATGTGGTGAAAAAGTTATTCGTTTGGTGACATGTGCGAGAAAGTAATTTGGAATGAGAAGCGAAAGATAAAATATATACTGATATTATGGACATAAAACACTGGCCGGTTTGAAAGGTGAAGTGGTAAAGTGAAAAGTGTGTTTATTCTAGTAGAGAGGACGACATCCCAAGTGACTTGTATGTGATATTTGAAAACCAGGGCAAAAACGCAGCGAAGAACGATAGTATCCTTGGACATAGGCAATCATTTTATCCGTCTGACATAGTGCACATTTCCTCTGTAAATAGTTGATAGACAGGCGTCATGCGGTGATATTCTGAGACATTCGTGCACTACTATAATCTAACACCCTGTCATACATTAGATCCAGTAGACATTCCTAATGGCTATCGTACCTGGAATAAGTGGCTTTCAGGATTGGATATATTTGTTCAGAGTAGTAAAATTCCTGGTGTTTAACGTGAATGAAAATAGAGGGGGAGGGCCGGTCAGTGTGTAGACTCTGGTTAGTGTCTACAGGAGAAATTACATAACACAGAAGAGAAATGAGACAAGGAGGAGAAAATGAAAGAATAAAAGAATCAAGCTGGGTGTTTAAATAAAGGGGAAAGAAAAACTCACCAAAAAGGCAAAGGTTTGCTCGTGATAATACGTTTTAGGGTGAACGGCCCAAGTCGGGGCGTTGAATGGAGTCTTAATTACGGAATCCCAACAATTATATATTCGGGCTGTGATAAATCTGCATATAAAACAAGGTATACAAGTGATTGTAAAAACCACAACATTTCCTATTTGTCTCGTTATAATTTATGTACCAAGTAAAAGCAGAGAAAATGACTGGGAAAAACAAAACCTACCTCGATATTTCACGAGTAGGGTGAAAACCGGGAGGAGAAAATTGTTCGTGGTCGGGCGGGTACGCCTTAAGGTCCACGGGGTGCTTTACTTAAGTAAAAATAGGAAAAGGTAAGCCCACACGTTTTTTGGAACTAAAGTTCGCGTTAAAGAGGCAGATAGCGTCTATTCAAGTCTGTAGATGGAAGGGGACGGAGAACCCTTACCTAGTCTGTGAGGTTCTCCCTCTCTTAGTTTCCCGGCGCCGTGTATCGAAGACGGACACGTGACCGGAGGCTTGGTTTGGTTAAATACCGGTGTTCTTAGCTGGAAAAGGCTAGAACGTCGGCTACGGTCTGTTTTCCAAGGAGATGGCAAATAAAGAAGAAATACTAAGTTCACTAGTTTATCGGAAATAATTCTTGGTATGTCGAGAATATTATTAGTTTTGTATATATAGTTAGTTACCCTGGCGAGCTCAATTTAGATTTAACAAAATGGAGAAAAAACAAGTAACTGGAAGAAAGTACACCGTTATTGGTATATCCTAGATCGCGCGACTTGTTGTGAATTTAGGACGAACAGCATTATTGGTGTAATGACGATAAGGCATAATATATAAGAAATTTTAGAGTTTAAGAAAAAATGACGGGTTGGGAAAGGAACACATTTGTATCAAATGAAAAAACACCCAGCAAGGGAATAAAAGAAAAGGACAAGAAAGTATTGCTTGGAATATTTAATCCAATGAACGAAAAAGTTAACCAAGGAGATTTCTTGGTCAAGCCAAATGTAAGCACGCCGAGTAACGAGTCTTACATATGTGTGTGGTGTGAGAACCTGAGTTTTCTCTGTATATTCCAAGACTATTGTTGAATATATTGCATTCATAATCGTCGCCTCTTAATAACACTTAAGAGGACTGAGCTATCTCGAGTGGACAAGTGGTTAATAACATAGATATAAGTGTACAACAGCTCGTTAAGAACGCAGATGAGAACAACAATTACATACTGCAGTAACGTTATTTCTTTTTTCGATACATATTGCTAACAATTGTTAAGTTTGTCTGTGTTGTGCTGCCAAAAAACATGTAGTGTTCTCAAGCTTTGAACATGTGATTCCGTTCCTGAAGGGGAAGGGGACAGACCCAACAGGACAAACAGTTCAGAGGTTGGTACAGTCTAGTTGCCCAAAAAGAATTGCAGTTCTGGGTCATAGTTCAACCCACACTCCAAGTAGCTTCTTTGCGTCTCAAAGCTAATTCCCGATTCCCACCCCTCACATGGATGGGCACAGTCTCTATTCCATAAAATGAGACACGAAAATCCTCTATATTAGCTTGACACTTAGCTATATGTAGAGCTACTGGGTATTTGGGATCCTGCTTTTGAATAGCTCTCATGTGCTCTGATATTCTGTCTTTCAGAGATCTTATTGTGCTGCCAACGTATTTTTTGCCACACTGGCATTCAATGATGTAGACCACGTATTTCGTGGTGCAGTTGATATTAGTTCTGATGTCGTATAACTCTTCAGAAGGGCCCTTGAAGCGCTTGGTTTTATGTTTCGCCCATTTACACATTGTACACAAACCACATTTAAAGAATCCGTTGCTGCGTTGGGTTAACCAATTCGGGTTCATATCCATGCGTGGAACCGTAGGGCTGAGCCTATTCCTCAATGTTCTCCCTTTGCGAAAAGTGATCTGAGGGGTTGTCGGGATCATTTCTTTAAGTGTTGAGTCATCTCTTAGCAGACTCCAGTGTTTGGTCATACTGTTCCTGATTGAATTGTGAAGGGCGTTATATTCCGTGATCATTCTCACTGTTTTATCTTTAGCTCTCTGGTTGTCTTTTGTCTTCAGAGTATCCTGTCTCTTTATTTTGTTTAGTTTAGTTTTTGCTTGGGACAGGATAGCTTTTGGGTAACCTCGGTTTTCGAATCTCATGTTCATGTCTTTTAATGTACTGTTGAGTTCATCATCATCACTGCAATTCCGTCTTGCACGGAGAATTTCACCAAATGGTATAGATCTGATCTGATGGAAGGGATGAAAACTGTCAGCTCTAAGAATAGCATTACAGGATGTGGGTTGCCTGTATAGCTTGCTTTGTAGAGTGTTGTTTTTCACATAGAATTCCAGATCCAGAAATTCTATATTGGATTTGCTCTGTTTCATGGTGAAACTCAGCTCCCAATCGTTCTTGTTGAGATAGTCAAAAAAACTTTGTAGCAATTCGTCTGTACCGGTCCATAATAGGATACAATCGTCTATATAACGACCCCAGAAGAGAATGGAGTCGGTGTAATGGCTACTATGTGTACCCCAAAGGTGATCTGCTTCGAACGCACCCATGAAAAGGTTGGCAAAAGAGGGTGAGAATTTCGACCCCATGGCTACTCCTCGTTTTTGTTGGTACCATTGTTTGTGAAAGATGAAAAAGTTGTTATTCAGAATTAAGTTCATCATAGCAATTAGCATTTGTGTATGTGCCCAAAGCGAGGCCGGCCGTTTAGACAGCACTCGTGTAATTGCTTCTATGCCTAATCTTGGATTAGTGCTGGTGTAGAGGGCAACAACATCCATAGTGACCAGTGTGGTACCTGGTTGCCATTCTAAATCACCTAACAAGCTGAGAATGTGTTTTGAATACTGGATATATGAGGGTAAGTTTCTGACAAGTGGGCCCAGAAACAGATCCACATATTCTGCTAGTCTTTCAGTTGGACCTCCAATTCCCGAAACTATCGGTCTACCTGGGGGAAAAGGGAGATCCTTGTGGATTTTTGGAAGGGTGTAGAGCCATGGGTATGTAGGTTTGAATACTTTGAGATACATATATTCCTCTTCATTCAGGAGACCATCCTCTTTCCATTTCAGTAGATGGTCATTGATAATAGTCGTTAGTGCACCCATGGGGTTGTGTGCAATGGGTTCATAGCAAGAAGGGTCTGCTAATTGATTCAATATCTCATTGTTGTAGTTGTCTGCGTTCATCACCACAATGTTTCCTCCTTTGTCTGCCTCACGGATAATAATGGAGGGATTCAGAGTCAGTGCGGTTAACGCATTACGCTCTCCTTTCGTTAAATTGTCTTTGAATATGAATGTTTCATTTAGTTTTTTAGTATTGATTTTGTTTAGATCTGTCAGTACATGCCTATGAAAATTGTCAATGCTGTTGCCACCTGGTAATGTAGGTGTCCACGTGGACTTAGATTTAAGACCACTGGCTACCCCAAAATCCGTGTCTATATTTAGTTCTTCTAAAAGTTGCCCCATTTCCATAGGGCTGTCTTCTCGTTCAGTAATAGACAACAGTAAATGAACTGCTTGTATATCCTTTATTGTGTGTACAACAACATCATCCAATACATCAGGAATGTTTTTGATATTATTTCTAACAGGGGTTTTACCTGCAAAGTACTTTTTTATTTTCAAATTGCGGACAAACTTAAAGAGATCTATTTTTGTTTGGCAGATGTCACCAGTAGAGTATGGATTGAAACTCAAGCCCTTTGCGAGTAAATTAGTCATGTCTGAGGTGAGAGGGAAAGAGGATAGGTTAATAACTAAAACCTCTTTGTTTTTATTTTCTAGTTCTTTGTTCTGCCAGATCTTAGTTTTTTGCGATACTCATCGTTGTCCACCTCTGCTACCTCTATGGGTTTTGGAGTTTGTAGGCCTCTTCGGGATTGTGCCCTGTTCCCTTTGCGAATACGTTCCATTTCTACTAAAAAAGGACTGCTGTTTGCATCAAGAGTGTCCCCTATTTCTGTTTCTGGTTCACTTGTGCCCACAGTGTTAAGGGATGTATTGCTTGAGGAAATGGAGCCAGGGGCAGATGTGTTGGCCCAGGAGAGTCACTTTGAGGAGTACATGTCAGTGTCACAAAAGTAGTAGTCCATGTAGGGAGTACCTACAACTGTGTCCTCAGGTATGTGAGCTACCATCAGCATGATGCATTACTGTGTATGTGATTAATGCCGCACAGGATAACGGTGGCAGAACAGACTGTGGGCAATGGGCTGAAGCACTCTAGACAAGCACACCTGATTAGGTGACCTACCCCTATGGAGCTACAAGTACTATACTACTGTAATGGGAGCAACGCATACAGAACAACGACACACATCAGACAAATACCTACCCCTGAACGGCCAAATCACACCACACCCAAGAGACAGGGTCATGGTGTGTGTCCCATGTGCCAACTTGACTGACTGTGACAGCAATGTTGAAGTTGACATTAGGGACATTACTGGCAATCTGACCAGAGCAATTGATCAGATTGCACCAGAAAAGCAGCAAAGGGTAAAAGGAGTTGGAAAGGGAGCTCCATGGTTTACATCTGACCTAAGGGAGCACAAAAAGAAGCTCCGAAATGCAGAAAGAAACTGGCGGAGGAAAATAGATGAGGAAAGTCGAGAGCAATACAAAACCTTGCTCAATATCCATAAAAAGCTCATCCTGGACACTAAAGCTAAATACTATGAAAATCGTATAAAGCAAGCTGAAAATGTCCAGAAGGAAACCTTTAAAATACTAACCGAACTGAGCAAAAAACCTGAAAATATGGAAGTAGCAATCAGCTGCGACACTTTCCAAAGCTACTTTCTAGAGAAGGTAGAGACTATCTTACAGGACATTGGGAATGGTACCGTGACTGAATCCATCAAGTCACAAGCCGCCCAGACTCCCGCGGAAACCCATATTTCAAATTTTCCACTGATGGATGCGATGAGTCTTGAGCAACTCATGAGTAAAGTTAAATCTGGCTCCCCGGCGGACCCCTGCCCCCCTAGTGTATTTCGTTTAGCACGCCCTACCCTGGAAGACCACATCCTCTCCCTCCTGAACAATTCATTAGACACAGGACGGCTACCAGCTAGCTTCAAAGAAGCTCGGGTGAAGCCGCTAATGAAGAAACCAGGAGCAAACCCTAAGATTCTGAAAAATTATAGGCCTATCTCTCAACTCCCGTTCCTGTCAAAAATCCTTGAGCAACATGTGCTGAAGTCCCTGGCCTCGTTCCTGGAGTTACACCACTCTCTCCATGATCTGCAGGCGGGGTTTCATGCACATCACAGCACCGAGTTGGTGATGCTCTCGGTGCTGGACGAGCTCAGAGGGATGGCTGACAGCAAGAAACCGAGCGCCCTGATACTTTTAGATCTATCGGCGGCGTTCGATACTGTCAGCCATACCCTGCTCCTGGATAGACTGGCTAATTTCGGGATTCGAGACATGGCCTATAGGTGGTTGGAATCTTTCCTAGTAGGGAGAACACAGAGGATTCAGCTGGGGGATAAGGTATCGGAGGTGGGAAATATGACATGCGGGGTCCCCCAAGGCTCCGCATTGTCCCCACTCCTTTTCAACCTATACCTGCAACCACTGATAAGCTCCTTGGCAAAGATGGGATGTCGCGTATTCAATTACGCTGACGACACCCAACTATTATTGAGCATAGAGAACACAGTGCTGGCGCAGACTTACGCGCAGGATGTTCTAAGATTTACAGTGAGTTGGATGACTATGAACCTTTTGAAGATTAACCCTGAAAAAACAGAGGTTCTAGTTGTATCATCTACATGTTCCCCATGGAGTGACTTGTACTGGCCCCAGGAACTAGGTCCAACTCCTAAACCAGTGGATAAGGTGAAAAGCCTGGGCATTAAGATTGACAGTGAACTGTCAATGTGTAGTCAGATCTCCTCCATAGTAGGGACCTGCAATGGTCTAATTAGACAATTGCGTAAATTAGTCCCTCTTCTATCCCAGTCCATGCTTCGCACTGTAGTCTCTGCCACGATAATCTCAAGGCTGGACAACGGAAATGCCCTTTACTTGGGCCTTCCAAAAATCCTGATCAGCAGACTGCAGGTGGTCCTAAATGACGCCGCACGTCTCATTTTTAAGCTTCCAAGAAGATCTCATGCTTCTCCACTGTTGCAGAGCCTCCATTGGTTGCATATTGGGCAAAGGTCTGTTTTCAAAAGTTTATGTATAGCCCATAAGGCAATCTACGGGCAGGCACCCGTTTACATAAAGGAACGGTTGGAGGTATATAAACCGGAACGAAGACTAAGGTCCTCAGACGCACAGTTGTTGGTGTGCCCCCGGTTTAGGTTGGCCACAAAAGGTGGGAGATCCTTTTCTGCTTTGATACCAAAAATTTGGAACAAACTACCTGAGACCCTCCGTAAAGAAGGTAATCTCCTTCGCTTCAGAAAAATCCTAAATACAATTTTGTTTAGGGATGCGTTGAGCTCAGTTTAAACATTATGTTGCTCTCTTCCTTCTGATAATTATGTAGTTGTTGCCCTTCGGTCATAAGCGCCTTGAGACCTGCCGGTGAGTTGGCGCTATAAAAGCCGGAATTAACAATAACAATAACAAGTGGTGTGAGCATGTTGTGTTCTGGCACGTGACTGTAAGCTAACAGTTTTCTGATCTAGTGGTGTTGACAAGCTAACACTGTACAATATTGTGCCTATGTAAGGTGTGTGTGTGTGTTGGACACGGCACATGACCTGGTGGTACGTAGACCCAATGTCATGTGAATCTGCATAGTCGTGCCAGTATGTGTTGCACACACACGCATAGCAGCAGCTATGGCTGAGTACAAAGCATTTTTATAGCACGAGGGTGAATGTCTGGTGTTGTCTGTGTGTAGGGTGGCAGGAGCATGCTCTATTAATGGATGGAAGGAGGGTCATCCTGTAGGTGTCTGTGTTCCTGGATAGTGTGCGCTGCATGGTGGCTGTGTATGCAGCTGCAGCAATGAGTAAAGACATGACGGCAGGAGGGGTGTGACTAATTGCTAAACAAACACATAACACAAGGGCACCTGCAATGCACAAAGTGACATGTGGATGTGAAGGCAGGAGTGTCTGCCTCACTCAGGATCACTGCCAACAAAATGGCACAGTAATCACCACACATCACAGTCACTGGATCAGGGCACTTACGGTCAAGTGGGGCACAAGACACACAGCGTCAGCAGGTGTATACAAGAGCTAGTGTGTTCAAATCCAAACTGCACCAACAAAGACATCTACCTCACACACAACATAGTATTCTAGCCTTCACCCACCCCATGCGTGTGGTCAATATACAGTTACACACATAACAAGCATGAGGTAACTACGTTCAAAATAGTATATGTGAACATTAGACGGACATGTGTGTTGAGCCCCAAGCAGGCACTATATTCTGTAGGAGTCAGACGTCATGCACAACATGATAATTTACATTGTGAGCCCATGGAGCTTTCACAAACATACATGTGCATTGTCAATAAGTCCAATTTACACTAATCATGATGTCACCTGTAATGCCGCATTACGAATACCTACAAGGCTGTCAACGACTGGCCGTACCTTTCTTCATCAGAGTGGTGTGATGCTCTAAGGGTTCCACCTCCAAATAGCCCATTGGTCTGAGTACAAACAACAGACACAAAAGGGTGATCAGGCGAGGGAAGGAGAGGATGGGAACTGCTGGGAGGGAGACCTGAAACAGAGGCAAATAAGCATTAGGACAACATTCTCATGTCACAGACACTTCAAAAACCTCATTAGCTACACTGTACCAGTCACACCTGTGAAGTGTACTGACTGGTGAAAAATAATGATGATTAATCATGCCATCACATGAGATACGATGCTGTGACACAGACACATAAAAACTGGGACAGTCTGTCATCCATTAGAGTCATGTGTAACGCTCACAAGTGAGCACCCATGCAAAAAGATCTATGTAGTATAAACACATTCCCAGGCACAGATGAGGTGGACCTCAGTAACACATGGAAACATATGGAAATCCAACTACCGCTAACTCTAAAGTCTGTATCTGATATTGGTTAGCCATAAGGGCCATGTAGGCTAACTTGAGCAAATCCACTACAGCTGTTAGTATCACATATGATGAGGAAGCTAATGATCGACATGCAATTAAGGCACTCTGTAGCCAGTCTTTTGGTGTGTCAAGTATGCATCACAATGCTAAACATGATATGCATGTACAATAAATATTAAGTGCAAGTGATGTCCATCCAAGCTACATAATCAGACCCTACCATAGCACAGTAATGGTGCCGGCGACCAGAGATTCATGTGAATGACCGCACTCCACTGGTGCAACACAAAAATTCACATATGCATCTTTCACACTTTTTACTTAGTCATGCTAAACATACATGGCATCATGTGCATCTAAATGCTACTCACTGTGAAGGCTGGCGTAGCAGTATTCTCAACCTGCACTGAGGTAACGACATGACAGTGACATGATATATTGCTGCAAGGGGCAATGCATCCATGTTAACTGATTCACAGGACAGTTGTCTTAAGATGTGGAACATACACTGGGCAACACCGACACCACATGGTTTCATGGTAATCACACTGGACTGGCCCACAAGCTGGAGGTGAGGATCCAGTCACATTCTAATGCACACAGTGAGGCTGCAATCCCCCACAGAGTCCGTGGTTGTGACCTCTGACACAATGTCATGCCATGGTATGTGCAATGTTGCTGTGGCAATGTCTACACACATTGATGCATTCACCAGAGTATCAAAGTACAACAGATGACAGAAGGGGTGACTATCCTGTCATGGGAGTGGCCATACATGTCATAAGGTACATAATGGAGTAGCATGTATGCAAGGTGACACTACATGCACATGAACATGTACCACACGTTTCTATACATACCAACGCTAAACACCCTCATATGAGTCCTTACCCAAATTGACTTCTCCACATGTCCAAGCATGCTCCGTTGATGTGGCTGACGTTGCAATCATAATGAGCAGTAGCAGGATGACCACGATGTACCCCAACGGACAACAGGCAGGGCGAGCTGTGGATGAGAGTGGCACACAAGGGGTCAAGTTCTGTATAATGTCATTTTGTCAATGTCTGTTGAATAGCCAGATGTAGTATGACACCTGTACATTCCAAGTGCACACATAGCACGTATGTGTGTAGCATTACAACTGAACATGTGACACAGCACAACACACATCCAAGTGATCTTGCTTACAGTCTGTTGCATACACAGCATGCTACCCATGCAACTCTATAGTCCATCTTTTACATAAAAGATGAAATGACTCACCATCATGAAAAGAAGTTGCGGATGAGGTGACCACGGATATCATCTTCACCCTCCTCGTCACTGGCATCCTGGCCAAGGCCTTCATCCTCAACGGGCGGATGTTCCAGCTCATCAGGATCCAGGTAGAGTGGCACAGCCTTCTCCACTGCCATGTTGTGTAGCATGCAGCACACGGTGAAGATGTCACACACCTTGCGTGGGCTGTATTGGAGGGCTCCGCCTGTCTTGTCCAGGCACCTGAACCGGCTCTTCAGGAGTCCAAAGGTCCGTTCGATCACCTGCCTGGTCTTCACATGGGCATTGTTGTAACGCTGGTCTGCAGCTGTCCTGGGGTTGCGTAGCGTAGTCATTAGCCACTGCATGTTTGGATATCCAGCGTCTCCTGCAATTTGACATCATGTACAAGAGTGAATCATATGATGCAGATCATGAAGTTGTGACATACTGACATACAGAGCGCACAGTGTATACTCACCAACTAGACATGCCCGGTGGTTGTGCAGCTGCAGCATCATCTGTGGTACCCTGCTATGCCTCATGATGAAAGCATCGTGGCAAGATCCTGGATAACGTGCACAAACATGTGAGATAATCATGTTGGCAAGACACACCACCAGGGCATTTATCGAGTGGTAGTGTTTCCTGTTGCGATACGCTTGCTCCTGAGCCTGTGGTGGGACAAGAGTAACATGTGTACCATCAATTGCACCAATTACATGTGGCATGCGGCCCAGGGCAAAGAATTCCCCCTTGACATATGTCAACTCTTCTGGAGTAGGGAATGTAATGAATTCATCAAGGTGGAGCAACATTGCTCCCAAAACATCACCCAATACCCGGCTAAACATGGTCTGAGACATCCCTCCCACATTAGCTATGGTAAATTGGAATGTACCTGTGGCAAAGAAATGGAGGGCTGCCATCACCTTTACCTTGGGTGTCAGTGCAGTTGGATACCTGTGGCGTGGTTGTAGGTGAGCCTCAAGCCTGCCCGTCAGGTCCTTGATCAACTGTCTGCCGAACCGATATCGACGGATGCAGTTGCGCTCCCTCATGGCTTCCAAGTCAGGCAACGGCCTTTCCAGAGGGGGTGCCCTGCAAGACACAATTTTAAGGAAATGTCTTCAACTGTCTGACTAAGACTATACCAATGTACATGGCACAAGCAACACTGCTTCAAATAATGTAGACAATTTGGAGTGTGGCGTGGGATACACACTGATGCCAGCTCCCACACACTCCTCCGTGGAGAAGGAAAATACCTGTAGTGTGTGGAGTGGATGTGACATGCATACAAACGATCAGATGGAAAGGTCTTAGTGAGCATGACAATGTATCATGTCAGTGAGACACGTCATGTCAATGTCAGTAGGAGGTTGTCTGCACATCCAGACGGCTGACTGCAATACACACACACACTACATGTGCCATCATTTGCACTGTTCAGCCTTAGTCATGTTGCGGTGTGTACTTTCAGTTACAATTACATGACCATCATCATACAGCATGATAATTACATTTGTCACTGATGGTCTGTGATGCCATCACACATGTCAATGGGTCATTAACACACGTGGCATGGTGTGTGTACATTAGTCACCCTGCCATCACAGCAAGGACACAACATAGATGCTCCTACAGCAGATGCACAGAACTTTCAAGGACTAGTTACTTACCTTTTGTAAACCAATATCTGTAAGGAACAGTAGGCAGTAGCAAAGTGTCACATTTCAATACATACATAGCTTAGGACTAATTAGCCTCCCTGGGTGCCATCGATCTGACCAGTGAGTGGTGGCTATCCAGGCCACACCGGAACAAAACCAGTGTTTGGCATCCGACAAGGGCGTGGCCACGTTTTGCCCGTACCTACAACGCATACACTGGCAGCTGTTACACAAACATATCCCACAGAGAGTGTGGGTAGCAGGCAAAGATGGATGTCAAGTAGCTAAACATCACTCCCAGAGTCAGGGAGGATGATGACATCTTTGCGTAGTGCCTGTACCTCTTGGATACCCTCTACAGCGTAGCTAACGGGAATGTGTTCTGTGGTTTTGAGGCCTGGATGCAGATGCTTCCTGGGATGGGGTGGTAGGACAGGGAACATGGTCAGTCCGGGTAGGGCAGTGGGGGTCTGACAACGTGCCTATCTACAGACAAACATGCTGCGTGGCTGTACATGCTTGCCAATATACATACAGTACTTTCATCAAGATAGGCCTGCAGAGGCTCAGCGTAGCGTTAGTGTAGTTGAAGGACCTGAGTGACAAGTTGGTCCTCACCGCAGCAACAGGGAGATGAAGGGCCATGGTTCCAACCGCCCACATAAACACTACACTGTACGTTGCCCAATCATCCAAATACATCTTTTGAGTTGAGACATCACCAGTGTCTGGCTAGGTGTCCACAACACTCGCATCCCCCAGTCCACCTGTCCTGTGGTCTTGGGACTGACACTCACGTGCCAGTGGGTCTTCATGACCCTCCCAATACTCATTAGCGCCAATTGTAATGAGGTGTGGCCAGCTCATTGATGTTTACATTCCCATGCAGCATTAAGAGCGGTGTTCTGCCACACAGTTACCACAGCGGAGCCGTACAGTGTGTGGTATCGGGGCCAGCACCACCCCAGAATGGCGCCACGGCTGACACCTGGGGGAGATCTGGCAGTGAGGTTGTGAGTTGAACCAGCGGGGACCAGGATGAACATTCCTATCATGTCTGTCACAGCGGTTCTGGGACGTACGCACCGCCTGCGTCCGTCACTCAGCGAGTGATGGCGTCAGGGGCATATCAACGGGGGCGCTACTGCCCCCAGACGGGTACGGTGGGCCAGAAGCTGGCGCTGAGTCAGTGGGCGGTGTGAGGGACATCATGGACATGAGGAAGTGCACTTACTCCTCCTGTGTCACATGCAGGGCTGGGACCGTAGGTCGTGGTGCTGGCTACGACGGCTGCAATTCTGATGGAGCCGTGTGGTCGCTGTCACCCTAATCCCATGCAGAATTGCACTTGCATCGTGGTTATTTGTTAATGCAATTACACATCTCTGACTTCTTTTGTTTACCTGACGAGTTTGGCCTGGGGAATGATGTACTAATAAGGGGCTCACATGTCTCCACACCCACACACATGCACTCGTCCTACATCCCAACCATGAGCTATTGTGGTGCTGTGCCAACTGCTGGAGTCTGAGTGGCTTGTGGGACAAATCACACCTGGATTCATATGTCTGGTCCCCGCAATTGGAGCAGCTCTTGTTGTTGTGCCTGACGTGAAAACCGTGGAGACACAGACGGTGAGGGTCACTCACCAACATGAGGCTTTTTCATTCCTCACAGGCTTTGTAAGTGACATCCCTATTGGCACGGTCTTGAGTATGACAATAAAAGGTAAATGCTCAGAAGTGTTAGTACAATGATTTAGGGTACAAAATGTGAAAGCTTTAACTTAGACCGGACCTGCGCTGGTGTTGAGAAACAAACAGAGGACCTGACGTGTGCACGCAGAGGTGACATATGACTACTCAGATAACGTAATCAGGGCACACACAACGCCAAGGATACTTGCAGAGCCAGAGGATTTACACACCAACACACAAGTGTACGGTATTACGGAAATTGCCATGTCCAGGATGACATGTGGGGATATTCTGAGGTGAGTAATACGTTACTGACCTGTTCATGGCATATGCTAACAGCATGCACAATGTAGCACATGGCACTCACAAGACGTGGTCACACAGGGTCATGCTGTGTGGCTATGACACCTCTGTGACAGTGGGCATGTTCCTGTCATCATGTGCCAGTTCCCTGTACTGAATTGTGGGCCATTCGAGTGTTCATGTGCCTCGCTACATTTTGCTAACGTTAATCGGGTGGAAATTGTTGAATGCATGTGATGCACATGTGCATCATGATTGATGACATGTTGTGCAAGCTATTCACACATCAACTGAGGCACAGGATCACAATCCCTGTGCTTTTACTATGTCTGCCACACCTGGCACATACTGATGTATGTGTGCCATGCTGATGTATGCATCCACATCGTTGACATGAGTGTAGACTACATCCCTGCTGTGTGATTTCCTGGTGTAACTCTCCCAATGGTGACATGAAGGTGGACAGGGACGCAGCCTACACAATCGTTCACTTGACCATGTCTGATGCAATGCACCCCAATGGTACGTGCGTGTGTACCATCGTTTCCCTATCGCATTTGGGCTCTACGCGACCTAAGCGTACCCCAATGGTACGTGCGTGTGTACCATCGTTTCCCTATCGCATTTGGGCTCTACGCGACCTAAGCGTACCCCAATGGTACGTGCGTGTGTACGCATCGTTTCCCTATCGCATTTGGGCTCTACGCGACCTAAGCGTACCCCAATGGTACGTGCATGTGTCGGCCTCGTTTCCCTATCGCATTTCGGCTCTACGCGACCTAAGCGTACCCCAACGGTACGTGCGTGTGTACCATCGTTTCCCTATCGCATTTGGGCTCTACGCGACCTAAGCGTACCCCAATGGTACGTGCGTGTGTACCATCGTTTCCCTATTGCATTTCGGCTCTACGCGACCTAAGCGTACCCCAATGGTACGTGCGTGTGTACCATCATTTCCCTATCGCATTTGGGCTCTATGCGACCTAAGCGTACCCCAATGGTACGTGCGTGTGTACCATCGTTTCCCTATCGCATTTGGGCTCTACGCGACCTAAGCGTACCCCAATGGTACGTGCGTGTGTACCATCGTTTCCCTATCGCATTTCGGCTCTACGCGACCTAAGCGTACCCCAATGGTACGTGCGTGTATCATCGTTTCCCTATCGCATTTGGGCTCTACGCGACCTAAGCGTACCCCAATGGTACGTGCGTGTGTACCATCGTTTCCCTATCGCATTTGGGCTCTACGCGACCTAAGCGTACCCCAATGGTACGTGCGTTTGTACCATCGTTTCCCTATCGCATTTCGGCTCTACGCGACCTAAGCGTACCCCAATGGTACGTGCATGTGCCGGCCTCGTTTCCCTATCGCATTTGGGCTCTACGCGACCTAAGCGTACCCCAATGGTACCTGCGTGTGTACCATTGTTTCCCTATCGCATTTCGGCTCTACGCGACCTAAGCGTACCACAATGGTACGTGCGTGTGTACGCATTGTTTCCCTATCGCATTTGGGCTCTACGCGACCTAAGCGTACCACAATGGTACGTGCGTGTGTACGCATCGTTTCCCTATCACATTTGGGCTCTACGCGAGCTAAGCGTACCACAATGGTACGTGCGTGTGTACGCATCGTTACACCATTCAATGTGTAGCATTGGCAATGGCAATGTCACCGTACTTGAGTGTGAATTTAAAAAAATGCATGGGGAACAACTAGAGGAACAGTGTACTGTTCAAAATGCAACCAGGTTGTCATGGATACGGAGTTTTTTTAAACTCCTACAGGTGTCCTGGAAGAATCAGTTAGGAAAAAGTATACAATGTTGCGAAAGTTGTTGTTCAGCTCTGGCTCTATTTTCAAACCATGCATATGTGTGTCATGGGCTTAGGTGTGATGTGATTGGATGGAACATAGGATGCAAATTATGGTGGCCTATCACACACTACTCCTTGGACTCACAGACCCTCTGCAGCACAGATATAAGGCAGCATGTGGCTGTGGGAGGGCACTTGCCTGCACAACATTGGTGTGCTAACCACAATTGCTGTCTCTGAATCCTCTGGACCCTGATTAGCTGAACATGGAGAGGGCACCTGCATTCACTGATGGTGAGAACAA
The DNA here is from genome assembly GCF_964261635.1 of Lissotriton helveticus. NCBI lineage: Eukaryota > Metazoa > Chordata > Amphibia > Caudata > Salamandridae > Lissotriton > Lissotriton helveticus. The sequence goes on from NC_136061.1 coordinate 520,126,436, forward strand.
GGCCCTGCTGGATGCCCTCCTGCCAAACTTCAGCAAGCTGTATGGGAGACCAGAGGATCAGGTGAGTGATGTGTGCAATACCTTGGAGTGTGCACCTGTTGTGTGTGTGACATCATAGCCACTGTGTAGTAATAGTGGATAGATGCAATGTTGTTGTGAGTGAGTGCCAGGGTGCACAGTGTTGTTACAAGAGAGTTATTTGTTGTAGTGTGGTGTGTGACAGCATGTCACGTGCTGCATTGCACCCAGATATAGCATGTATTGTTCAGTGAGTGCCATGCTCAAAGAATGTTTTGCAGCCCTCATTTCATCTGTAGAATTTCAATGTCATGCAAAGCAGTTGTGTTTGCACACAGGCCACATACTCCTGGACAATGATGCAAATGTGTGTGGCATACGATGCCCTGTTGTCCTCATGTATTTTGTGCACATATGGGTGTCTTGGGAACATGCACCAGGTATACTGATGTTCTGTAACTTTACATTTGTGACAGGTATCTGCCTATGAGAAGGGTGAAATCTGGGTGGACATCGCCAGGGCTGTCCGGAGAGAGGGGGGTCCTCGCAGGAGGCTTCGAAACATAAAGAAGAGGTGGCAGGAAATCCGGTGCTGGAGCCGCCGCATCGCCCGAGTCCAGCTGAAGCTGGAAGCTCCACGCCGGCATGGCGGCAGCCGCCACCTCACCCCCAACATGCTCCGGGTCCTGGAAGTGGTGTTCCCAGACCTCCATAGGTAGTTGCAGGAGGGACAGCAGCACAAAGGGGGTAGGTACATGTCTGTTTGTAGTCATGTGTGTGTGAAATGGTACCTGAAGAGCTCAAAGGCATGGTCACACTCCCATAGTTTGAGTGGTGTGGTCAGACAGGCAGTTCATGCATTGGAATTTGATTGTCCCTCTGTCAGCAGCTGCTTCTTTACATGCCTTGCCCTACTCCACATTAGAGGTTTGCTTTGGCTAATGCTTGTTTTTGACATGTACTCCTATGGTGCAGTGTCTCAGATTGCATCTTCCTTTGCACATCATCATGTTGTAGGGGGGTATGTGACACCTGTTCGTACCTTAAATGTAGCACCACATGTGCACTATGTCTGCCCTTCTTCATATTGTGGCACTGTTCTTGATTCTCAACAAGTGTTTTCTGCACAAGTCAGCCTCAGTGGCCTTTGTCCATGGTACACTTTCTAATTATTTTGTGTTAGCTACAGGTGCACAATGTACATGTGCTATATTTTGGGCTTCTGCATACTCACACTGGGCAGTGCGTGTGTGCATATTCTCAACATCTGTTGCATGTTCTTTGTACATAGTATTGATGGTCTGCCACACAATGTGACTTTGGATGTACAAAGCGGTGATGGCAGTGTGAGGTGATGGAAGACTTGTTTCAGGTCCCAGGATGGCATCACATGGCAGTTCGCCCAGGACTTTTCTAATGTGGCACAGAGTCAAAGCGAATCAAACATGACCAGGTCTTGATTTGGGTGGCAGGGTTGGCTAACGAACTGTTATGCATCATCAGCTATCCTGTTGTCAGGCAGTGGATCATGATTGTGTCTCTCATACAAGTATTTTCCTTGCCTATACCTTGTCTCCTACCTTACATTGAGCGTTGTGTCTCTGACATTTGTCCACAAGTAGAATTGTCATTATGCAGAGTTCTGTGTCATGTGACTCATGATGCATGCCATGTTGAGGAATGAGGCCAAATGATTTGCAGCTGATATGTCTGATGTGTACAGGTGACTGATATGTTTTCATTCTTCTCCTTGCTCACAGCATCATCATCAGAATCTGGAGGAGACACAGGTGCGGACCAGGCGGAGGGACACACCGACAGTGCCACCTGCTTTGAGGTGTCAGAGGGAGGCAGTGGCACAGAGTGTGAGGAGAGTATGCAGGCCGGACGACATGTGACTGACACATCTTACCATGCCGACGAATCTGAGACAGACTCTCAGGAGGGGGTGGAATATGCAGCAATGGTCACTCATTCATCTTTGGCTGCCCTCCCCTCCTCCAGTCCCATCTCCAACCTCCCAGTCCTTGGTGTGCCTAGGGTCCGTGCTAGCCCCCGTGTCTCCTTTGTTCCCGGCACCGCAGCCCCTGCCCCTGTGTCCCCTGCTGCCCTCTGTGCTGAGACTGTGGACCTACTCCGGCAGATTGCAGTAGGTCAGACATCCATGCTGTCTGTCCTCCATGGACATACACAACTGATGACACAGGTGGTGTCGTTCATGGAGGGCATGTCATCAGCCATGTCTGATCTGCGTCGGAGTGTGGCTGCCATTGAATCAACACTGACGGCACCTCTCTACACCCAGCAGCATCTGCCCCCCCCCTCCTTCAGAGCCAACCACCTCTGCCTCTCACATACCTACACAGCATACACGCACACGCCACAGGTCAGACACACCCAGCGCACACACACAGCATAAGAAGCTCAAAGCTCCACGCACACAGTCTCAAGGGCAAGTAGGCACACCCACAGGGAGAGGGGAGACACCTCACACACGCATCCACACACCCAGTAGGACAGACTCACAGCCCTGTAACTCCACCCCCAATGTGTCCCCGGGTTCAGGTGGTAGTTTTTCCGCCCTGGCTGAGGTGTGCAGCCAGGTTTTTGAATCTACTTTTGGTGATGCCCCAACCAGTGTGGATGAATCCACTACACCTGCACCCACTCCACCTGTCCTTCCCTCTCCTGTCCATGCGGTGCCAGAGGATTCCACAGATGGTGCCCCCGCAGTCAGCACAGCTGATTAAACGCCATGTGCAGGCAGGTTTGGGTGAGATGACACCCATGGAGGCACAAACTGTTGCAGAGACTCTATTGGACTGGCCATTGGCCTTTAATGAGTGAGGACTCTCATTTGCTTTTCTTTTGTGATTCCGCTGAATAAAGCAAATTTTTTCCTTTTCAGATTTGTAGTTTGTGTGATGATGTCTGTGACTGCTGGGTGCCTGGGAGCTGGTGTGATGTTCACATTTAGGTCTGCTAAAATGTGTCTATCTCCTGAGGGTAATGAGGTTGACAATGGTATGTTTTTGATGTACGAGCTGGGCAGTGGTGTCCACTCTGATGCTGGGAAGTGGTGGGCACTCTGATGCTGGGCAGTGGTGGGCACTCTGATGCTGGGCAGTGGTGGGCACTCTGATGCTGGGCAGTGGTGGGCACTCTGATGCTGGGCAGTGGTGGGAAGTGGTGGGCACTCTGATGCTGGGCAGTGGTGGGAAGTGGTGGGCACTCTGATGCTGGGCAGTGGTGGGCACTCTGATGCTGGACAGTAGTGGGCACTCTGATGCTGGGCAGTGGTGGGCACTCTGATGCTGGGCAGTGGTGGGCACTCTGATGCTGGGCAGTGGTGGGAAGTGGTGGGCACTCTGATGCTGGGCAGTGGTAGGAAGTGGTGGGCACTCTGATGCTGGGCAGTGGTGGGCACTCTGATGCTGGGCAGTGGTGGGCACTCTGATGCTGGGCAGTGGTGGGCACTCTGATGCTGGGCAGTGGTGGGCACTCTGATTCTGGGAAGTGGTGGGCACTCTGATGCTGGGCAGTGGTGGGCACTCTGATGCTGGGAAGTGGTGGGAAGTGGTGGGCACTCTGATGCTGGGCAGTGGTGGGCACTCTGATGCTGGGCAGTGGTGGGCACTCTGATGCTGGGCAGTGGTCGGCACTCTGATGCTGGGAAGTGGTGGGAAGTGGTGGGCACTCTGATGCTGGGCAGTGGTGGGCACTCTGTTGCTGGGCAGTGGTGGGCACTCTGATGCTGGGCAGTGGTGGGCACTCTGATGCTGGGCAGTGGTGGGCACTCTGATGCTGGGCAGTGGTGGGAAGTGGTGGGCACTCTGATGCTGGGCAGTGGTGGGCACTCTGATGCTGGGCAGTGGTGGGCACTCTGATGCTGGGCAGTGGTGGGCACTCTGATGCTGGGCAGTGGTGGGCACTCTGATGCTGGGCAGTGGTGGGAAGTGGTGGGCACTCTGATGCTGGGCAGTGGTGGGCACTCTGATGCTGGGCAGTGGTGGGCACTCTGATGCTGGGCAGTGGTGGGCACTCTGATGCTGGGCAGTGGTGGGCACTCTGATGCTGGGCAGTGGTCGGCACTCTGATGCTGGGCAGTGGTGGGCACTCTGATGCTGGGAATTGGTGGGCACTCTGATGCTGGGCAGTGGTGGGCACTCTGATGCTGGGAAGTGGTGGGAAGTGGTGGGCACTCTGATGTTGGGCAGTGGTGGGCACTCTGATGCTGGGCAGTGGTGGGAAGTGGTGGGCACTCTGATGCTGGGCAGTGGTGGGAAGTGGTGGATGTGTTTACTTTACACCAGTTAGACAAACGTTGATATAGCAATCGTATGTCCCATACGTCTATTGCACTGGTGATTTGCGGTGACTTACCATACCCCGTGGTCGATGACGTAGGTTCGCCATGTCACCGTATTGCTCTACTGATGTGCGGTGACGTTCCGTACCCCGTGGTCGATGACGTAGGTGCGGTACGTCTCCGTATAACACTGGTGTTGTGCGGTGACGTACCGCACACCGAGGTCGATGACGTACATGCGGCACGTATAACACTGGTGGAGTGCGGTGACGTACCGTACCCCGAGGTCGATGACGTACATGCGGCACGTATAACACTGGTGGAGTGCGGTGACGTACCGTAACCCGAAGTTGATGACGTAGGTGCAGTACGTCTCCGTATTACACTGGTGTTGTGCGGTGATGTACCGTACCCCGAGGTCGATGACGTAGGTGCGGTACGTCTCCGTATTACACTGGTGTTGTGCGGTGACGCACCGTACCCCGAGCTGGATGACGTACATGCGGCACGTATAACACTGGTGGAGTGCGGTGACGTACCGTACCCCGAGGTCGATGACGTAGGTGCGGTACGTCTCCATATTACACTGGTATTGTGCGGTGACGTACCGTACCCCGAGCTGGATGACGTACATGCGGCACGTATAACACTGGTGGAGTGCGGTGACGTACCGTACCCCGAGGTCGATGACGTAGGTGCGGTACGTCTCTGTATTACACTGGTGTTGTGCGGTAACGTACCGTACCCCGAGCTGGATGACGTACATGCGGCACGTATAACACTGGTGGAGTGCCGTGATGTACCGTACCCCGAGGTCGATGACGTAGGTGCGGTAGGTCTCCGTATTACACTGGTGTTGTGCGGTGACGTACCGTACCCCGAGCTGGATGATGTACATGCGGCACGTATAACACTGGTGGAGTGCGGTGACGTACCGTACCCCGAAGTCGATGACGTAGGTGCGGTACGTCTCCGTATTACACTGGTGTTGTGCGGTGACGTACCGTACCCCGAAGTCGATGACGTAGGTGCGGTACGTCTCCGTATTACACTGGTGAAGTGCGGGAGTGTGTGGTGCAACGTACCCAGACATGACAGTCGTGCAATGGAGATGTGCCCGTGTGGCAACACGTACAGGTATGTTGGAGTTCGTTGTACTCACCTTCTGCGCCGTTGTCGGTTTCTAAGTACGAGGTGGTGGGCGTACAGGATAGGGATGAGACGGACAATGGCGTTCATGTCCTGCTTGTCGTGTACCGGGTGCCGGTTTTGCCGGAGTGTGGGTTTACGGTAGTTTAGAGCTCTCGTAGCAAAAGAGCCGTACGGAGTGTGTTCAACACGGATCGTACTTCCTGGTTCGGAAGGCGCGGTCTATTTACGTACGGACGCTGCGTGGAGCGTCAGCCGACTGCAATTCGTATGGATTTCCGATTTGTACGGTCTTTTTTACGAGTCGTACGGAGTGACGCTTTAATTTGTGATCGTACTTGCTGAATCGTACGGGGACGCCTACAGGTGCGATTCGTACGGGGAAAAATGCTCCGAACAGCAATTCGGAGCGCTTTTTACCAGATCGGAATCGACACCTATATGTCACGTCTAGGCCAAAGAAATAAAGAATTATCGAATCTGAAAATAAAATGACATTATTACGTCAATCATCTTAAAAACATAAAGTTATCAGTCCCAAAATCACTGTGGCAATAAATTTAGTCAAGAGCGTGCTGCATAGTCATACACCGCACTATTAACCGCACATCTAACATAAACATTGTTATTGTTATCTGGTAAACTGTCTCTAGCATCTTTAAACAACAAATACAGAAAAAATCTAAACGGCTCCTCATTCTAAGGGAAGGGAAGAGACAATAAAGGAATACCTACCAAGATGCACCGCCAAATATTAAAGCCGTTCATAATATTCCATAGCACCTTATGTGCTTAACAGGTTATTGTCTCAATTTAATGCTACCTGAGACCACAAACAGGTTGTGACTAGGATGTGGTATATTTTTCCGTGAAGATTTGCTTTGGTGAGTGATATGATTCAGGTTGTCGTTTTGGTTATGTTAGGTCTAAAATCTAAACCTTTTGATATTTAGTTTTAGTGTGTGTACGAGTAGGATCATCAATATAGTTCTAGGACAAACTGAACTATATAGCGCTTTGGCTATTATGTTAGTATGTGTTTTTGTTGGTATTTTTTTTGTTTGAAACTTAGAAGTTTCTTTTCTCTCTCTGCGACTGAAGTGTGACACATTTCCTTCTCAACGGGTGAATTTTGGTGAATAGTGGTTCTCTCTATGTTTCTACTACTTTCACTTCAGACACTCTATGACGGTGTTGGATAATTATTTAAATTTTTATAGGGTCCTTTTAATAGTATTATTGAGTGAAATTGTATGTTTCTGTTTGTTTCTGTATCCCTGATGAAGTCATCGGGTGATTTTTCCTGAGACGAAACACGTGTCGGCTTTCTGTCTACATTACTGATAATGTCAATCAACTCATCAATGATTTCCATCTTTCTTTGAAATTGTGAAGAAAAGAAAAAGAAAATAAAAGAATTTTGAATATAATGATAAAATAGAAATCTCTTTGGACGGTTAATTGTATGAATTGATTCTTCCTAAAAAATTGTTTTTGTGCTGTGCTCGGGAATAATAATAAGTTTGCTATTTATCCTCTGGGTTTACACAGAAGATCCTAGGGACACGAGTGGCTGTTCCCTTTTGTTCCCTCAGAACAATCTGTTATGAGATCTATCACTCTTTAATTGGTTTGCGCAAGGTATAACCTTGCCACGTTTCTTAGTTCATTAAATGGCAGGTGGGCAAAGAGATTGTATTGACTGCGAAATCCTACAATTACCTTGAGGGCTGGTTAAGTGAATAGGGTAAAGCGGCTCTACATCTACACAAAATGAACTCCAAAGTACAGTCGACAATCTTCGCCCTATGCAAATTACATGAGAAAATGCAAAGTCCAACAACAATTCCAGTCAGAAAAGTACTACAAGCCAAAATAAGGGCAATTGCGGAATATGCAAAGCAGGTATTCCCAGGCAAAATGAACACTAAGGTAGAAAAAGCACAATCCAGGTATACAAACGCATATTCAAGTTACCAAAATATACTCGTAACAGCTCGATCCGCCTGGAGTTTTGTCTGATGCAAAATATAGAATGTCTGGGTACGCAGGTGAAATACTATTATCAAGTACTCACAGCCCCCGCTGTAACCTTGAAGAGCATGCTGAAACCAAACTACGGAGTGGCAACGAACCCCTAGCAATTTACATGCGGGAAGCAGTGGAAACACTGGTCCTGGTAATACAAATTTGAGGTCAAGAGAACATAAACTACCTGGCCATCAAAAATGCAATCAACAAACAATGCTACCAACTGTGACATAAAATTGATTTCGCAGATCATGAAGTGGGAGGAGGTAAACATGGGTTGATCGAAACATAAACAGAGCATAAAACCCAGCTTTACCTTAGTCAATCATTGGGGTGGAAGGCCCTAAAAAACATTCAATAGGCCTGACTAGTGCCCCTCCTAATCACAGAATTAAATCTCAGATGGAAGTCCCTTGATCTCAAAATCAAATGTAGGATTTGTAATTTTAAATCAGAATCTTTGCTACATTTGATTTGGTGCTGGCCGTGCCTGCTACAATCTTGCCAAAAGCTTTTAAAGCCAATGTGGCTACGCAAAGGAGTTCAGACAGTAAAAGAAGCAGCTTTGGTTTTATTCTCTTGCACCCTACCATCAGACGTGGCTAGATTTGGGAGATATATGGACCACTTGCACCTTAGACTTATTGAAGAAGATGGTCCCAGCAAAATTGAAGGAGACTCGACCTGCAAGAAGTCAGACTCTAGAAATAGTCTTGTTGTTAAATTGACTAAAGGCATATTTTAAAAAAGGCATATTACATTTAGTCATAATGCTGTATAGGTAACCTTTCTCCTTTTAAAACGTAAATAGTATAATACTTTTTAGATTCGAAATTAGATATTATCCCATGCAAATGTCTGGATTTAAGGAATTCAAGTTCTCGTTTTACATTTTTGTTTTTGTTTTATATGTAAGCTATACTGTAAATGGTTTTAAGTAACTGTGCAATAAAAACATTCATCAATTAATTCACACTGTTTGTATGGTCATTAGACATCATCTGTTTATTGCCAGTATCCACCTTTTCACATAAGGCTTCTGCAGTGCAGTAACGATAAGGGACGCTGGGCTAGTTACATATGAGCATGCGTGCACATGCATGTACATACCGGTGGAAGCTGCATGAGAGATTACAGTACCACGGAGCCTGGAAGCTGCACACATGTAACCTGTCTGTGGCAGTTTTAATCGGAAATGTTCTAACTTTCATAGTAATTCATTTTGAAAGGCATAAACCTTCCTTCTAAATATGAAAGTCACCCATATGTAGGGCCAAGCAGAAAATAATATTTAACATGTCCTTGCAGTGAAATATCCTCATAAATGATTTTCATTATATGAAAGCTGGAAGCTGCTGAATAGAATTATTGTGCTACATGTCCATTCCATGCAGTGAGTACACTTTAATAGAACCTAACCCCAGCATATACAAAGGAACCTAACACCAGACCTGCCCTGCCTTTGTTTCACTAGACATGCTGGAGCCAAAACCAGGGGACATGGAGAAACTGACCAAAACCAGTTTTATGGTTACACGTAGGGGTGTCCGCCACCTACAGACTGGCAGAACATGAAGCAGAGCAAGAGCCTTGCTTGGATAGTGAAAGCACCAATAACATACAACTGGATAGACAGGCCTGGCAAAGGCTTGAAGGACTAAGGACTCTGTCTACAGCTGACCCCCCAAGACTAGTGGGTCTCTACAGGACTAGTGGTGCTGTCCCTCCTACACCCTCAGAGGACCACTCTTGGGAAAACTTGGACTTTTTTGTCCCAACAGAAGGAGATGAGCACCAGGAGCCTGGCTAAGCAGAAAGCTGGTGAAGGGTGCCAGTGAAACTAAATTGATTCAGGTACCTAGAGCTCAACACCAGGAGGACAATGAGCCTAAGATTGTTGAGGTTGGGCCAACAGTGCCACAGGCATGTAGCTTTTAATGATTTGACATTTAACATGCTGCTCGAGTAATGAAGCTCATGGGACTTTTCTGCTTTACTTTAAACTACCCCTGGGGAGAACCAGTGCCAGTTATCATTGTAAGCCAAATTAATTTAAATTTGCCGGGAGAGGGGGTGTCCATTGGGCCCCACTCCCCATTCTCTCTTTAGTTCTGTAGATCCCATCCGCAGTCTAGCGCAATACTACACAGGGCCTAGCATCCGTTCCCAAGGCCCTGGCGTGATGAGAAGAAGGGAAGCAAAACAGCATTCCTATGTGCGCTGTTTCAGCCTCCTCCTCTCCTCACCGATGAATTGGTGGAGCGGGGAGGCCAGCAAAAGATGCATCCCACCTGCTAGGACCCTGGTGGGTAAATGAACATGCCTGCTCCTGCACTAGCATAGGACTGTGTTGACAGGTTGGGAAGCCAGATGGGGTAATTGGGTTGTATAGGACGAAGACAGACCCTGGGTCCCAGTGGGCACTGGCACCTGGAAATTTAAAAAAATATGATAACAAACAGAAGAAAGGAATTCAGGTGTCTCTCACAAATATAGTGAGAGAGCTGCTTATAAAATATTCACTTTGGCTGAAGGAGTGTTCCCCAATGCCCTGCAGGTCATTAATTTGAATATTTTTTGTATTGTATTTATTGATTTATTTCATTTATACAGTTTTATATAGCGCGAACAGGATCCCGAAGGATATCAGAGCGCTTTACAATATGATGGAAGGAAGAACATAAATGCAATATCAACATTAGGTAGAGAAAAAAAATAACCATGAATGGACGCAGAATGCAGGACAATTGCGCCCAGGAGGGTAATACGATAAACAGGTGTAAGCTGGTAATGAGGGGGATCATAGTGTGCAGTAAAGAGGATCCTTAACAAATGGAGGTACCATGATAGTAGGAACATTGTCAATGAGCCTATCCCTCTTAGGGTAAGAATTTGTTCATTAGGAATCGTTTGGCTTCCAATTTGAAAGCCATTGTTGAAGCGATTCTGCATATTTCCGGTGGAGGAGGGTTCAATATCTTTGGGGCAGTGCCAGGGAAGGCTCGGTGACAAGTTATTTTTTTGTTAAGGGTGAGTGGTTTCAAGAGGAAGTTAGTGGTGCTTCTTGAGGCTCTTAAACCACAGGATAGTTCAAGTTTTTGCGCAAAGTTATGTGGGAGTATTAAAGTGAAGGGCTTTGTGCGCCAGAACAGCAATCTTTAACTGAATTCGTGCTTCATAGGGAAACCATTTGAGAGATTTTAGGACTGGGGATATATGTTCATATCGTTTGGTGCCTGTGACCAGTCTAGCTGCTGCGGTCAGTGATGATCTTAGTGGAGCCAGGGTGCATTTGGAAAGGCCACAGAGGGTAGCACTGTCGTAGTCTAGCCTCTGAAAGACAATCGCTTGGACCGCCTCTTTGAAATCTTTTAGTGGAAGGAAAGGTTTGATGTTTCTGAGTGACATCAGCAAGTGGTTTGCTCCCTTACATACATAGCTGATATGATTTTTCATATTCAGATGCTTGTCCTTGGTGACTCCGAGAGATTTGTATGAGTCTATGTTGAGAGGAGTGCAATTGAAACCAGTGAGGTGACTCAGCAATAGGTCTAGCTTGGGGATGTGGTTCGGGGGACAGGGGGGAGATGAGCAGAAATTCCATTTTGGAAGTGTTAAGCTGGAGATGGTTCTCCGTTAACCAGTTTTGAGTAGACGTTAAGGTAGTGTTGAGAGAGATGATGCTTTCTGGTGATTTGATTTTCAAATAGAGTTGCATGTCATCCGCATACATATTGGAAGAGAATGCTCATGGAGTTTAATGAGTTAGCAAGAGGTTCCAGGAAAAGGTTGAAGAGGTTAGGAGATAGAGCAGACCCTCGGGGGACTCCTATGAGTACAGAGAGAGTGGTTTGCCTTGACTCTTTGTGATCTGTGATGTAGGAAAGATGAGAACCATTGTAGCACTTGATCAGCGAAACCCATTCTGTTTTGCAGGATTGATAGGAGGTTGTCATGATTAACAGTGTTGAATGTGGAGGAAAGGTCAAGGAGGATCAGGTGGCAGGATTCGTTTTGGTCAAACATTTTTAAAATGTCATCCATAACGTGAGTGAGAGCTGATTCGGTGCTGTGTTTCTTCCTAAAGTTGGATTGATGCCGGTCTAGGAGTTAGTAATTCTCTATGTGAGCACAAAGTTTCGCTAGGGTGAGGATGTTGGAAATGGGTCGGAAGTTATTGAGATCAGATTTGTCAGCGTTAGGTTTCTTTGGAAAACGTGATACCTGGGCTGCTTTAAGGCAATTGGGGATTGTGCCTTGCGATAGAGAAGCGTTTACAATCCATGTGCAGGTGGGGATGAGTGTATTCTTGATTTCTTTGTAGATGGTCAGGGGCAACAGGCCACTGAAGTTGTTGGAAGGATTGATATTCTGAAGAATCTTGTGGATGTCATTTTCACTAAATGGGGTAAAAGTTCCCCATGACGCATTGTTCTTGGTGTTCGATTTGCATTTTTCAGAGGGGTAAAGGGGGGAGGCGTCACTAGAAGAAGGCAATAAAGCCACCTTGGAGGCAAGATCAGTAGAGATGAGTCTTGATTTCTCTGAGAAGAAAGCAGAAAGATTGTCGCATGAGGGTGGGCTGCCCCCAGGTTCAGTGTGGTTTGGACCAACCACTGATTGCTGTTTGACCAATTAGAACTGTTTCTTGAGGTAGTTTGCCGCTTGATCCAGTTGGAGTCTGAAGTAGTCAGCCTTAACACTCTTGATTTGTTTGTTGAAGAGGCTCCTGACTTCTCTAAGGACTTTTAGTTGGTCCGAGGACGGATTGGATCGCCAGGATCATTCAACTGCCCTAAGGTTGCAGCGTTCTGTGTTTAAGTTGTCATTATACCACGGTTTAGATATTTTTGTTGAGGCATTTTTTTTGCAGTGGAGCAATGTCATCCATGATGTTGGTGATTGTCAAATTGTAGGTGTCAGTGAGTGATTGCACTTGGCCAAGTCAGCTTGGGAGAAGAGGACAGATTTAAGTTGGGCAGCTAGTTCATCAGAGTTTATTGATCAGAGGTCTCTTTTACATGTCTTTGATTTCAATGGTTGATTTCTGGGCTTGTGGTGCACAAAGGAGGAGTAGGAGCATCATCAACATACTTTTAAAGTGTTGAGAAGAGCTGCAGAAGGCACAGCAGCCACCTTGGAAATGTTTTTTAAACTATTCATTATAGCCTGGATCATTAAATTCATAACCCCAGGATAGTTATACAACATTTTAAAAGCATTCCAGAATTAGAGCTTTTGCTCTACATTTTCGGAGTGCAGTGACCGATAATGATTGGTTCTTTCAGGGCTGGATTTTATGTAAGTTGAAGTGGTACAAAAAGAGTAAAACACTTCTTATGTTGATTTTATTGTTATGTTGATTTGTATTGCGCATTAATTTTAGGTCATTAGATGCCTGAATTGGTGCGTGGTCGACAAAATGCTTATGCAAGAGCCAGATCTTAACTTCTTGCAAAACTCAAGAAGGGAGGAGGTGACTCTGATGTGTTAAGGAAGGTCATTCTATGTCTTGGGTGTGATATAGGAGAATGAATGACCTCCACTTTTGCTTTGCCGATGGAGTGCATGTATGCAAGTCAGAGTGAGAAATTGTCTGATGGGTTGGTGAAAGTGTAAGCAGCTGTTCAGATATTCTGGTCCCGTGTTGTATAGAGCTTTAAATGTGTACGTGAGAAGCTTAAATTGGCTACTCTTGTGAATAGGGAGCCAGTGAAGATATCTGAGGTGCTGCGTCATGCAGGTTTGCATGACGCAGGTTTCGCAAAAAAATCTGCGAGTTCGCGGAAAAATCCGCAAGCTCGCGGATTTTTAGAAATATATTACGGGAGTACTTTCTACTGGCTAATCAGTAACTGCTACCTCGTTGGGTAAATGTATAGTGCTTTTCCTACACTACAGCTGCGTAAAATGCCAGAAGAGTTGTCTCCAGTGACCATGTGTGTGTTACTTTGCCATCGCGCCAAAGGACGCAGCGGTCCCTTGAGTGAGCTGTCCATCATAGTGGGTAAATGGCGGGAAGACGGTGCACACCGCTAGTGTGTGGTGCGGGGTCAAAGAGCGGGGCTTCTATGCAAGTTCACATGCCGCTTGTGTATATAAAAGGTCAGAGACCGATCAGAGCAGCTGATGAGGAGAAAGATGCTCCTAGTTACAGGAACTGCACGGGGATTGCGCACGTGAAAGTCATGGATGCAAAGGCCTCTATCCAGCATCACAGCTAATTTTCGACGGTAGATATGGGGAGAAAGCACACCTGCCCAGCCTCGACAAAGCTCACGATTGTTTTGGGGCTGATGAATGCGTTACTGAATTTGAGCTTCAACTCGGGCACCTGCTTTATTTATATCTGTAAGTGCTTCCTGTTGAGGTTTAATTTTTGTGACAGGAGCATCGTGCCAGAATGAACCCTGCCCTTTGTATTTATCCATGAAGACGCCACCTTTTTGTGTGATACCTCTACTCAACTGGAGTACTTTCTACTGGCTAATCAGTAAGTGCTACCTCGTTGGGTAAATGTATAGTGCTTTTCCTACACTACAGCCACGTAAAGTGCCAGAGGAGTTGTATCCAGTGACCATGTGTGTGTTACTATGCCATCGCACCGAAGGGCGCAGGGGTCCCTTGAGTGAGCTGTCCATCATAGTGGGTAAATGGCGGGAAGACGGTGCACACCGCTAGTGTGTGGGCGGGGCCAAAGAGTGGGGCTTCGAAGCGAGTTCAAATGACTCTTGTGTGTATAAAAGGTCAGAGACCGATCAGAGCAGCAGATGAGGAGAAAGAAGTTCCTGGACACAGGAACTGCACGGGGATTGCTCTCGTGAACGTGAAGGATGCAGAGGCCTCTATCCAGCATCACAGCTAATTTTCGACGGTAGATATGGGGAGAAAGCACACCTGCCCAGCGCCGGGGTATCTTGAGTAAGCTGTCCATCATAGTGGGTCAGGGCGAGAAAACGGTGCACACCACTAGTGTGTGGGCGGGGCCAAAGAGCGGGGCTTCTATGCAAGTTCATATGCCTCTTGTGTGTATAAAAGGTCAGAGACCGATCAGAGCAGCAGATGAGGAGAAAGAAGCTCCTGGACACAGGAACTGCAGGGGGATTGTGTTGTGAAAGTCAAGGATGCAGAGGCCTCTATCCAGCATCACAGCAGATTTTTGACGGTAGATATGGGGAGAAAGCACACCTCCCGAGCGCCAGGGTCCCTTGAGTGAGCTGTCCATCATAGTGGGTCAGGGCAGGAAAACGGTGCACACCACTAGTGTGTGAGCGGGGCCAAAGAGCGGGGCTTCTATGCAAGTTTACATGCCTCTTGTGTGTATAAAAGGTCAGAGACCGATCAGAGCAGCAGATGAGGAGAAAGAAGCTCCTGGACACAGGAACTGCACAGGGATTGCACTTGTGAAAGTCAAGGATACAGAGGCCTCTATCCAGCATCACAGCTCATTTTTGACCGTAGATTATTATTATTATTATTATTTGGCATACTTATATAACGCTGATCTGTCACTCAAAGGGCATCCTGGCGCTTTGACTAGATAGGCCACAGCTATCGATGCGGAGGTAAGCTGTTAGAACCAGATGCAAAGATAGACTATTCTGGGAAACAGATGGGTTTTCAGCCCTTTTTTAAAGGCTACGAATTCACTCTGGCTTCTTAACGAAAGCGGGAGGGTGTTCCAGAGTCTGGCGGCCGCAAAAGTAAACGACCGTCCACCCATCCTTACTCTCTGCACTTTAGGAACCGACGCCAAGTATGCCGACGAGGAGCGCAGGCTCCGAGAAGTGGTATACCAAGAAAAAAGGTTCTGTAACAGCACTGGGCCCTGTTTGTGTAAAGCTCTAAAAACAAGACAGGATGCTTTAAAGAGCATTCGCTGGTGAAATAGATATGGGGAGAAAGCTCACCTGCCCAGCGCCGGGGTCCCTTGAGTGAGCTGTCCATCATAGTGGTACAAAAACCAATGGTCCTAGAACCTCAATCACAAAAAGAGATTCAATCAAGTAACATAGTTGAGTATTTTCTTAATTTTGAGAGGAGAGGAGTATGGAGCAGAATAATTACGCAAACTCCTTAACGCTTGAGTCAAATTATGTAAACATTAAATGAACATACGGATAAACAGAAATTATGCACATGTGCACATAAATTAAAAGGCTTACCCTCCGCGTGTTGCGAGGAGCCAGGGTAATGTACGTCATGCCATGAAGATAATGAGGCGCCGTCGTATTCCGTGCCAAGCAATCCACGCTATCGGATCGGCGGTCTGGAATTAAAAAGGGGGGGAGCGGTCATAGCTAAGGTCAGGGGGCAAGCGGCATTGGGGCGATAATAGTTATGCCACGTGCTGAAAGGCCAATTACCTGGAGTGGAGGAGCGCGTCCGTTCAGTCTCCTCGCAGCCGCATAGAGTGAACGGCGGCCTCGTTCGCGGCTAACTTAATTACCGAAGCCGCGGGAAAACATTTCAGCATACGTGTGCCGAAGGCCAGAGTAGAAAGACTCCATCAGGCCAAGCGCCATAGAGCTGGTGGAATTGTAAAGTTTCTCGAGTAATGAGGACAAAAGAATAAATGGGGACAGTAAAAATATGATCATGTAAAACATGTCACTCGTCCGGGTACGGTGGGGTCAATACGGATAGAGAAATGCCGCAGTCGTGGCAATTTGTTCCAAGCGGTCACACTATCTAAACAAACATTTACTCAAACATTTAAAATTCAAAGACATGCCGACGTGTGTGTTTGTGCAGTATGTACAGTGGAGATATAATCACTGAATAAAAACAGTTATATCACCGCATATCGGGGGCAACACATGTTCAAAAGCATTTGATATACATGAAACCTCTAGAATTACTGGCATAGAGTCTGGGTATATGACGTTGTAAAAAATACAATGCACACCAAAAGGAAGATAATTTACATATGTAGTGCAGCATGTGGGTTATTATGAAGCATAGAACGCCCAGTATAGACCACTGGTCGGCTAAGGGGCAGTCTGAGTGCAGGGTGGGTATATGTTTAAGCAACCCGTGATGATCAGATGTTATGCATGACAGACACTTGTCTGTTAATCTCTTTGGATTCGTTCAATCCCCGTGCGATTGTGTCAAGGGAATGTATCCACCTACATTCACGTTTGCTGAGTACACTGGCAAAGTCACCACCTCGTTGGTTGGGTCTAACTTTTTCTATAACCCACCACCTGAAGCTTTCCGGTGTGTGTTCAAAGGTGGAGAAATGATCTACCAAAGGATCACCCGGTACTTGGCATCTGATGCGGCTGCAATGTTGTAATATGCAGCACTTTATTTTCTGTGTGGTTTGTCCTATATACAAGAAGCTACAGGGGCAGGCGATGTCATAGATAACTCCAGAGGAGTTGCAGTTGCTGTGTTCCTTGAGTTCATAGGTCTGGCCATTATGTGTAAAATCCGTCATCTCCTTAGTTATCTGACATGCTTTGAACGTGCCACATTCATGGTCAGCGACGGCTACCTCCCCCCTCCCTGTGGACCCACATCAACCCAGGACACACTTGACATGAAACATGACTGTCTTTGGAAGGCGGGGGATCGCAAGACCCCCCGGCCGTATTTATTAAGATACAAAATAATAAAATTTATTAAACAAAAAATACCGTTTTATGCAAAATTATTCAAGGACATTAGATACAACCATATCAACAAGTATGATATGCTAACCTTAACAAGGTTCTAATACAGCTTGTTTCCTAACCGAATCTAACATCCTCCTCTGAAATTATTGCATACTAACATTACTGGCCATATGGCGAGGTCCTAACCGGTGTCAGGTCCTACTAGCTGCGCCCTTACCGCAGGTGCGCATGCGCAGCCGAGCCCGTTAATTACTCGGTCCACGCCGTGAACTCCATTTACCCACTGAAGGAGGG
Organism: Lissotriton helveticus; assembly: GCF_964261635.1. Taxonomy (NCBI): domain Eukaryota; kingdom Metazoa; phylum Chordata; class Amphibia; order Caudata; family Salamandridae; genus Lissotriton; species Lissotriton helveticus. Next base: position 520,143,860 of record NC_136061.1, read on the forward strand.
CCCTTACTCGCGCGATTCCCTGACGTCATGAGTACGCGCGGGGTGACTACCAGCCATAAGGACAGCGTGACTCTCCTACCCGCGCCCCTTTGTAGCACCAGTTATACCTGCCCCTGAAGTTCTGGGAGGGGCCAGTGACACCTCCCCCTGGGCGGACACCTCCAAAGGATGATGCCGCCCCCTCAGACCTTAAAATAGCTGCTCACCGGTCATGACCTTACCGCATGTCCATACCCTAATAAATACGACGACCTGTGGAAAAAGATCTAAAGGACAACTACACTAAGTAAATCAACATGACATGACCATCGTCAGGCTACTCGGGAAAAAAGGCCTAAACAAAATTGCAAACGACTTTTAAGTGTCAACACTACATCATAACTGGGAAATAAATAGTTAATACACGTCAAAACATGCCTTTAAAACAGGTATACAATCTACATGAGACACCATTGCAAACAACATTTATGTTTCAATACCACTTCCTAAACGGCAAATAAGTCATTAATACACGTCAATACACACAATAAGACAGGAATATCATATGCACAAAACACTGCAATGTTCCAGGGATGGTGGGTGGGGAAAATTAGGAGGCCCCGAGCGCGGGGCACGACCAGTGTGGGGGAGCGTCCAGGCGACAAGGGGCCGCCTGAGCGCTCCCCCCTCCTTTAAACTAGGATCGTGGGGGAGGGGGCGTGCTGCCCCTCCTCCCGCCCCCCGACCCGGAAGCTAGCACAACGCCTTCCGGGTCAGGGGTCGGGCGCCAGCCAGCCGGTGGTGCGGCGCGCACCCCCCGCGTCATCACTGGACGCCGGGAGGTCACGCCCCCACCACCGGGAGACAAGGGGTGAGGGGGGTCGCCGCGCCGCCATGCGGGCGGGGGGGCCGAGGGCCCCCCCTTTTCATATGGTGACCCTTGACTTGTGGGAGTCCCCAAAGTGTGCTTTGTCCAGGGGTGCAGGGTAGGGGTAGTAGAGATTTTACCACATAGTCCCTCACATTCTTCCCTTTTCTAAAAGCATGGAGGGGGGGCATATTCCCTAGTTCTTCAGTTACCAAATGCCAATGTTTATTAATGGCTTTCTTGATGCTGTTACTTTTAGTGTTGAACGTGGTGACACAGACCAAATGTTCCTCATTGTTGGTCTTTGATCTGGGGGCAAGTAGGAATTCCCTATGGTTGTGCCAGGCTCTCTTCCTTGCCTTCTTCAAGAGTCTGATGGGATATCCACGTTCAAAAAGTCTAGTGAGGGGGCCAGCAGATTTGTTAAAATAATCCTCCTTTTTGGTGCAGTTCCTCCGCAACCTCAGAAACTGACCAAAGGGTAAGTTGTCCCTGAGGTTGCGGGGGTGGTGACTCGTCTATCTGAGCAGGGTGTTGCGCTCGCTACTCTTCCTGTATAGACTAGTAATCAGTGAGCCTGATTCTTCCTTAATCACAATGTCCAAGAAGTTTATAGCTGTTTTGTCAAAATCTAGTGTAAACTGGATGTCGGGTGAGCAGGTGTTGAGCCATGTATGGAACTGTTTCAATTCGTCTGCTGAACCCTCCCAGAGGATTAACACTTCGTCGATGTATCGACGCCACATTTTTTTGCAACTACGGTGAGGGTTATCAGTGCTCAGAATATACCCTTGCACATACTCGTGCATGTAAATGATGGCCAGATAAGGGGCAAAGCTTGCCCCCATTGCCACTCCCTTAGTCTGTTCATAGTATTTGCCTTGAAAGTAAAAGACAGTTTTTGTCATGGCTATGTTGAGTAGGTTAATGATGAAGTCTATAGGGACCGCATGTGGAGTTGGTCTGCGGTTAAGTACCGCTTCCATGCATTTCAGGGCTGCCTCTTGTGGTATATTGGTGTAAAGTGCAGCGATGTCCATAGTGGCAAGCAGGTTGGTTTCAGTGTTAAAGGGGTGGCCATCGACAAGTTGGATAGTCTGCATCGTATCCCTCAGATATGTGGATGTGCTTTCCGCTGTTTTAGGAATACATCGACGTATTTGCAGAGGGGTTCTAGGATGGACCTACACCCTGAAATTATAGGTCTGCCTGGTGGAGTCTGCATGTTTTTGTGAATCTTGGGCAGAGTATAAATGGTGGGCATCCTATGGTGTTTATTGTTTAAATAGTCAAGCTCAGACTTGATTAAGAAGCCATCCTCAAAAGCCTTTTGAGTGATGCTTGTTATCATTTTGCCAATATCCTTGGTAGGATCTTTATTGAGTTCCCCCTTACCTCCAGTTGGGACAGTATCTCATGTTTGTAGTCCTGGGTATTTTGAACCACAATAGCTCCGCCCTTGTCGGCGGGCTTGATGACAATATTGGGATTGGATTTTAGGGAGGTCAGGGCATCTCTTTCAGATTTACTTATGTTGTATTTGACGTATTGTCTTTCATTGAGTATCTTGGTCTCATCCCTCATCACCACCTGTTCATATGCTACGAGTTTAGGGGGCATCAGGTGAGTGGGGGGTTACATTTGGATTGTGGCCTTAGACCACTGCCAGAAAAGGTAACTTTAGGTGGAATTTTTAGAAAGTGGTGTTTTAGCCTCAGTTTGCGAACAAATTGGTACAATTCAACCTGAAGGTTAAAATTGTTGGGCATGGATGTCGGGATGAAAGATAAGCCTTTAGACAGTATCTCCTGCTCATCAGGTTTTAGAGCATAGTTGGACAGATTGACTATTGGGTTAGAGGGGGTGTAGGCTACCATCTGTAGTGCTGCCATCTGGTTTGAATATCCCCATGTGACTCCTGTTGGAAGTGGGTTTGTCTCCTCCCTCTGCCTCTGCTCTGATTCCATGGTTGAGTCCTTGTTCCCCTGGGGCGGCCCCAGGGGCGTCCCCGTCCTTTCTGGCCCCACCACAGATCGTCCCCTAAAAAGGCTGTTGGTCTGTGTAAGTTTTGGAGGAAGAAGGTGTGTCTGTACTAGGGCCCGGGCGGTCAGTATCACCATCTGAGCTGCTGCCTGCATATGCGCCAGAGAAAGTTTGGTATCTTTTATAACCTCCTGTGCCTCTGCTGGAATAAGAGCCCTGCTGTTCTCTTGTATAATATCCTTCACAGAGGTAGGGATACGTGTGTTTGTTATCATAGGTCTTAATGTCCCTGGATACTTTCTCAAGTTTATTTGCCTGGGTAAAGAGGTCAAAATCCTTAATGGTTCTCTCTAGTCTATCAAGGGCTTCTTTAGCATTGGTAAGGGCTCGGTCTTCGATGATTTATTTCTTGAGGTCTGCAATTTATTTTATAAGGCGTTGTACCTCTTCAATAGCCGTCTCAATCCCAAGCACCATCCAGTACCTGGAACAATTATTTGAGACAAAGCTAAGTTTTCTTTAAACTTGGGATTGTCCAAGAAGATGGCGGGTTCATTTCTCACCTGGAGACCAATTGGGATGACATTGGATTGGAGGCACTGGGCCAAAGTATGTCCGTGGAGTCTAGTTCTAATACGATGTTTCTCTAGTCTCTCTAACTTGGATATTTTCTCATTTAAGGTGAGGTCTAAATTGGTGCTAATGCCGCCCAATAAGGACCCACCTCCTTGTGCTTGTAAAAGTGTTTCTATGTGGTCTTCGGTGTAGGATAGCATTTCCTTTTCAGACATATTCCTGACCTAATCTTGAGAGGCAGTTTAGCTGCGATGTGATTGATATCTATGTAACGGAAAAGTGATTGTGTAATATACAATTACAGTGAGACAATCATAAATATGTACATACATTTAAACAAACAAAAAACCCTCGCAGGCATTACCATCATAGTGGGTCAGGGCGGGAAATCGGTGCACACCGCTAGTGTGTGGACGGGGCCAAACGGGCAGGCCTTGTATGCCTCTTGTGTGTATAAAAGGTCGGAGACCAATCAGAGCAGCAGATGAGGAGAAAGAAGCTCCTGGTCACAGGAACTGCACGGGGATTGCGCTCGTGAAAGTCAAGGATGCAAAGGCTTCTATCCAGCATCACAGCTAATTTTCGACTGTAGATATGGGGAGAAAGCACACCTGCCCTGCCTCGACAAGGATCACGATTGTTTTTTGGCTGATGAATGCATTACTGAATTTGAGCTTCAAATCGGGCATGACTACTTGTAAGTATTCTCTGACCCTGCCTCGGGCACCCAGCTGTTTAGGGTCAGGACAGGGTCAGAAAAAAGTTGCAAGGAAGCAACTTCAACTCTGGCAGCTTGCCGGCGCCATTTGCAACTATTCTCTGACCCTGCCTCGGGCACCCGGCTGTTTAGGGTCAGGACAGGGTCAGAGAACAGTTGCAACAAGTAAGCAACTTCAACTCTGGCAGCTTGCCTGCATCATTACCTGCCTTAACTCTGTAAGTGCTTCCTGTGGAGGTTTAATTTTGGTGACAGGAGCATCCTGCCAGAATGTAAATCCGTCCGCGAGCGGATTTGTGGATTTTTCAGCAAAATCGTGAGATTCGCGGATCGCGAAATTGCCGAAAATCCGCAAATTCTGCAAGCGGAACAGATTTTGCGCCCACACTTAGTCTGGAGTCTGCATATGAGTTGTTTGGAGATGCTAGCATTGAGACAGTTGTTATAGTCCAGCCTGTTGGTGATAAGTGTTTGTGTGATAGTCTGTCTGGTGTCTTGAAGCAACAATTTGATGATCTTTTGCAGCATGCGTAGGAAGTGGATGCAGAAGGTGCACACTGCATTGACTAGAGCCATCATGTTGAGCTTTTCATCTAGAATGATTCCTGGATATTTTGCGTGGTATATGGGTACAGGTATTGGTCCTAGGTTAGGCCCCCATGGGAGGTCTTTTAGCCGAAGAACAGAACTTTTGTTTTGTCGAAGTTGAGCTTCAGATAGTTGATTAACATCTAATCTGCTGCCATGGTTATGCAGTTGGTGAAGTTGGTTCTACTGGTGGTTGTTTTGCCAGTTCTGGCAGAGAATGAGTTGAATGTCATTGGCGTAGATGATGGTGATGTCTTGTGATCAGATTATGTTGGTAAGCATCGTCATTTCATTTTGAAAAGGGAGGGGCTGGCGGATGATCCCTGCGGGTCTCCGCTATCACTTTCTTGGTCTCTGATGTGAAGGACGACAGCCTGATCCTTTGGGTTCTTCCCGTGATGAAGGACAGATCCATTCGGGAGCAGATACTTGTATGACAATCTTGTGGAGACTTCTGATGATGGTATGATAGAAGTCAGTGCTGAAGGCCATGGAGCGGTTGAGAAGGATGAGGGCTGCTGTTTTTGTTCTGTGCAGGATGATTTGAATGTCTTCAGATGCCACAAATGAGTGCTCTTTTGGCACTGTGGTTCCTTCTGAATCCTGATTGAGTTTTGTCTAGAAGATGGTGAAGTTCAAGGTGGGTTGTGAGCTTCTTGTTGATGACCTTCTCAATCACTTTGTCTGGATAGGGAAGCAGGGAGATGGGTCATAAGTTGTTTAGTTGATTCGGGCCAGCTGTGGTCTTCTTGAGGAGGGTGTTGATTTCTGCAGATGCTCATTTATCCGGGATGGTGGAGTTACTGATGTGGGTCAGGGTGGTGCTAGTGGGTGATGTTCCCAGGTTGTAGATGTAGTATGAGCGTGGGTCCTTAGGGTACACTGAGTGGATGGTTTACATGATTGCGGCTGTGCTGTTTCTGGTGGGGATTATCCATTTGGTCAGGTGACCATTTTAGACAGTGGTGGGTAGATTAGAGATGCATTCTCTGGGGCTGGGTTGGTGTGCAATATTGCTGCAGATGTTTGTGATTTTTTTGTGGAAGAAGTTGGATAGGTTGTTATAGAGTTGTTTCATCATGGAGTCGTTTAAGCTGATAGCAGAGATAGGATGGGACTCTCATCTCAAGCAATATAGATCATAGCTGGTCATGATCTACCATGTGGAATGCGGATTTGAGGTCCACGAATGTAAGGTGGAGGGAACCGCCTTTCAATGTAATAGTTTTTCAGTGGATCAGCTGGAGTCTAAACAGCTGGTCAATTGTTGAGATTTTTTACCTAAACCCTGCCTGTAACGGAGTTAAAATATTGTGGTCATCCAACCAAGTCTGCAATCTTCCCAGTAGAACATGGGCAAAGATCTTTTGAGTTACATCTATGAGGCTATGAGGCTAATAGGCCTGTAATTACCCGGTTGTAGTAGGGATCCCTTTTTGAAAATGGGGATGATCTCCGCCCCTGCCCAGGTTGGTGGGTGATTCATGCCACTGAGGACAGCATCAGAAAGAGACGGGATCCAAATGGTCGGTTCGGACCTGAACAGATCTCCTGGAACCCGGTCCAAACCTGGGGCCTTGTTTGGCAGAACTTTGGCCAGAGCTGAAGATACCTTTTCCAACGTACAAAGTGGTGTATCGACGGGATTGAGCTCCATTACGTATGGAGTTAATAACCCCTCCTCTGAATTTCCAGATTGATTCTTTGAATATAAATTTTAAAGTGGGAAAGCCAGACCTCTTCCCCCGAGGTTTGGTTCGATGGCAGAACTACCCTCATATTTAGCTGTTTTCACCAGGTTCCAAAATCTCTTGGGTCTTTATCTATTAGGGCAGTCTTTATTGCCTGCCACCTCTCGGTTTCCCACTCACGCTTTGAGGCTAATATGGTAGTTTTAAAATGTTACCTTGCTGCCTTAATGCTCATATTACACCCCCTGCGAAGATTTACCAATAGGGAGCTTTTCGCCTCTTTACACGCCCTGTTATACCAGGGGTTATTTGATCTAGCCATTTTATTTTTAGGGGTTGACTCATTAAAAAAGAACCCTCCCAAGTTGCTAATCAGATCCAAATGATTATTCCCCAGCTCCTGAGCATAATCACTATCATCTGCACTTTCAATAATAGAGCATGCCCTTTCAAGAAAGGGGATAATAGATTCATACAATGTAGCCATGTCCTCCGGGGTTTGTGTAAAGTCTGCCCATCGTATCCTTCTACCCCCATCTGTTAATGTCAAATCCAGGGGAGGTAGGCCATTGTCAGCATAAACTACTGCCTTCTTAGGCCAGTCCAGGGTTATGACCAGTGGGTTATGATCACTTTCTATACGGGGGTGGACCTGGAAATTTAGAACCCTATGCCAAAAATCCACATTCATCCGCGCATAATCTATAGTTCATTTCTGACCCGTCCTCTCAAATGTAAACTTGCCAGGGTTGTCGCCAGATAGGTGACCATTACAGGCCCTTAGTGAGTGATTAAGAATGAGGGTAATTATCTGCAAAACTAGGGAAGTCCAAGCCTTAATAGGGTAATGATTGCAAATTGGTATTCCCCAGGATGTGTCCTCATCACTCGTAATGGGGTCGGATAAGCCAATGAGGGGTTCAAAGTGGCAGTTGAAGACACCCCCAATTATAATGAAAGCTTGCTCAGGCAGCGTTGTGAAAAAGGCTGCCAGACAATCTAGCGTTTGAGAAGTCTGTCCATGCCTAACAGGATGGGAATACACATTAATGATGATAATCTTTGAAGAGTTAATAGGGGAGAGCATAATACATGGTATATCATAAGAGTGGGTTTCTATCAATTTTACTTCACATTCAAGATGTGAGGCAACCAATATGCACAAACCTCCTGACGGTCTTCCCCTAGGTCCCTGTATGGCTGGATTACAGAACATTGAAAAACCTTCTCTATGCGTGGGGTTCGGGGACCACGTCTCCTGGAATAGGCAGATCTCGCGGGTCTCAATAAATTCACCCCAGTCCGGTTGTTCCATCTTAGCATTTAGACCAGCCACATTCCAGGACAAACTTTTTAGACACTGCCGCACTTCTAACTTATGACTCTGGACAGCTATACTGAGGGGGCCCTGGAGGATGCCCTCCTATAGTTTCGCTGACTCACCCATACCTATAACTTCTTCATTGTCAATACAATTGCAAGCTGCATGCCCTACAGCCGTTACTGTAACTTGGAGGGCGACACACGTCGATGATTGCTGGTCACAAGCTTCACCACCCTGTGGGCTTTGTAGCTCGTTAACCCGTCGAGGACTAGCAATGAGTCCCTGTGTGGGAATGAAGGTTCTGCCCGCCTCCCAACCAGACGTGGAAGAGCTAGCGTCCTGCACATCCCCAGGGGTCACCCCAGGGGATTCCCCACAGCCCCCCTATTTATTGAAATCCACTGTACCACCACAAAGGTGGGAAACCTCATGGTCGGTCCAAAGTCCTGATGGACGGGCCCTGTTGTCGGGGTTATATCCAAGGGTGAGTCAATCCAACTGGTCTAAAACACTAAACCTATTACTAAGAGAGAGAGGGACTGGTATAAAACTATTAAACATGTGGTGCCCAGAATTTAGACTGACCTTCTGAGATGGGGAGGACCATCTTTCCCATGATCTAACTCTTCTCTCTAGTTGATGATGAATTGGTTGGTGGGGATAGAAGAAGGTTAGTGGCAATGACTGAATACCAGTAGCTCCCCTCTCCGTATGCCAGTTGCATATTTGATCAACCACCCTCCTGTCCCTGAAATTGATCACAATACAACCACCCTCAAAACATTTACTGCCTTGTCCCACCCAGCTGACTCTTCGAGCTAATAGTATTTCACTGTATACCTGTGGTGGTAATGGCTTATTTGTATTTAACCAGTGAGTACATTTGTTTTTTATCTCGGTATATGACTTCACAGCTCCCTGTTCCAACACCGGTACTTTAACCAGGACAACCACATATGGGGTCGAGGCAGGGGGGTAAATTGATGCATGGTAAAGAAGAGGTTGCTACACAGGGGGTAGGGTTAGACGAATGGTCATCATGACCCTTAGCATTATGAGATGGATTAGCTGCACAGTCTCCCCCTAGGAAGCGAGGCTCTGGACACAAAGGGATATTCAGTAATTCCCCCCCAATTTTTTATATTTTCAATATATGCACTAATACCACCCACAACAGGCCCGGTGACAGAAATGGAAGGCAAGCTCGGGCACACACTTGGCTGCAGGGTGGTTAACCAGGGGTTACAAGAGACGCTCTCAGTAGAATCTTGAGGACCCCGTTGTGGCCCCAGAGGTTCCTCCCTTTTTCATTGGTCTGAGGAAAATTATATTTTGCCTTGTTATATGTGCCTACGTGTTCCCCATCCTATGTTATATGTGCATGATCGATATGCATATATCCCCCTATGATCGATTTAAGACGCAATTATAGTTGTGTCCAACTCTAGTATGTCAGTATCCAGTTCTCGTGAAAGCAACGAGTATTAGGCCTATGTTGCCACGTTTTACAGTGTGCACGTTAGTTCACCGCATTGTCCCCGTTTCTAGGCCTCAAAAGGGCCCGGACACCAGATTCAAGCTCCAGTCTCCTGAGATCACTCCGAGGAGCGATGCAGCCCCGCCCGCATCCCTGACCCTTCACTTACTTCCTGCCTCGCAGCGCGGTGCCCGGCCTGGCTCTGCCTGCCTGTCTGCAAGGAATATGTTATGCTTCCAGTTATCAGTCCAGCCTCTCGTCTTCGCATTCCTAAGCTACTGAACCGCATAAACAGCTTCAGCTATAGTCTAGTCTTTCTGTCTCCATGTAAGAGAAATACTGTATTAATATTCATAGAATATTCCTAGCACACGCAATACATGTAGAATATATGCATGCACCAGCCTCAGTGTCAAGTAGCCTTTGTCCTGATAACTTTTAGATTCTATCAACATGTACTCCAAACACGAGATACCAGATATGCTATAGGTACATGTCGTCCTGACACCGCAGACTTTAGTCTCCTCTTCTAGTGCAGAAGTCATAGCCCCAGTTCTCCCTGGTAACACGTCATTGCCCGTTTGCGCGCACCACTAGGTTAAAGGTCCCAGCTGCTCTCAGGTAGCCCCCTCCATGTTTCCGCCCATTCATGACACTTCTATGACGTTTCACATCACATGTCTCAGTGCACGCCCTGTACACGCCTTCTGTTTCCGCCCATGTGTTCTTATCTTACGCTTGTCACTAGTTACGCCTACTGTATGTAATGTATTTGAAATGTCTTACTATATATACACTGCACTGTCAATGAAATGGTGCAGCTGCCTTCCTTCCTTCCTTCCTATTTTATTTCAGGCTGTCCCGTTCCAGTCCCTTCCCTTTTGCCTGAATAAAGCCTGTTCAACTCGGATACATCGGATCCTGCCTCTTATTTATTGAGCTATCTGTTATTGTTAATATATTCAAAAATAGTACCGGTAATTAATTATTTATTTACCACATAAATGGCGCCCGAATAGGCACGTCATAAACCGACCGCAGCTGAAATTTTTCTTTCGTCCTATTTGGACGACACAGTCCCAGAATATGCAGATCATGTTCTGCCTGTTCCGCCTGCTCCCGTTAATAATGTAATTCCTGTTCCGCCAACTACTGTTCCCGGGGGCCAAGTTAATGTGCCAGCACCCCCGGACCAGCCCACAGTAAATGTACCCGTTTTACCAGTCACTCTGCCAGCTCGTACAGTATTAACTAACGATTCCAGCTCAGGAGGGGCTGAAGGAGGTTCTCCTCGCACCCCGCCTCAACCGAAACGTCTGACGCTACATGACGTAGAGTTACAGCGTACACCAAAAGTGGCGACATACACAGATCTCAAGCGACTTCTTACTGACTGTATATATGATCCAGTTCCAGGCGAAGATCACATGATCTTATATTCAGTATGTTTAAGACGGGTGGCCAGCTTTTTGATCACCCTGCCCGATATGAAGGAACATCTGAACAGAATATATCGTTTCATCCGTACAGGAGAGAATCCAGGAAGTATTCACAAAGCCATGGTTCAAAGAAAAGTCGAGACTCAGCTCATGATTTTAAAGTTCCTGATTAATAGTTTAGTAAGAGAGCAAGATTATCCAGATAAAAACCAAGACGAGATGAAAGTCCTAACCAGGTGGAATGACAATATAGCCGATGGAAAACACAAGACACAAGGTTGTATAGAGAGTATGTATAAGAAAATTCGTAAGGAAATAATACGTATACACAAGGAACGAGAAGCAAAAAGAGCAACCGAGAAAGAGAGTGACTCTTCTAGTGAAGAGGTAGACAGCGAGAATCCCTCCAGAATAGCGTATGTAGGTAGAACTAGACTTTCCGACCGACATTCACGCCTAGATTACAAGGAAGCTTTTCCTCCTCCTGCACCAGAACAGTGTTCTCTTGAGCAAGTATTCCAGGCCACCGATCAAATTCTGAAATCACGAATAGGTTATAGCGAGCTTAGTACAATGCATGAACAAGAACTCGCCCGATCAGCAGTCCGATGGACGAGTGATTCTACCACTTTTCCAGACGAAATAGTGGCACAAACATTTCTGAAACTGCCCCCAGCCGAGCAACGTCTGGTGGGTACATATATGATCCAACACCTCATCACACTGTATGAGGAACAGCATTCTGATCCAGGTCCTCTACATGATATATTGAACGAGTTACTCCAGTACAGATGGAAAGGTCTAGGTACCGATTTAATTAGTGTCATTCTAGAACAGCGCCACAAATACCGAACGTTTCTGAATCCACATTTTGTTCACGTCTCGCCCCCAGAAAGAAAATCATTCTACATAGACCAACAGAATCCGTTACGGGAAGTGCATCCAGTTAAGGGAGAAGATGGTAGTCTAGAACGAGTATTTGTTTACACCCCTATCACGAAAATAGAACTCTTAGAAATGAAAAAGTTAATTCCCTGTCATGATAAATATCCAGCAGGGTTTCACCGTGAATTAAAGGACATGCTCCGTATGGGAGAATACACGTATCCTGATATCATTAAAATGTTAAAAGTCCTGTTGCCTGCGGGCATATATGAAAAATTAAAGGAAAAAGAATGGGAGGTGGGAGAGAAAAAGATAGATTGGACAGCATTAGAAGCTGAAGATAATACACGAGTACCAGGTACCGGTCTTGGGGATAAAGCTAAAGCTTTGCCCGAGTTACTAATACAAGTTTTGCCAAGATTACTAGCTACGAAAAAGGAAGATTGGGATGCCATCGCAGCCTGTAAACAGAAACAAGACGAAGATACTAGTGATTTTTATTCTAGATTTGAGAAATGTTTCATTATTAATAGTGGTCTGAAAACAAGTAGTGAATCGTACCCTCATCTTTTTGTTACCAAACTAGTCGAGAATTCAAGTCCACAAGTTAAAAATCGAGTACTGAAAGTCGAAAGTACCTGGCAAGCTAATACTCCGTCACAGATGCTCCAGATGCTCCAGTACCACCAGAACAGAATCAGGGAAGAGCCGGAACACGAAAAGAGACGTATGAAAGACACAAAAATGAAAGTACTAGTTGCACAATCTGTTCCACAAGACAGTCAAAAGAGGGGTCCGAATCAAGCCAGTCATCCTGCAACCCCCGTTAAAGGGACATGCAATTACTGTAAACAGCCAGGTCATTTTATAAACGAATGTGCAGTTCTGAAACACAACATAGCTACTGGTAAGACTAAAGAGAGACCACGTCCGTCTAGACAAGAACAAGTTTCACAGACTTCCCAGCCGCCACAGAATGCACAACAGACAGTTATAGTACCGCAGCCTATAGCTGCAACACAACATGTTACACAACAGATGTACCAGTATGCACAGTCAGAGTATCCAGATTATCAGCCATATTCATGAAACAGCCTAGAGAGGGCTTGCCTCTCATCGAGATTCCTGTAGATCAAGAGGGTCCCTATGTACACAGTCAAGTATTGGGGAAAGACAGAAAGTTTCTGATCGATACAGGGGCAAGTAGGACTACCATCAGTCATGACGAGGTTCCAGGGGCTCCACTCTCAGGCTCTAGAAATGTTTCCCTTGGATTTTCAGGAAAGCCTATTGTTAATGAAATATCGAAACCAGTTACTCTAGAAGTTGGTCCATTGTCCCGAACTACAGACTTGTTACTCACGAAATCTTGTCCAGAGAATCTGTTAGGCATTAAAACTCTGAAAGAATTAGGAGCAGTCATATGCTGCTCCCCAGAAGGGGTCCGTTTGTTTCTGCGTGATTTTAAAGGTCATTATGTATTACGTGATTTTGATCCAAGATTATTGAATGTACCGCAGCATTTATGGGCGCAAGGTCCAACTGATGTAGTTTGTATGCATATCACACCCCATCGTGTCACTCTGAAGCAAGGTGTTGTATTACCACGAATCCGACAGTACAAATTGCCACCTGAGGCTGTAGCAGCCTTATCCAAAATTATTGACGAACTCATTGCTCAAGGAGTGGTTGTAGAAACTGACTCCAATGTATGTAATTCTCCTACCATTCCAGTCCTGAAATGTACTGATCCAAATGCACCTCCAGTTTATCGATTAGTGATTGACCTTCGAGAACTTAATAAATGTATCATACCCCAATACCCAGTGGTCCCTGATATTTCCTCACTCTTGACAGCCATTGATTCTGAAGCCACATTCTTTACAGTTATCGATCTCAAGAACGCATTTTTCAGTGTCCCCATTCATCCAGACAGCCAGTTCCTTTTCGGATTCTGTTTAAATGGAAGAAGCTATAAATTCATACGAGCTCCTCAAGGTTTCACAGAAAGTCCTAGTATTTACAGTCAAGCACTTAAAAGACAACTAGACAATATTCACATGCCAACTGACACTGCCCTGCTCCAGTATGTCGATGATCTACTGATCACAGCCCGTTCTGAACGTGACTGCGAGCGTGCGTCACTTACAGTTTTGTATTTTCTGGCCGAGATGGGGCACAAGGTGTCCCCTTCTAAATTGCAATTCTGTGTCCAGCAAGTGGTCTACCTAGGACACTTACTGTCCAAGAGGGGTAGGCAGTTGACACCTGACCGTATCCAGTTAATAGCACGTCTTCCACAGCCCAAGACTCAGAAGGAGGTACGAGCTTTTATCGGCCTCACTTCTTACTGCAGACAATGGATTCCTCAGTATGCATTTCTAGCCAAGCCACTGATACAGTTAACGACACAGGAGGCAGCCGTATCGACTGTCCTCCCTTGGACCCAGGAACATACACTTGTTTTCAATGAGTTAAAGAAAGTTTTATGCCAAGCACCTGTTCTAGCAACACCAAACTACAGTAAGCCTTTTACACTTTTTGTTACTGAACGTGATGGTACTGCATTATCTGTTCTCACACAAGATCAAGCAGGACAATACAAGCCCTGTGCTTATTTTTCTAGCACATTAGATCCGGTGGCCCAGGAGCTGCCTGCGTGCCTCAAGTCAGTTGCAGTTACAGCACTAGCTATCAGACAAAGTGATTCCATAGTGTTAGGACACTCCCTGACAGTACAAGTTCCGCACTCCGTGGAAGTTCTTTTAAACCGAACACAGACTCAACACTTGACAATTGCACGTTTAACAGGTTATGAACTGACACTGTTCCAGCCACACATAGAAATCAAACGCTGCAACATTTTAAATCCAGCTACGCTGTTACCGTCAGTTACCTCTAATCCTGCCACACATGACTGTGTGGAAGTTGTGGAAGACCTGACAGACATTGCATTGCCTGATCCCGACCTGACACTTTATGTAGATGGTTCATGTATGAGAACTAGTACAGGAGAACTAGTAGCCGCGTATGCAGTGACTACTGACACCGAAGTTATAGAAACACATCGTATTGACACCCTGTCTGCTCAAGCAGCAGAGCTAGTCGCTCTGACCCAAGCCTGCATACGAGCCAAGAACCTGAAAGTAAATATATACACAGATTCACGTTATGCATTCGGAGTCGTACACGACTTTGGAGTGCTCTGGCAAGAAAGAGGTTTTATGACTTCTCATGGAACCAAGATTCAGCATGGCCCCCTCATTCAAGCTCTGTTAGATGCAATACATTTACCGAAAGCCATTGCCATCATGAAGTGCAAGGCACATACGAAAGTCACTGACATCATTTCCCAGGGTAACGACCTGGCAGATCGAACAGCCAAGCTTACAGCCCAGACTCCAGACATTCCAGTTAACACGACACCGACACACATTCCAGATCAGACTACTTGTATGACAGTTAAGGACCCAACACAAGATGTAATAGATATACAGTTACATGCTACTCCCGATGAAATCAAGAAATGGTCCGAACAAGGAGGGGTCCAGACAGATCAAGGATGGTTGACGAAGGGAAAAGCCACATGGTTCCTCCCCGACTCTATGGTTCAAGTCATTATTAACACCGCACATAGTCCAGCACACTTAGGAGAAAAAGCCATGTTAGACAGTATCCAGAATATCTGGTTCAACAAGCATTTACGAGCAGCAGCCAAACAGAAAGTACGTACCTGCATGATCTGTTGTCAGTTTAATCCAGGTAAAGGTGTCCCGGTGGAACAAGGTGGATTCCATCCTCCTGACCACCCTTTTGAAGTCCTCCAGATGGATTACATTCAGATGGAGCGATGTCGAGGTTTCAAGTATGTCCTTGTAGTTGTATGCGCTTTGTCCAGGTGGACAGAAGCATATCCAGTTCCAGATTACACAGCTGCGACCACTGCCAGGCAGTTGGTTCGTGAGTATTTTCCCCGCTATGGATTACCTAGGGTCGTGTATTCAGATAACGGCCAGCCATTCTCATCCGAGCTCATGAAACAAGTATCCCTTCTGTTAGGGTACCAGTGGAAGTTCCATTGTGTACGCCATCCTGAAGCAGCCGGTCTCGTAGAGAGACATAACCAGACTCTGAAAATCCGCGTTGCCAAAGTATGTGCAGAGAAAGGTGTAGATTGGATAGTAGCACTGCCAGTCGCCCTTTTCTATATGAGAATGGTCGCTCACTCCCGTTCAGGTCTATCTCCGTATGAGATAGTGTTTGGTCGTCCCCCGAACATGTGGGGTACACCTAGACCCCGTACCATTACCGATGTTGACAGTAATATGCTGACAGACTACCTTGCTTCCTTGATGTCTGCACTACAATCTTGTCGTTCACAGGTTGCCGCTGCATTTCCAGACAACACCGAAGTGAAACCGCACGAAGTCGTTCCGGGTGATTTCGTCCTTATAAGGAATTTTGATCGTTCAAGTCCGCTGGAGCCCCGCTGGAAGGAGCCCCGCCTCGTTCTCCTCACCACCCGGACTGCAGTGAAGGTCGAGAACAGAAAAGGGTGGCTACACGTGAGCCACGTCAAGAAATTCCATGGACTTAAAGCAAAAACTTTTCTCAAAGACTGCCCCGTTCTCAAGGACTGCCCAGAAACTGAATCTAAACTTCCCCTGTTAGAGAAAACTCTGCAGCAGGAGTATAAATCTAAGTTGAGGTCTAGTAAGTCAGCCAGTTTAATTGTCTAAGTCCCTCTCGGGTGAAACGGTTAGACAGGTTCCTGACATGTATGAGATAGACCCACACAGTGAGAGAGTTAGTCAAAACTCTAAGAGATGTATCATTACTCTGTTCTTTCTATTGTTTCTAAGCCTTATGGTTACATGCATCAGTTATGCGTTACATTTATGTTTTCCTATTTCACATGTACATATGTTTTCTAATGTTACAGTAGAGCACACATTTAGTGACCTGCCTCCTCACGAGTTATCCTATCGTCTTGCTATGCGTAATAATACTTTTATCCGAATGCTGCACTATTCACACCAGACCAGCAATGCCACTAATTGTTGGGTGTGTGGTCGACTCCCCCCTTTCCAGACACCGAAGGGAGTTCTGCCACTCTTTCCCTATCCATTTTCACACAATGGTTCATGTGGAGCATGGTCCACGTTAACGTCATCCTCAAATGATATGTCCCTTCTGAATAGAACATGTTTCCCAGACAAGCAAGGTCTTTCCCATAGAACAGGGTTAGATCTAGAAAATGAAGTATATGATTTAGGTAATTATTCCTCGAATTTCATGGTTTTGAATGTTCAGTCCGATACTACTCCAGATTTGCCTGCTATTTCAGTTCTACCAGTTAAAGGCGAATTATGTGTCAGAAAGAATGGTTCCGCACATGTAGGACATAGTGATTGTACTACTATGGTCGAGTATAGTGACAGTGGGAAATCTATTTTCAAAGCCTCACGTCATTCTTATTTTGTTTGTGGTCAGACCGCATATGTTCGTCTGCCCCCCGATTGGGATGGAACATGTTATATTGCCTTCCTACTGCCACCAGTTTTTCTAGCCCCATCTGATTATCACAGAAACACACATCTAGTACACGTTAGACATAGAAGGGAGACTGAGTCCCCAATTGTCGATCAAACTGAAACTGCCCTAGAACAATATCAAGATTTCAATAAAGGTGTCTTTTTCTTTATAGGTCCTGTCCAGAATAGTAAGTTAATACGTAGGCTAACCAGAACCCTTGAAGCAGTAGTGAATGAGACTACTTCCGCTCTAGGTAATTTAACTGAAGAGCAATCTGCCATTAGATTTGTCGTGCTCCAAAATCGTCTCGTTCTTGACGTCATACTGGCCGATAGAGGAGGAGCTTGTAGAGTCATCGGATCTAGTTGCTGCATTTTCATTCCTAATAACGCGCCGTCTGTTTATTCAGCTATAACCAGACTTCATAATATTGCCCATCAGTTACACCAGAATCCAGGCACCTGGACATGGTCCGGTTGGCTCTGGAGTATAATATCTGCCTGGGGATGGAAAGTATTGTCATTCCTAGGTATAGCAGTAATGATCATATTCAGTTGCTGCCTCTGTTTACAATGTGGCCCTGCGATTTGCGGCTTGTGTGCTACCTCTTGTATTCCTAGTCCTAAGTCCCGTTCCAAGACAATTCGAGACGAGCAAATGATGCTATATGAACAGATAGATAGTATCATGAATATTGATGTTTCCTGATGGAAACGTAGGGCACAAGGAGGGAATGAGGAAAATTATATTTTGCCTTGTTATATGTGCCTACGTGTTCCCCATCCTATGTTATATGTGCATGATCGATATGCATATATCCCCCTATGATCGATTTAAGACGCAATTATAGTTGTGTCCAACTCTAGTATGTCAGTATCCAGTTCTCGTGAAAGCAACGAGTATTAGGCCTATGTTGCCACGTTTTACAGTGTGCACGTTAGTTCACCGCATTGTCCCCGTTTCTAGGCCTCAAAAGGGCCCGGACACCAGATTCAAGCTCCAGTCTCCTGAGATCACTCCGAGGAGCGATGCAGCCCCGCCCGCATCCCTGACCCTTCACTTACTTCCTGCCTCGCAGCGCGGTGCCCGGCCTGGCTCTGCCTGCCTGTCTGCCAGGAATATGTTATGCTTCCAGTTATCAGTCCAGCCTCTCGTCTTCGCATTCCTAAGCTACTGAACAGCATAAACAGCTTCAGCTATAGTCTAGTCTTTCTGTCTCCATGTAAGAGAAATACTGTATTAATATTCATAGAATATTCCTAGCACACGCAATACATGTAGAATATATGCATGCACCAGCCTCAGTGTCAAGTAGCCTTTGTCCTGATAACTTTTAGATTCTATCAACATGTACTCCAAACACGAGATACCAGATATGCTATAGGTACATGTCATCCTGACACCGCAGACTTTAGTCTCCTCTTCTAGTGCAGAAGTCATAGCCCCAGTTCTCCCTGGTAACACGTCATTGCCCGTTTGCGCGCACCACTAGGTTAAAGGTCCCAGCTGCTCTCAGGTAGCCCCCTCCATGTTTCCGCCCATTCATGACACTTCTATGACGTTTCACATCACATGTCTCAGTGCACGCCCTGTACACGCCTTCTGTTTCCGCCCATGTGTTCTTATCTTACGCTTGTCACTAGTTACGCCTACTGTATGTAATGTATTTGAAATGTCTTACTATATATACACTGCACTGTCAATGAAATGGTGCAGCTGCCTTCCTTCCTTCCTTCCTATTTTATTTCAGGCTGTCCCGTTCCAGTCCCTTCCCTTTTGCCTGAATAAAGCCTGTTCAACTCGGATACATCGGATCCTGCCTCTTATTTATTGAGCTATCTGTTATTGTTAATATATTCAAAAATAGTACCGGTAATTAATTATTTATTTACCACAGGTCTGATAGAAGAAGTGGGTCAAAGCGCGGCAGTTTGTCTTCAATGAGCTGTAGTCTCTCGATAATAGAAGTCAGTGAGAATGTCAATAGCACACACAATTGGATCCAAAAGTCCTCATCACCTTTGTGTGGTGGAGCCCCGTCTAGATCCATCAGTGGTGAACTTGGGGATGTGTGAAAAGACCGTCTCTCCGGGAAGGCCGGCAGAGTAGGAGTCTGGGGAGCAACAATCGGGTTGGGTTTATGAGTTTTCGCATTCTTCTTTCTCTGTGGACCTCCACCCCATTTTATTTTTGCTGCAAGTTCAGATACACAGGTCGTCATTCAGATACACTGCTCGCCACTCCTGCTCCGCGCGCGTCCCGCGGAGCGGGAGTGGCGAGCAGCTTTATCACCCCCGGTAAATGCTGGCACAGGTGAGGGAAATTGGTGCGAGCAGAGTGAGTCCTCGTAATGGCAAGTGTCTCTGGCGCGCCTGAATAAGCACATTTTTCAGTTTGCCAACATTATTTACCAACAGTTGAGGGGTGACGTGATGGGTGCTTGCTTCTCCCCCAGATATACCTGTTTATATTGAGGTTGGAAGGAGGAGTGGGTCCTCAGGCGACAAAGCTGTATTCGTTTCTTAATGTTGCATGCTGTGCTACCCACATACACCATACCGCAGGGACATTCCAAAATGTATACAACATACTGAGTATTACAATTGATGAAGTGTCTAATCTCATGTGTTCTGTCAGTATTGTATTTGAATTCCTTGCATTTATTCCATCCATACTGACAGACATTACAAGTAGTGCATATGTAGAAACCTTTGGGTGCGCCAGGGAGCCAGGTTCTAGTGGGTTTCCTGGTGATGTAGCTTGGACACCACATTCTCCTAAGGTTGGGATTCAGAACACTTACTGAGAGCCCTTAATATGGAGGCTGCCCTGGCATGCTGACTGAATATTCGCATATGATGACTCTTTATGTATTACTTTTGAACTAGTATACGTCTGTTACGATACACTACATAAGGTATGTGCTATGTTTGACATGCTGCGCTTTGATTACCATTAAGCCCTCGATCAGTGCACTATTGACAGTCACGCCAGCAGTGAGATTGTAGATGACCTCTACGATCATTACCATCTGAGTTACTTAATCATTGATCACTCCAAATACAAGAGACTTCTTGCATTACATGGATGTTCGGTGTGTATAACAGGACTTATAGAACTATATGTTCTCTTTCTGTTTGCAATAATTGGTGTTTATGAGAATGTCTAATATATTACCAATAAAGTTTCTTCATTTTCGTTTTTGTGTATATGAACAATGGGGTCCGACTACCATATGAGATATATCCCTGAAATTTGCTTTAAGGCAATCTGTGGATTGTGCATAATGTTATGTGTATAACATGTTATATTTAAGTGAATTTTATACATTTATATACAATGGACTATTTAGTGCCCCACCCACTTTATATGTTACATTGATTCTGGATTAAACTATATGGCTCACTAGGAGAACGGATTCCTTCAATATATATCTTTTTGGGCCCATCCAGTGATATGCGATCCATTCTCAACTCAGGCATAAAATGCCTAGTGCATAATGATATGCGGTTTTTAATTAGGTATTCCATTGAGTTGTGTACCCTTTGTCACTTCTATATTAATGGCCCATTTGGAAATGTGCTCATTTTTTTAGATTCACCAATGTATGTGTTTTGTGTCACTGTATATTGTTTATAGCACTTATATTTGTATTTTTGTGTTTTAATTCCAGCCCTGACGAAGTTCGAAAATCGAACGAAACGCGTTGGCTGATGTTCACTTATTTTGTCTGATGAAATTTGAATAAAGTCTTTTCTAAACGAAGACACTGATTGGGCTTCCTTATTGGATGTTACACTACTTGGGAAGTGCACCGCTCCATTGTTTAGTTTATATATGTTCTACAAAGTACCTGTAATTTGAGATATGTTGGCAGCACTAAACTCCAAACAGTTAATCTCGGCAACAGCCGAGAACGCCATGTCACTGCAGCTTTCGACGGTGGTTCGTGGTAAAGGGGGCGAGCCTCAAAATTAATCCAAAAAATGTTGCACCGCTCTCCAGGTGAATCACACCTGAAAAAACAGCACCCACAAACTCTTAAGCTGTAAAGCAGTATTTTTAATTTTGCAAATCGGCAAATCCACTCAGCGCGTTTCGAGACCCCGTCTCTTGGTCACGAGTGCAGTTAGTGGCATCTCATTGGTCTAAATAAACTTTTATTGTAGATCAAATATTAAACACTAAAAACAGACATCCATTTTTGAAATACAATCGTTACAGCGATAATTGTAAACCGTGAATTCATCAAAGTAAATATATACATTGTCCTAACATAAGTCACATTTATGTTCTTTGTGCCCAATAAACAACAATTACATTAAACATGTCTAATCTCACATATAACTCGCATCTTAAATCGCGAGTGAAGGGGGTGTTAAACAACCGGCATAAATGAATATAAAGGCAGACCCCGCTCACTAGAAGGCATTCGGGCACTCTCCACAATCTAGCCCGATTCGGCTTTTTTTGTTTTGACTAAACTAGCAAGGACAGCCGTACATGCCATCAGCGCCCCGTCCTTTATAACATAGCAGGTTGTACTGCAAGTCCATATTGAAACTGGAACCCATGTCCTGGACATATTAAATCATATGTTTCATCACCGCCCAAGTGGGCTTGAGTACATTTATATTAAAACCCAAATAACTATGCACAAAATAAAGCAATTATTCAAAGAATGATGATATATTTGCTCTAACACGTTTCTTCAAATCACTGTGTTCCACATGATCTGTCAAAGACACATATAGTACAAAAATTTGAAAAACCTAAACATTAACAATAAATAAAAATTTCAACAAGCATAAAACCCGAGCAACAAATTAACAAAAATAAATTTTTTACACTTTTGAAATGGAATATACCCGGAAAGACTCTAAAAAACTGTTCATAATATCTTATACACTTTCTCTCTAACTGTGACACCTTTTCCCCAATCAGACATAAATAATGATTTAACAACTAGGTCTCTCTACCCTAGGTGAACTGCAAGTTCCTCATCGCAGTTGTGTCCTATTGGGGCTAGTGTCCTGTACTGAATAATTAACCTTGATATAAAGTGGCATATGCACTGTACGCTATTACCTCCCCTTTTGTTGGTTTTGATCATATCTAGTACACAAAAACTCAATAGATTTGTGTTCTGTTTATGATGGCTTTGAAAATGATGAGCGATTGGATATTGTTTATCCCCGTTTTTAATCACTCGTAGATGTTTAAGAATCCTAATCTTGGCCCTATGGATCGTACTGCCAATATACGCCTTCTTATAGTGGAAAACCAATGCGTATACCGCAAACTCAGTATTGCAAGACGTGTGTTCTGTAATGCAATACGACTGACAGCTTGGTGATAATCTCACTTCTTTCATGTTCTTACTGTTTTTACACGCCTTGCATTTTCTGCATGTATAAAAGCGTTGTATCCCGGAATTCTCGCTTTTGGTGGTTCCACTGCCCTACAAAGTAAAATCCTTCAATGAACTTGCTCTCCTGAAAGTAACTTGTGGCGAAACATCTACACATTTGGCTATATCTGGATCTGTGTGTAGTATTGGCCAGAATTTTCCCTACCCTTTCCGAATCTTAAATGCCTCATTGCTGTAAGTCGTGATAAATCAAGTTTTTTCAAAAACTGTTTTAGAGGGGTCAACTGTCTCTTTTTCAACCAACAATGATTCTCTAGATCTTTCCGCTACCGTTAGCTAAGCTTTGTTAATTACTTTTGGTAAATACCCCCTGGCCAGGAATCTCTCGGTCATAATGGTTTCCTCTACCTTGAAACTTTGTTCTGTACTGCAGTTTCTCTTCACCCGCAACAATTCGCCCACCGGGATACTGTTGATGCGTGAACTTGAATGACAACTGCGTGCGTGCAGGATACTGTTTCCTGCAGTAGTTTCCTGTATAATGAACTCTCCAATCTGTTATTTTCCACCTTAAGTTTCAAGTCTAGGAACTCCAGACTGTCCCTGGACCACTGCCTTGTTAATTGGAGATTGAACTCATTAACATTCAGTGAATACACAAATTCTGTAGATTCAACTTCTGTGCCTTTCCACACTACAAAAATATCATCAATGTACCGGACCCATTTAGCCACTTTTTCGGTGAACATTGATGACTGATACACTATCTTCTCTTCCCAAAACCCCATGATGAGACCTGCAAAAGATGGAGCGAAGCAGGTCCCCATTGATGTACCGAGGGTTTGTTTGAAGATCTTTTTTTTAAAAATATTTATTGAGAGTTTCTGGTACAGAGAAAATACATATACAAATTCATTATTCCATAAAAAAAGACAATCATTATCATTCGTATTTGAGAAATATATGACTTATAAAAGCCCGGATCAGATGGTAAAAGGATATATAACATAACATCAATTCTTGGCTAAAAAGCTGCAGAGGGGTTAAAATTCCTACTAAGTATGGGCGAAATTTGCAAATTCGCGTTCCATGAATTCGCGCGAAATCAAATTCGCAATCCGCAAGATTTTTGGATTTTTTTGCGTGTTCGCGGGGCTTTTTGCGTGTTCGCGGGGCTTTTTGCGTTTTCGCGGGCCGCTTGCACGGCGAAGTTACCCATGCGGTCGTGTATGGGCACAGCACCCTCTGGTTCACCACTGCCACCCTCTGGTTCACCACTGCCACCCTCTGTAGATTATGTGGGGAATGCACACCTGCCCAGCCTCAACTGAGATTAATTAATTTGGGGCTGGTTAATGTGTCACTGAATGTGAGCTTCAAGTCTGGCACCTGCTGGCTGCTTCCTTATCTGTAAGTGCTTCCTGTTGCAGTTTAATTTTTTTTACAGGAGCATTGTGCCATACTTGCAAATATTCTCTGACCCTGCTCTGACCCTCAAAGCAGGGTCAGAGAATAGTTACAAGTAGGCAACTGAACTCTGGAGGGGCCCCTCAGGAAGCACTACAGGGAATAATTACAAAGAAATAGCTTGAACTTTTGCACCTGCTAAGTGCTTTCAGTTTTGCAAAATTCGTTCCGCGCAATTTCACGGGCATTTTCTGTAATTTCGCGAGATTCGCGGATCGCGAAATTGCAGAAAATTCGCAAATTCCGCGAGCGGAACGAATTTTACGCCCATGCTTAATTCCTACAATTAATACATAGATTTATCGTTTGTTTATTTATTTTTATTTTTTTTTATTTTAAAGTCTTGAATCCCTCCACTTTTTGAGTGGTGCCCAGATATTCCTGCCCATATTATGCATTCCCAACAATCTGGCGAGCCACATTTGAAAAGATGGAGCTGTAGTGTCCTTCCAACCAGTGGAGATAAGAATCCGGAGTACCGCCACGAGATAAAAACCGAAGCTTCTGCTTCTTTTCCCAACTCCAGCTTACAATCAGTGCCTAATAACATCAGGGTAGGGGATAGATTGATTTTAAGATCTAGTAGCCCCTCCCAGAATTTCATAATTTCCCTGCAAATTAGGACTAGCATGTCACAGTGATAAAACATGTGCAATAATTCTGCAGGGCTGGAGTTGCACTTGGGGCATCTATTTGTTTGAAGATCTTATTGTGGAAGAGGAAGAAGTTTTGTTTAAGGCAGATGTTTATGACATCCGATCCCTGCTCGACAACGGAGAAACAGCGGCCCTCATCCTCCTGGACCTCTCCGCGGCCTTCAACACTGTCTGCCTCCGCACCCTAGTGCAGCGCCTCAGCAACATCGGAATCTAGGAGAAGGCTCTGGAATGGATCATCTCGTTACTCGCAGGAAGGACACAGAGAGTCCGCCTCCCCCCGTTCAGATCGGAAGCCACCGAAGTCATCTGCGGCGTTCCTCAAGGCTCCTCGCTCAGCCCAACCCTCTTCAACGTCTACATGAGCCCCCTCGCAGCCATCGCACGCCAACACAACCTCAACATTATCTCCTACGCCGACGACACCCAGCTGACCCTCTCCCTCACCAACGACCCCGCAACCCCCAGAGCCGACCTCCATGAAGGGATGACAGAAGTAGCCAAGTGGATGATGAACAGCCGCCTGAAACTGAACTCGGACAAGACGGAAGTCCTCATCCTGGGATCCTCACCCTCCGCCTGGGACGACTTCTGGTGGCCCCCCGCCCTGGGCAGCGCACCCAAACCAACAGACCACGCACGCAACCTGGGCTTCATCCTGGACTCCTCCCTCTCCATGACCAGAAAAGTCAACGCCGTCTCCTCATCGTGCTTCAACATCCTGCGCATGCTACGTAAGATCTTCCGGTGGATCCCCACCGAGACCAGGAAGACAGTCACCCAGGCCCTCGTCACCAGCCGACTGGACTACGGCAACTCCCTCTACGCCGGAACCACCACCAAACTCCAGAAGAGACTCCAGCGGATCCAGAACGCCTCAGCACGACTCATCCTGGACATCCCCCGTCGCAGCCACATCACCGAACACCTGAGAGATCTGCACTGGCTCCCGGTCAACAAGAGAATCACCTTCCGTCTCCTCACCCACGCACACAAAGCCCTGCACAACCAAGGACCAGTGTACCTCAACAGCCGCCTCAACTTCTACGCTCCCACGCGCCAGCTTCGATCAACCAGCCACGCCCTCGCCGCCGTCCCCCGGATCCGAAGAGCCACCACAGGAGGAAGGTCCTTCTCCTACCTGGCCGCCAAGACTTGGAACTCCCTCCCGACACACTTCCGCCTGACCCAGGACCACCTTGCCTTCAGGAAACAGCTCAAGACCTGGCTGTTCGTGCAGTAGCGGACCCCCCTCCCCCAAGCGCCTTGAGACCCTCCGGGTGAGTAGCGCGCTATATAAATGCCTTGATTGATTGATTGATTGATATCCATCATCTCCACTAACATCTCAGTGGGGTATAAATGTGAAAAGGATCTTTCAGACAAAAACTGTCTACACGCACTCAGGCCTAAATCATGGGGATGCACGTAATGCTTTCCAAACACCTAAGAAAATCACCTGAGTTTTTTACAAATGATATATATATATATTTTTTTTATTTTTTATTTTTTATTTTTTTTTCACTGAAAAAACCATAGGTTTTACACGTTATTGTTAGGAATTAGCATTTAAAAAACCTTAGAAATTTACTAAAAAAAACATAGGTTTTAGGGGTGTTATAGTTAGCTGGTAATTTCACTTGTACAAAACCATTGAAATTCCTCCATTATAGTTAGTTGTACTGACTATAACTCGAGCACCCGCAATCCACTGCTGATGATGTCACATATTACATCATTCATGACATGGTCAGTGACATCACTGATGACATCTCAAATGACACCCCTGATGACTGGTGAAATGACCAGCTAACTATAACACCCCTAAAACGTATGTTTTTTTAGTGAATTTCTAAGGTTTTTTAAATGCTAATTCCTAACTATAACATGTGTGAAACCTATGTTTTTTTCAGTGAATTTCTAAGGTTTTTCAATGATAATTTTTAAATGTATCAATTGTTATATTTTTTTCATATTGTTTTACTACATTTTTTTAATCTATTATTTTTTAGATATCTTATTTTTTAAATTACAGTAGACATTTTTAATAAAAAGTAATAATATGACTTTCCCAATGCGGACGCTATGCAACTGGTACCAGACTTGTAGCGCATATGCGACATGTACGGATTACGCGACGCGCCAGTCGCGCTGTTGTGCGTGATGTCATGTGTGTATCGGACGCCGTGGGTGCACGACCCCCGCAACATTTTTAAATGTTCAAAAACATATATATATATATATTTAATATAAATAATAAGACAAGACATTATCTGAGCTGGTCATAAAAAGAATATTCTTAAACTTTCAATAAAGTTACATTACTTATAAATGCAATTTCATGAAGTCACGCAGGGTACGAGCTGCGTGCGCGCTGCATACGCGCACCATACGCGTACCCCATGTGACCAGAAAGGAAGAGATTTGATTGGTTCACAACACTTCCTATTGTATATATTTAAGGACACCACCCATTTCAATCATTCTTTCAAGACTTTCTTGGGAGAAACATCTCTCTGCTGAGAAGAACCTTTTTTGGCAAATTGGACATCCATTATTAGTTACAAAGGCTTCAGGATAGGAGTTACCACCTGATTCAGAAAACTCTTCAAATGAGGAATTTGTTCAAGAACCTCCACCTCATGAGAGGTACACCTCAGTAGTTTGAAAGTTTTTTTCTTTCCCGGAGGGACAGAAGAAAGTCAATGCAGTGAAGGCGTCATGCAAAATCTGCAAAAGTGTGTTGTGAAGTGGAGACCCCAATAAGAAATACTCTTGCGAGACCGCAAGTATGTTGAAACATCTAAAAACACAGCATCCTGTGAACTTGGCAAGAGAGAAACGTCTTCTGGAAATCTGGACATTCGTCCTCAATTTGCCAAAGCAAAAACTTCACTGTATTAAGTGTAATAGATTGCTTTGCTATGGAGAGCAGTTTGTTGATTTGGTTTGTCGGGCACTAAAGAATAATCGGTGCTAGCTCTTTTTTTTCCCCCTGAAGTTCATTGTTTTCTTCCTGCAGTTGTCTTTTTCCTTATACAAAAAATCTAAAAATTTGTTTAAAAAAACAAAAAATAATACAATACTACAAAACAAAAAAAAGTTATTTTCAGAACTACCTACTCTGGTTTCAAAAAGAGCTAAACTTGTATGCTAGTGTGTGAATGTTTAGATGAATGTATGTGTAGTGCATAATTGACTGAAAGAATGCATTTGTGATGTGTGGTGAATGCATAAGTGCAGAACTATAAGAAGGTGCTGCAGCATGACACTGTAAACTGTTTACCTACAGCATGCTGTGGTACTTCCGAAGCACAGGGATGCAACATATGCCTATAAATATGTTGCAGGTCTGTGCTTCCCTCTGCACAGCTGCTTAAACTTCAGCCATGTGGTGACACAGGCACCCTTGCGCCATGGTGCAAGGATTTCCGTGTCATACAGAGTTTGTTTTTGTGCAGGAAGGGACACATTCCTGCACAAAAACAATCAGTAAAGACATTTTTCTCCTACATTATATGCTGTGCATTGTAGCATATATTGAAAGAGAAAAAATGAGGAGAAGCAAAAACAATTCTCCTTGTTGTGTTTTGCTACACCAATTGGAGGATGGTGCAGCATTCACAAACATAGCCAGATTTATGATTTGTATAAAACTGGACACATATCTTGTTCTATGACTGTTCTGTGCAAACACGCATAGCAAAACCTATGGAACACCTTTTCAGCGCTAAGTGGTGTGTATGATGAGAATATATTTACATGGAAAACAAAAGGTATACAGATTGCCTTTTCCTCACTTTGTAAATAAGAAAGAGAGTTAATGGCCAGGCCAATTCCTATTATAGGAGTCAATTTCTGTACTGCTAGCAGAGAACAAGATACATTTATAAGTACTTATGTTTTAGGAAACTTATAGCACATATTTATATATGACTGAAGAGAAGGGATGGGCCTACTGTGACATGTGCAAAAACACTTAGTGATGTGCTTGGAGTTAAATAGTTTTATTTCTGATAATTCTAAAATTAGCAGGACGTACACGACCACCATATGACTCTATTGTGTACTATACCATGTATCTTACAGACAGGTACTCTGAAGCTGTCTTGATACCTGTCTGCAATGGAATTATCTGGCACAAATCTACTCCAACCATCTTCCTTTTTTTAAACTGTGTGCAAACAATGGCATTGTGCATTTTAAGACTTACTTAAACTTACCTCAGCAGTAATACATCTAAAAAAGGCTACACATTTTATTTAGTTGTTTTTTATAATGTAAAATATAGTAAATTCCATATTTTAGAATTGGGATCTGTAAAAGAAAAGAAAACATAGTTATAACATGTAATAATACATTTTTAACAGCACAGCATAATTTTAACATTTTACAAAGTAAATAATTTGACTTTTTTGCTGATCTCAGAATATATTGAATTTCAAACACTGATTTCAATCGTACTCATCATAAAACAACATAACAGCGGGCAAAAAAAAAACCATATCATTTAGATTGTTTAAAAAAATACAACAATCACCCTAAAATGCACCACATACATCCCCTCACAAATGTAGAACTCACCTTCCAAATTGTTTTGTACAATAAGAAGTATATCAGTCACACACCAGATTTTCTTATACAGAATATTGGTTCTGTACACCTCTCACCAAAACCAAAGAATGGCAAAGTTTCCCTCTCATTTTGAACACATAAACACCTAAACTTCAAATCACATTGCTTCCCACATTAATTCAAAAGCAAACACACATTTCTATTGGTTACACATTTCAACCCTTTCCAATTGACATAAATGTAAACCCTAATCCCAATCTGCCTTCTGCCACATAACTGACCACACAGGTCAAAAGTTCACCACACAATGTTGCTAATCAAAATAGCAAGTGTGCTTGACTTTTCAACATATCAGCTTATCTTATGTAATGTACCTTTCAATCAGTTTTTGTTAACCAATAAGAATCATGTTTTAAAAAACAGAAACATACACCCTAGTTTTCAGTGTACAATGTTGTTAAACAACCAATCATTTCTTTTCTTTTTCCAAAACTTCATCTTATCCACCATTTTAGAAAAATCTTAGTTTTCAAACTGCCATTTCATTTACAGAGACCATCTGAGTGCATCCAGACCTCCCTTCCAGATGCTTAGAGTGTGGATTGTGGGACACAGCTATATTTTCTGGAGCCGAAGGTATGCAGAAAACAAAGGAATTCACAAAGACCTAGTGAGACACTGATACAGATATTTACATATTTAAACATTTCTCGTTAATGCATGTATTCCCTAAGATACACTTAATAAGTCAGTTATGCAATAATTTTTTTTAAAAAAACATCCATTTAGACACGGATTTACCCATTTATTCTTCCATCGACCTTTAGATATACATATATAAAAAATATTTATTTTTCAGAAAGACACACATTCACTGTATGATGTCATCAGTGATGTCATCAGTGATGTCATTTGATATGTCATCAGTGATGTCCTGAGTGATGTCACTGACCATATCATGAGTGATGTAATATGTGACATCATCAGAAGTGCATTGCGGGCCTGCGAGTTATAGTTAACTGAACTAACTATAACGGGGAAATTTCAATGGTTTTGTATGAGTGAAATGTCCAGCTAACTATAACATGTGTGAAACCTATGGTTTTTTCAGTGAATTTCTAAGGTTTTTTAAATGCTAATTCCTAACTATAACGTGGCTGGAACCTATGGTTTTTCAGTAAATTTGCAAGGTTTTTTAAATGCTAATTCATAAATATAATGTGTGTAAAACCTATTGTTTTTTCAGTGAATTTCAAAGGTTTTGTAAATGATAATTTTTAAATGTATTAATTATTATATTTCTTTCTTTTTATACTAATTTCCTACATTTTTATTACAAATATTTATATTTATTTTATTTTTTAAGTTACATTTCATATTTTTTATGTAAAATAATAACAAAAGTAAATTCAAAAATTAATGATTTTTTTTTCAATATACATATATTTATGTATTTAATGTACATATTAAGGGAAGACATTATCTGGGATAATCATGAAAATTGTTTGTTTTTTTACTTTTAATAAGCGTATATAACTTTTAAAAACAAGTAATAAAAATCACGGAGGTATGTCGTTCATACTCGCAGCGTAAGAGCACCATAAGCACAACATAAGCGTACCAAAGCAATGTTACTTATGGATGCTATGGCATGTCCCTGGAGTCCATGTAAATTCCATTGAAATGAATGGGAACTCCATGACGAGTTACCCTTGTCATTAGCATCCAAGTGGTTAAAAAGAAGAGATTTGATTGGATCATAACACCTGCTATTCCAACTGTTGAAAGACCCCTCCTATTTTCATCATTCTACTTTGACTTTCTAAGAAGAAGCATCTCTTCTCTGAAGCCTGTCAAATTAGATAGAAGACAAACATGACAACACGTATGGACTCGTCTTCCAGCCATTCTTCTGATGGAGAATTCATTGCAGAAGCACCTCAGAGGAAGAAAAAAGAGGCACTTTTATGGAAGTTTTTTACTATCCCTGAAGGTGAAAAAAGGTTAATGCTCCACTTGAGACCTATAAAATTTGCCAAACAACACTTTCCAGGGGCAATCCTGCAAAGAAATACTCATTTGGCACTGCGAGTATGGTGCATCACGTGAAGAACTTGCACCCCAACAATTTTACGAGAGCTGCAACACGGAGGTTGCAAGAGGATCCACCTGCTGCTGTAGCAAGTACATCAACTGCACCACCACCACGTGTGGGAAGCAGTCCACACCCACAGATCGAACCTGATTTTGGTGAACTTAAATTTCTATGCATTTATTGTGATGAACTTTTATGTTACGGGGAACAGTCTATTGACCTGATAAAACGAAGGAAGCGGGAGCATCGCTGTCCTTGTCATTAGTTATTTTTTCACATTCCATTTTTTCCCTGTTGGACACTTTTTCGGTTCCAGTTCCATTTTTTTGTTTAAAAAAAAAAATTGTTTAAAAAATACAAAAAAATACAAAACTAAAAAGACAAAAAAAACAGTTATTGACAGAACTACCTCCACTGGTCAAAGAAAGAGCTATATTTTTATGATAGTGTGTAAAACTTTGTCTGAATGAATGTTTAGGACATTCTGCTGAATGGCTCAGTACAATACTGAATCAGCAATGACAGAGTGTTTGCT
The DNA here is from genome assembly GCF_964261635.1 of Lissotriton helveticus. Taxonomy (NCBI): domain Eukaryota; kingdom Metazoa; phylum Chordata; class Amphibia; order Caudata; family Salamandridae; genus Lissotriton; species Lissotriton helveticus. Next base: position 520,175,622 of record NC_136061.1, read on the forward strand.
CAAAGTGTAACGATACAGACTGGGGAATTGAAGGTATAAAAGTTTACAGGTGCATAGAACACTGCAAGCATACTCTACAGAGGTTTAAAGCAGTCCATGGCCTAAGGCCTACTTTGCTCCATAATTACTTGGGTACTGACTGCATAATTACAGTTCTGCAAGGAGAGTGTATGACTGAATTTATAAGAGCTTTATTTTTAGGACAGTGCATAGAAAAGCACATTCTACTGAATAGCTCAGTACAATACTGAATCAGCAACCACAGAGTGTTTGCTGGAAGTGTAAAAATACAGACTGGAGAATTGAAGGTATAAAAGACAAGTTTGCTGGTGCGTAAAAGACTGCATGCAAAGTCAATAGGGGTTTGAAGCATTCTATGGCCTAAGGCGTATTTTAATGCATGAGTACTTAGGTACTGAATGGATGATTACAGTTCTGCAAAGAAAGTGCCTGACTGAATTTATAACAGCTTCAGTTTTACTACAGTACATATATAAGCAAATACTGCTAAATGGCTCACTACAATATTGAAACACTAGCGTGAGAATGTTTGGTGAAAGTCTAATGATACAGACTGGAGAAATTGAAGGTATAAAAGGCAAGTTTTCAGGTGCATACAAGCCTGGAAGCATAGTCTATAGGGGTTTAAAACAGTGCATGGCCTAAGGGCTACTTTGCTCCATAATTACTTGGGTACTTAGAATAGAATTGCTACTAAAACTCACCTATTCCCTGCCCCGTAACTTCCCTCTCCTCTACGCCTCTGGTCAGGTCTGTGACTTCATTAGCGCCGGGACGCCTCATTGATGGGGCAGCTGTTTTGCGCTTTACCAAATAAAGAATAGAATAAAGAATAGAATAGACTTACTGCATGATTACACTTTTGCAAGGAGAGTGCATGAGTGAATCTATAAGAGCTTAATTTTTTGCACAGTACATAGATAAGGACCTTCTACTGAATAGCTAAGGAACAACAATGAATCAGGAATCACAGAGAGTTTGCTGGAAGTATAAGGATACAGATTGCCGGTGCATAGAACAGTACACGCATAGCCTATAGGCGTTTGAAGCAGTCCATGCCCCAAGGCCCACATTGCACCATGACTTATTAGGTACTTGCTGAATTATTATAATTCTGCAAGGAGAGTGTGTAATTGAATGTATACGAGGTTCATTTTTAGAACAGTGTATGGATACTCACATACTGCTGAATGGCTCACTACAACATTGAAACAGTAGTGTGAGAGTGTTTGGTGAAAGTCTAATGATACAGACTGTGGAATAGAAGCTATAAAAGACAAGTTTGCCGGTGCATAGAAAAATACATATGTAGTCTATAAGGGTTTGAAGCAGTCCATGTCCTAAGGCCCACTTTGCACCATGAGTACTTGGGTAGTAGCTGAATGATTACAATTCTGCAAGCAGAGTGTCTCAAACCATTATTAATATATAATAATACATTTATTCTTGTAACATCTCATAATTTAATAGAGTTTCCAAAATAATTTCATCTGGTATTTCCGTTTCCTGCTTATCAATTTCAAAAGTCATCTGATGAATCTCAATGTCATCTAATGCTTCCACAAAATCATCATCCAAGGTTTCATCTAGAACATCACAGCTGATATCTCCAGTATTCATTTCTTCCTCTTCATTGTCGCTGCTCGTAAAAGGTATGTTCAGCTCTTCTACAACACTGTTACAAGTTTCGAAATCGTCTTCCATATTGTTTTGTTGATTTTCCATAGTGAATTTCTTATGTTGTAGGTCTTTGTACAAAAACATAAACACTTTATTTTATCATTTTTCTTAATACAGAACACAAAACTAGCTTTATCAACTAAGTTGCCCCTTTACAAAATATTATACAAGAATGAAGGCAAGTTGGCGGCCGCAGCAGTGGGCGTGTGATGTGGTTTATACACAGCTCCCCATGGTTACCCCTCACCCCCGGAACGGACTGTGATTTCGCGCTGGGAAACAGAGTGTCAGCAGTAGGAGTATTGAAGCAGAGCCTTCGTCAATTTAGATTTGGAGCTTAACGCGTCTCGTTGTAGATACAGTTCGACATTATCTACGCCCCCACGCCGGTTTGAAGGCTCCAGCTGAGGCCGGTCACGAGACCCGCTGATTGGGGAGACGCCGGCGTGGCCGCGCTGGTTGCAGCGTGCACGGAGCAGTAGCCGCTAGAGAGTGGCTACCGCAGCTGCTGCGGTTTGGGACCCTGCGACCTGGAAACTGGATTTGAAAATTGCAGAGCTGCGGGATTGAGCGACGGCTCACAGCGGGTACATCCCAGGCAGGAGCAGGTTTGCGAGGTACTTCTGGCGCTGTGAGCAAGTGTATCGATAGCTACAGCAGACTCGGCGCAGTGAGTAACGCAAACTACAGCAATCGCGCCAAAGGGCAGAGGTGGTGCAAGGACCCGTGGGGGAGCATCGGCTAATACACCTGCAGGCACAGTGTTGGAGGGTGGCAATGCGGCCCCGGGTACTAATTCTGCCGCGACACCGCAAGGCACTGGGGGTACTCAGAATATAGTTGACAGTAATAAGTCGCAACAGGAGTCAGCCACAGCCCCTAAAACACAGTGCACAATGCAGAATCAGGATACTCCACTGAAGCAACCGACTGTCCCAGCAATCTTCAATAAAAAACATGGAGTGAAGGCGGAAACAGGCTCAGAGGCAGCAAGTGCTGTTCAGGCTGCTCCCGAGGTTATGAATGGGCTGACTCAGGATGAAACGGTTCCTGTTATAGGAGATGTTTTAGAGGTTGCAGCCTCAGTAAGCCTAGTATGCAATTCATATACCATAGTAATGGATGACCCTGTAGTTACTGCAGCAGCAATCACAGGAGAAAGTGGTCCTCCGGCAGGGTCAAGCCTAGATCCTATCTTATCAGCAATGGCGAAGGGCAGTGATTTGGAGTATGCTGGGTCTGAGGACACGTTCTACTCCTTGTCTGATTTAACAATTGCCTCTGCTAAGGAGAACGAAGAAGATAGCTTCAGCAACCAAGGAGACAGGTGGGGATGCTTTAGAGGAAGATGTAGGTGATGATTTTGAACGTTCCCTTCCCCATGAGACAGTGAGGAAGGCGGCGGAGCCCGGAGAAGGACCACTGTATGAGCAGAGTCCACCACTTGCTCAGCCGAATTTGGATGAGCATCTCGAGGAGGACTCGATCACTCTTGGCTTAAGCTATAAGAGTATAATGGCTCATCGTGTAGAAACTAAAGCAGAGGGCTTGCGCACACAAGGGGCTGTGAAGAAATTCCAAAATACAGTACGGCGTTTGGTAAAGACTGGTGCAGAGGTCTCGACTCACGTGGTTGAGGTGGAAGAACGAGTTTCCTCAGCCGAGGACTGCCTAGTTAAATCATCATTGTTGTGTTTGCAGTTACCGCTCTAAGTGTACTGGGGATGCTCAGACGTGAGTCCCAGGCACTCCACACCACTGGAATCAAGCTAGCCGGGCTGAAGAGAGGTGTTACCTCGAAACCGGGCCGGTCCTCGGATGCTTGTTTCCGTTCTGGGAAGGACATGGCTTTTGTAGTTCGGACTGGACTGTTCCCATGGGGCACAGGGTCAGCGCTGATTTGCATATCGCCATTGTCTAACCCAGGGTGGTGTGGAGTGGGAAAACGATGGATTTGGGCCCAGATCTTTGGACTGGGGTGAATGTGTGACATTGATCCACATTCAGTCCATCATTGTTGTGTTTGCAGTTACCGCTCTAAGTGTACTGGGGATGCTCAGACGTGAGTCCCAGGCACTCCACACCACTGGAATCAAGCTAGCCGGGCTGAAGAGAGGTGTTACCTCGAAACCGGGCCGGTCCTCGGATGCTTGTTTCCGTTCTGGGAAGGACATGGCTTTTGTAGTTCGGACTGGACTGTTCCCATGGGGCACAGGGTCAGCGCTGATTTGCATATCGCCATTGTCTAACCCAGGGTGGTGTGGAGTGGAAAAACGATGGATTTGGGCCCAGATCTTTGGACTGGGGTGAATGTGTGACATTGATCCACATTCTGTCCATCATTGTTGTGTTTGTAGTTAAACAGCAATCAGCCATTGAGACTCTGCAAAAGTCTAAAACAGATGTGGACTGGAAGCACACGGATCTAGAGAACCGCGCGCGACACAATCATTTGTACGTTTTAGGTATAGCCGAGTCAAAAGAAGGGGCAGACCCATGGAAATTTATTGGTCAGCTCTTTAAGGAAGCCTTTCCTGAACTCAGTGATTGGAACTGGGAAACTGAGGTGATCAGGGCGCACAGGTTTCCATTAGTTGTGCGGCACCGCATGAGTGAGCAACAAGCTGATCAAAATTCATACCCTAGGGCGATTCTTATCTGCCTTAATAACTATCTGTTGCGAGAGGCACTATATGACCTGGCACGACCTGAGAAAAGATGGGTTGGTATGGGGTGTGAGTTTTTTGTACGCCCTGATTTCTGTCCTGCAACGGTTCATGAATGATGGCAACTCCGGAAGTTAATTGCACCTCTTCAAGCAAACGGCTCCTAGGCCTTCTTGCTTAATCCGTCAAAACTAAAAATTATTTTTAAGGGTCAAACTAGATACTTTACATCTGGGACCGCTGCACAGGACTACTTAAATGATATGGACAAAGGGAAGAAAAATTAAAGTCAATATCTGTTTTCCAGCAAATCATTATATAGCCGTGGATATTGAATTCTTTTGTCTTTCTCTTTCGACTACTTAGATTCTCTCTTTCTTAGGATTTTTCCTTTTTTTCTTTTTTTCTTTTTTTTGCCGCCCCTTTGAGTTTGACTGACTGCCTATTGTTCACTAATGAATTTTGATCACGGGGGGTATGCAGAAAAAGTCTGTTTCTGAGTTTCTAAGTTTCTGAGTTTCCTGTATGATTGTTAATATAGGTAACTGGTATGTAATGTAAAATCAAGAGAGAGCAAGGCAACAAATACTGGATTTTTGTCAGGGTGACATGTGAGAGATAGAGAGTGGGGGGCAGGGGAGTCAAAGTGGGGGGCATTGTGCATATCACTTCTATATTGCAGAGGACATGGACCTTAAGCCTCAACTTGGGTGGCGGGGGTGTGTGGGGGCAGAGGGTTGGGGTATGGGGGGGCTAGTGGGTGGGGTACCGGGGGAGTGAGGGGGGGAAAAAGAAATTAATACATGAGTACAGTATGGAAATGAGTTTCTTTTGCGCGCTTTCTGTTTGCTTTAGTCAGGGTGTCTTGCTTGTGAAGGGAACCAATGTACAGCTTGATGGTGGTTAGGGGCATCAGGATAGGCACGCTGAATGTTAGGGGACTGAATTCTGTTGATAAAAGATGGCGGATGGCACATGAGCTACGAGTTCTTTATTGCGATATAATGTGTTTCCAGGAGACCCATATAGTATGGTCAAAAAGGCAATTGCTTGAAGAGCTGGGATTCAATCTATTAGCTTGCACTAAATACTCTGGCACGTCCAGAGGTGTTGCAATCCTGGTCAAAAAACATATAGGTACTACGGGCAGAATCTTAACCGACGGGCTGGGTAGGTGGGCAATTGCGGAATGTGTCATAGGTGCCACAATATTTACGATCTGCTCAGTTTATGGGCTAATATAGATGAAGCCGCTACTTTAGATTTTTTAAATGTTGAGCTAGCGACTTGGCCTACACCTTTGATCCTGTGCGGTGACCTAAATATAAATCTGGCACCTAATAGTTTTATGTAATGAGAAATTGATATACAGTGGTAGGAAACCGCGTGTCTTCAAAGCTTTGCAGTCATTAATGGATGCACATGGCTTGGTGGATCTTTGGGCCTCTCTTTGGGGGCGGAGGCTGGATATACTTTTTTTTCTTTTCCTCATCAAAAGATAGTGGGATTGGATTTTTTTTGCTCCGCAATTGTTACTAAATCAGGCATTTATTCAGGTATATCCAAGAATCACAACAGATCATGGGCCAGTAGTCTTGTTGATAACTGGCATTGCAACAGTTACCAGGCCAAGGGGGTTTTCTTTCGATCGTAAATTATTATTAGATCAGCAATTTGTAGAACATATGAAGCAATGGATTACCACCTTTTTTATTATAAATCGTGGAAGCACTAATGTAGGCTGCGTGTGGGATACTTTCAAGGCCGCCTTCAGAGGTGAAGCCCTGAGTAGGGGACTGTATAATCAAAAAAAACAGGCTGCAAAATTTCAGGAGCTATATCAGGAGTTAATAAAGGCTGAGGAGTTGCTTATGCAGGGTATCCATGCCGGCAAAGATATAACTGCTTCGACAACGGCGGTGGCACGGCTTAAAGCAAGGTTAAATCTTAACTGGTCTCAGGAAACTGCTAAAAATTTTTTTAGCAAACAACAACTGCACTAGGAGTATGGGGAGGCAAGTGGCAGGTGCCTCACCCAAAAAGTAAGATTGAGAGAGGCAGCTCAACGAATAGATAATATCTTAGATTCAAATGGTCATTCCGTTGAGAGTGAAAGTGGTATCCTGGAGGTGTTTAGACAGTTTTATGATTCACTTTATAGCAGAGAAGAGTATGATGAGGATAGTGCGGGCACTCTTATTCGCCAGTTCTGCGCGGCAGATCTTTCCTTGGATGAGGCAGAAAGGCTGGACGCTCCAATTACGTTAGAGGAACTAGAAGCAGCGGTGAACGGATTGGCTGTGGGCAAGCTACCTCTGGAAATTTATAAAAAAAGATTTCTGTATTGAAGCTATATCTGCTAGCAACAGTTAGAACGGCCCAGAAAGGGGCTGCCCCCAAGTCTTGGGATGAAGCATGCATAGTCGTGTTTCACAAAAAAGATAAACCTGTTAATGTACCCGGCTCATACCGTCCCATTTTGCTTTTAAATGTGGATGGGAAGATTTACCCAACGTTTTGGCTAATAGGCTAGCTTCAGTCATTACCCCATTATTTTCCATTACGCAGCACAGTTTTATTCTGCATCGAAGAACGTCAAATCATGTTAGTCGGGTGATAACTGTCTTTGACTATGTCAATACAACTCGGGAGGCTCTATGTTTAATTTTATTTGATGCCAAGAAGGATTTCGACCGAGTCTGATGGTGCTTTTAATGGGATGTAATGAGGCGTCGGGGTTTTGGGCCAGAGTTTTTTACATCCCTGCAGACATTATATCGCCAACCCGTTGCCCGTATTTGCACCATGGGACTCGAGTCAGAAGCAGTACATATACAAAGGGGCACTAGGCAAGGATGCCCGTGCTCCCCACTTCTTTTTTCATTATATATTGACCCATTTTTAAAAATGCTGACATCCAGCACTAGGATTCAGCCAATAGGCATACAACACTATCAGTTCAAGGTCCTTGCTTATGCGGACGACGTTGCTTTTGTCACACCTCAACCAACCACAGCTATGCAGGAGATTGAACACTTAGCTGCAGAGTTTGGGGCAGTTATCCGGCTATAAGCTGAATACGGCCAAAACTCAGTTGCTATGTGCTAATATGCCGACGTACTCTGACCCAAGGGTTTGTCAGGAGGTTACGTATCAGGGTCTCCGCAACTGCCTTGGTTAAATCAAACTGGGAGGCTCTTCTGCTGGGGGTAAGAAGACAGTTAGACCGAGCTGAATGCCTTCATCTCTCCCTTGTAGGGAGATGTAATTTATTAATAATGATGATACTGCCTAAAATGTTGTATTTTTTTAGATGCGTGCCCTTAGAAATTCCAAAGGCGAGCTTAGCACAGCTCCAATCTATTTGCATGCATTTCATGTGGTCCAGGGGCAAGGCCCGTCGGGCTATGCGATATATATGGTATTACCAAGACTGTTAGGGGGCTGGTCGGTACCGAATTTCACTTTGTACTACTATGCTTGTATGATCCTAGGCATGAATATTTTGTTAACAGGGGCTGGCCCTCTCGATATCCCGGAGTGCCCCTCCATATACCAGATGTTAATGGGAGTGAAAGCTAAAAACTGCTTGTTCTTACACCTAGATTGGAGATCTTACAAGCGCACTATATTTAAGGTCTTGGGGGGCAGAGTATAAAGTGTGGAAAGCAATAAGGAGCATGTATGGGTTCGAGAAAATCTCTTGGTACACACCATTGGTATCCACAACATTTTTGCCATCTGACTTGTGGGATCGTGTGGTCAACAACTGGAGATTAAAAGGAATAAGGATGGTGGGAGATCTGTATTCAGATAGGGGTCTCAAATCATTTGAACAACTTAGGGAACAGTATCAGCTGACTAGGGAGAATTTTGTTAAGTATCTACAAATTAGGCACCATTTGGTGAATAATTGTGGCATTATCCAATCTAATCCCCTGATAGAAGGAAATATGAAAGCAGCAAGGATAGGCACTTTATATGGTCTTATGCTAAGTACTATGGCTAATGATGTGGAAGAACAAAATCGTAAATGGGGGATTAAATTAGGGAGAAAGGATATACAAATAGAGGTTTCGATTGATTTGGCCAGTCAATTATTCCTGTCCGCAAAACTGTCTGCCCAACATTTTAAATCACTCTTTAATCTTTACTATACCCCAGATAAGGTTTCAAAATGGATTGGGGATCAAATAGGGAAATGTTTTCGTTGTGGACACCCAGCGGCAGATGATGTTCATATTTTCTTTGCATGTCCATCTTTAGTTAGTTTATTATTGACGCAGCTGGAGAAATTCCTAACAGAGATTCTCGGTGTCCCTACGCAATTATCTGCTACTAACATCCTTTTAGGGGCAGAGATGGCAACTGGAATATCCAGGCTTTTCTAATATTTTTAGCTACAGTATAGATTACCTATAGCTTCACATTGGCTTCAACAGGAACCGCCTACATTTGAGGCCTGGAGGGCACGTATTTTTTCTGTATATAATATGGAGCTCAGTTTATATGCCCTCAAAGGTCATTGTAAAAAGAATATTGGTCGGCAAATCTGGGGTACAGTTTCGCAATATTTAGATTGTGAAATGTGAAACCCGGGGCCAGCTGGGCCCCTTGAGTTTTATTCATCATTGCTACATTTACATACCTTAATTCATGTTTTGTAACATAGGCATTGTTTCTTTTCTTTATTGGTTAATGCATATGCTGTGAATATTGTTTGCTTTTTTGCTTTTCTTCGTCAATTTGAAAGCCCGCAGTGTACATTGTATGTATGATATCGATTGGGACCTACTGACTCATGTATTTTCAATAAAAAAAATACAACAAATACCATTCTCAACTACTTTATAACATTATATAAATATAATTATTGATATGAATGTTCAGTTTTTAAAGTTTCTTAAATTATCAAACCAGCCCCTCAAATTCAAATTCAAATAAACTTTATTCGACAATTAAGTCATAAAAGTGAAACATAAAGTCACATTTTCCACTGATTTAAAAATATCATAAAAAAGATTATACAATAAATATATTTAAAAAGAATTAAACACCAAAACACTATTGCCGAATATCACATAGCTAAAAACACATCCTTAAAACTGATAAAACTCATCAGTTGTGGGGTCAGATGCTATATTGCAAGGCTCATGTACCAGCTACATCCCGGCGTATACAATGCAAATAAACAGTTTAGATGGTATTCTCAATCTAATTTGATAGAGCTCTTGCCCGGATTATCCATGCCCATTTTAAACATTTTGCCACTGCTATGGCAATTGGGGGATTGGGGTCTGTACACCAGATTCGTAGCGCCTCCTCATGTCTGCGGATACCTATTAATTCACATATTGGTTTAATCCACATCTTTCTAGGGGCCACATAGAGGGGACAGAAAAAAAAGGAGATGACTTATCGTCTCTTGTTCTTCTCTACACCTAGGGCATTTATCATGATGATTTTCGCCTACCCAATTAGCTGTGAATGACCTTGTTGGAAGGGAGCCTACTCTAGTTTGAAAGTAGAGTTTACGGTCCAGCTGCTTTTCGATGGCATCCCAATACGATTCCAGCTAAGGGTATCCCTTGAATTCCAGGAAGCGACCTGTAAGGTGCAGGGAGAGGCCCTTCGTTCTTGTATTTAGTGTAACCATCTCCCAATATTTTATCTTCAAATCTTTTTTAGAGGGAAAACCGCATTTATCGGGTCATCCCAAAGTTCCCTCATTCCCAGGCTAATTAGCAGAGACTTTATGGCCTTTAGCCAATGTATTTTTTGGGAGGAATCTTTAGCTATTATTTCTTTTAGGCCCTCTGCATAGTGCTGAAGCTCTTCTGTGGTCCATATCCTGCGCCAATACAGAAGCGGGCGCAGGAAGGCAAGATCTTGGACAGATTTTTTCCCTAGATCCCACATTAAAGGTAACTGCGGGGTACTTATCGGGACACTAGTCGCTTTTCTTAGGAATTCATTTTCTGCTTGTGTCAGGCTCCCCAGTTTTTCAAAACCCCATAGTTCAGCTCCATAGAGAGCTGAACTAAGTACCTTCATCCCATATATTTCTAGCAGTGGGCTAATGGGTTTTGATTCAGAAGCTTTAAACCTTTTAAGAAGGATACCTGCCTGCTGGCGATGCTTAAGGACAGCTAGTTCTAATTGGCTAGTCCAACCCAGATCTTTCTGAAGGGTGACCCCCAGGTAGGTAAAAGCTTCAACCTGTTCAAGCGGGGAATTGTTCATGTATATCCTCCCTCTATAGGGTTTGGAACACCCAGTAGCTTTACGGTCAGTAAGGACCATATACTTGGTTTTGGCTATATTTATTTCCAAACCCCGTTCTAGGCAAAAGTCCTCAAAGCGCTTAAGAGCACGCTGTAGGCCACTGGGAGTTTTTGAAATTAATAATGTGTCGTCCGCGAACATGAGGATCGGGACTCGCTCACCGCACATCACAGGGGCATCGGTCGGGACCAGGGAGAGAAAACTCGCTACCCCGTTCACAAAGAGAGAGAACAGGGTAGGTGCCAAGACGAAGCCTTGCCTCACCCCTCGTCCAACAGGGAAGGGTTCTGTAACATCTCCCTGGCCCCCCACCGTACCCGAGCAAACGTACCCTCATGTAACCGGACGACCAAACGCAACAGCTCAGGGGGCATCCCTAATTCCTCCAGCACTTGCCACAATTTGTTGCGGGGCACCAAGTCAAAAGCCGCCCTTAAATCTACAAAGACGGCATAGAGGGTACCTTTGTCCAAAACCACAGTACGCCAAAATAAAATAATAAATCGGAAGACCTGGTCTATAGTGCTGGTCTTGGGTCTAAGCCCAGCCTGGAGGTGACTCAAGATGTTATTATCATCCATCCACGTCTGGATTTTTCCCAAAACCAGCCGTCCCATGATTTTTTGGACAGAGTCGATCAGGCTGATGGGCCTGTAATTGCCTGCTAACGACTTGTCCCCTTTTTTAAACACTGGAACTATTTCCGCGCATTTCCATGAAAGTGGGACTTCCATCCCCTGGGCGATGGCATTTGCCAAATGCATGAAATACAACCACCATCTTCCCTTATTGTATAAAAATAAGTCAGCGGCGACACAATCCATTCCTGGTGCACGGCCCGTGGTCACCAGATCTAACGCTCTGTCCACATCTCCTACTGTGAATACTACTTCATTATAGAAAACGTGGACCTGTGTTCCCTCCGTACCTCCTGCATCATTAGCGGCGTACTGTGGTTTAAAGTACTCAACCCATGCACTTTGAGCTACATTATTTTGGGGTGTCTCATGTTGCCCATCCCTACCCCATTTAAAAAAGTCCCAAAAAGCTTTTGTGTTTTTAGCTTTACAAGCTTCTTTAAGGTCCTGCCAACTAGACTCTTCCCATGCTTTTTTAGCAATAAACTGTTTGTGCCTATAGTTGGCTCTAGCCTCCTTTACTTCACTTGGGTCCTTTGATTTTAATGCTTTAGATAGCTCCCCCCTAGCTTTACGACAGTAGCCATCATACCAACTCTCTGCTCTTCGAATTTGCACACTTTTTCCTTTACGAGTCTTACAGAAGTAGCTTTTCAGACTAGTAAAATAAATATTGTGGGCCTCCGTAAAAGCTCTATACGGGAGCCCATCATTAGGTTCAACCTCCATAATCACCAGGACACCTTCCAAACCCTCCTCAATTTCTGTAATGATATCCTGATGTCCTACCACCTGACACCACTTTAAGCGTCGCTCATCATTAGCTAGAACTAGGTTCGACTTAATGGGACCCCTAGACGTTTCATCCACCATCTTTAAACCCAAATTAAACGCCACGGAGATGGGGTTATGGTCACTCTCAATGCGGTCCACTACCTCCATGTCAAGAAGGGTGTACCACAACTTGAGAGGAACAAGTAGATAGTGTATGTGGCTTGCTCTAATACCATTGTCAAACGTTACTTTGCCCATTCTATCCGAAGGTGTACGGCCATTAGCTGCCCTCAACTGATGCCCTATACAGAGGCCCTTCATTTGGATTGCAGCCTCGGTCCACTTACTTATAGGGTTAGTGTCTAGCTGGGGAACTCCCCATCTGCTATCCTCTTCATCCGTCAGGTGCATATCATCGGGGCCCAATGGCTCGAAAGTGGTATTAAAATCACCTGCTATTATTGGTAGTACATTTCCAGGGGTTGCCTGAAGCATTGCGTCCAGGGCTAATACCACCTCTGATTTTTTGCCTCCTGGGAGACCCCAAGCATAGACATTAAAAATGTCTTTTTTCAAATTCTGAGGGAAGGAAAGCCTTACGGTAAGAATATCACAATTTGACCCAGGGAGTAAGTGGCTATGGCAGTTAAGACTAACCCAAATAACTAGGCCCCCCATAGGGCGACCTGGGTGGCTTTTAACTGCGGGGACATAAAAATTTAGATAACCCTCTTTAAACACTGGATCGGTCGCCCAAGTCTCCTGGAGCAGACAAATGTCAAATTTATCGATAAATTCCATCCAGGCGGGTGAGTTAAGTTTGGTCCCCACACCCGCCACATTCCATGAAATGAACGATGTTTGTCATACCACCCCAGCATGGTCAAAAACTATATTTCCTGATACTGGAGAACTCACGGGTGCTTGGAAATCCTCATTCTGCATAGACAATCCTCCCACTCCTAATGTCTCAACAATATTTCCAGTACCTGTCATGACTGAGCTGCAGGCACCTTTCTCTATGCGACTGCAATCATTGGCGGTCACTTCAGCTATCCACTTATCACACCCATCCTCACCTATACCTGGAGACACATCACCTAATGCTGTATTTTGGGGCACATAGCGTCAGTCACACTCGCCCAACCCAGACAAAGCCTCAAACTTATTGAACAGCCTTAAATTACCCAAAGGGCATGTATTAGTTTGCTCTACCGATCTAAAAGCATTCCTTCCAATGGGTACCCTGGGGCCATAGAAATATGATAGGGGGAAAGTTTGTATCTGGGGGGACCGATCAGATCGTGGCCAGCTACAAATGTAGTTTACACTTCTCCAGTCTTTGGAGTTAATAATGACACAGTCCCTTTCAGAAGACTTAGGGCTCCTTCCCAACCAGTTCACTCTCCTTGCAAACAGAATTTCTGTAAGAATGTTCGGTGGTAATGGGCGATGCTTGTTGAGCCAAAAGACACACTTATTTTTCAGCTCCCCATAAGTTTCTCGGTTGCCCTGGGCTACTGGAGGTACTCCCACTAGTATTACCACACACGGTGCTGATTCAGGTGGGATATCAATAGTCGGTAGGGTAGCCACAGATCTTGTTACAGGCCCCACGGTACTTGTTACAGGCCCCAAAGATGGATTTGATGAAGGTACTGCTGGTCTCTTCTCTGTAACATGAGGCCCTTGCTCCGTCCCCACTGTATTCCCAGTATCTGGCAGTGTAGAAGGCAGTGGTGCCAGAGAAGTCACCACGTTAACTGCCTCAGGGACTCTGGCCCCGACACTGGTTAACCCAGAATTGGAAGAGTCCGGTGGGTTTTGAGGTATTGGTGATTTTCGTTGCAGGTTTGGAACACTACGCCGTGGTCCAACCTGCTTCTGGACTGTTGATAATGAAAGTTCCAAACACACCAGTCTATTTTCAATAGACTCCAACCGATCATATATTGGGTTGCATAGCTTTTTAATGGTTCCCTCCAGTTTTTTCCAAAATGGTTGGCCCAGATCAAGATTTGACTCGTTCCTTACAGGTACCTGTAACCCTCCATGACCTTCAATAATAGGTGGTACAGTCTGAGTTTGGCTACCGGATGACGTTACTACTATGACCTCCTTGGGAGCAGTCTTCTTTGGACACTTTGCTTTCCTACCCTCACCTTGTATCGATGGACTGGGACGTTTTCTTTTAGCTAACAACCCCCCCTCTATCTGTGCCGGGCCTGATTTTGAATTACAGGCTGAGCGGGTTTTGATGTTAGGTGAGGGAACTCTTTGAGCACCAGGATGGGGGAGTAAAGACATAGATGAAGACATGCTTAGCTCGTCCGTAAGATCCAGGTGGGGAGAAGAAATAATCTCCACCACCCCAGAGGGAGGGAGTGTTCCCTGGATATCTTCCTGCCGAGGTAACGGCGATCTAGCTGTTGCCAAATTCCCCAAGGATGATCGCTTATCAAACAGGATGTCCAAGGATAGTCTTTTTTCCGTTAGTTCTTTATCCTTGGCAAGGGCTGACGATACCCTAATCAAGAAATTATCCAGTGTTCCCAATAGAGAGCCTCCTGTAGACCTTCTACCATTAAGGGCTGCCTCTGGTGGAGTCGCCATGCTCAATGTTGTAAGATTACTAGTCCTCCCAACCATATGGACCACAGAAAAGATGATCCAAATTAACACTAACCTTGTGCCTGTACTGGAGCTGTTAGTGGTCTGGCCCGTCCCGTCCTTGCTCGATCTTGAACGGGCTTAAACAGGCCCACCCTTGGCCCGGGCTTAGCCCGGCGTGACCCGCGTGCGGACCCGTGTCGCGGGGCCGTCTTCCGCTTAAGTGCGCCTCCGGGGAAAGAAGTTTGCAGGCAAGCCCCCAAAGTAAATTTTCAAACGCCCGCTCTGCCGGGGCCGTCTTCCGCTTAAGTGCGCCTCCGGGCGCGGGAATGGTGTTTACGTCGCTGGGGAGTCTGGGGGTTGTAGTCCCCCACCTCCACTCGGCGGCCGCAAGAGATGGAACTGCGGCAGCGGGAGGGGGGTCCAAGTAGCCCAGCAGCCAAGTTTCCAGAGGAAAGAAGTTTGCAGGCAAGCCCCCAAAGTCAATTTTCAAACCCCCCAAAAAAATTACAAATGTTCAATGCGCTACATATGAATAAAACCACAGATTGCCTATTGCTGAATATACCGTGTAGCTGCTCGCTGCTCACCGAGGGCTTACCGCTGCTTCTTATATTTCTCATTACAACTCTGGTGGTAGTCCGAGGTCATGGTGAGACCAGAATGCATCTGTGATACATCAGAAGCTGTCCTGATGCACCTACTCCACTTGGTGTGTTTTTTGCCCTGATCACCCGATATCCAGCACCGCAACGTTGCCCTCTGCCCCTCCTCAGGCTAGAAGTGCTCCTCAGCTTCCTCCAGGACAGCCACGATCCCCTTTGCAAAGTTCGCACACTAGGGTCTGCACGGGTTGCCTGAGCCGCGATCTCTCTACAGGTCCGATCCACCCACGCAGCTCACTCCTCGCTTCTCTGCCAATCAATGGCTCCGTCCGCTGCACACAACGACCGCCCTGCACGAATGCAAGACCAAACCACGGTAGGAGATTAGCTTTCTTTTCCTATTTTCAGTTAATATTTCCATAAAGCATTTAGCATTTCGCCGCTTTTCAAACAACACCGATTTTGCCGCTTTTTTTTCCCTGAGCAGAGAGGAGACTCAGCAGTACTAGCCTCTCACACGTCTTTCCTCCCCTAGTCACCTCGTGACAAGCCGCGGAGTTTCCCAAACCAGCCACTCATTATCACTGTCGGAAAAAACCCAGGCTGTTATTATAAAATGCAGTACTATTCACCTTACCTGGTTCAAAGTGGTAGATGTGTTGTAGTAAAATGCAAAGAATACTGGTAAACTCAGTACATTTATATTTTACATTTTTCAAATGTATATAAAAGATACAAACCATCTTTGAAAACTTATGTACTCCATCCATGTTTTGTTATGTCACCTCTGTAGAAGCACACTCCATTGGCCATTCTTAACAGTTATGTATACTTATCTTAAACATAATAAATAATAATAAAATGATATATTATAAAACTAGAATCGTAATACAGCAAAAATACAGTTACAATATATCCTTTACAACACCAAATAATTTGTAAAGCATTTCATTTGCCTTTTTTGCTGTTCTCAGAATATATTAAATTTCACTAGAAATAGTGAGTTCAATAGTACTCATCACATAACAGCGGGCAAAAAAAAAGACAATCAATAAGATTATCTTTAAAAAAGCCATTCAACATTCTCAATAACAATCGAATAAATTGAAAAAAACATATGTTAAATGTTTTTTTCAAACTGCAAATTCTTACGTAACTATGAGATATCTCAAAGAATCTTAAAATACCAAAACACTATCATTAGTTTTCATTCACTGTAAACAAAGTTACTTTTAAATATATGCTGAGAAAATATACAACAAATAGTCCTTACCCGCTTCAGCGTGGCGCGAATTTTCACGCTGTGCTGAGCGTTCTAATGAGCCAACGGGCTCATGACGTTACGGTTCCGTCATGAGCACAGGCCAACCGACGCTCATGACGGAACCGTTCCGTCATGAGCATGGAAGGGGATACTAGTTTTATATACATTTCCTCATGGCCAAATAGTACATCTCAAATTCTTAGTAAAGAAGTTCCTCAATTGTAATCATCAGCATCTGTCTCCCACCTTTCTGATCCAAAACCACCGACATCATTTGCAACGTCCCCCAGGGCTCATCCCTCAACTTGAAGCTATTCAACATCTACATGGCACCCTTACACAAGTGGCCCACCATCGAAACCTCAACATTATCTGCTAAAGCAACAACACCCAACTCATCTTCTCCCTCACCAAGGAGCCACACACCACTGAAAGATGTAGCCAAATGCATAAGGATCAAGTCTCTTAATCTCAACTCGGACAGACACCTACAACGAGTCCAAAACACCTCCGCCCGACTGATCATCAATGTCCCTTGCCGCAGCCACATCCCCCACCACCTGAGAGACCTACAGTGGCTCCACGTAGACAAGAGGATCACCTTCAAGTTCCTCACCCTCACTTACAAATTACTCTACAACACCAGACCAACCCACCTTAACAGCAGTAATCCTAAAAGGCCAAATTTTGTTCTTAAAAGTTTGGCTTTAAAAATATTAGGTAAGAATTTGGTAACTCTTTAGGCAAACGTCGTTAAAAAACCAATTGACCTTCATTACAATGTATCCAACCTTTAAGACATTTTAAATAAACAGTTTAATGTCCAGATGTTGTAGAAGGTCCATCATGAAAAATAATTGCAACAGCTACAAAAGTTCTTCCTGATATTGATACTTGAGTAGCTACAACATTTTGAATTAAAGTTTCCAATTTTCTTCGATCAGCTCTACAACATTACAGCATTAAAATAACATACTGTCCATATCTTTGTATAAATATTGTTGATGAAATTTCTGATTTACATTGGCTACAATCCATTTTTTGACTTGCTCCTCTAAGTAGATTGTTAAAAGACAGTGATTCACAGTCAGGTAAAGTCAAATATATGAATCTTTTCAATGTCAATGTTACTGCTACATGTAAACAAACAATTTTCACAGTCATGTTGCCATTTATAAGAAAGGCCAAAAAGGTATTCAATATCTATATCTTCATCTTCCAATACAACAAGCATATACATTGGAAATTCCTGACAATCTTGCTGAGTAAAATGAGTAGAACCAGAACATATGTCTAAAACATTTTGAATATCAGAAACAATTTGTATTTTACTTTTATCACTACTACATTTCTCATAAACAGAATACAATAACGAACAGAATCTTTCTTTCCGATTTTCAACAATTTGTTGTTGCAAACTTTCAAGAAAAAAACAACATTAACAACTACATTAGCATAGAAGTTGACACCAGAACTATTTTCAAACTGATAACCAACATTCTCTTCAACACTGTCATTTTTCTTTTTGCCTCCAATCACAACTTCATCTTGTTTTTTTTCTTTCTCTACAGCTTCACTACAGATATTCTCAAATCTTCTTATTCTACCTACCACATGCTTTTCAAATACTGGATATTGACCTAAATTGGGTGCATATTATCTTCTTAACCTATTATACTCTTTCACACAACTTGCATCTGCACTAATCTTTGTCTCATCAAAATCAATCAAGTACAATCCAGATAAAGTTCTCACTCGAGACAAAGCAACATATGCCATACCCTCTTTAAACACAGTACTTCCAATATTCACTAAAGCACTATCTACACTTAAACCTTGAGATTTATGAATGGTCACCGCATTCACCAAAGAAATAGGAAGCTGTTTTTTGCGAACATAAAAATCTTTTACAAGCAAAAACCGCGCTGAACAATGACTAAATTGTTGTACTTCTTCAATTTCATCAAATTTGAATTTCAAAAATTCGATACCATCTCTATTTACATAATTAACGAAATCAGCAATTTTATCCATTGCTCCTTTTACTAAACCTTTTTCCACATGCAAATTACGTCGTAAAATGACCCTACAATTTACACATGCATATAAATTATTTTCTAAACCATCAGCTTAACTTATCGATTTCTCTAAAGAATCCAATTTCCTCTTCAACTTTTCGGTCAAAATAATAGTGATTCCTTCATGTTCTATTTTATCAATAGCTTCCAATTTAATAATTACTTCATTTTCCAACTTTAACATTTCCTCATTCAATATAGAACATTCACGCAGTGTTGGCATTAAGCAGATTAAGGATTTGTTTTCTGCAATTCTCATATATATTTTCTCTGGGACAATATTTTCATTTGGAAACAAATTGGAAAGTAATCGTCTCTGTAAAGCTTCTTTGCTATGTATAGTCACTATTCCAATTCTTATATCTTGAAGAATAGTTCCATAATCAGCATAATTTGCCTGTCGCATATTTGTAATAAGTTCCTTGTACTCAAAATATGACCAAATGTTTACATTTCCAATTCTCCCCAAAGACTTTCTGGTATCTTCATGCGTCAGTGTTTTAAACACTGGTTGTCCTTTTACAGGAGTAAGTTGTAGTAGATCTCCAAACACTATGACGTGTTTTCCTCCAAATAATACGTCACACTCTGTTTTAAGAATTTGCTGCATTCTTAAATGCACAAAGGCAAGCATTAAGTTTGATACCATGCTTACCTCATCAATGATGAGAAGTTTCATTTTCCTCAAGACTCTTGAAACTTCACAACAAGCTTCTCCAGATAGCTTGTGGTATTCTAATTTGTTTTCATGCTCTATTGGTAACATTAATAAACGATGTAAAGTAACTCCTTTAATATTGTGGGCTGCTAATCCAGTTGGAGGAGGGAAAACACAAGATAAATGTGACTCATTTGTTTTCTGTAGAAAAGTTGTGATTACTTTAATCAAAAAACTTTTGCCTGTTCCAGCTTGTCCACTCACGTACATTCGGATAGGTTGAAATGATGAGCAAGAGCACTCTTTCTTCTCATGAAGTAATCCATGGTCAATCTGTTCTCTCACTTGCTCATATATTTGTTTCTGATCAACATTTAGTTGTTCTTCCAAGTTTCCAAAGTGTGTTTCTCCTTGAGCTTGATACATTGCTGTTTCCACCTCTTCCATAGCAGTTGTTGCTTCATTTTGAACAATTGGTTCTCCTAGTGGATCCTAACTCAATGGAGCAGAAGTTTGACTGTCTTGAGAACTGTCTCTAGCAATCTCAGCTGCAATTGTAGCTTCTTGCTCTATTTCATTGTTCAACATTTTTGCATAATTAGCAAAAACAGGACATTCTATATTACCTTTACTTGTGTTGAACGAATATTCATAGCTCTCAAAATCTCCAAGTAATTCCAATTCTGAACACCTCTGCTTGAAAAGTTGCAAAAGAGCTAAATAATAAAATTCCCTTTTGTCAGGAGTTTTGCAACTCAATTTACGGTGATTAATCTAATGTCCTTTTTCACCAAACATCCTTCAGAACCAACCACGACATATATACCATTATTGATGTTTTCTGTAATATTATATTTAAAAATTTGGGGCCATATTAGGATGGCGGACGGACCTGCGTCCGTCAGCCAGCCCAGAGGTGGAGGTACCGTCCGCAGGGGCAGCGGCGGTCCCTCCGTGCGAATTAGGATGTGACCGCCACCCTGGCGGTCACAGCCTGTATTTTTAACATTCCGGCGGGTACTGCTTGAAGCAGCGCCCGCCGCAATGTTAAAACTTCATGCAGTGCATTTGCATGCACAAAGCATTTGCATGCAACTTGCGGTGCCTGACGCTTTGTGCATGCAAATACAGGGGGGTACCATAGGTACCCCCCATGTGCACCCCCACCCCCCCTTCACCCTGGGGGCCCGCAACGGGCCCCCAAAGAAAAGACCGCATGCCTTTTCGTGGCGGCATTGCTGCCGTGGAAAGGCATATCCCAATGCAAACCCTAATATGGCTGGCAGTGTCTGATAGACACCGCCACCATATTAGAGCTTTTCCGCCGCGGTCTCATGGCGGAAAAGCGGCGGACGGTCTCCCCGTCCGCAGATAACCCCCCTGCCATCCTAATCTGGCGGGGGGTCTTTTCACTCACCGCAGCGGTGAATCTGCATCCTCCGGGCCGGCGGTGGCTTCCGCCGGCCGAGAGGATGCGGATTCAGCGCAATCCTAATCGGGCCCATAGTTTTAAAGCACTTCATAGAGACACATGTTCTCAAGATGATGACTTCTATTTGGATAATATGTATATATTTGTTTTCACAATATCTGTACTTTCTGGCTGTTTTTCAGCTAAATATTCAATTTCTTTGACAGATTTAAGTACTCGATTTCGTGTTGCAGCAAGTCCTAGACTCACCCAAATGATTCTTCTAGATTTGAAGTATAGACTTGCAGATGATAAGCGATCTGAACATTCATAGGCTCCAATTTCTCAATGAGATAACATCTTCAAACTGTAACTATATCATTTCTTACTTACACTCTTCTTGTGTGAAATCTCTTCCCACATCTCCTTCAATTCTGTCTTTTCCGATTTTGTTATGTAGGATGTTACATATCGAGCAACAGCAATGGAATTGTCTGCAACAATTTGAATATCCATGTTAGCATTCTACATGGACAAAATGACTGGGTTGTAGTCATTTATGTATTTTGACTCTTCATTTCTTCTTAAGTTATAGGTTTTTTTTTTAGACTTTCTTGTGATAGTATGTCGCAGAGATGACATAAAACTGTTCACTCTTCCTTTCGATATTACAGGACGTAGAAATCCAAAACAACATTTGAAGTAGAACTTGTCCTTAGATTTGTACTTTCGACGATAGTATTTCCCACAACGATGGCTTTGGAATCGTAAGACTTGTTGTCTTAAGTCCTTATCTTGTGTACTTTTGGGTATAACACATGTATTATATTCTTCAATAAAAGACAGCACAGTATCATCTGACTCAGTTCCAAATTTGGGAGCATCTTTGATCCATATTAGCTTATGTATGTGAGGTGCACCTCTCGCTTGATACTCCTTTCTCCAAAAGAAATCCAGAACCTCTCCAAGAGGAGGATTTTTTTGTATTGGTGATAAAAGACATCATAGCTTCGAATCTATGATTGAAATACCTGCATATATTAACTGGATCCAAAAAGCACAATTCTCCAGGTGTCTTGTATTCAATATTTAGTATATTTGGATTTGCCTCTCGAAGAAATAGAAGTAAATCACCCCAAGCATATTCAGCACAGCTTAGAGTAAGGAACCATGTAGGAGTTCCTAAGTTCCTTAGCATACATTTCAGTTCTCCATGACGATGGTACATTATCTTTCTGCAGTACTTTATCCATAAATTCCTGTGCCGAAACATTTTGCAGATGTACACCTGTTTTCAATATGTGGTTTACTGCATAAGAAAGTCCAGACAAATCACTCTCAAACAAAAGATGAAACAAATATGGAATACATTGTCGAAATCTTGGATCTTCTGCATATAATCTTGATGTCCGGTATTCAGATGCAGGAATCTGCACAGGTCGGTCACCATATCGTCCCCCTTTTCTCGTGGGAAACAACTGAAGAAAACAACGAGCTTCCAAGCTTGTTTCCCATACATTAATGGGACTTCCTTTTGCTTATTTCTTTTGGAATAACTCGATAGTATTCCCCATCACTTCTTTAGAATAAAGTGGATGAACACTGTGATGTTTGTAGATTCTTCAGTTCTGGACACATCCACTTTTTCAATCTGTCCAGATGGCGAGTCACTATCTTCTTCTACTGTTATTTCTTCTTCTCTCACATACACATTTTTATAATATTGATTATTTTTTACCAGATATAACGTTGCCTTTTTCACTTTCCTAACATCCACTAATTCTTGCCAGATTTTCTTACTCTTAGTGGGAACGGCATTAACAAGAATAACTAAAGGTTCATCTTCTACATTTTCTACACCAATTGTTTAAATATTTTTCTTTAAATCTAGAGGCAAATATACAACTCTTCCCTTTAATCCTCTATGTAAATCTGAAGGAGGCAATTTTCCTGTCTTAGGCTGCATACGAACAATAGCCTGAAATGGATGCACAAATTGAATAAGAATAGACTCATAGGTATTTAAATACATCAGTTCAGAAGGAATATTTGCCAACTCAAGATTATGCACAGCTCTAGCAGGCATTTTGTTCTCGTCTAATTTATTATAACAATATTTACAAATACGCTGATCAGAACCCAAATCAAAACAATTCTCTACCAAAAAATAAGTTGTATTTGTAGTAAGTTGTGGTAAGTATTTTCCTTTTCACTTTTTAAATACAGATCAACAGTCCTGGTCTGATTTTTATAATGAGTTCGTCGACAAAATATGCAAGAATAATTTGGCCTTTCACCTGAAATCACCTTAAACTTTGTAATTTCGTGCTCAAAATTTTCTGTACTACAATGTTGTACATTCTCTTCCACATTTCCTTCTATTAATGTATCAATTTCTGCACTGTCTTCCTCAGGACCAAAGTAACTAACCTGAATTTCATCACAAACGTTCATTACATCTGACACAGATCCACACAAAAGAGCACTGTTCAACTTTTTTAACATTAGTGCTGGACTTTTGCGTAATACAATGTTCTGACTAATTTCCTCATTTGAGTATGATGTATTGCTAACATCCTGAAATGGTGAAAAACACTTCAACATACTTTTTTAGAAAGACAAGCCAGAGAATGACCTTGCAAACCAGTATTTTCTCTCACTCTGCAGAGGTCTAGTCCTTGCAACATCTTAATCTTTTGTTTAATACTTTTCTTAGTATAGTTACGTAAGAAATCGAGTAAAAAATCAATAGATTCCTGCCGTACAAATGCTACTGCAATTCCAAGTGTACACTGGAGCTTTTGGAAGTCTCCCTAAAACTTCACGAGCTAACACCTCTTCTGCATTTCTAGGAACAAGTTTCTCTTTCTCAATCAGGCAACCATTTCTAACCTCATAAGCACGACCACTAGTGTCAACTGCATGCAACAAATCATTACTCTGAAGATAACTCTCTTCATTAAAAAAAGGCTCAGAACTTGAACTATGTTTCCATTCACCCAAAAATAACTCAGACAAATTACTTCTGTTAATTATTCTTCTCCACTTACTTTTGGCCTTCATTTAATGGATTGGCTTATCTAGTGATTGAATACTATTGATTACTAAAATAAACCATTTTTTTTAAATTAGAAAGCTTTACCAACTACATTTTCCAAATGTTTCTTTTTCTTATAAAAAGCTGTTTATTTTTTTACATTTCTTCACTTCTTTCAACAAGTTCGACAAAACTCTATTATAAAACATTCTTTTTCTAAATTCCTGAAATTGATTCTTCCTCCTTTTACTATACACTTGTTTTTTACAAGATGAATTCCCATGGCTGTTCTATTTCTTCTTACTTTTCTTTTTATTTGCAGATACACAATTTCTATTTTTCACATTGTGCACACTACTCTTAGTGTTTGATAATTTCCTCCAAAAAATCTTCGTTCCCCTACCAGGACTTTTTTTCTTTTTGTTAACACATTGTTCTTCAGTCAAATCATGTGGATGACTTCTCTTTAAATAAACAGCTTTCTTTCATTGTTTCCTCTTTTCAGATTTTGTAGGCATGATTAATTTTTTTCAGTGTTGAAAAATATAATCTATTATAAAAAATATGCATAACATTACAAAAATAAATATATGAAATATACTATTATATTACTTATACGAAGAGAGGAAGGATTATGAGAACAAAGGTGGGAGTATGAAAAAAGAAGGAGTTATAACAAGAGAAGCAGGAGTATGAGACTAGGGAAAATATGAGGAGAAAGGGGAGTATAAGCAGACACTGCAGTATAAGGGGATACATGGAGTATGAACACACTGGAAAGTATGAAGAGGTAAAGGAGAGTAAGAGGAGAAATGTGGGAGTATGCAGAGAGAAGGGATAGTATAAGAAGAAAGAGAGAGAGTGTGAGGAGACAGGGGGCAGTATAATATGAAAGAAAGGACTATAAAGAGAAAACAAGGCATAAGTGGAAAGAGGCGCAAGCATGAGGACAAAAAAGGAGTATAAGGAAAGAGGAGTGTCTATAAGGAGACAAAGGAGAGTACCAGAAGAGAGCATGGAGAATGTGAGGAAAAGTGGAGCATAAGGAGAAAAAGGGTGTACATGAACAGAGGATAAGGTATGATAAGAAAAGAAGGAGTATAAACAGATGGGGGATTATGAAGAGTGAAAGGGGTATGAGGAAAGAGGTAGGATAATGACACGAGAAACACATATAAAGAGAGAGATCCGTATGAAAAGACGGGGAGTATGAGGAAAGTGCTGCAGAG
This sequence comes from Lissotriton helveticus, assembly GCF_964261635.1. Classification (NCBI taxonomy): domain Eukaryota; kingdom Metazoa; phylum Chordata; class Amphibia; order Caudata; family Salamandridae; genus Lissotriton; species Lissotriton helveticus. The sequence goes on from NC_136061.1 coordinate 520,200,578, forward strand.
TGTATGCAAGGAATCAAGGAGGAGTAAGAGAAGAGGGCAGGCAGTATGAACAGAAAGGGGAAGTATAAAGAGAGAGAACAGAAAATGAAAATAAAAAAGGAATATGAAGAAAGAGAGGAGAATATGAACACAGAGAGAAGGAGTATAGGACAAAGGGGAATATAAGAAAAAGGCAGTAGTATGAAGAGACAGGGAGAAGTAAGAGGAGAGAGAGGAGAATATGAAAACAGGGGCGAGTATAAAAACAGGGAAGAGAATGAGGATAGGAATGTGACAATAAGAAAAGAGGGGAATATGAGGAGAGAGTGGGTAGTATAAGAAAAAAGAAGAGAAGTGTGAGTAGAAAAAGGGGAGTATGAGAAGAAAAAGAAAAGTATGAGAAAAGAATAGGGACTATGTGCAAAGAAGAGCGAGAATAAGAAGATAGGGAGAATATAAGAACAGAAGAGTTCTTATATGAGGAAAGAGGAAGGAATATAAAGAGAAAAAGAGACACAAATGTGGGGAAAAGACAAATATAATGGAAGACTGAGTGTACAAGGGGAGAGGGTGTACTATGAGGGGACAGTAAGAACTATGAGGACAGGGGTGCATATAAAGACTGAAGAGAATATGAAGAGTAGGGGAAGAATGCAAAAAGAGGGGCAAGTATGAAGAGAAAAGAGAAGTAAAAGCAGAGAGGAGAATATAAGAAAAAGAAGGTAGTATGATGAGAGAGGAAGGAGTAAGAAGAGAGAAGAGGAAGTATGACAAGAGAGGGTAGAAAATATGCAAAAAGGGGCAAATATAATTCCTTAATGTACACAGACGCACAGTGTGATATTAGACAAAAAAAATGACACCATGCATTTTACCAAAACACATTTACTACAATAAAACGATTAAGTGATTGTACACATTACACGTATATAACTACTACATTTCAGTGAACAACCCTGACTCATTTTGAAAATACATATGCAATTTACAACATTACTTTTGCCAACATTACATTAAAAAAAGTGACACAATAAAACAACAAAGAGGCACAAGAGGCTTGTAAATCTCCCCAGAGTGTATACAGAGGGAGAGAAAGGAGAAAGAGGAGAGAACAGGGAGTATGAAGAGAAACATGAAGTATGAAGAGAGAGGGAAGAAAATGAGGAGATAGCAGGAATATGAGGAGAGACAGAGAAATACAACAACAAAAAGACAAAAGGGGCTTATACATCTGACAAATGTGTATGCAGCAGTGTATGTATACTGACTGCAAAATTGTAGATTTAGAACACAAGCCTAATTCTAAACAAGCAACACTACTCTACAACTGAAAAAGTGACTGCACACATTCTACATTTTTTAGTACGGCACTTTATTGCACAAAAGTGACTCACTAAAAAAATTATCTTACCCGAAAATTGTATCATAATACTTATCCCTGTGGAGAAGTGTGGCTCAATGGTTAGAGTGGCAGACCCTAATGCAGAGGTCTAGCCTGGGACCAGGGTTCAATTCCCCGCCTCGGCGGGTCTTGGGCTTAAAAATTCCACGGACCTGATAATTTTCGCCTCGGTGCCTATTCCAATCATGGAGTCCCACTCTGCAACTCTGGGCAATAGCTTGCTTAATCTCCACAACGGCCCCCACAACACTAAGGATGCCTGGCCTCCACCTTGGGGGTGCCCAGGAGTGGATACCTCACAGGGAAAGCCAGGATGGGTTCCACAGCGGTATTCGTACAAGCGCCTTGAGACCCTTGCGGGTGAGCAGTGCGCTATACAAATGTCAATTTACAATTTTTATCCAAATGCAAAGAAAACATTACTCTTACTAAAAACAAAATGTACCACATACATTCCCTTACAACTTATCAACTCACCTTTGAAAATGATTTGTAGATTAAGAAGAATGCCACTCACACAGCAGATATTCTTATACAGAATCTCTCTACTTCAGTGTTTGCAGCAGAACCAAGAAATGGCACATTTTCAGTCTCAATTTACACATATATACATGTAAATAACAAATCAAAATCCTTCACACATTAATTCAAAACCAAACACACATTTTTATTGGTTCAACAGTGCAAACCTTTCCAACTGACATAACTGTCCACCCTACCCCCAACAGATCATGCAAAAGTCAACTGTCAATAAAGGTCAAAAGTTCAGCACTCTATAAAACACTGCTCCTCAACAAGTTTAGACTATGCAAAAGTACTTATTTATAAGTACCAATAAAGAGAAAAGGTCTCAATAAACCATCCAACATATAAACACATAAATTTGATAGATATCTGTAAAATATATTTTTTTAATTGTTTTTTTCTTGCTTACGTACGCTTAGGGGACGACTTTTAAAGTTCGCACCGTACGTTGTCTGTACATGCATGGTATGCGTATGGTAAATCTACCGTAAAAAAAAGTAGCCTCTATCACTATTTTTTTATAATCCCCAGGAACCCAATCCCCCTGGGCTAAATATAAAGTTGGGGACCGTGGGGGGAGCCCCAATGCCCCCACGGTCGGGAGCCTTCGGGAGCCGGCATTGATTTTCATCAGAGAGAGCAGCTTACATGCTGCTCTCTCTGACAAAAAGCAATCTCCTTTCCTACTTGAAAGAGGAAAGCGGTTTGCAGTGGTAGGGTGTGAGCCACAAAGCTCCCGCCCTACCATACCAAACAGCAGTGTCCCGGAGGGTAGGCACCCCAGGACACTGCAAGAGCAGGCCCTAGGATGTGGCGGTCCCCAGGGCCATCAAAGGCTCCAGGAGGGGGGCCGCGCACCCCCCTGCCAACATTCAAAAGCCCCAGGGGATAGTGGTCCCTGGGGCTGTGGGGTCCATCACGGACCCCCTATTTTCTCTATTAGAACCCCCAAGGAGGTGCCGGTCCCCGGGACGTGTGGGGGGACTTAAGCCCCCCACATTGTTTTTTTTTGTTTATTTTTTTTAAAAAAGCCCTTGGGGATGGAGTCCCCGGGGATTATAAAAATTACTGATAGAGGCTATTTTTTTTTTACGGTAGATTTATCGTGCGCGTACCATGCACGTACGGGCGATGTACGGTGCAAAGTCTGAAAGTCATCCAGTAAGCGTACCAAAGCAAGAACAAATAAAAGATTTTGACCTTGGTAATCATTGTAAAACCACATAGGCAGCCATAGGGGGTCAGGAAGACCTATAGCAAATATCAAACTTTTCCTATCAATCTACACACTCAATCTACACACATATACAAAAAATATAAGAAATCACATTTTTTCCCACATTAAATCAAAATGAAACACACTTTTCTATTGCTTGAACTTTTGAACCCTTTCCAACTAACACAACTTTTGACCCTTCCCCCATTCCACCTTCTGACAGTTATCATAGAAACACTTCAGGGAACACCTAACTAAGCACACAGGTGAAAAGTTCATCATACATTGTTGCAATTCAAAACAGCAGTTTTTCTTAACCAATAAAAATCAGGCTTTTAAAAAACAGAAACATGCACCCTAGTGTAGAATAATATCAAACAACCAATCATTTAATTTTTTTTCAAAAATGCTTGTTATCCACCATTTTTGAAAAATCTTACTTATCAAACTGCCACTTCATTTACAGAAACCATCTGAGTACATCCAGACCTCTCTTCAAGATGCTTAGAGTGTGGATTGTGGGACACAGCTATATTTTCTGGAGTCAAAGGTACGCAGAACAGAAAGGAACTCACAAAGACCTAGGTTTACCAAATGTAGACATTAATGGATTGGACAGAGAGGGTTAAAATGGCACCAATTGATGCAATTGGTGAAATCCTTTTTACATCTCCAACACCCTGACCTCATAATTGTGCACTGTGGTGGCAATGACCTAGGCACTTTGACAGAGGTAGGTCTGGAAATGCTTATGAAGGACAGCTTTGGACAATTGATGACACTTTTCCCCAAAACTGCCTTTGTCTATTCTAATATATGCCAAAGGCAGAATTGTAACTGGTCCAATCAATTTTGTCCACAAATTAAGAAAGCTAGGAAACATTTGAATAAATCTGTTTCTTCTTCTCTCGGAGACTATAGAATGGGGTCCATTTACAACAACAATCTGAGTTTCAATATGCAAGACATCGATAGGAGAGATGGTGTACATTTTACAGATGAAGGGAACAGAGTCTTCCTCATAAACTTAAGACTCTGCATCGGTACTTACTTGTGTAGGTACTAAAATCTCTCAATAAACACAAGGGCTCTTTCTAGAGCCACCCAACATGTAAACACATACACTTGATAAATATCTAAAAAATATTTTTATTTTTCTAGCTTAGGTATGCTTACGGGAGGACTTACACGCACGCTAAATCTACTGTAAAAAAATAGCCTTTATCACAAATTTTCATAATCCCCGGGGACCCCATCACCCTGGGCTCAAATATAACGTCAGGGATCATGGGGGAACCCCAATACACCCACGGTTCCAGCCGGCTCCCCACGTCCTTCGGGAGCCGGCATTGCTTTTGGTCAGAGAGAGCAGCTTACATGCTGCTCTCTCTGACGAACAGCAATCTGCTTTCCTACTTGAAAGAGAAAGCAGGTTAACCTGCTCACTCTTCCAAATAGGAAAACAGTTTGCTGTGGTAGGGTGGGAGCCATGAGGCTCCCGCCCTACCATAGCAAACAGCAGTGTCCCCGTGGCTGGGGGATCCGTCACGGACCCCCCTATTTTCAATATTACTGCCCCAGGAAGGTAGCCGTCCCTGGGGCATGTGGGGGAGAGGCTTGAGCCCCCCACACATACTTTTTAACATTTTATTTAAAAAAAAAGTCCGGGGGGTGGTGGTCCCCGGGGCTGCGAGGGGGGCATGAGCCCCCCGCATACTTCAAAGTAAAGCCCCGGGGGTGGCGGTCCCCGGGGCTGGGGGTATGGAAAAAATTACCCCCGGGTTTCGGCCCCCCTGGGGGCTTATTAAGAATAAAGCAGACTTCTAGTTTTCTTTTTCACCGCGTACGCCTACCATACGCGTACCCCGCGATTTAAAAAACAATATATATATATATTTGTTTGGGCCTAAGAATCCATGTGGGACCCCTTTGCGTGTTTTTTGTGGTTCTTTCACTGCTTTCTTATGCCTCGGTTCTACCGAGGCACAAGATGGCTGCCAACACTTCCTGGTTTGGAGTGTTGACAGACAGTTGACAGCCAATCAGCATGCAGCTCGTGCTCGTAATTGTATGGTTTTCGGCACACTTACGGTGTCTATAGATATATCTATGATTTTACTTTTGATTTTCTCAGGAACTACTGAACGGATTTACACCATTTAACAGAAAGCGTGATCTGCGAACCAAACTCTACCTTTTTGGCAAATTTCGTGTAATTCCTTTCAGCCGTTCAGGCTGTAGGCTTGTCTAAAGGTCCTATGGAAAATTGCATGGGGAAAACACGTTTTAGGACCCCCCTTTTTTTCTTAGCCCCCACTTCACGAATCATACCCCTTCAGGGAAGAAGCGATCCATTGACCGTCGTCAAAGTTATTCCAAATAGAATGTTGTGGATTTCCTATGGAAACTAGGTCCTAACTAGAACTTTATATATATATATGTATATATATATATATTCACAGAAAAAACCATAGGTTATAGACCATATATAGTTAGGAATTAGCATTTACAAAACCTTGAAAATTCACTGAAAAAACCATAGGTTATAGACCATATATAGTTAGGAATTAGCATTTAGAAAACCTTATTTTACTCACACAAAACCATTGAAATTCCATATATAGTTAGTTGCACTAACTATATATCGCGCACCCGCAATCCACTGCTGATGATGTCACATATTACATCATTCATGACATGGTCAGTGACATCACTGATGACATCACTGATGACATCTCAAATGACATCACGGATGACATCACTGATGATATCTCATTTGACATCAATGACCACATCACTGATGATATCATTCATGTGACAATACAATGCATCTCCTCACATTTTAATATAACCTCTGTTACACTCAGTGTTAAATACAGAGTACAATTTTTGAAACCATTGACACACCAATACTAGTTACTACATACCCACTCACTGATTCCTACGTCTACACACACATTCACTCATTCACCCATACAATCATTCATACATACAATCAATCATCTTTACAACACTATCATATGCACTCATACACCTATACAGACACTCACACTCTGCCACTCATCCATGGAGTTACTCACACACCTAGTCAGTCCTGTAAAGAATCAATCACACTTCCATTTTCTAATCTATACAGTTAAACATAGAGCACCTTACGTTTTCAACCATATACTAACACATACTTAGTCTCTTATACAATCATTGATACAAGTACACATTGATCTGCACAGAGTCACACACCTCCCAGCCAGCCACACACACACTCAGTCTCCCATGCAAATACTTGGGCAATCAATCAATAACCCATATAGTTACTCATATAGCTACTGATCAACACATGCTGCAGTTTACAGAACAACAGACATAATGATGCACAAATTAAGACAGTTTAGTCACTAACCCATGCACTCAGTGAGACACATTTAATCACTCACTCATACATTCAGTCATGCACCTACTAAATCCTTCGTCCAGACACTTATACTTCCACTCATTCTTCAATATGTAAGACATATTTTAACTTTACAGAAACACACAGTCACTGGATGTTGTCATCAGTGATGTCATCCGTGATGTAATTTGAGATGTCATCAGTGATGTCATCAGTGATGTCACTGACCATGTCATGAATGATGTAATATGTGACATCATCAGCAGTGGATTGCGGGTGCGCGATATATAGTTAGTGCAACTAACTATATATGGAATTTCAATGGTTTTGTGTGAGTAAAATAAGGTTTTCTAAATGCTAATTCCTAACTATATATGGTCTATAACCTATGGTTTTTTCAGTGAATTTTCAAGGTTTTGTAAATGCTAATTCCTAACTATATATGGTCTATAACCTATGGTTTTTTCTGTGAATTTAATTGTTTTTTTAACAGCTAATATCTGTAGCTGTAAAATGTATTCTTCTTTAAATCCAAAAATATATTTTATATGTTTATGAATAATTTTTTTTTTAAATATTTTTTTTTCTTCGTTCCCGCTTCGCGAATCGGGAAGCTTCCCGTTAGCTGACCTTGATGCCGCGAAATAGACCGCGAGCCGGTAAACGTTTCTTTACCGCAAGTGCCGCGTTAGAAAACAACATCGTGACGCCTCCCGTCCGCATGACGTTTCACGTTGTCGCGTGATACGTCATATGACGTGCTACGTTAGCGAACTGGTACGCGAAGCGAGTCGCAAAGCGCAGGTTTCTGGAAGCAAACCGGGAGGCCCTGCAAAGCGCTTAACGTAAACACAGCAAGTCATGTGACTTGGTAATAACACTTTTCATTGGTTCATTTCACTTTTGGTTTCCTAATGATGTAAGACTAGGTCATATAATCTAAAATGAACACTTTTGATTGGTTGAGAACTCTTGTTTTTCCCAAATGATGAAAATCCCTCCTTCTTTCCTCACTCTGACTTTCATCATTGTGAGAGAAAGACCCTTTGTGATCACTGAGCAATGGCTTCTTTAATAGCTTCAGCTGGTGCTTCCCCACCACCTCCACCACATCCAAGGAAGAGTGGACCACCTGCTCAAGTTGTAATTCAACAAGAAGAAGAAGAAGAGGAACAGGAGGACGAGCACGAAGAGAGGCAGTTTTTGCCTGAGCAGCCCAAGACGTCTCACCGGAAAGAAAACTTCATTTGGCAATTTTTTAAAATTTCCAAAGGTCAGAAAAAAGTAAATGCAAGATACGTAACTTGCCTTATATGTCAAGATAGACTGTCCAGAGGGACCGACAAAAAATACAGTTTCGGAAACTACACAATGCATCGCCATATGACTAGGTGGCATCCTAACAACTACAGTGCTGCACAGTTTCGGAACGACCTAGATAATCTCCCTATTATGGCCAGAAGATCTGTTGTACCGGAAGTAACGGGACCAGAGGGCAGGGAGATGGTGCCAAATATACAAATGAGATTTGGTGATGTAAAACACATCTGCGCATTTTGCGATGGATTCATTTCCTACGGAGAAAAAAGCATCACTCTGATCAACAGAGCTATTGACTATCATATGCAAGTTTGTCCGAAACGCCCAAAATAATAAATACTTCTTTTTTTTGTTTTGTTGCTCCTGTTGAGCCCTTTACAATGAATCGTTTTCATTGCCCCCTCCAAGAAAAACCCAAAAAAATATAAAACTGTTCCGAAAAATTCAAAAACAGTAAAAAAATGTTCAGAAAAATAAAAAAAAAAGTTCTTTTCAGAACTACCTCCCCGTTATTAAAAAATTGGTACAATATTTGGAACTGTGCCAACCTCTATTTCTCTTAGTTCGCTTCCTAGTTCGCTCGCCGGTACGCGAACCGGAAGCGAACCAAAAACAGTAAGTATAAGGGAAGGAAACAGACACTTATGTTAAAAGAAACACAGCTATAAGGGAGTAAACTAGAGATACCATTACCCGTAATCCACTGCTGATGATGTCACATATTACATCATTCATGACATGCTCAGTGACATCATCAGCAGAGGATTGCGGGTTTTTTGGCAACATGCCTTATCCACGGTTTAATAACGCTGCCTTTTGCTTTATATAAGTTTTCAAATTGTATGAAATATATACCAATAGGTCGTTATGAACCTTTAGGTAGTGCTTTTCTTCATGAGGTCTGGTCGCTTCCATACACATACAGATGTTTCAAAGATGATCAAGAAGTTTATCTGAATGGAGAGGAATGCACTGAGACGCCAGATCATTCACTAATGTGTAGGCACATACAGTTACACGGTTCATGCAACAAACACCGACCAAATATGGCTTGCGTGTTGCAAGGCACGCCAGTTCCTGCTATCATCCCCACGTTCAAGTTGTTGGAAAATGGTAGTTATTTGATGCTCAATAATGAAGATTGTTCTGAGTTAATTAAAAGTATTCCTTTTATCGTAACAGTAAGTGAACGGGTTATTTGCTGCAGAAATGTTCTATTTCCTCCCACACATGAACATAGGGAGTTTTCAATCTGGCCACAAATACCAACCTTGGGACACGTTTCAACGGCATGGCAAGAATAAGAGCTCTTTTGTCTCAGAGAGAGGTGGCCTTGAGTTCGGCCCGTGAAACTTTCGTACTTCACATAGCGAACACCCATACAGAGGTGCACACCCTTTTCAATTAAGATTTGCCTTTCAATTTCAGCAACATGTTTCCGACTATCTTTAACGCATCCTCCACAAAGTCCCTGGCACACTTTTTTAAAGTTGTTACCAGTGGTCTCGTGACTTCATTTGAGAAAATCTTTGGAGTCATCCCTGCTTCCTTTCATTGTATTTTCTGCACTCTGGTTCGTAGATTGGCATTTTTACTTGCATTACCAGCGGACGCTCTTGTGCTTTTTTACATTTTTAAATATGGATGTCCCTCCTATGCAACCTCCGACCCTGCAGCTGCTGACACTGTTCCGCAATCGCATGCTAGAATATTATGGCACAATGCCGTTGGCGATATTAAGCACGGCATATGGATTATCTTTTCGGTTCTCCTACTTCACCTGTGTCCAGCCTGTATTTCACTGCCTGACCTGTGATTTCGATTGGGCCATTGATTTGTGTCTCTGCGGACCGGTTTCTCCTGACGTCGACTTTAATCAGCTGATGACTCCTATCATTACTCACGAGTTGGTTTGTCCTGGCGAAAGGATTATGGCTGTGGCATTGATGCATGGACTACTTGGTCCCTGGAATTTACTGGCGGCAGCACAGTCTTTCTTGGAACAGAGCTTTCTTGAAAACCCACCGAGCTGTCCTCTGATGGTGATAGAGGATCCGGTGCTGGGAGAGCACGTATGTTCTTTTCCGCTTTTAAATTGGATGGCTGAACTGTTTTCGGATGAAGACGGTGACTTCCTATTGGAGGCTGTTGCAGCTTATTTTGCATACA